>NW_024870815.1:2555000-3755000 GCF_019054845.1 Dipodomys spectabilis | reverse complement strand
TGAGACTCTTATCTTCAATAAACCACCAGAAAACCAGAAGTGGCACTGTGGCTCAAGTGGTAGAGTGCTCACCTTGAGCTGAAGAGCTCAGGGACAGCGCTCAGGCCCAGAGTTCAAGATCCACGATCAACCCAAATATATGCTTGAAACTGCTAACTTGACTAAAGTTGAACTGGCTTTACTGTAGAGTTTTTCAGAGCCTTTAATATGTTAAAAATATATAATCATTAAAGGGCAATGGATAGTTAAATATTATACAACTTACCCAATAATGCTTTTGCTTTTAAGAGACCATCTTATGGGATTTAGAAACTTAGGAAAACAATGACCATGTTTCTCAGGACTCTCTAGAGTTCAAGTAATTGAAGTCAACACTAGCTCAGGCAAAAAGTAGAAAACCATTTGCTCTGGTAACACAATCGAAGGCAGGACAAGGGTGGAAATAGCTTCCTGAACAACTGGAGCCGCTTAGGCTAGTTAATATTTATTGGGAGATGACCCTGTGCCTGGCATTGTTCAACGTGCTTGAAATGCATTTATTCATTCAGTCTCCACAACATCTCTGAGTTTGTTGCTATTATTATCTTCTTTTTACAGCAGAGGAAACTCAGGTTGACAGAGGTTATGTTTCCCAAGGTTACCTAAGCTCCCAACTCTGAATCCACACACCAACCTTGTGTTTCTCCAGGGACTTAAATGCTGTCAAAGTTCATTTTCCTGGTATGACTCTTATGCCCTTGGGCTGTTTCATTCTTTTCAAGCAGCTTTCCCTATGAGATCTGGAGTCCCAGTCTTTTCACCTCCTTTCCGAGAAAGGGCTCCTCCCTCAAAGTTTATTAAAACCACCATGGAGCAGGACAATGAGTATTCCCAACATGAGGTCATGTTCTCAGTCTTGTGCGGTAGGTGGGGGGTTCCTCATCCATCAGCTGAGAGAGTAGAGAGTAGTGTTTAGTCACACCCACTCTATCAATGTGGCCATAGGAGGGTTACAGGAAACAGTCCTCTGAAAGAAAGAATATGTGTTTCCCTGAAGAGGCCCAGAGCACTGATATGACAAACTGTGACCTACGTTGGTATCTTTATGTTGTTTTTGGCAGTATTGGGGATTGAACTCAGAGTCCCACACTTGCAAGGTAGATACTCTACCACGAGAGCCATACCTCCATACCCTTTTTATGTTGAAGCCTAGGCTGGCTTCAGCTGTGATCCTCCTCCTTGTGCTTCCCCCAGTGACTGGGGCTGACAGGCATACACCACAGTCTTCAGATAATTGTACTCTTCATTATAGCCAGGATAATGTTATATGCTACTCTGCCCAGCCATTGGTTGAGATGGAATTTTATAAACTTATTTTTGCCTGGCTGGCTATAATCCCTCAATCTTTGCCTCTCAAGTAGCTAAGATTACAGATTTGAACCACCACCACTACTTAGATCATTTTTTGGGGGGGGTTATTTTTTGAGAAAGGGACTCACTGTGTAACCAAGGCTAGCCTCAAGCCTTAATCCTGCCTCAGCTTCCTTAGTTCCAGGATTATATGTTGCGTCGCCATGCCTGACTCTCTACCCATGACCTTTTCAAATGAAATAAGACATGCAGAGCTGTCAACATGGTTCCTGACACTGGAATAGGTGGTTGATTCTCTGCAATACTCTTCTATTCAGATTATAGAAGAGAAAGAATTTCCCTTTAATTTGAAGATGATGAAGTAGGGATAAGAATTAGCTAGGAATGCTTCTTATAAATGACAAATCTGAAAGTTAACATAAGACCTGGCTGCCAGGTTAATTCAGGCCAAAGTCTGAGAAGTCAGCCAAGATGGAAAAACAGAAAAAGATCAGGGTATAGGCCAAAGGGAGAGATCCAGCATTCCAGTCCAGATGAGAGAACATAGGTAGAAGTCACACCAAGCTAAAGGTTCAGCTTGAAGCAAGGCCTGGAAGGACCCTCGTGGGTCTAAGGGTAGAAGGGTTGATAGTAGAAAGCCTTCAGGGGTAGAGCAGGAAGCCATGCCTCAGATTCCAAATAAGGCAGTACATGTACTCCAAGTAGAATAAAGTTGAGAGCCAAGTTATACCAAAGAGCATTTCTCCCCATTTCTAGCAGGAAAAGTAAACCAAACAACTCACTGATTAGCTCTAACCAACTATAATCATTTCTCAATGGTTATATATGACAAGAATTCTTGCAGGAATTGGGGCATGCTGTTGGCATGCTTTAGTTTGGACAAGGTGGGAGTTCTTTACTTCAAGCCATTCTTTCTTAGCCCTGCCTTTCTTATATTAGCTCTGTTTTCTGATCAAGCATTTTCTTTCCCCCTGCCAACACTGTATCCTGACTTAAAAAACTAATTTATCATCTAAAGTTCAAGCTCTTTAATAATTAAGTCAGGTACTGGTGGTTCCCATCTGTAATTCTAACTGTTCAAGAGGTTGAGATCTAGAGGATCAAAGATAAGATTTTTGTCTCCAGCAAAAGGCTGGGCTGGAGTCATGGCTCAAGTGGTAGCATGCCAGCTGAGTAATCACATGGGGTGAAGGTGAGGTCCTAAGTAAAAACACTGTTACCACAGCACACAAATATTCAGTTATTAAATAAGTAATATATAAGTAGTAATTGCATGCTTGTCTTCCTAAACAACAGTAAGAATTAATTTTCTCTTAAAATTCTGCCTGGAAAGTGAATAAGAATCTTTATGTTAAATTAATTCTTACCAAAAGTCTCTCTAGTATGATAATCACAGCATGCTTTAATCGGATAAAGTCTACTTTTCAGAATTTTCTCCCTTGGGACTTCTGTGCAGCAGACATTAATTTTCTCTGTGGAACTAGATGGAAAGTATGTTTATTAAAAAGCTTTAATGTATACAGAATTATCTCTTCACTATGATCATATTGAATAATGAAAGCAACTGTATCCAAATAATATGAGACTCCAACTTTTCCAGTTCCACATATCTGCCTTATACAAAATGTTACAGGCAAAATTAAAAGTAACTATCATTTTAAAAAATGTGATCTAGTCCTTCCATACTTTGTACATTTCCTCAGCATGTGTCACGTATTTTTCTCTAGCTTTCCAACACTTCCAGAATGAGGTTCCTGGCACCCTGCAGGGTAGGATAATGTGCAGTTGAAAAACATAAGACTTTGTGGAGTTGATGGGACACATGAAAGTCTTACACAGTCTTTTTGTCTGCTATGTTTTAGCTGTAAATATAACATATTCAACGATGCCATCCAGTCATATGATTCTTCTCTGCAAAATTTGAAGTTGTCTCTTTCTCTGGCAGATGCAGTTCCTTTAGGATAAGTGTCTTTAATGCTCGGCCATACATAGCTCTGAGAGGGTTAGCCATTGCATTCACGTTTTTAAAAATGAACATATAATAATTCTGCATAATTATTGGATCTAGAGCGTAGCATTTTTTTTTCAGTCGTGGGGCCTGAACTCTGGGCCTGGGTGCTGTCCCGCAGCTCTTTAGCTCAAGGCTAGCACTCTACCACTAGAACCACAGCGCCACTTGCAGCTTTTTCTACCACTGAGCCACTTCCCAGCCCCTAGTGTATAGCATTTTGTTCCACATATACAATATGTAATGAAAAATTACAAGGTATTTAGCATATCCATTACTTTAAACAGTTATATTTCTTGTACCAGAAATATTTCTAGCTATTTTGAAATATACAATGCATTATTGTTAACAATAGTTAACATACTATGGTATTTTTTAGCTAGAAAATATTCTTCCTGTTTAACTGTACTTTTATATCTGATAACCAATTTTTCCCATGTCTTTCACTGTCTACTTTTCTCAGCCTTTAGTTACCACTCTTCGATTCCCTACTTCAATGAACTCAACTTATTCACATTCATAAATGAACAAGAATATATGGTATTTGAATTTCTGTCCCTACTTTATTTTACTTAACATAATCCCCCAAACTTATCCATGTGGCTACAAATAATGTTTAGTTCTTTGTCATGGCTGAATAATATTCCATGTTGGATATACACACCACATTTTCTTTATTGATTTAGTAGTTGATGAACACCTTGGTTGATTGTCTGTCTTGGCAATTATAAATAAATTTGGAGTACATATAACTCTTTGGCTTATGGGTTAGGTTTTTAAGAAACCTCCATACTAATTTTCATATTAGCAGTAGTTATTTGCAATCTCACCAACATTCCATTAAAGTTCCCCTTGTTATACATTTCTTGCCAACATTTATTATTTTTGTTTGATAATAGTAATTCTGATGTATCCATAGAATTTTAAATATCTTAAAAATAACAATGCAAGGGCTGGGAAGGTGGCTCAGTGGTAGAGCGATTGCTTTGCATTCATGAGGCCCTGGGTTCGATTCCTCAGCACCACATAAGCAAAAGAAAAAAGCCAGAAGTGGTGCTGTGGCTCAAGTGGTAGAGCGCTAGCCTTGAGCTGAAGAGCTGAGGGACAGCGCCCAGGCCCAGAGTTCAAGCCCCACGACTGACCAAAAAAAATTAATAATAACAATGCAAATACAATACAATTTAAGTAGGCAACTCAGTATCAACTAAGATACCAAGAATTAAGAGTTGATATCAAGAATCTTAGAATCTCTTTCTTCTCTTTCAGTAAGATATATGTAAACTTGTTTGGCATTGATAAGATAGCATATAGAAGCCTTGTACTGGTGGCACAAGACTGTAGTCCTATCTACTCAGAAGGCTGAGATCTGAAGATCACAGTTCAAAGCCAGCCTAGGCAGGAAAGTCTGTGAGACACTAATCTCCAATTTACCACCAGAAAACCAGAAGTGGTGCTGTGGCTCAAGTGGTAGAGTACTCAACTTGAGCTAGAAAGCTCAGGGACAGTGCGTAGGCCCAGAGTTCAAGCCCCACGTCTGACCAAAAAAAAAAAAAAAAAGCTTGAATGCCAAGCTGTGTTTCCTAAAGATTTTTGCAATGCCCACTTGCTGTCTGATCCAATTGACTGAAAAGTCAAAGGTCTCACACAACTGGAATTCTGAAACCAAGAAAAGCACGGCATACGCAACTTTCTTAGAAATGATTTATTATTATTAATAACTCTCCCAACAGTTGGCCAACATGAGCACATTCCAAAAGGAGAGAAATAACAGAACTGGAAATGTTTTGTTGAATGTTTTTCAGACCATTTATTCTGTTGGATAGAATGGTATTGGTGTTTCTAGATGAGATACGTATAAAATCATAAACACAGAAAAGTTACAAGTACCAGCTTCTCTTTTTCTCTTTGTATGTAATAGGTATTTTGTGGGAAGAGATTTTGAAACTATGTAAATATCCTGTACTTCATTAAACTTACAATCCATTGATTGTTTTATTAATATGTGTATGGGCTGGAATATGGGCTGATATCTATAGTATAATCTCCTACTATCATTACTCATCTTTCAGGGGTCAGCTCATTGAAGCCAGACATGTAGAGTGGCTTCAGCATCCTTTTGGCATGCCCCTCCCTATTCTTCCAACATATCTTGCTTTGTGGCTCGTGATGCATAGAGTTTATCATGTACTGTCTCTACCTAGCCCTGAAATGAGCCATTTTTCCCAAGGCATCCTGGTTTCTTTCTTAATTTAAACTTTTATTTTGAGATCGCTTTGTTTTTGCATGCAGTTAGAAATAATAGATTCTGTGTTACTCAGTTTCCTCCGGAAGAAACACCTTGCAAAATTATAGTGCAATATCACAATTGGAATATTGGCCCTGATACAGTGAAGGAATAGAAAATTTCCTTTACTACAAGGATTCTTCAAGTTGCTCTTTCATATCATCTTCCACCTATATCTTTCATCTGAGCCTTGGTTCATTTAAGTGGAGAATGGTATTTAGAGGTCAAGATCTGGGGACATTATGAGCACACATTGCTATTGGAAGTGGCCATTTTACATACTTTTAGGCAATTGATTCACTTTCTATGTGCCTATGTTTGTATGCATCTGTTTGCAAATACATACTACATCTGTGTTTATTTCCATATATGATTATTAAAAATGTGACTCCATACAGTAGCTCAAATTCTTATTCAACACTATGGGTTTGTTCATTCTTTTCCTTATCTGTGCATCTTCTCAACATGGCAAACCCCATCCCCATTTTCTTCATTTTCTTTCTTTATTTCATTTGATGAAATACTCCATATGTAACCAATCTGCCCTTCCTCCCACAGATACTCTCCTCCTAGGGTGCACAGACACCCTCACTAGGCTGCCTGTGCACAAAGACATCTTCCCATTGTGACTTCAACATCCCACTAGGTCCCTCCCCTGTAGGGACACCCTCCCTTCATGTCACCATGCTGTTGCACACTGCACTGTCTCTAGTTGACGCTGCGTTCTTGCTGGGTCCTGGCCGGCTGCTCTGGGTCTCACAGCTCTATTCCCATCTGGTGTGGACACCTCTCTTGCTGTTTTACTTGGTAGCTTTAGGACTAAAATTTTCAGGAAGGAGGGAGGAAATTGTGTAGATGTAAATTATCAAAAGGACCCTAGTCCCACAAAATATAGGATGAACTATTTTTTAAAAAGAGTGTTGATTTGAAGATGTGCCACAGAGTTATACTTGTGGCATCTTTATGTCACTCACTGTGTGGATTTGGCTGTTGGACCCTTGTATGTATGACCTACCTACTTCCTTTCCTCTGTTCAAACCCAGAATACTACTGTAAGGAAGTAGGCTTCTCCCAGCTTCCTTTGTCCTCCTGAGCACAATTGCTGAAATCCTCCATGATTCTCTCTCTCTCTCTCTCCTTTCCTCCTCCTCCTCCCCCTCCTTCTCCCTCTCCTTCCTCTCCCTCCTCCTCTTTCCCCTCCTCCAGTTCCTTCTCCTCCTTTTTCTCCTTTTCCTCTTCTCCTTTTTTTTGGTACCAGTGCTGGGGCTTGAACTCAGGGCCTAAGCACTGTCCCTGGGCTTTTTCACTCAAGGCTAGTATTTTGCCACTTTGAGCTACAGCTCCACTTCTGGCTTTTTGGTAATTAATTGGAGATAAGTCTCCCTGCCCGAGCTGGTTTTGAACCATGACGCTCAGATCTCAGCCTCCTGAGTAGGTAGGATAACTTGTATGAGCCACCAATGCGCAGCTTCAACCCTCCTATTTCTACACCCATTCTTCCTTTTCTGAATATGCCTACCAGGAGTGACTTGGGCTTACTAGAATCCAAAAATCTCAGGCTTGCCAGACATGTGTATCAGTAAAGGTTTACTGCTAGAATTTACAAGGAACTTGTGACTAGATTCCTGTGCATATTTCCTCCCGAGTCTAGGGATTGGCTTTGTAATTGCGTTTGTTTGTAATCACACATGGCATCATGTCTGACTCGTTATGGGTATCAGTGATTGTTGATTTCACTGTAATGAGGTCATTTCAGAAAAAGGTGATTGGGACATACAGCCTCACTGAGCCTTAGGTGGCCTAGGTCTCAGTGCTGACAAGTGGATAAGTCCAGAAACATTCAGGGATGGTATGTGATCTAAAGGCAGATTCGAGGAGATCCAGAACAAAGTTCAGTGTTTTCATGCATTCTCTATGTTGATTTATCATTTCAGAAACACACAATTCAAGTTTTATTCTGGTTACTTAGTATACATAAATTACTTCGTTAAATGGCAAAAAAAAATCAGTACATAGCGTAAAAATTCAGCGAGGGAAGGGGGAAGGTGGGTGGAGTGACCGAGACTGTTGAAAGGATTGACATTGATCAAGAGACACTATACTGTATTCATAAACTGCTCTGTCCGATGGCAACTCTTTCGAACAGCTACTTAAAGAAAAATTTTAAAAATGAAAAAGAGGAATGGGAAAATCTCATTGGATCTGTGGCTAGATCTCATCATCTATAAACCGGGTAAAACAGAACACGCTGTCCAAGGTTGATGTGTAGATTGAGTGGAAGAGCCAAGCTCATAGCACTGAAATTGTGAAACATTAGTTTTTTACTTTCCTTCATGAACCACTTTGGGAACTGTTTCTCAGGAAGTTTTTGTCTCGCTTGCTCTTAAAGTATCCTTGAGCACTCCGCTCCAACCTGAGAACCAACAATGCTTTTCATATTTATCTAATTGTGTACCTTATGCTGACTCACAGATTAGATTATTTAGTTCTTGCAAAATGGTTGTTGTAAAAAAGGGCATTAAGTGATGAACTGTAAGCATGGGTAAGAACTTCAGAGATGATTCTAGTTTCTCAATAGGGCTGTGTTGTTTTTCTGCATGGAGCAGATCTTTGTTGAATGGACTATCTTCTCCATCATGAGCATTTCGCATCTGAGTTCCTCATTTTTTGTAATGACCACTCATTTTCAGACACTCCAGCCGTGGAAGAACATATTGTTCCTGTTAAGAACCATGGATTTTCCTCTTAGACAGGAGATAAGTGAGCTTAGAAGTCACCTGACTTGATAAAAATGAGAGAGTAGAGAGTGAGATAAGAATCTAAACCTCCAATCCTCAACAGTTCAGAATAGTTAAGAGTAGTGCGCCCAAGGTCCCAGAGTTAGTAGATGTTAAACCCTGTAGTCAGCCCTAACACTGGCTGGTGGAAAAGGCTACCCTTTTCCCCCTATCACACCTTGCTCATCAACTAGCTCACAGCCATTTAGAAACCTACTTACACTTTTTACAGGACACTTTCTCCACACTAACACTAACAACAGATTAAGCCATATATCTGTTGCTTCTAAAATTTTCTAATTTTTTTCTTATAAAGTACTGTAAAAGGGGATTTTTTCATACATAGACACATGTATTTTGATGCTAGAAAAGGTGACATTTTAAAGAAATGGATGATGCAGAAATCTCCTTTTTTGTTATAATCCAACTATTGACTCATTTAGAATTGTGCAAACAATTAAACTTGCTCAATCCTGCATTCTTTCAGTATGACCAATATCATCAGGGGAGTTTTCACACAGAGATATAAAATGCTGACAGAATACTTTTCTCTTAATGTACTACTATTGAGGGCAAATTCTTTAAATTTTCTCACTGTAGAAGTTAAGGATAATTATATTGTGTATCAAATGAAACTAAGCATTAAGAAGATCTTGTGAAGACCCCATTCATAAACGAAGTAGACTAACTAGTTCTGTCAACCCACCTAGTTTACTGTTAAACTAGTGCATGTACATTTGGAGCAGGTAAATGTAAGATCATTTTTCTCAAATGGGTAACAGGAAATCTAGGTTTCATTGATATATTTTCAATGCTATTTGTTCATGGGTAGACACTAAAGACATAATTATGAAGATACTGCTCCACCCATGACAAAATATTTCTAATTTTTAGCAAAAGAATCGGTACCCACATAATCCATGACAGGCTGATGTGAAACTTCACATCATTTTGCATTTTACATTTCAGAAACAGAAAGCATTTCTTTACAACTATCAAGTATCTCTCCCTTTTCCTAGATATGTCATAATATTCTACCAAGCTCAGCTGTAAAGTTTTGAAAAAAAAAATCTTTTTTTTTTTTTTTTGGGTCTGGTCGTGGGGCCTGAACTCTGGGCCTGGGTGCTATCCCTCAGCTCTTCAGCTCAAGGCTAGCACTCTACCACCTGAGCCACAGCGCCACTTCCGGCTTTTTTTCTTTTTGCTTATGTGGTGCTGAGGAATCGAACCTAGGGCCTCAGGCATGTAAGACAAGCGCTCTACCACTGAGCCACCTTCCCAACCCTTGAAAAAAAATTTTATAATTCATTTAGGAAGTAAATATATAGAACAGTCAATAATATTCAGTTCATCTTTTTAAAGAAAACAGAATGTCACTTAGCCTTCTGGATCATGAATATTTCAAATCAAGATAGAAAAATTGTCCATGTATGCATTTTCAGAAAACATAGCTATTATCTGTTAATTACATTCACATGCATATATTTGCATAATACATATTCTATGACCAGAGGGACGGTGTGAATCCCAGTGTGTACCCATCAATCAATTCATATGTCTCTGACAATGAAGTTAAATCAGTTTTCAAGTATACATATTAATGGAAATAAAATATGCATGAATATATCCCTAGAACCTAGGGATATATCAAGATGCTGCAGGGATTTTTCCTAGTTAGCTGATGGCATGCAGAACTATCAGAATGCATATGGAAATTTATGCCAAGGACATATCTAAGAATTTATAGCCACAGATGATTCTAATGTCCACTTAAGAGGCGACACCTTTATCCTAAGGATAATGCCATTGCTCTAAACCACTGTTCTCAAACTCAGGGGTGGGAGGGTCGGTTATGATCTCTGTGACTCCAAGAATATATCTCTGGATATCCATGAGTTCTCATTAAGAATGCTTAAAAATTGCTTTTGCATTTCTAAAATAATCTCAGATTTTTTCCTATCAGCATGTTATGGATCTGGATGATGGCAATAGCTGAGTTCTGCCAAGATTTTTTTTTCCTATGCAAGTGTTGGGCTAAAGTACATCTCATAGGCTTCTAACAAGATTAATTAGAAGCAAATAGGTTCACTACTTTTTGAATATGGAATCTGACTGCCAAGGATTTTTATGCTCTGTTTACTTTGGTGTTTCCAGTTCAGCATCTAATAGTTCTATTTTAATTATTATAGACTAATAAGAAAATAACAGAGATAAAGCACACCAATAAAAGTAAGAAATGACCTGGCCCTGCCCTTGCAAGGTTTTCTGTAGACAGAAGGGCTAAACAAGTGGGAAAATTGAGTCATCACAATGCATGCAACAGTCTAGTGATACAGAACTCTGAGATACTTGCAATGTATCAAGTGGAATATATTCACCCTGGGAGTACCAGATCAGTTCCAAAAAATATCACCTGTAAAGTTAAACTTGAGTAAATCATTTGAATTATTTTGGTTTTACCAATTTGTCTGCAGTGGGCTTTAAAATTTAGTGTAGCTTTTTCTTGAGTGCTCCAAACCCAAGACTTTTATATTTGTATACACCTAAATAATGTTGTGGTAAAAATAAATAAATAAGGGCTGGGAAGGTGGCTCAGTGGTAGAGCACTTGCCTTGCATGCATGAGGCCCTGAGTTCGATTCCTCAGCACCACATAAGCAAAAAGAAAAAAGCCGGAAGTGGCACTGTGGCTCAAGTGGTAGAGCACTAGCCTTGAGCTGAAGAGCTGAGGGACAGTGCCCAGGCCCAGAGTTCTGTCCCCACAACCGGACCCAAAAAATAAATAAATAAATAAATAATAGTAGATGGTCTTGGAAAGCTTTTCCTTAAAAATGCTTTTTTTTTTTTTTTAAAAAAAGTTATTTTGTGAAATAGTGCTCTAAGCATTTTGAGACTTTTCTTTGGCAATTGTCCCTAAAATAAATTCCTTTGAATATTTCATGAGTTCAAGTCTTGCTCCTCTGATTGCAGGCATGTTAAAGCAGATGTCTGCAGCAGACATCTCATATTTGCCTGTCTAGTACCTATGAAACTTCTCTTGGCGATTCCCTTTGTTTCTTTTCTGGAATGCAGTCTTGTGGAACTGTCAATCATCATCTCATCCCCCTCAACCCCTCTCCCTTGGCCAAGAGCTGTCCAGGTATTTGAGTGATGTCAGCCAGACTCTCACTGGAATCTGAGGTTTAAACTAGAGTGACACAAGGACTGAAAATAGTTGAAGCTGATTTGTTGCAATGAAAGAGGCCCTAAAAGCCTGTATATCCATTCTCATTATTTCATTCTATGCTTTTGATTGGATTTTGTTGTTTCTTCTACACTTGCTGATCAACTCTTACTTTCATTTTATGGACCACCTTTTACCTTTTAGCACATAGTTTATTTCTAATTAATCTAGTCAGAGTTTGTGGGTGGTACATGCCACCAATGGTAGAGTCATTAAGATAGAAAGGTTAGTAATGATGCTTGGGGAGTTTTACATGAAGTTTATGTTGTGTTCAATCTCACGAGTAATCTAGACATTATTTAAAATATACAAGAGAGGGGGGACCAAGATGGCGACGGGGCAGTAGGGAAACGCCACAGCTCTCTCCAACCAAAAAGAGAGTTCGAGTTCCAACCTTTAATCTTCCCAAGAGACCGACAACAACAAAAAGACGAACACTCAGAGAAAAACCAGAGGTGGAAAATAACAAAAAAAAGAAAGAGAGGAAAAGAAGAATTTCAGAACAGAGAAGAGCGAAGACCCCTCCCCCAACCTTTACTGGCCGCGCGGCAGTGCGCCAAGCCGCCGGCCAGCCGGCCCAGCCCGGCGGGGGCTGCCGGAGCCACAGAGACACAGGGGGCTGCTTGCAGATCACCAGGTACCAGATTGCAGAACAGCGGATCGCCAGGAACAGAGAAACCTACCAGCCGGGAGTCTCCAGGAGGATCCCACCCCACCCATCACTCTCCACCGGAGCGGAGAGGCTCCATCCCGCCAAAGCCGCCCGGCACCAGCAGCGCCACAAAGGGACCTGTCCGCAGACCACCCGCCCAATCGCGATCGCAACGACCCGGCGGGGGGCCGCCCAACCCAGCCCGCAACCACCCCAACTGAACTCGGACTGCAACAACAACTGACGGACTGCAACAACAACTGACGACCTACAGGGTGAGTACCCATCAGGGGACAGGGAATCCATCAAGGGAGACCAGAGCTGGAGGGAATCCCCAGACCCTGACCTAGACTCCCTACCCCAACACCCGGACCACAGGACCCACTAAAACTGGGAACTGTTTGAGAGCTCCACCAGCCGGTGGAGCACACTCTGCTGGCCAGGCCAGAGCAAGAGCGCCCCTGGAAGGGAGCTTAAATGCTCAAGCCAGGAACAGTGCCCCTGGGTCAAGACTACCAACAGTAGAAGAAATTTGAACTGTGTCCTCCAGGCTGCATAACCAAGGTGGTATACACATTAGCACAGGCCTAACGAGCACGCTCCAGGCTGGGGCCGGAGCCAGGCCAGGGGACCGGCGCCTGAACAAAGCAAAAAGGGTCAGAAGTGGGGCTGTGGCTCAAATGGTAGGGTGCCAGCCCTGAGCTGAAGAGCTGAGGGACAGCACCCAAACCTAGAGTTCAAGCCCACAACCAGCCCAAAACAAACAAACAAAAACACATCAGGAGCCCATAGCAGACTCCAGTATTTGGGAGAGTGCATCCAGAGCATCTGATCTTCCCAAGAGCACCCGCAGGAGCAAACACAAGCAGTCCAGGCTGCTCAACCCTTCCAAAGGCGGGAATTGCTACAGCAGAGAGCTGAGAATCCTAAGTGAATAGCAGCTGGAAATAGGCTCCCAACAGAATCCAGATCAGGCACAGACTCTCTCTACCAATACAGAATCAGCAACCAAACAAAGACAGACACACCAATACAAGATTGAAGAGCAGTCTCCTGAACCCCCATGCGAAAATCACAGAGAAAAATCACAAGGTTTACCACTACCCAGGACAGCAAGCTCACCTCAAAAGCCAGCAGCCACGCAGGGGAGAGCCCCAGTGGGAGCAAAGCAGGAATGGAAGACAAAAACTACATCCAAGGGTTGCTGGAGGCAATGACTCAAGAAATAAAGCGAGAAATGGATCAGAAATTGAAAGAGCACAAGGATGAACTATCAAAAGATATACAGGATATCAAACAAAAATTGGATGCAAAAATAGAAGCTGCACAAACCTCAGTAAGAAGTGAGATAAACGCCAAATTAGAGGTAATGCATACTGATCTCACCTCATTGAGAGGTGAGCTCAGTACTCTGAGAACCAACATTGAATCCATAAAGGGATCCATTTCCACCATGCAAACCACAATAGAAGCCACGGTCAACAGAGTGAATGAAATGGAAGGTAGAGTGTCAGATACAGAAGACAGAATACACCAACTGGACCAAAAAGTGACAGATATGGAAAAATCACTCAAATTAAACCAAAGGGAAATTCAAGAGCAAGCAGATAATGCTAAAAAATTTAACCTTCGCATAATCGGAGTGGACGAAGGCGAGGAATTCCAGAGCAAGGGAATGCAACACCTATTTAACAAGATAGTCAATGAAAATTTTCCCCACCTCAAAAACGACCATCTTAACTACATCACAAAAGCTTATCGAACACCCAACAAGCAAGATCCCAGGAGAAACACTTCTAGGCACATAATAGTAACAATGATGGATCTGAATAATAAGGAAACAATCCTGCATGCAGCAAAAATGAAGAAGGAGCTATACTACAAGGGAAAAAAATTAGAATCACTGCAGATCTCTCCACACAAACAATGAATGCAAGAAAAGCCTGGGAAAGCACCATACGAGCCCTGAGAGCCAATAACTGCCAACCCAGACTGATATACCCGGCAAAGCTAGCATTCACATTCGATGGAGAACTGAAAACTTTTAATAGCAAAGAAAAACTAAATGAATACATAAACATTAAGCCAGCATTACAAAGAATTCTAAGAGGGGGGACACAACCTGAAGAAAGCAACCAGGAACTGGGACCTGCCCCAAACAGGCATTACTCAAAGTCTAACTGAGCAAGCACAGGAGGAAAGGAAAGAAGAAAAACTTAGGAAAACGGAATGGCAGGGACAACAATGCATCTCTCTATACTTTCTCTTAATATAAATGGGCTGAATTCGCCAATTAAAAGAAAACGAACTGAGGACTGGATCAGAAAACAAGACCCATCCATCTGTTGCCTTCAGGAGACCCACCTCTCAGCCAAACATACAAACAAACTCAGAGTGAAGGGGTGGAAAAGGATCTACCAATCAAATTCCCCCAATAAGAAAGCAGGTGTAGCTATCCTGATATCTGACAAAATAAACTTTTCATTAAAATCAGTACAGAAAGACAAGGACGGACACTACATATTAATAAAGGGAACAATCCAAGAGGAGGATATAACCATCATCAACTTATATGCCCCAAATATTGGTGCACCCAGATATGTTAAACAAATGCTCTCAAACTTACAGAATAAAATAGATCCCAATACGATAATACTAGGAGACTTTAACACGCCACTCTCACCAAAGGACAGGTCTACCAACCAGAGGATTGGCAAAGAAGCTACCGAATTAAGTGAGGCCATACTTCAAGCGGAATTAACTGACATCTACCGAGTATTTCACCCTAAAACAACACAGTACACATTCTTCTCAGCAGCTCATGGAACTTTCTCCAAAATAGACCATATCATAGTTCATTCAAGGAACTTAAGCAAATACAAAGGGATCGACATAATCCCCTGTATCCTATCTGACCACAGTGGAATCAAGCTAGCTCTCAATAACAAAGCATACTGCAGAAATTTCTCTAATACATGGAAATTGAACAGCACACTCCTTAACAAGGCCTGGGTAACAGAAGAGATCAGAGAAGAAATAAAGCATTTCCTAGAACTCAATGAAAATGAAAACACCTCACAAAGAAACTTGTGGGACACAGCAAAAGCAGTCCTGAGGGGCAAATTTATTGCCCTCAGTGCCCACATCAAGAGAATGGAGACAGACCAAGTAAATAATCTCATGTTGCAACTAAAACAGCTAGAAAAACAAGAAAAAATGGGACCTAAAGCTACTAGACGAAGCCAGATAACCAAATTGAGAGCAGAGATTAACCAATTAGAAAATCAGAAAACCATAACCAAAATAAACCAAACAAAAAGCTGGTTCTTTGAAAAAATAAACAAAATTGATGGCCCGTTGGCAAGATTAATTAAAAAAAGAAGAGAGGAAACCCATATTAATAGGATTAGGGATGCCACGGGAAACATCACAACACGTACCCAAGATATCCAAACAATTCTAACAGACTACTTTCAAAAGCTATACTCTCTAAAGGAAGAAAATCTGGCGGAAATGGATGCATTTTTAGAGAAATACAAGTTACCCAAACTGAGCAAAGAAGAAGTTAACCAATTAAATAAGCCAATATCCTATAATGAGATACAGGAAGCTATCAAAAGTCTTCCAACAAAAAAAAGCCCAGGACCAGATGGATTCACAGCAGAATTCTATAAGACCTTTAAAGAAGAACTAATACCCATACTCCTCAAGCTCTTCAGAGAAACAGAGAAGGAGGGAGCTATCCCAAACTCATTCTACGAAGCCAATATCACACTCATCCCCAAACCAGGCAAAGACCCAACCAAAAAGGAGAATTACAGGCCAATCTCCTTTATGAACACAGATGCAAAGATCCTTAACAAGATTCTAGCTAACAGAATCCAGAAACACATAAAAAAAATAATACACTATGATCAGGTAGGCTTCATCCCAGAGACACAGGGATGGTTTAACATACGTAAGTCAATAAAATATACAAGAGGGCTGGGAAGGTAGCTCTGTGGTAGAGTGCTTGCCTTGCATGCATGAGGCCCTGGGTTTGATTCCTCAGCACCACATAAGCAAAAAAAAGCCAGAAGTGGTGCTATGGCTCAAGTGGTAGAATACTAACCTTGAACTGAAGAGCTGAGGGACAGTGCCCAGGCCCAGAGTTCAGGCCTCACAACTGACAAATAAATACATACACACACACACACACACACACACACACACACACACACACACACACACACATGTTACTCAGCCATAAAATGAGATGGTATGGTTATAAAGAGAATAGGCTTATTTTTACTCCATTTTAGAGGTTTTAGTCTATGATCTGTTAGCCCCTTTACTTTTATTCCTGAGGCAAGAAAGTACCTCATGACAGGAACTTATGGCACGTCAAAACTGCTCTCCGATTAGAAGAGAAGTAAAAGAAAAAGAGACTAGAGCAGTTTTATCCCCATCATGGACACGTCCCAATGCCCTGAACACCTCTGTTATGCTTTGAGTATGAAATGTCCACCATAGGCTCGTATACTGGGGGCTCAGTTGCCAGATGATGGGCTCTGAAGAAGTGATTGGATCCTAAAGACTCTGGCTGAATTAATGGATTAATCCCTTTAGAGATTCATAATATTATTGAGAGTTGGTAAAAAGTAGGTTGAGTGAAGACTAGGGTAGCTGTCTTATTCTGGTTCCTTCTATATTTCCTGTCCCTGCAGTGAGCTGAAAGCCTCCTTCTCCACATGCCCTCCCCTTCATGATGGAAACCATGTGCTAAGTAAGTCTTTCTCCATTAAGTTAGATCATGTATTTTACCATAACGATGAAAAAAATCTGACTAACACAACCTCCCCCAAGTCCCTACTTCTAAGTTTCTACCACTTTCTAATAGTACAGGGCTGAAAACCAAACCTTTGCCACACAGGCTTTGGAAGACAATCAAGATCTAACGCATAGTAGCAGGCTATATGCATATATACTACTTTATTTCAGAGACTTGAGCATCCATGAATTTGGGTATGCAGGCCTCATGCATACTAAGGGACAGATGAATGAATATACTACATAATACTGTTGTGAAGATTAAGTGAGGTAATATATAGGAGGCACAGAGCAAACATTCAAATATATAAAATGTTGTTATGATTTTTGTGCCAAACATTGAACTATATGCTGGGAATGCAAAAGTAAGAAAAGAAAAATAAAATTCACTCATATTCTTTTTGGAAAAATATCCATATTTTTGGAAGAAATATGTCAACATTCTGTTCAGGTGAAAAGCAAGACTCCCAAAGACATGCTTAATTAATAGTGAAGTGGAAAGAAAGCAGACTTTTGTATTCCTGGTGGTAAAGTAAGGGAAGAGAAAGTTGTTGGAAGCCAATGGGTGACAAATTGGAGATTTTAGTATGAAAAGTTCTGTGATATAATCCTTCTCATTGATTAGCAAAGACAGAAAATTCGCCAGATAAGCATTGTAATTCGGTTAAGAAGTAGAAACCAATAAAGAGAGTGAGTTCTGCATCCCTTGGGGCCGAAGCTTCCACCTATAAAAAGAAACAAGGGGAATGGTTGTCATCTGCCATATATTCCTGTCATTCTATGTGAGATTATTGAACCACTCGGTTATTACTTCTATTAGCTCACTTTATGCTCAGAAAACAGACTCTTGAAGCAGAATTGGGGATTGGGTTGTATATACATCCAAGAAGCAGAGAAATGAATTCCTTGCCCATACCATAGAAGGGAATGTGGGTCATTCATGGACTGCGGTGGCATCATGGTTACCTAAATCCTCACTGTGAGGTATCAAGTGCAGGTGGCAGGAAGGATGTTGAGAGATCAAGTGGCTGTGGGATTTAGTTATCATGATAGTAATGTTTACAAAGATTATAGAGACATCTGGCCTTTTCTGATGACCTTCGATGAAACAAGAGAAATGTACAACTATGAACCCAGAAATAAGGGCACACATAGGAGCCCTGAAGACCTCTACAACAGCATTGGAGGAATCCTTTGTCTTTTGTCATTGCAAAGTTGGTACAGCTGAGGAGCCAACGACTCTTGCCCTAATGTAAGGACATGAAGGGACATGAATGGGACATACGGAAATACCCAATTGAGAACTCTGAGGTGACAAATTCTCTTTCCCGCAAAGGTATATGATCTCTCAACATGCAGCAATATCCACCCAGAGCTAGTATTTATCCCAGGTCTAGCCAGTTCCTAGTGGATCTGAGCACAGAGTGGACACAATTTCATTCCATAATACAGAATGCTCTTTGGCATTGCAATTTGTTTTTGTTTTTCTTGGCTTTCAACTGGGTCTGCATGATTTATCTTTGTACAAAAGGAGAAAACAATGTGTTATTTTGCTTCACCATCTCTGAATAGCTGCATGAAATAAGAAGCCCTCTGGTTCTTATATAATGAAAATATATTTGGAGCCTCCCAAATGTAAATTTTATACAATGTAGAACTTCCCTCAAAGCCCAGAAACTGGATGTGTAAAAGATGTGTCAACGAAAGTCTGTGTTTGTTCTTCACAACTCCAGCAGCTTAAATCAAACTCCCGTTGAGAAATGGAAGAGTGTCTGTTCGTAGTGAGACTGTAGAACACAGGGAATTCTAAGAAAAAAGTGATTAACTATGAAGGGATTAATCAAATAGAAACAGAACCCAAGGGACTAAGTATTAAAAATATTTTCCTGAAAAATACTTTAGGTGTTTTTCTTAAAATATATTTTTATTGTAAAGATACTGTACAGAGGGGTTACAGTTACATGACTAAGACAATGAGTCCATTTCTTCTCGAGCATTTTTACCCCCTCCTTTGTTTTCCCTCTACCATCCCTTCTCTCCCCACATCCCCAATTCCTCCCTCCCCATCCCCGAAATTGTAAAATTCGTTTTCAGCATAGTGTCTTGTACATCTCATTGTTACAATGGGTCAACCTGTAACCTTATTTCAGCATTTTATTTCCCTTTCCCTCCCCAGGGTGCTGTTTTTTGTTTTGTTTTGTTTGTAAACTGGCTTGCTTGATGAATTGTTGAATTTAGAAGATTTGGTCAATGGCCCAATGCATATAGAGAAATATATCTACATGTATTTGCCAAGCAGGTACTCTGCTTTTGAGACACATCTCCAGAATGAAAAGGTAATTACTGTAGTTCTCACTAAGTAGAATTTTAAAATTATTCGAAATAGAAATAATAGTGGTCACAAAAGGCTAGGAGGGAATTGAGAGATAGAAGTTGTACTGAAATATAGTTAGGTAAGGAGAAGTTCTAGTATTGTGAAGCACAGTAGAGTAGCTTACAACAACTTATTACATACAAAAGAGAGGAATTTGAATATACCCACAAAAGAAATGCCAATTACGTGATCACACTATACTCCATAATTAGGCACCATTATTAGGTATTAATTACAAAAACAGACTGTCACTGGACCCATACCACTCATTCAATCCTACTTAAAAATGAAAGCTGAATCTTTTTCTTATTTGACTGAATATTCTCAGCATGCACATGGATACATTCCCTAGATTTTTACTAATGTAAATTAGTTAAGTGCTCTATTTTTTATGTTGAAGTCATCCTCTTTAAAATTTAGCTTCTCAATGAGGCTTTTTGAAAATCTAGATTCTGACTCTGAATACAGAAAAAAGGACAGTACAGGACATAGGAGGCATGGGTAGAAGTAGAAGACAGGAGGGGCTTCTAGAGCTGAAAATCCTCCCTTGCATCTCCTTCCTTTGTCTAGAGTGCCACCATGACTCTTCTGCTCCTCAACTTTCACATAAGAGTCCTGAAAAAGACATTATGTTCAACTGAAGCTGGAAAATCACAAACCAGAAGTCTGAAGCTGTTTGCTTTCTGTCTTTGCCATGGGCCAGAAGGACAAAGAGTCTTTAGATTTCAGTTTATGTCTAGACTGCAAAAGACAAGACTTGGAGCTTGTCATTCTATTTTTGAGATGTTCACTGCTGTATGGAACAGCAATCCTCTCGATTCCTCTGAATTTCCGAAGTGTGTTATTCTGCTGTAGAAGCAGCAAAACGGTAACAAAACTTTGTTTCTCACAGGAATATTGTTCTAGATGATTATACCTAATTATTTATTAAGGTTTTTTTTTGTTACTATACATGATGAACTACCAGATTCCCATTTTTTTCATATGGGTGAGACCCAATTAATGCAGATATTCCCAGACTTCTTATATTTTCTATAAGGTCTCTAGCCTACAGCTTATCTGCTGGTTCCCTTTTCTGTTCTAGAGATTGTTCTTGGTTGTGAGCAACTCAGTTATTTTAGGTGAAAAATGAGTATTGGGGGCTTGAAGAAAAGATGATGTGATAGAGACGAGGCTCAAAATAGAAACATAAACATAGGCACCTTTGGAAAGCCATGATGCAAGAAATAAAACTGTTTCTTAGAGGAAAAGTCTTCCCAGAATTCCACTGCTGGGGTCACCACAATATGAAGACCCTCCATCTCTCTTCCATTTTTGTGTCACTAGTCAGAGGTACAAATGGAGGTTATAGCTGGTCAAGCTCAAGTCAAGAGCATTTGATGTTTTACATAAAAATGATATCTTTCCAGGGAAAGATGGGATGAAGTTCAAAACTAGTATGGTAGTCAACAAAGTGAGAATAATGGAAGGGGTGAGAGAAGCTCCATGATCAGGTGAGTGACTAAAATGATGATGATGATGATGATGATGATGATGATGATGATGATGATGATGTCAAAAATGAAACAAAGGTCGTAAATGGAGTAAGAGTCAAAGACAGGAAAAGGGTTAGGAAAGGACCTTTAGAAACCATGTAAGAGTCAGGAATATGTAAGGGCAGAGGAAGAGGTACACTACTCATATCAATGGTATTCTAATAGTGCACATTTCAGAATGTCCTCAGCATTTAAATAGCTTTACTGAATTACAAAACATTCTGACTTGGGTTGTGGGCTGGATGTCAAATATTGATATTTATTGCCATTTCACCCCATTCTGTGTTCCCCATATGCTCTTGTATATGGAAAGGCTAAAAACCCAATTCCCCGACTCCCTTGCAGCTAGGGTAACAGATTCATCTATTGAGGGGTTGGTCAAGCACAGGAAAGGACCATTACTCCATGGCAGTAGCAGCTGCTGATGGGTTCTGACATCAGAACTAGGCATGAGTCTTTGAAGGACCCACACTCATGTTCAGTCACCATCTCTGTGAGTGATGAGCCACTGCAACTTTGGCATTATAGACAGAAGTTGTAGAAGTAGTTTTCTGAGATTGCAGTTATGGTGGTGTGACCTCATATCCAACACCCTAGCTGAAATCAATTTGTTCCTCTAGTCTCCAGTAACTATTTTAGTTACAGTGTGAATAGTTTAAACCATATAATTATCCTCTAACTTACATTTATATTTCCTAAAACTTGTGTGTATCTACAATTATAATTAAGTAAATTTAATACAGCATGGGAAATAGAACTATAATTAATCTTTTCAGGAGTGCTGATACAGTACCAACCTTAGAAATATGGCTTTTTCTCTCCACATGTTATAATTTGCTGACATGGAAATATAGTCTAACTCTTGGTATAGTGCCTGATGCAAAACTGGGACTCAATACTTGAAGCACTGCTTAGAAGTAATAGGCAGAAGGTTTTGTTTTGACTACACTAGGGTTTAAACTCAGGGCCTTGTGCTTACTAGGCAGAAGTTCTCCCACTTGAACCACACCCTTAGCCCCTTAGGCAGAAATTTTATAACCAAAATAATATATTTAAATGAATTTTAAGAAGAATAAGAATTGTGTGAAAAAATTTTGGAAGGACATAGAAGGAATTTTATATATGAATACAAACCAGCTTCCAATAGCATTTTTGTAAATATCTAAATGTCTGTATCAAAGCTCTCTCTGTTTAACATCACTACTGTATTTCCATTTCCTGTAGTGAAATCCAACTGAGGCAGAGTCAGAGGAGAGTTTGTAGGAAGGAAGAAAAGAGGGAAGAGAAGATATGTATTATTCAGTTTTATGACTTCTAATTTGTGAAGTCTGATTAGCCCCCAAGAGGGCTGATCCAGGATATTACAACAGCCTTGATACGTGCATGAGTGGAATGTGAGGAATTCCATAAATACTTTTTCCATTGAGGATAGGGTTGGAGAGAAACTTGACTTAGGACCTTTGGACCTCTGGGCTTGATTTTCACATTGGGAGTGAATGGGGGTTGGAAAAGAATCAGGAGATCTATTTGCAAATTCCTTCATGGAAACTGGATAGATTCAGACTGACTCTATGGCACAGCAAACATGTCAGATTGCCATAGTGACAGAGGAAGAAGGAAAGTTAATGTTGAGCTGATGCAAAAGGAACATCAAGAGAGTATGTGGTCTCATTCCTTTTTGTTGTTTCTTGATAGAGTGCTATTAATTGAAGGTGTTTTATAGACCCTAAGCCGAGAGACTCTATAGGGAGAAGCAATGGGATGCTATAAATTTGACTTGAAAGACTATATGTTTGTTTTTAATAATTTATAATCATATGGTTAAAAGTACCAGTCCTCAGCCGTATCTCATCCACTTTCAGCGCATCCCTCAAGGATTCGCGTGTCATTTAAGTCTTTACATGTTTTTTTTTTTTTAAATAGTATAAGTAGCTGTACAAAGGAGTTTCAACTCAACAATGCATATTGATCAATGTCACCAATTCTTTTTTCCCCATTTCCCTTGTTTTTGAATTAGATTAGTAATTAGCTACAGGTAGCCTTAGGTGAATATTTATGGTTATCAGCTTTCTTTTCTTTTTTTTAAAAAAAATTTTATTGTAAAGATACTGTACAGAGGGGTTACTGTTACATGAGTACATTTTCTATCTAGCATTGTTACCTCCTTCTTTGTTCCCCCCCCACACCCCATGGTATCCCTTCCCTCCCCACCTCCCTAACTCCTACCTCCCCCACCCCACTCCCAGAAGTTGTATAGTTTGTTTTCAACATAGTGTCTTGTACATCTCATTGTTACAATGGTTCAACCTGTCTCCTTGTTTCAGCATTTTGTTATTTATCTTCCCCTCCCCAAATCAGAAAAATGTATATACAAGATGCAGGGCACCGGAATCAAATACCATGACAACAGGGGTTATACCTTAGGCTTTCGTTCTATGGGAGCTTTTCCTGTGTTTATCTTCAGTTTATCTGATGGTTAGTGTCAGCAAAATATACATTTTCTTAGATTCTGCCACAGATTGTCAATCACCCTTCTTAAAGAAACAGGCATGAAATCAGGTGTGGAATTAAAAACTTCATGCTCTCTCTCTTGATGAATTTAATTTAGTTAGAAGTGGAAAGTCTTGCAAAATTAAAATGACATGGTTGTTTCCAAATTTGGTGTCACATTTATTCTAAGATTTCCACTCAGCAGTTAATGATTGTGTTCTTTTCTTGTCACCTCCTTTCCTTTCTCTGGGAAAATGGGCTTTCTCTGTGGTGGGGTCATGGCGATAGGATGTGCCCTCTATGTGGTCTGGAACTTTGCAGGGGTGTACCAGCTATGCCCAGCCTTCTGCCCTCACCAGCATCTTCACAGAACCTAGATGATTTCACCCTTGACCTACTTCACTGCAGCCCTTCATACTCCTAACACTGTCTCTATGAAAGTCTGTAATTAATCACCAGGCAAAGAGAACACAGTACCTACATCCCACAATGGTAGATAGGTTTCCTCAAGCCCACATCCCCGAGCCCCTCCCACAGTATTGCTGTTCTGCTCCTCCAGCACCCATGTGGCTCTGAAGGCTTCTCTGTTCCTCCTGAATCTTTGGGGTTTTCCAAATCTCCGTAGGATTTTCATGTGAGCCATCCTCACCCCAGGACTAGGCACAGGAAGCATCTCCATAATGCTCATGTTCCTCCAGATTTCTCTGGTAAAGCTTTTACTCATTTTGGATGGATGCACACTCCTTCATCTCCCCAATTTGGCCCATCTAGCATTTTCCCTCAACATGTAAAACCAATATTGTACAATTAAAAGCGAAATAAAAGATAGTATTTATACTTATATTTTCTCTGTTAGGAGCCTGATGTTTAAAAAAATCAAAAGCATTTTGGTTTCAAGATTATAACTCTGCAAATGCCAACTTAGAGTCTCAAAAGCTGAGAACATGACTATTTTCTTGTTATTAGCTCCATTGGGAACAAAATATTGTTGCTATTCGACCATTTCAAAGAGTAGGATAGAGTTTAATACAAAAATATTATTTGTTTCTATCTTCTTTGTTTCTTTAAGCAGAAGGTTAATGTACTTACCTTGAAGTCAACCCTCATCATTATTAGACATATACTTGTAAGATGTTCTAATCATTTCACTCAGTGGCTTTTGGGTCATTTGAGGGGCAGAGTCAATGCTTTAGGGACAAACTATCTTCTTATATTCCATATTGGGAGATCTCCATGTCTTATTGTAAGACTAACCATTGTTAAGCTTTTGGTCTCATTTTATCACTAAGACACCATTTCCAAGAAAGTTTATGATGTGCCTTGTCCTAAGGTTCTTGTCAAATCTTTTCTAAGATTTGCTTTTTTTTTTTTTGCCTAGATCTTGAACTCAGGGCCTGGGCACTGTCCCTGAGCTTCTTTTGTTCAAGGCTAGCATTCTACCACTTGAGCCACAGCACCACTTCTGTTTATGTGGATGCTGTACTAAGGAATCGAACCCAGGGGTTCATGCATGCTAGGCAAGCACTCTACCACTAATCCATATTCTCAGCCCCTCCAAGATTTGCCTTCTTGAGAGGACTATCTGCATCCTTGACTTTCTAAGCTCTTTCTACTTGTGGCAGTCCCATTACTTAACAAAACAAAACACATTAAAACAAACAAACAGAAAAACCAAGTCTTCCAGCTTACAAAGAGAAAAGTAACCCTAAAGTAAAAATGGCCAACACATTCTAGAATTAGAGATAAGAACATAAAAGCTGAGAAATAGTTTAACGATATACAATTGCAGTTTAGAGGAACGCAGTCTCATACAAGTAAAGGGGTTCAATATGTTTTCAAATTTTGGTCTCAGTGTCCACTGATGGTCATTACTGAAAAGAACTGAAAGAGGTTGCCAAAGCACTTTTTAAAAACTAAAATGATCATGTTTCTATATATTACTGTGATAAATGAGGAAATTCATGGAAGACTTTCTTAGGAAGAATGGTAGTTTTATTATTATTGCATTTTCACAAAGGAGCAAGGATTAGCCATGGCTCCTCCCACGGGGCTTGTTCTCCTATCAAATGGGAAGGGAAGGCTGATGCCTCCTACTTGCAGATGCCTTCATCAGAAGGAATTAGCCTGGCTTCTAGCCAGCATTTTGCCTTTACAAATCTCCTAAATACTCTCATTAGCATTGATTTCTGCCAAGGGAATTGTGACAGGAATGTTTTGTGACATCTCAATGTGTCTTTTTAGCTGAATGAGCCCTCTTCCTCATTCAAGATTGACTCTCCAGGTCCAGCAGTATGTAACCATGAAAAAAGGATTTTCTGGCTTGAGGCATAGGACAAGTAGCCACAGCCAATTCCATAGGATCCAACAGATATTCTGCAACCACTTGCAAAGATAGGCTTTCCATAGAGGAAAACTGATCTTCACAATTTATGATGAAAGAAGCCAGGCTTTTCTGACTGTTTAAGGTACCTCCCCAGCCCTAACTTTTAGATATATTCCCACTAGAGATATTGACCCAACCCCAAACCTATTGCTTAAACGCTCAGGAAATTTCAATTGCCTCAACTTCCTGTGTCATGGAAGAAAGCCAATTCATGAGATAATTTGCAACCAGGGGTGAACAAAGGATTAATTTGTTACTTTACCAGAACATTTCATTTTCAAGAGAGGAGTTAGAGCATTTGGAGCTTTAAGTCTTCTCATGAAGCAGGGGACTTGTTTTCCCACTAATGAAATCATCTCAACTCAGACCCTACTTAGACCAGAATCTCCTAGAGTCTCTTTAATTGTGCGTGTTCAATATTGTTTTCACCAGTTCTTATTTAAGTTTTGATGTGACATCTGAGTTTTCTAGGAAATTATAGAATCATAGCTTTTCTAACTCGGAAGAAATTTGAAGGTTACCCAATGCAACCTTTGCCAAGCAGATGTCACCTTTCTGAAACTGTAGCAGTATCTATGAATCCTATAACTTGGGATCTCTAGTTGTTAGACCCATTCAAGATAACCTTCTTTTTGATGAACTTAAGTCAATTTGATTAGGGACTTTAAACATCTGTCAAATTCCTTCAAAGCAGAAAAAAACAGAATAAATTTATCACAGAAACTTGACAAACATGATTCTAGTTAGGTGGTAATATTATTAGTTATAAGTCCTGTTAATTAAATACCTTTGGTAGGATGTGATAAAAAAGGTATTACATCTCTGTGGCAACCCTCCCCTAAACATATAACCTCAGCCTAGTTAGGAAAAAGACACCGAAACCTCAGAGTACCCAGTGAGTGCAAAATACCCAATCAGTGATAACCTGGATGAGTTCTTGGAACAAGAAAGAAGAAAATTTAAATAAGTAAGGACTTTGGTTAATAATGCATCACTATCAATTAAATGTAGCATGCATATACTAATGAAAGACTGTACTAACAGAGGGAATTTTAGAATGTGAAACTATTTTTGAAACTTCTATATAAATTTCTATGCTTAAAAAATAAATATGTTCATTTAGACAGCTTGATGTGTATGAATCATATTCCAAACTTTTTATACTCTTCTGATAAGCTCAAGTTGCTACTTCAGAATATTTTTGATCAGAGTATTTTTAGGCCTTTTTATTACTTTATGGGTTACTTGGGAGCTCTTCTGAATAAAAAGATATTCACTAATATCACACGAACCAAGCTGCATGTTACTGAGTATTACTGGGTTCCAGAAAAAGCTGAAGTACGGGTATATTTTCTTATGCAGTACTAGGAGGGCAAGGCGTTTATTACTCTTTTACATTTCTGAGGAAAGTAAGATTTATAGAAAACCCTATGCTCCTTACTGGGAGTTTAGTCTCTATCTGATTAACTTCAAAGTGCATGATTTTTGAAAATGACTTTTAAATTTGCTGGCCTG
This sequence comes from Dipodomys spectabilis, assembly GCF_019054845.1. NCBI lineage: Eukaryota > Metazoa > Chordata > Mammalia > Rodentia > Heteromyidae > Dipodomys > Dipodomys spectabilis. Next base: position 3,727,601 of record NW_024870815.1, on the reverse strand, counting down.
GATCTCACTGGCCATGCTGGCCTCAAACTCAAGATCCTCCTGTCTTTGCTGAGATTACAGGAGTATACTAGCACACTCCCTTTTCTCACTATTCCCACACCATGGACAAGACTTGTTTTACATTCCTGTCACTCACTATTTTTATTGCATGCTAATTGTTCAGAGACTTTACTGTGGTTTTTTATACATGCATTCACAGGTTGATCTCTTGTTTACACTCTTTCTGTCCCTACTACCTCGTATTTTCACCAGTTTTCAGTGAGTTTCCTTTTGCTATCTTTATTCAAAGATATGCTTTACTTGCTATTGTTTCCCTTCTGACATTCTCTTTTCCTTTCATTTTATTCCCTCAAACAGTCCCACTATTACTACATGTATTTATAATCTTAGTTACATTTAAATAATGTCCTTTTTTTACCTCAGGACCCCGGCTAACTTAGAAATAGACTTAGCAAAGTGTATGTCTTTAACTATTTCACTTGATTTGTTCTGAGAGCAACTTGCAAGTCTAGAAAAGATACTATGCTTGTTCTGCGTCTGAGTGACCCAGGTTGAACACTTCTCTCTCTCATAGAGAAATTTTATGTATACTTTGATTGTTGTACCTGGCTTGACCAAAACACTCAGAATTTTTTTGAGCTATTTGTATCAGCTTTCCATGTTACTTTTAAAGTGACTTGGTTTAGGGATCTCTTCCTTTTTGCACTCACAAGTGCCAGTGTTACTTGGTGCCCTTTCTCTGTCCTTTAATCATCTTGTCCAGATGGCTCCCTTCAAGGTCTTTTGTGTCTATTTCACCATTCCTACTGCTGTCACCTTAATCCACTCAGGGAAAATATTTCGTATCTTGACATTCAAATAACCCCTTGTCAGGAGCTAGTGACTCAGGCCTGCAATCCTAGCTTCCTAGGAGACTGAGATCCAAAGATCTTGGTTCAAAGCCAGTTGAGACAGGAAAGTCATTGATATTCTTATCTCTGATTAGCCACCGAAACGCCAGAAGTAGAACTGAGAACACTAGACTTGAGACAAAAGTTCCCAGGCCCTGAATTCAGTTAAAAAAAAAAAATTATCCTTATTTTTACATGCTGTTCCAAATCCATCAATATCAGATTGGTGTTGAATACTCATTATTTTCATTCTACTATTCCATTGCTTTGAAATTCTCAGGGTCTATCTAATGACTTTAGGACAAAGACTCTAGCCCTTTTCATAAAAGATTCATGCTATTAAGTACTTTTACTGTTCTATTCCCATTCTGTCCAAACCAACTTCTTGTTATTCTCCAATATGAACCCTTCCTAAGAATCCTATTTTTGGGTGCTCAACTAGCATACACTCTCTGCAAAGCTCATGCTTTTGTTAAAACCAATACTTGGGCTATTCTTTGTCCTGTCTATTCTGTGTGCATCATTTAAAGAATGATTCTTATCTGATGGTTCCCTAAGGTCTGTAAAGATAATTTATTTCTCCTATTAATTCAGAATTTCAGTGTTTAAGTCTGACAATGGGTTCAACAGAAATGTGAGGGGGGCCTTGTGATCCTTATTATGTTCTCTTCTGTGTCTTCTCTTTCTGTTATTAACTGCCACCCGCCCCACAAGCCGCACTCAGCTTGTATTTAGTCAAATCTTCTCTTTATATAACCAAAACAATAACACAACTTCAAAAGACTTTTCTGTATTACAGGAGAGAACAAAAGAAATTCCAAGTTCCTAGAAGCCACTAACCACCCAGTTTATGTAGTACAAGTAACTCAACCTATCTTGATTCTTTCGTTAGGATTAAGTTCAGATATACTGGCTAAAAACTTAAATAATAATATAAAATATGTATGAGTGTATTTGTTCTTATAAAAGAAGCTTGTAAATCTCTCAGAAAAACTAATACCCTGGGCTTTTGACTCAGCTACCATTAGCATGACTATATGCTCCAGGTAATTTCAGGTTATAAAATGCCTACTAGGACATACTGAGAAGAAGAGAAAAGATCAAAGGGCCTTAGTGTATGTGTTCCTATTATATTTTTAGTTTTATGCTAGTGCTGGGCTTGAATTTAGGGTCTAAGCACCATTTTATAGTTTTTCTGCTCAAGGCTGGTGCTCTACTTGAGCCACAGCTCTACTCTGCCTGTTTTGATGGTTGATTGGAGATGAGAGCCTCATGGACTTCTCTGCTCAAGCTGGCTCTGAACTATAATCCTCAGATCTCAGCTTCCTGAGTAGCTAGGATATAGCCATGGTGCCCAACCAGATGGATGTATTCCTTTAAAGTGCCTTCTGAAACTTTTCCCAGCTACTTCAATTTCCATTTGTTTGGCTACACTTAGTTTCAAGGCAAGTCAGTATGTTTCTAAGCAGAGCAGATTGTTGCCTTGAGAAAAATAGGGCTCTTCTAATAAGGAAATTGATTGGGAAACTAGCCACCTCTGCGGTAGATCACTTCTATAGCTCGGCAGCCCTGCTCAGATGATGTCCTCCAACTCCTCAAAGCTATTGGACTCTAAAAGCTCTTGGGCCTTTTGTCTGTGCTTGGAGCTCTTTCTTCCCTAATCTCCATGTAGAAATATCATCTCAAAGCCAGTTATCTTGGAGGTCCCTTCTTAGGCTATGGGTTTGCTTAATTCAGAAAAAAAAAAAACCAAATGTTTCTCTGGGCATGTCACACTTTTTGTTTTCTTATGGGCCTCATAGTCATTCCTCTTTTCAGGTAAGACTTTCTCCATTCTTCACCATTTCTGTGTAAGGAACTGTCCTCCAGCCTGGTGGATTGTTATTTTAATGGTCTCCAGCAGATCCTCTTCCTGATACTCCTTTGTGTAGTGCCTTTCCATGTTGACTGTGGACTTGGCTCAAGAAGCACTTGTACCATGGGACTTCTCTTCCTAGACAGTTGTCATAGCTCTGTATGAAACCCAGGCTATGGCCTGAACTGAGGTGGTCTTGCTGACAACCTGGTGGCATCCAGGTATGTGACTGAGGCTTTCTTGGTTCTACTTCTCCCAAATAAATTGCAAGAGGACTGTGGCCACATAGCAATCTTAGGCAAGATACCAGGAGAACTGAATCTACAACTGAACTTACCTGCAGAATTATACATAAGTCATGGGAGTTGTTATGAAGAAAGAGAAAACAAAGGCACCTTGGATATTGTTCAGAGAAGTTATGGCCTAGGTGAGGTTGTTGTTTTAATCACATACAGTTGATGATCTGCATCTACCTATTCAACCAACTTCAGATAAAAATATATATCTGATAAAAGAAGTGTGTCTGTAATTAATATGCATTGACTTTTTTTCTTGTTGTTATTCCCTATGTTATATACTACACAAGCTCTTTATATAGTTTTGACATTTTTTAGTATATTAAAAGTAAGGTAGAGATGATCTAGAGTATGGATATGTGTAGGTTCTGTAAAAATATTAAACTATTTTACATAAAGAAAGAAGTTGAATATCCACAGGTTTGGGTGTGTATAGGGAGTCCTGGGATCAGTCTTCCATGGATGCTGAAGGGCATCTGAACTCTCCAGTTCTTGAGTAACAACACTGTCACTTTACCTAGAACAATAAACTATGTAATTATCCCTTTGGCCACAGGCAACTATTTAGCCACAGTGAATGGAAAGACGTAAGTGAGCTAACTCAGAACAATAAAAAATTGGGCCCATGATTTGTGTTCAAATTATTTTTTCATATAGAGTACAGACCCAGGAAGTTAGGAGGGATTTCAGGAAATCCTTTTAAGATCTCTCTTTGGTAGTAGAGACAGGCATTAGACAAATCCTGAATTTGTACACACTCACACAAAACCCTCATGTACAGCTAATGGGAATGTAAACGGATGCTGCCATTTTGCAGGCTAATAACAGCCATTCTAAGTAAAATAAAAACACATCTACCTCTGAGCCAAAAACATGAGCATACTCACCTAAGTATATAAACAAACACAGATGAATATCTTTATCAAGGCAGTTTAAAGAGTGAATTTACACAGGCTTAAAGAGCCATGAGAATGAATAAAAAGACAATGACATATACAAAATTTTTGAAGCAGATTTTGCACTTAATGTTGCTATGAAGATCTATTCACTCTATGAAAAAAAACTGCACAGTACAATTTTCTATTAGAATAGTGCAGGCAATAGAAGCAGTCCTCTATAGGAATATAGATTTATCTGAAGTATGTATTTAATATATTTAATATGCTCCTAAGTGAAAAGAATGTTGAAGAGATCAATGAACAATGAAGAGGAGAAATAAAAATGAAGTTGGAAACTTGCACACTGATAATAAGTGTACTAAGAATTGAGGATATGGTTAATAAGAATTAAGGACATAGAAGTTCATAAAGAATCCAAAAGAATTCACTAAAACAAGAATGACTTGCAATTTGAGATAATTTGCACACTGATTTGTAGCATGAAACTGCATATGTAAAAAGCTATTTCCACACCAGACCTCAAGGCAATCTGGAGTCTGCAAAGTAGTAGGACTCAGGTGAAAGTAGTCTGTACTAATTCCCCCATGTAGGGGGAAAGGAAGAACAAGAATATAATCCTGAATGGGGACAACTTTTGAGAGAAAAGAACTTTTAATGTCAAAGGAATTACTAAGGATTGAAGAAGAACAGTATAAATTTGATGAAACAATGTTTTCCACTAATGTGAGGTCAATTATTTGGTGTCACAACACGATTACCCAAAGCATGGGAGGGCAAATGTCAAGAATTTTCCTGATGTTTTCCTCATGGCATTGTACTCTATTTTAGTCCCATGCATCAGCTATCCAAGACTTAATACAAAGTGGAATGTACTTGCTGGAAAGAAATAAAAAACTGAATCCCACAATATTATGAGTGATGATCACAACATAATAAAAGAAAAACACACCAATTTCCTTTTTCAGAATATGCATATTACATTTTTATGACTAGCATGAAAAATAGTCAAGAATTATATATGAATAATAAGGTACTGGTGGACCAATATGCTAAGATCACTTAAAGTTGGTACTTGAAATATTTGTCTTCATAGCTTCTGCATAATCAGAAATCCATCATAATGATATCTGATATTTTTTAAAACATGATTTTAAAACTTCATATATACTGCTACTGCTGGGCACTAGTGGCTCACACCTGTAATCCTAACTACTCAGGAAGCTAAGATCTGAGATGGCAGTTTGAAGCCAGCCTGGGCAGGAAAGTTTGTGAGACTCATCCCTAATTAACCACCAAAATGTCAGAAGTGGAGCTGTAGCTCAAGTGGTAGAGTGCTAGCCTGGAACGAAAAAGCTTAGGGACAGTATATAGGACCTAAGTTCAAGCCCCATGACAGGCACACACACACACACACACACACACACACACACACACACACAGATTCATAAAGTAAAAATTTAAGTGCCTACATATTGTTCTTGGGAGAGGTAGAATGGAATTAAAGAAAAGAAATTCCAATCTATATGGTTTATATTTTAATGGCTTAATGTTGTTTAACTTAGAGTATAATAGGAAGGTTCAATATTATGATGTAGTAAGATCAAAAGAATTTTTAGGATGCTTTTAAAATCAGTATATATCTTCCCAATAATATTAGTCTTGAACTTAGAGCATTTGATTGTCACAACATGCCTATCACACAGATTTACACATTCATATTCCCAAATAAAAGAAACGAATGTCTTATCAACAGGTTCAAGCCTTCAGACTCCATATTGATATTTTTAATTGTTGGATTGAACAAGAGAACACTAAGCTCTGAGCCCAACTTTTTATTTTATTTTATTTTATTTTTTATTTTTTTTGGGTCCAGTCGTGAGGCCTGAACTCTGGGCCTGGGTGCTGTCCCTCAGCTCTTCAGCTCAAGGCTAGCACTCTACCACTAGAGCCACAGCGCCACTTCCGGCTTTTTTCTTTTTGCTCATGTGGTGCTGAGGAATCGAACCCAGGGCCTCATGCATGCAAGGCAAGCACTCTACCACTGAGCCACCTTCCCAGCCCCATGAGCCCAACTTTTTAGTACATTGAGATACATTCTGCTCTTCTAATTACTTGCAGTAATGTCCATGATCTATGAATTAAATCTGTCCTTCCCAATTTAATCCTCTGTGTGCTGTCATATAATCTGCTTCCAGCACCTTCCTCAAAGCCCTGTGCCACAGTTGCCTCCATTCTCCCAAACCCTCATTTTCATCACTCCTTGATTGATCCCAGTCTCTCTTGTCTTCTTTAGCTCTTTCAGTCTGAAGTCCTGAAGAAGCCCCATAGCTGTTATGAGCAGCTGGAGAGGAGCAAACATAATGCCCCCTTATAGAGGAGAAAGACTACTACTGGATAATCTCTTCTCTTAAGCTTCCCAGGAGACACCTGAGAGTGAGAAGCAAGGCCCAATATCCAAGTGATTGCCAAAAGGTTTCTCCCAGGGAGGTCAGTATTAGCTAACAAACATTATAAGAGAAGATCTGTTGTAATCAAGCAGTAGATAATTTCATGACAGTTACACATGCACTATATTTTGAATTCATTTGCTCAATTTGTGAGCATTTATTGAAACTTATTGAGTACAATTTTTAAAAGTCAGGTACTGAAGTGAATATCATAACAAATGCTACCATTATTAATTTCCTCCAAGAGTCTGCTTTTTCTCAAACTCATTTTTAAAGCCTCAGGTCAATATCTCCATTTTGTAAGTGAGAACATGGAGGAAAGTGAGAAACCTGAAGATCAAATAGGTCAGTTGACAACCTATACGCTTGTTTATGACATTTCTAAATACCTAATATTTCTACACTACTACACCTGGTATGGGATCCCAATCCAGACATGCCTCTGAACCCAAGAAAGTCTGTGGAGACTCAGTAAAGACAGCAGAGCATTTCAGAGTCTGTGGCTTACAGAACAAGGCACAAGTAAGCAACAGTGTCTAAAATTCCATTTTCTATATTCATGCACCTTTCTCAACTCCTTGAAAGAACAGAATATATAATTAAAGAAACCAAGTATATGGGACAATATTGCTAAGCATGAGGTTAAGGTACATACACTTGCTTTTGGCATTAGGTTTTGTTTTTCTATGCAATGATCGTCATTCAATAACTTATCTATGAGTTAATGGTACCATGTTGTTTTGATGTTTTTCATTTCAATTAGCATCATTTTATGTGATCATTATGTGTGAGCCTCTGCTAGGAGTATCCGAAGCATATACTAATTATTACAAATGAGGGAAACCATGGAGTTTGGATTTGGGTTTGGATTTCTAATTCCACCACTCAAGCTAAGTCATAGACCAGCAATACATTTTCCAGAAATCTTTGTCATGTCCCTTTGTCTCAGAACATTTTCAAAGAAATGAGGAAAAGAAGTTTGGAGTTGATGGAAACCTGAAAGGGTAATAACAGAGAAACCGTTTTCAAAAGAAGCCTTTTCATACTTTCTAATGAAATTGAATCATAAATTTAAATTTAAAAATGCACAATAACTATTATTTGTAGTGCTGGTAAAAACACACACACACACACACACACACACACACATAGGCTTATATAATGAAGAATAGGGTCAAATAATAGTCTCTACAAGGAAAGCTAAAACCTAGAGGCAAACTTTTAATTTAATTTCTTGCTGTCCCCTGATTTTTCTCCAACTTTTTGAATGATGTCTTCTAAAACATCATCTCAATGTTAAAAATGAAAATCTTCACAGGCATTAAATTACAGGAATGCTTTTGAATTGTGTGGCATGTCCTTTCATCTTTTCTGCCTCTAGGGGGAAGTGTGTTTTCAACATTTCTCTCCAGAAGGTATTTTCTTATGGGTTACAGGCTTCACTGGGGCTTTCTTTAGTGCTGTTTCTGGGATGGCAAAACTAGGGAGAAGAGTCCCTTTGAAAAATCTAGATGGGTGCTTACTTTCAAGTGGCAGCCAAGATACTGCAGAAGGGTTATAGAGACTTAAGAATAGTGGGCAAAAATTCTTTCCACAATATTTCCACTACATTTCAAAGAATCATGGTAGACACCCCATATGGTCTGGCTTTCCTAACTAATAGAAAAACATCTGGGCATCAATTTTACTTTAAAGAGCTAGAAATAAAATAGTTGAATAGTTTATAGAAAACTTGCCCACTCATTTTAGTAGCTTAAAGTTAAAACAAACAATGGTGTGGGGATCTTGATGAAAACACTTTTACATCCTGTAATGCCTATTAATTTCTGCAATATCACCTTTATTAGTAACATCATCTATAGGTTCTCAAATGTCTAATTTTACTTTGTCATATATCCTCATAACTTTCCTTTGTGTTTATTCAACAATTGAAGCCAGAAACATTGTCCTAAAGTTGATGTCCCTTTGAATGCAAAAAAAACCCCCAAACAATTGGTGAAGGGTAAACAAAGGAGGAGGCTGCAATGCTTGGTAAGAAATGTATGCATTATCCTGCCCATGTAATTGTAACCCCTCTGTACAGTATGTTCTCAAATAAAATAAAATTAAATTAAAAAATAAATAAATAAATAAATAAACTCCAAACAAACAAAAAAACAAACCTATTGCTTTTTTTCCCATGGCAGTGTTTTACCAGATTGAAAGAATCAATATTTTAAAACTGAGTCCAATAGATGAGTTTGCTTAATTTTTATGAGTGAAGTCTTATAAAATTCCATTATAAAATGCTATTTTCAGCTTTACTATAGTATATAGCCTAAAACTTTACCTATATGGAAGATAAAAACAATGTCTGACTCTTAGAGACTGTAGCCCAAGCAGGCCTTTATTTGTGAACCTCCTGCCTCAGTTTCCACAGTGCTGGTGTTACCTCCTTCTGTAAGTTACAATTTTGATATAGCGAATGTTATTATTTAAAGTATGAGCCAGTTTTTATCCTTAACCTTCTTTTATATGGTGTAATAGGTGATACATGGTTTATTTTTAATCCACTCCCAACTTAAAATATTCTCAGATGACAAAGAGGCATTTAAAATGCGTCTTGTAAATTCTTTTGGCCGCAATAATTTTACTAAAGACGGAGACATGTTAGGTGGGGGGACTTTTAAATGATTTTTTTTTTTTTACTTAATGGTATTTAGACCAACTTTTTGCAGACTGCAAAATAATCTCATTTGATGCAAAGTACACACGTTCCTGACATTCAGTGACATACACTCATATGACTTGGTCGGTCTTTCTATAATCCTATGATATATCTGTTCATTAATTTCTAAGGTGTGTTCTGTCATGGCAAAGGGCAGGAATACCTGGCTTTTAACTTTCTTTTCTCCATTTTGGGGGTTCTTTGCCTCCACGACTTGGCCTTGTGTTCTGTATCAGCAAGTTAGAAGTTGAAAGCTCCTACCCAAAGCCCAAGGGGAGGCCAGGGGCACTCGCCATAATGTAATCACCCTGCCCTGCTGTTGACCTTCGGGTGAGACTGGGCAGCACAGCGCGTGGGATGGGAGAGGCCTTCATACCCGGTGCCACTGAAACCCCAGACTCCCATGGTAAGCCCACATCACACACTGCAGAATCATATCGCCATTGGCCAGACACTGGGCATACCAGAGAGTAATAGGAAACCTAGGTCTTGTCTCCTGGCAACGGGGTGAAGTCCACTAAGACTCTTGGAATTCGGGATTTAGCTGTTGTCCCGTTGTCTTTTTTTTTTTTTCTTAAATAACTATGGTCCTGTAAACAAACCTCTGCCCTCCTAGGAGTTCAGGAAGGATTTAATTGCTATGAAGCGCTAAATCTCAGCAGTGTGTGGATTACGGGTGTAGAATTAAATTTAATGTAGATGACTCTTGGGGTTGGGGTTACTTAGCAGCTCTAATTAAATAAATGAACGTTCTCACAGGAGTTAGAAGCTCTTATTTACAGTGAGGATTTAGAGATCACAGTGCATAATCTTACATCTAAATGACCCCAGAGCATAAATCGTTACCCATAATTGCATTTAGGTGCCAGAAAGAGGGATCGCAGAGAGCTGTTAAGGCCTGGGCCGGTGCCTGGAGTCGGTACATTCTCGGAAACTTCAGTTTGCCTATTTCACAGTCAAAACAAAAAACGAGAGCAAAGGCCTCTGGGGCCTGAGAGTTAAAGCTGGGAATAGGGTAAGGAGAAAGGAGGAAGAAACCGACCTTGGGCCACCGGGGTGAAGTGTCGGTGCAAGTTTCGGCCGACAGAGGGCGGTAGGTTGAAGACAAATCGAACTTTTGTAGCCACGGAAGCCCAAGTCAAACGGACGAGTATTTCAAACCATTTTTCAATTTATTGTAATTTGTGGGACTTAAGTATCCGAGTTCTCTCGGGCACTGTAGCGTGTGCACGTGACAGATGACTTTGGGGAGGTAACTATGCATAGAGGGTCCAGTTGGTTTCTGACCTGCCCAACGCTGCGCCGCGGACTCCGGCGATGCGCCCCTGGTCTCGGTCACCTCCAAACCTGTTCCACGCCGTCTGCGTCTCCATCGCGGTGGTGGCTCCGAGCAGTAGGGGCGCTGGGTGGGCAAGGCATGCTCCCTGCAGCAGAGAGCAGGAGAAGCGGATGTGTGGCCAGGCCTTGGGGAGCCGGGAAGCGTGCGTCCCCGCTCCGGGAACTCCGGGGGGTTGGGGGGGGGGAGCCTGGAGAAGATAGTCAGCCCTGGGCTAACAAACAACCTCCACCCCCCAGAACATCTTAAGAATGATTTTCAAACTTAGTGACACTTCCAGAACCTGAACCCATTTCCTCCCCGTTTGGGAGCAACAAGTTTCGCTTTCCTGATCTCAGGGAACCCAGAGAGGGTCTGTGCGCGGGGACCTGGCAGCGCCGCCATCGCTGCGCAGCGACTCTGGCTGATGCGGGATCAGTCCCCGCTCTGACCCCCCCCCCCCCATGGTGGGGGGCGCCTACAGAGAATGGGGGGCGAGGAAGAAGGGTGCAGGTAACGCTCCAGACAGCTGGGCATGCCAGCTCCGAAAATGAGTCTCCGGCATTGGGACCTGGGTCCTGCTCCCGGACCTGGTTGCGGGGGACCTGGAAGATCAGGTGCGGGACTGGGAAGAAACCTGGCCGGAGGAAGAAAAAAAGGTAAGAGCAATCCGAACCTCCGAGGGTTTGCCCTGAAACTACCATCCGCCCCACTCCCGGTTTCCGTGTGTGTGTGTGTGTGTGTGTGTGTGTGTGTGTGTGTGTGTGTGTGTGTGTGTGTGCGTGTGTGAAAACATTTCCTCTTGAAAGCTCAGCGCTGGAGAGCCGGTGGCCGGGGAGAGGCGGGGATCGGAGGGGCGCGCGGCCCTGGGCGGGGGTGGGGTGGAGGGTGGGGAAGGGGGGTCCCACCCGTGCAGACGTGGGCGGCCGAGGCTCTTAGAACCGGCAGAGTGCCTGCGGAGAGTGGGGAGGGGGGGTGAGGGGCCCGGGGAGCGGCGGGCGGGGAAGGGGTGCGGGGAGGAGCCCTGATGTCAGAATGTTAATGAGAGGCTCCCCCAGCCCAGCCCCCCACCCCACCCCACCCCACCCCACCCGCTGGAAATACAAGCCCAGCCTCGGCGCGCCATGTGTGGTAACGCGCTCGGCCGCTGCCACGCTATTTAAAGTCGGGCTATGGATCCAGGCACCGGCACGAAATCAATGAGATCAAACGCGAAGGGGCTGACGATGCACCGTCAAATACAAGCACTTGGACAAGTCTAACTTTTTTTTCCTCCTTTTTCTTTCTTCTTTTTTTTATTTTTATTATTATTTTTTTTTACAAATGCGCTTTCAAAAGCAACCTTAGCAACGCCCAAAATAAGAAGCCACCTCTAAGCCAACTAGCATATGTATAAAGGGAGGGTGACTATATATTTATAATAAGTGTATATGTGTGTGTGTGTGTGTTACCGTCGCACAGGTTTACACTAGGCGAACTTTTTCTATGTAGTTTTATTTTAAACCAGTGACACTGCAGAGAAGGTCTGTTCCTCTCTATCTGTCAGCGCGTTCTGAGAGGGGGTCTATTCTCTGCTCTCGGAGCGCCCAAGGGGGCGCAGGCAGGGACCTCGGCGAAGAAGAGGAGTGGGGAGGAAAAAGGAAGGGTGGGTGGGGGCCCGGGGCGAGCGCCTTCTCGCAGCTCGATGATGTGGTCCACGCCGGTGCTCACTCTCTCCGCGTGCGTGCTGCTGGGCTGGGCGTTGCTGGCCGGCGGCACGGGCGGCGGCGACGGCGGCGGCGGGGGCCCCGGCCCGGGCGGCGGGCGCCGGGAGAGAGAGGCGCTGCTGCCGCAGAAGATCGACGTGCTGGTGCTCCTGCCCCGGGACGACTCGTACTTGTTCTCACTGGCCCGGGTGCGGCCCGCCATCGAGTACGCGCTGCGCAGCGTGGAGGGCAACGGCACCACCACCGGGAGGCGGCTTCTGCCGCCGGGCACTCGCTTCCAGGTGACCTACGAGGACTCGGACTGCGGCAACCGCGCGCTCTTCAGCCTGGTGGACCGCGTGGCGGCGGCGCGGGGCACCAAGCCGGACCTGATCCTGGGGCCGGTGTGCGAGTACGCGGCGGCGCCGGTCGCCCGGCTGGCGTCTCACTGGGACTTGCCCATGCTGTCTGCGGGGGCCCTGGCCGCCGGCTTCCAACACAAGGACGCGGAGTACTCGCACCTCACGCGCGTGGCGCCGGCCTACGCCAAGATGGGCGAGATGATGCTCGCCCTGTTCCGCCACCACCACTGGAGCCGCGCGGCGCTGCTCTACAGCGACGACAAACTGGAGCGCAACTGCTACTTCACCCTCGAGGGGGTCCACGAGGTCTTCCAAGAGGAGGGCCTGCACACGTCTGCCTACAACTTCGACGAGACCAAAGACTTGGACCTGGACGACATCGTGCGCTACATCCAGGCCAGTGAACGAGGTGAGCGCGCGCGGGCCCCAGTGCCCCCCCCCATCCCCGACCCTAACTATAACCCAGTGCTCTCCAGGGCCATGCGACCCCAGGGAGGGAGCTCCCTGCGCACGGGGGCCCTTGCCACGCCGCCCCTTGAGGATCGCCCCGTGGCGGTGGAGGAGGGGGCGCATCTAGAGGGTTCTGGCTCAGTCTGGCTGAGCAAGGGAGTGGCCATCTGGACGGATGGCTTCTCGGTGCCTGGGTATGACAGGTGTCAAACCACGAGGGGCTTCCTTCCTCGCTCCCTCATACTAGCATGGGGCAGGAGACCAGGGGCGCATTACCAGCGCTCCACTAGCCGAAGGGGCCCAAGACCTAAAGAACTGGTGAACCCCCGTGCAGCGCGCCTGCAGCTGGTGCGCACGCGTCTCCGGACGCTGTGCAGCTGCGCGCCGCCGCCGCCGAGCTAGCTCGGATACCCCAAGTTTCCCTGCTTGTACTTTTTATTTATTTGTTTGTTTACAACCCCTCCCCCGATTTCTTTTAGGAGCTCATTGTATGATTCTTCGCGGTCCCTCCAAGTCCCCTCTGGTCCTTTAGAAACAGGCGGCTGTGGTTTCTATTCTGAAATGCTTCCTTAGGTCGGGGCCCGGCGACGCTCCTTCCCCAGGGCGCGCTCAGGCACAACGCGCGCTGAGCTGGCTGGCTGGCCAGAGTCTGCGCGCTCGCTCGGGAGCAGCGGGGCGCGGAACCTCCTTTCTGCTTTCTCCTTCAATCGCAAGAGGTTTTGGAATGTTACCCAAACTGGAAAGAGTTCAAGGCTGGGCGTGGTGGCCACTGACCTACAGGTGGTCGCGGATAGGTAATCTGGAACGCCTCCAGTACTGTCCATTTCACTGTAGGAACTGCGGGAAGGAGGCCTAGGGTCCAGCATCGAGCCCTTCCTGCCTCTGTGTGGTCGCCCTCGGGGGATTCAGCCCCCAAGGAATCCCGCCTCGGTTTCCCTTGGTCATAGTGGAGGTTGGGATGTCTGTGGTACAACCCTGGCACCAAAGTGAGACTCAAGGAGTAGGGAGCTAAGCCAGGTGTGCAAGGCACTACCTGGGAACTGATCTCGGTGTGTTTGTGAGCCAAGAGCCGAGGGGACAGGTGAGAGGAGGAAGGGGAGACATGGGGGGGGGGGGCGCTGCAGCCACTTATCCACTTCCAACTTGGCCCGCCGAGGAGCAGGTCCTGGGGATACGTGGCAAGTTTTGAACCTTCACACTCCAGGCTGTCCGCACCAAATCTCTGCTAGCTAAGCAGGCAGGGCGGCTGCTTTGCTGATTGGGGGGTGGGGGTGGGGGTGGAGTGGGAGGTGTTTGTGTTTAACAGCTTGCAAATTTGCCACGTCTGGACAGAGACCCCAGGCTACCACAGCCTTCTGCTTTGACCCAGAGCCCAAGAGTTTTTTCAGCTGTAGGCCGAGACTTGGTAGCGCAGGCTGAAGATGGAGGTGTGTCCCCCTCTGGGCAAGATCAGAAGTTTGTCAATCCTGCCACTGCCGCTTTGCCTTGTTAGTCCCTTTTAGTAGTGGCCCCAGAACTGTGGCCTAAAGACCAGGCCATGAGGATCCGCTTGCCCAGATGAGGTGGTTGCTGAGGACTTGGCTCTGGGAGCATTGCTTCAGGGTGCTAGTGGACCTGGGGGCTGGACCCCGCCGCCTCACAGTCTATACCCCCTCACCCTCCACCCACCCCACCCCTTTCAGAGGATTACGTGCATTCTCTGCCAGGTTACTTTTTGTTTTTAAATTTTCCTAACTTCATAGATACTCCCAAATTTCTTTGCCTTTTTTCTCTTCCAAGGTTGAAATTAGTGGTGCAAGTTTGCTGGACTGACATGTATTTTACAGGTGATAAGGTGAAGATTTCATTATTCTTTTTTCCAAAACTAATCTCCAATAGATATTTAAAAATATGAAACAAAATAGTTTCACCCCTAGGCTGTTCCTTCTACCCCCTGAAATTCCTTGCTCTCTGAAGAGAAATTTGCTTGATCTCAAATTCCCTCAGGAGATCTCCTACAAACACATTGTGACCTACACCAGCATTCATTAACAGTGGGTTAAGTAGAGATTTGGTGTATGTTTTCAGTAAAGTTTGTGAGTGGCCAGGCCACTCACTGGGTAGCAGATCTTGGGCTGTTACTCAGTTGTACCTAGGCTCCTCAGGTAAAGTGGTGGTGATATAGACCCACATCTTTCAGATGCTGGAAGGGTTTAATGAGTTAAGCCAGGGAATGAACTCAAAAAACATTAGATTCAAACTGAGATGGCTCAATAAATGAGATGTTTCATTGTGGTAATTACTGTGTTGCATACATATATATGTGTGTGTATATGCATATACACATATATGTGTATATGTGTAACATACATAACGTGCATATATGAATACACATATACATATATCTGTGCATATGGACACACACATATATGTATGTGTGTATATATGTATATATATGCATGTATTTGGTTATAATCACCTCAGCCAGAAAGAAGAGGCCATGGCATGGGGACAGATCTCTTGAGAAGCGTAAGCTTGTGGGTTTGGTGTCTGTATTATGCTCCTGTGTAGCCTGTGTCAGGCTCTGAACTCTGAACCTGGTTTCTTTCTGAAACAAGAAGTCAGATGAGAATTCGCTTCATGTCAGATTGAAGATGCTATGCTTAATGTAGTTCTTTAAAACCAAATAATGGCTGTTTGGATCTCTTAATTGGTGAAAAATGACAATACCATCATCTCAAACAATATATGACTAAATTCTCATTTGGCTATGTTATATTTGAAAGAATAACCAGGGAAAATGAATTATTCTTACCAACCTCTTAGAGATTTACCTTCTAAATCATTAATTCAAAACCTCATTTCCCCTCTCACATCCGTAGCAAATATTAAAACAAACACACCTGAGCATCTGTGGAGGTATATGTCTGAAATTCCAGCATTCAGGAGGCAGAGAGAAGAGGATCTATACTTCAAGGACAATTAAATAATGAGATCCTGTCTCATGAATCAAAAACAAACATCATCCAAAGTGGATTTACTTATATAGCTGACTACTGAGCTCAATATTTCCTACTTAATAGTAAATTTCACTGTTTCTGAAGACAGAATTCTTCCTAGCACTGAAAGTCAGTAGCTATTTTGTTCCTGTGCCTTATAAGATAATAGGATTAAAAGTATCCCATATACATTCTTTTCTATAAGAACCCTAATTTCATTCTTTTAGTTATTAAAGTATCATTACTCGTGACATCCATAATGATTTTAGACATAAATGTGTTTAATCAATACATGCATTTTTAGTAGTGTGAGCTAAATGTGTAGTAAGTTTTTGAATGGTTGATCAGCAGAATTTTTTCAAGAATTATGATTTAATATAACTAACACAGGACACAGGAAAAGCAGCTCTATTGGCTTCAATGTAAGAATCATGGGCCCCTTGGAGTAGATGGAAAACGACAAAAACAAGATGTAATCTGTATGTTGAAAATGGTATCCATTGCTAGGTCATGTAAAAACAGCCAGAGAAACCTCCTTGAAAAAAATTACACTTTATTTTTACTGAAATTAATTATGTAACTGTAAAGTTGAAAAGTCAGAAAATTACATTAGTACCAGGGGAAGTTTCATGCTTTCTACTACCCATTTCTGACTTTCCAAAAGCAATCATTTCCAACCCTCAGAGATGTCCCAAAGCTGTTTTCCTTTATTTCTGTAAATTACATGCTACTTTGCACTTTATAATTTTAAGTCTAATCTCTTGGTATCCCAGTGGAAATTATTGTAATTCTCTTCTACTATGTGTTAACTGCACACATACAACTTCTTCTATTTAGTCTTCTAATAGGACGATATCAAAATTTTTGGTTAGTTCAGCATTCAGTATCAGTATTATTATTACCTTCTACAAGAACCTTAATTGAGTCAAACAGGCTACTGTGGTGATGGTTGCTTTTTGCCCTGCTTTTTTTGTTGAAGAAAACAAAAACAAAACCCTTTCTTTTGTTCCCTTAGGTTCCCATGGACTTACAGTGAACTCATCTTCTAATTCTCTATTTTAAGCCTCTGGGCTGCTTCAGCTCAGTTATTTTCTGGGCATACTGTTACTCTCATTTTTTTTCTTCAGTGTTTTATTGGGACTTTAGTCACCTCTCTCTTTAGCTAGACCTTTTTCTTGATGTATGCCCTTGTTTTGGTAGAACACACCTTTCAGGAGCTTTCTATGAAAGAATGAATGAAAGCTAAATTTTGAGAACTTTCATAACTGAAAATTTCTGCATTTTAACTTTGACACATAATTATAGAATTTGGGGTTGGAAATCTTTGTATTTTTCTTTCTGAAATTTGACAGCACTACATTTTCTTCTATACTCTGATATTGGTGTTACTCCCTTTGAACTGATTTGTATTCTGGACTTTCTGAACATTCTGTCTTTCTGAACATTCTGTCTTTCTGAATATTTTAGAATTTTCTCTTTGCTCTCAATACCCTAATATTTAATTGTACTGTATACTGGCATGAGCATTTTGCCTTGTATACTTGGTAAGTTTCCATTTTCCCAGAAATTCAAGTTGTTTTGTTTAATTTGGGAAAATTTTCTTAAAAATTTTCTTGAGTTTTATCCCTTTTATTTTCTCTTTGTAGATGTTTTCCTATTTGGATGTTATAACTGGATATGTCCTTTACTTACTTTTTTCTTATTTACTACCTGTGTTTTTTTGAAAAAAAGTTTGCTTCAGAATTCCTTATTTGACCACCTTTAAAATGACTATTGAGGTGTTTTTTGTTTTGTTTTGTTTTGTTTTGGGGTGCGGTCCTGGGGCTTGAACTCAGGGCCTGGGCGCTGTCCCTCAGCTCTTCAGCTCAAGGCTAGCGCACTACCACTTGAGCCACAGCGCCACTTCCAGCTTTTTTCTTTTTGCTTATGTGGTGCTGAGGAATGAACCCAGGGCCTCAGGCATGCAAGGCAAGCGCTCTACCACTGAGCCACCTTCCCAGCCCCTATTGAGGTGTTTTTTTAATTATTATTATTATTATTATTATTTGTTATCACATTCTCAGCTTGAAGGATGTGGCACCCTTTGCCACAATCTCCATTTCCACCTTCCAAGCTAAGACTTAAATGGAACATGGATATGAGAGTCAGAAGGATAGTCTGCAATTTTATTGCTGTTGTTGTTATTGTTGACACTGATTGAAGAACATGTATTTGTACCTGTTGCCTAGAGCATCTGTTCATTATTTTTCTTCCTCCCAGATTTAGACAGTTACAGAGAGTGTCTTTCAGCTTCAGGCCCCTTACCACATATCAGAAGTAGCCCACAGAGCACACTCTTTATACTTCTCCAAGAGGAAGAATGAACAGAACCCAACGGGCTCAGAGTTTTCTTTTAGACTATTCACTGTGCTTCCTCTTGTTGGAGTAGCCAAAGCTCCTTGATTGACAAAGAATGCTTACCCTTTAGAACTTATTCAGATGGGAATCTAAGAGTAAGGAAAGGGAATCCCTCTAACCCTGCCTTGGCATGTGCTTAAGTCTCTGGATGGGCAGCTAGAGCCTTTTCTTACACTTACCCCTTTTGATGTTATCAGAACGATTGCAACAACATGTTGCAATATGGAGAAGCCACTTGCAGAAGACAGTGTGACCATGGATGGGAAAGATGATATGGGACATCATAAGTGAATGTAGAGTAGGATGGAAAGTCCATCTAGAAACACTTATCATAGTGCCATCATATCCTCTTTCAGAGGCCTAGTACATTGACAGAAAATGAATATATACTTAAATATACTTGGATGCAACAGGGGCTGTCTTCAACCACCTCTATCTAGGCAGTTTGCTGATACAGTGTTTCTTTGCCAGTCTCAGCAACTGTTGGCAGTGCCAGCATCTATATTTCTCCTAAGCCCCCCACATACATCTCACTCAGCTCCACATTCTAAGAGCTGTATTCAAATCTGTTTATGTCACTTGCTCATTAAAGTTAGTGATTTAGGTATTGTATACATTGATGAAAATTAAGTGGGAACAGAGAACTATTTCAATGAAAACAATTTTAAACCTTTTGATAGATTGGATAAAGGCACATTGCCAGAAATACTTGCTGTTTAATTAGGCATGAAGGAGACAAGCATAAAACATTGAAGGACTGTCAGACAAAGCTAAGATTCTATACTCTGGTTTTGCCAGTGTCACTGAATGTTTGCTTCAAGTTGAACTGAAACCAGATGACAGTGTGCACGATGGGTTTGCTTTATTCAAGAAAGACATTGCCCTGACCATGTACTTGGAAATTCAGATTTCCATTCAAAAGTAAACACCATGTTCAATCCAAAATACCTGAGATGAAGAATAAAGTCTACACAGACAGATGAATGCTGCTCTCAAATGCTCTTGCTCAGTCTAAGTGCATATTCACTTTGAAAGATGGACTTAGTGGTAGTAGTAACAGGGGAGAAGGGAGAGACCAGGTGGGTGAAAACAAGAGTAGCACAAAACTTAGTGATGGGTAGCATCCATCCAGGATTTAAGGAAATGTGTGCTCTTGTGTTTGGACATGGGTGATGATAGGTGATAAATGGATGATTATGTTGATCAGGTCTTGGTGTGTTGGGACGCCTCAGTCCTCCAACTGATTTTCCTGATTGTCATTTGATTCTCCACTTAACAAGTCCAGATACAAAACGTGTGGCAACAGTATATTTGTAGCCATTCTTGTTCCCGTGGAATTCTGGTAATATGAAGTCTAGAGTATCTACGTGTACGTACCTGGTGTAGGTTATCAGGAACTGCCCCTCAGCCATGACTCTACTCTGTATGTGGACAGAATCAGGTTTTTCATGTGGGGATTGAGAAGTAGACCCTGGGCTATGAGCATCTGGTCAAAAAAAAAATGACAACACAGCTTCGTAGATAGCCTTTCAGGTCTTTCTAGATCCTCTAAGAGATGCTATTCTTGGAATCCATATTCTTCAATAGTACAGCCTCAGCCCCTTGGCTGTGTTTTTCACTGAAGGAACTAGAACAAAATTAGATCAAAACAAGGGACTAGATTCTAAGGAATATTTAAGAGTTTCTTCAAGAACTTTCTTCCCAAGGCAGTAATTATTTACTGCAAGTATATACATTTCCAAGCAGACACAACTACTCCCATAGTTAAGATCTTTAGGGTTATTTTTTGTGTTATTACTATATTCATATTTAAGAATCCTGTTCATTAGGGCTATTCCCATGTACACAGAGCCGTTTTGAGGTAGGTCCTCTTGGTCTATAGCTCAGGATGACCTTGAACACATGCTCTTCTTCTTATTTATTTGCCTGATACTGGGTTTTCAGGCATGCCACACTATGCCTTGCTCCCTGGAAGCCTTTTGTAGTAAGAAATGTCAGAGTCATGACATGACACTCTTGAGTTAACTTTTGTAGTAAATGAACTATCAACAGGAGACCAGCCTTCCTTGCAGAATGCCAAGGCCTTTTAAACACAGCCTGCAGTTTGTTTTCCATCTTTCAGCACCCATACTTTTACAAAGAGCATACACATCTTGGAGAGCTGGCATGAATCATGATAACGCAATTTATAGCACCCAGGTCTCTGTGGTTTTCTTTCTCCGTTTTATGCTGTGTGTGTAGCAAATACAGTGGTCCTGGTCATAGAGCCTGTGAGCCAACAGCCATTAGATTGACTGGACAGTGGCCAACTCCCCACTTCATTCCAGCCTGTGTCATTCTTAGGTCACAAGCAGCAATCTCTGAAGCTGTCTAAAGCCTCTCAAATCCAATAGTCAGGCTATAAACTGAGAGAGAGAGAGAGAGAGAGAGAGAGAGAGAGAGAGAGAGAGAGAGAGAGAGAGAGAGAGTATGAATGTGTACTGGAATCTTGTTATCTATTTTCTCTTTCTGTTGAGACAACTCAACAGAAACTCTGCATTTACTTTCAAATGCAGATAGTGGAGAGCCTCCAGCACTCACTGATTTCCCAGAGCAATGTTCTCTCTAAACCCAGTGAGTTTTCTTTTTCAGGAATACGTATGTACCATGCTATTAAGTATGTGAAGCTGTTGATGCTCTTCCTTGTCTTATATTAGGAAAACATAGCACTTAAAAAATTTTAATTGTATTTTTAAAATTATTTTGTCATAGTTTTACACTTTTGTTAAAGTTTTAGGAAAATACAAAGGACTATTAATAATTTTCGCCCAGATGTTCACCAGTAGTTAATATTTTGCCATATTTGCCTTAACAATTTAAATCCCTCACCTCTCTTCTGGTATCCTCTATCCATACCTATCTACCCATGTATCTTGCATTTTATTTTGTTTTGTTTTGTTTTTGTCCAAAATACATTCTAGAATTCCTTGCTCTCTCTCTCTCTCTCTTTTTTTAACGGTAGTAGTACTGGGCCTTGAGATCTTGTTTGGCTTTTTTATTCAAGGCAGGTGCTCTTCCATTTGAATCACATATCCATTTCTGCATTTTGTATTGTTTTGAGACTTTACCTTGAACTTGCAATTCTTCTACCTCAGTTTCTCCAGACAGAGATTATGGATACATACCACCACACTTGACTGTCTGTCTGTCTATCGATCTATCTAGAGATCTATCTACCCATCTATAATATATGTACACATACACACATATATTTATGAGGTAATACTATCTTATGAATTATTTGAGAGTAATTACAGGATAATGCTTCTTTTAAACATTTATGAACAAGGATGTTCACTACATATTCACAAGATTAGTAAGAAAAACAAGAAATTTAATACAAACACTTTCTACTCTCTCATTTATAAACCTTACATTTTATTAGCTGACACAATACCATTTATATACAAAACTTTTATTTCTTTTTTTTTTGCCAGTCCTGGGTCTTGAACTCAGGGCCTGGACACACTGTCCCTGAGCTTCTTTTGCTCAAGGCTAGCAGTCTACCACTTGAGCCACAGTGCTCAAGGCTAGCACTCTACCACTTGAGCCACAGCGCCACCTCTACCTTTTTCTATTTATGTGGTACTAAGGAACTGAACCCAGAGCTTCATGCATGCTAGACAAGCACTCTACCACTAAGCCACATTCCCAGCCCTTATTTACTTTTTTTAAGGTCTAATATCCGTTTAAGTATTACACATAGCATTAAGCTTTTCTTAAGTCTCCTTCAGCCTAGAACATTTTGTCACCCTATTCTTGTTTTTCATGAGCTCAATGATTTTAAAGAGCTTAAACCAATGACTCTGATGTCCCCTGAGCTGGGCTTGCAGGCACTTCCCCCTGCTACATGCATATCACCCTTTTAGAATTTCTGGTGCATGGTAGGTATCCATCAGGAGGTTGGTGAGTTTATGCTCTCATGGCTGGTGTTGTTGGCTCCCACCACTTTGTCCAGGGCTGTCTGCTAGGGTTTTCTATAGTAAAGTTACTATTTTTTCCTTTGTGATTTCAATACACAAACCTTTATGTGTATGGCTTTCAGTTAGTCACAACCAGCCATGGGCTGGAAATATTGTATGGAAATTTTCACAAATAAACAGTTCATAAATTTTCAATTACTTTTTATGGAATATGCTGTCTTGTTTTATTGTTAGTTATTATTAATCTCTGCTGTTCCTAATTTATACATTAAACTTTATGACATGTATGTATATTTATGGAAACACAAGAGTTACAAAGTTCTTGAATCTACTCGAAATAGTCTTGTAGTTAAATGAGAACTACCATAAAAGGTAGATATTGAGTAGGTATTTCAGAACTGTGTAAATTCTCTTTTCTGTGTCTTCTGCTTTTTGTGGCTTTTTTGTTTTTGTTTTTGGCTGGTTGTAGGACTTGAACGCTGGGCCTGGGTGCTGTCCCTCAGCTCTTCAGCTCAAAGCAAGTGCTCCACCACTTGAGCCACAGCACCACTCCCAGTTTTCTGGTGATTAATTGGGGATAAGAGTCTCACAGACTTTCCTGCCTGGACTGGCTTTGAGCTGAAATCCTTAGATCTCAGCTTCCTGAGTAGCTTGGATTACAGCATGAGCCACTGGCACCCGGCACTGGTGGCTTCTTTTAAACAATTTTTTATGTTATTTTAAAGGTGATATACAGTTACCTAAGTCAGGTAAAGAATACATTTCTTTTTGTACAATGTCATCCTTAACCTCACTCTCTCCCAATTTTTCTCTTCTGGCTACTCCCACAAATGGTACAGTTTCAACATAGTTCCCAGTGAGCACCATTTGTTCACCCTTTCTTGGTGGCTTCTTGACTGCTACTATGGGGTAATTCATGTGTTTCTTGTCCTTCTCCCCAGTGGTGATCATGTGTGCCAGTGGTGACACCATCCGGAGCATCATGTTGGCAGTGCACAGACATGGCATGACCAGTGGAGACTACGCCTTCTTCAACATTGAACTCTTCAACAGTTCTTCCTATGGTAACTACCTCCAGCTTCCCAGACTGCTGCAAATGTGCCAAAGGGTGGGGAGAGGAAAAACTAAAGATTTGAGTTATTCCCATAAGTGTGATTTTCCTAATCCAAATTTGGAAATGAGTGATTCTGAGCACTCACACAGCATCTCTAATTTCACAGCCCACTCCTGTACTCCATAGGATCCTAAAGGCAGGCAAAGACCCCTTGCCCAGTGCTTTTCTATCGTAGATTGCTATCATCATGGTGGACTATCAAAATAATTTTAGTCAGAGTGAGGAGACTATCAATAAAAGAATGAATAAACTAGAAAATTGCATAATAGAACAGAACATGCTAAGGTATGATGGTTAGCACCTGAATTATTTCATAATACTTTTATTTTGCCAGTACCACTGCATGTATGTTTTTATGCACACATAGATCTATAATGTGTTGCAATGTGAATGAAGTCACCATTACTATAAATAGAGGTAAAAACATTTGAAGTCATTGCTCGGAACCCCCTTTCTTCCAGATAATCACATATTCAGCATCTTCTATATAGACCGTAAAAGTTGCTAACATACAGGGTTGACATCATCATTGATTCCTTACAACAGATCTGGGGATGTTTCTAGGGTCCTTGTGATGAGGGAATGTTTAAAGAGCTCATCATAATCACTGATACAAAGCATTCTCCACCACCCTCATTTAAGTTAAGACTTTCTCTGAAGTAGACAATTGAAGGCCAGAGAACATTAGCCTGCATGCTGGTTGCTCAAAGCTGCACCGTTCAGTGTATAGATCACAAATGGTATGTTTATGCTGAACTCCACTTCTAAGTTCTTGCTGATGACATGTAGTTAGACAAGATCCAAACCTTCAAGCATTAGCTCTGGTTTCCTCTCCAGATATCCTGGCTTAGTTAAGCAGTAGATCACTTTGTATACACAGATAATATAATACACTTTTCATGGGGGTTCAAGAAAAGTTGGTAAAACAAGAGTAGCCACTGCTTCCTGTAGTGGATACAACTAGAGATTTGAGACTTGCAAACTAAATACGATGGTCTTTTCCCTTATTGCAGCACTGGAGTGTTGGTTTTTCTCCCTGTTTTCCTGTCATATCCTTCTCCCCCTCTCTCCCACCTAGTCTTTCTCCTTCCCATCTCCTTTTCATTCCCTGCCATCCCTCTTGTGTTTTTACTGAGAGTTTTGATATATAACACAAGGTGGCTTTAAGCTTGTGATGCTCCTGCTTTTCGTTTCCTGAGTGTTAATGGCAACTAGAGGCTTGCACCACCATGCCCAGCCTGGATGTACTTCTTGACCTAAGATCAGAATGTGATGGCATTCGTGGCAGCAGCATTGAGCTCTTTAACATAGGAATTGAGATGCTAAAAGCAGAAAACATTTCATTCTGAGTTTTTCAGGGTAGCAAATGAGTTCAATGCACATGATAACTAGGCAATCACATTTAGCATATGTATTCATGTGCACTGTTCACCTAATACAAAAAAGTGCAAGCATTGGATACTTTCATCCATAAATAACTTTTCCTTGTTGATTGAAGTGAATAAATATTGCAGTTAACTGAAATGCATAAATATTAAAAGGGATTTATGGGAAAAATAGGCTATTATTCTGTCAGTCAAAGAACATTAATAATTTTCAGAAATATGTATCTTCTGTCATATATACATATTTTTACTAAAATATTACAAAAATAGCCATACTATTTATAGTTTCACTGAATAACAATCTATAATGTTGACATGCCACCTTAAGCAACATTATTTCTCAGTGTTCACATTGCTCCAAACTTTTTGCTATTAAGAACAATGGGCTGCATAAGAAGTTGTATCTAGATGAATTATTACTGGTGGCTTGGGCAACATTTTAAAAGTTACTTCCCACAAGTTTTGTCTTTCTGAAATTAAATTTCTTGAACATTTAATTGCAAAGAGTTAGAGAGTGTTCTTATGCAATGTGATGTGTTTGTTAAATTGCTTTCATTTTACCTTTTGCACTAGGCTGCTTAGACTTTGGGCTCTGGCATTAGTGCTTGAAAGGCTGAGCCATATTCTAGTTCTTAACAGTAGGAGCTAAGAGTTAATAACTTAATCCTTAATCCTGGCCACATGATTTCACCATGCCTTCCTCTGCAATCCTTAGTTTCCTCTAATGACAATGATAGTACTTTAAGATATCAGGCTGAGTAATTAAAGAGTGTGTATATAAAACACTTAGCAAACTTCTTGAAACATAATAACTATTTAATAAATGTTAGTCCTATTCATGATTAGTCTACTATTAGTTAACTTTGCTTATAGTACTTTAAAAACTCTTAGTGAGGTTTGTAAACTTTTTGTCATAGAATTAGCCAGCATTTAGCTAATATATATACATTTAGCTAAGATATATTATTATATATGTTATATAATATATTATATATATTAGGATATTAGGAATTAAATCTACATACACGTTACTGAGACTCTCAATTCTATTGACTGAAACAAATGCAGATGTTTATTCTTTCACTGAAATTATTTTAGAAGTAAAAAGTCCAAGGGAGGAACGGAGTTCCATAAACATCACTGGGACACAAACCTCTTTCCTTTGTTCCCTCAACCTTAGTGCCAAGGTTCATTCTCAAGATCAAAAATGGCGGCCAAGATTTTAGGGATTATTATGCAATTACAGGCAAACTAGGGGAAAGACAATGGGTTAAAAGAGATTTTTCCAGGCGACTTGGTTCTGTTTGACAGTTTCCCTTGGAAACCCCAAGTCATTAACTTCTGGTTACATAAGATTGATTCTTCCTGGTTGCAACAGGGGTCAGGGATTGCATACCCCTGTCTAGACTCACTGACACTCTAAATCAACTTGGAAATTTAGTAGTGTAGAAGAAGGGAGAATGAATGTAGGGACATACCAATGTGTATCTTCTTGATGTTAAAAAAAGATCCTTTATCCTAGGAAGAAGAAGCAGTAAATGGAATTATATGTTGGCGGTCACCTGAACCAAAGTTCTCATGTGTCACTAGTCACCAGGAAAGTTTTTGAGATTTTTATACCTTAATATTTAAGTACATGATTATGAAAAGTTTCTTAACTTCTTCTTTCCCTATGTTTCCTTACAGCACAACCTATTCCTATTCTAGAGAAAGGCCTCTACTTTCATCAATATTTGCTTGATATTGGAGTTTTAGACATATTAATGTGTCCAGTTTACAGATGACTAGGTTGTTTGATCTTAATGAACACTGAGGATATGTTTCCAGATTTATCTAAACTATATTGTTATAGGCCTTTAGAGCATAATATATCATGAGGAATTCAAGTGACTGAAAATAGGTTTAAGCCGAGGTGCTGATGGCTCACTCTAGTAATCCAAGCTATTAGGAAGCTGAGATTCGAAAATCAAGATTCAGAGCTAGCCTGGAAAGAAATATCTATGAGATTCAATCCCTAATTAACTAGCGAAATATTGGGTTAGAGGTGTGACTCACATGGTAGAGCTCCAGCTGTGAGTAAGACTTTGAGGCTCTGAGTTCAAGCCTTGGTACTAGCATATACACAAATAAAAATTAAAAGGTAGGTTTGAAAATTTTAGAGGGAAAATTTTAGAGTAATACAGGGGATCAATTTGCTCAAAACATGTGTAAGCATGTATGGAACTATTTCAGTGAAATCTCTTTGTACCATTAATATACACCATTAAAACATCTAGAGAGGAAACAATAGATTAAAGAAGTCTAGAGAGGGAAGATGACCTATTTTCCCATAGAGTTTTTAAGAGTCTATTGGTATTATCAACCATTGGCATTACTTTCTTAGAATGTAAATTAGTGGATATCACTCTACAGATGATAGTCTAAGCCAACCTTAGAAATTCCATCTCCCTTTCCAGTGATCTCTTCAGAGAGGAAAATACACTCCCTCCTTCTTAGTTGCTCAACATCATTGTAAGAATATGATATTAATAACCACTTTGCCTCAAGATCACCACAGGCCTTCTCATTATTAGCCAGGACCATATTTGTATGCTTCCACAGTGTTGTCTAATGTGATGTTGGCTATATTCTATTCTTTTTTTTTTTTTTTGAGACGGTATCTTGCTACACTTGCTACATAGTCCCTATTGACTTCCAACTCATGTTCATCATACCTTATCCTTCAGAGTGCTTAAATTACAGGTGTGTACCACCTCCATGCCTGGTGGGCTGTATTTTCCTCTGTATTACTCAATAGTGTAGACATTGGCTACAGGCATGACAAAAAGTTCAGATCCTTAGTCACTTACTTTCCACATTTCAAGTGTTACTAACCACATATGGCTAGTGGCTATTACATTGGATGTGGGAAGGGAGCCCTTTTCTCATTCACCTCTTCCTAGAAGCCCTGTGCTCCTGCCTTCATGACACAGAGTTCTCTGGGTTCTGTGTTAACTCCTCTCTGCCCCCCTTACTTTTTTTGACCACTAAGAAAACAGTCTCTGTGCCCAGCTCTGCTCCTTCTCTTCTCTTCCTGCATTCTTTTCCATCCAGAGTAGGCAGTCCCTGCACTATAACAGTGAGCTGTGTGGAAATGGTACCCAGTATTCTGTCTGGCCTTCGCTCCTTTTTCTGGTGTCAGACCTCTGTTTCCAACTCCAGCCTGATGATGCCACTTGCACATTTTGTAATCATCTTGAATTTCATATGACCATTACTGAAGTTTGTGACCCTCACTGAAGTTTTCATTGCCACATCCACCTAATCCCCTTCCTCTGCTCAGTTTTGCTGTTTCTAAGGTGATGCTCCACCTTATCGTTAACCACCCCTCCCTCACTGACAGAGAGTCTTGAGAGTCCTCTTGCAAGTTCTCTGCCTACGTTCTCAAGGGTGCTAAATCTTAATGATTATGAATGTAGAAAGTTATTGTTATTATTGAAAATTACTGTAGCCATAGGAAGATATAAGGACAGAAGGGAGGGAGGGAGGGAGGCAGGGAGGGAGGAAGGAAGGAAGGAAGAGTGGGAGGAAGGAGAGAAGAGAGGAAGGGAGGGAGGGAGGAAGGGAGGGAGGAAGGAAGGAAGGAAGGAAGGAAGGAAGGAAGGAAGGAAGGAAGGAAGGAAGGAAGGAAAGGAGAGAGATATGAGAGGAGGGGAAGAAAACTTATGTGTCACCCAGAGAACCGTTTCTGAATTTTTTGGCGTGTGACCTCCGTGTATGACCCCTGACAACCTCCTGCCTGGATTACTGTGGCTGTGAATGCTCAGCGTCTCTCCACTCTAATCCACCGCCCTTTCCAAAGGCAAGGTTCTCATCCTGTCACTCTTCTGTTCCGCCCATAAATCTCCAGAGGCACCCAGTTGTCTACTGAATTTAAATTCGTCTCCTCCTGGGACGTCATGCCAGGCCGACCTTTGCTTTCCGTGTCAAACATTCCCAACACAAGGGATGTCATGGCACATCCCCAGTTAAGAGATGCCCGCAGAAGGCAGTTGTACTTGTAAGCAGACAAGACACCTGTTTAGCTTGGCTTAGATTTATGAAACTACTATTGTTTCCATTCTCCTGAAAAACACAACTCCAAATGATTACCTGGAGAAACAGATTTATTGGCTAAGATTTCACTTCCTTAAAAAAAAACTGTTGTGGTTTTTTTTTTTTTTTTCTGAATTCAGTAACTGAGATCGTTGTTTTGTCCAGTTCTGTGTGTATTTTCTAATTCTGTACATAAAATCTTGCAAGTTTAGATATTTCTCAACCTCCGGAGAGAAGTCTTTTTCTGGTGCTAAAACCTCTCACTCTTTTTTGCTTAAGAAGCACCCCTTCTGATGAGTATTTATTAATTTAATTAATTAATTCTGTGCTGGGGATCAAGTTCGGGGCCTCAAGAATGCCAGACAAGTGCTTTACCTCTGAGCTGCATTCCCTGCGGTCTCTTCTGCTCTCAAGGAGTCTTGGCACTTTGAGTCAAATGAAAACCAATAGGAAATGAGTTCCTCCATGGGAAGAAAAGTTGGGGGCATTCTTAGAACTTGGGGGCTTAACTAATCAGTGGGTTCAGATTCCCTGTGGTGGTGTGTCCATGACTATAGAGACCCCAGCACACTGACTCCCTGAATACAGGCGTGGGCTTTGCTTGGGCTATGGCTGCCTCAAAGGTTGGGAAGCTTCACAGGAAAGCAAGAAAACTTGGTCAAGTTTTGTTTGATGGCTTGAAATTTAATCTTGTGCTCATTGAGCATGGATCTAGTCCTTAATGAATTCTGTCCTCAGCTCTCATTTATCTTTTAACAGCTCCCTGGCACATAGTAAGCAATTAATAAATGGCTGCTATTATTAGGCTTATGATGTTACAGATGCCTCCACAAACACATTCTTTGTCGCTGCCTTTTTCTTGCTCCAGACTGAGACTCCCAGCTGCCCGCTGGATGTCATACACATTTGCACCTTTGCCCACGTGGGCACTGCCAGGCATGCCTTTCCACCTTCTCCTCCTCCTGTTAAAATCCTATTCACACATTTAGGACCAGGCCAAAGCTTTGTCTTTGCAGGAGGCCTGTGCCCTGCTTGGAGCTCACTGCTTCTTTCTCTGCATCCTCTCTCTCTCTCTCCCATCCCCATGGTACACTGTTACCCTTTCTCTACAGCAACTCCACTTGTTTCTATGTCTGACACTACATTTCTCAAATTTGATGGAAATTATTCAGGACATCATAGCTACCTTGTATATAACATAAACATCTTTTCTGACTTGCGCTATGATAGAAACTCCAGATCCATAGGTGGTATTATTATTAATTATCAATATCCTTAGTTGTGCCAAGGTGTTTCAATTTGTCAGTTTAGAATACAATGTGTCTTGCTCATCACCCCTTTCATAATTTTCCCCTTTGTCCCTCCCAACCTCAGCCATCTCCTTAATATTCCTAGTTCCATTTTCACATATATATTGAATGTAATGAGTGCATTTGCCTTGCCTGTCTACCCATTTGTCTACCCCCACGAATCACCACCCCTGACATAAGTTCCAGATTACTAGCTTTGATTTTGTTAAATTGTAAGTTTCTTGTTCAAAGGGGTTACACCATTGGAATCTCCCCTGAATATACTATATTTTAGTTAATACTTTTGTGTAAAGATGCACATGACCCTGTATGTATTTAAATATGTGTTTATACTTTAGATCTAACTTCTACATATGAGAGAAAGCATGAGTCCTTTGTCTCTCTGAGCCTAACTTACTTCATTTAACATCATTTTTCATCGATTTTTCTGCAAATGATATGTTTTCCTAATAGATGAATAAAATTCCATTATGTATGTATGTATGTATATATGTATGTATGGATGGATGGATGGATGTAAATATGTTTGCATCATATGTTTCTTGATCCATTTGTCATTGAAGAGCATCTGGGTTGTTTCCATAACTTTTCCATGGTGAACAGTGCAGTAGTGAACATGATTGCCCAGTGAGTTTGCTATATCCTGACTTGTAATCTCTGGATAAACGTCCAAGAGCCACTAAATTTCTATTCGTCTTCTAGAAGAGTAGAGGGAGTGCCACAGACTTGACTGCAGGTCCAGAGACATCCTCGTGCCTTAGTGTTTGGGCTTCTGGCTTAACCAAGCATCTTATCCAGACTGGGAGCTCAGGATGCACAAATGACTTGTGTTGGATGCCAGCAGCCTATGCTCCTTCTACTGTCTTCAGGGATTTCTATCATTCATAAGTAAAATAAAAACACATCTTATTCAATAGCTAACAGTCTACCTTGGCTTTTGTAGTCCTAGAGGTCACGTTTTCTCAAAAATGAGATAAAAGGCAGGGCAATGGGCCTGTCCCTGTGATGTGCCTTTGCTGTTGTGAAGTGGATAACTGCAAAGTAGGAAATATGCCCAGCATCATCTCAGTGCTTCAGTTTCCTCATCTGCAAAATAGAAAGTAGCCTTTGTACAGTGTCTTGTAAGGATTCAATGAGCTTGTATATAGATGGCACTCAATACATGGAGCTATTATTATATATGCAATCAGTATATTTACTTATTACCTTCAACAAATTGTTGATCTTTGGCCAATAAATAATTTTAATGACATCGCCAGCCCTAAAGAGATACAAACCTTCAAGTACATTGAAGGACCTTTCTAAGGGAGAAATGCAAGAAATACCGATAATCTCGAACTTTTGTTTATTTTTTTAAAGACAAAATTATTATCTTTAAGTAGTTGTACAAAGGAGTTGCCATTTAACACAGTAATTTATGATTACAGTATATCCTGACCACTGTCACCCATTTCAACGTTCTCACCCATCCCTCCCCTCCCCCCTCCTTCATCTTACTCTTCTTAATTTTGGAGGATTTCACTGGATTCTTGTGTACATCCCCCCCCACTTCTCCACTCCATTTTTCTTTTTGTCTTCTCTTTTCTTTCTTTTTCTTTTTCTTTTGTCAGTCGTGAGGCTTGAACTCTGGGCCTGGGTGCTGTCCCTCAGCTCTTCAGCTCAAGGTGAGCGCTCTACCACTTGAGCCACAGTGCCACTTCCTCAGATCTCAGCCTCCTGAGTAGCTAGGATGACAGGCGTGAGCCACCGGCGCCCGGCTTTTCTTTCTGTTTTAATTTAATTTTATATTTCAGATTCCCACATGGACTTTTTGCTCAAGACTGATACTCTACCACTTGAGCCACATCTCTACTGCTAGCTTTTCTCTTATTAATTGTCAATAAAAAGAGATTCAGTGACATTTCTGCCTGGGCTGGTTTTAGACCTCTACCCTGAGATCGCAGCCTTCTAAGTGCTTGAGATTACATCCATAGCCACTAGCAACTGGCTAATAATCTCAAACTTTGTCTTCTACCAGTGCCAACTTTAAAATGTGCATGCATTTCTACTGTCATGCCTAGCTGTGACTTGTCTTCCTCATCTACATAACATCAGACCTGTTAGATCACATTAAGAACTTGGGCCCCTTCAGAGTGGATTATAGGTATTAAGAATAAGTATGAATGGAAAGTGATAAAGCTTACTTCTTACTCCTGCAGAGTTGCCATTCTGGGGGTTGAAAATTGCAGTGACATGGTTATTATAAGGCAATTACATCATCAAAGCTTTTCTTTCCTTCTCACATTTCAAAGGAGCATGTGTCCAAAGAGCCTTGTTCTCTTTTAATGATCCTGACATGGTCATATTATACCCAAGTACAAAACTATGACAATACCTCTCGTGCTGGCTGCCAAAAGTACCATGTAGAGAGACACATTGCAGTTGAAAAGGAGAGAATGGCCTCTTTATGGTAACCAGCTTGGAATTATAAATATTTTCATTTCTCCCGTAGGAGATGGCTCATGGAAGAGAGGAGACAAACACGACTTTGAAGCTAAGCAAGCGTACTCATCCCTCCAAACAGTCACCCTACTGAGGACCGTGAAACCTGAGTTTGAGAAGTTTTCCATGGAGGTGAAAAGTTCTGTTGAGAAACAAGGACTCAATGAGGAGGATTACGTAAGTGCGTGATTATGAGTCTAGCCCTTCAGCATCCTGAAAACAGTCTTGTAATTAAATCAGAGGTGACAAAGTATCCCATTCTGAACCATTCAAAACTTCCAAATTCAGGCCCAAATGTCACTGGTGCCTTCTGTGTGTGTGTGTGTGTGTGTGTGTGTGTGTGTGTGTGTGTGTGTGTGTGTGTGTGCGTGTGTGTGTGTGTGTGTGTGTTTCCTGGTCACTTTTCCTTCTTCCTGACCCTGACATTCTATCATCCCCTGCCTTCTCCTACACTTTTATTTTCAACAGCTACAGGAGGAAAATCACCGTTTTGTGGGGATCCACACTGATTAGCATAATATCTCTAGATTTCCTCATGGCTATGGTGCAGGGCGGGGGGGGGCATAGTTTTAAGGGTGCTGGTGGAAGAAGTACCCAAATTTTGTTTTTCTAATTTTCCGAAGCCTGATGGTAGAAGATATTTGGGGTTTTAGAAAGTCTGTTCTTTGACAGTCTGTCTCTGCTTCCTGACCAGGTAGCTTCTCTCTCTCTCTCTCTCTCTCTCTCTCTCTCTCTTTTCTCTTTTTCTCTCTCTCTCTCCCTCTCTCTCTCTCCCTCCCTCCCTCCTTCTCTCTCTTTTGCAGACATTATTCTTGCTCCCGCTTGAATAGTGCTGTTGTTTCTAATGTATTTCTGAGAGTTCACTAGAGTCAGAGGCTTAAGCTAGGTTAAGAGTTAAGCCAGGGACCTCATCTAAGAGATGGAACTCAGGGAGTTGACTGACGTCTCCGCATCCTC
Source organism: Dipodomys spectabilis (assembly GCF_019054845.1). Classification (NCBI taxonomy): domain Eukaryota; kingdom Metazoa; phylum Chordata; class Mammalia; order Rodentia; family Heteromyidae; genus Dipodomys; species Dipodomys spectabilis. Next base: position 3,694,037 of record NW_024870815.1, on the reverse strand, counting down.
AGGCACCCTTGTTTGGCCAGTCTCTGGCCCGTTTTGCTATGTATCTGCTGCGTTCACAGAGTCCCAACTCTCTTTCAGAGTGGAATAAGCAGGGGGTCCTGAAAGCTAGCGGGGTAGGTGTGCTTGTTTTCAAAACTGTTTACGCTGTCCAAATCACAGAGAGAGCCTTCTTAATGATATGTGGATGGCTTGGACAGACCCTGCACAAGCTGGATAGTGACCAACTTCCAAAGAGATCGTCACTTCCAGACAGGATCTCATCCATGATCATTATCGAAGTCCGCAGCGTGCTGGCATTAGCTCCTGACAGACCTGTCAACAGATTCTCGATCTAACACTTTTGACCTGGGTGATCTCTGAAAATTTTCCTGATCCAAGCGACTCTCTGTTGGGAGGGTTACTGATAATTTATCTGACAAATGTGTGTGTGTGTGTGTGTGTGTGTGTGTGTGTGTGTGTGTGTGTGTGTGTGTGTGTGTGTGTGTGTGTGTGTGTGTGGTGTGTGTGTGTGTGTGTGTGTGTGTGTACTAGCACTAGAGCTTGAACTTAGTGCCTAAGACACTGTTTCTTAGCTTTTTCACTCAAGGCTGGCACTCTACCATTTGAGCAATACACCTCCACTCCCAGTTTTTTCACATAAATTGGAGATTAAAGTCTCATTATGCTTATAATCCTAGCCACTGGCACCCAGCTTGTCTGATGCTTTTTAAAACTATTCCTGTCAAAAAAAATTGAAGCTTAATAGAAGGGTCTGTCTTGTATAAGATTCTATATGGCCTTGCAGGAATTTACTATCAAGTAATCTACAAAAGGTCTATAAACATATTTAGTTATATTTTAAAGGCTACAGAAATTATCTTATGCATATCATTTAAAATACCTTTTGACTTTGTGTCAAATGAGCATAGCCTTAAAAAAAGCAAGAGGAGCCAGGTGCTTTAACTCATACCTGTAATCTAAGCTACTTAGGAGGCTGAGAGCTGAGGATCATGATTCAAAGCCTGGCTGGACAGTAAAGTCTACAAGAATCTTAATTCCAATTATGCTTTAAAAATAAGCTGGAAGTGGAACTGTAGCTGAGTGGTAGAGCACTAGACTTGAGCACAAATAAGCTCAGGGATAGCACCCAAGCTATGACTTAAAGCCCCAAGATTGATATATAGCACATAGGCCCTGAGTTCAAGCCCCAGGACTGTTACACACACAGAAAAATGAAAGGGAAAAAAAAACCTCAGGTGAAATGAATTTAACAACATAATAAATTCAGTAAATAATCAAATTAAATACTAAATATATTTTAAAGTGAAATGTTATCATGTTAACATTTACAATGTAAAAATTATTAGTGAGATTTGATCTTCCTTTGATTGTGAAAAGTCTTTGAAATCCAGGGTGGATCTGACACTTTCAACATTTTGAGCCCTTGTTCCAAAGCCCAGAAGCTGTGTGTGATGAGTTGTTAATTGGATTGGACACTGTGTTTTTAATTATAAAAAATGAGGACTTCTGCAGCAGCCTAATTAGAATAACTTTTTCCAGAACGTCTGTTTTCTGAAGACATATTCATTTTCCCTTTTATGAGTGTTTTAGTTGTGGGCCTATTGAGTGCCAGATGCAGATGCTTATTTACCACGTCCGTTTGGATAGGTGGTCATGGTGAGTGGTGGGTTGCTGCCCAAGCCAGAGATTTAGGCCTTCATGAGTCTCAGTCTTTGGTCTGGTGCAGTGGGAAATACTTTACAAGAGTCTGTAGGCTTCATTCAAGCTTAGATCTTTTCCAGGTTTTTCTCTTTTTTTATTTCTATTCTCTGTACTCCTGGGCCATTGGTCTGGTCTGTTCACTTGGCAGTCTGGTTCACCGAGCCTAGCATGGGCTTTGCAGCTTCTAACTCTCTCTTACTTCCAGCAACTTTGGTAGACTCCCTAGTTCTAGAAAGTACAGTGCATTTTCCAAACCATCACATGACCCGTGAGTAGTAAAAGTTTTGTTTCTTTTAAATGCTTCTACTTGTGGGCTGGGAAGGTGACTCAGTGGTAGAGCGCTTGCCTTGCATGCCTGAGGCCCTGGGTTCAATTCCCCAGCACCACATAAGCAAAAAGAAAAAAAAAGCCGCAAGTGGTGCTGTGGTTCAAGTGGTAGAGTGCTAGTCTTGAGCTGAAGAGCTGAGGGACAACGCCCAGGCCCAGAGTTTAGGCCCCATGACCAGATCGCCCCCCCCAAAAAAAAATGCTTCTACTTGTAAGTATGCTTATATTAAATTAAGCTTACTGAATTAAAATCAAGCATAACTAATTAGAACTTTTAGTGGCACTGGCTAGGATCCTAATATGATATTAAATGTCTGTAGTGATCATGGCCATCCTTAAAATCAGATTTTGTAGCTATATATTACAACTTGATCATGATTTTACTGTAGGGTTAAGAGGATTTGATAGATTATGAAAGCTCCTTTTATTCTTCCTTCGTGAAACTCTTTATGTAACTTTCATTAGGATAACAGAAATAAAACTAGCACTTCAAACATTAAGGATTATATAACATATAATTACGTGCTTTTAAATATTTTAGGTATTATAAATTGTATGCTAGTCTTCATTCTATTCATATATGTTGGTACAATATTTATATTAGCATGTCTTTGGAGAGGTTAAAAACTTCTTAAAATGCAAAAACATCACATTAATGATATTATACAGGCTATATTGAAGCACTGGAATGATTGTATGGCGATGGTTTCTTTTTAGTAAAAAATATTTTCTGTATTTTTCTTTTACATTTTGATGTGTTGATGCCAGATTTATCTTAGTAAGAAATTCATCTTCTGTCTTTCTCAGTCTGCCCTCTCACTTCAAAAGAAAGGAATTTTTTTATTGAGATTTTGAAGATTTATATCCGTTTTAAGATAAAAAACAGGTCCCTTGATTACCCTGAGTGTATATTCAGATTTTTTTTACTTACACTAATGTGTGTGTGTATAAAGTTCTATCTACTTTTATCATCTGTGTAGATTGGGATGTTTGAATTTTATCAAATGCTTCTTCTACATTTATAACAATCATCAGATTCTTGATTCTCCTACAAGGTTTTATTGTAGTGAATTGCATTAGCATATTTTCCTAGTTTTAGCTATCACTACTCTACTAGAATGACTCTGTTCTCTTTTTACTTCAAGAAGTTAAGCATCTTCTTCCCCTAGTTCATGTTTAAGAGAAGATAGTCAAAGCTATAGCTGCTTGCTGAGGTGGAGCTTTTCAGGTTGTCCCAGGGACTATAAGCAGCGTGTAAATTAGCTTATCTAATCTATGTTTGGGTGGCTGGGTGGCACATGTGTGTGATGTGCTAGGATTGCTTATGGCTGCGTTACCATTATGGCTATGAATGTTGCATGTACTATAATTGTTTGGTTATTACTACATGGATCTTTTAACAGAGTTTCCACCTTTTTAAAAGTATTCTGGGCATCAGTGACTCATGACTGCAATCCTAGCAACTCCAGTGGCTGAGATCTGAGAATCATGGTTTGAAGCCAGCCTAGATAAGAAAGCCCTTGAAATTCTTATCTCTAATTAACCACCAAAATCCATAAGTGAAGCTGTGGATTAAGTGGTAGAATATCGCCTTGAGCAAAAAGCTACAAATCAGCACCCAAGCCCTGAGTTTAAGCTCCATTAGTAACATTAAAAAAAAGATCATTGAGGGTCATTAGAAATCTAAAGAGGAAAGTAGAATCCCACTGGAGAGGCCCTAGAGTTCCAGTGTGACTCAGGCACAGCTCAGATAAGGTCTGGCCAAGTATTTACCTGGCCTTCTCTGAAAGTTGGTACTGGGTCACTTACATGTGCAGTGGCTCTCACTTAAGGACATCTTAATGGAGCTGCTTGGCCTCTGCTACACTACCAGTTCCAATTCCAGAGCACTGCTGGTATTTAGTTTTAGAATGCGCTGTGTGGTGGCCAAGCTAAGATTAGTTGTATCCCCTGACTTCTGGGCCAGTGACTATCTTTTTCCACTACATCAGTCTGATCTGTGCCCAATAAGGAGACAAACCCATGACCCAAAGATTAAGTGTCTCAAGCACTCTGAGGGTGCCCAGCAGGGCCCACAGAATAAAGCATTTCCTTCCTTTCCTTACACCTACCTGGCCATATATGTGTTCTTAAGACATCCGTTTCTCTTTACTCTCTCACACACCTGATAAAGTGATGAAGACTGCAGAGCCTCTTCATCTGCAGTGACCAGTTGTCTCTCCTTATTTTTCTTGAATGTGAACCACTGTTTCCTGTTTATATCACATTGCTGTTTACGATATGCTCCCAGGAACATGGCAATGGGCTACGGAGGATGGAATCCTCAGGGTTGGGGGCATGGCTCAATTGGTAGACTGTCAGCCAATGAACAAAAGCATCAGGTACTGAGGGGGGGAGAGGGAGAGAGGGAGAGAGGGAGAGGGAGAGAGAGAGAGAGAGGGGGGGGGAGAGAGAGAGAGGGAGGGCGGTAGAGGGAGGAAGGGAGGGAGGGAGAGAGAGAGAAAAAGAATGGAATCCTCTTTCCCTAGAAATTCTTAAAGCAGGTATATCAATATCTACAGCCAGGAGCCAGGAGCTCTGGGGATTTATAAATCCTGAAATTCTGTGCAAGAACAAGCATAAAGCATCAAGCAACATAGTGTAAAATACATGAACACACATCAGTGTGGTCCTTATGAAAGTCTAGACAGTCTATCGCAGTAGAGCAAATGTGAGCCATGTGTGAAAATATCCCCGTTCCCAGGGGAGAAGCTTCACTGAGTTCTTGTGTGGGAGGCTATTTTCATATTCATGCAAGTTTCTATGATCTCTTTAAGACCTGTATTAACTCCTGTACCTAAGTACTTATGTCTATACATTTGTTCCTTAATAGGATCAGTATAGCAAGAGCTGAGGATCATTGAATTAGGTCCTGACTAGTCAGCGTTCCATTTGCCCAACTATTGTCCTGAATCTTTTTATTCACGTGCATAGGTGCATTGTTGATGCAGGGTTGTACTGGAAAGTTTCTGTCTGGGAAGAGCATAAAGAAACACCAAAAAAAAATCTTATATTTAGGGAACCATTAGCTTTATTTCTGAAATAAAAGGTGCGTTTTTTCTTTTCCTCCCTTTCTCTCTTCTTCCTTCTCCCTTCTTCCTTCTCTTTCTCCTTTCCTCCTTCCCATTCTCCCTCCTTCCTTTCTTTCCTTCCTTCATTCTAGGGCAGGGAGTCGGTTCAGTCTTCCTAATTCCCAGTTCTCACATGATGTCTTTAAAAGGTAGACTTCAATTCATCCCTGCTACTGTTTCTCCAGTGAGGCAGAGCCAATGTTGGAGACACTTTTTCCACCCTGGCAGCTACTCTCGCTTCCCGGCCCTGTAAATCCCACTCTGGGCCCTGACCCATCTCCCTATTGTGTTTGGCACATTTGAGACCCATTCACTGTCTGCCCTTTTAACAGTTGGCGCTGCCCTCACATGAAGCTTACCTTCTTTCCTTGATGTTGTTGTTTAAATAAAAAAATGACACATGGCTGTCTAGATTGAAAGGGCCCAATACAGCAAATAAAAAAGTCCATATTGGGTTAAGCTCAAGTTCATACTATCCTGAGAATAGACAAATATGACTCTCCTCTTTGCTTGCTCTTCTGTACTCGCAGCTCCGTGCTCACAGAGAAATATTTGTAATGGTTTTCTGTTTTTCCCCTGTATGTTTGTAAAATTTATAGTTGTGATTGAGTTTCAAAGTTAATTGAGGACTATTAACATAACAATTATTGGAGATGTCATTGGAAAAATTATTGGAATGTTAGCTGTAACTTATCACAATGTGATGGTGATAAATTTTATAGCCCTTTTAGATTCTGTGATAACTCTTTTAGATCACAAAGTACTTTAGACACACAACAAAGGAAACACAGGAGGACATGCACTTGTTAAGAAGGCTCCAGTATGGGTCCAGCTTTCTGCCAATGTAAGTACAGGAAACAGAGACCACCTCCCTGGAGATCTCTAGTATTGTAAAGAACATCATCCTAGCACCAGAGGAGGGAAGGCAGAGCTCCTGACCATGGGTTCATGTAGTAGATTAGACTGAAAAAGCTATTGGTCAGGTTCCTTGACTTCCTAGGGCTTTCACTTGTACAACGAAAGACTTCAAGAGGCCTTCCCATTCCTAGCACTGGGATATCACAAGCTGAATGTTTCCTAACTTTACTCTGAGTTTCATTGATGTTATCTGAGAATAAAATTTGTTCATCCTTTATTAAAAGAAAGAGCTTAGTCCCACAATCTCTCTCTCAACCTCTCTCTCTGTCTCTCTGTCTCTGTCTCTGTCTCTATCTCTCTCTCTCTCTCTCTCACACACACACACACAATTTAGGATAATTTTTTTTGGGGGGGGTCTGGTCATGGGGCCTGAACTCTGGGCCTGGGCACTGTCCCTCAGCTCTTCAGCTCAAGGCTAGCGCTCTACCACTTGAGCTACAGTGCCACTTCCGGCTTTTTTTCTTTTTGCTTATGTGGTGCTGAGTAATCGAACCCAGGGCCTCAAGCATGCAAGGCAAGCGCTCTACCACTGAGCCACCTTCCCAGCCCCTAGGAGAATTTTTTTAGGGAGAAATTTCTTACAATAGGAACAGAATTCCTCTGTTGATAACATTACACCAGAAAAGCCTCTTGGGTATTTTCACTACTGCATATATACATATAGTACAAAGGACCAATATTTCTTCAGCTCCCAACTGTTTACCACCTATGGCATGCAGCGGAACATACAACCCCCTGATATTGTGTACACAAGATAAGTACTTGCAATGGTCTGTGTCCAGTCTGTGTTTGCAAAGAGACAGCTGCAAGTGTAGGCTGGCAAACATGGAATTGCAACTTCGTTTTAAAAAGTAGGCAAGAATTTCTCTGATTAATTTCAGAGATGGCATATTTGCTTTTGTTTTGTTTTTAAAGAGTATTTTAGTTATAAAGAATATATACAGTCTATTTTTATGAAATAATTCTGCACCCATCGCACTTTGGATTTGAAATTCAGTTTCATACTTCTTAATGTGATCCCTGTTTTGGGCTTGGGGTAGAACTTGGTAAATGCTGTTTTTATTTCTAACCATGTATTTTGAGCAGGGGGTGATTTTATAACCTTGGGTATTTGCTCTCTTGAGGTTAACGGGCCACCCATAGCTTTGGTTTTTTTCCCCTTTATTTAAAAGTTGAAAAGTTAACTAATTAAACAAATACTTTAGCAATGTCTGATGCTCAGCAGTGTCATGGACAAGGCAGGATGTGCGTGTGGACATGCCTGCCACCCCAGCCTTCGTCCACCTCCAAAAATGAACGTGAGCCTGAGGAATGGGCCGTGTATCAGCCCAACAGAGTCAGAGTTAATACATAATTGTTTAAAGAGGCCAGACATCACATTTGGAAAGCCTAAGCTGTTGAAAAGCAATGTTCTAATTGCCTTATAGGAGACAAAGGCGCAGCCACAGTGCCACCTGAAGCAAGTTGAATCTCGACACTGGTTTTGTACAGAAGCTATCTCAACATTAGTTGAGAAGTTTTCAGACCACCAGTGAAGCCTCAGCTAGACATTTCAGTACTTCTTATCTTACATTATACCACTTTGTTAGGACAGTATACTCTTATAGGGATTTTCTGAGTTAGCTATTCAGCTAAACCAACAAGAGAAAAGAAATGCAGGTAATGTTTTTGTCACTCTTCTGATGGCATTAGGCAGAGGAAATTTTCTTCGTCAGAACAAGAGGTGGCTGCCTCCTTCCTTCCCCTTATCCCTTTTTCTTAAAAGTTAGCCAGGGAATCATTTGTCCAAATGAAAAGACCCTTTCAGGCATAGGAGGGCTTGGCTAATTGTATTTCAGAGAATAAAAGCAAACCACAAGTTGGCTTTTAACAGTAGAAGAATTATGAGTTCACATGCCTACATGTTAATAAGATTAGTTGTGTTAGGAAAATGTAATTGGCCAGGCAGAGATGCTTCAAGAAGTTCTTCTCTAGCTAAAGAAATACTGGCTGACTTACAAAACATGCAACTAAAGATGTACTGGAATCTTTTTTTTAAAATCACTTTCATTTTCTTAAAATGAAGGGGGAAAGTTGCTTCAATTTTATCCCTGGAATTTTTAAACAGTGTTAGTTGTGCTAGAGCTGAGTGAAGAACTTGGGAATGCCCCAATTAAAGTATTTTTAAAAATTATTATTATACGTAAGTATCCATTTTCTTGTGATGGTTACATCTTGGTAGAATGGATTTATTCACTGTAAAATTCCCTTTGAATTGGCATAGTGTGAAAATGGTCAGCAAAGAATTGCAGTATCATAAAAAAGGATGACCAAGCAGTAAGCTTCATGTTTTGTCCTTTTGAGAGACAATCACTACTTTTTGTTAGCCTGGGTGGTGACGTAATTAATTCGAATTAGAAGGATGTTTTGCAATAAGATTTGACAATATACTCAAGTATGCATGACTGAAATAGCAATGCAGCGTGAAAATATATTTCACATTTGAAAGGCTGGTAACACTATTTTCTTTCTTGTTTTCTTTGCATTGTCAAATGGAGGACATTTGACCAACTTTTCCACAATTGAAGTACAATTTAATTCTTTTCAGAGTAGTCAGATCACTTTGAATTACAGACTGCTCAACTTGCAGAAAGAGCAATTGTACACAAGTGGAAGTGAAGGAGCCTAGACTAAAATGGTAGAGGATGAAATTTACATTTCTTTCTTTCCCTTTTGGCCTTTTTCTCTCCTTCCATGCCTCCATGTTCCTTGGGTCTCAGCTTCCTTCTTTCTTCTCTTTGTGAGGAGCTTGTTTATAAAGAAGTTTGGGGTATATTGGATTAGCTTCAGCAGGATATTGCATTTAAGAGAGGAATCCCAGGAAAAGAAGGCTAAAGTCTGGTATTCCACTGTCAAGTAAAGATGAGAACACATCCCTCACATGCCAGATCTCTCCTCCTACAGAGAACGCTGCCCAGTTGTCATTTTTAGTCTGATCATCTAATGAATAAATAACATATTGAAATATTTCCAGAACTTAAACTGCCTTACAATGAAGTTTGCTAATACCGTATAGAGCAGCAACAAAAGAAATCTATGTTTCAAATAATTTGACAGCAATTTAAAGGGAATGCCCAGTTTTAGCCTTCCAACTTAGAAGTATGGGTGTGGGGGGAGGGATGACAAACCAATACAAGCTCTCCTGACCACTGTACTACCAGAGGTATCTGGTATTTGATGCTGACAGTAGTCACAGATTTCTCAAATGTTAGGTTCATAACACTTCACCATTGATGCTCATCCTTTGTGTGGGTAGATGTGGTGGATGAGCCCAAGGTTTAATAAATATTAAATGATAAGCATTGAAACAATGACCTGAGTGCATACTACCTATGTGCCAGAAACTTCAATCTGCTAAATGGAGGAAAACCACACTGAGCTGCTCTTGGAAGTCATGAAAATTAGTGTAAAGGGGTTTTATTATCTTAAGCACAGTCAGTAATAAAAATCCAAAGGAAATAGTCAAAGAATATCCCCATGGACTTGCAAGCAATGTGCAGAAGCTGTGTTAAGTGACATCCTTCCTGGGGACCAGGTAGTTGTAAAAAGAGAAAAGCCCAAATAATATTTTATGGGACATTTAACTCTCTATCTGGTTTGAAATTTGAAAGCAGCATGCATTTTTGGTAGTTGTTTTGGATTAGTCTTTATTTTTGGATTTCCCCCTCCTCCTGGAGCAAGCTTGATTTATTTATTTTTAATAAACATCTAAAACTCTTGACTTCATAGCTGTGATTAGAAGGTAGGAGTTTTATTATTCATATAATGAACTAATTTGGGACCTTAGTTTGAGGACTTTTATTTTTTCTTCTGTTCAGTTATCTCTATGTGGTTTAGGGACTATATTGCTAAATCGAGATAGCTTGTTTTGCACCCTATCCTAAAGCTCCTAAGGAGATTAATTTATTAATAATCAGTGCTACATAACATTGGAATACTAATTTGCCTACTGAAGCCATATAGTTATGTCCATTTAATCTCAAGCATTTTTTTTTCTTTTCTGTATTCAGTGGTGACCTCTATTTGTGCCAACCATCTGTTCATCCCTTGGCTTGAACAGATTTCTGATTTGGTTTATTTACTCTGTCTTCTAAAATGTTTATGTGCTTAGCTGACCCTTTGGCCCACATGTCTAGGGAAATGTAGTTAAGCCTGAAGGTGTTTGTGGATTGCATCTCTGTTCATATCCTTAAACACTTCCTGAGTCTTCCTTGTGAATAAAGTATTGTTCTTCATACTATGAGAACAACTCAGGGCCCAGGTAGGTGCTTTCTGATGTGGGGTGGGGGGGGGGATAGATAGGCACAATGAGTCACATAATTAAGGCAAAGAATTCAAAATTAGAAGAAGAAACTCACTAGTTACAATTAGGAAGTAGTGAAATTACCCAGCCTGAATAAAGAGATCCCCTTTTGGGAGTAGTTTGGAAAGGTTTCTCTCTTAACAAATAAATTTCTCCTCTCACAGTGGTCAAAGCACCACCATCACTAAGTTCTCTACTTTGGTTGCTGTGTCCTTCTTGGTCTTCATTGATGATTCTTGTTTTCCAAAGATTCGTGTTTTGGCCCTCTCCTCTCTCAGCGCAATTCTCGGTAGCACACGCACACATCTGCATCTGCACAGGATGACCACATTAGGAGGGATTGCGCCATTCAGGGTTCTGAGGCCATGCCCAGAGGAGGAGTCAAGGAGGACGGAAGTCAGGGAGCTAAGAGCCTGTTCTGCAAAGGTTGAGGGATTATAGGAAACAAACATGATTTTCAAGACTTTTGAGAGTGAAACAGTTCTAAGTGACAATAAAGTAGTGTCAGTAGCATCACCCGAGAGATTATAGCAGTGGGTTATAGTAGCCTACTGAATCAAAGTCTGCACTCGAATAAGATCCCCAGGGAAACTGTACGCACTTTTAAATCTGAGACGTGTGGGTCAAGAATATGTGCCTGCGCACAAGGTGATGCCATGCCTGGTGATCATGGCAGCCAAGGAGTGAGGAGGCTCTGGTGTTAAATGAATGGATTACACACAGGAACTGTGTGTGTAAACTCAAGTGACACGCTAACACTCCCATAGTGTGGAGTGGAGACAAGGTGAGCTGATACCAACATGCTTAATGTTCTTTCTGTCCTGGAATGAGGGAGGTCCCTTGTAACACATAACAGTGGTATATGATGGAGACTTTTTGACCTTTCTGTTTTGGTTTTTTTTAAGAAGATACTGCCTGGTTAGAATGTTCTTGTTTAAATGCTGTGTCTTGACTCTTTAACACACACACACACACACACACACACACACACACAATGTTTAGAGTTGACTTAATCAGAAATGGATTTAATGAGAGTATGCCTTTTTGCCCAGCCTTACATCAGTTTACATTTTCTTTCAGGAACTGTCAAGCTGACTTAATCTAGTCTCCAATATTACCTTTTCCTTCTTTGTTTAAAAAATATTTTATTGTTGTTGTGAGGTGATACACAGAGGAGTTAGTTATATCCATCAGGTAATGAGTACATTTCTTTTTGAACTACGTCTCCTCTTCTCTTGCTTTTTCCCAGTTTTTCCCTTCCATCCCCACCCACAAGTTGTATAGTTCATTTTCCATTTAGTGTTTAGTGAATGTCACTGGTGCATTTGTTCAACCTTAGTCCCACCTTTTCTGTGCCCCTCTCCCCCACCCCCCACCCCCCATGGTCTTCCCAAAGACAGATAAGTGAACAAATGAAACAAAAGGAAAAGACAACACAAATAGCAGCAGCAACAACAACAATCTCTAGTTTCCATTTCTTGGAGTTCATTTCATAAAATATTATTTCATATGATTATATACATATAGCTATTGAGCCTTTGTGATTCACTCCTATAAATATCCTCCTTTGGTTTTACTTTGTGAATATCTAGAGACCTGTATAATTTATCATGGTCCAGTGTATTTTTTTAGCCACCCAGTGTGTTTGTTTGTAGATTTATAGATACAATCTAGTTATCACAAATGAGGGAAATCATGAAGTTTATGTTTTGGGGGGAGAGGGTAGGGGAATCACCTTTTCCTTTTTTGTTTTTCTTTCTTTCTGTAAATCATGGGGCTTGAGCTCAGGGTCTGAGGGCTGTCTCTGAGCTTATTTTCTCAAGGCAAGTGCTCTGCCACTTTGAGCCACAGCGCCACTTCCAGTTTTCTGGTGGTTAATTAGAGATAAGAGTCTCACAGACTTTCCTGTCTGGGCTGGCTTCAAACCATGATCCTCAGATCTCAGCTTTTTGAGTAGCTAGGATTACAGATGTGAGCCACCAGTGCCCAGCTACCTTTTCCTTTAAAAACTATTATTATTAGGGTGGTGTAGCGAGAGGTTACTGTTCCATAAATCAGATATTGAGTATATTGCTTTTTATACAGTATCATTCCTTCCTTCACTCACTCCCACTTTCTCCCTACCATTCCCTTTCACAGGCTGTATAGTTCATTTTCAGCATAGTGTCTCCTGAGTACCACTGCTGCATTTATTTACCCTTTGTCCATTTTTTTGGTTGTTTTTTTAAACCTGTTAAAAAGTTGTTTTTGCAAGGGAAAAACATCATCATTCTGTCTTCACTCTCTTTCCTGACATGCAGAACACATTTTGGCAGCCTATATACATGCTAGAAAAGTCAAATTAAGTGTCCTAAAAGAGAGATTGCTATCCTTGGCACCATGGGTGCAATCTGGGATCTTGAGGTCGTGCCTTGATTGATATGTCAGGTCCTGATGATGTAAGAGCTAGGCAAGCTCAACTTCAGTTGTGTTCTGGCCTTGCCTCTGCAGTAGTGTGTGAATCAGGCCACTGCTGTGGGCATCAGGTTTTCCTCTATATACTAAATTACAGTTTTGACCTTGCTTCCTTTATTTAAGATCAATCAGGGAAAGATAAACTCTAAATTCCTGATAAGTTGTCAAATTTGGTGATGTTGTAGTTCTTTTAGGCTGTGAAAAACACCTATGTTGTGAAGATTTATAATCAGTCATGTATTTAGGACATTTGTATCATAGCCCAGTATATCTATCAACCTCAACTCATTCCACATTTCAAAATATTGGCAATATCTTGATTTAATCAAGTTACATTTGCACCCAAATAATTCATAGTAAAATTTGACTTGGCAGATGCAAAAGAAAATTGTATCTTATGATTTTGATTGCCGTCCCCCTGATGTCTTGTGATCTAGAACTCTCTCTCTCTCTCTCTCGCTCGCTCTCTCTCTCTCTCTCTCTCTCTCTCTCTCTCTCTCTCTCGGTGCATTTAAAAATTGGGTTAGCTACTCATGAGGCTGAGATCTGAGGACTGCGGTTTGAATCCAGCCCAGACAGAAAAGTATATGAGATGCTCACTTCTAGGTAACTAGCAAAAAAAGAAATCGAGTGTGGCTCAAGTGGTAGAGCACCAGCCTTGAGCAAAACAGTTAAGGGACAGTTCCCTGACCAAGAGTAAAGTTCAGTGCCCAGTAGGGTACACACACACACACACACACACACACAAAATTGGGTTGTCTTTTTTATTATATTGACTTTAAAAGATCTTTAAAATACTCTGGATATGAGTCATATGTACCTACATATACTCATCTATACATATATATAGTCATATATGTGTGTGTATATAAATAAAATGTGTATATATGGGGGGGGTCTATTTCTTTCCAGGACCCTAATTTCTAGGATACTCTCCAACTTCTTATTTTTGCATATATATTTGAATATATAGTGAATATATATTTTAATATTTTCTCTTAAGTCTTTCACTTAATATTTTTATTGGTACTAACTGGTGAGTAATTTTAATTTAGATTAAGATACTTTTTATATTTAGAGGTATTTTTGTATCATCTTCAATAAAAATTGCCAGCATCAAACAAAAATCACAATGATATTCTCCTATTTCCTTCCTGAGCTTTATAATATCTTTAGCTTGTATAGTTATATCTGTGATCCCCCTTCAAATGTGTTTTATATCGTCTGTGAGTTAAGAATCAAGTGTTAGTTTTTCCTATCTCTTTTGTTCTGCCACCATATGCTGAAAAGACTTTATATTTCCTGCTGAATTGCTCAGGCACATTTGTGAACTCAAACGTGCCTTTTGAGATCCTTTATTTTGATCTACTGATGAACCAACTCTAATCAAGTTTTCAGGAATGATGGGTGATGAGAAGCATAGGTAAATGGTATGTGTGTGAGGGAGTCCAAGGGCAAGTACATTAGATGACTGAATTTGTTGGAGAACTGGTCCATGTATTAGTCCTGTGGCCCCTGTGCTCAGTCTTTCCTAATATTCTAGTCATTATGGAAGGTAAATGATGGGTCATAATTTTGCTTAATGATCTTCTAAAGACAGGTTTTGTTTAACCAACTATTCTAGATGATGGTAGAGAAAGAAACCAACAACAACAATGTCTCCTATCTGTAACAGCTAACCTACAGGCTATAATATCTAAGTAATTTAGTAGTCCAGGAAGGAAGTGAGCCCAGGATAGAGATAGTTGTTTTGTGGAGGCTTAGGATAAGCTCCTGCCCCAAGGAAGTCATAACTATATTTTGGAGAGAAAGGAATTTGTCAGTTGGGACAGTGATGTTTTATTTAAGCACAGTCACCAGGCGAGACTGTGGCTGTCTCTTGGATGTATTGCCAATCAGGAAGTCATTTAGCCTTTGTGTTCTCAGAGTTCAGCTAGAATAAGGCTGAGATATCAGTCTGGAATGTTTGTCTTAATTTCTCTTGAGGCTAAAATAAGTCAACAGGTGACCAGGTGTGAATTTCATGAAGGAAGACCCATTATAGAAGAGCAGACATTGAGGCGTGTATCAGTAAAAGTTGGGGCCCTGTGTTTAGTATTGAAAAGGCCATGATGTCCCTTCGTACATGACAATTATACTACGCTAAACATAGAGTTTTAATTTTGTGATTTAAAAGGAAATTGAATGAAAAAATAGATGTTATATTTTAAGTATAAAAGCCACTTGTAAAATGTAGACCAAATGGAGATTCTTTTTTGAGCTTTGGGCTATGTACACACCTCCTCAGGATACGGCTTCTGTCTGCACTTGGACAAGATTCATTAAAAAAAAGATGCATTTTCAAAGATCCTATTACTAATAGGCAAGTGATGCTGTCATTTTAACTATAAAGGGAGAAGACTAGGTTATAACCTCATTTATTCTACATGTTCCCCATTAAAATTTCACCTTCTCCCATATACCTTTCAACCAAATGAGGTTAAAAAGTCATACCTTTTCTTTTCTTTTTTTGGGAGGGGGTTTCTTGTGTTGCTCCTTTTTCTTTTTCTTTTACTGTACAGAGGGGTTACAATTACATGAGCAAGGTAATGAGTACATTTCTTATCAAGCATTGTTGCCTCCTCCTTTGTTTCCCCTTCCCATCTCTTCCCATTTCCCTCCCCCAGCACTCCCCCATGCCAAAGTTGTAAAGTTTGTTTTTTGACATAATATCTTGTACATCTCATTGTTGCAATGGGTCCACCTGTATCCCTATTTAAACAATTTGATTTTTTTTCCTTGCCCTCCTCAAATTATACCAACATCAAATACAGTGAAAACAGGGGTTATACCGTGGGGGAGGGACATACAAAGCAACAAAGAAACCATCTTATAAATATGTTAGAAACAATAGCAAGAAAGAAAAAAACATTTGAGTCCTTATCTTGGGGTTCGTTTCTCCTAACATCAGCTTGTTTGACCTTTTCTGCTTGTCTCAGACATATACTAGTTATTGCAAATAAGGGAAATCATGGGACCTATGTTTCTTTGGGGTGGCTTACTTCACTTAATATAAGTTTTTCCAAGTCTTTCCATTTCCTAACAAATGGGGCAATGTCATTCTTTCTGATGGAAGCATAGAATTCCATTGTGTATATATACCACATTTTCTTGATCCATTCATCTACTGAGGGGCATCTGGGTTGTTTCCATACCTTAGCTATGGTAAATAATGCTGCAATAAACATAGTTGTGCTGGTAGCTTTAGTGTGGTCTTGTTTGTAAACATTTGGGTAAATGCCCAAAAGTGGGATTGCTGGGTCATAGGGGCGCTCTATGTGGAATCTTTTTTTTTTCCATTACATGGTTGTACCATATTTTATTCAACAACACATTGATGGACACTTAGATAAAATCTTTGCATTTGTAAAATGATAAATAAACTTTCAGACTTGATGTTTGCAACTATATGGATAAGGTCATCTGAGGGGTGGCTTTGGTAGACCAAACAACACTTGTTAAGTTCTATGTGGAATCTTTTGAGGAACCTCCATACTACTTTCCAAAGTGGTTAAACAAGTTTACACTCCCACCAACAATGCAGTAGGGTTTCCTTCTGCCTATATCCACTCCAGCATCTGTTGTTATTAGAGTTCTTGATTATAGCCATTCTAACTGTGGTGAGGTGGAATCTCAATGTTATTTTGATTTTCATGTCTTTTATTGCTAGGGAGGTTGAGCATTTCTTCATGTGTCTATTGGCCATCCTTCTTTCCTCTTCAGAGAAGTTTCTCTG
Organism: Dipodomys spectabilis; assembly: GCF_019054845.1. Lineage (NCBI taxonomy): Eukaryota > Metazoa > Chordata > Mammalia > Rodentia > Heteromyidae > Dipodomys > Dipodomys spectabilis. The sequence continues at coordinate 3,677,410 of NW_024870815.1, read as the reverse complement.
TAAGTCTTTAGCCCACTTATTTATTGGACAGTTGTTTCTTTGAGGATTTGTTGTTGGGGAATTTAATTTTTTGAGTTCCAGCTATATTTTAGATATGTCTCAGACCCTTGTCAGTTGTATGGCTAGTGAAGATCTTCTCCCAATCTGTGAGCTTTCTATTGATCTTGCTAGCTATGTCCTTTGCCATGCAGAAGCTCTGCAATTTCATGCAATCTCATTTGTCCAACCTTTCTTTGATTTGTTGTGTTTCTGGGTCTCTATTAAGAAAATTTCAGCCTGTAAGGCATGCCTTTTCTAAAGGACTTTGAGACAAAATTCTGCCCAACACTCTCAGCTTCCCTCATTTGCATGGAGAGCCACTGGTTTGTGGTAAGGAAGATAGAACCACTGTGTGATGTGCTTGAATTCACAAGCAAAGCCCAGACAACCTAACCTCACTCTGAACCTGAGAAGTTTTCTGCTAGCAGGCTGTATTTTGGAGCTAAACAGGCTTTCTCAGGTCTTTAGTTATCTTCTCTTTACAGGCTGTTCTTACTTTACACATCAGAGGCCTGCAGCCTTCTTTGTTTACTTGTTTAGAATGCAAGTGTCATCAAGGAACTGATATAAGCATGAATTTACCTCCCCAGAGAGAAATGAGAAAAAGGCTCTCCACCATCCTGGCCAGGAGCCTCTATGCTTCAGTTAGTGATTTTAAAACTAAGTTGTTCATTTCTGTAATCCACAATACTCAGGACGCTGAGATCTGAGGATCTCTGAACCCATCCCAAGGAGACAAATTTGAGGGACACTATCTCCAGTTAACCAGGAAAAAAAAAGATGCCAGAAGTGAAGGAGTCAGTGGTTGATGGAATGCCAGCCTTGAGTGAAAAACCTAAGCCAGAGTGAGAAACCCTGAGTTCAAGCCCCAGTACCAACACACACACACACACACACACACACACACACACACACACACACGATTTTTTTATCTGACTCTATGCTAGTGCATTCAAAAGGATGTGGCTAGCAGGGCCCCCAGCACGATTCCTATCCATACTTTCCATTTTGTGTGCCATATAGAACAGTAGTGTTTTCTAGTGGAGATTATAACCTTTTTCATTCTCCTCATCTGGCTTGTTCAGTGTATAGTTGGAAAAATAATGCCTGGGTTTAGGATTTAGTTAAGACTTATGGCATGGTAGGTACATAAGAAAATACTACAATGAAATCCCCTTACATTTACAATTAGTATATAGTCATAAATATGGTAAGGAAGAACTTCTAGCTAGCAAGGGAATGAAACTAGGACGAGATGCTTAGATTGTTTTCTTAATCTCATTAGAGTGCTCAGTAACAACAGTGAGATGGGTCAGTCAGGACTTGGAGGTTCAAGTCTTTCTCTGTCCAGAATCTGGGTACAGATCAAATGACCTGGTTCCTGCGTTCGAACACAATTTAATACTCTTCTTCTTTCCTTCCCCATCCTCCCCCTTGTGCTTAATTTGCACTTCCAATTTTCAGAGTCTATAATGTGCAAACGGGCTTTCCTCCCACTGAAAAACACCTGTAGAGGTGAGATTGTTCTCCTCCAGGAAAGATGACCTCTGGGTTTTGCCTATGGCTGGAGGGCTTGTGAGGTAGGTGTGAAAAAACCTCCTCCTTCTCCTCTGCAGTGGGCTGGGGTGCCATAAGCAGCTCTTCTGCTAATTTTGGAAGGAGAGGGAGACACCCAGTCACTTTAAGAGGAAAGGAGTTTTCAGGCATGAGCCCATGTTCAGAGCCTGCTCCCTCCTCCTCCTCCTCCTCCTCCTCCTCCTCCTCCTCCTCCTCCTCCTCCTCCTCCTCCTCCTCCTCCACCTCCTCCTCCTCCTCCTCCTCCTCCTCCTCCTCCTCCTCCTCCTCCTCCTCCTCCTCCTCCTCCTCCTCCTCCTCCTCCTCCTCCTCCTCCTCCTCCTCCTCCTCCTCCTCCTCCTCCTCCTCCTCTCCTCCTCCTCCTCCTCCTCCTCCTCCTCCTCCTCCTCCTCCTCCTCCTCCTCCTCCTCCTCCTCCTCCTCCTCCTCCTCCTCCTCCTCCTCCTCCTCCTCCTCCTCCTCCTCCTCCTCCTCCTCCTCCTCCTCCTCCTCCTCCTCCTCCTCCTCCTCCTCCTCCTCCTCCTCCTCCTCCTCCTCCTCCTCCTCCTCCTCCTCCTCCTCCTCCTCCTCCTCCTCCTCCTCCTCCCTCCTCCTCCTCCTCCTCCTCCTCCTCCTCCTCCTCCTCCTCCTCCTCCTCCTCCTCCTCCTCCTCCTCCTCCTCCTCCTCCTCCTCCTCCTCCTCCTCCTCCTCCTCCTCCTCCTCCTCCTCCTCCTCCTCCTCCTCCTCCTCCTCCTCCTCCTCCTCCTCCTCCTCCTCCTCCTCCTCCTCCTCCTCCTCCTCTCCTCCTCCTCCTCCTCCTCCTCCTCCTCCTCCTCCTCCTCCTCCTCCTCCTCCTCCTCCTCCTCCTCCTCCTCCTCCTCCTCCTCCTCCTCCTCCTCCTCCTCCTCCTCCTCCTCCTCCTCCTCCTCCTCCTCCTCCTCCTCCTCCTCCTCCTCCTCCTCCTCCTCCTCCTCCTCCTCCTCCTCCTCCTCCTCCTCCTCCTCCTCCTCCTCCTCCTCCTCCTCCTCCTCCTCCTCCTCCTCCTCCTCCTCCTCCTCCTCCTCCTCCTCCTCCTCCTCCTCCTCCTCCTCCTCCTCCTCCTCCTCCTCCTCCTCCTCCTCCTCCTCCTCCTCCTCCTCCTCCCTTTTCTTATATAACCCTCTTGGTCATCATTGTTCTTGGCCACATAGTGGTTCTTCTTATCCAGGATGGTAGAAGACATATCGAGAAGGAAGGAAGGAAAAGTCCAGACAGGGAGTGGTGCCTGAATGTATAACCAGTTTTGGGGGAGATAGCCCCCAAGATTTTGAGGAACAAACAAGAAAAGGAGGGGGGAAAAGAAGAAGAGGAAAAGGAGGGGGAAGGGGTAGGGGAGCCAGCAGCATACCAGTTTAAGCAGGAGACAAAGAGTTTACAGAGCCTATCACTAAGTAATTGGTGGAGGAAGGCTAAGTAATGCTCTTGGTGTCTTCCTTCCTTAGGGGGAATTACACTACATCTAAATTAAAGGTAACTAGATCTCCATAGTTTACAACTGCACCTCTGTGATTTCTGGTGGTTTCCATGCAGTTATCAAAGAAAAGCGTGATCTTCAGAGGAACTTTTTATTGTGGCCTGAGAAATTACACGAGCTCATGTCTACTTATTAAAATTCATCATCTTCGTGGCTGTATTTTCAAGCCACAGTGACTTCATGGGCCAAGTGAAAAATTTTGTATCCCTTTAGAAAACTGAGGTTAGCACAACCAAATCCGCAGAAAATTATCTTTGACTCGTAGATGTTATTTCTACATTACTCTTTCCCTAAGAAAATAATGAGACTTGAGTTTGACAGTTTAGAATAAGAGCCAACACCTGCCTGTTGCTTTCATGGTCCCAAGAACTGTTTTAGGTGTTTTATGTGTATGAGTCATTTAATCCCCAGAAAAGCTCTATGAGATGAGTTGGTACTAAACTCCTACTTAACAGACTGGGAAATTGAAGATGGGTGAGATTAAGTAATGTGTCAGGGCTCAAAATGGACTGTGGATCTAGCCAGCTAACTTAGAGCTCACTTAGGAAGCAGCATCTGTCCCAGCCTCCACTTCTCCCCAAAGGTCAGTGGGATCAGCTAGCTTGGGCTTGTGCCTGTGATACTGGGCAGAATTCAGATCACGGTGTAGTGGAGGTACGAGGTCTACCTGGGCACTGAGCATGCATGAGGAAACTTAGTTTCTATTAAGTATAAGTTGTACCCTAGAGTGAGGTATTGTTATTTTCTAGATGGGGAAACTGGGGTGCAGAATGAGGCAGAACACAGCTAAGAAGAGACAGAACAGCAAAAAGGGCCCATGTCTGTTTTTCAGCAGTTGGCTATAACAAATCTGAGATATTTGCTTCTGTAATGCAAACAGAACTCACCACCTTTAGGGGTGGGATGAGGTCACGTGGGATGGGGCTTGTGTGTTCCTTTGAATCAAGTGATGCAGAAGATCAGTTGCAGCTCTCTTCCATCCGGGTTCTTTCTAGAAATGAAGCAGGTGGTGCTTCCAGCGAAGGCCCTAAAAGGGATTTTTCTCTGAAGTATCCAACCCATTCTGCCATCTTGGCATTCTGCCATGGATGTGTTTCCTGAAATAAAAAGGCTTGGCTTTGTTTTTTGTAGCTTGTAATAGAACTTGCTTTAATTTTCTCAGTGTTTCAAGATTGTATTTGTTCATTGCATATCTAGTGGGTATTGTAATAAGTTTAAATGTGGTATTAGAACATATCAAAAAATGCATATTATCAAAGAGAGGAATAAGGTAAATCCATGTGACCAAATGGCTGCTAAAGGCATTTTAAGTTACTCAGTGTACCCTCTCAGTTCTTAGAGATCTGAATCTCCTTTCCTCTTCCCCCTGTGTTTTGGCATGACATTGACCTCCTGCTCAAGCCTAGCAGAATGCTTGTCCTTTTCAATACACAAACCTGTCAGGATATGCCTTTGCCTAACTCAATCTACCCACAGGATTTCCCTTACCCTGTGAAATCACTCTTCATTTTCAGAGCTTGGTTCAAGTTTGGCACCACTGTTAAGCTTTTCTCACCGGGCTCACCCCAACCCATAATACTAACCACTGTCTTTTCTTGTGTCCTCACTATATCCTGAAGATAACTCTAACACAGCACCAATAATACCTCAAAGATCACGAAGTAGTCACCATGATATTACTGATTTTCACTGAATACTTGACATGTACTAGGCATTATGAGACTAAAAAATCTATTTCCCAAATGTCATATGATTCTTAACAACTACCCTTTTGGTACTGCTCTCTGGGCAATATACCATGTTTCTTTCATGATAAGAGAAACAGCTCAACATGATCAAATGACTTCTTCCAGTTCAATGCCGTGTTTCTGTTTATGAAAGTGTGAATTTCTGAGAGTAAGACTGCCTAACTTGTACCAGAGCTCAACTGGGTGTGGCAACAGCCAAGCCTGGTTTCCATTCATGTCTGTGGACTTTAACAGAGGCTGGACTAAGTAATGAGATGCTCTTACTAGTAGAGAAAAGCATACAAACTCTGACCCCATAACTAGACAGAAAGTACAGGGTGCATTATTCTTGGCATTTTTAGCATAGTATGCCAGGAAGCAATCAATATTAATTGAGTATGAATGAATGAATGATGAATGGAACCACACTTTTTTTTTTTGTCAGTCGTGGGCCTGAACTCTGGGTCTGGGAGCTGTCCCTGAGCTCTTCAGCTCAAAGCTTGCACTCTACCATGTGAGCCACAGTGCCACTTCTGGCCTTTTCTGTTTATGTGGTGCTGAGGAATCAAATCCAGGGCTTCATGTATGCAAGGCAAGCACTGAGCCACCTTCCCAGCTCCCACTCTCTCTCTCTCTCTCTCTCTCTCTCTCTCTCTCTCTCTCTCTCTCTCTCTCTCTCTCTCTCTCTCTTTAGATGAGGTCTCTGTATTAAGCCTAGGTTGACTTCAAACCTGTCATCCTCCTGCTTCAGATTCTTGGGTAGCTAAGATTATGAATGTGCACCTGTATGTCCAGCTCTTATTATTCTTATGTGTATTCTGTATTCAGAACATGGAGAAAACATGGATGCTCTTAATAGTAGAAATCTAAAGGGGGATGTTGGGCTTTTGTCAGTTCAGTTTAGAGAGCCAGTGTGGGGCTGGAGGCCACCTATGCTAAGAAAATTATGGGCATAGGCTGATGCACTGAAGGCTGATGCCTTCTGTGACATCCTGTGTGCTGTCTATGCTGCCAAACTGGGCAAAGACTTCCCTCATTCAGCCACTATCAGGAAAACTGTAACGTGGCTCTTGATAGTTACCCTTCCGTATGCCTCTGCCCTTTCTCATGGACCTGCAGTCTCACTTTGATCATTTTACTTACGTATATTGTGAGGAAAGGTGGGTTTTGTAGTGCTTGGGCTCACCCAACTGGGGTTTCCTTTGCAGGTTAACATGTTCGTTGAAGGGTTCCATGACGCTATCCTTCTCTACGTCCTGGCTTTACATGAAGTACTCAGAGCTGGTTACAGCAAGAAAGATGGAGGGAAAATTATCCAGCAGACTTGGAACCGGACATTTGAAGGTAGGGATTTTTTCTACACAGTGGCCACTGGGGCCGACTGAAAGGCTGTTTCTGTGGCTCTCTGTTGCCAGTGGGAATGCTTCTAATGTCTTCCCCTTCCCCCCCCCCCCAGTTTTAAAGTATGGATGGTAACTCTTGGGCATCTACCCAAAGCATTACAAGTCAGGATATGGTAAAGATACTTGTACATCCATGTTCATTGCTACACTATTCACAATAGCCAAATTATGGAAATACCTCAATTACCCCTCAACAAATGAGTGGACCACACACACACAGACACACAGACACACACACACACACACACACACACACACACAATGGAATTTTATTCATCCATTAGAAAGGATAATATTATGTCATTTTCAGGGAGATGGACAAGCCTAGAACAAACCATGCTTAGTGAGGTGAGCACAGTTTAGAGAGATATATGGCACATGTTTTCTCCATATGTCAAAGCCAGATATAAAATATAATTGGACATGATAATCTATGCAAGATTGTAAGCATTCACACACAAACAGACTGAAAGGAAGATACCCTTAGGGAAGGAATCCAAAGGGGTAACTCCTCTGAATATTAAAATACTATTTATTGAAATAAACTCCAGGAAATGGAAACATGTATTCTGTTGTTGTTGTTATTGTTGATGGTGGTGATTGGGAGTATTTCATTTTGCTTTGGAATTTTTTCTTTTAAGGGAGACAAATGGGGGGTGAAGGGAGATGAAGAAAGGGAGGGAAGAAGGGTGAACTAAGACAATCATGCTATTCAGTATACACTATGTGATAAATGACCTATGTAACTCGTGGGCAGGAGGAGACGAGGAAAGCAAAGGAAGGGGTGACATTGTCCAAAAAAGAAACATATTCATTACCTGACTTATGAAATGGTAACCCTTCTGTACATCACTTGAATAATAACAGTAAAATTATATTTAAAAATAAAATTATTTATATTTTATATTTATATTGAATATTTATGATTAAAAAGTAACATTATACTTAATATATTGGGATCTGGAATTTTACCCTGTTAAATGGTTTGAATAATGATGTGGTTTTAATGCTTTATTATCTGTTGTTCTTCATTAAAATAAGCCTTTTTAGTGGTTAAAAATTACACTTAAACGGCTCATTCATCACATAATAATCAGTATGTTTAAAAGTTCTGCCATCAGGTTTAAAAAAATATTAGTCTCAGATATACATTCTTCTGCTCAGACTATTGATTTTTGTAAAACTCAGAAGACATCTGCAGTAGTGGTTAAACCTAGTAGCTCAAGAAGGTTAGCAGGTCTAGTTGGACCCTTTGCTTTTATTTGAATTTTATTCATCCATTCTATCTCCCTATCATCTATCTATGTTTTCTTTTTGAGACAGGATATCAGTATGTAGGAGTGGGACTGCTGGTTTAGACTGCTGACCTAGAACTCACAATCCTTCTGCTTCAGTCTCCTGAGTTCTGAGATTACAGGAGTTTGCCATTTTTCCCAGCACCCTTATTTGATTTGAAATGGTGAATATAGTTGTTTGAGGAACAGAGAAGTATTAGAACAACAACAAAAGGCCTATCATCTCATCCCACACAAGCAAGAATGAGACCATTTCTTGGCTAGAAAATTTAAATAGTTTAAAAATACATAACATGAAAAGAGAAAGAGTACCTTCCTTCCTAGTCTCCTTTTCCCTAATATAATCACTATTAACAATTTTCCCTGTGATTTCAACTAAAAATATCCTATGCTTTCTGCCAGTACATATGCAGAGTCCCTCCCCTCCCCCCACCTTTTTTGGTCTTGAGGCTAGTATTTTGGGTCTTGTACATGCTAGGCAAGTGAGCTCTATTACTAAGTTATATCCCCAGCCCTTGGCCTTTTGAACAAGATGTCACTATGTAAGCCAGAATGGTGTTGAAGTCCCCAGCCTCTCATCTATGCCTCCTGGGTGCTGGGATTATAGATATGCACTACCATACCTGGCTACAAATGCATTTTTTGGTCAGTTGGGTCTTGAACTCTGGGCCTGGGCACTGTCCCAGAGCTCTTCAGATCAAGGCTAGCGCTCTACCACTTGAGCCACAGTGCCACTTCCAGTTTTCTCATGGTTAATAGGATACAAGAGTCTCATGAATGCTCCTGCCCAGGCTGGCTTTGAATCACAACCCTCAAATCTCAGCCTCCTGAGTAGCTAGGATTTCAGGCGTAAGCCACCAGTGCCCAGCACAAAAGCATTTTTATATGGTCTCTAAAACTTAGAAGAGTCATACTATGAATATCATGTTTCATTTTAGGGTTTTTTTGGTATGGTGTATAAAAGATTTTTCTGTATGAATACTCATAGACCTAACTCATTTTTAAATGAATTAAATATTATGCTACCTTATGGTTGTATAGGAAATTCTTTAATCTTTGATTACAAAATACTTCAATTTACAGTTTTTGCTCTTACACAGTATTCAGTCACAGTATTTTGCACATCCTGAAAAGGTTTTGTGAGTATTTCCAACAGGAACATTCCTAGTGGTAAGATTTTCTGGCCCCAAAGTAGATTAGTATGTTTTAAAGCAAACCAGATATTGCCCGTTATCTTCTAGAAAGGTATGCTAGTCTATGTTTTTGCCAAAAATGTATATCAGAATTCTTGTTTCGTCTCACTCTACCAACACTCAGAATGTACATGGGACTTGATATGGGAAGAATTCAATTCCTTGCAGATAACAACTTTCTATACATTAATGCATTGTTCAGCAAATATTTATAAAGTGCCTATCCTATGCCAGGCATGGATCAAGTAGCTGAGGCTCCAGAAGTTCCCTGTGATCAGCATAACTTGCATGCAAAGGGGGAGAACAGCTCACAAATACATATTTACCATAGTTACAGCCTATCGGGCTATTATATGGAGCAGAGGAGGGAGATAGAAAGTGTGGTGGAAGGGAGTGGGGCTAGTGGTGTAAGAGTGAGCAGGGAAAGTCTCTCTGAGAGTGGTAGTTGAGTATAGATCTGAATGGGGTGGGGAGAACTAGGGAGACATTTAGGGACCAGCCCTAAGAGAGCAGCTCACAGAGAACCTGAGCCACATGTGGCAAGAGAGTGCTCCCCTGAGAGCTGGGACATCTGTGTGGCTGATGCCTGAGTCGGAAGAGTAGCATGAAGGGAGCCCATGCCAGAGAGGCAATGGGAGGGAACCAGATCCGTGGGCCTGGAAGGGTTACTGAAGAATTAGGCTCCACTTGAATGAGATGGATAGAAAACCACTAGGGGCGTTCTGAGGGACACCATCTGGCGAGCGGCTGTCCTAAGGAAGACAAACTGCCCTGCACTGATGACCTCCATTTGAGAACTATTAATGCAGAATGCAGATGGTAGCATCAAAGATCAGGAACCTTATTCCAGCCACTAACTCATAACCTCAGCCCTCTCAGTTTCTTTTTCTCCTTTTCTATAAGGAGGCTGAACTAGTTGGTGACCCTCTCAGTTCTGCATTGATTGAAGTCTTCCTGGGATGGGGGTGGGTGGGTGGTAGTCTTGTATTTATTTTAATCACACTGGTGAAAATCTTCAATGACAAGAACAAGTATACCCAGTTTTGATTTGGGGTACATTTTTTTTTAAATCTCATCATACTCTTTGCTGCCTCAGGTTGCTTTCTGTTACTAGAAAGGGCAGGACATCAAGGGGAACGTAGCTCTAGGTAGGGTCACCTGGGTTGGAGCTGCTGGTAGATTTCATTTTTCCTTGGTGGTTTCAATGGGTGCCATGTCTTCCTCCCAACAAGAATGCCATCTCCTTTGACTTTAGACAGAGTAGGATGTGGATGAGTAACCTCTAGGATGCTCTTGATTTACTTTAGGTCTGACTGTTTCTGCTGAGGAAGTAGAACCAAATGGGGTAGCTCAGGGGGCATATTAGGACAAAGTCAAAACTTCCCAGAAGTTGTGCACAATGCACTGAGAACCTGGTATGTGGGGACACAACCTTGGTCGGCCACATCCCATTCTTAGCTATTACTCATTACATGGTGTGGTCATTTGTTCTTGGTCTTCTGACAGAAGGACAGAAGCCAGAGTTGGGGGGAGGAGGTGCTGGAGGGCAACATGGTGGGAGGTTGTTAATGGAAGGGCAGGTGCCCACAAGGATTGGCATGTAGTTTTGCTTAGAGTCAAGGCGCAGACTATTCTCATTGGCCATCTTGATGTTTCCATGCTGGGGCCAAGTCTACACAGTTGATTTGAAGTGAGTTCTGAAACACTCAGCTGTATAGCTTAGTCCACAGTTAAAAGTCTTATTTGTTCAAATGTAAAGACAATTGAAGCCAAGTTTTGGGGTTGAGTGCTTTGGAGGGCCCATTTTATTTGTTAAGCCATGATCCATTTAAGGGTAGCCCCAAAAAGAGCTTGAAGGTATGTGCCTGAAGAAAAACTCTAAGCTTCCTAAAATTAAAAACAATTTTTAATTTAAGTGGTCACTGTAAGTGGCCATTAAGTTGTCAAGGGAAAAATACTCGGGATGTTATTTGACAAATTTGGATTTTTATTGCTATGAACCCTGTGATCAACTCTCAAGACTTAGAATAAATGGCCTCGGAAGAAGCTGAGTTTCCTGTGCATGAGAGGTCAGAGGGACGATGCAAACAGGACTAAGGCACAAGCCTTGATTTCCACTACAGTCAAAAAAAAAATGGATGTGGAAGGTCTCGTTACTTAGGGACAGGAAAATTTTGCTCCCAACCTGACAATCTCACCTTCTGCCAGATACTCTCAGATGAAGTTTCACTTTGCTAATTGGAAAATGAATATTCTCACCCTATTTCTTGGCAGAATGGCAATAACTTCAAGGTGTAATGAGGCCTTGGATTACTAGGATTGTCTTGTCTTATAAAATACACTGAAAAACACCCAGCAAGGTACAACATCACAAATCCCTCTGAATAGAAGTACAAGTGGTTTGGGGTCATCAGTATGTTTGGGGATAAATAAATATATGTTTGTATGAATCAAAAATAGAAGTTTCACAGACTATCAAGGATGGACAAGATGGTGATGGGGTTTTATATCCTTTGTGACTAGACTATATTAAGAAAACAAAAAATGAAGGTGAGTGGTAGTCCCATTCTGTTTCCAAATAGAAAACCCAAGTCTGGAAAAATCAGTGGCCCTTCAAACCACAACCCAAAGGACAGTAAACCCAAATACCTATCCTTTCCAAACCAAACTCGAGGATGGAACTTTCCCTTGGGATGCTTCTCCTCAGACTGAGAGACTCAGGACTTCTGGAGAGAATCAGATCAATAGAAGCCACAATTAAATCTTACTCCAAACTCTCCCTCAAAGAAATTGAATAGCTTTAGTTAATTAAAAAATGACTGATGTATGCATTCATCCACTTAGTGAATGAAACTGAAAACACTAACATATTTAAGATCAGTCAGTGGATACATGGTTTCTTTTGTTGATTAGTTGCTCTAAGCCTCCATTGCTGGCCAAAGCCAGTGGATCTCAAGGCTTACCATGGTCTGTCCACTCTGTTCCAACCATATATCCTACTGCTCCTTTCATGCACCTGAGCCTTCTCTCCAAGAACCTCACAGTTCCTCTGATTCTTTTTGGACTCTGTTCTGCTATAAATACAACTAAACCAGTCTGCTTACACTTTTGATTGCTGCTTATCTGAATCATAGATTTCCTCCAATGTACCTAACAGATCTTGGCTTTTTTTACTCAGTTCCCCCTTGATTACTCAAAAATAAAGAGAGGCTGAGTATTCCCAAGTCCCTAACACCAAACATCCAAAACATGAAATATTCCAAAATCTGACACATTTTTGTTGTTGTTGTTTGTGGGGTCTGAACTCTGGGCCTGGGCGCTGTCCCTCAGCTCTTCAGCTCAAGGCTAGCGCTCTACCACTTGAGCCACAGCGCCATTTCCAGCCTTTTCTGCTTATGTGGTGTTGAGGAATCAAACCCAGGGCCTCCTGCATGCAAGGCAAGCACTCTACCCACTGAGCCACCTTCCCAGTCCCAATCTGAGACTTTTTGAATGCTGTAATCACATAAGTGGAAAATTCTTTCCCATGAAAGCTTGTTTCCTGCCAGGAATTGTTTAAAATTATCTTCCAGCTTTGTATACATGCATGGTATATGAATACATAAATGAATTTTGTGTTTTGACTTGGATCCCTCCCCTCTGATACTTCATTATACGTATGTAAATATTCCAAATTCTGAAAAAATCTGAAATCCAAATCATTTCTGGTTCTAATATTTTGGATCAAGGTTGCTCAATATCTTTTAGTAATAATAATCATACTGGTAGCAGTAGTAGTAGTAGTAGTAGCAATAATAATAATAATATAGAAAAGGAGGAAAGCAACTAACTTACTGGCTTTATCTCATGTCATTATCTCTCCAGCTTCTCAGTGGAGGAGTAGGATCCCTGTTTTACTGTTGTTCAGGATGAGACTTAGAGGACTAAGTTTACTCCCCAAAACTGTAGAGGTAGAAAATGTCAAACCGGGATTCAGTTCAAGCTGTCAGAATCCACTGTAAACTAGCTAAAATCCCAAGTTTGGGCTCCTCTTCTCCTAAGCAGAGAATGTGTCCAATTTATCTTATTCTCCAGCACTAATTCACCACCCAGTAACCTTCCAATAACACGAGTAGGCAGCACATGCACACATTTGGGATCAAGTCACATCAGTCTTCTTCAGCTATTGCCTTGATGATGCATGAAGTGCTTAAGTACTCTCCTGTGTGTAAAAGCAGTCATATGGTCGGGCACTGGTGGCTCACACCTATAATCCTAGCTACTCAGGAGGCTGAGATCTAAGGATTGTGGTTTGAAGCCAACCTCAGCAGAAGAGTCCCTGTGAGGCTCATCTCCAATTAACCACTCAAAAACCAGAAGTGAAAAAAGTGATGCTGTAACTCAAGTGGTAGAGCACTAGCCTTGATCACAAAGAGGCTCAGGCACAGAGCCCAGGCCCTGAGTTCAAGCCCCACAACTGACAAAAAAGCAGTCATATGAAGTGCACTCAATGAATACTGAGGCTGCACTGATTGCACTGATTTTTCTTGTGTAATATTACCCCACTGACAACAGGAAGCCGTGACGAAAGCACCTCCACTTTGCCCTGCCTACTTTTCATAAAAATTATTTCAGATCTTAGGACTAAGAATCGCACTTTCAGAATTCTCCTTAATCTTAAAAAAAGAATATATTACCCAAAGAAGGTCTTTTATTCATCTTTCTTTTCATTTTTTAAATGGAGCAATGTGAAGAATTTAGGAATGCAGACACAGATGAAGTTACAATGGCTTTCCAGATGCCAACAGAAATGCTCAAGGTCTGATGCTATTCCCTGAGGCATGAGTTTATTTGAAAAAAAAAAAGGTCTTATCAATTCATGTCCTTGTTTTGCTTGGCAGACAGAGGCATCTTAAGGGAGTAACTTGGAGTTTTTTTTTATCTCTTGTCCTGTAGGTATTGCTGGGCAAGTGTCCATTGATGCCAATGGAGACAGATATGGGGACTTTTCTGTGATTGCCATGACTGACACGGAAGCAGGGACCCAGGAGGTAAGCCAATGAGAATTCTGCCCCAGTCACTTCTGCGAGTCAGCATGCATTTGTTCGAGTGTCCAAAGACCGTCCCCAAAGTAGTCACCAGATAAAGCTCAGTTTGAAATCCTGAGAGTCTACAAGTAGGGAGAACTCACTGCTGCCTTGAGGATGTTGGGAAGATATCAGGAAATAGCTCCACATGGATGCTCAGTGCAGAAATCCTATCTTACAAGTGGCCATGCATTATTCCTCCACCCAACAGAGCAGGGCACTGTATGAAAAGAAAAGCAAAACTGTATTTCCCCCTTAAATTCTTGGGACATCTCTTTTTGTTGGTTGGTTACAGACTCTACATGTGTTACTTTTTCAAAACAGGGCATAGGCCAGGGATATGGTTCACACTGGTAATCCCTTGGGAAGCTAAAATAGGATCGCAAGTCTGAGGTCAGCCTGGGCTACGTTGAAGACCCTGTCTCTGAACAACAAAACAAAAAATGAAGTGAACATGATGTAGTTACAAGATATCATCATACATATAACAAAGATAATACCATAGATGTAAAGAAGAGTCTCTCTTATTTACTGAGGGCATGAGCTTTCTGTCTCAGTCATATCTGTCTTGCTAGTGTCACCTGACCTGGTACAATGAAACCTAGAAAGGTTCTGTAGAAACTCTAAATGTGTATGTATTAAGCAAATGTGCTAGGTTTCTGCTGAAATTGATTTCAACAGATAAGACCACTACTTATATGTTTCTTGATGTCTTCTACCCAGTCATTGCCTTGGTATGAAACTTACTGTTTTTCTCTTCTCAGTGCTCTGTGTCTTATCCATAGTCCAATTTCTCCATTTGGAGAAGGAAGAAAGTTTTAGTACACTTTAACCCATCCTGAGGTTATAGGTGTGAAAAATACTTAGTGTGTGTTCAGTATATGTAGCAATTGTCATACTTGGGTGAGGACCTAGAATTCTTTTTAATATGATCCAACACAGCCTGTGAGAAGCTGCTGGGCCTTGGTCTAGAGAGAAATGAGAGACATCATAGCTATCCAGGAGCCAGATACTTGTGCCTAGGCAAAAGAGAAATCCTAAGACCCAGAGTAGGGAGGAGCTCCCAGATCCAGGCCCAGGTATCTGATCCAACAGTCATCTTAACCAAAAACTGAGGTTTGGAACTACACCAGGAAAGAATAATGATATTCTAGGGGCATGAGAACCGATTAAAGCACAATTCAACCTGATAATGGAGGAGCAAAAAGGATGAAATCATCAGAAGAGACTGTAACCCCAAAAGGAATAGCCTCTCTACCAGAAGAGGGCCAAACAGGAAGTTCCTAAAATATAATCTCTGGTGCCCTAATTGTGTGTGTGTGTGTGTGTGTGTGTGTGTGTGTGTGTGTGTGTGTGTGTGTGCTCACATGCATCCATGAGAGAGAGAGAGAGAGAGAGAGAATGTGTATGTGTACCATCCCTGAGCTTTTTTATTTTTGCTCAAGGCTGGCACGCTACCATCTGCTCTGCACCACAGCTCCACTTCCAGCTTCTGGATAGTTAATTGGAGATAAGAGTGTCATGGAGCCAGGAGCCCATGGCTCACACCTGTAATCCCAACTACTCAGGAGGCTGAGACTTGACAAACATGGTTTGAAGCTAGCCTGGGCACAAAAGTTCCTTTGAAACTCTTATCTCCAATTAGCCATCAGAAAACTGGAATAGTGCTGTTGGCTCAAAGTGGTAGATGTGTTAGCCTTGAATAAAAAAGCTCAGGGACAGCCCCCAGGCGCTGATTTCAAGCCCCATGACCGACTCTCTCACCCCACCCCCTAAAAAAGTATCATGGACTTTTTTGCTCAGGCTAGCTTCAAAGTGGAATCCTCAGATCCCAGCCTACTGAGTAATGAGGATGACAGGCGTGAGCCACTAGCACCCAGCTCTAGTACCTTAATTCTATGTCATATTAAATGAGCAAGGAGAGGCCATGTAACTGTCAGGTGCTTAACCTGGGTCTTCAGTGGCTCAGACTTCCTGAGTGCAGCTCTGAGGGCGACGTTGACATTTCTGTTAGCTGATCATGTGGTTGCTCTCTGGCGATGACTGGTGTGGAGTGGGAGGCCCTAGCTGATGAGCCCGAATAAAAGCCATAAATGTCAACATCATTTTCATAGGGAAATAAGAAATCTTTCCTTCCTACTAAGAAGTCGTGACTAAGGAATATCCAGGGTTCACTGGTGGGGCTGGGCCTGCAGTGTGGCCACGCCCCTGGTTGTACCCCTTCTCCACATCCATATCCTTCTGAGCCTAAAGGACTGCTTTCCCTCTGGGGTGGGGGGTAGGGGAAGGGGAAATCCTCCGTCAGTCATCGCCATGCTGGCAGCAGCATTAGTCATCTTGAATGTTGCGGGACTAAGTTATCAGGAGCACCATACTGCAGTCAGTCACAGTGCACAGGGAAGCCTGGCACCCGCCCCCCCCCCCTTGCCATTGCCTGGGGGAGCTGACAGGATGAATAGCAGCCCCAGTCCCTCAGAGGCAGCTTAGAGATCTGGCCATGCATTTTAGGAGGCAGTGGTACAAGGCTGTGAGCTCTGTGCCTCCTTTAGAAGCTGATTAACTTTGGCATTCCTTTAGTAAGGTCGGTTTTTGGCTTTCCTGTAGGTTATTGGTGATTATTTTGGAAAAGAAGGTCGTTTTGAGATGCGGCCGAATGTGAAATACCCGTGGGGCCCTTTGAAGCTGCGAATAGACGAAAGCAGAGTCGTGGAGCATACCAGCAGCAATCCCTGCAAATCATGTAAGTTCAGAGACATAACTTGCTGGGGGTCAGTCTCAGAGCCATGGGAGTCTAGGGCCCAGCTGTGCTCCAAGAGTCAGACCTTCCAAGTTCCCATTTTTTTTCTGATGTGGTGAAACACACGGGAACAAACTGCCCCTTAGCAGAAGCTTCCAGGTCTTTATTACTGTCCATTACTCTCTTCCTAAATGGTAGAAGGTTCTCTCTAGAATGTTTTTTCCTGTCATCTCTTCATTATTTGAGGTTTCTACTGTTAGAGAAAAAGAAGCTACGAGGGCTGGGAAGGTGGCTCAGTGGTAGAGTGCTTGCCTTGCATGCATGAGGCCCTGGGTTTGATTCCTCAATACCACATAAACAGAAAAAGCCAGAAGTGGTGCTGTGCTCAAGTTCAAGCTCCCGTGACTGACAAAAAAAGAAAGAAAGAAAGAGAATTAAAAAGAGAAAAAGAAGCTATCAGTTACTAAACATTATTCATTATTCATCTCATGTAGCAAGACTCCTGGTTTTCTAAATTTATAGTAATCTCCCAAATCCTCAAATGGATAATGCCCCTCCCAAATGGATAATGCCCCTCTCCCACTTTGGCTTTGTTTATGCTAGGGTCTAGAGTAGATAAGTTCTCCTCTTCCTTCTCCTTTTTCTGCTCCTCCTCCTCTATCTCCTCTTCCTCCTTCTCCTACTCCTCCTTTAACTCTTTTTCCTCCTCCTCATTGTCATGCTCCTCTTTCTTTTCCTCTTCTTTTGTTTTGAGATAGGGTCTTGCTATACAGCACAGGCTGCCCTTGAACTTTCTAGCTATTGCTACTTCAGCCTATCAAATGGATCACAGGCATATGCTACCATACTCTTAAACACCTGAAACTTCACCAATTGGAAAATAAGTTTAAATGTATTTATGAACAGCTTTTGTTTCTAAGTAGAAAAACAAGTATATATTCTTCTTTGTTGTTTTTGTTCTTTTTTTAGTTTTTTCTTATTGTTCTTATTTTTTATTATTAATAAGTTTTTTTATTGTGAAAATACCATAAGAAGGGTTACAATGACATGAGCCAAGGTAATGAGTACATTTCTTATCAAGCATTGTTGCTTCCTCCTTTGTTTCCCCTTCCCATCCCTGCTCTCCGTCTCCCTCCACCCCCCGCAAGTGTATATTCTTATAAATTGTTAGATTATTTTCTTAGAGAGAGCATTTTATAAATGGGTAAGGAAGGACAAAGTATGGATTTATCTCTTGGCTAGCTGGTCATTTTAGGCAAATATAGAAATGGTCTTTACATGCTTGTTACATTTTAAATTATAAGCTATTTATATTATGAAAAGTATTAGAGTGTATTAAGAACACAAATTTTTGAGTTATTTGGCCTGGATTTGAATCCCACTGTTGTCACTTGCCATTTTGTGACCCTAGGGGAGTTCTTTCAGTTGTTTAAGCTCCATTGTCCTTATGTATAAAACAAAAAAATGTATTCAATTCTTCAATCTTCTGTATTAAGGAGTAAATGAGAGAATATATATAGAAGACCATGTACTAAATTATTAGTATGCAAACTAGCTATTTGTCCTTTTACCATAACTGGGACACTACTGAACATAATCACTTCAACTTGTCATTCAGGTTTTACACAAAGCTATAAAGGAAATTTTGACATTAGCTACGGCTTCGGTGAGAGAACATCTAAAAACAGAACATTGACCCAGTGAATTTTCCACCAAATCTTCTCGCACTTTGAAGTGTTACCATCCATCTGTATAAATGATCATTTCTAGGCCAGTGCCTTGGTCCATTTAGCTACCTTCTTCAAATCCATCTTGAACATGTTTCTAGTTCCATTCTGCTCATTTTTTTACTTTAATCTTAGTGTGTGTGTGTGTGTGTGTGTGTGTGTGTGTGTGTGTGTGTGTGTGTGTATTGGGACCTGAACTGAGGGCTTCTTGCATTCTCACTTGGCTTTCTTGCTCAAGGCTGATGCTCTACCATTTGAGCCACACCTTCTTTCCTGCTCACTTTCTTTTTTTGGGGGGGGGGGTTCCCGTCATGGGCCTGAACTCTGGTCCTGGGCGCTGTCCCTCAGCTTTTCAGCTCAAAGCTAGCGCTCTACCACTTGAGCCACAGCACCACTTCTGGCTTTTTTTTCCTTTTTGCTTATGTGGTGCTGAGCAATCGAACCCAGGGCCTCATGCATGCAAGGCAAGCGCTCTACCACTGAGCCACCTCCCAGCCCCTGCTCACTTTCTTATAGTGGTAGTTTAACTAGTACCTTCTCCAAAGCGTTTCTTAAAAGTTGCACTAGGCAAACAATAATTAATAATAATAATAATAATAGAAGTAAAAAAAATCCATGAATAATCCAGGATCTTCCAGAAAGTAGTTCTTAAAAAGAAAGGAAAATTTGCTTTGGAGATTGACACTTTCCCAGTGAATGCAACTCAAGGCAATTCTGTTTATTTCTCTATGTGAACGCTGATGCTCTGTTTCCTTTTCAAGCAGGTGGCCTAGAAGAATCAGCAGTGACAGGGATTGTTGTGGGAGCATTACTAGGGGCTGGTTTGCTAATGGCCTTCTACTTTTTCAGGTATGAATCATTGACAAATCCACTCTCTTTTATTGCTTCTGTCGTTTGTCTTTGCATAATGCTTCAAGTTGCTTGACCACATCTTTTTATTAATGAAGCATGGTGGTCAGCAGATCTAAGCAATTCTTTTGGTGTGATCTCAGATTTGGTGGTCAGTGGGTTAACACAGTGAGTGGGTACTTGGCTCATGAGTTTCTTTTGTACTCCTTGCCACCATCCCCTGTGGGCTAGAGAACTACTACAGTCCTTTGATCACAGATTCTGACAAGAATTCTAACCACCCATTCAATGCATAAGAGGGAATACAGACAAAGGGTAAAAGGCATTTCCCCATCTTCAGACCCCTAGTTCAGAACCAGGTGCTTATGTTTATCATCTTAAAAGATTTGTATTTGGACAGCATAGATGCTTATTTGTACTGTAGCTACACCCTGAAGTTTGTACAATTGTAATCTGTACGTGTGTTAATGATCTGATCGTTCCAAGCTGTCAGGGAGGTCGATTCTTTTGTCATCTTTAGTGGTTGCAGTTGTGGCTTTCTTGGAAATCATCAACTCCAGGTTTCTTTATTTCTGCATGGAAATGTAACTCTGGATATATATGTCCCTTGGTGAGAACAATGGTATTCCTGTTACTTTGGGTCACAGTACTGTTAATCTGATCTTTATCTGAGGCATAGCCTGGGAGTCAGGCAGAACTTCTGGGGACAGAATAGACAAGACTTAACCCACAAGGCACCCAGGGAAGAAGGGAAAGACTTGTTCTGTAGCATTTTGGAAGGCATGCCAATTTTCCTCCTTTAATAAGGACATAACGCCTTGGGGCACTGTACTTTAATCTCTGACCAGGGTTTCATATTCTGTCACTTCTCATTTATCAAACCAAACCCAAGTGTCCCTTGAGGGCATTCTTTGTAAGGGAAACCATAGTATTTTGCAGTCAAGTGAGGTTTTATTACTGCATTCACTCTCCCTTTACCCAGGAAGAAATACAGAATAACCATTGAGCGGAGAAACCAACAAGAAGAAAGTAACATTGGAAAACATCGAGAGCTACGGGAAGATTCCATCAGATCCCATTTTTCAGTCGCCTAAAAGATGCCTTCTTCTCCTTTCGTTTCCTGCTTGAGATTCCTCAAGGAGATAGATGGAATGAAAGACCTCCGGGGAACAGAAGGGGCATTCTTGAAGAATCCTTCCTGTTAAGCAGTTACCATTGTATTCCAAAATTTCTTTAGAAGCTCAGGAACTATTATTAATCACCATCCCTCCTGGTCTTTCATCTCATCACAAGCAAACATAGGCCAGAACATCACGCTCTGTTACATGTCCCTACTACTTGGAAGGTCATATGATTAGATTTATATTTTTAAAAAAATCTGATGTCTCCATATCTGGGTGCCTTGTGGGGACATTGCACACAAGGATATGAACATGTGTTTTCTGAAATTGAATGTTTTGTAGCTAGAATAAAAGTCATTTTTACAAGTAGAATATTCTTGGAAAGAACTTAGCAGCCAATCGGAGGAAAAGGTAATGAAAAGATTCAAGGTTGGAAATTGAACACCATCCTCTGGACAGGTTTGTGGCTGATGAGTGCTCTGGTTGACAGCGACATTCAGATCTGACTTTGTGTCTCAAGAAAGGATCCTCATGTCTTTTTCAGAGTCTCACAAAAGCTACTCTGCAATGTAAATATTAGGAATGGCAGGAGGATTTATATAAGAAAAGTTTAAGGTATTTCTCTTTTTAATGTAAAAAAAAATCAAAGGGCCCTATTTCACGCTAACATTTTATTTTTAAGTATTTTAACCTTATATTTTGGTATTAAAATGTGTCTATTTTTTCATTTCAAAGATTAAATTTCACTTATATTTTAAAAGCATGGGTAACACGTACAACAAACCAGTGACAATGGCAGACACTTCTCTGTGTTTTCCTCTTCACCTCAGCCTTAGCTAGCCACTCACTCATTGCTGCTTTAGTTACAATCAAGAAATGTGTTGAGATCACAAACTCTGAAGTTGAGTTTAAGCCATTTTTTCATTGTTTTAAATGCGAATTCTCTTCAGGCTAGGAGATCCTTTCCTAATTCTGGCCAAATGATAAATTTCAAGACAGTGAAAATAACTGAAAAGGCATAGGTTTATCAGAGGAAGCAGTCCCGTTTCCTCAAGAAGAACCCAATGGTAAGAATTTAATAGTAAGGACAAAGGTTAAAGAATTAAAAGGTGATAGATGAAACTGAAAATCATGGTGATGATCTTGGTTAAAGGAAGGAATCTAACTATTACTATGGGGCTGGGATATAGCTCAGTGGCAAAGTAATTGCCTAGCAAGTACAGTGTCCTGGGTTTAATCACCAGTATCAAAAAAGAAAAGACAAAAAGTGCAGTTAAATACCTACTCTGTCCACTTTCATTCGACCCGACTGAGCTTTATGAGTCATCTACCAACCACCCATGTTAACTATGGGTTTCGGCAAGGTTGGGTAAGCATTTACTGGATGTTTACTTTACACCAAGTGCTGTGCACAGAGATTTAAACTCAGGTTGCCACCTTTACTTATCATCTGTGGGAAAAGCAGGCAGTGAGGGAAGGACAGGAAACCTGTCCAATGCATATGCCATTTTGTAATTATGCCACTAGGATCTGTCTTCAATAACATTTTGAGCACTTGAAGCAATTTTCAAAATCATCTTTGCACCTTTAAAAGGCAGGAATACAGAGGAAAACTAGGGAGTTTGTAGTGTCCCCTGGGAATGATGGGGATTGTAGTTCACACAGGTAATTGTAGAAGGAAATCACAGGAATGCAGCACAGCATATTCTAGAACAGCATATTCTATTCTAGACATTGTCCCATGCTTACTTGCATGAAGGAGACTGCAATCATTACTCAAAGTGAATGGATTATTTCTGTGTAAGGTGAGTTTCCTCTCTGTTGTTTAGAAAATGGGATGCTGGTCACAATAAAGGAAGTAATGATAAGCAACAGAACTAATGCTAGATGCAAAGGAAAAGTACAGTACTGACTTCATAAAAGGGTGCATGAAGAAGGCAAGAAGGGTGAACTCTAGAAATTTTAGTGCTGGAATAGAGCTCAGGAAATAAAAGTGAGGAAAGCAAATGTTTTCTGATTGGAGACTCTCTAAAATAAAAACAGAATGAGAAGGTTATATTAAACCTAATCAGAGAGTTGATTTCTCTCTTATTTTTTTAAATGCTGGTTTCTATATATTTTAGAGGTATTCTTTTTTCCCATCTTGTATTTGTGAAATACATTTGTATTTCAAGTTTAAAAAATGTGTTATTTGTTTGAGAGGAGGGACAGAAAGTGCTCTACTAACATTCTACCCGGTTCTGGTCTTTGGACCTAAACGTTCTAACCTATATAGAATGTATATAATGCCAACACTGTTAGAGCAAATAGCTTTTGTTTCTATGTCATGTAGAAGAATACTTCTAAAATTTAACAATTTTTAGATAAGATTGTAAGAATAAGTAGGAATTTAGTCTTTTAAAAGACAAGTCATGAAATTTCTGTAATATGGATGTAATACTCTTCCATTTTAAATAGAGTTCTTAAGATTGATGGCTATTTACATGTCTTTTGCTTGCCTTTCTAATAGAGTAGGATCTTCATATGAGTCACCAAAACTCTAAAGTTTTAAGAATTTATCGTTAGGAAACTTTTCCTAAAAGTGTGTTTGGCCCAATGTAGCCATGAATTAAGACCTCTTAAGATTGTATTTGGGGATTTAAATTAATAATATTCCAGAAGCTATATATTATGTAATAAAAAATAAGGAGCTACATATTGTAATAAAAATAAGTAGGGCTTTAGTTCTTAAATAATTCTATGAATTTTTAATCCTGAAATCCAATGACACATATAGGTCAAAAAATATATGCCTTTTGAAATTGGAAAGAAGTACAGCTTTTATAATCTTTTTTAAAATAATCATTCTTATGTCTTGGATTTTGGAAGGGGGAAGAAACTCAGAAATTAAGAAACTTCTGTGGAGAGTTCCTATCTCTTCCAGGACAACCACAGGCTTTGCAAGGAAGCTCCCATAAACATTACACTTCTCTAAAGAACCACCAACTTGTGTTTTCCAACATAACTCCACAAGCCTATGGTAGTTCCTTATACTACCGAAGCCATATTTAATAGAGGGATTGGCAAACATATGGAATTAAACAAATGCCTTCTTTCTTCTCTCTTAAATTCAAAGACTTGCTTGACATGCCGTCAGATCTCCCTAGACTTCTCAGAACATTAAATCTTTGCCCTTCATTTACCACTTTTCTTTTGGTGGGGGATGATTTATGGAGGATTTAAGATATACAATGGGTGATGAAAACCAAAGCCATTGTAAACCTCACAGACAGACAGCAATGTGTTCAGAAGCAAGTTCTCTTGGTCCTACCAGCAAAATAGATGTATGGCAGTCTCTTAGGAGACCAAATATAACATCACGCTTACCAGTATTAGGAAACTTAATAACTAGAAGGAATGAGTACCTTTGTTTCTTGGGACACAAGAAATTCAGATCCCAGATGGATGCAACTATAGAGGCAAATGCCAATCAAACTTTGACTGCATCTAGGTACTGTGGGTTTTGTTTAGTTAAACCCTGTGGTTCTTGTTTAGTTAAACCCTGTGGTTCGGGACTTCACAAGGTAAGGAGTTGAATTTCTTGTCTAAAAACAGAGAATGTGTCTTAGGAGCATCATGGAAACAGAGAGAATGAGCTGATGAAGTTCACAGGGGCCAGGTCTCTTTGTTAGTCTTTAAAACCGAAGACTCACCAATAATTGAGTCCTTTTGTCCAACAGCCAGCCCCGGTAAGAAGCGTTAGACATTCTGAGCAACCATGTCTAAAGCATGATCCTCCAAAAGAGATGAAAGAAGGTTGCTTTACAGGCTACGACTGTCTTTACTGCCCTTTCATCCTCCAGCCTTACCCATCATCCATCAAAAAAATGTGTCAGCATCTTGCCAAAGCAAGTGGACACTTGTGAGTAGCCCTCCATATTTTCTCAGAGGAGAAAAATGCAAGATAGTAGAACCAGTTGTAGGAAAGTAGGTGCATTTAAAACAGAGTCCTTACTTGTCCACACAAGCCCTAGGGATAGGTCAACCCTGTGATTTGCATCTACTGCAAAGATCACAGCTTTGGTGATCAGCATGCAGATTCCACAAGTATCTCCTGCAGGCCTAGTCCACAGTTAAGACTCCAGAATTAAAATAACTTTAAAAAGGTGCTGGGTTGGAGTTGGTTCAAATTTCCCTATTAACCACTACTTTTTATTCATACCAAAGGCAAGGAATTCTAAAGCAACTGAGTTTCAATGGGAGCTGAGCCTCAGCAGTAAAACCCATATGGTATGAGCATCCTTTGATGTGTCAAGTACGGGATGGTTCCTAGTGGAGAGATCTGAACAAGTAGAATTAAGAGAGAAACTGTTGCACTGCTTCGATCTACGTTTAAAGACCTCTATTTCGATGCACAAGAAATAAAGAACCCATTTACTAAGTGCAAGTCATAACAGAAGCTACCAAGTGACGTTTTGTTATTTGCTGGGAGAACAAAGGTGTTATAGCATAGAATTGGGGGGGGAGGGCAGATAAAGCCAGAAAGGGCACAATTTGGGCTTAGAAATGGAGTGTCTCCTTTATTAATTAGTGCCACAATATGAAAATGTTCTGTGTGGTAAATTTCAAAAGACAGCAATAAAATACCCACTGGGTAGCACAGAGATACCATGAATTTGTAGGCCTTTGGGGTGGATCCCAGAATCACAGTTTTGTTCCCTGTGCATAATTGAAATAGACAATGTGCAGGATCATTTCTGCAGCCCGTGTCTTCTGCACCATGTTACTGATTGTTAATTTAAATATAGGACGATCAAACAATACAAACCTACCGCGAGTCTGGTAGAAGAGTAAAAGATATGTACAATCTACATACCGTTTATTAATCTAATGTAAGTAGAACTATCTGCATATAATGTGATTTAATTTATTGTTTTTGTGTAGAAAATGAAAATTAATGACTGTGGATATAACCCCTGTTTTGTATAATATATTTTTATTTCTGGTGCAAACTGGTCATTTAAGGTATCTACTCCATTTGGTGTTTGGATATAAATGTGTATGAGTTCTTGTAAATGTTGCTATTAATCAAGAATGCCACATATTCTGAGTATAACAATGTGTTGTCATTAAAATACATCCCACAGAAGACTTTTCCTATTGATATTTCAACTTATAGACGCGGTCGGCATCTACGTACTCTGAGGACTTTCTGTTCTTGTCGAATTGGAAAAAGATCGATTACTGGATATGGTGGATTAAATTGTTGGAATAAAGCCTGGCACTGGTGACTCAAACCTGTAATCTTAGCTACTCAGGAGACTGAGAACTGAGGATAGCAGTTGGAAGCTAGCCAGGACAGGACAGTCCATGAGACTCTTATCTCCAATAAACTACCCAGAAATGGAGTTATGGTTCAAGCAATAGAGCACTATCTCTAGTGAAAGCATCCAGGCCCTGAGTTCAAGCCCCAGCACACACACACACTTTTTTTTTTTAACTTGCAGTAATACCCATGAAAAGACCTAGGAATTTCTTTCCTATAAGAGGAAATTTACATCACAAGAAAATGTTATATTAGGATGAGGGGAAGGGCAAACCTTGAACTGGCTGGTGAAAGAAGAAATCTTCACAAACAATAACTGCTTGACCCATTGAGACTCCACAGCTTGAGACACTCCGTAATTACAGTTGACTTCCTCATTGTCTCATGTTTCATTCCTTATCCATCTCTTCAAAGGGATTCTAAGTCCATCTTGCCTCTCAAAAGAGTTCCCCAGGTTCTAGGGTACTAGACAGAGTCAAGAGTCCCTACCACCTCCAGTTTCCTCTGCTTCACTCTCTGGGAAGTTACTGGTGTTTCTTTGAAGCCTGAAGGAAATATAGCACATTGTATGGCTGCAGCAATGTTTCTCTGGTTCCTCTGGCACCTCTGCCATTGCCAGGGAGTCCCGAGACACAGATGCCACTCATTCAGGGTGACTACATTTGAGTGATTGTGCAGCACGATGCTGATGGGGGAGGGGGGTGGTAAGAGGAGACGTAAAGTGTGGCAGGAGTGAAGGGTGGGGCTGGGAAATGTCTTTCCAGAAAATGGGAATCCATTCCCACCATTTTTCCATGAACCCTTCTGCAACATGGCCTCTGTGAATATATCCTCCATCCTTACCTCTCCAGCCCCCAGGAATGTCACAAATAGCCACTATTTCATGACAGGACCAGGAGGTCTCTCCTAACTGTGAGATGCTGAGGCTCTGTCTCATAAAGGAGTGCATCTCGTGGAGCCTCAAATACCATTGATTGAAGGCTGTGCTTGAACCCTAAACCATGAGCTTCTGGTATTAAACACAAATTCAGAAACTGAAACAGAAATTATTATTTTGGAGAGAATAGTCATGGCTGCATGCCTTTAAAAATGTGCACTTCAATGAAGTATTTACTAGCATCACGCTAAATACTAGAGAAAGAATTCCTTTTGCAGGCCTGTGCACCACCACCAGCTGCTGGGGTCTTGAGGTAAAGGGGATGCAGAAGATGAGCAAAGGGAGGAGGAGCGGGATGGATGTCCTCTGCCTGCTTGCTTCATGCCATTTGCTCCTGGCTCACTTCTGTCATTTTCATTTATATGATGGCACGGTGAAACCAGACTTCCGGGATGCAGAGCCTGCCTCTGACCCTTCAGCTATGAGACTGTGGGGAGAGGACCAGCCCCAACCTCACGGGACTGCTACAAAACAACTGCAGATTTGGAATCCTGCCTGGCACTTTGTGACACATACAACAAAATTGTTATGTTTGCCTGTCTCCTTACAGACCCCTAGTTGGTACATTTTAAGGGCATTTTAAGACAACATGAATCTCTACTGTTCAAAGTCACATCCTTCAGATTTCCTTCTTTTCAAACGGGCTGGAGGACAAATAGTCTGGGCCTTGTGAAAGATGAGAAGACTTCAAAGGGTCTGGATAAGGGTGAAGATGGGGACAGTGATAGTCACATGTTCTCAGGGGACCAGAGCAGTTTCATTCCAGGCTGTGTTCTCTCCGCTGAGTGGCAAGGCCAACACTAGACCATTGGGTCATGTCTGACCTACCTGCCTTCCACCTCCTGCTTCCTTTAGTCTAATGGGAGGATTCTCTCTGGCATTCAGCCCTGGGGAATTGTGATTCCTCAGAGCAAAACTGACCCCCCATGACATAGAGAACTCTCATGTGACCCACAGGGCAGCTTTCCCAATAGTGGCTTCTCTCACTCCCAAGTCTTCCCTGAATATTAGTACTTTCTCCTAAATGTGAGAATAGCATCTCGTTAAGGGTGGTTGTGAGTGAGGAATTTCCCAGTGTAGACCAGAGGAATTCTTACTCCACTGCTACCCTAATGGATCAAAACAGGCCAGGTGTCATGCATCTGGAGGAGAATGCTGCACAGAATGAACCCCTGGATCAGAAATCGCACAGTTCCTGGAGTTATAGGGACCATCTGCCAGGCCCAGGAGCCTCAGGACCAGGACAGAGATGGCCCCAAAGAATCCATTCCATTCCTTCACCGCATGCAGAAACCCATGCCAGGCACCCTCTGGCATTGCATAGAGCAGCTTTGCTGAAGGACCAGCTATACAGGAGGAGATCCAACATCCCTCCTGCAGAAACACCTGGCTAGAATCAAAGGTATTTAATATTTTCAGCCAAACAACCATCCAGAAACTATATCTCAATGAAACTTGCCACCTACCATCACCCATCTACTACTTTAGCCTTGTCTCAGGATTTTATTCAGAAAGAAATGAGTGAGCAGCCATTCCATTCTCAACTTGTTGATACTATGTAATGAGAGATACCTACAAGCTGAGATTCAGCCAAGTACCTTAAATGTATTCATTTACCTAATTCATATGAGGAAGGGCTTTGGTCCTACGACATCGTCAGCTGGAACACAGAGATGTCAATTAATCTTCTCAAAGTCTCAAAAGCCAACGTCAGGCTGTTGGCTCTCAAACGTGGCTACTCCATCCTGCTGAGTCCTGTGGACAGTGGTCAGTCTCCATATTCTGTCAGTGGATCATGAAACAAGTCTCCTAGCCCTTCCCCCGTTTCTAAGCTCTGCCACATCAGCCCTTCTTCTTGTTTATTTTTTATTGTCCAGGTGATTTAAAGTGGAGTTACAGTTACATAACTAAGGTAGTAAGTCTGATTCTTGTCAAACTTGTTACCCCTTCCCTCATTTTTCTCCTACTTCCCCCTGCCCCTGCTTCCCCAAGTAATACAGATCATTTCCAACATGTTGTCTTGTGCATATCACTGTTGCATTGGTTCCCACCTGTCCTTTGTCTCACCATTCTGTTGTTCCCCTTCCCCTCCCTAATTCAAATAAACATATATACAATACCAGAGTACCAGAATCAAATACAGTGACAATCAGCCCTTCTAAAACATTCCATTTGACACTGGGGCTGTCTCGTTCAGTCACCTTGAATGATTCTCAGATTCTATGCTCTGTACTGGTGTCCCCAGGCATATACCTTCAGCTTGAGGTACTCAGGTAATAATCCAGTATTCTCTCGTTGCGGTCATGCTGTGCAGGATTTTACTTATCTAAAATGATTTATTCCTCGCCCACAAAACACTCCCTTACACTTTCCTGCCGGAATGGACATTTTATTCCCATTGTTTACCCTTAGCCTTCTAATCAAGTCTATCTTTCATCGATAGTCATGTCCTAGTTCCTCCATAGTTACCATCCTAGTTGCCAAGGAGCTAGCTACCCAGAAGGCTGAAATCTGAGAACCTCAGTGTGAAACCAGCCCAGCGGAAAAGTTCATGAAACTCCTATCTCCAATTAACCACCCAAGAACTAGAAATGGATCTGTGGCTCAAGTGGTGGCTCAAGTGGTAGAGTACCAACCTTGAGCAAAAAAGCCAAAGGATAGTGCTCAAGCTCTCAGTTCAAGCTCCATAAACAAAATAATCATAATCATAATTAATTGCCAATGAGCTCTGCCTTATTCAAGTTGCTCATGATCTTAAGGGTTATGGATGGGTGGGCTGCAGATACATTTTTTCTGGGAAGCCAGTGTTCAGACAAAAATAGAACATGAATGCCTTTGGATGGGTTAAATACTCTGATTTACCAACCCCTTCACACTCCCAATGTGCTAATATCCAATTTTCTTCAATACTTTATGGCTTACAAATTCTGAGTATACAGTCAATTGGATAAACTTGTAGAATCTGGAGCCATTTTTTTTCCTTCATTCCTTCTCACACTATAATTGCTGGTCTCCAAAGAACTTCCTGGCACTGTAGATCTTTCTATTCTTTTAACTTCTTGGTCAAGTACTGACTTCAAAATATAATGTTTTGCCAGGTGCCGGTGATCAAACCTGTAATCCTAGCTACTCAAGAGGCTGAGACCTGAGGATTGCTATTCAAAGCCAGCCCAGGCAGGAAAGTCTGTGAGACTCTTATCTCCAATAAACCACTGGAAAACCAGAAGTGGCCCAGTGGCTCAAGTGGTAGAGCACTAGCCTTGAGCTGAAGAGCTGAGGGCAGCACCCAGGCCCAGAGTTAACCCCCACGACCAACAAAAAAAATAAATAAAAAATGTTTTCTTGCACTGGGAGAATTATTACTCAAAAGAAACGGCACATTTTTAAAAACATATATCTATTATATCTCTACATGTTTATAACATATATCCATTATATTATGTTTAAGCTTGGTGAAATCAGATTTTCACAAAATTGGTGTATTCTGCACTGGCCTCCCCCAAAAGGGCTGAGATCTTCCATCTTGGCCCTCCCATTCACTAGCAATGTGTCTGTGGCAAACCACAGGCTATACTGAAGACTCATTTTCCTCCTTTGGGCAGTCAGAAGTCTACTCTTTCATGTGGCTTCCAAGCTGCATCTAATATGCATCATACGATCAATAATAGAAACAATCAATGGGAGCTATTATTTTCATGGAAAAATCACACTAACTGTCCTCAATTCCTTGGGCTCTGGTGTCAAGCTTTTCCTATATGGGAGACTCTATTGCTTTATTAGTGTGTGGCCTCAGAGCAGGTATTTATCCTTTCCAATAACTGTCCTCCTGCCACTTCCAAGTATATGAGGCACACACAAGATGGTGGGTAAGGGGCTCCTGGGTCAGTGTTCATGTTTATGGCTTGGGTCTTCCGCCACATTTTGATCTAAGCCCTGATTTTCATGCAGTCTTCACTGCAGTCTGATGAGGCAGGCACTGTCTCATATCTGGTTACAGAGTGGTTACATTTCTCACTCAATCAGGAAATGATAAAGCTAGAATATAATAGGGGTGGGTGATCTGTCTGTTGAGTCCAAGTGTCCATTCACACTGAAACGTGCACTGTCCCCCTTGATTTCTATCCCTCTGACTTAGACTTATCTTGTTATGTAAATGCCTGTGGTCTGCCATACAAACTCCACATCCCTGATGGGTGTTGGTGGCTTGTATCTGTAATCCTGGCTACCTAGGAGACAGATTTAGGGAAGATCATGATTTGAGGCCAGATTTGGCACATGTATGAAATCCCTTCTCAAACCAATAGCTGGGCACAGTAGCATGTACCTGCCATCTCAGAATTCAGGTGCAGAGATCAGGTGGATCGCAGTTCCAGGCCAGCCTCTGTAGGGAAGTCCCCAAGATTACATTCAATGGAGAGATGCTGGGTGTGGTGGTGGGCACCTGTTATCCCAGCTATGATGGAAAAACTTAACATAGGTGGATCACACTCTAGGCATGCATCTAAGCAGGAAGTGTATAAAAGGGCTGGAGGCATGGCTCAGTGACAGAGCACTTATCTAGCAAGCAAGGTCATGAATTCAAATCCCAGTACTACAAAAAAAAAAAAGGCCAGGACTTGTGGACTTGAGTCTCAGCTCATCTGCCTAGTAGTTCATTTTTATTCCTCTGAGAAAGCTCTCATATTTGAGCTAGTCAAGTGATTACCTAGTGAACCACAGACCAAAACTAGGGGCAGAACAAATACCTTGGTTCTTTCCCTGGAAGGTTTTCCTAGCTGTATCTCAAAAGATTAGAATATTTTTAGACTGTATAGAGGTTTGAACTCAGGGCTTTGCACCTGCTAGGCAAGCCCTCTGCCAATTGAGCTATGCACCTAGCATTTGTTTTTTATTTTATTTTTCAGAGTGGTATTGTCCTTTTGCCAGGGGCTGAACTCAGGCTGTGTTTGCTCATACCTGAGTAGCTGGGCTTACAGGTATGAGCAAACATGCCTGGTTCTAAAATTTTGAATCTATTATGTAATTGTTAAAAGAATAATGACAAAAAGTTGCTGTAACAGTTATAAGCAGTTTCTATCGTGAAACAAATTATGACATCAGTTTATTTGAATAACAAAATGGTAATAGCATGACAGTACATTAGAAATCTAAACTATGTCTTGGGCTATTTTTCTTATTTCAAACTTAAATGCTTTGATTTAAGAGAGTGCAAAGAAAAGCTTCTCTTCAAAGGCCTTGAATATCTGGCATTTTATTTTGATTTCTACCCTGCCTTTGTTCAAAGCAACTCTTAGATTTTATTTGCAAACTGGCATTCTCTAGTTTTACTCTGTCACATAACAGAAATCAAATCCACTAGTGGTATGTTGGAAATACCCCACACTAGCTTATGAAAAAAATAATTAAATTTTCAGAGCTAATCAGCACCATTATTTTAAAAAAGATGAAATTAGATAACCATGTAATTAAAGACATTGTATGAAAACAAAGGTTATACAAACTCAAAGCACATCACTTGCTAGTTATTTGGCTATTACCTAAATTGTTGAAGCAATTTATTACATAATTAGTTACAAATATTATTTAAGAATTGCTGGCAACTCATCCCAACTCTGTCTAGTGATATCATATTGGCAGCTTGATTTACATCAAAGGAATCAATAGGCACTAGAAATCATGGCATTTGGGCATCAGACCTGACTGTTATGGTTCAGTAATGCACTGCTGCCTGTCTAGGTGGTCCCAGAATTCAACCCATCAATGACAGGCTTCTGATGTTCTGGAAAGTCAAGTGACTTGCTCAAAATCTCTCATTTCATTAACCCAGGTCTACAGCTTAGGATACGGTAGATATGGTAGAATGAGCAATATTTCAAGCCCTAAAAAGAGCTTTGGATTTTACTAGGTGCTTCCAAGTTTCACAATGTTCTAGAAGAAACTTCCATTCTGAGAGTCTGCCAGGAGATCAAAGACTTTGATTTCTGCATTAGACATTTGAAAAATATCTAAACTCTTTTATGGTAGTTGATGGTGGCAACTGAGAGGTCACTGAGAGGTCATGCCTCTCAGTGTGGTAGTAAGGTCTGAGTGTGCATCCAAGTGGGCAGATGGGAAGGAGATTGGAAAGGGTGAGAATCAGTAGGAGTGATGACTGGAAGCATGGCTATTGAATTTTCCTTTTCCCAAAACTTAGCTCCTATCCGTCACCACTTACTGTACACAGAAAAAAAAGTTGGAAATGTGATGAAAGTATAGAAAATAAAAATTCAAAATGACTGAGACATAGTGGGCTTTCCAAGTAAGACTTTGGTCCATATCATTTGTATAATCTTGTCTCATGTCATTTAAGATATTCATGTTAAAACAGAGAAATTTTTACAGACTTCCCTAAGATTAAGAAATACAATTCTCTTAAATAGAATGAAGATTCCAGCATCACTTTTCATTTTGGAAACTTTTAATTATATTACCTCCCAGAAACCAGCTATTCTCTTTGTAAATCTCTTACAGAGAAAAAACATAGGGCTAGGAAAGTGGCTCGGTGGTAGAGGGCTTGCCTTGTATGCATGAGGCTGCACCACATAAGCAGAAAAAGCCAGAAATGGCATGGTGGCTCAAGTGGTAGAGCGCTAGCGTTGGTTGAGCTGAAGAGCTGAGGGACCGCGCCCAGGCCCAGAGTTCAGGCCCCGCAACCGACAAAAAAAAAAGGAGAAAAAACACAGACTTAATGTAGTTGAATAAAATGATGATAATAATTGATAATAAATTAATGACTACCCTCATGTTTGAAGTTGTTATTTGCATAGGCCTGCTACTACCTTAAAAAGCCTGGTGTTTTTCTCTCTCTTTACAGGTCAGGTATTATTAATGTCTTCCCAGCCATCCTATTTTATGCTTCCATAATGGTATTTCTGACTTAATACACTATTTCACGCCCATGATTCAAGCTCGATCTTCTTTTCTGTCTTCGGAACTCAAGTATACTTGTAAATGTTGCCCTCAACAACTACATATTGTATTTGTTAGCTGCAATATGATGCTAACTAGAAAAAGAGCAGAGAATGTCCCTCAGTCACAGCCACAGATCTCCTGAATTGTACAGTATAAAGAATGCTTCCTTGTTTATACATGATGGGTGGAGAATAGACAAGAAGGGAAAATGAATCCATCTAGGATTTCATTGGCTTTCTGGAGGATGAGAGATCATTCTGATGGTCACATGATTCTTCTCACCCTCATTGCACCCAAACCAATAGAGGCCAGGGTACGACTCTTACCCTGTTTAGGACAGAACTTGCAACCATGAGAAGACCTATTCAGATAACCTACATGTTTACATTACTGTGCTCATATATCATGAGAAGATAGAGTCAAGGCATGTCCTGCAAATGTCTCTAATTTCCTCATGGCCTCTGGACTTTTCACCCTTTGCTTGAAAAGCTCACAGCAACTTAGCTATGCTAGTGGGTCCCTCCGGGCTTCATTCTTTAAATCCCTTTTGAACATGTACAGGAGCCATTCCCGCAGCCTACTTAGGAAACTATTTCTTGAGGAACAGTCATCACATTTCTGAAAAATTATGGTGGCAGCTGATCCAAAATCTTGGCCTTGACCTCCAGCCAATGTTTTCTTGACTCCGAAGTGTCCTGCCAAAACAAAGTAATTGCACAGCTGACAGAACCTCTCTTGTTACCTCTTAGGAATGCCCATAATTTATAGCTGCCAGTACCAACGGGGGTCTCCTGGTGAGCATACAGCTACTCTGGGTGCGTTGCAGTGAGTCATCTCAGATCTCACTGACCTTCTCAGGGAAACATGGAATTCCTTATTTGAGGAGAATGGATGCCATTGATAAAGAGATCTATTTTTATGTGTACCATCGGCTCTTTGCCCCGCTTCTAGATGCCTACTACCTCCCAGATCTTACAGTTCGCTGCCACTTTCTGAACTTTCCAGTTTAGCTCCCAGCAGCTGGTCCCACACTTGAGAGGTGATCATGACCATAGCTGTCACTATAGAGGATTGTTAAGGAAATGCCATCACACATCTGCTTCAACAAAAGGCAAACTCCTTCCTTCTGGAAGAGTTGCTTAAGTCTTCCGAAAGAACATCCAAAGCCTTACTGTTCTTTCGAAGGCACAATAGGTTCTGCGTTTAGTCTTCTTGGTTATAGAATCTAGGCTCAAAATGCTTCCAAATAGGGCAGGCAAAAAGAGAAGAAGATATATTTCTAAACTTTGTGAGACTGAGTGAGTACCTAAAAGCTAAGAGCCTTTGGTTACCAAGTGCTTGGAAGTCATCCAAGGTCATCTAAGAGAAACATCCCATCAAGGCAAATTTTCTCCGAAATACTCGTTCTCTGTTCCTGCAAGGACTGACTTCTGTCACCTGGCAAGCTTTCCAGTCCACTGGCATCCAGGGCAGAAGGCCTTCTTCTGCTTTTGTTGCTCAAGTGTTCACTGGGGCATTTATGCATTTGGGGCACCTAGAGCTTTGACTTAATTTTTGGTGAGCTCGGCTCTGCATTTAAGAGAATGTTTGGTATGTTTATCCAGGGTTTCTAGCTCGGTTGTGGACACTTTCCAGGAAATCTTCTTCCACACTGCTAGACACTAAGTGTTTGCCATCTGAGCAAGATCAAAGACGCCCATTTTCAGGTGAGGTAGGCTATGGCTCAGTCCTGAAACCTGCTCTAAGAGGTGAGGTGAGCTTTCTAAAAATGTTTTATCATCAAGCTGATGTACAGAGGGGTTACAGTTACATACATAAGGTAATGAGTACATCTCTTGTGGAACCTTTGGGGCTGTCTAGAGCAAAGTCTGGAGTCTGCTGCCTGGATCACCTGACTGAGTCCTGAAACTACTGTTGGTTTTATGTCCTGAGCTCCTATTCTCAACTATACTCCAGACATCTTATTGTCAAGACCTATAGGCTTAACTTGTTTACAGGTCTTTTTTAACAGGTAGCTTCTCGCTGCATAATTAGGCTAAACCATTGGCTTGCTATGACTTTGGAAACCTTGAACATCCACCTTTAGGTGACTTTCTGCTCTACGGGTAAGTGAGAAAGTAACCCATCCTGGATTTTTAGCTCCTGGATATAACCCTTCCTCTTATTCTTCTCTCCAGCACTAGAGAGACAAATTATATGAAATCATGTGAAGATTCTACCTGGAGAGTTCAAACAATCTTTGGGTTGTAAAAATGTTTTGGTAGCTGAACATGATGACTCACACCTGTAATCCCAACTTCTTGGGAGGCAGAGATGGGGAGGATTGTGGTTTGAGGTCAGCTCAGGAAAAAAAAATTGGTAGAACCCAGGTCAACCAATAAATTAGATATGGTGGTTCATACCTATGATCCTACACACACATAGAAGCACACATAGGAGTACTGTCGTTTGAGGTTGTCGCTGAACAAAAATTCAGGACCCTATCCAAAACATTATTAATGCAAAAAAGGATGGAGGTGCAACTCATTTTGTAGACCCAAATAGTAGAGTGCTTGTCTAGCAATCATGAGGCTCTGAGTTCAAACTCCAGTACTACCAAAAACCAAAAAAGATGTTTTGACAAATTAAGAGTTTTGGGATCAAAATTGGAAAACATCCCCAATATTTATATTTGCTTTTCATTCAAATTTGTCATGTAGCTAACATTTGACACTAAATTCCACCTGGCTTTATTCCATGAAATTGTCCAGCCATCCTTCCCAGTCCTGTACAAGTTCACGGGGGGGGGGGGGCGGGGGGGAGCAGTGGAAAGACCACTTGGTTCTGGCTGCTGTTTTTCTTCTGTGAGCTCATCGAAGAGTTCCACGCCTCTCCCGTTCTCAGATGAGACTAGAGCTGTATGAACACACTCCTTCCCTCCTCATCCTAAGTCTTAGTCACCTCAAGCTGGGGGACGGGCTTCCTCTGGAGGTCAAAAAGATGCTTTGGTTACCTTGAAGGAAAAACTCAGCAGCCACCTATGACTTTCATCATGAATGACTTTCTTGTCCATCCATTTCATTTGTAGTTGATAGTAGTTGTTGTAGTTGTAGTTGGCTGTAGTTGTGGTTGAGTCTGGATCTGGTGTATTTAGTTGGGGAACCTGGTGTTTCAGTCAGCTCACGCTGTTCCCAAGGAGACCGAGGTCACACCTGTGGGTATTCCATTGTTGCCTCTCAGCACAGTGTACATCTCCTCTAATGTGCAGTTCCAAAATAAGGTATCATGTTTCTTATCTTCTCTTTTACTTATTTTTTTATTATCTCCTAATCAATACAGCAAAGGACATAGTGAGAGGAGAAATGTGTGACTCACAACTGAGGAATCTCTCATTTTATTGGGAGAAAGCCCCAAAGCAACACAGTGTGCCAATACATGCTTGACCAAACACGATTCAAGATCTGGGTCAGGTATAATGGAATGTATCCGATCTTGAAGCTCATTGACTTCTGGTACTCTGCAAACCAACTGAAACTACATCACCCTTTTGTCACTGAACAGGGAAATGGTTCTCAGAACTGTGCATTGTGAGGACGCAGAAGATACTATGAATCTTATGGTCTCACATTTGAAAGTTCCTTGGAAAAATACCCCTACTACTATAATTAAGGGACAAACAAAACAAAAGCACTTTAGATAACAGTTTGACTAAATGCAAATACAGAGGTAAAACATTTTTTCTTCATGATCAAAACTATAATGAATATAAGTCAGGAATCTTTAAAAAATTCAATGGCAGAAATCTTTGAAGAAATGTCAATGGGTCCTTACATGTTGGTGAAATGTGGTGAGCCAACATTTTCAAGCATTTTTTTTGTTATTAAGTGCCATTCTTCTCATTTAAGCTAATTGAATGTAAGGGAGTACTCTGTAATTTGTAACCCAAAGTATCCAAAAGTATACACCATGTATAGGGTGTTTGTCAATGAACAATGAGAGACTGCTGAAGGAATTCAGCAAAAGGTGACATTTGGGAAACACGGGTTAGTAAGTGCTCTGGCTCCAGTGTGAGAAGAGTGAGCTCGTTTAAAGATGGATGCGTAAAATATAAGAGGATGAGATTTAGGAGGCAGATTGTTAAGTAGATATTGGACATGTTCAGTGTCCAGGCCTTTCTATTTTTCTCATACAGATATGAAGAAGGCAGTCAAATGACCGGGTCTGGAACTTAGAAGTAAGAGCTAGTCTGGAGAGAAAAATAATAGGTATTATGAGTCCCAGATCCATCTATCCATATTTTAATAGTTAATCTTGATTGCTAGCTTAACTGGATTGAGAATCTCCAAGGGGATTACTAAAGCACACTTCTGAGTGTGTTCTTGAGACAATTAAGAAAGAGTGAGGGGGGGAGGGGGAGTGAGATCCATTTCCACAAGCTGAGGACGTCAATGGAACCGAAAGGGAAGAAAGACACTGGCCTACCAGAGCACCATCCCCCGCCCCCACCCCCCACCCCCCCTCCCGCCCCAGCCCTTCTTGTCTGCTATGAGGTGAGCATCTTTGCTCTGTCACGTCTTTGTGCCATGATGTCGTGCTTCATCATTGCTCAAACAATGGAGGCAGCTGACCATGAATCGCACCCTTGGAAATTGTGAGCCACGGTGTTTTTTTCCCCCTTTGAGTTGTTTTCTCTGATATTTTGCCACAGTGACAAAAACAAAATGCAGACAGAGATCTGTGACTTCAATATTTCTACATACACAGTCCTTTGTGGATATTTGGAAAAGAATCTGACCAGTCAATCTTGGATAGCTCGGTTTAAAATTCAAGGCAAGATGGGGATGTGAATAAAAAATTAAGTGAAGTAAGCCAGGCCCAAAGAAACATAGGTCCCATGGTTTCCCTTATTTGCAATAACTAATATGTGTCTGAGACAAGCAGAAAAGGTCAGATAAGTTGATGTTAGGCAAAATGAACCCTAAGTTAAGGACACAAGTGTTTTTTTCTTTCTTGCTATTATTTCTAACATATTTATAAGGTGATTTTTTTTCTTGCTTTGTATGTTCCTCACACATGGTATAACCCCTGTTTTCACTGTATTTGATGTTGGTCTAATTTGGGGAGGGGAAGGAAAAAAACAAACTGTTTAACTAGGGATACAGGTGGACCCATTGCAACAATGGGATGTACAAGATGCTATGTCGAAAAATGAACTTTACAACTTTGGGGGGGGGGGTGTACGGGGAGGGGAGGAGATGGAAAAGGATGGGAAGGAGAAAGAAAGGGGAGGCAACAATGCTTGATAAGAAATGTACTCATTACCTTGCTCATGTAATTTTAACCCCTCTGTATAGTATTTTCACAACAAAAAGCTTATTAATAATTTAAAAAACTGTACATTTCAAAGTTGACAAATTAAGAGTCTTCTAATCTAGACCAAAAATTATTCAGGAAACTAACATTTGGGTTTCACCCAAGTTGTCACTCAGCTAATGTTCACCACCAAATTCTAACTTATTTCATCATACAATGAAAACTGTGAACAGATATGGCTGGATGGGCCTGGGATAACCTTTGAAGACATTCAGTATTTGATGACTGGATATAGGAGGGTGAGTTTGGAGCCAGGGGTAATGTCTCACACTTACAAACCTGGTTATCCGGAGGAGAAGTCAGGAGGCTTGAAGTTCAAGGCCGGCCTGGGCAAAAAGTTAGAGACCTCTGGCTGAACAAACTGAGCACTGGTGGTCTACCCTTCTGTAATCACATCTACCAGGGAGTCCCTGGGCAAAAAATGTGAGGCCTAATCTGAAAAATACATGAAAGCAAAAAACTGTTGGCATGTGGCTCAGGCAGTAGAGTATTTGTCTAGGAAGCATGAGTCCCTGAATTCAAACTCCATTATTGCATAAATAAATAAATAAGTAAATAAATAAACAAATAAGGCAAACCCTTCAAAGAAGACAGGCAGAGAAAGAGGCAACATAGAACTCTTGAACACACCGCAGCCAGTTTATGCATATATAGTTTAGAATGCGTAAGATTAAAAATTGTACTTAATTTCTCAGGATCCTCCTATTCTGACACCCTTGATTATAAGAGAATTTTGATTGTTCCTTATTGTGATACTGTTGAATAATACCACTGAACTTTTGGAATGCCACTAGCTACAAATAATCCAGTCTGCATTTGACCTCATATTGCATTCTATGTGTACTCTTCTGGTTTAGTCTACACTTTATAGCTATAGGTGAATAGGTATCATTTCTCCTACTTGATATCATTTCTCCAACTAGACCAGATATTCTTCCAGGCCAGGAATGATGTCTTACTTGTTCTAAACTACGGTCCTTAACTGGTAAGTTATTTTTCATCTAATTGGAAATAATAATCTAATTGAATAATAATTCCTATTCTATGAGTATTTCTTTTGCTGAATTCTTAAATGATCGTGAAAGCATGACAAGACTCAAAATCAAAGGTCAACTAAGACTGATCCTGAAGATGTCTGGGGTCACACAGGATACCCTTATAGTCCCTGACCTAGTGAGCACCCAGCTGTCTGTTTAAAGTTATAAGATCATAATCAGATCACAGCCTCCTAGATTTCTGTCTCAATCCAATGACCAAAACATACAGAAGATAAAACATGCCCGGGCCTTTTTATCTTGTTGATTTCTTTCCTATTTCCTGTAGATTTTGTTGTCTTTTACCATCCAGTGTGTTTACTTGTAGATTTATAGGCCCATTCTAGTTAATACCAATAAAGGAAAGCATGCAACATGTTGCATGAGGTAAAGAAGAATAAACTAACAAGAGGGAAAAGGAAAGAATGTGATAGAAATATGAAAAAAGGAATATTAAAGGAAGGAAAATTAGAGGAAGGAAAAGACAGGCAGACAGGCAGGCAGGCAAGCTTCAGGGCAGTCAATTATCGGCTTGGTTCAGTGATGTTATGTTTCTGACTGTACAAAATAACATATTTAACGTTCAGTTGACTTAATAATAACCTTCAAGAGTTAACAAAGAATTTGCCCTATTATTACTATTCCTATGAGACAGCTAATTCTTCATTTATTATCGCTATTTGCTGGGCTCATTAACATTGTTATTTCTTTTGATAAGTAAAAAAGACATAAATGTACATTTTTTATTTTATCCATTATATTCCTAAACAACTAATAATTTAAATATTATTATACTATTTACAATTATGAGTTCAAGATTAAGAAAAAAATTAAATGATTTTAAGTCCCAGGTTTTCAAGAACCCAGTATTGACATTACTGTTTTCACATATCCAATAGGACCTCAAAATTCCCTTTTCTTGAGCCAGGAGCCATTAAGTTACTCTTAAATCCACACTAAGTACTATTTAACACAGGAGACAGAAAGCCAGATAGGTCTGGTTTTTGGTATCAGTAGTGTCTTTGTTGTGGAAAGATGTCAGTTCCCAAATTCTCACTGCACTGTACAGACTTGTGTACCTCAGGTAACTTTATAGCTCCTTGGGGACTTATAGAAACTTGTAAATCCATGAGGAATTTTTCAGCAAAGTTCTATTTCTTCATTTATTCATGGATTAGGCTTGTAAGAGTAGATTCATTCTAAGGCTCTAATGAGCTGGGTTTTTTTTCTTTTTTTCACACTGCAAAGAACACTTGCTTCTCTTTTTTCCCACATTTAGCTTATGATGGTTTTAGAATTTATGTTCTCAATTATATCCCCCATTGACTTTGAAAAACTTAGAAAATACTTAACCATGATTCTTCCCAGAATCCAGCACCTTTCAAAGCCTTTCTTTATGTAGCATCGGAAAATGGAGACCCACAAAAACTAGTTCACATGAGTTTGTTGCTCTGGTTTACTTCTAAGAACACTGGCTGTGCTCTTCCAACAAACCAGAGGTCAAGCCAGCGGTCTGAGAACTAAGCAATGTCGCTTATTAGGGGGAAGAACCTGAAGAGGATTTCCATTCTAAGTTTCTCAGAATTGGGCTATGGGTAAGTTCTTCTTTCACTGGAAAAAGTTTGAGTTAAATTTGATTTTGGTGGTGCTGATATTTGAACTCAGGGCTCTGTGTTTGCCAGGCTGATGCTCTGTCATTTGAACTACACCTTCAGCCCTATCTTTTGTTGATTTTAACTGAGATAGATTCTTATTCTAGCCTAAACCTGTACCTTAGTAGCAATCTGCCTAGTGCAGACTTCTACAATTGCTGGAATCACCATGTCCCACCGGGTCCAGGTTCCCTCAGGGAGATGGACTTTCATGGACTTCTTTACTCAGGTTGCTTTGAACTGAGATCCTCCAACTCTGTTTTCTACACCACTTGAGATGACAGGCATGCACCCCTGTGTCCAGCTGCAGATTGAAAACTGGTCTTAAGAACTTTTCTGCCTGGGCTGGCCTTGAACCATGATCTTCTTGATCTCACCTCCTAAGTAGCTAGGATTGCAGGTGTGAGCCACCAGCACCTGGCTTTGATAAAGAATAACATTAAAGCAATATAGACAAAATAGAAGCTGAGAAATGATAATGACACCATTGCCCATTTGCTTGGTAGGGCAGTGTCATGTCTGTGGCTTCATTGACTTCTATAGGACTCTTGGTATATGGATTATAAATTTAACACTGTCTCCTCAGTGTTCATGTGGAGGTTGGACAGAAGTCTACTTTCAAACGCACTCAGGTTTTTGGCAGAATTTTCTTCCTTTAGGCTGTAGAATTAAGGCCTAGCTGAATAGAGACTGTTCTGAACAACTAGAGATAACCCTTACTTCCTTACTATCAGTATTTCCTAACATGCCCATTTTCTTCTTCAAAGTCAGCAAAGGAGAAATTCTTGAATGATGTAAAATAATCATGGGAGAGACAATGCATCACTTTTGCTATATTTTATCAGCTGGAAGCAAGTCACAAATAGTACCCAAACTCAAGGGGAAAAGATTGCATGAGTATGCAGATACCAGAAGCTGAGGACCTTCAGGGATGAGGTCACCTTAAGATCTGCCCACTGCAACCCCCAAACAAGGGATGTGTTTGGACTAACAAAGGCTAAACTCCAGCTAAGCAATATTTGCACTGTAGATCACTGTTCATTTAAAAATATGTCTGTGTCTCAGAGCTCTATCTTCTATGTCATTCAGTGACCTTATCCTGTTTCTTTTTTAATCAATGATTACATGAAGATATAAAAGGCAATTATTTCAAATTTATGGGTGGATGAGATCAGAGAATTTTCAAGTCATTTGGATGACACAATTAGGTTCTAATTTTATTTCTCTGCTGATGCAATAGGGATGGTAATTTTGATATATATTACATATATATATATATATATATATAATAAAGTGCTTTTTGTGCATAAAGTGCCCACCTTCTTCTATTTGCATTAAAGGAAATTGGGGTTAATGAAGTACAGATGTAAAGACACAGGCAAAGTTCTGCTTTAGCTTCTTTGTTCCAAAATGGAAAATTAGAGTACACCCACTGACAATATTTTGAAAACAGTTTTGGGAGGAAAAAAAACACCTTTTATAAACTTCTTTAGCTCTCAAGATCACTTTTGATCATTGAGCTTTAATATAAGTAGGTAAGAGAGGACTTATATAGCATTCCACAGAAGCCTGTTATTAAGGAAGGAGGAACAGCTTACTCAAATACCAGTGGATTGTGGGAAGGAGAAGGAATCAGAGTTGAGTATGGAGGTCAGATGACTGGGTCCTTAGGAATCTCCAGGTCAAAAGTTCAAGGGCTGCAGGAATATCCAGACATGATTGTGAAAAGCTAGCCATATTGGGGCCTATGTTGGTCAGTTTCCTTATGGCTAGCTGAAAAAAAGTCAGGGATTGGCCTTACTTTGGTTGTGAGGGATTGTATCACTCACTGGGGAGGTAAGTGGGTTAAAAGGCAGACCTGAGGTAAAACTGTCAGCTGCCTATGTGATTTGTTTGTGACATTCTTACATACCAGAAATTTTCATATGACTCAGATAGGGCTAAAGGAGGAGCTGAGAGAGCGCAGTGTTACAACAAAGATTCCCAGTAACTGTGCTGACCCTGACTCTAGTCCTGTGATCCTTAACCAGGTGATAGTTAAGAAATGCCCTCACCCCTGTGTATTCTGAGAAGGGCTTATTTGATGACTCAACTAAGACATGAATTCCATCTGTTCACCTACCACAAGACACATTGCGGACCCTCCAAACCCTATTCTTTGCCTATAGATGTATCATTTTAGACAGATTGTGTATATTCACCAATAAAGCAGGAAAAACAACCCAAGACAGCAAATCATACTGTAGGATTCTCTCCTTTTCCCAGGTCCCTGATCTTTGGCTTAAGGTCACACAATTCTTAAGAATCCGCTGGCTGAAGGGTAAACGTTCTGTGATCTTTTGTCTACTACTCTGCTCTCCATCCCATTTCACCACACACAGCTCTTTTTAGTCTTGTTTACTCCGCTATAAAAGATAGACATGGCCAGTCACCACTGGTGGTTCAAGCTTGTAATCTTAATCTCTCAGGAGGCTGTGATCTGAGGATCAAGGTTCAAAGCCAGCCTAGGGAAAGAAAGTCTGAGAGATTCTTATCTTCAATTATCCAGCTTTATTATTCAAGGATGGAACACTACCACTTGAACCGTAACACACACTGATGATTTTTTTCATTCCCCCCAAAAAAACCAGAATCAATGTCCTCCAGCTTTAAAATCTTTGTGTGTGTGTGTGTATGTGCACACGTGCACGCACACATACGTGATTCTGTGCATCCATGCATGTGTGTGCGCGCGAGTGAGTGTGTGTGTGTGTGTGTGTGTGTGTGTGCGTGTGTAAATTCAAGTCCTGGGGCTTGAACTCGGGCTAAGCACTATCCTT
The DNA here is from genome assembly GCF_019054845.1 of Dipodomys spectabilis. Taxonomy (NCBI): domain Eukaryota; kingdom Metazoa; phylum Chordata; class Mammalia; order Rodentia; family Heteromyidae; genus Dipodomys; species Dipodomys spectabilis. Next base: position 3,633,136 of record NW_024870815.1, on the reverse strand, counting down.
GAGCTTTTTTGCTTAAGGTTAGGATTACAGGTATGAGCCATCAGCATCTGGCTTAAAAATCTTTTTTTTTTTTAATGGAGATACTGTTACTGGAATATTTCCTTGTTACTCAGCAACTAGCTTAATTACAGAAATTGACAAAAGCCACATTTTTTTTGCACAGCTGACAGTATGTGTGCATATGTGCAAATTTGTGACCAGATCCACCAGAATTACTAAGTCAAATAAAATAAGACTATATACCAAAGTACTTAATGTAAGGTCCTAGCTTTGAATGCAAATACAAGATGAGAATATTTGATTTAGAAACAAGATGACATCACACAAGAAGAATAAATTAAGTGTTGTACTAGTCAGGAATTTTGGTTATAATTTACAGAAATGCAGCTGGGATTAGTCAAAAGGACAAAGAAGGGAATTTATTGCCTCTCAGAGTCCAAGAACCGCCAGACTGAGGGAAGGATAGGGAGGCTGTTGGTTTCATGGAAAGCAGGGACAGTCATGGGACTGTCTTCATTCCAGTCTCTTGGAGCACTGCAGGCCTCTCTTGGGGTGGTATGGTATGCTTTGGATTTTATTCTCTTTCACTTCAGGCTATCCTTCTGCATAAGGCAGAAATTTGGTCTGTTAGTCCTTCTGAGACTCACCTCTTCTGTCTTGCTGTTGGACTTGAGAAAGGCTAGCCATTTCAGATCTAGCCAGAACAATTCTGCAGAGGGAATTCTGACAGGAAAGCCGAAGGCTCTCTGGTGGTCAGGAAGAATAAATTGTGTTAAAACTGGTATTTCTTTAAGACAACTACTTAAATGGAAATGCAAGGAGCCAAGAGGAAGGGCCATTTCAAATTTTTCAAGGACAAAAAAAAATGATTTGTAGACAAATCATTCCATTAAATCCACTCCTCAGTTTGTGTTTATGTCACCTGTGGCTGATGAGGATTTACGAAGATTTCCTTTAGAGTCAGGGAAACTTCCCTTCACAGTTTTTTTCCCCAAGTTCTTACCTTTCATTACAAAAAAGTAGGAATTTCAGGACACGTCACAATGGTAAGAAAATTCAGTAGATCTCTATTGAGCAAGCAAGCAAGAACCAGGCAATCTCCAACAGGTAGAACATGGAGACCCTCTGAGCTACTTTTGACATCAGAAGATTTAGCATTTAATAAAAGAAAGTAGAATTAAAATTTGACTTAAATTCACTTTAGCATAAGGGTTCCTCTTTCTTCCAATGCCAGGCACTTTTATTCACTTTTCTATTCATCGGGCCCAAAGATTTCAGTTTGTCTGATCATTAAACTTGGCATTCAGGCAAGCAAAATATGTATTTTGCCACAAGCTCCCCTTAAGACAGATGTCTATCATGGTGAAAAGGTTTCACTTTTAAACACATTTTATGCCGAGGAATAATTTACCCGTGTTTTTTTCCAGGATAATTTTCTTTCTTTAAGATAACCTCACTCAGCCCAGTATCAATGCTTATACCTATAATCCTAGCCAACTCAAAACAAGTGAGACTCTTATGTCCAATTAATCATCAAAAAGCTGCAAGTGGAACTGTAGCTCAAGGGGTAGAATGCTAACCTTGAACATAAAAGCTCAGGGACAATGTTCAGGCCCTGAGTTCAAGTCCCAGAATGGGCATGCACACATACACACACACACACACACACACACACACACACACACACACACACTCAATAAAACTGCTCAGATTCCAGAACACACTGATTATTTGGGCAAGTAGGTAAGGTTAGAAGAAAAGAACTACTCTTTTTTTTCTCCTTTTCTCTTTACACCAAATACATCTAATGAGGGAGTGTAAGGCTGAAACCAAACAAAATAGTGCTTACGTGCTTCTAACCAAGCTGTTCGTGAGTACAGTGTTTGTCTCTAAATTCCTGGCTGCTATTTTCTACATTGCATTTTCCCTGATTATCCTATCTCAACCAATGGTCACACTGAGCCACTGGCAGTGTACTTCAGAGTTGCTGATAGGGTCTGAGACTGCAGCTGTCGATGTGAAGAGTTCAGAGTCCAACAATTATTTCGCCTGGAGCCTGGATTGTGATTCAGGTGATTATTCATAGAGAGGATTATAGAGCACATGAGAGGGTTATAAGGAAAGGACTAGAGTGGAGAGTTCGTTCAAACCATCCCTTACTATTGCTGATGTGGCCATTTCCAGTGACCTTCAAAAATCCTGAAGACAATGTAGACTAAAGAGAAGATCCAGGACATGGGAGCCCTCGGGATCTGTTTCTCCTTTCTAACACAGCAGCTATAGGGCACAGACTTTGATTCAACAGGAGGACTCTTTCCCAGCTCCAGCTAAGCTGGGAGGGATGGCTGGGTCTGTAGGATGAAGCAGTGAGACAATACCTGAAGACATCAGACTCATTTAGCCGCTCCTTCTTCTCTTCATTCACTCAGCAAATAGTCACTTAGTAACAAATAGATAATATTAACCCATAGACAAGTTCTACTGGTGCAACTCACCCTCATACTTCAATATTCAGCACAGTGCCTGCTATGTACTAGCTCCACATCAATGTGCAGAATGGATTCAGGAAAGCATGGATGAGTGAATGAACGGGGAACCTAACAGAGGAGCTAACAACCCAATACCAATCCAATAATCAAAGCAGCCAGTCAAATGACTCCCTGCTCAGAGCTTTTGTGCTCTGAGTTGTGCCTCTTCCCTCATCCATCCTGATCTCCTTTCCCACTCTGACATTGGCACTTGACTTGAGATACAGTATGTACATCATACAGTATAATGGATTTCATACAGGACTTGGACCAGGTTTTATTTGTTAATTTGTTACCCATTCGGGCTCCACTTATATAAATAAGAGTAAAAAATTTTGGTGCCAAAGCAATGACAATAAATAAATTTTTTGATGTGCAATAAGTGAAGATACTCAAAAATCCTTCCTTCCTCATTTTATTTCCTTTCCTTTCTTTTGGTTTTTTTTATATAGCTTAGGCTAGCCTTGAACTTGTGATCTTTTTATTTATTTATTTATTTATTGTCAGTCGTGGGGCTTGAACTCTGGGCTTGGGCACTGTCCCTGTGCTCTTCAGCTCAAGGCGAGCCCTCTACCGCTTGAGCCACAACACCACTTCCAGTTTTCTGGTGGTTTATTGGAGATAAGAGTTTCATGGACTTTCCTGTCCATGCTGGCTTTGAACTGAGATCATCAGATCTCAGCCTCCTCAGTAGCTAGTATTACAGGCATGAGCCACTGGTGCCTGGCCTTGTGATCTTCTTAAATGGGATTACAGACATGCATTCTGTCCCCAGCTCAAACTGGAAATCAATCTTTCTTTCTTCCTTTCTTTCTTTCTTCCTTCCTTCCTTCCTCCTTCCTTCCTTCCTTCCTTCCTTCCTTCCTTCCTTCCTTCTTCCTTCCTCCTTCCTTCCTTCCTTCCTTCCTTCCTCGTTCCTTCCTTCCTTCCTTCTTTCCTTCCTTCCTTCCTTCCTTCCTTCCTTCCTTCCTTCCTTTCTTCCTTCCTTCCTTTCTTTTTCTTTCTTTCTTTCTCTCTCTCTTTCTTCTTTTTCTTTTTCTTCTTTCCTTCCTTCCTTTCTTCTTCCTTCCTTCTTTCCTTTCTTTCAGGTGGAAAATTGAACCCAGGTCCTTGTGCATGGTAAGCATGTGCCTTGTCACTTAAGCAATGCTGTCAGCACTGGTGATTTTGTAAAAAATGAATGTAACAGATATTCATAGCATAAAGTAATGGTAAGCTGTTTCATAAAATGTATTTCAGGCAAATATTTGTGTGTATATCTAGGTCATGTGTGTAAAAGATAGTTGTTGGGGTTTTTTTTGTTTTTTTTTTTGCTGATTTCCAGTCATCTACATGAAAATTTGAAAAATCCTATCTTAAATTTGCACTCCAGAAAAGAACATTTTTCTTTTGAAAATGAGTTTCTTTTTTTTTTTAAAGAGTTGACTTTCTCTTAGAATCAGGCCAGCCTTGGCTGGTCCTCCTCAGATTCTAAGCAGAGTATTTTGACTTGTTCTATAAGCTGGACCAGAGAAGTATCACTCATATTTTCCAAGTCCTGTCAGGAAATGAAACAAAATGAAGTACTAACAATTATTTCCTTCCTATGAAGCAAATGATTTTTACTGGAGATTTCCCCAGCATCTGTTACAGGAGATGAGAACTTGCCTCTGTGTCTCTAAGTACCTTAGAGGATGAGTCATTCACAATTTCTATCTGCCATCCACAACAGCAGATTTGGGTATCCTGCTGGACTTTCCCCTCTGCTGAAGAGAAAAGGCTTGTTTCAATTGAATGAGGTTACTGTCTGAAGACCTAATCTTGCCGAAAGGAAGCAGGAAGCAGTAATAGTATTGCTAAGTATGATCCTAATCCCTCCTGCAAGCAGAGCCTCTGAATCCAGGGCACCCAGTGGTGGAACAGAAGAATACCCAGAAGTGTAATTAATAATGATTCCTTGATGGGGCAAATGCACATGAAAATGGTGGCCCTGGAAAAACAAGCTGCCTTCCGGAACAACCCCTTGAGCTCTGCTAAGAGGCAGGGAGAATTCCATTTTATCAGGTCTAGGGGTTGACTTGAAGAAAACGAGACCTGGTAGGTTCAAGGTAAAATAGATTCCACAGGAAGTTCAGAAGGACAGAAGTTCCAGGCCAGGGAAACCACCCAAGATTGTTAAACTGGCTGCTCATATGATGAAATTTGCCCTGAGTCTATGCCACCCAGATGCAAACAAATCAAATCAAAACAAAACAAAAACACCCTTAAACCCACAGTCATTCTTTGGCCAAACTGACAATGAGTAATAATTAACAGAATGTTCTTTTCCTTGGCTAGATGCCTAGGAGAAGGACTTTGTTTCTCCTAGTTGGCGTAAAGAGCCTTTGTCAGTTTTCTTCCTTTCCAAGAGAGGGGAAAGGAAAGCTATTTCCTCTCCTCTGGTGCAGTTCTCTCGTCTTAGTGGTCTGTGGGTCAGGCTGCCACCCAATTACATCTTCATTGTTTTAAAATGGAAACTCTAGGAAGCAATGGGCCAGAGACTTGAGATCAATGGCCATCATAATACTGTGCTTCACGCGCTTTGGAGCACATATATCCTTGCTGCTCACTCTATGAAATTCCACATTGCTTTAGCCCCAATAGAAGATGATAACAAGGTCCTGATGCCGGTGCCTTCACCTATAACACTAGCTACTCTGGAGGTAGAGACCAGGAGGATTGAGGTTTAAAGCCAGGCTGGGCAGGAAAGTCCTCAAGACCTTATTTCCAATTAACCAGCAAACTAAGCTGGACTAGAGACAAGGCTCAAGTGATAGAGCATCAGCCAAGAGTAAGAAGACCCTTAGTAAAAGCCCTGGAAAACACACATACACACACACACACACACACACACACACACACATACACACACACACACACACGCACACACACACACACACACACACACACACACACACACACACACACGAGTACATGGGAAGGCATCATTACTCAGCCTTATTATCTAAATTTTAGTCTAACAGATTTGTACTTGCAATACAGTAGATGGTGAAGATTGGGAATAGCACCTACTTTCAGCATCTTTCTCACATTTGATCCTAAGCTGACTTTTCCATAGTTCAAATAATAAATAAGGCTTTTTGAAAGGTAATGACTACATTTTTTTGGTCCATTGTGGGGCTTGAACTCTGGGCTTGGGCTGCTGTCCCTCAGCTCTTCAGCTCAAGGCTAGCTCTCTACCACTTGAGCCACAGCACCATTTCCAGTTTTCTAGTGGTTTATTGGAGATAAGAGTCTCATGGACTTTCCTGCCTGGGCTGGCTTTGAACTGCAATCCTCAGATCTCAGCCTCCTGGGCAGTTAGGATTACAAGTATGAGTCATCAGCATCCAGCTTACATTTATTTTTGAACAGTGTTACCCCCTCCTTCATTTTCTCCCACTTTCCCTCCCCCACCAAGTGGTAAAGTTTATATCTAACATAGTGTCTAGTGAGTATCACTGTTGCATTGGTTCACCCTTTGTCCCACTGTTTCTGTGATTTTCCTTCCCTTCCTAATATCAGATAAACTTACATACAAGACAAGGGTACAGAAATCAAAAACGGGATTTATAAAGAAGCGATGAAACTAGAAAGCTGTAAACAAGGTCCCATTGGCTGGTATTTTGGAAGATGCAGACTACTGTGATTATCAGTTTTAGTGAGGGTGATGTGGTTGATAAGCGACATGGAAACACACAGATTTTTTAAATAGACAGATTTACTTGGAAATGAATGGCTTGTTTCAGATCTTGCAAAGTTACAGGACTCACCAAATATGATCCACATTTCACTGAAACAGATTAGGGACCAGAGAAGAATGTTTAGACACATCAGTGAAGAAAATTCAGTAAAAGCTATGACATGTAATCAAAGTTTAAGAGGTGGGAGCCTTCCAAAAATGCCTATAAAGAGTTATTACCAAGTAAACTTCTTTGAGAATATAATTTGGGGCAGTAGTTTTCGCCATTTACAGCTTAATATATGCATCTCTCTTTTGTGAGCTGGAAATGTGTACATATAAAGCCTTCCCTGATCGTCAGCTCTGCTTAGAAGAATACCTATAATTTTATATGAACATTTGAGGTAAAGAAGGATAAACTAACAAGAGGGAAAAGGAAAGAATGTGATAGAAATATGAAAAAAAGGAAAATTAGAGGAAGGAAAAGACAGGCAGGCAGGCAGGAAGGGAGGGAGGAAGGAAGGAAGGAAGGAAGGAAGGAAGGAAGGAAGGAAGGAAGGAAGGAAGGAAGGAAGGAAGGAAGGAAGGAAGGAAGGAAGGGAGGGAAGGAGGGAGGGAGGGAAGGAGGGAGGGAGGGAAGGAAGAAACGAAGGAAGGGAGAGAGGGAGAGGGGGAAGAGAGAGAAACAATTTCAAGTAGAGTCTACAAAATAGAATGCAGACAAAAATAGAGATAGACATCGTTTATCCTATGCCACAGCCTGGTTGTAGCTAGAACTGAATCTGGATTGGCATCTACTTATTTATTATAAGGAGAAATCTTCTTTATCTGGGCTCTAGGGCTAGGAGCAGGAGTAAAATTCTACAATGATTAATGTCCAGAGACTCCCATTGGAGAACTAATCAGTCTGAATCAATCTTGGTGGGGTAAGGAAAAAAGTAAGTGAAGAGAGAATGAAGTGTTTGGAAAGCACTGTGTAGGAAAGTCAGAGGTGAGTGAGTTTATTTCAAACAGAAATGACAAATGTTCTCTAGATTGTAGGAAAAGCAAACACACAAGGTTTTCTTGGCACAGAGGAGGTGGTCAATAAATAGTGGGTGTGGTTTTGGAAAGGCAGAGAAATACATGCTAAAAGATTTGAGAGAATAAATTATATTAATAGCACCTTGGAAGTATTTAGGCTTCAAACTGATATGCCAATTCTTTTGATTTATTTGGTGATGCTGTTCCCCTACTAATCTTGTAGGAAACAAGATTATTTTTCTTTTATTCCATTGTGGTCTCCATGAAGTCCCCTTATGAATTTAAAACTTTCAAGTCTTTTCCTTTTTCTTCTCTTTTCTCCTCTTTTCTTTCTGGGGATTGAACTCAGGACCTCACTTGGCATTTTTGCTCATGGCTGGTGCTTTACCACTTGAGCTATGTCTCTATTGCCAAGTTTTTTCTTCTTATGACTTAGAACTAAGTCAGAAGCTGACATCTTTGCTTCTGGGAAGGGCCACCTTTCTTCAGCCTGTCTTCTCACTCTTCTTCCAGCATTGTCACCAGCCAGAGCTGGTGAATTTTTGGTGAATTACTTTCATCATTTACTTTTCCAGAACAAAGAAGGAAATATATAACTCAAAATCAATTGACTTAAAAGTATGAAGAAAGAGTAGTGAAGGGAGATGAAAGAAAACATAGAAGATTGTTTTCTCTCCAATGGAGTAATGGGTTCTTGATCTTGTTTCTTCCATTCTATCTTCACAAGCTATCAAGTGTGGCTCAGGACTGGAGTATCCAGTTCAGACAGAGAACTCGCAGAAGAAAGATAATAATATAATGTAATAATATCATGTAATATCATAATAATATCATGTAATAATAATATCATGTAATATAAGGTTACCTAACACTACCTGCCTATGTTTAAACACTTGACTTTGTCATTGCGTCACGCCAAATCTTCTCCTGATTCTCCACCTCACTGGGAATCCTGCTAATGATTATGGCTGGGTCTGAGGGAATGAAGGGGAATTCTGAGCTGGAACTTGGGTTGTGGAATTCCCAAAGCAAAATTGAAAGTGGTGATGAGATTTCATGATCCTTAGTGTAGTGAGATACTTCAGACACCAAATGAGTTCCGGAGACATGTGGGACTTGGCTCAGAATCTCACCACAATGTTTTGATGGCAAATTGCCTTCTAGTTTGCCAACAATCAACTTCAAAAATACTATGATAATCAAGACGTTTTCATCTATTTACCTAGATTGAACAGAATTGAATATAATCTAACACTTTCTTATTTGAGCTTTTGCATGAAATTCAAATGGCTCTAACTTGTCTGAAGAAGGGCCTTCAAATAAAGTCTATTGAACACATCCTATTCAAGTAGCTTTGCCCCCCTTACAGGCAGCTTTGCCCATAGGAAAGGAGGTAATAAAGGCTAATACTCTGGTGGTACTAACACCTTCATAATGTTTGTAGAAGGAGCAACCTTGGGCCAAATGAATAAGAAAAGAGGAAGTTCCCAAACCACTTCCAAAGGGCTGAGGCTGAAGAGCAGATGTCTATGGTCTGCCCAAATGTCTGCCACATGGCCCAGCAGTGCTACCGCTGCCGAAACCCCAAGTCTACAAGTCAGGGTGGTCTGGAAGGGAAGGATTGTTTTCCTGAGAGTGGTTTCAAGAATGTAGCTCCTCACCTAATAAAAGGAATGTGCAGCGATTAACTGAGTCTAATATTAGTATCTGCAAAATAAAGAGCAATTGGGCCTGGTATGAGAGAGCAAACTTTGCAGGCGCCCACCGCCAGGTAAAATCTGTTCTTTTTTTAGTCATAAATCTTTCTTGAATACCAGAGAAGAATTTCACTTCCGTCAGAAACATTGAATGAACCAAAGAGAAAGCACATGTTGTTTTGGAGATGAAAGCCTAGTGGGTTTAAATTCCTGGTGTCTTTTTGCACTGTTTTCCTGGCTTCTTTCTTGTAGTGTCCTTGACTTTTCTATGCCTTGAATTGCTCTCTATCTACTAGAGCAGTAGTGAGGGAAGATGGGCCAGTTGTTTCAAGCATTTGTTTTTTTATCAGAGAATCTGTGTTTGAGATTGCACTTCCCTGTTCTTCAGGTGGACTTTCTGGATAATTATGGAAAAAACATGGATAGACTTTAAACTGGAGAAAACCACTAATTGCAGTGCAGACACTGGATTGACATGCTCCCTGAACAAAGTTACCACTCTTGTAGAAATGAAATTCAGATTAAGGACAGCAAGTTTACTTATACTATCAGACCTGCTGGGCCAGCAGTATACATTTTAGCAAGCTGTCCAAGTGATTCCTATGAATGCTGAAGTTTGGGCTCAACTGATGTAGGAAGCATTCTCAGCATAGGATTTATTATATGTCATCATATCATGAACCTTTTAAGTTATTTATTGTGAGAGTTTCAGCATTAAGTTCGACACTTCAAAGTGTCTTCAAGAACAAGAATTCAGTAAGCAATCAACAAATATTCCCCTCAAAATGTTGAACCACTAGTTCAGTAGACATTATTTAACTTCCCTCCTTCCCTCTCCTCCTTTTTCTTTTCCTGCCTCTCTTTCTCTCTGCATTACATCATTGTAGGAGGTGGGGGGGAACCTCTTCCTCTTTATCAGATGGGGCTGATAATCAAATCAGTTTTGCTCCCCTTACCACTTGATTAACACAGATGAACTAATGAGAGTACCTCACTCCCTGAGTTTAGAGAGTGGTCACAGATCTTAGAGAGTCTCTGACAATCTTCAAGTGTGAAGGAGAGCATTATGATCTCTATAATGAACAGACTATCCCTGTACCTGATTTTGTGGACACCAGGCAAACTTGGAGCATCAGAAGGCAGATTTGATTCCATGTGGGAAAAGTCTGCTTAGTAACGATGTCAACTCAGAGGAAAGCAAAGGTAAATGTTGGAGAGAGAGAGAGAGAGCTGAAGCTATCTTTTGAATCTTCCCTTGGTGCCAGAATCAGATCTTTGTTTGAATTTCATATTCTGTTCAGCATCCCTTGACTACTTCAACACAGGAGCTTGAGGAAATGGGAGCTACTGATTCTTTTCTTTCTTTCTTTCTTTCTTTCTTTCTTTCTTTCTTTCTTTCTTTCTTTCTTTCTTTCTTTCTTTCTTTCTTTCTTTCTTTCTTTCTTTCTTTCTTTCTTTCTTTGTCAGTGTGAGCCTTGAACTCCGGGAGCTGTCTCTGACCCTCTTTGTGCTCAAGGCTAGCACTCTACCATGTCAGCCACAGCGCCACTTTCGGCTTTTTTTGTTTATGTGGTATTGAGGAATTGAACCCAGAGCTTCATTCATGTTAGGCAAGCACTCTACCAATAAACCACCTTTCCTTGTTGTCTTAATTTTTCTTTTTTCTTTTTTTTGGCCGGTTGTAGGGCCTGAACTCTGGGCCTGGGCACTGTCCCTCAGCTCTTCAGCTCAAGGTTACTGCTCTACCACTTAAGCCACAGAACCACTTTTGGCTTTTTCTGCTGGAATCGAACCCAGGGCCTCATGCATGCAAGACAAGACCGCTACCACTGAGCTACCTTCCCAGCCCTCTGTTTTAATTTTTCTAGAGGCTTATACTCCTAAAAAAATGTTGTTGTAGATCATGTTGTGTGCCTTTTGTTTCATTGAAACAGAATCTTGCTATGGAGTCAAGATAAATTTCAAACCTGCTGTAGGCTCTGTATTGCCTGGGACTGCATCACGCTTGGCTCATCAGGCTGTTTTCTATAAGATTTGTCAAGCTAGAGGCCCAGGACTAGGTCTTATCTTTTTTTGTTTGTTTTCTAGGTCTTATCTTATAAAATGGTCACGTAAATTTGTGAGAAAATTGAGGAGGCCAGCAGAAGCACATCTCTGGAGAACATTTCACTTTGATGGAATAACCCAGTCCTGGGAATGGGAACACATAAGAGGTAGGAGCTTTGAGAAATAATTCAGAGGATGTCATTGGCATTGCTGACATTGGAGAGAGCAATGTTTTTACCTCATTTTTCTCTAAAGCTGGCTGATATCACGTTAGGGCAATAAAAGGAGGAGAAGACACTATACTCACAATAGATTTGACCTAATTTCCTGTCTGCCAACTTTTTCCACTTGGAACAATGGTTGAAAAGAATCACTGGGGGCAGAAGGCCTCTACCTCACAATCGTGGATGGCCCTGAAAATCCCAGGCCTTCCCTTCATGCAAGCCTGAGGCATAGCTTCCATTCTGTGTTACCTCTATGCCATCACATAGGCATTTGTTATTGTATGAAGAAAATTTTGTAAAATGAGCTGTTTGGTCAACAACTGTAGTGCTGTATCCACAAACAGTGAAAATCTTTCTAACAATTGCCTGGTCTGTGTCCCAGCTAACACCAGACCTCTCTGTGACTAGAGTTCTTTCCCTGGACTCTGTATCTACAGCTCCATCTCTAGTTTCTCCTTCCCACATCAAAATGTACTACCTCTGCTCTCTATAAGGCTCTTAAGTTCTGCCTATGATATCTCCCTACACCTAACCCCTCTTGAACATGTAATCCTTAGGTTCGTCTTTATAAATGTTATAAAATTGTTACCAATTTTTAACACTCATTAATTCTAAGTTTACTTTCATCACATTATCTAATTTACTCCCTACAATATCCCTACAAATTATTATTGTCTCAATCTTGACGATGGGGACCTGGAAGCTGAATGGAGTTGTGTGATTTGCTCAGTTACTCAGTTAATTAGTAGTGGAGCCAGGACAAGAAGTCAGAATATCCTCATTTGTATGGTCTATATTCTTTTCCTCACACCCTATTTTCTCGGCTTTTGGATCTTTGAATTAATATGATTATATTTAGCTCACATCACTTTCAATCATTTCTCCCTGTCTCATATAGCCTTGAACTTGGTTCTTCAAACTCCTTAAATTTTCTTCAAATTATTTCAAAAGTTTCTAGCAGTAAAGCTGTATTCCAAGTACTCTGACTGCTGAGATTGAGGCCTGGCACTCATCAAATGAACTTTGGCGAATGAATTTCTTTGGCTATTTCATTAAGTATTTCTTGAATACTTAAAAAAGTAAGTTTTCCTTAGAAATGCTTCTTCTCCTCCCTCTTTCCTTTCCTTCCCTCCTTCCTTCTTCCCTCCTTTCTTCTTTCCTTCCCTCACTCCTTCCCTCTCTCCTTTCTTTCCCTCCTTCCTTCCTGTTTAAATTTAACAAGCTCCCTTTGAACAAAGAGTTGAAATTCCTATTAGTGGAATGGATAAACTTCCTAAAGAGCAGGTAAAACAAAGAGCTGCTTTCCCACTCCCAACCTCCCATGTAGTAAGGAAAATTCTAGAAAATGTTGATAAAATAATTTTAAAAGTCATCGATTTATTGCCTTTCATATCTATAACATATTTAATTCTCCTGCTCCCATATTGCTCCTAGTTACTCTCTGCTGTGACATAATCTTTATTTCATCTAATTGTTTAAAAAGTGGAGAATTTCTTACAGTATTGCTTGCTTTTGGTATGTCCACAACATTTTTAAAAAGTAGACATCACATAATGATTGAAATAAAGAGTCATGTAGCATGTATAAAGGGCTATGTCACTTATGTGTGAGTGCTTGAAAAGAGGTAATGGGTTTTACAGCTAGCTGATTTTAAATTTTAAACCATTTTGTGTGTTTTTTTAATCACACTTCAAGTACATTCGTTTTTAATCTTAATCTGTTCAAATATTAGACTTCCTGGTTTACATGTTCACTGAAAGTGTTTTGGGTTAACACTGATTATTGATTTTGGGGGGAGAGGGGGAATGACATCTTAATTTCAAATATCCCCAAAACTAAAAACAGCATTTGGGTAAATTTACATCCATAACCTTGATTGACCTTCAAAACAAGTCAGTGAAATATCACTCTTTTTTTTATTGTGAAAATACTGTACAGAGGGGTTACAATTACATGGGCAAGATAATGAGTACATTACTTATCAAGCATTGTAGCCTCCTCCTTTGTTTCCCCTTCCCATCCCTTCCCATCCTCCCCACATTCCCCACCCAATCCTTCGACATAACGACTTGTACATCTCATTGTTGCAATGGGTCCACCTGTATTTAAACGATTTGTTTTTCCCCTTCCTCTCCACAAATTATACCAACATCAAATACAGTGAAAGCAGGGGTTATACTGTGGGGGAGGCACTCTTTACGAGGTGAGAAGCCGAAGGTCAGTGGCTCTCATTCTACAGTTACTGATTCAGGTTTATAGGGTGGAGGAGAGGCGAGCTGCAGGGAGGGAACTGGGTGCTACACTTGCAAGCTACACTTGCAAGCTTACGGGGGACATTCATTTTGGCTGCTATGAAGCAGAGATTTTGTCTACAGAAACAGTGCCTGTCTTTGTTTCTGATACCAGCTTCAACCCAGAATTACCCTTCTATCTTCTTCAGCCACATTGGTGCCATTTCAGAAACTTGTGACAGTCACTCAGAGTTGCTGAGAGATGGCAAGCCACTGAGGTTGGCCAGATAAAATGGAGGACCACCCCATCAAGTTTCAGATGAACAATGGAGACTTTTTAACATAAGGATGTTTCTCTGAAATGGAATTTTAAGTGGGTGTCCTGTATATTTAAATGCTAAATCTGGCAACCCTATGATCCATCTTCCTAGTCAGCCAGTTGGTGGTCTGGCCTAAATGTTCAAAAGAGAGTCCACTAATAATACCATGGGAGGCAGAGGTGGAGCTGGATTGTACTTCTTGGGGTCCATGGCTGGCCCCATTGCCTAGTACCTTCATTCAACTTCTGAACCTCATGTTCCTCCTCAGTAAACCAGTGGACAGCAGCAGCTCCACTTCCCTTAGGACTGTAGTGAGAAGTAAGTAAAATATTGTGAAACTGACACATGCTAAATGCTCCATAAACTGCTTTTATGCATTTTATATAATGCCTCCTCCATCAGAGAATAAAATGACAATAATCCTCTGAGCCATCCACAATCAAACTTCTATATATCCATGTGCATTGTTTTGTGTGTAAGATTTATATGATTTATCTATGTGACATACGTAGCTATATAATGATATATATTAGGAGTTAATTAGGCAGGACACATGTAAACTTTGGAAGTATATTGCATTGCATAATTTTACACTTATTTTTCCCAAGTTAAAAACTAATCTTGCCAGGCGCCAGTGGCTAACACCTGTAATCCTAGCTACTCAAAAGCCTGAGATCTGAGGATTGCGGTTCAAAGACAGACTGGGCAGGAAAATCTGTGAGACTCTTATCTCCAAGTAACCACCAGAAAAACTGGAAGTGGTGCTGTGGCTCAAGTGGTAGAAGGCTTGCCTTGAGCTGAAGAGCTCAGGAACAGCGCCCAGGCCCAGAGTTCAAGTCCTATGACCAACAACAGCAAAAACAAAATAAATCTTCTATTATACTCTAAATTTCCTAAATGTAGATATTAATTTAAGAATAATTTAGGTCAAAATACAGCAACTGTATACTCTGAATATTGCAGATATTACAGTTTTACCATATGTCATTTTCTCCATGTGTTTATTTGCCTATCTGCCTGTTAGCTCTCAAACTTTAAATTTACAGCTACACAATACAAACTGTTGTGCATTTATCTTTTATCTTTGAACTACTATTAAAAGACTACTATTAGGATTTGGAAATGCGATTCTCCAAAGGCTTGGAAAAGCTTGGTTCCAGCCCTTGACACCATGGGGGCTGGTGGAATCTTTAAGAGGAGGGGCCTTGCGGAAGGTCTTTAGTTAGGATACACCAGTGAAGGCAAAATTGGGACCCAGTCCATCTCTCTGTTTCTTGTTAGCTTACAGGTCCTGAGGTAAAGGGTTTTGACAAGTATTCTTGCCATGATGTGCTGCCCCCAGGCCCACCCACAGGACCCAAAGCAGATCTACCTGGTGATGGAGCAACACTTCCAAACCGTAAGCCCAAATAAACCTATCCCCTATTTTAAAAACTCTTTTATTGTTCTGTAATATTGAAAGCTTTAAAAAAATATTAAAAATATTAAAGTATATTAATTGTACAGAATAATGGGTTTGACAAGCACATAAAATTTATATTTTATATTATATATACACATCATAGTATATTATATACTATATTATATTGAATCAAGTATAATGTATATATTATATATATCATAATATAGTATATAGAGTATTATAGGTATATATAGTCTATATATAGAGTATAATGTATATCATATATGCACATATAATACACTTTGATCATAACCCTCCCCTCAATTCCTTCGTCTTTTGCCTCCTCTGTACAGTTATCCTTCCTCATTCCAGGTAGTTCCCTTCTACTTTCATGATTCTTATTAAACTTTTCCTCTTTATAAGCTGACTTATCTTAGGCATTTGTTGGCGTAAGGGAAAGCTGACTAACAATTACAATATGACTTTACCTGAAAGAGAGAATCAGGTAAGGGACCTAAACTGTAGGAATTTTCCCGATGCTTTTCAAAAGTCCATTGGGGAACAACAAAATAGTGAGACAAAAGACAAAGGGGGCACCAATGCAACAGTGATGCTCACAAGACAGTATGCTGGGGGCTGGGAAGGTGGCTCAGTGGTAGAGCGCTTGCCTTGCATGCATGGGGCCCTGGGTTCCATTCCTCAGCACCGCATAAGCAGAAAAAAAAGCCGGAAGTGGTGCTGTGGCTCAAGTGGTAGAGCACTAGCCTTGAGCTGCAGAGCACAGGGACAGAACCCAGGCCCAGAGTTCAGGTCCCACGACTGGACCACCCCCACAAAAAAGACAATATGCTGGAAATATCTGTACAACTGGAGGGAAAGTGGGAGAAAAATGAGGGAAGGGGTAACAAGAAACATACTCACTACCTTACTTATGTAACTGTAACCCCTCTGTACATCACCTTGACAAGAAAATTTAAAAATAAATAAATATAAACAGCAAATCACAAAAAGGCAGTCCATCGGTAATTAAGAAAACATGAAAAGTTGAATGATACCTAAAGGGTTTATGGTTTAGTTGAAGGTTGAGGAATGAAGAATTAAACATTTGCACAATTAATCATGGTACAACACAGTGATAAGGACAGAAGATGAATTCTGAAAACTAATCTTACAGGACTAGATGTTTTTGGTTCATTACCATATCACATTCAAAAATGATTCTGTGTAGTAGGGAAGAAAGAGAGAAGGAAGGAAGGAAACAAGGAAAGAAGGAAGGAAGAAAGGAAGGAGATAGGAGGGAGAAAAAGAGAGAAGGAAGGGGAGAAAGAAAAAAGAGAAAGAAATTTAAAAGAAAAAAGAGAAAGGAAAGAACGGAGGAAAAAAGAAAGACATCTTTAAGATACCTTCCCATAGCAGTTTAATTTTTCTTTCCTTTTTCTTTTTCTCTTCTCTCATTCCTTTTCTCTTGGACATAGACCTTTCCATTAAGATTAACATGAAAGGTGATTTTTAAAATAGTGTCCTAGATGTTAGTAAACAACATGCTTAATGTTTTAAAATAAGATGATCTTATAAACCACAAAATATTTCAGACAAAGTATATTTAAGATCAATGAAAATGAGTATTTCTATGTCCACTTTTTGTTCAAATCTATGTACCTCTATGTAGTACTGTGCAGTACCTAAGGGATGCAACAACTTGTCCTGTGCGGGGAGTGATTGGCGTTCACTCCCCACTTCAGCAAGGTCATTTGTTAGGGTATATCATGAGCCCCAAGGATGCCTTTGCCTTTGTCTCAGTATTCCTGTATTGACACAACTGTTTGAAGGAAACAAGAGCCAGGCAAACATTAAGTACATATGTGTGTGCACCTGTTCATATAAAACTATATTTGTTTTATATTACTCTTGTAATTTTTTGCCCATGTAATATTTTTATTAAATGAATTTCCTCTCTTCCTCTCCCATGACAGTAGGAATTATTGCTGCTATCATCTGCTCCTGCTGGGCAATGGGCATAGATAGAGGGAGGTTTGAGATCAAGTGCTTGTGCCCTCACATGGCAGAGTGAGATTTTGAGGGTCTTCAACATTCCTTGTTACACAAAAGGAAGTACAACTTCAACCACAGTGATAATTATGTAATAGATAAGATTCAGGAGATTTGGGGTTCCTGTATAGCTTTATCCAGATGTTATCCTAGATAAAAATAGACCAAGACAGGCTTATCTACTTAGCTTTAAGCCTGGATTGCAGCAATCCATTCAGCAAGGAGAATGCACACAAGCTTAAGCCTTTTCCTACACTGCTGTGAGAGTGTTTCAACATTCGGCCCTGAGAATTACTGCCCCTGTGTGTGTGCACATATCTGTGTGTGTGTATGCATGTGTATGTGTGTGTGGGAAGAATAGGTGGAAGTCAGAGCATCTTGAGAAAGGAAGAAAGAGAGGGAAGGAAGGAAGGAAGAGAGGGAGGGAGGGAAGGAGCGAGGGAGGGAGGGGAAAGGAAGGAAAGAAAGAGGGGAGGAAGGAAGGGAGGAAGGGAAAGAGAGGAGGAAGAGAAAGAGAGAAAGAAATTAAAAAAGAAAAAAAGAGGGGTTGGGAAGTTGGCTCAGTGGTAGAGCACTTGCCTTGCATGCCTGAGGCCCTGGGTTCGATTCCTCAGTACCACATAAGCAAAAAGAAAAAAGCCAGAAGTGGTGCTGTGGCTCAAGTAGTAGAGCGTTAGCCTTGAGCTGAAGAGCTGAGGGACAGCACCCAGGCCCAGAGTTCAGGCCCCACAACCGGACCCAAAAAAAAGAGAGAGATAGAGGGAGAGGGAAGAATGTGCCTTTCTTCCTTGTTTCCTTTTAAACTCCATTTTAAGAAATCATCTTATTGTATCAAAATTGCTTGTATATGAGGGGGGGAAAAAAAACTATCCCCAGAAGTCAGAAGTCAGGTTGAGCATTGCAGGCAGACTCATCTATCTTGTGTGTAATTGGGTCTGCCATTGGTGAGTAGCCACTTGGGAGGAAATTGCTCATGGGAATGAATGAGCTCTTTCAGGGCACAGGGCCTTCGCCAACGATGGCCTCCTGCCAGACCGGCAGGCTCAGCTTCAGGCCACAGAGAAGTTTATTCCTCTGGTTGTACAGATAAACATTTGCTCCGCCTCTTCCTGGTCAGCAGGGTTAGGGTCCCTTTAGAGAGACAGGGACATGGAAATGCCGGAAGTGTTTTAGTGAAAGCCATAGGGAAATGGACCCCTTTGTTTGATAGAAGATGAGGGAGGGTCAGGAGTTTATGACGTCAAGGTGTAAGCTAATGAGGTCATTCCTCCTTCCACTCTGATATCTCTGGGCTGTTTGAAGCCAACTGTTTATAAAGAAGGGCCAGCTCTCATGGCACTTTCTCATAATTGTTCTAGAGAACTGGCATTACTTTCTTTTCCTCTAGATATTCCAAATAATGCCTTGCTGCCCATTTGTACTAACAATGCAAGAGTACCTCTTTTATCCATAGAGGCGTTAGAGATAAATAAATTGATAGGGAAGTGGAATTCCTGTGTTTATGCAGTGAGCTGACACTCCTTCCTGTTTTTCAAGAGCCCTCTGTTTAAGGCCAGTAACAGTTCCCAGCTCGACCACTGCACATAAAATTCTCCAAGATGAAAGTTACTTTCTCCTAAGCTCACGTGGGTACTTTGGAGTAACCTCTTAATGACTTTTCTGAATGAGCCCATGATACAACTTTAGTGGAATTATGTAAAATCAGACTTTGTCTTTCTGGGCCCATCCATTAGAAAGGTTAGAGAAGAATGCTCTCCCTGGAAAAGACTAGAATAAAGGAGAGACATTTGTAGACAGACAGGCAGACATAGTGAAGCGTCTGGAAGGCAAACCACGGAGATAAGCTCATCATTTACTTGAGGAGAAGATGGTTGAAAAATAATCCGAAAGCACTTTTCCCTAAATCCCTTAGTAACTATCACCTTGGAATATGGTTTTGTGTTGACTTGTGGTTCTCGTCCATTTGCATAAGCCTTCTAAGCGTAGGATCTGGAACAAATGCAATCCTTAAAGTCTTAGTTAATAAAGGCACGAGTGAAAAGACTTGTTTCTATATGTTGTAAGCTTTACTATGAGGAGGGGCAGTCTGAATGCAGCGACACCCCAAGCAAAGTGCTTGGCGTTGGTTTAAGCCCTCTGCCTCAAACAAGCCAAGATGCAAACATTCAAAGGGAAAAACACTCTCTGAAGGGAAGGGTACATTGGCAACACCCAAAGTGTTCTAAACAACATTAAATGATTTACAGCTCTTTATAGATGAGCTAGGAATTTGGAGCCTATGCCCCTGGGAAAACAGCCAAAAGCACTGGCTTGGCTATATATTTTAAATATATAGCAACAGCTCAGAAAAATTGAAGTTTTGTGGGTTTTTTTCTCAACTATGATCTTTGCAAGGCTCCTGCCTGGCTAACACTGTTTTCCTTTCTTTCCCTTTAGTGTTCTCCTTTTACTGCCTGAAGGAGAGCGAACTGTTCTGCAGGGAATTTTATCTCTCACTTTCTGTGGCCAGTAAGGAGATCCCAAAGGCACATCTCAGGAAAGTGGAAGGATGCAGGCATGCAAACCCCTTCTCTGCATAGCACTCGGTATTTGGCACCTGCATGAGCTAAACTGAGCAAACTGAACCACCGGAGCCTCTGTCTAACTTAGGGAAGCATAGAAAATTTGGGGGGGGGGGTCCAGTCATGGGGCCTGAACTCTGGACCTGGGCTGCTGTCCCTCAGCTCTTCAGCTCAAGGCTAGCACTCTACCACTTGAACCACAGCCACGATGTCTTAGTCTTATTCAACAGTCATTGAAATAGGCTCATGAGAAGACTCATTGTTAGTTGCAATGATCCTCCATTGCTGGCAGGATGAAGGAATTATCAAGGAATACGATTCACATTAGGTATAGGAATGTGCAGGTGTCTTCTTCATTGCTGTGATTAATTTTGTCATAGTTCAAGGTAGCTTTTACACCTGGCTGACTTACCAGTTTGACAGTTGCTACTGTAGGACTCCCATCACCCTGCTGATTCCTCGGAGCCACATTGGGCTGGCTTACTCTGCTTTGTGTATCATATAAAGAAGAATATGATTTGGTGGGCATGCCTGATGCAATGGAGAAGCAAATGACTGAGAATCAGCACACCTTTCATTCTGGGTAGCCTCTCCCCAACTGAAGCGGAACAGAGTGGAATGATGGTGCTCAGGAATGACCAGTTCCTCCCAGCTTCCAGGAGTCTGTATTCTCTCCCCACCCCCATCCTGCACTACTCCTTAGGGCTTGAAATCAGCTCTACCTCTGAAGATGGGGTATTTAGTGTCGTAGATCTCCACTCAGACCTCCACTCTATCCCGAGGAGATCCTTCAAAGGAGAGAGAGGGAACATAGCAGAAGGGGGAAAACTATATGTTTTCACAGTTCTAATGTGGTTCAAGTCGAAGAGAACTCGAAAGTCCCTGGTCAGTGCCTTCCTGCCCTCTCAGAAGACCTTTGGGAACTAGGCTGTGGGGAGGCATTCTCTTTCTCCACAGTGGATTTCTTTTGCCTAAAGTTTGAAGCCCCAGTTCTTAGTCTCCCTGCTATGGTCTTGCTCACTTTCCAGCTTCATCTCCTGCTTTTCTAGTTTTAAACTAGTAGCAACTTGGCTTTAAAAAAATTCATTTATTTATTTATTGGGTAAGAATTGAATAAGACTCCCATGTAAGCACGAATCTTGGGAATTCAAAAATGTCTTAAGATCTGTTTCTAGACTCTTAGAATTCTTTATAAGGCAAATATACAGAAATGATTACAGTGTGAAAAAAAATAGGCATAAAGTTAAGTTCTTTGGGAATTCCAAGATAGATTCTAACTTGACAGAGAATGAAGGAGTTGGAGAAGAAACAATTTTTAGACAAAGGTGCTTTTGGATGGACCTCAGAAGGAGGCAAATGAACAAGCTGAATAAATCAGGAGAAAGGAAGAATTGCATGTAGAGGAAGCAAGCAATGTGTGGTGTTTCAAACCATAAAGCTTGAGGGTCATTTGGTATTTGTCTCTGTTCTGGTTAACAGGTATAAGAGGCTGAACGCTCAAAGTTCTTCAGCACAGAGGACTGGGCAACCCTTCTTTTCTTAGCTATACAAGTTGCATTCAGTCTTCTCCTTTGTTTACACTGCTCAGGATGCCCATGTATAGCACAAATGGGAAATTGTCACTTACTGGTTCTGACAGTGGGTGTTGATACAATTCAACCCCTGTCCAAATCTAGCAAGAATTGTATGGCCAGTGTTTTGGAGTCAGTTACAGGAAGTCACCTCCATGTCTGTTGGCCATGCTGCATCTGTATTAATGGGGGCAGGGCTTGGAAGGGCAGCCTCCTAAAGTCTTGACCTGTGTCCTCAATGTTTAGTTCTTCAGTTCATACATAGTAGAGAGCATGCTTTCTTCTGGAAAGCCTCAAAATTATGGGTCACAGTTCAGCATTATTTCAAAGGATGGCTTCACTGGATTTACTTGCTTAATGAATCATTGAGAAAAAGTCTATCCCAAGGCCAGGTGTTGTGGACATTTGTAATGTTGTAAGGTGAATTATCCCAAAGCCACATTTAGGTGGATGGAATATTGGAGTCTTTATTACACACTAGCAGTCTGTAAGCCTCCTGTGGTTACAAAGCCCTGCAATCCCCAAATACACATAACATGGTTAACAAACAGGCCAGAGAGGATGGAAAGAATACAAACAATACCAACAAACCAATTCAGGGATCTGGGCATCCATCACCTAGGAGGTGGGGGTGTTTCTTTCCCCCATCATGAGGACAAGAGGCCAGACTCTGCCATCCACCAGCTCAAGATGCTGGCTGATTTGATTCCTGCTGTGTGATCTCCTGGTCTTTCCTTGTTATATAGAGGGGAGGGAAGGGGACAGTGAGGGGAAGTGGAGGAGGGAAGGAAGGAGGGGAGAGGAAGAGGAGGAAGAAGAAAGACCAGAGGATGGAGATGAGAAAGTCCCTTGAATCAAAGTACTTACTGAAGTAGGGAGGTCAGGTCTGACCAGGGCCATATTGGCACATGGTGGATGGTAGAGTCTGGCATCTTGTCCTCATGGTGGGGGAAGGAACCCCCACTCCTCCTAGGTGATGGGTACCCAGATCCCTGGAGGCAGGGGCAAGTACTTGGCTGATAGGTTACTGAATCTGTCAGTCCAGTGCTTGGAACTGGGAATTTCCTATGGATCCGCCCCCTGCACTGACCTATTTAGGCCCAGACC
The DNA here is from genome assembly GCF_019054845.1 of Dipodomys spectabilis. Taxonomy (NCBI): domain Eukaryota; kingdom Metazoa; phylum Chordata; class Mammalia; order Rodentia; family Heteromyidae; genus Dipodomys; species Dipodomys spectabilis. The sequence goes on along the minus strand of NW_024870815.1, from coordinate 3,610,677 downwards.
AGGACAGGCCATGCCACGTGTGTTTCCTTGATCCTGTCTCCTGTGTCCTGTCTCCTGGCTGGTCTCCGGTCATCACAGCCCTCCATCGGAGCTGAGTTGGTTTGTTGGTATTGTTTTTGTTCTGCCATAAAGGCAGAGTGGAGCTGTGCTTCAAGTGGTAGACTGCTAGCCTAGAAAGAAAAAGCTAAGGGACAGCACTCAGACCTTGAGGTCAAGCCCCAGTACTGGTACACACCACACACACACACACACACACACACACACACACACACACACACACACACACACACACACACACACACACACACACACACACCAAGTTTTAGTCTCACTAGATCACATTACCTCATTTTGTAAAGCTTTCTCATCCTCTTCAAATGGAGTTTTTGGAGTGGTGGTGGTATTGGGGTTTGAACTTAGAACCTTGGAATTGCTAGGCAGGAATTCTACCACTTGAGCCATCTCCTCATCCCTTTTCTGCTTTAGTTATTTTTCATATATAATCTCTTATTTATGTCTGGGCCAGCAAGGATAGCGATGTATCTACAGCCTCCCACAGTGCTGGGATTCCAGGCATTTGCCACCATGCTAGGCTCATTTAAAAGAATTGTTTGGTAGTGCTAGCATTTAAACTTAAGGTCTTGCACTTTCTAGGAAGTTGTTTTACAACTGAGTGATGCCGCCACAAAACCAGGCTTATTGATTAAGATAAGGGGTCTTCCTCTCTACAAGTAGTTGGGATTACAGGAATGAACTCAGCTTCTAGCTCACATTCAAATGGATCTATTCTACTCAATTATTAGTATTATCTTTATCTATTAGCCTATCGGTATTATAGCTTGTTACTTCTTAATACAGTTATCGTTTAGCACCTAAGCATTCGATAGATTTGAACTTGAGCTTGTGATGAGGAACACATTGTATAATTCCGGAGATCTTTTTCTTTTCTTTTTTAAAATTTTATTGTTATTGTTATTGAGGAAATGATATACAGAGGGGCACAGTCACATGAATCAGGTAGTAGTGAGTACAATTCTTTTTGAACTGTGCCTCCCCTTCCCTCACTGTCGCCCAGTTTTTCCCTTCCATCCCTGCCCACAAGATGAACAGTTCATTTTCCACATAGTATCTAGTAAGTACCATTGTATTTGTTCACCCTTCGTTCCACTTTTTTGTTCCCTCTCCTTACCTTCCCAGAGATCTTTTTCTTTTAATCTGTGAAATGGGTAAATGATATCTACCACATAAATTATTTGGGGGACTATATTATATAATTTCTACACAGGACATAGAATGGCATTTGCTCATAAAAAGCTAATTAAAGTAAACTCTTTGGATTTTTGGTGTTGTTGTTTTGGGTCTGGTCGTGGGGCCTGAACTCTGGGCCTGGGCGCTGTCCCTCAGCTCTTCAGCTCAAGGCTAGCACTCTACCACTTGAGCCACAGCACCACTTCCAGCTTTTTTCTTTTTGCTTATGTGGTGCTGAGGAATCGAACCCAGGGCCTCATGCATGCAAGGCAAGTGCTCTACCACTGAGCCACCTTCCCAGCCCTAAAGTAAACTCTTCTAATACCTATCAGGACACCCTTCTCAAAACCTGTCTCAAGTATCATATCTTTTCCACAACCTTCCATCAACTCCATTTTCCCTGGGCTTGTCCACAGCTTCTAAAAAATTAATTTTTTGGCCACAAATTAGCTTAAGTTTGTCAGAAGATCAAATAAGGAGAGAGATAAGGAGAGATGGGATTTTAATAAACTTGATCTGATAGCTCATTGCATGCAGAATTTTGAACCCTCAAATGCACACACTTTATTTATAAAATCTTATGCAAAATACATGTACTAGCCATAATAGCGTATCTGAGTCTATTCTAAAACGTTGTTATTATATATAAGACTCTTGTGAGTGGGGAGTCTAATGGGGTTCCCTATGTTCCTTGACCCTTAAAGTTCATGCTTTGGGGTAACTGTTTTTCCTGGAGCATGGGAAGGCATGTACTTTGCATCTAACTTAAAGAATATGGCAGAAGTGGATGATGGTGACACCACACTGTGCTTCATTGCCTGTGATCTGTCTTACTAGCCCCTTGCTGCTAGCTTGAGGAGGTGAGAGACCATGTTGGAAAAATCCAATTGGCAATGACCTATGAACAATCTCTAAAAACAGTAGTCATCTCTAGGAGCAGATGGATTTCTCAACCACAAGAAGCACAGCCCAAAGTCTGATCATAAGGAGGTAAATATTGCCAGTAAGTCAAGTGATATTGGAAATAGATTCTTACCCTCTGTTAAGCTTCCAAATGAGAACACACTGCAGCTGACATCTTGGTTCACAGCTTTGTGAGACCTTTAATATAAAAACTCTTCTAGAAAACTCAATCCATGAACAAGCTATGAGAACTAATCAGCAACTGTATAAGTTAGAAAACAAGTTCAACATACAAAAAGCAACCTGTGCCAGCAATAAGAAAAAATAAAAATAAATTCCAGGCCTACTAAAAGGCAAAAATAAGCAAAAAAATAGCCCAAAATTATAGCAGAAAATACAAAAAAACCATACTCTGACCTAAGTATAGAGAAGCTTTTCTTAAATAAGACAGTACAAACTTGTCATAAAGAAAATGACACATTCAACTAAATCACTATACAAATTTTTATATTAAAAAATCATCATAGGTAAGCTCAAAAGGGAAGAGAAATCTGGGAGAAAATAATTGCCGCTCTTTAACTAGATAAATAATTTGCTTCTAGATTGTAATTTAAAATATGATTTATGTTAAAGAATTGCAACCAAAAAAATGCTAACAGCTCTGAGCAGAAACACAGAAAAGAGCTATAAATGACTAATATATAGATTAAAAAAGATGTTTAGTTTCACTAGTGCTTAGAAAACTAAAACAATGAGATGCATCCCCTCATTTTTCAGATTCCTAACAATTCATTGTCAATTTTTAAACTGAGACAAAAAACAGTATCATTCAAGTCATTTTGATGTACGGAGCTTAATGTTGTTAAGTGTATTTATATAGTTGCACAGGAAGATCTTTTTAACTTTTTTATCTAGCAAATCTGAAAGTCTATACCTATTAAATAACTTTCCTCTTACCTTTCCCCCTAGTCCCTGACAAATGCCTTTCCACTTACTATTTCTAGATTCCTCATAGAAGAGGAATCACAGTATTTGTCTTTTTTGTATGTCTTTACATAATGTCCTCGGTGTTATTCCATGTTATAAACATGTGACAGAATTTTCTTCCCTTTTAAGAATGATAGGCATCTTTCTAATACATGCATTCATTCATTCATTTAATCATTCATTCACTCATTCAGTCCATCACCCAATAGGTTAGTCTCGCCCCTACCATGTGCCAGGCACTATTCAAGGTGTTGAGGATACAGAGTCAAAAGACTCTGGCTCAACTTAGAGCTGATGAACTTGCACAATTAAATCAGAACAATAGAGTTAAGTGAGAGTTATGTAGGACAGATTTTTTTTTTTTTGTCAGTTGTGGGCCTTGAACTTTGGGCCTGGGTGCTGTCCCAGGCTAGCATTCTGTAACGATTTTGAGCCACAGCACCACTTCTGGTTTTCTGGTGGTTAATTGGCGATAAGAGTCTGGGCTGGCTTTGAACTGTGATGCTCAGATCTCAGCCTCCTGAATAGATAGAACAACAGGCCTGAGCCACTGGTGCCCCTAGGACAGATTTTTTAAAACAGAATTCTGCTATGTCTTGGTCATACTTGTGAAGAAGACAATTTGGGGGGATTAGACTGTTATTGGTAATTTATAGAAGGCTTATTTCCCAGGAAGGTTGGTGAATTTGGAAACACCACTAGACTGGGAGGAAAAAAGTAAACTTATCAAACCAACTCAGGTTGGCCTTTGATTTAAAGGAAGAGAGTTGAGATGGCTTTACACTGTCCCATGCTGGCCCAAACTTGTGACACTTGCCCAACATCAAAGGATTGAACATGTTGAAATTAAAGTATTCCTGCTCAGCACCAGGACTATGCATGTTTAATAACAGGCAATAAACATTTCAAAAAGCATTCTAAAGGTACTTGGGAAATCCTGTTAAATTTTAAATACCAGCTACATATCTTTATTTAAAACTGTAACTTTACGGTTCTATTTAATTTGTAACTATCAGACTTCTAACTCTCTCACCTTAAAAAGATGAATGTTTTAACTCAGCTTTCTTGGTCAAGTGTAGTGACAGATAAAATACCACTATTGGCCGTTAAAAGTCCAAGTGTTGACAACTGCAAACTACAAAGAAATAGAAATTGAGCAGCGGGGAAGGGTTTGGATGAACTTATCTCTCTACCCACCCCCATTCACTTTGAATAACTAACTTTGAATAAAATCTAGGCATTTTTAAAAATAAAAATTCAGGATGAAAAATGGAGCTAAGGACTAGTGTGCAAAGATAAAGAGAATGACACAATTTTCTTTAAACATGGTCATCGTTTTCTTCAAATACATGTGTTGGAAATTAATCTGTGCTTTCAGGATAAGAACGTCAGAATTGTCAAGATTTATGTCCCTCATGGTATTTAACCTCTTATAAAGCCTTATTAATCTAAATCTATAGGATGCCAACAGCTGGTTTGAGAGACATCATCACAGTAAAAAGGTGGATTCTGTTGTAACCACTTATTAAAAACAAACCAAGCCAAACTTGTGGTCTAAAAATTGAGAACAGATGATGTTTAAAAAGCATGAAATGCTTTTGGTGTTACAAACGAGAACCAGGTGTGGAGATAGGTGGCTTGGAGCTGAGGAAGGCCACCTACAAGTAAGACTCATCTTCTTCTTGAAGGATGAGAGATGGTCATCGACTACACAGCCTGGCTACAGCCTTGTGTGTTCTCGGAAGGAGATGTCCCTCTCACAAAGAAAATGTGGACATTATAAAGTAGAAGAAACCATGATCTCTCTCTCTCTTCCTCCATCTCCCTCCCTCTCTCTCTCCCCCTTCTCTCTCCCCTTCTCTCCCTCCGCTCTCTTTCTCTCTGTCTCTGTGTCTCTGTCTCTATCTCTCTCTGTGTCTCTGTCTCTCTCTGTCTGTCTGTCTCTCTCTGTCTCTCTGTCTCTCTCTCTCTTTCGGAGGGAGTGAGGTATAGTGGAGTTTTGAATTTAGAGCTTTACTGTTATCCTGCAGGCACTCTACCACTTGAGCCATGCTTTCAGCCCTTTCACGTTAGTTCTTTTTTAGGTAAAGTCTTGCTTATTTTTGCCCAAGTGGGCCTGGACGACAGCTCTTCAATTTATGCTTCCCTTGTAGCTAGGATAATAGACACAAAGCACCATAGTCCACTTTTTCACTTGAGATGGGGTCTCATTAACTCCTTTTGCCTGGTCTGGTCCTCCTGATTTCCACTTCCTGAGTAGCTAGGATTACAAGCCACCATACTTGGTGAAGGTTGTCTCTTTATAAATATTTACTTGTTCTGAAATCAAGTTAGCCAGCAGACAATATCAAGGAAATGAATGAACTGTTCAAGGTTAAAACAATTAATAAGGCTTCTGAACTGGAGGCTGCTTTCCACTAACTACGCAATTATGAAGGACATCTAATCATCAGCAAGGTGTCTGCTTTTAACCTTAACAAACCTATTTTATGAATGCTGGTGAAAAATGGGTGGCCACTGTCAGATTGATTCCTCTCTCTAGGCCTTTATCTTTTGTAAAATGTAGGAGTGGAACATTATTACTCAAGGTTACTTTTAGCAACAAGCATCTACATTTTTATCTCCAAAATGCTTATCTGCAAAGGAGCAATTAAGAGAAGTTTTATCTTATTCAACCACTCTAAAAAACAGTATGGAGGTTTGTCAAAAAAAATCAAACATATAACTACTCTATGATCCAGAAGTTCCACTCTTGGGCATTTATCCGAAGATTGCAAACCAGTATACAGAAAAGCCACCAGCACAACCATGTTCATTGCAGCACTATTCACCATAGCCAAGGTATGGAATCATCCCATATACCCTTCAGTGGATGAATGGATCAAGAAAATGTGGTATACATACACAATGGAATAGTAAGTAGGCCTAGAGAGACAAAGGTTGCATGTTTTCCCTCATAGGTAGAAGCTAGAATTAATTTGTAAATCTATAAATAAATACTTTGGGTGGTATGTAAATGTACACAAATTCATTAACTGTAATATGGTAGATTTAGAGGAGAACTCAAACCATTTAATTCCTTAGAAAGTGAAATCATAGTTTAATAAAATAAACATCAGGAAAGGAGTGAGAAGAGGGAGAAAAAAATTCAATGTATATCCTACAAAATTAAGAAGAGTGAGGGAAGGGGTGGGTTGGGAGGAATAAGTAAAAATGTAGAAAGGGGCGACATTGATAAACCTTTATAAACCTTTTCTCTGAATGGCAACTCCTTTGTACAACTTAAAGATAATAAAATATAAAATAAATAAATGAAAGTACAGAATAGAATAAAAACAAACAAAAGAAGGTTTATCTATTTCACTTAGATGTCAAACTTTAGCCAGTCAAGCCTTCTACATTATTGGTTCTACTTTCAAAAGAGCAAGATAAACAAATCCATTACCCAAGGGGAAAAATAGTTCTGCGTTTCTCCTTTTATTCATACAAACCTATTAAGCAAAAGTTCCCCAAGCTCAAATATCTTCCAGTTGTCTTCAGTGGATTTGTTGCTACACACCTAGCCGTGAAGTAGCAGAATATAAAAAGTAACATAACATGGAGAAACAGACTCTTCTCAAGAGGCTGACAGTGTCATAATGCCAAGGCTACCAATTTTCATCACAAACTAGCATCATTTAGGGGATTAAGACCAACAACACGAATAAGTGGACCCTACCTTTTGGCTTCAAGTTTCAAAAGTTCCCAAAGGATACTGGTGTTGCTGCAGGTCCAGGATTCTCATTTTAAGAACCAGTACATACTGAATCTAAAGAAGCAGTAGTCTAAGCAAGCAATATGACACCATTATATGGGCACACTTGTTTCTAGTGTGGCTTAGATCGTGTTTCTCTGCTAGGAACTATGGAATACAAGTGACTTCACAGATCGAGCTATCTTTCAAACCATGTCCTGATAGTTTTGCTGCAACTGTGTAACCCTGAAATACATACTGACAAACTTGTGAATTTGATATTGAAGATATAATGGCCACTATCTTCAGCGTTTTTTTCTCAGAATGACTTTGTTAGTGGGGATTCTTATTTTAAAATCATTAATAGCTTCCAGATGGTCAGAATAAGACTGTTTAGGTAACATGGGCATGAAATGAGCCTGGTCCATTTTTGTTCTTAGGATTATGAAGTCTGATTCTATAAGCAGCAGCTTCTATGAGTGAACAGAGGCTTTGACAGGCAGCAGAGAAAGCAGTGACAACCAGAGCTTCCCCTGGGAATAATCAAGAGCATTTGTCATCAATAGAGTAATCAAGAGCATTTGTCATCAATAGCAAAAGTTTTTCAGCTACTAAATTCAGTTCATGATAATATTCAAAGAGAATTAAGACAGCACCTGGTCTAAAATTGTTAATTTTTGCATGAAAAGAACATATATTTACGAACAAATGTACTTTAGGCCTTACGATGGCAAGGAAATGTTGGCATAACTTTCTGCTGTATGCTTTGCATGTAGCACGTCCGGCATATTGGTTAATCAAAATAAGCAAGCACTATTCATTAATTCATGAAGGACAGAGTTTAGCATCACCAGAGGCAATCCTCTATCAATGGACAAGATGCTCATTCAAAGAATGAGAATCTCAATAATTAAAATGAGAATGGATACCAACCTCAGGACTGACAGAAGTGAGTTTCTAAAACATTTTCAGCACTTAATAAATATTTGCTGACAAGCTGGACCAAAGCACAGAAGAGAGTGACTCAAACTGGTACAGAAAGATCTCATCATTAAGATAAAAGTAGAAAACTTAGCATCATAGATCTGGGATTGAATGAGTTCTGTCAAGCATCATTTGTGAGAATAAATACCACTGGCCATTTTTCTAGAGCCTCACTCTTACTCTTCACTCCCTCCTGAAGAGAGGAAAGTGAGGAAAACAATGGAAATGCACCCTAATATCCTGGAGATTTATGCTAATTATTCTGAAAGGCAATTTTAGGCTGCGTACTTAGTGAATTCTTTGTGATATCAAAAGGGTAACAGAGATATAGAACTTAGTTGCAGAACTGAAGCGGAGTTGGGAAAAATGTAGAACATGGTTCTTTAGCTCAAATACTTATCTAAAGGTCAAGAAAGTAACAAAAAAGAGTTAGGGCTGTGGCATAGCATAAAGAGTTCAAGTTCCATCTACAGATGGCAGGCAACTGTCACTGAGCCTCTGCCAAAGGCCAACGCTGTATACAGTGATCTCTTACCTATTGCGGGGGTTACCTTCCAGAGACTCCCGCGATAGGTAAAAATCCTTGAAGTAGCAAATATATTCTTTTATTATTTATTTTTAAGGCTTTACAAACTCTTCCCACTCTCCTATAAACCTTTCCAACTCTCTTATTAACTTTTCCCACACTCTTATGAACACTTCATATGCTCTTAAACCTTTTCTATACTCTTAAACCTATGTAATTTCAACAACATATAGAATTCTATATGGATACTCACCAGTGAGGTACACTACAACTTGAATGATGAAGATCATGAGTTATATAGCTGGGCAGTACTGATGACGACGAAGGTGAGGATGAGGTGAATGTACTGCACAGCCAAGTAAAGCATTACAGCTCTTCTGAAGGCACCACTAAATCAGGGGCTTCATCAGGTGGTACAGGATCTTTGCCCTGGGCTGTAACTTTTATTTCCACTGAAGGCATAGGTATAAGTGATCTCTTCGAGTGATGAACACAGTTATGGGGAGTTGCTGGCACTGCTTTTTCTTCTGAGTGAGAAGGGTTTTATAAACTGACATGCCACTCTTGATTGTATTGATGGAGTGCAATGGGGTTGCATGCTTCAGCCACTCACTGAAGTTCTTAGTCTGTTCTCACCATGGTTGCAAGACAATCAAGGGTTTGGCTAAGTTCCTCCTTTTCTCCAACCCACAGTTTGTCTTTTTCCTCTTCCTCTTCTTCACTTGCTGACTTTGTCTCATCCATGTTAAAAACTTGTTCAGGCTTGTAGCCCCCTTCCTCAATGATGGATTTCAACATGTCATTCACGTAGTCCTCGGCTCCAGCTTTATCCACAGTCACTTCTCCATGCAGAGAAACACTGTTGAGTCCCAAGCATCTTGGAAATTGGTCAAACCAGCCCTTGCTGGCACTAAATGGGGTTGGTCTGGTGGGAGAACCACTTAATGGTCCTGCTTCTGTATCATCGTCCTTGTCTTCATACTCATCATCGTTATGAATATCCAAGCTTTCCACCAAATTATAAAGTTTCTTGGACTTCGTCTGGATAGTGTTGGTATCCCAGTGAGATATTCTTCTTCCTGTAGTCTTTTATCCACCAGGCCAAAGCAGACTCCACCCTCACAATGGCCTTATTGCAAGAAGTGACTACCATCTTTGCAGTCTTGTTGCCATAGACCTAATATTCTTCTCGTCTTTATGTAGTGAACAGTAGATTCGTTGATCCCATAATGGCGGCCTACAGCCATGTAGCTTTTGCCTTCCTTTAATATGAGGAGAAGTTTGGGTGGCATCATAGGGCTTGAAATAAATTCAAATTTTTGCAAAAATTTCACAAAAACATCACTGCAGAGCAATACTATGTGCAACGATCAGACATCAATGTAAAAAGTGGACAGGAAGAGATGCTGAACATGGGCACAGTGCCAGAAAGCAAACAGACCAAGGCTAACTGTCACTAAGCCAATCAGTGTCCACGATACAGACTACAGTTTAGCCTTCCATTCCATCAGCCAATAGCGTGCCATGTACAGTCCTCACATTGGCAATATTGCACAAGCAGTAGTAGCACACTGCATTTCCATCGTGTACAGTATGGTATTTATCTGCTGATGAAATGCATGCTGTATTTTATTTTGATTTAATATTCTTTTAATGTTTAAGTCAACATTTTTATATTTTTTTAAAATTTTTAGGCAAAATTAATTAAAATCATATGTGTTCTATACATACCTATATACCGCAAAATCCCAGATACAGTTCAGAATTCGATTTTTTTTAAAAAAAAATGTGATGCTGGAGGGGATGTGGACAGAAAGGAACCTTACTTCATTGTTGGTGGGAATGTAAACTTGTTCAACCACTTTGGAAAGCAGTATGGAGGTTCCTCAAAAGACTTCACATAGAGCTCCCCTATGACCCAGCAATCCCACTTTTGGGCATTTACCCTAATGTTTACAAACAAGACCACACTAAAGCTACCAGCACAACTATGTTTATTGCAGCATTATTTACCATAGCTAAGATATGGAACCAACCCAGATGCCCCTCAGTAGATGAATGGATCAAGAAAATGTGGTATATATACACAATGGAATTCTATGACTCCATCAGAAAGAATGACATTGCCCCATTTGTTAGGAAATGGAAAAACTTGGAAAAAATTATATTAAGTGAAGTAAGCCAGGCCCAAAGAAATGTAGGTCCCATGGTTTCCCTTATTTGTAATATCTAGTATACGTATGAGTCAAGCGGAAAAGGTCAGATAATGTGATGTCAGGAAAATGAACCCTTAGATGTGTATTTTAATGTTTTTTTTCTTTCATGCATGTGTTTCTAACACATTTATAAGATTATCTCTTTGTTGCTTTGTATGTCCCTCCCCCATAGTATAACCCCTGCTTTCACTATATTTGATGTCAGTATAACTTGTGGAGGAAATGGGGAAAAACCAGTTGTTTAAGGATACAGGTGGACCTGTTGCAACAATGAGAAGTACAAGTTGTCAGGTCCAAAAGGAGCTTCACAATGTTAGTGCGGGGGGGGGGGGGGGGTGGGGGGAAGGGGGGAGAAGGGGGGAAGGAGAAGGATTGGGATTAGGGGGGGAGGGGGGAGGCTGGGAAGGGATGTGAAGGGTAAACAAAGGAGGAGGCTGCAATGCTTGGTAAGAAATGTACACATTATCCTGCCCATGTAACTGTAACTCCTCTGTACAGTATGTTCACAAATAAAATTAAATTAAATTAAAAAAAATGTGATACAGTGAAGCTGTAATAAATGAACCACAAAATTTAGTGAAGTATGACTATATCCCATGAAATCTCCAATTTTTTTAAAACTGGCAATGAAATTTGAATTCCTTTTTAAATTTTTAATTTTATTGTCAAGGTGATGTACAGAGGGGGTTACAGTTATGTAAATAAGTTAGTGATTACATTTCTTGTCTAACTTGTTATCCCCTTCCCCATTTTTCTCCCTCCCTCCAATCCCCCCCCCCCAAGTTGCAGAGATCATTTCCAACATGTTGTCTTATGAGTATTGCTGTTGCCCAATGAACTCCCTTCCCATAGCTTGGCATGCTTCTTTCCCTTTCCACAGCTTAGTATGCCCATTCGTAGGCAACAAGAGGCCTATTTAGCAAAAGCAGTAAATAATCAGCCTCCAATTCCCCTTTACCTTGAGATGGCACTCCTCTGGGGCAGCTACCACCATAGGAGACAGCAAAAGCCCCTGAGAACGGCCTTCAGGTCTGGGCAGCCACAGAGCCATTTCCAGTTTTTGAGTGGTTTGTTGGAGATAGGAGTCTCATGGGGACTTTCCTGCCCAGGCTGGCTTTGAACCACAATCCTCAGATCTCAGCTTCCTGAGGAGCTAGGATTACAGGCATGAGCCATTGGCACCTGGCTATGCCAATTTTTTTTTTTTTTTTGTAGTGGGGGTTGAACTCTGGGCTTGGACATTGTCCTTGAGCTCTTCAGCTAAAGGCAAGCGCTCTACCACTTTAGCCACAGCACCACTTTCCGTTTTCTGGTGGTTTATTGGAGATAAGAGTTTCACAGACTTTCCTGACTGGGCTGGCTTTGAACCCCGATCCTCAGATCTCAGCCTCCCGAGTAGCTAGGATTACAGGTGTGAGCCACCGATGCCCACTATGCCAAATCTTAAGAAAAGAAATTGAGAAGGGCATTGGGAAGTGAAAAGACCTTCCATGTTCCTGGACTGGCAGAATTAATATCATAAAAATGGCAATATTGCCCAAAACAATCTACAAATTCAATGCAATACCCATGAAAATACCAATGTCATTTTTCACTGAGATAGAGAAAACAATCCAAGAATTTATACAGAACCACAAAAGGCCCCAAACCACATCAGCAATCCAGGGAAAACAATTGTTGCCGGATATATAATAATTCCAGACTTCAATCTCTACTACAGATCTATGGTATTGAAAACACTCGGTGCTGGCACAAAATCAGGCCTGATGGCCAATGGATCAGAACAGACCTACAGCCATCTAATATGAGAGCCAAAAACAGGATGGGAAATAGTCTGCCTCTTCAACAAATGGTGTTGGGAAAACTGGATGTCCACATGGAGAAACTGAAACTGGATCCCTGTCTGTCACCTAAAATTTCAAAATGGATCAAAGACCTCAATGTAAGACCAGAAATTACTACAGGAAGCAGGAGGAGAAAGATCATAACTTCTCAGCACAGGCAGGAACTTTCTTAGTAAAGTTCCAGGGACTCAGCAAATAAAAAAAAAAAGTAACAAATGGGATTGCATTGAAACAAGTTTTCTGTATGACAAAGGACATAATTAACAAGCTAAACGGAGAGCCTACAGTATGGGAGATCTTTGCCAGTTATATGTTAGACAATGATCTAATATCTATGATATGCAAAGAGTTCAAGAAACTAACCCTTCAAAAATTAATTAATACATGGGCTAATGAGCTAAGGAGATGTTTCTCAGAAATAAAAATGACCAATAGACACATGACAAAAACATTGAACATCTCTGGCCATAAAGGAAGGGCAAACAAAACAATACTAAGATTCTGTCACCCCAGGTGGAAGAGCTATCATCAAGACTACAAACCCCACAGATGATGGAGAAGACATTAGGGCAAAAGGAACCCTAATACACTGTTGGTGGGAAAGGAAAAGTGTTCAACCCCTTTGGGAAACGGTTTGGAGATACCCCACAAAATACAAACACAGAACTACTGGCTGAGTTAGCAATTCTATTGTCCGGCTATTATCCAAAAGATTACAAAGCAAGATACAGTAAAGCCACCAGTGCAATCATATTCATAGCAGTACAATTTACCATAGCCAAGGCATGGGATCAGTTCAGATGTCCCTCAATAGACAAATGGATCAAGAAAATGTGATATATGCACAGAATGGAATTTTATTCATCCATCGGGAAGCACAATATTAGGTCATTTGCAAAGAAATAAGTGGACCCAGAAATATGTTAAGTGAAGTAAGTCAGGCCCAGAGAGACCAAGGATATATGCCTTTTCTCATATGTGGAAATTAGACTGTACATATAAGTATACACATAAACACATATGGAATTGTGTGCAAGTGCACATAAATAAATAAATAAACCAAAATATAGTAGTTGCAGGGGAGAGAGTGTATGGTGTAATTCCTTAGAAAAACACACAGTCTTAACAAAATGAATGCCAGGACACTGGCACTTGAAAGTTATGGGGGTAATGGTCAAGGGGAAGAGGGTAGATGAATGAAGAGAAGAAGAGGAGAGAATGCAGCCATAATATTCAATGCATATCCTATGAGACTGTGCAATTTAGAAAATGGAGGCAAGGGATTTGGCTGGAAGGGTGGAGGACCATGCTGAAAGGTAACATTGATCACATTGCATTGTATTCATAAACTGATTTGTTGAATGGTAACTCCTTTATCCAACTAATTAAAGATAATAAAAATATAATTTTTAAGATGTAAATTTTATTACTATGTTGAGTGGAGAATTCCAGACAGTAGAAATAGCATAAAGGTTAACTGGAAATACTTATGAGGAATATTGGTAAACTCCATTTGTCTTAACATGTGATGGCCAGTGTCTAGATCCTGGAGTGATTTTAAGCTAGAGTTTGAACTTTATTGATCTCATTGACTTCTCTGGCAAAACATAATTTAGTAAAACCTGTGTTAGATGATGAATATAATGCACAGAATGGAGTACAAGATAAATGGAGGAGAGCTATGGCATTCTTAGATGTTCTAATAAGATTCCTGGTGAAAAAAATATATGTTTATATATATATATATATTACACAAGATATCTATGGTGTCTGCTGGATTCAAGAACTGTTAGGATCCGTGAGAGAAAAGAATCAAGGGTGAGGCTGGGATTTTAAGCTTGAGTGGTTATACAGATGCTGACTATCCAACACAACTATTAAATGGAAGAGTAGGAGCAGGTCTGGGAGTAGGAAGTGGAGGAGATGTGAGTGGCTGTGTTAAATTGTCCTGCACATGTACTGAATTTGGAGTCACACTGGGTTATCTGGATTGAACTAAGCAAGAAAGAAGCGAGGAGAACACTGGCAGATCCAGCAATGTCTGTTTAGGAGTCTTCATACAGTGACAACATTTTGAAATCTTGGGAGGAAATGAAGTATCCTCAGAGACACTGGAGAAAGAGAAGATGGCTAAAGACATGACCATGCTGATTGGGAAATATTTTTGGTTGTTTAGAAGGCAGAAAAGGGTGAGAACCAGGGAATATATGGTCAGAGGGATCAAAAAGAACCACAGATTTTGAAGAAAAAGAGGGGCAGATGATCTATGATATCTAATGCTACCACACAGGAGATTAAGGCCTGAGAAGGAGCCACTGGATTTGCCAGTTAACTCACTAAAATGACATGATGTCATTTGCAGGGAAATGGACAGACCTGGAAAAAAATATGGGTGTATGCAGGATACCATTGACATAACTCCTTCAAACAACTAACATACAGTTTCACAAAATGAAAACCAGTCATCTGGAACATGTGTTGGAGGGAAGGGGGAGGTCAAATGGAGGATGGAAAACAGAGAGAGGAAAGGCAGGCAAATGTAGTCATATTTAGTGGTGAGTTTATGAAAACAGAACAAGGTAGAGTCAAGAGATGGGTAATGATAGGGAAGATGGGAGAGAATGATGAAAGAAAGGGATGACACTGGTCAAGGTGCATTGTATTCACAAACTGACATGTGGAATTGAGACTGCTCTGAGAGAGGTATTAGCAGTGGCCTGTGTTGCAACATTTTCCTTTGGCCATCCTCATATCCTGCTTTAACCACCCTTGCCCTCATGGGTGTGAACATATGCATTCAAGAAACACGTTCAACATACATGCAACACCAATGCACAAGCACAAGGGAAACAGATATTTCAAATTGTCCATCCATGTTTCTTCTGATGTCTGGCTAGAGGGATGCACAATGCTTTTAGAATGAGAGTTCAAAGTCTGAACACTAGCATTTAAAACTGACCAATCAACAGCTGATTTTTTTATTCCAGTTCCATTCCAACATTTCAGATATTTGCTTCTGAAAGGGCAACCTCAGCTACCTGGCTGAAATTGCACTGTAAGTCAACCCTGAAGTAGAACAATTTCTCAGTGAGCAGTTACTTTTCTGTAAGCTGTCTGGCAGCCAAGTGTGTTTATGAGCTCTTCAAAAAGCCTTGCAGAGGTGGAGAGCATACTGAGAAAACGTGTATTTTTCCTGCAATGTCATCATGGAGACCTTACTCACTTCCCAGGCTTCACTGCTGCTTATACATGGGAAAAATCACAGCCAAAAGCAGTTACAAATGGGAACAATGGTTGCACTTCTGCACGAGGCTTGTTTTCAAACATGACTAACAGTGTTAATGTACCCAGACTTACCAATTGCAGCCTTAAACCAGATGAATGCTGATAGGAGAGGCTGAGTTGGAGGGGGCTTTTCATTCAGTTGGTCATTATATAGCAATGGGTATTGCATGCATATTTAGAAGTGGAGAGTGGAGTGAGGAGAGAGAGGCAGGCACTTAGTGAAGGGAAAGCCTTAGCTACACAGCTTGGCCTCACGAGTATCACCACAGTCTCTTTGGGGGCAGCCTAACTGGCCGTGGCCCCAGCTGGCACCAAGTCTGAGAAGAAATGAGAGGGCAACCTGGCATTTTCTTATTTGTTTATTTTAACCTCTCAGGCATGCTGAAAACAACTGGAATCTTCTGAGCTGCTGAAAGCACATAGCCTTCTTTGATGGAGCTCTTGGCCTCTGCAACCCTAAAGCCAAAGAGGTTCATTGATTAAGTCGTGGGGTGACTATGGTCGTTGTGAATTCAGGTCAGACCAGAGGCAATGTGAGCTGGCAGGTAACTGTCCCTAATGAAGTCTTTACTATAGCCTCCAAAGCTCAGCGTGAGTGTCCCACTGAGACCCAGTCTGCAGTTTGGGAACTGTTTTGAGTCTGAGCTTTTGCCTGTAGAAATGCTGGGAAAGCAAGGATAAAAAGCAATAATTCAATGTGGTTGTAGAACATCCATGTAGATAGCCAAGGTCAAGCATCAAAGGGAAACACAGGCCTGTTTCTTTCTTTCCTTTTCTTTCCTTCCTTCCTTCCTTCCTTGCTTCCTTCCTTCATTCCTTCGTTCCTTCCTTCCTTTTTCCCTCCCTCCCTCGCTCTCTCCCTTCCTCCCTCCCTCTCTCCCTTCCTCTCTCTTTCTTTTCTTCCTTCCTTCCTTCTTGCTTTTTCTTTCTTCCTTTCTTTGTCTTCCTCTTTTCTTCCTTCCTTCCTTCCTTCCTTCCTTCCTTCCTTCCTTCCTTCCTTTCTTCCTTCCTTCCTTCCTTTCTTTCTTTCTTTCTTTCTTTCTTTCTTTCTTTCTTTCTTTCTTTCTTTCTTTCTTTCTCTTTCTTTCTTTCTTTCTTTCCTTCCTCCCTTCCTTCCTTGCTTGCTTTCTATCTTTCTTCCTTTCTTCTGCTTTCCTTGCTTCTTTCCTTTCTTTCCAAAGGATTAAAGTAGAACAGTCAAGGACTGGTAGACTGTAAAAACCAATTCATAGTGAATCCAGGCTACTGATCAGGTTATCTCTGGGGTGGATGAGCTGGTAGGCCAGCCATTTTTCAATGAATTGACTCTTGTGCTTCTGATTTTTTTTCTGTAGAAGAGGAAAAGGGATTCATGTGGTGAGCTGTTTACTTGTAGGCTGAGTGGACTGGTTTGACATTAACTATATCTAAGATCCAACAGGAAGGCTATGAATAAGCCTGCAACTTTTACCTCTTCAAGTTCTTTGTAGTTCCCATTGATGAATTAAAACCAAATGTACAGCTCTCATTACACTTGCAGTAGAAAGTTTATGCTAAGTGAGGTTAGATCTATGATTATTGGCAAAATTATTGGACTTAGATTTGGGAGAACTGAGCATTTCATCACCTCAAGCATTTTTGAAAAAGTAGATTTATCAATAATTAAGAGTGTGACTCAGGGCTGGGAAGGTGGCTCAGTGGTAGAGTGCTTGCCTTGCATGCATGAGGTCCTGGGTTTAATTCCTCAGCACCACATAAGCAGAAAAGGCCAGAAGTGGCGCTGTGGCTCAAGTGGTAGAGTGCTAGCCTTGAGCTGAAGAATTGAGGAACAGTGCCCAGGCCCAGAGTTTAGGCCCCATGACCAACAACAACAACAACAAAAAGAGTGTGACTCAGACCAAGACTTTGTCCTTACACATGTAATACTACAATACATAATACTATGTATTGGTCACTTGCTACCTGTTTTCAATGAGCAAGGAAATATTGTTTGGTCATTCTTAAAAATTGTCTGATCTTGGAATGTAAAATGTGACCAAAACTGCAGTGCCTATGAAGGTTCCCATAGAAGTAATCACTTGAAAAAAAAAGTGTAGGGGAGAAGGAAAATCAACAGTTGGAAATATTAGAACCCTGCCCCCAAGATCAGCAGTTTATAACTCCTTTTTGGAGTTATGACTCCACTTTGGAAACACTTTTTTAAATGGAAAATTGCATATACAAAATTTACTTGATATTTTCTGGAGGTACATGGAATCCAATAAAGTTCATCCATGGATTTGTGCATTAGTAAAATCTACTGATATGTATCTTAATAAAATAAAACTCTGGGAACACAAAAAATATGCTGTGATAGAAAAAAAGAAATCTGTGTTCCAGTTCTTGTTCTGCCATGGTACTGTGTCATCCCCAACATTCGAATGTGAAATTTTCTCACCCACAAGGGAGACAGGATGACCGCAAAGCCTATGCCAATTAAAACTTGTATCAATCTAAATCTCACATAATTTCAGAGTTGAGCTTTGCTCTCTCTTTAGAAGGCAGGAAAACAATTACACTTTTGTTTTAGTGCACATTCCTAGAAGTGGGAGAAAGTAAATATTTATAATAAAATATTAAATTAAATATAGTACACCAGCAGCTATTTAGGCCTGATCAATGGCTAACAACTACATAACTACAAAATTCTTAGCAGAAAGTTTCAGTGTCACATGGTGATCTTACCCTGGGTCCTCTCATACTCCATGGGTTTTCCCTTTGAGAAATTCTGAGAGTATTTTTGTTTCTTTGCAATAAAGGGAAAAAAATCTTACTAACTCCCATTTGAGGAGAGATAGATCCAGGAAGCCTCGATATTTTAAGCCAACTTAATTCCTGGGAAGACGATGGCTAGTAAAAGCAGAATCTATGAAGTTGAACCTGCTGACGTCACTAAGTGGTTCCTAGGTCTTCTCTTTTTGATCTACAGAAACATCTTTTCTAGCCCCAGAAAACAGCCTCTGAAGTTCAAAAGCACCATGTATTCTCCGGAGCCTCAATTTGACATACTAAATTGACTCCTGCTCTAAAAAGTGCGGGGGGAGGGAGGGGGAGGATTGGGGGGTGGGGGAGGCTGGAAAGGGATGTGAAGGGTAAACAGAGGAGGAGGCTGCAATGCTTGATAAGAAATGTACGCATTATCCTGCCCATGTAATTATAACCCCTCTGTACAGTATGTTCACAAAAAAAAATTAAATTAAAAAAAAAGAATTTACATCCTTTTCTCAGGAGAAATTTTTCTTTAAAACACTGAAACCTGATCTTGTTTTTTCTGCATCCCCTAAACAAATATCAGCGTCTGCAGCATTCCGTAAAAATCTCTTATATGCTAGATGCTCAGGGTCATGCTATGACTATTTGTCAATTCTCATCCATGTATGCTGCTACTTCTGTGATTTGTAAGTATAATTTGTTAAAAGTTAGCTAATTTAAAATTTCTTAAAATAGTAATCAGTAACTAAAATTTGTTTATTGACTGCCCCCTCCCCACATGAAGCTCTTCTAGTTATCCATGTATCTAGCTGCATTACTCTCTCATCTTTCTGTTCTCTGGGCGGGCCTGTGGTCTGATGCATAGTGTGTGGCAGGCTGCACACTAGCAAGGAACTTGCCAAGCATTCTACTTAGTTCAAATGTAAATGCTATTGATATGATTTAAATAGTCTCTAGAATAATGAAATAAGAGAGTGAAAGGAGAATTACTAAATGAAATTCTTTGGAAAAAATCAGATAAAAATGAACATTTGATACCACCTCACTCCAGTTAGAATTCTAGGCAAAAATTAAGAACTCTAACAACAACAGATGCTGGAGGGGATGTGGACAGAAGGGAACCTTACTTCATTGTTGGTGGGAGTGTAAACTTGCTCAACTACTTTGGAAAGCAGTATGGAGGTTCCTCAAAAGACTTTACATAGAGCTCCCCTATGACCCAGCAATCCCACTTTTGGGCATTTACCCAAATGTTTACAAACAAGACCACACTAAAGCTACCAGCACAACTATGTTTATTGCAGCCTTATTTACCATAGCTAAGATATGGAACCAACCCAGATGCCCCTCAGTAGATGAATGGATCAAGAAAATGTGGTATATATACACAATGGAATTCTATGACTCCATCAGAAAGAATGACATTGCCCCATTTGTTAGGAAATGGAAAGACTTGGACAAAATTCTATTAAGTGAAGTAAGCCAGGGCCAAAGAAACATGGGTCCCAAGGTTTCCCTTATTTGCAATATCTAGTATATGTCAAGCAGAAAAGGTCAGATAAGGTGATGTTAGGAAAATGAACCCTTAGATATGTATTTTAATGTTTTTTTCTTTCATGCATTTGTTTCTAACGCATTTATAAGATTATTTCTTTGTTGCTTTGTATGTCCCTCCCCCACAGTATAACCCCTGCTTTCACTATATTTGATGTTGGTATAATTTGTGGAGGAGATGGGGAAAAACAAGTCGTTTAAGGATACAGGTGGACCTGTTGCAACAATGAGAAGTACAAGTTGTCATGTGGAAAACGAGCTTTACAACTTTGGTGCAGGGGGGGGGGGAAGGATTGTGGGGGGAGGCTGGGAAGGGATGTGAGGGGTAAACAAAGGAGGAGGATGCAGTGCTTGATAAGAAATGTACGCATTATCCTGCCCATGTAATTGTAACCCCTCTGTACAGTATGTTCACAAAAAATTAAAATTAAAAAAATGAACATTTGAGAGACATTCTATTAAATTAGTGTGAGCAAAACATTGTGCCAGCAATTGAAGAAGACTATAAAAATACAGAGGAAATCTGTCTTTGTATTTCTACTTTGAATGAGCTGAAAGTAGAAATTGCAGACATATTGGAAAAAAAGTATATGCAAGTGAGCTGTGTAGAATGCTAATTAAGGAATTTAAGCTTTACCTATTACAGATACTAGAGACATATTATAGATACTAGAGACAGAGAGAAAGAGACAAAAAGAGAGAAAGGAATAAGAACTCTAATCCTCTCACAAGGGCCCTATCCTCATTATTTCATCAAGCTATAACTAACAATGAGCCTATTCCTAAATACAATCAGTTTGGTGCCAGAGCTTCAATACATAAATTCTGAGAGGATGCAAACATTCATTCCCCAACAATTCTTGATTTATTTCATTTGATTTGTGTACCCAACTTCATTCATCATATAGATAACCACTTCCTTCAGCAACCATAGTAGAAAAGGTGACTTTTTGTACACTATTACTTACTTCTGGTCAATTAATTGACCAGAAATGTTCAGTTTTCTTTCTGTCTTCTGCATTCCATTCTACTGATCTACATGTCTATGTTTATGCCAGTACCCTCTTATTCTGTTCATCCTACTGATCTACAAGTCTGTGTTTATGGCAGTACCCTCTTATTTTGTTGATTGTAGCTTTAATAGTTTTAAAATAGGAGTTTGTAACTCTAATTTCATTCAATCTTGCTCCAGATTATTTTGGATTTTCAGGATACAATTTCCAAGTGAAAATTTATACTTCCATATACCATTGGAATTTTTAGAAATAGAAATCATGCTGAATCTGTAGGTTGCCTTAGGCAACCTAACACTGTAGTCTTCTATTCCATGAACATTGGTTTGTTTTCATTCAGCAAATTAAAAATTAGTTTCAGTGTGAAGTTTCATATCCACCTGACTAAATGTATTCTTATGTATTTTATTCATTTTTAGATGCTTTTAAAAATGGAATTGTCTTCTTAATTTATTTTTCAGATTGTTAATTGCTACTGTATGAACACTTCTACTTTAATAAAGGTTTTGGAAGCATATAAAAATGTGTGTGGATAGGTACTTGTTCATTTGTTTTAGTAAAATAAATATTCAAAGTGGATAAATACAATGTTAAACTGGGGCTGGGAAGGTGGCTCAGTGGTAGAGCGCTTGCCTTGCATGCCTGAGGCCCTGGGTTCGATTCCTCAGCACCACATAAGCAAAAAGAAAAAAAGCCAGAAGTGCGCTGTGGCTCAAGTGGTAGAGCGCTAGCCTTGAGCTGAAGAGCTGAGGGACAGCGCCCAGGCCCAGAGTTCAGGCCCCATGACCAGACCCAAAACAAACAAACAAACAAACAAAAAATGTTAAACTGGTATCTGCTTTCAGCATCATGTGTGGTGAGTACTACTGTTGCATTTGTTCACTCTTTGTCCCACCGTTTCTATGCCCCCCGGGGTTCCCTACCAAAAACAGAGAAACTTACAACAAGACAAAAGGTAAAGGGAACAAAAAACAGCAATAAGGAATTTTTAAAAAGCTCTTGCTTCCATTTCTTGGAGTTCATTTCGATAAATATTATTTTATATGATCATATGCACATAGCTATTAGCCTTTGTGAATTTCTCTTAAGAATATCCTCCTTTGTCTCACTTTAAAGACTTTAGGTGATTTTTTTAGTAAACTATTTAGCCACTCTAACTGTTCACATTTGAAATGGTCATTCTATTGTATACTATAGTAATTTATATTTTCATAATATAGGTTTTTATTCCAAGAATCAAAGTAACATATTAGTAAGTATTATGTTTGTGGCTACTGATGAGAGTTGACATCAAACAAGGAAAATATTATTACATAGCTAAAAACTCACATAGATAAGTGATTGGGAAAGCAATCTTTACTCTGTGTTTGCTGCCTTTAATATTCCCAAAAGATTCTTTCACATCTCATGGTCTTTTCCTCTATCCAAAGCTTTGACAAGCAGCAAATAGAAAGAGAATAATTTTAGGATTAGAGTTTCGGTTCTAATTTTCAATTGACCATCTTGGTGATCTCAGTTCAGGGGGTCATTTTGTGAATCTAAAATTTATTTATATTTTAAATAAGTTTTTTATTGTGAAAATACTGTAGAGGGGTTATAATCACATGAGCAAGGTAATGAGTACATTTCCTATTGAGCATTGGTACCTTCTCCTTTGTTTTCCCCCCTACCATCCCTTCCCTCCCATCTCCACAGCTACACTCTCCCTCCACCCTCCACCCTCGCCTAAATAGTAAAGTTCGTTTTTCAACATAGCGTCTTGTACATCTCATTGTTTCAATGGGTGAACCTGTATCCCTATTTAAACAATTTGTTTTTTCCCTTCCGCTCCCCAAATTATACCAACCTCAAATACAGTGAAAACAGGGGTTATACTGTGGGGGAGGGATATGCAAAACAAAACAAAAAATCACATGGTACCTTGTAAATACATTAGAAACAATAGCAAGAAAGAAAAAATCACTTGTGTCCTTATCTTGGGGTTCATTTCGCTTAACATCATCTTATCTGACCTTTTCTGCTTGTCTCAGACATATGCTAGTTATTGCAAATAAGGGAAACCATGGGACCTATGTTTCTTTGGGCCTGGCTTACTTCACTTAATATCATTTTTTCCAAGTCTTTCCATTTTGTTGCTGTTTTTCTCAGATGCTAAGTGGGAAACACAAAATCTACAGTAGCCTTTTGGAGATTAAATGGGCCATCTTTTCTAAAAACTCTTTGAATACAGGCTCCAAAGGTACATAGAATGGATGATCTATGGAATGACTGCTGCATTGCCTTCTTTCCTCAAGAAGGGAGAGGTGGTTTTGAGAGATTCACCTAGTTAGTTGTTTATTATTTCACCTCCTTAATCTCTCATTAAATCTAATTTTAGAACCAAAATTTAAGCATGCAAAATCTCTATGCCGCACATAAGGTATGTGCTGCACAAATACTGCTTTTTTCATGATTAATGAGGGGCTCAGAGTTCCATGGAACCTGGAGGTATTAACTGGCCTGATCAGAGATCCGTCATCTTGCCTCCAGTCTTTTTATTTTTGTTATTTGTGGGGCTTGAACTCTGGGCCTGGGTGCTGTCCCTCAGCTCTTCAGCTCAAGGCTAGCACTCTACCACTTGAGCCACAGCGCCACTTCTCTGGTTTTCCTGTTGGTTTATTGGAGAAAAGAGTCTCACAAACTTTCCTGACTGGGCTGGCTTTGAACCATGATCCTCAGATCTCAACCTCCTGAATGGCGAGGATTATAGGCGTGAGCCACCAGCGCCCAGCTCTGCCTCCACTCTCACTGCTGTCACAGAGATCATAGATAAGTTCTATTCTGACCAAAGTAGAGGGAGAAACCCTCTAGAATTCTGAGATATTTTCCTATAAGCACATGGACAACTGGGGAGATCAAAAGCCACTCATTCATTGATACCATAGAGGAATTCTTGGATAATTTGTGGTTGGCTCCACTTGAAAATTTTAATTACTTATAAATTTTTGATGATCCAACACCAAGTCTTCCGCGTTTTATAGTTTCATAAATGGAGACGGTGTGTGTGTGTGTGTGTGTGTGTGTGTGTGTGTGTGTGTGTGTGTGTGTGTGTCCTGAGGCTTGAATCCTGGGCCTTGGATCTGTCCCTGATTTTCTTTTTGCTCATACCTAATGCTCTACCACTTGAGCCACAGATTTTCTTCTTCTTCTTCCTCTCCCTCTCCCTCTCCCTCTTATTCTCCTTCTCTTTCTCCTCCTCCTCCTCCCCTTCTTCTCCCCTCCCCACCTCCTCGTGTAGTTTAGTAGAGATGATTCTCACAGACTTTCCCACCCAGGCTGGCTTCAAACCATGATCCATAGTAGCTAGGATTACAGGCATGAGCCACCTGCACCCAGCTTGATGGAGACCTTTTTGAACAGCTCCTCTATAATATGAACCTTTACTTAACTTTTCAAAATACAGCAATATCTTTGAAAAGGTCATGTGTGATTGAGGTTAGTTGTTCCAATAAGATATCTCAGGTATGGTTCAGAGAGTGAAAATAAATACCATATGACCTGTAAGCCTTACTAAGTACAAGAAACCCAGGAACTTTAACAGATGGTTTGGTAAAGGAGATCTCTTGGATACATTTGAAACCCCCAGGTAATATTAGTGCAGTCTGTTTGATCAAAGGAATTGGAAATGGCTTACAGAATGTTGTGCCTGAATGATCCAAGAGGCACATTTGAAAGAGATTAAATTTTCTAAGCTTATTTGTGTTGCTTGGAATTTCTCATTTACAATATACTCTTAGCATAAGCATCAAGTTGCAGTGCAATATAGATGGAGAAAATTTTCTTTACTGATAAGGGTTTCCAAACAAACACAATGAATGTAATGAACCTTGAGGGAATTAGCAAAAATTAAATGTATATGCATGTATGACTTTGAGATTAGAAATGTAAAATATGAGCAACTCCATCACCTACCAGTATAAAAATGCCCTATTCCTCTTTCTGAAAAATTTCCCAACATCTGGATGGCAGCAGTTTGTGAGCAAAATATCACCCCTCCCCCTCAAAGGTACAAAAATGAACTCCACTTCCTTTTCTGAGTAAGAACACATGCACTTCATAACAGTCTGTTTCTTGATTTATTAACAAGTGGTGACAATACTTGGTGTTTCCTAGTGATGAAAGTTGGGAACAGAAATTGATAGTCAGAAATAACTGCAGAAAATCTAAAGATCAGAAAGAATAGTGGTTTGATTTTTACCCTGAGAGCAATCATCACTAGCTGGAAAAGTGATTTGGGTTGACTGGCAACTACTCAATATAGAACTTATTTTTTCACATTTTGAAGGTATATTAATCAGAAGAATCTAGGCTGTGTTCTGTTAACTGTCCCAAAATTTCAGTGATTTAAGACATACAAAAGTATTTTATTTCTTACAACCCATCTTATACTTACTAAGGGACTCGTTCTGATCAAGGCTTCATAATCTTACAGCTGAGTATCATTTGATCTGTGATTTTGATTTCTATAACAAAAGAAGAGAAGGTTTCAGCTCATGCATTAGCCAGCACTAGTCATATAACCCTAGCCCTACTTACATGCCAGGAACAAAAGAATATACTTCTCATGTGTGTGTGTGTGTGTGTGTGTGTGTGTGTGTGTGTGTGTGTGTGTGTGTGTAGAAAAAAAGTCAATATAGAGAAATTCCACTGTAGGAACAAAGAGAAATAAAAAGAAATGAAGCAAGAAAAATGTGCATTTGTTATAAATGAAAGGACCTTGTAATATCCATCTTGGGATAAGATCCAAACTAGTTACCTAGTTCTGTAGATACCTATAATATCTGACTGCTACCCACTTACGTGACTTCCTCACATTCTTCTTTCATCTTATTGATAGCTCAGTTTCATGTCTTCCTTTCC
The DNA here is from genome assembly GCF_019054845.1 of Dipodomys spectabilis. Lineage (NCBI taxonomy): Eukaryota > Metazoa > Chordata > Mammalia > Rodentia > Heteromyidae > Dipodomys > Dipodomys spectabilis. Next base: position 3,584,755 of record NW_024870815.1, on the reverse strand, counting down.
TAAGTATATCAGGCTCATTGTTCCCTTGGAGACCTTGAATTGATTGTTCTTTTTACCTAGAATTCTCTGCTCCCACCTTTTTGCATGCTTGTTAGTTATTTGTTATCTATGCAGTGGTTCTATTTAACTTTCCTTAACTGTTTATAATAACCTGGTTTGTCCACACTTATTTGTATCTTTTTCATTATTTGTTTTCCCCCACTGGATGGTGCTCTACAAGACTAAGGAACTTGCTTGCCTTGTTCACCATTGAATTACTAGTATACAAGAAGCATTTAACAAAAATTTGTCAAGCGAACAAACTCAAAAGGAGCTGAACAAAGTCTATGGAGGCTCAATCACTGAATAATGCACTGATGTCTGCCTTTTTAACATTAACAGACATACATGAAACAAGAAAGAAAAGACGTCATGATTCTAAGACCAAGGAGAAGAAAGAGCAACTAAATTTGGCTGTGAGAACCACCAAATGTAAACATCAAATGTCTTGTGTATAACATCAAATAACTTGTGTATAACTAATGTATTATCAGCTTATTGTTTACACTTGGATATGGTAGCCAGCTACTAAGATGGGCTCTCCTGTTACTTGGGTAGTTTGAAGTTTCCTCACGCTGAATCAGTGTGAGGAAATTGCTGGCTGGCAGCCATACTGTGAGGACACCCAATCAGCCCTGTACCTGTACAGGGCTGTATAGATTCTTCTCCTATATGAAGAAGAATGAGGACCTGAGCCGAAAGACAGTACCATTTGCAATGAAGTGGGAAAATTATCCTGGAAATAGATCTTTCAGCTTCACAGAGGCCTTTAGATAACTGCAATTACCCTGTGTATGAAATAGCACAACTGACTAGAGTTTCTTATCTACAAAGACTGTGAGCTGAGTTAAATGATTATGGTTTTAATCCACAAAATCTTGGAATGACTTGTTACATGGCCATACAAACTGGAACTTTGAGCTTGCTTCAAATTTTTAAGTTTTAAGTTCTCAGAGATGTTCTTTCTTTTTGGGAATGGGAAAGAAATATACAGGGAGGTAAGGGATGGACATGTTATGGGCCTGGCTAGTCGGAGGAGCAAAATCAACTCTATCCATTGAATAGGTGTTAAATGTCTTTCACACATAATCCATCATTGATCCTGACTTTTCTTGGGCCCTTGAAAAACATCTACAAAGATGTTTAAGCAATGGAAAAAAAAAAAGGGGTGAGGAAGGAGGAGGAGGGGGAGGAAGAGGAGGAAAGGAGGAGGAGGAGGAGGAGGAAAAGAAACACTGTCAGATTAAGTGTTAGAATTTATGTCAACACAAGTGGATGATTGAATTTTTTTTCTCTTGGTTGTGAGGAATGAATGAATGGAGGGCCTGGATGCTATCCCGGCACTTTTTCCACTCAAGGCTAGTGGGCTACCGTTTTGAGCCACAGTGACATTCCTGGTTTGCTGGTGTTAATTGGAGATTAGAGTCTCATGAACTTTTCTGCCTGGGCTGGCAGAAAAGAACCTGCAATCCTCAGATCTCAGCCTCCTGAGTAGCTACAAGTACAGGTTTGAGTCGCCAGCGCCTGGCTGGATGATTGAATTTTTATTTGAGGATTTTGATGGTACTGGAGTTTGAACTCAGGCCCTTGCACTTGATAGGCCTGCACTCAGCCACTTGAGCCATACTCATAACCTTGAACATTTGATTTTAGAAATTATCATAGCCGAATTATCATATTCTACTCCAGGCAGGAAACTGTGAGACTCTTATCTTGAACAAATTACTCAGAACAAGGGAAGTGGTACTGTGGCTCAAGTAGTAGAGCACTCACTTTGAGCCAAAGAAGCTCAGGGACAGCGCCTAGGTCCTGAGCTCAAGCCCTAGGATTGGAAAAGCAAAAATAAATGATCATTTTTAGGTTCAAATTTGAAGGCTCAAATGGACTAGTTTTTTTTTAGACGAAAGAGCTCCTAATTCTATAGTTATGTGGAGGAGAGGTTGGGTTTTATTGGCAAAGGTGGCTTTATAAGTCTGTGGAACATATGGTTATGGATCTAGGTACTGAAACATAGGATTATAAACTGGAATTTCAGATGTCTTTGTTGAAGTCTTTCCTTCCACGTAATAGTGACCAACTGTATATGAATGTATGGCCTTTGGCCTTCCTCTGAAGTTATCTGCCAGTCTGTAAAATATTGCTCTGCTCTAAGAATTAAAAATGTTTGAACTTCTCTGAAGTTCCAGGTTTCCATGCTCACTTCTGACTCTTTCCACTCTGAACTATCTTAGTGCATGTCTCAAGGAATTTTTAGAGGACAGTATGAAGGAAGAAGTCTTTATTCTTCATACTTTTCATCAACAGAGGGTTATTTTTCCAGGAATTGCTCTTGTGTCCTGTGGCTTTGAACAAGGCAAACTGTTGAGTGGTCCAGCCTTCTGACCTATTTAGGTCAGATAATTACAGAAAGCCCTCGCTTCTACTTGCATTTTCAAGCCATTCCTTATACTCCTATAGCATTTTAATGATACCATTCCTTTTTTTGACACAGAAGCTCCTTTGACCTCTTCTGGGCACCTACTCTAATACTCTGTGGAACATTCTTTTTCCTAATATCTAGTCTAAACTTTTCCTTCCTGAGCTGAAGGCTTTTTGTTCTCCATTTTTTTCAAACTACAAGTGATTCTCTTTCCTCACCGAAGACTAAACTTTATACCTAATGGCTAGAATGTCAAACAAACATTAATCTTGTCTCCTACCTCTTTACAGATGGAGGAATGCCCAAAAGCAATTTAGCTTTAGACAGCAGAAGTATTTGTGTAGTGTTCTTTAGACTCTGATTCATCTTCTCAAATCATTTCGGATTTAGCTTTATTTCTCAAAGATGCCAACAGTATAAGAATCTGTCTTGAGATTTCACAATCTTACATTTCATTTAAATTATGTTTCTCCCTTAAATAAAAGCATCCATAAAAGGGATGTTTAGATGCTCGCAAAGGACATTATATGCCTCTGCAATATATGTATCAGGTTTGAAATTTTCTTCTCATAGATAGTGCTGACTCTAAGTCCACTTAATGTGCAAAGAATTCATACATTCCGAAGGGCTATATAAGGGGTAATTGTTCACATCCAGTCAGACCTTCCCAGTTCCCCTATTCCAAACATACATACACACAGTCCAGTCACACTGAAATTCCACCTTTAGAAATGTAGTGCTTAGGAATAATCAGCTCATGATTTTAATGTAGAACCTCTAGGCAGACACTGGAAGTTCTTGATACTTTTTCTTTATAATGTCCAGACTGCGGGGAAGGGAATGCCATATGAAGAGCTGAAAATAGGATGAGCTATTACCTCTAGTCACAAGTCATTTATTCTTTATAATGTGAATGAAATTGGCCTATTCCTTATTCTTTTTAATTTAAAAAATATATTTAGTTGTGTTTATTTTTAATATGTTTATTTAAATTTTACCTTTGAGGCATTGGGAATTTAAATGAGGAAGATGATAATGCTAGAGAATCTGAGAGGAGCTTGATTTGATGAGCTCAGGACAACTTTCAAGTAAGTGGAAGGATGAACCAGTAAAAGATACTTTGAGAATGAATTGGAGAGAAGTAGGAGTAAGAATTGCCCAGAGAGTATTTGTATTCCCTTCCAACTTGTGTCAGTTATATCTCCCTGTATTCTACATTTGAAATATCTTTGGCATTATGTTGAGGTTACTGGCTTGCTTGTTGACCCCCAGTGATCTGTTTAAGAACACTCAAGAACATCAATGTTGGGAAGGCAATAAGATATGAAACTCCATGCAAACCTAGAGAAACAGAACTATAGATAAATGTCATAGTATCAGTTGCAGAAAATAAAGCCAAAGGAAATATTCCATTAGCTGAGTAGCCTTTTAGTGATGCCAGTGGTAGCAGATTAGAAGGTGGGTGCAGCGCAGGAAGACTTTACTCATAGCAATGGGTATCAAGGCTGGGTGCTGGAGGCTCACACATGTAATCCTACCTACGGGAGGCTGAGATTTGAGGATCATGGTTCAAAGCCAGTCCAAGCAAGAAAGTCCATGAGACTCTTATCTCCAATTAACCATGCAAAAACTAGAGGTAGAGCTGTGCCTCAAAGTGGTAGAGGATTAGCTTTGAGAAAAAAAAAAAATTGCAGGGAGAGCACCCAGTCCCTGAATTCCAGCCCCACAACCAACAAAAAAGAAAGAAAAAAAAGAAGATAAAGAAATGAGTCTCCAATAAAAGACCCCGAATAGCAAAAACGCTCCTCAACGGAAAGAACATTGCTGGAGGAATATCAATACCAAATTTCAAACTCTACTATAAAGCCATAGTAATCAAAACAGCTTGGTATTGGCATAAGAACAGACCTCAGGACCAATGGAATAGAATTGAAAACCCAGAAATGAACCTACAGACCTATAGCCATCTAATATTCGATAAGGGAGCTAAAACAATAGAATGGAAGACAGACAAGCCTCTTCAGTAAATGGTGCTGGCAAAACTGGTTAACTACATGTAGAAAACTAAAGCTAGATCCTTATATATCACCCTGCACCAGAATCAACTCCAAATGGATCAAAGACCTTGAACTCAAAGCAGACACTCTGAAAACATTACAGGATGGAATAGGAGAAACCCTGGGTCTCCTTGGCTCAGGCCGAAATTTCCTGAATAGAGACCCGGAAACACAACAAATCAAAGAAAGGTTGGACAAATGGGATTGTATAAGGTTGCAGAGCTTCTGCAGGGCAAATGACATAGCTAGCAAGATCAATAGAAAGCCCACGGACTGGGAGAAGATCTTTACTAGCCATACAACGGACAAGGGTCTCATATCTAAAATATACTTGGAACTCAAAAAATTAAACCACTCAACAACAAATCCTCAAAGAAACAACTGCCCAATAAGTAAGTGGGCGAAAGATTTAAAGAGAAGCTTCTCTGAAGAAGAAAGAAGGATGGCCAATAGACACATGAAGAAATGTTCAACATCCCTAGCCATAAAAGAAATGCAAATCAAAACAACCTTGAGATATCACCTCACTCCAGTTAGAACAGCAAAAATCAAGAACTCTAACAACAACAGATGCTGGAGGGGATGTGGACAGAAAGGAACCTTACTTCATTGTTGGTGGGAATGTAAACTTGTTCAACCACTTTGGAAAGCAGTATGGAGGTTCCTCAAAAGACTCCACATAGAGCTCCCCTACGAGCCAGCAATCCCACTTTTGGGCATTTACCCTAATGTTTACAAACAAGACCACACTAAAGCTACCAGCACAACTATGTTTATTGCAGCATTATTTACCATAGCTAAGATATGGAACCAACCCAGATGCCCCTCAATAGATGAATGGATCAAGAAAATGTGGTATATATACACAATGGAATTCTATGCCTCCATCAGAAAGAATGACATTGCCCCATTTGTTAGGAAATGGAAAGGCTTGGAAAAAATTATATTAAGTGAAGTAAGCCAGGCCCAAAGAAACATAGGTCCCATGGTTTCCCTTATTTGCAATATCTAGTATAGGTATGTCAAGCGGAAAAAGTCAGAGAATGTGATGTTAGGAAAATGAACCCTCAAATATGTATTTTAATGTTTTTGTTTCTTTCATGCATGTGTTTCTAACGCATTTATAAGATTATTTCTTGGTTGCTTTGTATGTCCCTCCCCCACAGTGTAACCCCTGCTTTCACTATATTTGATGTCAGTATAACATGTGGAGGAGATGGGGACAAACAAGTCGTTTAAGGATCCAGGTGGACCTGTTGCAACAATGAGAAGTACAAAATGTCATGTCAAAACCAGCTTTACAATGTCGGAGGGGGGGAGGGGGGGTATGATTGGGTGGGGGGGAGGGGGGAGGCTGGGAAGGGAGGTGAAGAGTAAACAAAGGAGGAGGCTGCAATGCTTGGTAAGAAATGTATGCATTATCCTGCCCATGTAATTGTAACCCCTCTGTACAGTATGTTCTCAAATAAAATAAAATAAAATTAAAAAAAAAAAGAAAGAAAACATTGATTACTATTGATGGTAGTTCTTTAAAGGTCTGGTAGAATTCAGCAGGAAATCTACTGGGTCCTGAGGAATACTACGTATTCTTGCTTCGGCCTTGTTGCTTATTATTTCAGTTTATATCCACTTGGTTTACTTTGGGTAGCTTAACAGCATCTAAAATGTATTAGGTTTTCCAGGCTTTTCTTGAATGTAGCCTTTGAACTATTTCCCCATGATCTTGTAGGTATTTGTTGTGACATCTCATTTTCATCTCTAGTTTTTATTGATTTGGGTCTTATCTCTCCTCTTTTTAGGGTTTATCAATCTTAGTCATCTTTCTAGAGAAACAGCTCTTTCCTTGATTCTTTGCTTAAATATTTTAGGCCCTAATTCACTGATTTCTACCCTAATCTTATTTTTTTCATCTGCTAATTTGAGGTTTGGCTAGATTTTTTTCAACTAGGAGTTATGTCATACATATTTAAGATCACTCTGGAGTTTTGATGTAGGTAGGTGCTCATAGCTATAAATTTTCACCTTAACAGTAACTTTGCTCTATCCCAAAGGGCCTAGTAGGTTGATTTTTGATGTCATTCTAAGAAGTTTTAGATTCTTCTCACACACCATTCAACAAAGAATTGTTTGGTATCCATGTGTTTAAGTGTGTTCTGTACTTTCATTTCCCACTGAGTTCTAGTTTTATTGTTATGGTCAGACTAAATTCTGAGTTATTTCAATTTTTTTATATTTACTGACACTTGATTTATGTTCTAAAACATCTGTTTTGGAGAAAGTTCCATGGATTGTTAAGCAGAATGTCTATTGTGTAGGTGCTGGGCTAAATACTCTGTAAATGACAATTCAGTCCTATTGGTCTATGGTATCACTTACTTCTGAAGTTTCTTGCTTTTTATTTAATTTTGGGATGAACTATGTGTGGGAGTGGAGTACTGAAATTTACACTGTTATTGTGTTGGGAATTTATCTGTGATTTTAAGTTTAATAGTATTTTGTATGACATTTGACAAATACACAGTAATAATTCCATCCTGAACCAATGTTTGCTTTTTTTCAGTAAGGTGCATTTATTGTAGGCAAAACAACAACAACAATTGAGTTGTTGCAGGTTTTTTAACCAACTTGCAATTCTGTCTTTTGATTGGAGAATTGAGGTTGTTAATATTCAGTGTAATTATTGAAAGATACATTCTAATTTCTGACATTTGTGGAGTTGATTCTTTTCCTGCTCTTCATTTCCTTATTTACCTATCATGAAAGATTTATTTTCTACTCTGCTTTCATGCTTACTTTTACCTTCTAGAGGGAGGATTTTCTGAGCGTCTTCTGTAGTGCTGGTTTATTGGCTAAAAAGTAATTTTAATTTATCATGGAAGGATTTTTATTATTTGTCCTCCAGTTATAAAGGATAGCTAGGCTAGGTAATCTACTTGCAATTTGTTTACATTCTTCATTTGCAACATATTATTCTAGCCTTTCTAATGCTTACTGTTAACTTTTACGTGTAACTTTACATATACTAGCTTGATTGATTGATTGATTGATCGACTGAGTGGAACTTTCAATATTTTTACCTTGCTCTGTATACTTAATGTTTTAACTATGCTGTGTCCTGGAGTATTTTTTTTTTCTGCTCTGGTCTGTTGTATATCCTTATGGCCTTTTTAAAATGATTGACTGTTTTTCAAGACTTGGAAAATGTTCTCCTGGCATGTTATTATGTTTTCTATCTCTTTAACTTGCACCTCTTCTTTTATGCCCAGGACTCTCAGGTTTACTCCTTTTATACTGCCCCTGATGTTTTGTTTCACATTTCTTTTTATTCTATTTCTTTACTTGACTGTCTTAATAGATGTATCTTGCCTCAAGCCCTGTTTTCAGTTGAAGAGTTTTTAACTCTACTTACTGAATTTTTCTTTTCCAAAATTTCAGTTTCATTCTTTATCAGGCTTTCTACATCTGCATCTTTATCAAATTCCTCTTTCATATCCTTTGTTCAGATATGTATCCATATCTTTGTGAGTGTTTGTGTGTGTGCACGCGCCTGCACGCACATGCCTGTACCTATACCTGTAGCTTGCTTTGATGCCTGGGCACTGTCCCTTAACTTTTTTGCACAAGGCTAGTTAGATACTCATTGACTTTCCTGCCTAGGCTGGCTTCAAACTGCAGTTCTCAGATCTGTCTCCTGAGGAGCTAGTATTACAAATATGGGTAACCAACACCCAACTCGGACCTATATTATTTATATTTTTTATTCTTTTTTGTTGTTTGTTTGTTTTTGTGAGTTTATGGGTTGATTGATTTGTTCTTTCTTTTTTTTTTTGTTTTTTTTTTTTGTTGTTGTTTAATTTTACAATGCTGGGACCGGAACCCAGGGCCTTGAGCATACCTGGAAAATGCTCTATCACTGAGTACATCCCTTTGTTCCTTTGGCTATTGACTTATGTCTTCATTGAACTCATTTAGTGTGTTTTAATACATGTCCTCTTTTACATGTCATTATAATAATGTTTTGAGTTCCTTGCCTGATCTTTCTTCTTTTTCTTCTTCACTATCCTTAGTATCTATTACTGTGAGGTTGTTGACCTTTGAAGGTATTATGTTGCCTTGTTCTTTTCTATTTCCTTTATTCCTGCTTTGAGATTTGTGCATCTGATATCAATTTTTGGTTGGACATTTTACTTACTTGTAGTCTTTGTAAGATCTGCCTGGGGTCATGCAGGCCAAGTGCAGACACCTCCCCACCTCTTGGCTAAGTTTCTGCCCAGTATCTGTGTTACCTAGGTAACTGGCACACCTGGAAGCAGTAACCTCCCTTCCTGCTAGTTTACATCCTGGGCCTCCTCTGGTTATGCCTCTCATCTGACCTTAGGAGGGTTCCAGGCCCTGAGGTCACATACAAATCCAATGTGGCCATACCTTTCCCACACTTGGCCACACCTAGGCCTAGCCTAGATAAGTCCTGGCCTGAGGATGTGTCTCCCCTTTCGGCGAGCCTCACTACCATGCATGTGGGGGCAGAGCAGGCAGGACACTTTAATAAATAAACTTTTTTTCATGCCTGAATAGTGCGTGGTGTTCTCTTCATTAGCTACCTAAGGAAACCTACCTACTTACTATACCTTACAGTCTTGTAGTTGAAGTGTTCACAGTTCTCAGACACGAATACGTTGTGGGTGGGTTGCAGTATAGTTTGTCCCCTACTGGATTAGGGATGTCTTTCTGAGTGGCCAAGCATTTGCTCACGGGCTCAGTGCAGCACCAACCCTAGCTTCCCAATACTGAGCAGTTAGAGGTGAACTAGCTTAGGGTGGGTCTCTTGTAACCTTTTGTGTTTCAGTGATATTACATGTAATTGAGGGAAGGGCTGGTGAAGGCTCAGCTGTCGCATCTGCACTGCTTCTACACAGGAAGTGTTCCTTCTTTGTGTACTGTGAGCCATTACTGGTTGCACAATACTTGGTAGTCTCAGGGCCAGTAAATATCCTGAGTAGGTCTCCTTGCTTGTGCTCTTTGGGTAGCAGATGGGCCATGAGTGGAGTCTCTCTGTAACGTGCTTGGCAATGGAGAACTGAGCGACTCAGGTGCTTGGCTGGCAGGTCTCAGATGTGTCAGATCTTGCGCTGCAGAGTGTAACCCTGGGGAAAACTGAGGCTGAGAAGTATCATGTAAGCCCTAGTCTTGTGCTCAGAACCCTCAGCTCCAAATGAATATGAGCATCAAATCTACCGGACAGCTCTTAGATTCTGGCCACTTTGCTGGCCACAGCCTTGCTGCTGTTTCTGTGCTTGTCCTTCTGTGCTTATACTTGGGACTTGCTCTAGCCACGGGGGAAAGGGCACTGCCTCCCAGGACCTTTACTGTCAGAGTTCTTATTGTTCCCTTGCGTTCTCAGCTGGCTTGCATCCACCAACAGGCTAGCTCAGAGCTTTCTAAGCCCCTGGGGTATGGCTCAGTCTCTAGGCTTGCCTGCCTTCAGGCTGCTTGCAAAGATCTAATGTCGACTGATCACTCCGTAGTGGTTGCAATCTGAGCTCTGCTCCAGCAAAGGAGAGTGTCCCATTTTCTGAAAAGTACTTCAGGCAATAAAACTCCTCTCATCAGCAGGGTGTGGCCACCAACAGCCTCTCTTGCCTCTGGGAATCCTCAACTTGTCTGAGTCAAAACCTCTCCCTCTATCTTGGCCTCCAGTGTCATTTTGCCGCCCAAATACCATATTTGCATGACCTGGAAATCCCTAAACCCCAACCTCCAAGCTCCTGGTTGTGACTCAGTCTGCCTGCCTATATGCAGGCTGCTTGTAAATAGTCAATGTAAGCAGATTAGGGGCAGCAAGGTTCTTTGTTTATAGCAGTGACCCTATGGGAATGAAGCTGCAGGATGGAGCTGCCAACTGCAGAGCTAGAATACTGACTCTTCCTCTCTATATGCGACCCTCATGGCAGTTTCCCACTTGGGAAAAGAGTCAGTGTCCTAGCACTCGGATCTCCAAGTGTTTCTTAATTTCCATCCTCCCCTCGGTTGTGGCTAAGTCCAAAGTCTGCCTGGCTTCAGGCTGCTGGTCTGCTGATCATCAATGTGATCTGAACATTCTGTAATCAGCACTGTCTTCTAATAGAGGCTAGGTCTTTTGTTTTCTGCAATGGACCTATGAAGTTGCTTTCACTGGTCAGGTAACTAAGTGCCGGGTGGCTTGTCAATCACCTGGACTCTGGCTGGATATCCCAGTATTTTTTACTGATCACCAATTGTTTATTTCCAGTCCAATTCTCTTCCAGTTCATGCTATCTCAGACTCCAGGCCTGGACTGCAGCAGGCTGCTTGCATGAAGTTAATGCATTCTGATACTCTGCCTCAGTTTCAGGAGGAGACTTTCTCCCAAGATTCTACTCCACTGCAGCTCTCTAAAATAAGAGGGGAAAAAAGTTGTCAGGCTGGGCCCTGGTGGCTCATGCCTATAATCCTAGCTACTCGGGAGGTTGAGATCTGAGGATCAACCATGAATGGAAGCCAACCAGGGCAGGAAAATCTGAGACACTTTTATTTCCTACTAATCAGAAAAAGTTGGAAATGGCACTGAGGCTCCAGTCGCAGAATGCTAGTCTTGAGCAACAGAAGCCCAGAGACAGTGCCCCATCCCTTAGTTCCACCCCCAGGATTAACATGTAAACACACATACACACACACACACACACACACACACATTGTCAGTGTTGGCCAATCACACTGGGAAGTTGGTCTTCTGCCAAATCTCCACATCGGGGCTTCAGGCTTGCAAGAGGAGTGGATTTGTCCCTTGTCTAGTTTTTCCAGTCTCTCTCCAAGTCCAGCAAGCTTATCTTGTAGTAGAGGCTTGGCCTTCTTCTCCCATCAAAGGACACTAGGACTGGAATGCAAACTCTCTCCTAGTGTTCTATCACCATTTTGTTTTGTCACACTTTCCAACTGCCCTGTTCCTCTTCTTCAGTTTTGTTCTTCCAAATACAGTCTGTCATTTATGACTCAGTCTCTTCTCATTTATAGAATTTCATGGAGAAAGCTTTTACTCTACCATCTCTATGTCGCTATCCTATTTTTCAGATTATACGAATATCCCTAAGGCTTAGAGGGCTAAAATAAATCAACCAAGGTGGCAAAGTGAGGATACCAGGGCATTTTAAGACTGGAAATTATTTCCCTTTATTTCTATTGAAGAGGGCATATAAAGTGTCAGAAGATTTACCAGTAGGCTTATTTTTGACTGTTCCTTTAACAATTGTACCATTGCACTTCCCTATAAAACGTCTTTGTGAACAATATCACATCCTATGGTATATCTGCTGTCTTAGTTAGCTTTAAGTAGCTGTGAGAAAAACAACCAAGAGAACATTTTTAAAAGGAGAAATTATTCATATTGACTCATGGTTTCTGAATCTTCAGTCCTTCATGGTAGGGCAGAGTGGCTCATATTATGGAGGGACAGGAAGACAAAAATTGTGAATGCCTGCTTCTTCTCTCTCTTTTATTCTGTCTTGATCCTCTATCTACTGGATAGTGCTATTTACATTCAATGTGGGTCTGCATGATTCTGGATGTGTGATTTGCTAATCCAATCAAAATGACAATCAAGATTAACTATCACAACAACTTATGATTAAAAATTTGTAGATTACTGCTACAAATGTTCTTAGATTTTGCTTGTGGTTGACTGGGTACCTGAATGCATCAGTCCCTGGTTCAAGGTCTCCATTACACATGAGACTACATTAGCCCTCACACTTCAACCTTAGACCAATTTGATAAAGATAGAAGAAATTTTGCTTGAAATTGTTCGGTGAGTCACAGGGATATACATGTGACAAAGCAGTAAAGTTCACTTGTGGTCCTAATGACACAGGGTCTTCTAAACTGGCAAAAGGCACAATCGGATGAATAAGACTTCACGAAGTGCTGTTGAGTTCAAGTTTTAAAGCAGCTCTCACTAATTATATGCACAATTTTTTCTGAGTATTAGACATTTTCTCTTTTGAAAGGTCATATTACAACTCAGCTCAACTATATTTTTGAAAGCCACACATAAATTACTTTCATAATTTGAAAAGCTAAGTGTTAACATTTTAATTTATGAAATCATCCAGTTGCTTGCATTTTTCATTCTTGGTTCTGTTCTTCGTCTCTTGCAATTGTTAAGGGACAGTTATCCAAAACTGCAGCCAAAAGCTTGATACAACCTATTTTTAAAAATGGCTTAATCCTTTTTCTTTGAGTATAATGCAATGGGTTTCAGACCAAATGCTTTAAATGACTCAATGCAGTGAGCACTTGTAGTGACCACCCCCATGTTATGTGTTATAACAGCCAGATTATTAGGGTTAATCTGATAGAGGTGATAACAGAAACACAGCAGAGCCAAGAACTTGTGGAAAAAACTTGGTGTAATTTTGCAACTTTTACTCAAAACAGTAAATCACACTGAAAAATGCATAGGGTCAGATCAGGAGAATAATTCTGATGATATTAATCAAATGGGAAGTGGCCATCTTAATGGTGAAACAGTGCCAAGATACAAGCAGTCATCATGAGAAACCGGAGGAAATTAGAAAGCTTTAAGCCGTAGAAGACATTCTCTTCTATAGTCATATTCTTAGAAATACACAATAAAATATAGAAGGGTGAAAAATATGAAACTTACTTTCAAATGGATGAAAAATAGTAAGATAGATACATACATACATACAACAGGCAGATGCAGGCAGTAACAGAAGGAGAGAGGAAGAAAGGGAAAAAGAACAGAATATGCAAAGATAAAGTAGACAGGTCCAATATGTTCATAATAGATACATTCTTGCAGCTCTTCTTCCTCCCCTTCAGTTCTACAGTCTCTTTCTTTATCCCTTTCTCATCCTCATTCTCTACCTTTTCCCCTTCCTCTTCTTCTTCTTTGTCTTTTCCTTCCTCCTCCTCTTCCACTTCCTCTTTCTTTTATCCTCCTCCTCCTCCTCCTCTTCCTCCTCCTCCTCTTCCTCTTCTCCTTCTTTGGTATTTTGAGGCAGGATCTGTCTATGCATCCCAGAAAAGCCTTGGATTCGATATCTTTGCATTTCAGCCTCCAATATCCTCTCACTTCAGCCTCCTAAGTGCAAGGTGTCATCCTTAAGCCCAGATCTTGTAGATTTTCTGAATGCTATAAAGATAAATGCTGACATTGAGGTGGTGCAGAAACATCAAAAATAAGCTTGGATCATAATAAATACGAGGGCCCTCCAAGTTAAATGCACATACAATTCCCCCAGGGTCTTGCAAAATGAAGTTTGTAATTGGTAGTCTGAAGTTGTGCCTGAGATATTCCTTTGGATATATTCATAAGAATGATATAGTAGGGTACTATAGTAATACTATTTTTTTTTTAGTTTCTTAAAAGAGATTTCACATTTCTTAACAGCCCTAAGCAGGTATGATTTGAGGTAGAATGGTCTATGAGGGCCTAATAAGGTGGCTTTAGAGCAGAGACGAATAGATATATGAGAAAATTAGACACATATTACATCCTAAGTTCTGTGTAGGATAAGGAGACCCCAAAAAATAAACCACAAACAATCAGAAGGTGGATATTTACAATGAGAATTTTAGCATAATTAAATAGGTATTATGAGCAGGCAATGATAACTAAGTGCCAGGTACTCATGGTTGATAGTCAATAACACAAACTGCTTTGTTAAATAGCAACTCCTTTGTACAACTGCTTAAAGACAATTAAAAACAAAATAAAACAAAAGTATTTGCTGAACAAGTAAATAAATTTTTAAAAATTGAAGAGTCCAGGAGAAAGAAAGAGATAGGAGTCCAGAGAAAAGAGGGAAATTCTTTTTTTTTCCTTTTTTTTTTTCAGTCATGGGTCTTGAACTCTGGGTCTGGGCACTGTCCCTCAGCTCTTCAGCTCAACCAGCTCTACCACTTGAGCCACAGCACCACTTCTGGTTTTCTGAATGGTTTATTGAAGAGTCTCATGCACTTTTCTGCTCAGACTGGCTTTGAACCGTGACCCTCTGATCTCAGTCTTCTGGGTAGCTAGGATTACAGGTATGAACCACCAATGCTGGGCTAAATTAATTATCTTTAAGTAGTTGTGCTAAGGAGTTGCCATTTAACGAGGCAGTTGATGAATACAGTATATCTTATTCAATTATCCCTTTCAACATTCTCACCCTACCCATCCCTCCCTCTCTCTTCTTAATTTTGTAGGATATACATTGGATTGTTGTCGACATTTTGAAGAGCATAGTGTTTTTCAACTTGAGATTGTGCTTGCCTAGGGGTTCTACAAGGCCTTGCTGTGGGCAGCTGTGGGGTTATGGTGAGAAATAGAAAGGATAGGACTTAGGACAGAACTTAGGATGTAATATGTGTCTAATTCCCTATAGGAATTTCAGCAGCAGGAGCATCTGCTTTCCATATTAGATGCCCACAGAAGTTTATTGGTGATCAACAGGAGGGACTTCTTTTAAACATTTGAGAAGCATTCAGCTTGAGAGTCAGAACGTCTTTCTTCTTTCTCCCAGATAATTAAATAGAAAGAATTTAAAAGAAAATTAGGTGTCATAAGAGAAAACAGCATTCTGATACTGAAATACAAGTGCTTAAAGAGCTCCTGTGAGTTTAAAATAGTTTACTTGCTTCTCAGTTATAGCCTGTACCTTATAGGAGGACTGCACAGAATGAAAATAATCAGAAGCTGTTAAGCTTCTTCCTCGTAAAACTTTTTATCTTAAAGTGGTTTAGTTTACGAAATAGAAAAAAAGGCCAAAAGGGAAGTGGAGAGGAGATGTGTTAGTGTATGCATTCCAAGAAACCTGGAATGAACTCATAATCAAGTAATAACAGCTTATATACTTTTTCAGCCTTCTTTTATCATGCATTTTAAATGATCATTTAAAATAATCATTTCACATGTCTTCACAGCAGTGTTGATGCCAGTGGGAAGAGGCAAATGAACAGAGGAGGAAAGAGGGTGAAGGGATTGAAAATATTCTACGTCCATGTGTGAAAATAGAGCAAAGAAATTTTATAAGACAGGTAAGGGAGAGGGAGAATGAGGAGGGAGAATAACAGAGGAGTGACTGATTAAGACATAATTATATACATGTATATACATGTGATTGGTCTTATTGCAGATAGCCACTCCTACTTGGATCAGATCTTTTGGCTAACAAGGACTTAGAGAAGTCAGAACAGAATGAGATCTTTTGACTGCCCAATTTCTCATTAAATTGGGAGAAACAAGCAGGATAAACATTAACCAACACTAATGAGTGACCTCATGATTTCCAAGAGCACAGAGCCATGTGGCAGCAGAGACATCTATGTGTCAATATGAACAAGATGGTATGCAGTTTTCCAGAACAGAACTGCTTTTCGAACTTGGATGTAAACACGTTCCCTTCATCACAGTGCAATCTGTTCAGTGTTTAGCTCAAAATCCCTTGCACACACAAACGTTCTCTTCCATAAAGAGGCTACAACTACTCAGGACAACTTATATTACCTTGTATTACTCAAGACCAAGTAAATACTCTGCCAAAACTACATGTGCACCTTCACGTTCTCCATGAGTTATGGACATACTATAACCAGAGTTCTAGGTCACAGGCCCAATGCTAGGGCTCCAAATGTCAGCTCTGACCACTTGTCCCAAAACAGCAGAGACAAGTAATGGTAGAGGAACAGAGAAAGGAGATGTATTAATATTGCAGAGACATGCAACGGGAAAGGACAAAGCATTCCACTCCATCTTCCCATGTACAGTCATGAAACTTAGTTTTAAATATAGGAAGAATTGGGGATAGGAAGCAAAAAGTACTCACAATTATTCAATGCTGTGGTTACAGATAACATTGTGGTGGTGGTTAGGGGAGGGTCTGATCACCTATAATCTTAGGCTCAGTCAGGCTGGGCCTTGTTCCAATACCGATACTATCTGGAGGTGATTGATTCATCTTCTGCCTTGGGGTGTTTAATCCATCTTGGATTCCAAGATGATCGCGGAGGAGACAGACACAGAGTGAAAAAGAAAGACAGAAATGGAAGCAGGGATCTCAAGCTTTTATCTTACTTTTAGTTACCTCTTGGATATTTGTGGGACTAAGTGATGAGTCAATGTTTTCCAGAAGAAGCAGTTTCTAAGTACCTGTCATAATAGCTACCTTAGTTAGATGCCAGAAGCTCATTATTCTTGGAATGGACAGTCATTTTTAGGCCTTGTTTTCTCTTGTCTGCAAAAGTCGTGAGTTGATTGTAGAGGAAATCATAGAAATAAGTGTCATTAAGTAAGATATACAATTATATAGCCCAGACCTTTATAGACATTGCTTTGCCAGAATTGTAGGTTTTTATACAGAAGCAATATGTTATGATGGCCTTGACATACTGTATAAAAAGCCACCAGAAAGTCAAAGATGGAAGACACTGCTGGGCATTTTCTCACAGAATGTGAGAATGTGATGCAGACATACTTTCTTGATGAATTAGACTAGTGAACATTATTCCAGCACCTCTTGGAAGCTAACGATGGTCTCTTTGCAACTTAGATCCATTTCTTATGTTTGAATATTGAGTTTTAGAAGCTCATTTAATAATGCTGATATGCAAATCTTGGTCTCCAAAATATCTCTAAGATAGCTAAATAATTCCTTAGTTTAATTTTTTAAAAAACTATGAGCAACTAGTAGAGTCATGCTTCTATGTCCTTAGCATTTGGTATCTTTGCTCACCCAGAAAACTATTCCAGGAAACTTTATCACCAACTTGCTAGAGATCTTAACCTAAGTCAGCGGATCACCTATGCTTTTCTTTCCATCTATGAAATGGGGCAGCAGGCAGAGTAAGGAAATGGGGATGTCTATAAAGACTTTGAGGATTTTTCAAGCTTTTGAGAATGATAGAATTTGGTGTTTGTGGCTACATTCTACATAACTGAGGATATAAATTGTTCAATCCAACCATCTCTTAAGACTTTCTTACAAGACTTGGGAAGCTCATGACCAGTTCCTCAGTGTTTTAGCCAGAGACCCATTCCATTATTGACCCGGATCCTTTTCTATTTGCTTCCATGGCTATCCTGCTTGTTGCTTTAGTAATGTGTGGTAAAGGAATGACCCTTCAGGAGGCTTTGTTTCAGTGGGTTCAATTTGAGATAACCAGTATTCCTCATCTCTTCCTTTATCTCCTAGAATCTCCCTTCGTGTTTTAGGGAAGGCAAACAGAACACTGCCCAGAGGTAAGGCCGAAAGAGCACCAGTGCCACCACCTGGATGCAGGAAGAATGAGGCAGCACACCAGAGAAGTCAATACGCGTTCAAGAGCGAACAAGTTATTCTGTGTGAGTCTTTGTCCTTCTTTCTTCATTTTCTAGTCAAAATTTTCCCCGGTTTTCTATTTTCCTTCACCTCTTTTCCCGTTTCCAGCAGCTAGGTGTTAGTGTTTCATATGTGACTCCCATGTTTATCCTGAGAGTAGATAAGGACCTACCCTAAGCCCAGACAAGCAAGACCAGAGTTAGATCACTCTTCAGAGAATTCCTGCAGTGAGCTTTAGGCCCAGATGCAGGTCTGTATGTTCCCTTGAAGACATAGCAAAAGCTTCTTGTGAAATTTGTCTTCCTTCTACCTGAGGCATAGTTAAGCTCTAACCAATCATTTACCCTGAATTCAAGGGGATAGTTGGTCATTTCTTTCCTCTATGAGAAAAGAAAGACATTCTGGAGCAGAATCCTCATTGGGCTGGTAACATGTGAACTACGTAGTGTTCCATGATACAAGCTTCTCTTCATCGTCATATGATTCTATTGACCATTTAATCAGGGACCTAGGTCACTGATTACAAACGTTCTTCAGAATAAGAAATGGGTAGAGTCAAAAACCATTCTTCTTGGTTGCCATCAACTTTCTCCTGCCTGGGCTAGAGACACAGCTCAAGGGGGAAAGCTCATGCTACTGCTCCAGTGGTAGGCCCTGAGTTCAAACTCCAGTAGTCCTGTATGGCTAAACTGGTTCCTCTGTTTTTGCTTACATTTTCCTTTTTTAAATTCCAGCTTAGGTTAAGCTGATGTATTTAGAAGGGTCTTAGTTGCCTTTTGTTTTCTGGAGGAGTAGTAGATCTAAAATTCAGTTTGCTCTCTAATACATTTCAAACCTTAGGATATCAACATTGTATAAATGAGCTGTAAATATTTTTATGTTGATTCAATATCCCTCTATTTCTATTCAGTTTGTGGATTGCCTGTTAGTTTTCTTAGTCATTTCAAAGATAAAAAGTTTTAATGAGGTTACTGATAATTTTTGCAATTCACATATTATACAGTTTATATATACATTTACTTATCCATGCTTTGTGTCGGATGCTAAAACCATGCTTAAATAATTGAAGAACTCTTCCTGGACAAGTAGTGTTTCTTGTATTTTCTTCTAGAAGTTTTAAAGATCCATGTTTTGCCTTATATTTTTGCTTCATTTTGAGTTTTATTTTTAAAGCATCAGAAAGGAATGGACCAAAGTTCTGCTTTATTTCTTCCATGACGTATCTACTTGTTGAAACTGTATCTTTTGATCACTTTATCCTTGAATTGCCTTTGAGTCTTAAAACAAATTAATGGAACAAATACGTAGAGTTCCTCCCTTGATATCATTGACCTACTTTTTCTATCTTTATGTCAGTACTGTATTATCTTAATTATTGTACCTTTCTAATAAGTCCTTAAACATGGCAGATTATGTTTTCTTTTTCAAAATGGTGTAGGCTCTTCTTTATTTTTAATATGAATTTCAGAATCAGTGTGTTAATTTCTAATGAGGAGATTGCTGGAAGTTTTATTGATGTTAAGATATACATTCATATTATGGGGAATTGACATTTTAACCAGATTGATTCTTCCTATCTACAAAGACAATATACCTCATCATTTACCTCTATTTTCTGCCAAAGACATTTGTAGTTTTCTGTACAGTGCTCTTTCATGTCTTTCTCAGACTTATCCCTAAGAATTTCTTATTTTTGTATTTGTGGATGTTCTATTAATTTTAATTTGTGGTTATATTTGTAAATAATACAAATGAAGCATACTTTTGGGAGTGATACATTTCAGCAATTTTTTATGACTTAGTGTATCAAGTACTTTTTTCTTTTTTCTTTTCTTTTTTTTTTTTTGGGGGGGGGGGGTCCGGTCGTGGGGCCTGAACTCTGGGCCTGGGCGCTGTCCCTCAGCTCTTCAGCTCAAGGCTAGCACTCTACCACTTGAGCCACAGCGCCACTTCCAGCTTTTTATTTTTTGCTTATGTGGTGCTGAGGAATTGAACCCAGGGCCTCATGCATGCAAGGCAATCGCTCTACCACTGAGCCACCTTCCCAGCTCTTCTTTTTTTTTTTTTTTTTTTTTTTTTGTCGGTCGTGGGGCCTGAACTCTGGGCCTGGGCCCTGTCCCTCAGCTCTTCTGCTCAAGGCTAGCGCTCTAGCACTTGAGCCACAGCGCCACTTCCGGCTTTTTCTGTTTATGTGGTGCTGAGGAATCGAATTCAGGGCCCCATGCATGTGAGGCAAGCACTCTACTACTGAGCCACCTTCCCAGCCCATGCATCGAGTACTTTTTAATATTTTTACAGATTATTTCATTTTCTTTCTTCCTTTCTTTCTCCCTTTCCTCGTCCTTTTTCTTCATTCCCTCTCTTCTTCTTTCCTTTCCTCCCTCTTTTTCTCTCTCTCTCTCACCACTGTGCAATGCTGTTTCCCTTCCTTTCACCTTTTCTTTCTTTCTTTCTTTTTCTTGCACTAATGGGCACTAATGGGCACAAAATCCAAAGCCTTAAGCTAGGCAAGTGCTCTACCACTGAGCAGCATCCTGAGACTTTTTCTACACAAGATCATATAACTACAGATATTTCCTCTTTTTTTCTCCAAAATGGATCTTTTGTTTCTTTTTCTTTCCTTATTGCACTGACTAGATTCTCCAGTATGATGCTTAAGAGAATAGGGAGGGACTTTCTGACTTTCGATATGAAAAAGAAAGTGTTCAGTTTTTACCCTTATGTTTAACATTAACTATAGAGTTTTCATAGACAATGTTTTGTTCTATGTTTCTTGTTGTATTGTCTGATGTTTTGAATGTTTCGGTTTTTGAATCTTCTTTTGGGATAATTAATAGTTTTATTCTGTTTTGTTTCCTTGTTGCTTTATCTGATAGAAAACAAATCTAGTCTGTGCTGTGCTATTATAGCTGTCATGGCAAGAAAGCCAAGGAATTTTTGGAGAACAAAAAGGAAACACTTATTCTGGTATACTGTACATTAAAATGTATTATAATGTTTAGATATGTGCTCGGGGTATTATCGGTAGAGATGATTTGAACAGATCATTTGAATAGAAAAGAGAACTGCAAAAGAGATCCATACCAACAGGCTGGATCTGTGAAAAAGATGATGCCATAAAATAATTGAGGATAACAGTCATTTCAATAAAGAAATGGAGGCAGATGAGCATTTATATGCGGGGGTGGGGGGGAAGGTAGTCATATATTCTATTATATACAAAGGTGAACTGTAGCTCTGTTAGCCAAAATGATTATGACTTTAGAAATTAATGCTAGAGATTATTTTCATTACATCAGAATAGACAAAGATTTAATCAACATAAGAAAAGTTGTTCAACCTAGCTAGATACAAATAAAAACTAGAAAGGAAAATACACACTAAGACTGGAAAAAATGCCAAAACTTAAGAACACCACATTTTAGTAAGAATGTAAATCAACAGCCTTATAAACAAAGGGAGAGTGGAGATGTAAATTTGTAAAACCACTTTAGAAAATTCTTAGCTTTATCAATGAGAGGTGAAGATGCATATATATTATCAAGCAACTCAAGTCCTAGGAATATACTGAAACACAAGAGAGTATGAATATATACCAGGATGAATGAAAAGAATCAATTATTAATAGAGCCTTTTTAGAAACAACTCAAATATTACTCAAAGATAAAATGAGTTCATGAAATTAATATTTATTGCACTGTATCCAAACAATGAAGTATTATAAAAGAAAATATTTGGTATACTTTTCAACCAAGTTTTCTGGGATTCTTTGTTTATTTTGAGAGGAAATCTTGCTATACAATTGAGGCTAGCCTTGAACTCATGTTCTTCTTGCTACCACTTTCTGAGTGATGATATTCCTGGTATGTACCACCATACCTGGCATTGATCTTGTATCCTGGTCAGCCACCTATCACTATAATATATGATATAACTACTTATGAAACAAAGAGACATAAGATTTGATATAGGATTTGGAGGTTCAGAGTCCAAGATTAGATGGACCCACTGGTTTGGACTCTGGTAAGAGTGGAAGATGGTGACCTATCATGGTAGGAATGTATATAGGAGCAATGATCTCACAGAACTGGATGCAGAGAAAGAGTGATCAAGGTTCCACAATCTGTTTGGAGAGCACAATCCTAGTCACCTAACTACTTTCCACCAAGCTCCATCTGTTAAAGTCTCCCACCCCTTCCTGATAGTAACACTTCCAATCCTACAATATATGAACTTTCAGAAGATGTTCAATATCCAAATCATAGCACCCCAATAAGACATTTATTAATCAGGTGCTCAAAAATATATTAAAATATAATAGCTGGTCAAGCAATAGCAGGCTAGTCCTATGAAGTGGTTCTAAGGATATAGGATCTATGTTATGCTATAACATTACATGATAAAAGATGAAGAAAACTTCAGTCTGCTGCAGTACCATTTCAACTGTAGAAATAACAAAAGTATATTTAACTGTGACTAGTGGATATCTCTGGAACAATATTCATTTACACTAAGGGTTTATTTCCTTTATCATCAATAGTATATACTTACAGAATGACATTAAGGGAGTGTAAAACTTTTAAGACTAGATAGAAGAAACCAAGTCTATATTTAGGCATGTTGAACTAGAGTACTAAAGGACAGGAACACACAGTACATTGTAAGGTCACCCGAGAGTTTATTTTAAAAAAAATAAAAAACAACTTCAGCATGGAGACTGGAGTGTCAAGGGATAGAGGGAAATTCAGTGCAACCCTGTGATTGGGAAAGGATTTTTACTAACAATAGTGCCAGTTTCTCTGGTAATAATATTATTGTTTGCCTGATAGTCATCCTGTGTCTGCCAATGGCATCGTTCCCTGGTGATAGTGAGAGATAAAAAGGGAACAGTTATATGATAAATCTAAGTCGTAATGTGGGAATCACAACTACTTGAGAGTCTTTACTCTTGCCTCTCCAAAGTAAGAAGGTTTATATTTCACTTAACTTTTATTTTTATGAGTGTTTTGAGTGGATTCTGTCACTAGATTGTTTTTGCCCTATCTTGCATTTCTTATGACTGGTACAGAACAACTGAATTTTAACTAAAAATCTGTGTCTCAGACAAGAGTGTTGAGATGCTATTAAAGACTTACATAAATATTTCACTACATTAGCAACAGAAATGGACTTCAGAGTTCCTTCCCATTCCTCTCTTTTTCTTGGTGTATCTAGATAAGAACTTCTGATGCTTAAAATACCACTTTTAGGATGATGGGGAAATGGCTGCAAGGTTAGAGAGACTAGAGTTTTATTTCAAGGGAAATTAGTTTCACAGTCTTGCTCAGGTTATTTGTTCCAGCTTCTGTCCCTTTAGTTCTGATCTTAAAATAAATACAAGTTCAATAGCCCTTTCACATATAAGTAGTGCTATTAAGGATCTTCTTTCAAGGTTCATGTGCATTTATGTAGAAGTGGTAGTGAGTATATTTGGTCTCATCTTCCTCCTGTCTTCTTGTCTTCCACCTTTCAATTCTATGGTCATTTGACTACTAACCATTATCTCAAACCTCTGTTCCACTGGCCAACCATTTACCAGTTAAACCAGCTTCTCTAAGACATTGTCATGATCTTGCACATTTGTCATGCCAAATATGGACTCTATCTCTAATAATCCCCTGACAAAGACAAGACAAGACTGCACAATTTAGCAGAACTATATTGAAGGTTTGGAAGTAACAAAAGCACAGCATGGATTTTCCTCAAACCAAGGAGAATCTAGGCTCTGTAGAAAATAAAGTTCATATGATTTGGGGATCTTCTGTAAGAAAACAAATACAAATATATCTTTTACAATTGCTAAAAATGTATGACTGTGTATTTACATTGCTAAATCTCTCCACACCTTGAAGGGGCTCTCTCATGTGAAGAGCCCTGGAGACTAAGCTTTCTTAGCTTCATGGTTTAGGTCTCCAAACTGTAATGACTTTCATTGCTCCTGTTAAGCTTCTGCACAATGTAGAGCCAGCTCAGCTCCTACCAATGGGTATGCTCATGAATTCTCAATACAAGTTTAATTTTCTTTACTAGGATGAAGAATGGTAAGAAGACTCATTTTCTTTAGAACATGCCAATCCTTATGCAGCCTAGTCCATATGGTAGGCACATGGTAATCACAATTGTTCATAATATGTTTACCGAAGCCTGATGGCTGGATTATAAAGCCCTTATTAGAATTATGTTAGAGAAATCATCCATTTAATCCATACATTCCACACCTAGGCCTAGTGAATTTCATAATCTACTTAAGGTGGTACGAAATAGGTCAACTTTGTTCTTGACTGTCAATAATTCATCCCTTTCCGATGATGTATTTTTAGGCAAGGATATAATACTGTCTTAAGAAAAAAAAAAACAGCCTTTTCAACCTGAACAAACTTAAAACAATAAATAATGTTATCTGGGTACAGTGGCCCACTCCTGTAACTCTAGCACTCAGGAGGCAGAGGCTAGAAGATTCTGACTTTGAAGCCAGCTACATAGTAAATTCCAGACTAGCTTGGATTATAAAGAGATATCCTGTTTTAAAATAGATGAGTAAATAAATATAAAAATAAATGCCTTTATCTTCAAAAGTCATGATTTTGCTAAGAGACCCACTTTTCTTTATGAAACCAAATTCCTACATATTTCAACCTAACAGGATTTCCAAAGAACTGTTTATAACTTACTGTCTTACATCTGGTTGGCAGTGATTTCATTCAGAACAAAAGGAGACCTTTCCTAAAAAGAAAATGTACTTTCTCCCAAAGGCTCCATCTGCTTTCAAGTGTCCTAAAACACAACTCCTTAGTTTCACAAATGACATGATATCATTTCCCAGGGCATGCTTAAACATTGTACAACAACACCATATATGTAACCTGCACAGGCAGCACAGAGATTAAGGTACCTGTGCACTTTACAGACCCAGTTTGTGTTCCTACTGCAGAATTGCAGCAAAACCCTTTTTAAATTAGAATTTCCAACTATGACAGATTCTCGATTAGTGAGCTAGTTAAACTCTCTAATAGAGAATCTCTCATAGTTGAAGAAAGGTAAATTATCATTCACAAATGATCCCCAACAAAAACTTCAGCTAACCCTCTACTTTATTTATTTACCTAGAGCTGGTAAACAAGTTCACGTACCAAAATCAGAAGTAAAGGGCACAGGTTGAAATGAACTTGATAGTTGTAGAGAAACAATATATGAAACACATAAAGTCTTTTTTTAAAGATAATACTTAACATAGTTTCTGAAATAAAAATGTTGACTATTAATAATTCAGTATCTTTAAAACCATAGAATGTTGGCATTAGTCCTAACCCTACTATAACATAAGAAGGAAGTCTGTTATGTTTACTTTTGGTGTCCAGAAATTTAAAGACATGCTTCTTGTTGTGTGATAGTTTATTTTTTGGCCAATTTTAAGGTGCTTTAAACTCCTTTTGTTAGATACCTTTGGTTTTTCCCCATATTATAGTGTAATTTATAATCTTATTCACAAAATATTTTAAACTGATCTGTTTTAAGAATAACCTTACTCTTACATGTTTTTTAAAAAAGTTGATCCATATTTAAGAACTTAGGTGGCTAATTTTAATTTTATTTTAAGCAATAAATCCATGACCCCTTAACTTTTCAAAACAATTTAAACACACATTAAATTTCATACATGAATCATTTATCACTTTAAAACAATTCCAACATGTGGCATCAAAAACAAAAGAAGACTTAAAAATTGGTGCTGTCATGATGTTTTCGTTTTTTGTTTTTGTTTTTTGTCAGTCATGAGGCTTGAACTTGGCCTGGGCACTGTCTCTGAGCTCTTCAGCTCAAGACTAGCACTCTACCACTTGAGCCACAGCACCACTTCTGGCTTTTTCTGCTTATGTGATGCTGTGGAATCGAACCCAGGATCTCATGCATGCAAGGCAAGCACTCTACCACTGAGCCACCTTCCCAGCCCTGTCATGATGTTTTCTATCACAAAGTAGATAGAGCTGAGCCACTGAGTGGGTAAGAGGTCTTTGTGGACGTTGGCTGGATGAGACCTGTAGGAAAACCGGAAATCACTTATACTACCCTCTGTCCAAATGGACAAAACAAGCAAGGGAGAAAAATCAACAATTAAAGTGGGAAATTTCCAATAAACTTCTCTCCACACTAGATTTTTAAAAAGCAACAAGACCTAGTGGAACTTTAGTTATTTGAACACAGTTCTGAAAACCCAATTCTATGACATTTAAGAACATCTATCCGGAAGCTTCAGAACATAAATCTTTCCAATGAATACATAAAACTTTTTCCAAAAGACCAGTCCTTTTCTGTGCTTATGTAATTCTTAACCAGTTCCAAAGGATAGAAGTTAACTCGAACATATCACTTGACAAAAAACAGTTAAGCAAGCTGGGCTCTGGTGGCTTATGCCTGTAATCCTAGCTACTCAGGAGGCTGAGATCTGAGGATCACGGTTCAAAGCCAGCCAGGCAGGAACATCTGTGAGACTCTTATCTCCAACTAACCACTAGAAAACCAGAAGTGGTGTTATGGTTCAAGTGGTAGAATACTCGCCTTGAGCTGAAGAGCTGAGGGACAGTGCCCAGGCCCAGAGTTCAAGCCCCATGACTGACCAAAAAGAAAAAAGAAAAAAACCCACAAGAACAGTTAAGCAAGAAATGAGTGACAGAATTGTCTAATCATTTTTTAAACTTTAAAACAAGTATTTTAGTTATTTTAAGTAGTTGTACAGAAGAGGTGCCATATAATAAAGTAGTTTCTGAATACAATGCGACTTGATCAGAATCACCCCTTCAACATTCTCATCCTCCCTCCTTCTACTTTACTTCCCTTACTTTACTTAATTTTGTGTTAAATACAATTAATTCTTGACTGCATTCACTCCCTTTCTCCCCTTCATTCATCTTCCTGTCTCCCCTTAACCTCACCCCCTTTCTTGGATGCACCCATTTCCTGATGTTGATTTTGCTGGGCTTTGATCTAGTATAATTAAAATGAAGAAACATTTTTCAAAACTAAAAGGATGGTTAAAATGGAAGCAAAAACATTTGCTCTCTAAACTTGGCTGATATTTAGCTGGTACCCTGCTGTTAGGTTTGCCTGGTATCTCTTCTTACTTATTGTTAGCACATTCCTTCCAACTGCTCAGAAACAGGGTGAGATTGTTAATATACTGTATATCACCTTAGATTTACTGGGATAAATTCTTTTGGTCATTGCAGAAAGTTGGATCAAGGCAGGCAGTTGGCAAAATTCATGCTTTTAATGATAGTTTGTAATAAAAGGAGTATTTGTACTCATAAAAACAACCACTAACCTTTATTTACCTATATAAAGTGAGTATCTTATTCAATCTTCAAGTATCCCTGTGAGGTAGGCATTGTAAATGTTTCCATTTTATTAATGAGAAAACTTAAGCTTAGAAAGATTAAAAACATGACAACAGACTTAGAAAAACAAGACCCCATGTTTTCTATCCTATGTGGAATATAGGAAGTAAAGACACAAAAGTAGAGGGGAACTTTCAGGGAAACGGAAGGATCTCAGGGAAGGGAGATGAGGGTAATGGGGAAAATATGATCAAAGTATGATTATTCTGTATAATTAATATAAAGATGTTTCAAAGAAACATTAAGAAACAAAAAATGGAAAAAGGAGAAAAAAGAAAGAAAAAAGGGAGGAAAGGAGAGAGGAATAAAGAAAGGAGAAGAAAGGAAGGTAGGTAGGAAGAAAGGAAGGAGAGAAGGAAGGAGGGAAGGAAGGAGGGAGGGAGGTAAAGAAAGGAAAGGAAAGGAAAGGAAAAAAGGAAGGGAAAAGGAAAAGGAAAGGAAAGGAAAGGAAGAAAGAAGGAAGGAAAGGAGGAAGAAAAAATAGAAAAGAAAGACAAGGAGCATGATCAAGTTATATAGCTAGGAAAGACAGAGTTAAGGGGTTAGACTATCCTTTCTGGCTTCCAAAATATTAATCATTATTTTTGCGATTACTTGGAAGGACAAAGAAGGAACTGGATAGTATTTGGCACTGGTGAACATAGTCGGGGTGAGCTGGGATGGATAGAGAATAAATACTCAGGAAGAATTGTTCTCTTTCCACCCTGCCAACTTTTCATTCTGTAACTTTTGATTACTTAAAATTTATTGTTCATGCAGAATGCTCTACAACTTTTTTTTCTGGAGGGAAAAATACTTAGCAAATAAGTGTTCCAAGAGCCTCTACTTAAGAAGCGGTCCAGGGAAGCAGCTCTGCTCATTGAGCCAAGGCAAGAGTTCAGTAATACATAGTGTGGCTTTGAGGAACACAGGCCCCGTGTGTATCTTAGAAATGCTTTGTGTTTCTATAACACCTAATCTGAGTTGTTCTGAAGGTTGAATAAACACTTATTTATCCTCAGAGAACCCTGTTAGTTCCATGGTGTGGTCTAGGCGAGTAGGTGGGGAGAGAGGGTTGAATGGTGATAGCCCAAAATTAGCTTTCAGCCCCTGGAGAAAGATCACTTAAACTGTGTGCCTCCCATCAGCAGCAGCTAAAAGCATCATCATCATCATCATCATCATCATCATCATCTTCGTCATCGTCGTCATAATTTCCAGCCTCAAAGGGATGTTATTAATTAGCCTCAATTTTTAATGTGCCTGTGAATGCCAGATACTGAGTGCTGAATGAAGGGGAATTCTTACCAGATGATATAGCCTGGCTTTCTCAGAGGGAGGAGGCAAACGAGTCACAGGAGGAGGCGAAAGGCAGAAAGAACAGAATAGCCACTGTCCTGGGGCAGCCAGCCCTCCTTTAACCACACCAGACCACGTTCCCTGCCTCCAGTAATTAGAAATTACTTCAGCACATAAACAGGCACTTTACAATGTTTTCTTTTTACGACAGGCAGCACGCTTCTCTCCTTTCCACTGGGAGAGGGAAGCAGCTCTGGCTTCCCACTGTCCCCAGCTCCTTTTCAGGCCGGGTCCCCTGTTCACCCACAGAAAAAGCAACCGTCACGCAGGAACATCTGTTCTGAACATGGCCCCATTCCAGTGGCCTGGCTCAGGAGGCGCTGGTAGAATGGCTTCCTTCAACATAAATCACAGCTGCCTCGGGATGGCCTTGAGCTCGCCACCACTGGCCACAGTGTTCTCCCTTCTCCCTCCAGTTCTCACACCAACATGTTTTAGAAAGTTCTCTTCATAGAAAGCCTCATTATTGACACGGACACTCTTGCTCAGAACACCCTTACCATATACCACTCCATCCAGTGGTGAGTGATAACAACTCTGTTTGTGTTTAATTAGCTCTTGGTTTAGGGGCAGTTTGTGTTGAGGGTGTGGCTGTTTTAGTTGGTAATGCAGTTGACAGAAATATATGTGTATTGATGTAGGTCCTCTGTATGCCTGCTCAGCACTCTGGTCTGAAACTTCAACAGTCTCTTATTCCACTACCAATGGAGGCAAGTTGTTGAAACCTATGGGCTTTGATTTCACGCCATGAAGCTAGACTGAAGATGCATGTTCTCAGTCCCTAAACATCTGGCTGGGCAAAGGTCTGCAATGGTATCACAAGGTAGAATTTCTGGATGAACCACTGTTGCCGCTCAGTCCCACAGAACTAGAGGAAGACGCAGTTCTGCAGACTCTTCCCCAAGACGCTGCCCACATGCCCTGCCCCTGAGTGTCATCTGTTTATTTCTCTTATTTTTAAAAGCATGTCCCTCATAGGATCCATGGCATGACTTCTATTCACAAAAATATCCAAAATAGAAGCATGATTATAAAGTAGGGGATTTTTTTTGTAAGCAAAACATTACAGAATGTACTCATCTAAATCTGTTGTCCCTTTCAAAGAAATCACTTCTGAAAGTTGTACACATATTCCCAAAATGGCAATGTTAGGTGACATGTTTAAGAAAGCCTTCTTTGGAATTATGTGAGGTATGGCCATGCTATGTAAAAATAAAAGGAAAAATGATCATTTTCTTTACAATTAATATATATTCATATTGAAAGCTTTGTTTTCCTGCCATGTTCTTATTGTTTTCTGAATTTATATGCCTAAAATATCTGGTTAAATATTGTAGATCTTATATATATGTATGTATATATATGTGTATATGCATGTATAAATAAATAAATAAATATATATATATATATATATATATATATATATATATATCTGAATATATTGGCCAGACATTTTTCAAAGCTTTGCCCTCTTGGATTCAGTGGTGATGAATTTTCATTTTCTGGGGGTAATTTAGAGGCACAGAATTTAATTCTATTACATAGGATTTTAAAAAATATTGTTGAGCGTCTGCACATGCAAAAAGCTGATTAAATGGAATTAAAAGATTAACAAGATATGTTTTAAAGAGGCAATTAGCTAATTCTGAAGGCAATGCCAAACAGTTACAAAAATATGTTGAACAATTGCAACATCATTGGAATAGGTGTCATCTCCCAAGAGGATGCATTGAAGGGGACAGTACAAATAGTTGTGCAATTTCTGGAATGTTGGAAAAAAAACGAATATAATATGTAAAATATGCTGAATAAAACTGCTTAGGGTAACCAGTAGTATTCAAAACAGGTCAGAAACAAAAAGTAGCCTGTTCTGAGTTTTAAAAAAATAGACAAAGTGACTCTATACCCTACTTTGTCTTGAACAGCCTGGGTTTATGACTGTTGAGAAGATGAAATAAATAACTGGGCCTTCGTTCCTCTTGGAAGAGTTCTGGCTGGAGAATTCATGAATGGCCTAATACAAAATTGATAATGTTACTTTCTCCATGCTTTAGCTAAGGACAGGACTTAGCTAGGTTTGTTGGTCCACAATGAATTCTTTCTACTGGTCTATTGCTTGGAACCTTTTTCTCTCTCTTCCTCATTGAATATAAATATTCTAAATGGAAGGAGAAATGGTGAGAAAAATAC
Source organism: Dipodomys spectabilis (assembly GCF_019054845.1). NCBI lineage: Eukaryota > Metazoa > Chordata > Mammalia > Rodentia > Heteromyidae > Dipodomys > Dipodomys spectabilis. The sequence continues at coordinate 3,553,944 of NW_024870815.1, read as the reverse complement.
AATCATAAAACTCAATGTATATGTGTGAAAATGGAACTAGTAGACTAGATAAGAGGGGTAGGTGGGGGAGGAAGACGGGCAGGGGTGACTTTGATCAAGATGCACTATACATATAAATGTACGGGCAGGGGTGACTTTGATCAAGATGCACTATACATATAAATGTATATGTTAAATCAACCCCCCTATACAACTATGTGAAGAAACTAAAAGGCAATAAAAGAACATACATATCCTTATTTCCTGAAAAATATAGACTAATAAACAATGAAGCAAAGTTTAACTCAGTTTCTTGTCTGGGAAAGACAAGTTAATATGAATTACCAACAGTTAAGTCAGTAAGATGGTAGTAAGATTGGTATTTTATGAGAGCATGACATTATCAGGTCTACTTACAATGATTTGATTGTAGGTCTCATGTTATCTGGATGTAAAGACTGTGGACTTGGAACCATGATCCCTGAGGATGGATTCTGGGTTCATTGGATAACAACAGCATGACCCTAGGAACTTGGTACATCGATTGTCTTAGCAGGAAAAAGATAATAATCACATTTTCCTCATAGTTTTAAAGATTAAACAATGCCATTCTTGCTTGTTGTATAGTATATCCAATATACATACTACATGAGCTTACTACTCAAATGGCCATTCACCAACTAGTTATGAGGAAGCATAAAAAACAGTATTTATCAAGTGAGCTTCAGGATGGATATTAAATCAGGTGCTAGCCTAGATATAAAAGATATCATCATCTAAAAGACAGATACATTTCCTGTTCTTCTCTTGTCTGGAGAGAAGGAAAAATATTAAGTGTCTACGATGACAGCTAAAGGCCACAGGAAACACGTGCTGTGAGGCTTACCAGTACAGAGTGTCAGGAAAGCCCTCTACTGGATAGAAAGGTGTATGGGAACCCCAGATTGATAAAGAAAAGTCTTGTACCTCAGAATATTCTAGTTAGATCAAATGAAGTCAGCTTAATGGAAAGGTAAATATAATAATATATATGATATATAAATAAGATATGCAAACATGATGTATAAATATGATAAATATTTACTGACTTAAGTGTAGAGGTGAGTGGTCTTTAGTTCAGCTAAAGTAGAGGCAGAGTCCCTAAGGCACTGGTGCTTTTGTTCATTTGGCTTTAAAGTACTAGGGCTCATTCTAAGAGTAAAAGAAGCCCAGTTTGGTAAGTCTCAGTCTGAAAGTGTGATCTTTAGGTTATCTTTTGAGTGGAATTCTGGGGGGGATTATCTAAGATACATGTATGTTCACTTCTGTAAGCACTGTACATGCCTCTTTTGGAACAATTGTGTTTCTGAAGTTGTCGCAACACTATATAGTATCACACATACTCAAAGTGGTTCGTTAACTCTTATGTCCTGTCTTCAGACACGGTTATCTGAAACCCACTTCTCACTGTAAATATATAGACGACTTTGCCCATAAATCATGTGTTTCTTATTTTAAGGCCCATGTTTCCTTTTATTCAGAATTCAGTGCTAAAAATAGTTTTATCTCTTTTGTAGAGATACTTTTAGAACAATTCTGGTATACTTCCTTTCTAGTAAGACCATGACCCTGGCTGCCAGTGGCATCATGATTAACTGAGAAGCTCAGCAACAGAGGACATATAGTCTCTGGTGGCAGGCACTTCATGGCCTTAGTTTTTCAGCTTTTAAGTTTATCTCATATTTGATAAAAAAAAAAAAGTTATTGCAATCCTTTGTGATCAAAGAATGCTTATAAATATACAAGCTAAATATAGACTACATTATCACTATAAATCAATATAAATATAAATGGATTAAGCACATTTTTGGACATGTTTACTCTTTAAAAGAACTGGTAAAGCATCTCAATGACTAAGAGGATGGAGCTCAGTAACCTTAGTAATGGCTGATATATGTCATTATCTAAGATGGAAGCTTATTAAAGTTTCCCCTTTGTGTCTAAATCCCTGAGGGGCTGACTCCATCCAAGATGAAGTGCCCTGAAGAGAATACTGATCTCTACCTGTGGCTTTCAAACTTCTCTGTCCTAGAAGAAGATGGGAAGATCCCAAACCAGGCACCCAGACAAGCATTACTCATTTTCATGTGCCACGTGTTCTGAGAGCCCCAGATTTAAAAACAGACCCATGAAAGGCACAGTCCTTAAACCAGACTTTCATCTTCATGACTTTGCATGTTTTGTGCATGAAATAAAAATGAATAGCAGAAATAAGATGAATATCCCAAGAGGATGTGAAGAACATGGAGTAAAAAGCAAAGGCACATTGACCTATGGAATAGAGAACTTTTTTGTTGTTATTGTTGGTCATGGGGCTTGAACTCTGGGCCTGGGCACTGTTCCTCAGCTCTTCAGCTCAAGGCTAATGCTCTACCATTTGAGCCACAGCACTACTTCCAGTTTTCTAGTGGTTTATTGGAGATAAGAGTCTCATGGACTTTCCTGTCTGGGGTGGCTTTGAACTGTGATCCTCAGATCTCAGCCTCCTGAGTAGCTAGGATTATAGGGGTGAGCCACCGCGCCCAGCCAGAAAAGATTTTTTAAAAAAATTAAACTTGGTATTTTTCCCAGAAGATATCCTTCTTAACTGACACTGAAAAGAGTTCATTCCTTAGCTTTATTGTAAAGTGTTAGTTAACATTAGATTAAGAATCACAGGGAGTGGAGAGGATAGGAGAGGCTGAGGATTCCAGGTTATCTCCAGGGCTGTCTAAGAATCTGTTTGTAAAAGGGAGAAAGGAAAGAGGGAGAATTAAATCTGTCAGATGTCTGCATGTTCCAGGCACTGTGCCTTTACATACACCTGTCCTATAATTATTCTGATGGTCTTTTCTTTAATATATGCAATGATATCACATACTTTCTCTTTAGAAACAGGAAACATTACTCCTAACTTACTCCTCATCTCCACATAGAAATACCATTTTTCCCTTTTGGACTATGGTAAAAACTTGAATCATATACTGAAAGTGCTTATGAGTGCTTATATTTTTAATGAAAATTTTACAATAAAGTTAAGAAACACCCTCTTCTCAGTGTTAATTTAAAGAAATTTCCTTGTAGAGATAATACAGAATTGCTTTTTGTTTTTCAGTGGCTTCTCCCTCCCTTTTATAGCTATTCAATCAGATGTAGAGATGGCTCTATCAGACCAAGTTCCAGGGATTAGGTTTCATTTGAGAAACACAAAACATAAAACAAAGGCAAGGATTGAATCCCTCAGATCCCTCACATCTTATCAGACATGAAATCTGGCTTCCTTCCATCCTACCAATTACATTAAGTTACATGTTCATGTTATCTACCCGTCTACTTTTTTTTAATAAATGATTCATCTATCTAATTACAAACAATAAAATATTAGGTTTTATTCTTTCTGAAATTTCTTAGGTAGAAAAGCGCTTATCAACAATGCTCAATAGGAATGTACTCATTACCTTGCTCATGTAACTGTAACCCCTTTGTACAGCATTTTTACAATTAAAAAAATGTACAAAAAAGAGAGAAAAACACTTATCAAATTGAAAAGGATTTATAACTCTCTCATATGCTACTCTATAGTTGTCTATTTTCAAAGGAGTGAAAACTAGTCCTGGGTACATACCAGGCAAATAGACTTTTTTTTTTTTTAATTTTATTTTATTTTATTTGAGAACATACTGTACAGAGGGGTTACAATTACATGGGCAGAAAAATGCATACATTTCTTACCAAGCATTGCAGCCTCCTCCTTTGTTTACCCTTCACCTCCCTTCCCAGCCTCCCCCCTCCCCCCTACCCAATCATACCCCCCCCCACCGACATTGTAAAGCTGGTTTTGACATGACATTTTGTAATTCTCATTGTTGCAACAGGTCCACCTGAATCCTTAAACGACTTGTTTGTCCCCGTCTCCTCCACATGTTATACTGACATCAAATATAGTGAAAGCGGGGGTTACACTGTGGGGGAGGGACATACAAAGCAACAAAGAAATAATCCTATAAATGCGTTAGAAACACATGCATGAAAGAAACAAAAACATTAAAATACATATTTGAGGGTTCGTTTTCCTAACATCACATTCTCTGACTTTTTCCGCTTGACTCATACCTATACTAGATATTGCAAATAAGGGAAACCATGGGACCTATGTTTCTTTGGGCCTGGCTTACTTCACTTAATATAATTTTTTCCAAGCCTTTCCATTTCCTAACAAATGGGCAATGTCATTCTTTCTGATGGAGGCATAGAATTCCATTGTGTATATATACCACATCTTCTTGATCCATTCATCTACTGAGGGGCATCTGGGTTGGTTCCATATCTTAGCTATGGTAAATAATGCTGCAATAAACATAGTTGTGCTGGTAGCTTTAGTGTGGCCTTGTTTGTGATCATTTGGGTAAATGCCCAAAAGTGGGATTGCTGGGTCATTGGGGAGCTCTATGTGGAGTCTTTTGAGGAACCACCATACTGCTTTCCAAAGTGGTTGAACAAGTTTACATTCCCACCAACAATGAAGTCAGGTTCCTTTCTGTCCACATCCCCTCCAGCATCTGTTGTTGTTAGAGTTCTTGATTTTTGCTGTTCTAACTGGAGTGAGGTGATATCTCAATGTTGTTTTGATTTGCATTTCTTTTATGGCTAGGAATGTTGAACATTTCTTCATGTGTCTATTGGCCATCCTTCTTTCTTCTTCAGAGAAGCTTCTCTTTAAGTCTTTCGCCCACTTACTTATTGGGCAGTTGTTTCTTTGAGGATTTGTTGTTAGGTGGTTTAATTTTTTGAGTTCCAAGTATATTTTAGATATGAGACCCTTGTCCGTTGTATGGCTAGTAAAGATCTTCTCCCAGTCCGTGGGCTTTCTATTGATCTTGCTAGCTATGTCATTTGCCCTGCAGAAGCTCTGCAACCTTTTGTCCAACCTTTCTTTGATTTGTTGTGTTTCCGGGTCTCTATTCAGGAAATTTCAGCCTGAGCCAAGGAGACCCAGGGTTTCTCCTATTCCATCCTGTAATGTTTTCAGAGTGTCTGCTTTGAGTTCAAGGTCTTTGATCCATTTGGAGTTGATTCTGGTGCAGGGTGATATATAAGGATCTAGCTTTAGTTTTCTACATGTAGTTAACCAGTTTTGCCAGCACCATTTACTGAAGAGGCTGTCTGTCTTCCATTCTATTGTTTTAGCTCCCTTATCGAAGATTAGATGGCTATAGGTCTGTAGGTTCATTTCTGGGTTTTCAATTCTATTCCATTGGTCCTGAGGTCTGTTCTTATGCCAATACCAAGCTGTTTTGATTACTATGGCTTTATAGTAGAGTTTGAAATTTGGTACTGATATTCCTCCAGCAGTGTTCTTTCCGTTGAGGAGCGTTTTTGCTATTCGGGGTCTTTTATTGTTCCATATGAATTTTTGGATTGCCTCTTCTATTTCCTTGAAGAATGAGGGTGGAATTTTGATAGGTATTGCGTTGAATTTGTAGATAGCCTTGGGAAGTATTGCCATTTTCACGATGTTAATCTTTCCAATCCAGGAGCATGGGAGGTTTTGCCATTTTTTAAGTTCTGTGTTGATTTCCTTTTTCAAGATTTTAAAGTTTTCATCATAGAGGTCCTTCACTTCTTTAGTTAAGTTAATTCCTAGGTATTTTATTTTTTGTGGGGCTATTACAAATGGAGTTGCTTTCCTAATTTCAGCCACACTTTTCTCATTGTTGGCATACAGAAAAGCCATGGATTTTTGGGGGTTAATTTTATAACCTGCTACTTTGCCAAAGTTTTGAATCAGCTTGAGTAATTTGGGAGTGGAGTCTATGGGATTCTTTAAATACAAGATCATGTCATCTGCAAAGAGGGAGAGTTTTATTTCTTCTTTCCCAATTTGGATCCCCTTTATGTCTGCATCTTGTCTTATTGCTGTAGCTAGGCATTCTAATACTAGATTGAAGAGAAGTGGAGAGAGTGGGCATCCTTGTCTTGTTCCTGAGTTAAGAGGAAATGGCTTTAGTTTTTCACCATTGAGTATAATGCTGGCTGTAGGTTTGTCATATACAGCCTTTATTGTATTGAGGAATGTTCCATGGATTCCTAATTTTTCCAAAACCTTCATCAGGAAGGGGTGTTGGATCTTGTCAAATGCTTTTTCTGCGTCTATTGAGATAACCATGTGGTTCTTATTCTTGCTCCTGTTGATGTGATGAATAATATTAATTGATTTGCGTATATTGAACCAGCTTTGCATCCCTGAAATGAATCCTGTTTGATCGTGGTGTATGATTTTTTGGATGAATTGTTGAAGTCGGTTGGCCAAGGCAAATAGACTTAATATTCACACCAAAAGCAATTAGAAGGCCTCAGAAAAATAAAGAAGACTAGAACTTAACTGAACTGAACTTTTGATTTTACAGGTGAAGTCACAGAAGTTAGACCGCTGAAAGGGATTATTGAAAACACTAGCACTGAGATTCCAGGGTTCCTGTCACCACATCTGGTCAGGACATTGTCCTGAGTGTCATCTTGTTTGGCAAAACCTCCCCAAAACTTCCATTTAGAATTGAGAACAGTAAAACCTACACAGATGAAATGGCCAAAGTTACTTCCTAATCTGTAAGCAGAGTTGGAACTAGAACCAAGTTTCTTAGTTCTTAAACCAGATCTTTTCCATTCCATCAAATGATATGTTAACTCAATAAAATCAGAAATCTACAGAGGTTGTTCCCAAGCATAAAATACTATGAAGTAAGGAATTTCAAAAGTTGGAGTCATTGCTTCAACAGCATGGCTATGTCACCAGAGCTGGCAGCAACTAGGGATTAGCAAGGCTAATTTTACTTATTATTTTTCAGTCCAGGATTAGAGGCTCCTTTTGGAATGTTCAGTTCAGCATTAGCATTGGGCTTTCTGCTTTATGCCCCAGTTTCACTGGGGCAAGATAGACCACAAGGTTAAATAACTTTCTTAAGGTTACATATTAAGTTACCAGCGCAAACTAATCAGAACTCAAGGTACTCTTGGTAAAGTCCAATCAAAAACAAAATAGTAAGGCAGAAAAGAGTTCATTTTCAGCATTTCTTGTTTTTCTTCCTGTGTCTTCCCAGTCTTTCTGTTATTACAGTATGTGAGCACATGAAGCATGGGCACATATAAGAAGAGGAAATCAGGAGCAGAGGACCTAAGTTAAGAATTAAGAGCAGTTACATCAATAGTAAGCTAAAACATACCCATGACTTCGTGGCTAGTTTCAAACATGGTGTCAGAAGCTTGCTATCTATTCAGTGAATAGACAAACAAGGCATGGATCCAAGAAACAATATTCAGGAAGCAAAAAAAAAATGGTAAGAATTAAAGAGACAAACTACGAACTAGCATAAGAAGACAGCAAAGCATTGTGTTATAATGTGATCTATGTAATTGTATTATCAGTGTACTTTACAAAAATTAAGAGAAGAAGAAAAGAAAATACATACTTCCCAAAAATTTGTGCATAAATGTTCACAGCTGTATCATTCATAAAAGCAAACAAATGGAAACAACCAACCATCGATCTACTGCTAAAAGAAACATATCTCTAGCCCATTTTTACTATGTATTTTATCTTTTGAAAACCTTGCTCTCTGATCTCTAGAGTAACAAACAGCTAAACTGACTAGCCAGAGGCCTATGATAACCTTTAAAAACTACTCACTTAGACAATGGTAGGTGATGGTTGGTGTTTACCTTCTATGCAGATCATAATATTTGTCACTTAGAAGGAGCAAATGATAGGTATGTCAAAACTAGGTTTGAAAGCTACAGGAGCTAAAGAATATGTGGTAATTACAGCAATGTATGCTGGTACATTTTCTCAGATTTTCCATTACTTCCTCTATAGGTACTGTTCAGAGAAGAGTAAACGAACTTCATTAGTCAGGGTCCAGCCAGAAAAATAAAAACCACCTTGAGTATCTATAACAGAAATGCTAAGCAAGGGACTAATGAAACACTGGTAGAGAGATGGTACCCACAACAGCCACGCCACACGAATGTCAGTAAGTGCCCTGCAAAGTTAGCCATTAGCATCCTCTTCTGCAAATGCTATCAGCCGTGCATGAAAGGCTGAGACCACTTGAACAAAGCTGGATTCATGAAGCGTCTACCTGCTAAGAGGGTAAGTCATAAAGAAAATGTAGCTGCTGCCAGAGTTACTGCCAAGGTGAGGAGAGGGAGAAAATTCTTTGAATTCTCCTCACATCTCTGTCTTCTAACTAGAATAGCCCAGTGATACAGGAGCATGGAGAGGCAGCATGCCCTAGGCCATACTGTCTGCAGTACCGAGAAGGGTAGCATAAGAGTGTGGAACAGCTCTGTGGACACATAGTTTCAGAACTGTCAAAGAACCCTTCAAAATATCCTTACATGTTCTTAGCTATCTACTATGAGCCAAATCCCATGTTGGGTTTTCTCACAAAGATTTTCTCAATTATCTGTCTTTGAAGGTAGGAATAATTATTAACTTCTTTTTTCCAGTTGTGGTACTGGGGTTTGAACTCAGGACCAAGATTTGCTGGGCAGGCATTCAACTCTTTGAGTCATACCCCCAACCTTTTCGCTTTGGTTATTTTTGTGACAGGATCTTGTGTTTATGCTGAGCTGGCCTGGACATGGATTCTCCTATTTAAGCTTCCTGCAGAGCTAGAAATGATGAGTGTATAGCACCACACCCAGCATTTTTTTTAATTGATGGAGGTAGGGTCTTGCAACTTTTGCCCAGACTGGCCTCAAACATTGATCTTTCCAGTGTAGCTAGGATTATAGAATGAAGCCATAACATCTAGCAAATAGCAATTTTGTACAGGTAAAAAAAACTCAAACTTTAGAATTCTTATAATTTTTTCATAACCTGACTCAATTATGATAAAGTTAGGATTCCAAGTCTGCCTAATAACAATAATTCTCTTCATACTGTATTATTGGGCCCGCGGGTAGATTAGGGACAGGGAAAGACATGTTCTTCCTAACTAATTACCTCTCTTTCTACCTCTCCTCTTGTACCCAAGTAACTCCAGCATAGCATAACTATAGTCTCTAAACTCCATCATAAACCTAGATCTTTTATTGCAACTGAATCTCACTTCAGATATAATTATTGGGGTTAGAAGAAAAACAACAAGGAAACCATCTCTCAAGCAGATTAAGTACTCACTCATTCCTTTTGCTGCTGCAAAGATGAGCACTGATGTCTACTGCTACTTTTTCAGACACTAAGATTGATTTCAGGGGTGGAGGTGTTTGCTTCAGGCAATGAGGTAAGGGACTAAAAGAGTCAGGGTGAGGCTTTTCCTCCCAGGATCTCAGGTGGAGTTTCTAGGTTGACAGCAAAGTCCTCCTTTCATTTATAAATGGACTCTGTTTGCTCTGGAAGCATCTGAGAGGATAAATATGGGATCCCACAGAAGCCACAATGTTATTTTTGCAGTGTCTTTTCTCATTATAACTTTAGCTGGAGTCTCTTCTTTTTTCTTTCCCAATCTGTTTTTCTCTGTATGGGCGGAGGAGGGTTCTTCATGAGGAATGCATGTGCACATGTAACTGCACTTACTCTCATGTAGAGCTGGATGCTCTTTCTAATAAAGAGCGGTGAGAGATTGCAGACTGACCCTCGGAATTCACTACCTGATAGGAAATCGATTCCAGTAGGAATTTTCCCATTTTTTAACCCTTGGTGATGACACAATCCTGAAATATGTTTCAAATGCAATCAGATCCTATCTTGAAGAAAGGTTGAGCTCCAAATATTGTACAAATTAAATCACGATTGTGTGATATTCCGGATACATCTGCTTAATTATTTTAAAGAGCATTTGATAGCAAGTGCATTTTAGTATTTACAAGATGCATACTGATTTTATGCTGAGATTGTCAAAATATAATTGACCCCAAGGCAGTCATTTGATCAAAGCTTAAAAGTCCAGTTCCATCATAATAAGCAATATTTTCGGCACCCTTCAGTTGTAAGCATAATCATGGATCCCTCCAAAAATGACAGTGTCCTAATCCTCAGAATCTGAGATTATATTAGATACATGTAAGAAGAAATTAAGATTGCAGATGGAATTGTTAGTTAACGGGACTTGAAAATAAGGAGATTGCCCAGGTGGACTCAATACCATCACAAGGTCCTTATTATGTGTAGACAAGGAAGGCAGAGGCATTGTCGGAGTAACATAATCTGAAAAAAGTAGCTTTAAAGGTGGAGGGAGGCCATAAACCAAAGAATGTAGGCAGTTTCTTAAAGCTGGAAAAGAGAAGCAAGTAGATTCTCCCCTAGATCATCCAGAAACCACATTTTTATTTTAGATTCATTCAGCATTGTATATTCAATGCTTAGCCAGAGTCCTGAATTAGAGACTCGATACTTATTTGGTGAAAGTAAACACAGGGTTCCATCAAGATATATTATAAAACTGAAGTGATACAAACAAAGAGGCTATGCTAAAGCTACCAGCACAACTATGTTTATCGCAGCATTATTTACCATAGCTAAGATATGGAATCAACCCTGATGCCCCTCAGAATTATTTACCATAGCTAAGATATGGACCCTACCCAGATGCCCCTCAGTAGATGAATGGATCAAGAAAATGTGGTATATATACACAATGGAATTCTATGCCTCCATCAGAAAGAATGACACCACCCCATTTGTTAGGAAATGGAAAGACTTATACTATGTGAAATAAGCCTGGCCCAAAGAAACATAGGTTCCATGGTTTCCCTTATTTGCAATGAGTAATATAAGTCTAGGACAAGCAGAAAAGGCCAAAAGCTATATACATTCGACGTATAAGATGATGTTAAGTGAAATGAACCCCCAGATAGGGACACAACTTGTTTTTTCTTTCTTACTACTATTTTCAATGTATATAATGTGATTTTTGATGTATACTATGTGATTATTTTTTGTTTCTCTTGTATGTTCTTCCTCCACGGTATAACGCCTGTGTTCACTGTATTTAATGTTGGTGCCCTGCATCTTGTATATACATTTTTCTAATTTGGGGAGGAGAAGGGAAATAACAAAATGCTGAAATAAAGATACAGGTTGACCCATTGTAACAATGAGATGTACAGGACACTATGTTGAAAACAAATTTTACAATTTATGGGGGGCAGGAACTAGGAGGTAGGAGAGAAAGGATGGTAGGGGAAAAACAAAGGAGGAGATAACAATGCTCAATAGGAAATGTACTCATTACCTTACTCATTTAACTGTAACCCCTCTGTACAGTATTTTTACAATAAAAACATATATAAAAAAGAATTGTTAAATCACCAATAAATAAGTAAATGCACAAGTAAAAAACCTGATGTGATAATGTAATATAATATATAAGTATAAATATATCTATATCAGTTTTTCTCAGTTGGCTTTATTTTTTAATTTTTATTATCTTTAAGTAGTTGTACAAAGGAGGTGCCATTTTAAAATATGATGCAGTTTATAAATATGATGCATTTTGATCACTTTATTGCTTTACTTTTTAAAATAAAAGTCCAAACTTCCACTTATTTTTATGCCACTAAAAATGACATGCCATTTGAGTATCACACAAAAGTGATGATTATACTACTATTAACATTTTACCCTGATTTATTTTGGTGAACTAAAGACACATCTTGAAGTCGTAATTTTGAGTTGCATATCTGAGAAAGATCATGAAGCTACTTAACTTCACTTTATCCAAATTCTCTTAGACTGGCACAAATTGGTTTAATTTCTAACATGTTCCTAGAAGATGATTCTTCCCTCAAATGTTTGGAACCACTTCTAGCATATTCCATCTATGAGTGTTTACTGTCAAGACTTTCTTCTTTTCAACTTGTCAGTTTCATCTTGTAACATAAAAATGATGAATGACTCTCTTCTTTTGGGTAGGAATTATTCAATGCCCAGAAACAATCTCTCAATCATCATTAGTTTTCATTGCCCCAGGTCCATGTGGTTTTAAGATGTTTTACACTAATCTATAAAAATAACCTATCTCCCAGGCAAAGCAACACAGCAACCTTGATGTGGGTGTGCATGTTAAAACATTGCACTGACTCAAAGAACTGGAATGTGGCTTAATATTGGGGATTAACTTGGTGAAGACACTCTCCTCAGGTAAAATAAAAGATGGAAGAGTATCTTTAAGTGTCAGGGAGAGACTGTTCTGATGGTAGCTAGTGCCACTTGTGTTGTAGAAGGACCCACAACACAAGAACAGCCTAGAGAGAAGTGTGTTTGGAAAATGTCTGGCCTCTTTAGCTCAAGTCAATAATATAAAATGGAAGATATTAATATTAATCAATTTTAATAACTAATTGATAGTAATCTGAATGTTAGAATGATTTTCCCCTTTGAACTTGAACATTTTCTTGTTGTTGTTGCTACAATGGGTGCCACTATTTGGCATTCAGATGTTAAGAGAAACTAGACAAAGTAAAGAGAAAGGAGAAACTCCCACGGCTTTACTTATCTATGACTCAGTAGAGCTCGTGACAAAATTTTTTCTTTATTTTTAACTGTTTTTATAAAGATTATGTACAGAGAGGTTACTGTATCATGTCAGGTATGTAGCAACATTTTTAAGAGAATAACTATCTGCAAAACTATTTTTGAAAAACAAGTGTTGATAATATTTCTTACTATTAGAGATGATACTATGTAGATAGACAGTGTTGGTTACAAGGATAAAATCAGAAGCATAGACCAGGTTCCAATGTCTTACACCTGTAATCCTAGCTACTCAAGAAGCTGAGATCTGAGACTTTTAGTTCAAAGCTATCTTGGGCAAGTAAGTTCATGAGACTCTTATCTCCAAATAACCACCAAAAAGCTGGAAGTGGAACCATGACTCAAGTGATAGAGCACTTGTGATACACACATGTAGAAAAACTGAATCTAGATCCTTATATATCACCCCTGCACCAGAATTAATTCTAAAAGATCAAAGATCTAAGGCTAAATACCATGAAAATATTACAGGAAAACATAGGGGAAACATTGGGGCTCCTCGGCACATGTTAAACTTCCTAAGTAAGCATCCAGAATCACAATACATCAAAGAAAAACTGGATAAATGGGATTGCATCAAACTAACAAGTTTCTGCATAGCAAAGGACATAGAAAGCTCACAAAATGGGAAAAGATTTTTACTAGCTATACATTAGACCAGGGATTCATATCTAAAATATATTTAAGAGCCCAAAAAATTAAGCACCCCCAAAATAAACCTCAAAAAACAACAACCCAATTAATAAATGGGCTAAAGATTTAAAGGGAGACTTTTCCAAAGAAGAAATAAGAATGGCCAAAAGGCACATGAAGAAATGTTCAACATTCCTGGCCGTAAAAGAAATGCAAATCAAAACAACAGTGGAATTTCATCTCAACCCAGTTAAAATGACTATTATCAAGAAAACTAACAAGAGCAGATGCTGGCAGAGATGTGGCTAAAAGAGAATGCTACTACACTGCTGCTGGGAATGTAAACTTGTTCAACCACTCAGAAAAGAAGTATGAAGGTTCCTCAAAAGACTAAACATGAGAGCTTCCCTAGATCCAGAAATTCTACTCCAGGGCATTTATCCAATAGACCACAAACAAGGCCACACTAAAACTACCAGCACAACCATGTTCATTGCAGTATTGTTTGCCATAGTCAAGACATGGAATCAACCTATATGCCCCTCAATGGAAGAATAAATCAAGAAAATGTGGTATATATACACAACAGAATTCTACACTTCCATCAGTAAGAATAATGTCCCATTCATAAGGAAATAGAAAGACTTAAGCCAAACCCAAGGAAACATAGGTTACCTGGTTTCCATCATTTGTAGTAATTAGAATGTACCTATAAAGCTATAAGTAAACACAATGTGTGCTAAAAGACAAAAAAATTATACAGGACTCCTGACATTTACATTATGAGACCAAAGGAGGATATTAGGAGAGGATCACAAAGGCTCAATAGCCATGGGTATATGATCATATAAAATGTTTATTGAAATGAACTCCAAGAAATGCAAACAAGAGGTTATTTTTCTAACTTTGATGCTGTTTTTGTTTTCTGTACCTTTTGTCTTGTTTGTAAGTTTATCTGTTTGGGAGAGGCTAAAGGGGAACATGGAAATGCATGGAAATGGTGGGACAAATGGTAAACAAATGCAGTAGACATTATGTTGAAAATGAACTGTGTAACTCATGGGGATGGAAAATATGGGAGAAAAAAAGGGTAGGGGTGACATTGTTCAAAAAGAAATATACTCATTACCTGACTTATATAACCATAACCCCACTATATATCACCTGTACAATAACAATTTTTAAAGTCTCAGCAAAATAAATTAACAAACAAATAAGTAATTGGAAGCAAGTAAATCCCTGGAGATGAGCAGCAATGGGGCTGGCCTGTGATGTGAAGGGGAAAGATGGTGTTAAATTTGCTCAGGCAGACACATGCTTTCTTAACCATCTTCCTCAGTGCTCTTCTTTCCATATTTGATGACACTATTTTTTTTTCATGAATTGTAGGCTCTCTTACTTACTCCAATTTACAGTTAATCTTCTTCATTGTGCCTCCTAAGAGCTTGGTCTAAAGTCCTTTCCTCACTCCCTCCCTATAAGCTATCTTGGGCAAGTTCATGAGACTCTTGTTTCCAAATAACCACCAAAAAGCTGGAAGTGGAGCCATGACTCAAGTGATAGAGCACTTGTGATACACAGATGCAGAAAATAGAAGCTAGATGCTTATGTATCACCCCTGCACCAGAATCAACTCTAATCAGATTAAAGACCTCAATGTAAGACTTCAATATCACAAGCTCTACTGAGTCATAAATAAATAAATCTGTGGGAGTGTCTCCTTCTTCTTTACTTTGTTTAGTTTCCCTTAACATATGAATTCCAAACAGTGGCATCCACTGTAGCAACAGCAGCCAGAAAATGCTGTCCACGCTTTCACTCTCTAGTCTCTAGCTATCAACTTGACTCCAGACCTTCTATTTACAGTTGCCATTTAGAATTCTCCATAGAGATACTCATTCTAATTATTGTTACTACTTGCAAGGTCAGTGGGCTACAAATAGAACAGTAATTTGTTCATAGGAAATTCTCAGAGCAATGAATGAAACAGACAAGTAATAAAAATTCTATCAACTGTCTCCCGAGGAGCTGTGTTTATGAGCATGTACCACCACATCTGTCCCAAATCACCTTTAAAGGAAGAGAAAAATTCTGTTGCAAGCACTATCCAGAAGTCACTGAGTTAGAAGAGCCACCATTCTACAAATAAAAGGCTCCAAGGTATAAGGTAGAGTTACTTGGATATTTCATAGGAATGTAGAGCTTTTTCCCCTCCTAAAATTATCCAGATAATTTATTAATTTTCTTCTAGAATGCACACTGTGTTCTGCTGTGGATAGACAGCATTTTAGCAGAGATTTCTTTCTGCACTGTAGTCTTAAAAAATAAACATGTAAATTACACAAAGCATTCAAGCAGGCCAGAAACAAAGTTAAACCAGAATCCCTTTAACCAGTCTATGCATTTATAAATATAGAAATACATTGTTGTGCCTGAATTCTTGTGGCCAAATAATTAAAGTTGGGAACAGATTGATGAAGGATTCAATGCAACCCTTGCATTCATGTCTGTTGTACAGTAAAACCTATTTTCAGTTGCAAGGTTCTTTTGTACAGTAAATTAATATCATTTCATAGTATTTTCCCATTACATAAGAACAAGCACAATTTTTTTAATGTTTTAAAAAATAGCCAGGTATGGTGATACAAACTGCAAAACCTGGAGTTTGGAGTCAGAGGTAAGAGGATTGAGAGTTAAGGCCAGCCTGGGCTGCATAGTGAGTTCCAGGAGAGCCTGGGTTATATAGAGAGACCCTATCTCAATGTGAAAACCTGACGACCTGCCACTTATGGCACATAGATGTCTGCGTCTGTGACTATAGCACATTAACAGAAGGATTTGCTCAGGTGAACAGGAAAATAACATGGAGATTTTCAGAATGGTATTTTTCCCCATTTCCACTACCAAGTTCTTGAGAATCTTCACCAAATCTTGGGAAAACAGACTTTTCCTTCTGCAAAAGGAAAATTAACTATTATATGATCGAACAAAGTACTTCAGAATTATAGAGAGCTCAAGCCTAAGACTCCTCTCACAAGTCTTGGAAAAGGAATTGATTACCTTCCTCTTGACTGGAGACTAGCTAGCTGCTCTTGAATGCTCTCTGAATGAGATAGCTATGAATTGTATGAAAATATGTGTTCTAGAACAGAGAATTCAAAGACTTCTTGGGTATTACATTTCAATCCTAGAAAACTGAGCAAAAGCCTAAGCCATTTGTGCTTCAACTAAAACTCTATTAATAGAATTAAAGCTCTGGTGGGTCACGCTTATTATCCTAGCTACTTAGGAAGCTGAGATCTAAGGTTTACAGTTAGAAGTCAGCCTGGTTAAGAAAGCCCCTGAGGTTCTTATCTTCAGTTAATCATCATAAAGCCAGAGTTGGAGCAATGGCTCAAGTGAAAGAGCACCTTGAGTAAAAAAAGAAAACTCAGGCTCTGAGTTTAAGGCCCAGTATTAGTACACACACACACACACACACACACACACACACACACACAATTAGTGGAATTGATAATGAAGTTCATCTTCATTGCTTGCATAATTTTCCTATTTAAAAAAAGTTTGTCATTAAGCTCTACTTTAGTTTTCTTTTTTAAATTTTATTTTATTATAAAGATACTGTACAGAGGGATTACAGTTACATGAGTAAGGTAGTGAGTACATTTCTTGTCCAGCATTGTTACCCCCTTCTTTGTTGTTTTCCCACTATCCCTCCCTTTCTTCCCCTCCTTCTCTTCCCCCCCACAAAGTCATAAAGTTCATTTCCAATATAGTGTCTTGTGGGTATCATTGTTGCAATGGGTCATCTTGTGTCCTTGTTTTAGTGTTTTGTTATTCCCCTTCCCCTCCCCAAGTTAGACAAATGTATATATACAAGATGCAGGGTACCAAAATCAAGTACAATGACAACAGGAGAAATACCATCAGAAGGAAGAACATACAAAAGAAACAAAAAAAATCACATAATACATTAAAAACAACAACAACAAAGAAAAACCTCTTGGGTCCGTATCTTGGGGTTCATTTCACTTAGCATTATCTTATATGGTAATATGTACATAGCTTTTGAGCTTTTCTGTTCATCTGATAAAATTATCCTAGACATAATACTAATTACTACACATGAGGGAAACCATGAAACCTATATTTCTTTGGGTCTGGCTTACTTCACTTAATATCCAGGCTAAATAGTCCTTTTAACTCATCCTTCAGGTACAAAGTTCACCCTTTTAACAACTCTCTTTATCTCTTTTCATATTTCACTCATGTTAAAGCAAACTGTGTTTGAGTTACTATGTTTCAAGTTGTTAACAGAATGCTGATCCTACTCATCCTTCATCTTCCCATAGCATTGCCGAGAGAGTGACCCAAATTAGAAAGAGCCAACCAGAGGATAATCGGCTAAAACAGGAACAAAATTTCTAACTGCTTTCTTTGTACTATGTCTAACCAGATAGAGTCATATATAGGAAAGAAGAGGTATTTGAGGGCAAAAGAAGAGAAAACCGAGTCAAAGCTGGAGTGTATGGGGGGGGAGGGGTTAGGAAATAAGTTTTATATTCTAATTCCCAGCAGTGGAGCTGAGCCTTTGTAAAGTTAATGGGAGTCATCAGAATATGCTTCTGAGATTATAAAAATACTTGTTAAAGAGGTGATAATAACAAAATGACTGAGAAGGTGGGAAGGTAGAACATCCAGCAGGATGAATAGATTTTAGTAAAACAACGCGAAGTGTGGGTACTGAATGCAAGCATCTGTGGATCTATTGAATTAACATCTGTGAGCTCTCTGTCCTCATTGAGAACAAAGGGAAGACTGAGGTAGAAGAGGACTGGTAGGCAGAAGAAATGATGGAGATGAGGAGATGAGGAAAGTGACCAAACTAAACACGTGCAGTTGGATTGCATGTTCAATGTTAGTGCCATGAATGTGAAGTGAAACCAACCAGCACACGCATCGAGTGTGTTAGTGTTTTTTTTATGTTATTATTGGGGAGAAATTTCTCCTTGCCCGATAGATGTTTGGACAGCCTTTGGATTTGCTAAACGTGTACAGGGAATTTCCAAGCCCAATGCTGTTTGTAATCACACCCTTGGCCTCTGTCACAGCTGATAAGATATAGAAGAAGCAGAGGAGGTATCTAGAGAAGAGAGAAATGGTGTTGCTATTAGCTTGAGTGTGCACCCTACAGGCTGAAGATAAGAGAGCTACAGGCAGGCCAGTTTATGGGTCAAGAAACAGGAAGGAAGGCCTTAGTATGAATAGCTAACCCCATCTTATCCTAGACAGCAAGACTCCATCCCATTGTTTTTTCTACGAGTTAAGTGGTTTCCCTGGTTACCAGAGGCTGTTTATTCAGTCAGGCCAAAGAAACAAGTGTGTTCATGTCATGGCAAACACAGCAGATTTCTCTGTATCACCACATGCTTGTGAATCTTTTTCTGTCTAACTGCAGTATTTCTGTTCTTTACTTGCTTTCTTCTAAGTCCAGCCCTGAAAAGCTGAGATACCATTCTAAGGCACCCCTTTGCTTCTTTCTTTTGACCAATTTATATTCTCACTCATAGAACAATAAATTATTTTGTGAGTTCTAACACTTTCTTAAGATCTCATCCGATGCTTCCAAAGGGCCTCTGAACATTTCTATAGAGAAAATATCAAATCTTCCAGCTCAACATGTTAAACATCCAACCATTTGCTATATCTCTTGGGTTCCCTAAACTGGGTAAGAGAGTTACCCATAGTCTCCTCGCTCTGAAAAGACATTTTTGACTATTGGGTTAGTTATCAAGGATTGCTACAATCAAATGCCTCATAGTGTATGGCTTAGTCAAGAGAAATTTATTTCTCACTGTTCTGGAGGCTGAAAATCCAAGCCCATGGTGTTGGCAGGCTGCTTCCTTCTGAGGCCTCCTGAGTTGACAGTTAATGCTCTGGCCACCATGTTCTCACAGCTACGCACCTGTGCACAGGCATCCCCCATGGCTCTCTCCCTTCTTATAAAGACACCATTCGATTGGATTAGGGAAACTCTTACCCTCTCTCCCCCCATCATGATCTCATTTAACCTTATTTACCTCCTTAATGCTTGGTTATCTTCGTGCTTTTCTCCAAACACAAAGGATCCATGGAAACTTTCCACATACAATAAAAAGCACTAAGAAGAACAGCTTGTTAGCAATTGTTGTTGTTCTACAATAAATCAGTGATTTTGAACAAGAAAATATAAAATGTCACCATGGGCTTATATGTCTTATGTGTCAAACAAGAAAGTTCACTTCTGAATCAATTCACCTGGATGAGCATTCTTGCTGAAAGTGTGCTCCAGGTATAACAGTTTAAACTATTTCTTCCATTTTCAGGGTTACAGTTGGAAGCCAGGCCAGACAGGAAAGTCCATGAGACTCTTAGTTCCAATTAAGCACCAAAAAAAAAAAAAAAAAAAAGCTGGAAAAGAGCACTAGCCTTGAGCAAAAATATGCTCAGAGATCACTCCTAGTTTCCAAGTTCAAGCCCCAGAAACAGTACACATACACACAACACAAAACTGCTTCCTCTATTTGCAACAAAATGGACATCAAACCGTGTTGTAATCAGCACTGAATTTAATCACAAATTGCATTCTTAGGAGAAAAAAAAAGCAAATGTCCTTTCTAGAGACATGATAGCCACAGTCATTTTTTCCATCCTGGGATCATCAGGAAAAGCAAGATCCTTCACATAAAATAATTTTAGATTGGATTCTACAAAACGGAAATCTTGTTCTGATATGTGTAAGTTTATGTTTACAAAAAGAAGTCACAGTTGGGCACCAGAAGCTCACACCTATAATCCTAGCTACTCAAGTGGCTGAGATCTGAGGATGGAAGTTTGAATCCAGCCCAGGCAAAAAAGTCTGTAAGATTCTTATCTCTAATTAAAACAACAAAAAAGCTAGAGTGGGAGCAGTGGTTCAAATGTTACAATGCTAGCCTTGAGCAAAAGCAGCTCAGGGACAGCATCTAGGCTCTCTGAGTTCAAGCTCCAGGACTGGTATGTGTGCACATACATGCCTCTTCTCCCTCCCCCGACCCTGACACACACAGTGCTTCAAAGCCAGGCACCAGTGGTTCATGCCTTTAATCCTAGCTACTCAGGAGGCTGGGGTCTGTGGATCACCTTTTGAAGCCAGCCTGGGCAAGAAAGACTCTTCAATTAATCAAAAAAAAGAAAGAAAGAAAGAAAACAACACCAATAACAACAACAAAAAAAACCAACCCTGAAATGGAGCTGTACTTGAGCACAAAAGCTCAGGGACAGTACCCAGGCCCAGAGTTCAAGTGGGAGGATTAATGCGCGCACGCACATACACACATGCGCGCGCACACACACACACACACACACACACACCATGCTTCAAAAAGCCAGGCACCGGTCTCACGCCTGAAATCATAGCTACTCAGGAGGCTGAAATCTGAGGATCACCTTTCGAAGCCAGCCTGGGCAAGAAAGTCCATGAGACTCTTAATCTCCAATTAATCACAATTAAAATAAAAAACCAAAACATGGAAGTGGAGCTGTTGGCCCAAGTGGTACAGAGCTAGCCTTGAGTACAAAATCTCAGAGACAGTGCCCAGGTCCAGAGTTCAAGCCCCACAACCAGCAAAAATAAATAAATAAAATAACTTCAACAGGAAGTCACAGTAGGCTCTCTCTTAGTATTGCCAGTAGACTTTGAATATGATACAGCAAGACATCTGTTCACCCCTCCTCTGTCCTGTCTAAAGCAATGCAAGTGCTCTACAGAACAGATTCAGTACATGCTCTTTGTCATCACAAATGAATATGGAGATTATGCACAAGCAAAGCCATATGCTGCCTACTGTTGGGAAAGGATAGCTGGCCAAGAATCTAGTTAACAAAAGCTCTCAGAAAGGCAAGTCAGAAATTAACTCAACACCTGAGATCACATTGACGATTGGAAAGAATATATTGCACAAGATAGCATTTCTTTCTTGTAGCTTGCTTTGTGAATGCCCATAACTTGGGAGAACACCACAAAGACAGTATCATAGAGGAGCTAATATGAGCAGTGTTTGTGATAGGACTGTTTGTCATGGGTTAGTCCCTTTACTTTAAGGGACTAAGTGGTCTATAAAGGATTAGCTCGAAGACCACTGCCTTCATAGCAAAATCTGCAAGTGCCTCAGCCCCTTATATAAAATGACGTAGCATTTAAAATCATCTCTTGAGTACTTAAAAATAGCTAAAACTATGTAAATAGTATGTAAATAGTTATTCTACTGAATTGTTTAGGGAATGATAACAAGAAAATCTCTACATGTTAGTACAGATACAATTATCACAGACTTAACCACTGTTTCAATCCTTGATTGGTCGATATAGCAGACATGGAATTAATGTATATGGGGTGTAACTTTGCATAAGAAGCCCTCATGTATCTGTAGCGCTGTGGAATTTCTTAGAGAGCCTAACAAACATGACTACAATTAAGGAAATCAAATCAATCACCTATAATTCCCATGGGCTAAGGAAAGGATATGTTGTCAGGCTTCTCAGAGGCGAACTCATTTTCTTTTATTTCAGAACTCTTTCCTTCAAAAATCTTCGATGAATCCAAAATAACACGAAGGCATTAGATGATATTAGTCTCATCCCATTGTTTCCTGCAAACTCCCTCAGAGAGGTGCTAATGAGAAATAAAATGGTTGGAAAGAGAAGGAAGAAAAGCCAAGAACAGGAACAGCCCAAAGTTGGATAATCACCCAGAATGAATTGCAAATTATTTTCGCTGTCTTCAACCAGGTGTCTGCACTATCGGGTTTCACAAGACACTTATCAAATGGCATCAGAATAGATCACTATGAGGCATTCTTTAGCCTCTAGGCAACCATCCTTCTTTATTTTTCTCTGTCTTTTTTTTTTTTATAAACAAACACCATAGAATCCATGTTTCCCTATAGATAACACATGTGATTCACTCACCACTGAGATGTCTCTAAAATAACTGGCTCAGAGTATGGGTAGCATCTCCCCCACCCCATTGTCTTCCCAATATTCTTTATAGCCACTTTCATGGGTACTCTTGGAAATCAAGGAGCAGTAACATGGAAGGTTTGGTCTACTCTCTCTAACATGCAATTTCAGTTACCAATAAATATGTGTCTTTTAATGATGGGTTCAATAATAGTGGGTGTGGAAGGACGTACAGTTCCAGAATCAGGCCAGGTTTTGCACTAAGAAATTAAACCATTGAAATGATGTTTTCTTTCAAATAGGAGTTGAGTAAGTAGAGATGAGTCACTGTTTTTCTAATTGCTCTTAAGACCTGCCTCTGTTCCCTCCTCATCTACTTGGGCAGAAGGTGACAGAGGTTGTGGACATTCTGGAATTCAGTGAGTCTTGGGAATTTTTTGGTGAGTCAGTTTTCTGAAAGCCAGTAGCTTACGTTCCACAAAGTTGTACTATGACATAAAATTAAACTTATTTACTACTGACCTTCATAGACCATTGAATTCAGAAGCCAAACACCCTTTGACTTCACTACAGTGTCAATGGGTGCTTGGCCAAGGCAGGCTAGTTAAAACCAGCTCCCTTGCAAAGAATTATAGACTAGGCATTTATCCAGTCATTCTTCATTACAAAAATAGCATGGGGAATTAAGTTCCAGTAGAGCTGGAACTGTCTAGAATTTGGCTAAGAGGTCACATGCTTTGTCTGGACCCCATAATTGCGCACAATTAAGCAAACTCCAAGTCAATACTCTGTTTGAGAAAGTTGTGAAATGTTTGCTGATGAAAGAACTCCTGTTGAATTTCTACTTATCCTTCAAAGTATCTCTTCTAAGAAGTATGTTTTCTTTTGGGGGGAGGGGCAGGGGATTCCTTTCCTATCTGCATGGAATCATTTCTACCTTTCTATAGTCATTATGCCATATGTACACCTCCTTCCACTAAAACTACAGTAAGACTAAAAGTTTGCTTGTCCATCTCTTCCACTAGACTTTGAAATGATGGTGGTCAGGCCCCTCATTTGCTTTTGTAACTCCAGGGTCTAGCATGGCGCCACATACGTTTGCAGAGTAATTGGAGTTTGATGGTGATGACATGATCTTGGGCACCTGCCCTGAAACCACTGAACGCCAGGTATTCATAACACGTTTGCCTATATTGCTGTGATGTAAGAACTCTTAATTATAACAAGGATCATCTGGAAGTAAATTTTTAAAAATATTTCCATCATGGGAGGTGGAATATGAAATTTAGACTGTAGATAAGGTGATATTGTTAATACTGAGCTTTCATAATATTGAGTATGGAGTGTATATATGTGGATTACTATTATTATTATTACTATCAGTAGTGGGGTTTTAATTCAGGAACTTAACCTTACTAGGCAAGCATTCCACCACTAGAGTCAAGACCCCATTCCCTTTTCAGTCTGGTTATTTTTTTAGAAAAGGTCTTACATTTTTACCTGGGGCTGGCTCTAGACCAAGATCTCTCGTACCTACAGCTTTGTGCTTAGCTAGGAGTCCAGGCATGTACTGTGAACCCAGTTATGGAGAAGTTTATGTTACAGATTCAGCTGAGTATCTAGAAGTAGTTGGACTCTAGGAAATCCATGAACTCTTTCAGACCACTAGTGCCTGATAACCCTTTCGTTTTTGAAAAATATGGCTATTTGGGACACTTAAAAAAGCTCTTGTAATTTCATTGGGTATAATTTTTTAAAAATTATTAGCGCAAACATAACCATTCTGGTTTCTATCAAGCAGCAGTAAAAAAATGGGCTTTTAAAATCAGATTTAGAAATCAAGGTGTTTACATTTTCCTAACTTAAAGAAACAAACAGTGAGACCACAGGAGGATATTCTTAGGAGAGGAACACAAAGGTATAATTCCTATGTGCATCTGATCATATAAAAGAATATTTATCAAAATGAATTCCAAGAAATGGAAATGGGTTTTTCCCCCTTGTTGCTGTTTTTGTTTTCTTTTCATCTTGTTTGTTAATTTATCTGTCTTTGGGAAATGAAGGGACAAAGGTTGAATAAATGCATCCATGGTACTCACTAGATTCTGTTGAAAATTAAGCACACAACTTGGGGGGTGTGGGGAGGGGTAGAAGGGGAAAAACTAGGAGAGAGCAAGGGAAAGGGTGACTTTGTCCAAAAAGAAATGTGCTTTTGTCTGACTTATGTAACTGTAATTCCTCTATGCATCACCTTTATAACAACAACAAAAAATGCATGAAAAAAAACAGAACCACCAGTGAGGTCAAGGGGAAGGCTGAAGTTGCAAAGGGAAAAATATTGCTTGGTTTTAAAATGTCCCTGTTTCACATCTCCACAAAAGAGGTCCTAAACTTGCAGTCACTGAAATTCTAGGAAACGCTAACAGATAAGTACTGAGCCCCCTATCCACCAAGCAATAGTAATAAGATCTCCCTGGAACCACTGTGAAGAACTGTAGTAAGAATGACCTGATCATGCATGCTTAACTTTGTACAGTCTGTCCCAATTTTTCCTCCATTTAAACCTAAAAGTCCATCTGAGTACCTCAAAGGTGAGCTCAAATGCTTCCTTTCCCTCTTTCTACCATAACTGTATTGAATAAATCCTTTCTGCCTTTTTACCATTATTTCTGTTAGTCGAGAAAAGGAAATAAGAGAGGTCCTTTTTAGCCAATAGGCTTCTGTAACCACAAACCTTGTATTATCTTTCCTGAGTTATTGCAACATCTAGATAGGAGTTCCAAGAGTAAGAACGGTGAGTAAGAATGGTGAAAACAGACATCTTTCCTTCATCCCTTACAATGAAGTATGATGTGAGGTACATCATACTTTTGTTGTTTTGGGTTTTGTTGTTTATTTTGTTTTTTGTACTAGGCCTTTTTCCCAAGTTGGAGGGCAAAAAAATGAGGTTTTGTTTGTTTTTGTGTGTCAGTTCTGGGCCCTTAAAGTCAGGACTTGGGCACTGTCCCTGAGCTTTTCTGCTCAAAGCTAGTAGTGCTCTACCACTTGAGCTACGTTGGGCATTGTGCTGTCTAATTGAAGATAAGAGTCTCATAGACAGGCTGGTGTGTAGCTCAGTGGCAAAGCACTTGTCTAGTAAGTGCAATGTCCTGGGTTCAATCCTTAGTACCAGAAAAGAAAAGATGAGAGACAATTAAAAAAGCAAATGAGTCTCACAGACTTTCCTGTCGAAGCTTGTTTCTCAGCCTCCTAAGTAGCTAGGATTACAGGCATGAGCCACCTGCACCTGGTCAAAAATGAGTTATTAAAGACAGGATTTCAGATGGCAGTGAAGGATATTGGGGTTGGGGGTTAGTTTCTCCCAAATCATTCTTTACAGGTGCTATGTAAGAATGGTCAGTCTTAGAGAAGAAACATTTATGTTTCCCCCACATAAACAACAAAAAGCTCCAAATCCTACCTAAAGACTTCTTTAACAAAGTCAGACCCACTAGTTCATACTGTGGGTTCTCTTAGTAAATCAACTCACAAATAGCAACTGAGCTGAAGGATGGGTGAGAAAGTTCAAAAAGGTGACATTGATCAAGATATACTGTATGCATGAACTGCTTTGTTAAGTGGCAGCCCCTTTGCCCAACTATACTTAAAGATAATAATGATTTTTAAAACGCAATTTTGTTTTGTCTTTTAAAAAATATCACATCTTGGAAAGTATCAGGGGAAAAAATCCCAGTAAGGGAAAAAATGCAAAAAGAAAATACTGGAAGAGTCTTTCCATGAATTGCATATGTTTTCATTTGCAACTCCTTTGTACAACTACTTATAGATAATAATTTTAAAGCGATTTTGTTTTGTCTTTTTTAAAAAAAGATACCCCATCTTAGGAAGTGTTCAGGGGAAAAAATTCCAGTCAGGGACAAAAATGCAAAAGGAAAATACTGGAATAGAGTCTTTCCATAAATTGAATATGTTTGCATTTGCTAAAGTTTATGAGATTTTTGCAGAGTGACAGATCATTTAGAACTGTTTGTTCTAAGAGGATAGGAGGTTGTAAGATGTCTCAAAATATTTCCATATGGTAACATGTGAGTCTCTGGAAAGCTCAATGTGTGTTATCATCTCCAGAGAAAACCTCTGAACAATGCTCTCCCAGGACTTAAAAGGAACAGATATCAATGGCAAAGCTGAGCTCTATTTCCAAACATGAGGACCTAAATTAAAAATACTGAACTTGGCATTTAAATAATTTCTTCTCATCAGAGACTGGGAGTATGGAGGTCAGGAGTTGGAAGGTAGGTAAAACTCCATCTATTTCATTCAGAAAAAAAATCTTCCAGAACCATATTGTAAAGAAAAGATAACTAAAT
This sequence comes from Dipodomys spectabilis, assembly GCF_019054845.1. NCBI lineage: Eukaryota > Metazoa > Chordata > Mammalia > Rodentia > Heteromyidae > Dipodomys > Dipodomys spectabilis. The sequence goes on along the minus strand of NW_024870815.1, from coordinate 3,527,433 downwards.
GTGGATGTATAGGCCCAAGAGAAGTATACTGATTGCTTCGGGTATCATCTGTATACTCTCTACTTTATTTTCCTAAATTTCTACATCAATGAAGGAAGGATTGATCCCTCCTCCTCCTACCACATGTACTCCATCGCTTCTTTCCATCTCTTTCCTGGGCAGTAAAGTTCCTCTTTGTGGAGTACAAGGCAATATTATGATTGCTCAGAAATACATGACTATAACCCATAGCAGAGGCAGTAGAGAACAGAAAAGGTATCAAAGAGAAAGGAGGATCTAATGAAGAATGGTTTTAATTGCCTATTTGTTATAAAAGAAGCAAGTACAGGGAAGAGGACCCACTTTGAGAGCAGGGGCTAAAGGAGAAATTTCCATTAAGTAACTAACTTTTGATGGGGCATGGTGGACTTGAAAACTGAACCAGAATGAAATACCAGACACTGGACAGGGAAAAGAATCTCCTGACATTCTGTGGATCTTTTATGGTTAGAAATTCTTAGGCAAATGCCTTATCAAATTATTATATTCACAGGTTTTTAATTAGTATCAATTATTTGGACAAAGGTGTTTCACTTTCCCGTGACCATTTATCTTGATTTTTCATTCCCTCCATCTTTTCCTTTTCTCTCTCACCCTTCCCCAACCAGTCTCATTGAGCCTCTCTCTTTGTTCCATTTTCACACATGTACAGATATTATTATGATTATATTCTACTTCCTCACATATGTGGTTTCTTGAATTCTGTATTAGCATATGATTGGTTAACAGTAAATTTCCTTTAAATTTTTTTATTTTATTTTTTATTATTACCTTTAAGTAGTTGTTGATTAACTTTATCATCTCTTCCATTCACTAGTAAGAAAAGGGACAATAATATGGGCATAATAAATAACAAAATGCTTTCTGAAAGCAAGTTACCACCAATAAGCAAGTGAAAATTACTTATGCACAGAGAGTTACTCTAGAATACAATATTGTTCTAATCATAATATGCACTCAGACACTAGGTTCAGTCAGTTCCTCGTAATAGTGACTGAAATTCAATGGAATCGAACTTCACCTTCTTCCATTGAGACTTCTAAAAAGTGGACCAGATATGAAAAATCGTTTTATTTACTGACATTGTTTTCAAAAAAAAAAAAGGAAAAGAAAAAGGTTAATTCTCCCTATCATTGTCCCAGATTACTAGTTCAACAGGACAAGTTAGGCAGAGCCCAGTGGTCATCTAGCTGTGTTAAAGAAACAGCTGAGAAGCAACACCAGTGCAGTTAAGAGATCAAAGGGGAAAATTCTATATTGAAAGCCCACGGATTGGGAGAAGATCTTCACTAGCCATACAACAGACAAGGGTCTCATATCCAAAATATACCTGGAACTCAAAAAATTAAATCCCCCTACAACAAATCTTCAAAGAAACAACTGCCCAATAAATAAGTGGGCTAAAGACTTAAAGAGAAACTTCTCTGAAGAGGAAAGAAGGATGGCCAATAGACACATGAAGAAATACTCAACCTCTCTAGCCATAAAAGACATGCAAATCAAAACAACATTGAGATATCACCTCACCCCAGTTAGAATGGCTATAATTAAGAACTCTAATAACAACAGATGCTAGAGGGGATGTGGACAGAAGGGAACCTTACTGCATTGTTGGTGGGAGTGTAAACTTGTTCAATCACTTTGGAAAGTAGTATGGAGGTTCCTCAAAAGACTCCACATAGAGCTCCCTTATGACCCAGAAATCCCACTTTTGGGCATTTGCCCAAATGTTCACAAACAAGACCACACTAAAGCTACCAGCACGACTATGTTTATTGCAGCCTTATTTACCATAGCTAAGATATGGAACCAACCCAGATGCCCTTCACTAGATGAATGGATCAAGAAAATGTGGTATATGTACACAATGGAATTCTATGCCTCCATCAGAAAGAATGACATTGCCCCATTTGTGAGGAAATGGAAAGACTTGGAAAAAAATATATTAAGTGAAGTAAGCCACCCCAAAGAAGCATAGGTCCCATGGTTTCTCTTATTTGCAATAACTAGTATATGTCTGAGTCAAGCAGAGAAGGTCAGTTAAGTTGATGTTAAGGAAATGAACCCTAAGATATGTATTCAAATGTTTTTTTCTTTCATGCAATTGTTTCTAACACATTTATAAGATGTATTCTTTGTTGCTTTGTATGTCCCTCCCTCACGGTATAACCCCTGCTTTCACTGTATTTGATGTTGTTATAATTTGTGGAGGGGAAGGGAAAAAACAAATCGTTTAAATAGGGATACAGGTGGACCCATTGCAACAATGAGACGTACAAGTTGTTATGTCGAAAACGAACTTTACAACTTTGGTGGGGGGGAGGATTGGGTGGGAGGAGTGGGGGGAGGATGGGATGGGAAGGGGAAACAAAGGAGGAGGCTACAATGCTTGATAAGAAATGTACTCATTATCTTGCCCATGTAATTGTAACCCCTCTGTACAGTATTTTCACAATAAAAAAAAGAGAACCGTAAGGAATAGAGAAAGAAGGATGTAAAGAGTGTAGTACAATAGAGAGAGAAAGACAGAGAGACAAAGAGACAAAGACAGAAAACAATAACTGTTTTTTAATAGTTTTTTTCGAAACAAACAAAATGCAGAACTTCATAATTGATAGAGGAATGGATAAACTAGTCAGCGGTTTGCCTAACCACAAATGGAGCAAAATCAGCTCTGAAATGAAGCCTGTTAGTCTGCTACATAACCAAGATTAAAAGAAATACTCAAATTTGACAAATGAGATGACAACAAAGTAAAAGCCTCTATAATGCAAAAGAAACAGTTACCAAAGTGAGGAGACAATCTTCAGAATCAGAGAAAAATCTTTGCCAGCTACTCATCTAGAAGTTTAATGTCCAGAATATATAAAGAACTCAAATAATTAAACATCAAAAAGAACAACTAACTCAATGAATTATTTGAACTGAGCAGTTTCAAAAGAAGAGGTATAAATAACCAATATGTGAAAATGTTTGAATTAGTTACTTGCTGCCTTGTTGTGATGAAATACCTGACAGAAACAACTTTATAAAAAGGATTTGATTTGCTTATGGTTTAGAGATGTCAATGGAACATTGAAACTCAGCAGTTCACACCATAGCAAAGAAACAGAGAAAATGACAGAAATCAGGGCCTTCCAGTATAACTTTCAAACATCTATCCCTAGCCAGGCCCACCTTCTGAACTCTCCAGAATCTCCCCACACCGCACTACTATGTGGAGAGCAAGTATTTAATACACAAGTCTGGGGGAGGAGACAGCCTATATTCAAACCATAATCATGTTCAACATCTTTAGCCATCAGGGAAATGTAAATAAAAACTATAATTAAATTATATTAATCCCTGTCAGAATAGCTATCATTAAGAAAACAAACAGTTGCCTTATAAATCTGCAAGTAAACCCAATGGATAGTAAAAGAAAAAAATTACACTTGGACATGATAAATAAGACTCTAAACATTCACACACTGAGACCAAAGGAGGATATTCTTAGGAGAGGATCACAAGGGCTTAATAGTTATGTGTATATGATCATATAAAATGATGCTTATTGAAAAGAACCTCAAGAAATGGAAACAAGAGGGTTTTTATTTTCCATTTTGTGGGGTTTTTTCTGTTTTTCCCCTTTTGTCACTGTTTTTTAAATTCTGTACCTTTTGTCTTGTATGTAAGTTTATCTGACTTGGAGAGGGGAAGGGGAAGCACAGAAATGGTGGGACAAAGGGTGAACTAATGCAGGAGTGATACTCAACAGACACTGTGTTGGAAGTGAACTATACAACTTGTGAGGGAGGGGTGTGGGGGGAGGAGTCTTGGAGAAAATGAAGGAAGAGGTGTCACTGTTCAAAACGAAATACTCATTACCTGACTTATGTAACTATAACCCCTCTGTGCATCACCCTTACAATAAAAATTTTAAAAAGAAAACAGTAAGACTTAGGATATGTCTTAGGATATGAGGAGAGAGTGGGAAACTCTTAAACACTTTTGATGGGAATGTAAATTAATGCCACTACTATAGATGTCATGTGTGGAACTTTAAAACAATAATGAACTGGGGCTGGGAAGGCTCAGTGATAGAGCGCTTGCCTTGCATGCATGAGACCCTGGGTTCAATTCCTCATCACCACATAAGCAAAAAGAAAAATAGCCAGAGTGGCGCTGTGGCTCAAGTGGCAGAGTGCTAGCCTTGAGCTGAAGAGCTGAGGGACAGCGCCCAGGCCCAGAGTTCAGGCCCCACAACCGGACAAAAAATAAAAAATAATGAACTACTAAGAATAGAATTACTCGTATAATCTAGCTATACCACTCCTTGGTATACAGCAGATAGAGACAAAGCAGGATAAAATAGAAATATTTAAATACTTCAAGTATTTGTAAACCAATAAAAATTAACAAGTTTTCAAAAATAGAATCATAATATGAGAATGAAATACAAATTGCCGAAGTCAGGTAATATAATTGTTAAAAAGGGAAATAGAAGAGTTATTTTCATCTATTCAATAAAATAGAGGAAAATTGAACTTATTTAGTAGACATGAAAGAAAAGACTCAAACTTATAAACACCAGAAGAAAGTATGATTGATAGGATTATTGGAAGATGAGATATCAGAAAAATTATTTATTTATCTAACAATTCAACTAACAATAGATTCCAAAATACATGAAGCAAAAACTAACAGACAGTTAGTACAAACAGTTAGTACAGACAGTTTGGCAAAAAAAAAAGTTCAAGATAGCTCACTTTCAAGAACAGGTAGAACATGAGTCTTTAACTCTCATTTCTTTTGTGGAGCAGAAAATGTCTCCTTTATTTCTATTTATTCCTACTTTAACTACAATAAATTCTTCCTAATACTTTTGAAAGATAGTACAATGAATTAGAAAACACAAGAAAATGGAATAATAATATATTATAATAATATAGTAATTAATATGATCCAACTGAAAAATGTAGATTTCCAGAAGTATATATGGACAAGCTTCACCATATAATAGGACATAAAAGTGAATGAACACAAATTACCAATACTAAGGATTAAAGAGATGATATTGCTACAGAATCTATACCTGTTACAAGAATAATGGAGTATTCTAATGTATATTTCTATTTCAACCATATGAAAATATAGATAAAATGAAAAATGCAAAGATACTATTAAATTTCCATGAAGAAGAAACAAGTAATCTTAATAGCTTTGTCTTATTAAATAAATGTAATTTGTAGTCAAGAACTTTCCCTCAAAGAAAACTCTAGATCACAATAGCTTTTATTGAAAATTCCTTCCAAATATGTAATGAAAATATGGTACCAAAGTCTAAAAAATTACAGAGAAAGAAACACTTTCAAACTCATTCTATAAAGTATTCATTGATGGACGGCCATCTGTGAAGCTAACCAACCAAACCACATTGGCTCTTACCTGATGAGCCATAAAAAATTAATTTAAAATGGATCACTATGATGAAAAGCAAATCAGAGGTTGTGTGAGCTGAAAAGGAGTGATTGTTAAGGGTGCACAAAAACTGCAGGAGTGATGGATGTCTGCACTAAAATTGTAATTAAAACGTTGCAGAGGAAGCACAAAGGGTATAAAGAATAACAGAGGGGGGGAAAGTCATTATAGAAATGTATGGAAATATCAGAATTAATATAACTTTTATAATTTGTACTAATTGCACAGCTAGTATATGTTAATAAAAATTTATGATAAAAATTACTGAAGTATCTCTAATGGGGAAAAAGAATAATGATAATTTTCTTATATACTTTATGTTTTAATGTTGCTTTTATTCCATGCGAATTCATAGTGGGGCAACAAAGTAGTACTTAATGTGTCACACCGGCAACTGCTCAGCAAAGAGCAATGTCTTCAGGGGTACACTGGAATAGAGACTGCAAACCAGTCGAGAAACCAATCTCACAACAGCACTATCAGCTCTCGATGGCATTAAATATTTGGGTGAAAACTGATCTATTCACCTATAAATAGTATAATATATAAATTATAAATAGCTGGTTTAACTTTTCTATCTCCATCTAAATATTTGTCTCATGCGAGACAAATAAACTGACATTTCATTTTTTTTAAATTGTCTTTTCATTCCAAATTACAACAGTATTCCATTCTTTTTTTTCCCTCTTGGGTTTGTAAGAAGCACCCTCTCCAACTTCCCTGAGCTTATTTCTAAGACAGAATGTGCTACTTGTGAATGATGGGGGGAGGGTGGAATAATTGTTTGCCATTAATTCATCTCCATCTTCCTGCCAACTCACCTTGCCTTGCAGGGAAATACTAAAGAGCTGGGAGGAGGCATGGGAACCTGCTATCAAGGGGATAATTAGTTCCAGGACTTTAATTCCTAAGCTCCTGCATAATCAAAGACAGAGAGGTTCTCTGGGCACCCATGACCATGTACTCTGTGTTTCTAATTAACTTTGAAGAAGCAACATTTGTCTTCTGAAACTTTCCCTAATGGTTTACTGATAGGTTCCTGTGGCTCATGCCTGTAATCGTAGCTACTCGGGAGGCTGAGATCTGAGGATGGTGGTTCAAAGCCAGCCCGGACAGAAAAGTCCATGAGACTCTTATCTCCAGTTAACCTCAGGGAAACCAGAAGTGGTACTGTGGCTCAAGTGGCTTAGAGACAGCGCCCAGGCCCCAAGTTCAAGCCCCACAACCAACCAACAACCAACAAAAGTGATGGTTTCCTTCTTTGGGCTTTTTCCTGTCAGCTGATTGTTGACATCAGAAAGTGTCCGAGGTGATTCTGTGTAGAAGTGATTCAGAAGTCATGGAGGCTGCCTCACTCTTTTGAAAAGTCAATAGTCGCTTCCCATATGTTAGTTTTCTGTCACTGTGACATCAACTTAAAGGCAGAAAAGTCTGTTTGGGATCATGGTTTCAGTCCATGGTACCTTGACTCCATTGTTTATGGGCCTGAACAGAAGCAGAACTTCATGGTGGAGAGCATGAGGTAGACCAAGGCAGCTCACCTCATGGTGGCTAGGAAGAAATGAGAAAGACTGGAAGAGGCCAGGTTTCTAACATCCCCATCAAAGGTACAGTCATGACCAAACTACTTTCCATTGGGCTCTTTATCCTAAATGGTCCTACCAGCTCCTCATATCATCCTCAGCTTTGAACCATGTAGTTGACACATGGCTTTAGAAGTCATTTAAATGTTAAATGTAACCATTTATGAAGAAGTGTATTTTTATGGTTTGTTTTGGTTTTCAGAATTTTTTGTCCATTCTGATTTTCAGGAATTATCATTTTACAGGTATTTTATCCTACAGTGTGTGTTCACAGAAAAATGTTATCCTTCTTCATCTCAATTGCAGAAGTGTGACTATGCAGCTCTGCTGCTTTGGGTTCTTCACCTCGACCACACTTCCCTGTGGCTATGTCCAGCCCCTGATGGCATGCAGTGGAAGTAAGAAGGCAGCAAGAAGCAGAACTTCCCTGTGAATGACCAATGCAAGCCATCCATTGGAGCTAGCTGAAACTTTCTAACTGAACTTATTCTGTAACTCCTCCAGTCTATCCCTCCTCCTTTCCCACTGTCCTCCACAGGAGTCAGACCTGTGCCTTCGGCTCAGGTCATCACCAGCTGCCTCTCCTTTATCTCTTGCAGCTACGTCCCCCAAGTTTTATACATCAATGATGCTTTAAGAGGACACAAACTGACACAACCACCTTCCCATAAACTACTTGATACACTTGTGCCCCAAACTATGGGAAACAGGAGATAGAATGAGAAGCTAGAAATTTTTATTCCCCAATTTTCCATTGTCCCATAAAATCTCTCTTATAGCAAAGTATTTTGTGTGAAGAAATATTGAGGTTATTGGTATTTTTGTGAGTTTTCCAACGATAATATCAAGTATTTTGTCTCTCCTCCTGGAGACATGCTTTTCACTGTTAAGACATTGATTTCTCTTTCCAAGTAAAATCTTTACTGATGATCCATAAGCAATGGCAGGGTTGAGACTGAAGCATAATTTGGATGGCAGACAAAGTGGCCTCCTGTCTCCTTCCCCATATCTATTGCCACTGAGATGCCCTTTCCAAGAACCGCTGAGCTGTATTGATCTTGATATTAAAATCTGTGCTTGGACCACTGAGCTATAAATAGCAATTCCTAGAGAGGCCTCCTCGGTAAATCTCTGGAGATAGAGAGTCATGCTGTGAATTTCTGGCTTTCAAGTTACTGCAGCAAGAACTGCTTTCCTTATTTGTTTTATGATACTGGAGTTTGAACTCAGGGCCCCACATGTGCTTGATTTCCATTCTACCCCTTGAGCCATTCTTTCAGCGTGGCTTTTTGCTGGTTATTTTGAAGATAGAATCTTGGATTTTTCTGCCTGAGCTAACCTCAAACTGTAATCCTCTGGATTTCAGCACCCTAAGTGTCTAAGATATGAGCCACCAACAATTGTCACGTTGCTTTTATCAGTGAGTCTGTGACTGTAATTCCTCATAAGTCATTTTAAAGCAGTTTTTTCTTAATTTGAACAATCTCTTCTCTAAGTCACTTTGACAGAAGGAATTTTGCATGGAATGTAGTTTTTCTTTATGTTTTGGCCATACCTCTGAGTATCTGGGATGAATGCACTTGAATAATCCTAGCCATTTGGTTTATTCTAGTGAAGCCCTACTATAGTGAGAGTGAATTATCTAGTCCAATTCTCTTGTGTCACATATTTGTTAAGGTGCTCTCTCTCTCTCTCTCTCCCTCCCTTCCTCCTTTTCCATCTCTCTCTCTCTGTGTCTATATATATATGTGTGTATATATAATGTATTGTGTCTATTATATATAGTATCTATCTATAGCCATATATATCTATCTGTATCATATATCTAGATTATATGTATATAAAATCTATTCTGGATCAAGAATTCACTGAATTCTGAGAATTTGCGATACCTTTGAAATCAAGAAGTACATAAACTAGTACCCAACAGTATTAGTCAACTGTAAGAAAAGAATAAAAGAAGGATACTCACCTCCCCAGTCAGGGATGTATAGTTACAGGGAGAGTTGAGGCAAAAAGAAACATTGAAAGACTCAGATATTTGATGCTGGACGCTTGATCTATTTTGTGCCAGGTGCTGTTCTACATACCTTGTGTCTCGGAAATTCTCAGGTTTTACACAACTCTGTAAGACTTTAGTCAGAGACTATTGTCCTCCCCAATGTAGAAAAGAGAGAAATTGGAGCACAGAGAGGTTAGGTAATAGGTCTGAGGTAACACAATGGTATATGGCATACCCAGGAGTATTTTATCCTGTTTACCATCCATCTTCTTTCATCATTGTTGACAAGTTTACTCATTTAAACACCAGAAAGCCAGGAATGAATGAAGTGTTCTGACTCTAAGACTAGTTATTAAATTCTAACTCCCAAGACCCCAGGGTGTCTATTTTTTTTAGTGGTCTGTCAGAGGCAGAAGACTCTTAAAGTACCTTTAAAAAAGGCATGACACTCACTAGAATAGCAACTTGGGGTCTGTTTAAAAGTGTTTGGAGCATGGGAAGATTTCAAATATAAGACTGGACTTCCACTAAACAAAAATGTACTGTGAGCAGAGACCTGGTGTACTTGAGTGAATAGTGAGTTCCCACCACATGCAAGGTATAATAATAATGTTTTCAAAATACATGGCCAGACTCTGCTGGCTTCTCTAAGATAGAAATGTACAGACAGATAAAAGACTGTGTTCAGGTTTTATTTTAATCTTTGCCTCCTTGTTTGGGGCATTAAAGACCTTAGGGCTGAAAGCAAATGAAATTTCTACCTCCTCTTTTCTGAAGTGGGAATTTGCATTTTAATTTTGGAACATTTCAGGGGGAAAAAAGAAAATCAAATGCTTTATTTACTATATTGAAACCTCTCCTCCTTTTCAGGAGTAAAGTCTATGGCAGAACTGGCTATTGAAGATACAATAAAGCAATCTGTACTTCACCCAGGGGAAAGAAGCCCCAGGGGTTCCACGCAGCATGAGATTTGTACCCAGGTTTAACAGTTGTATTTGATTTGAACTGGACATCCAATCAGGACCTTCATAAATGAGGAAGCAGGAAATTAAGCTTAATAAAAATATGCTGAGAATCTTGCTTTGGTAAGGAAAGCTAATTTTATACTATTCTATTTAGCAGTGCTGAAGACCTGTAAACCAAGAAAATGACAACACAGCTACTATCCTATAATTTCTAAGTCTGTGTACTTACCCTCACTCACTAAGGTGTCACACAATTTATCACCCAAACTGGAGAGTTAGAAACCAAAAGTTAGAAACCACTGGTTGCCAATATCCAAACTAATTTCATGTCTCTGCTTTGTGTGTGTGTGTGTGTGTGTGTGTGTGTGTGTGTGTGTGTGTGTGTGTGTGTGTGTGTGTGTGTTTCCTTATTTCCTCTAAAACCATGAGAAAGGACAAATGCAAAGGAATATTTTTGATACTGTCATAAAACTTTCCAAGAAGAACTAAGGAGAACTTGATTTTACTAATGCTTTATTCTTCTAGGAAGTCTCCAGCATTGGGTCATAGAAAAGAAAAGTCTGTGCAAGAACATTATTTTCATATTTCACAATGAAAGCAGCTAAATAGCAAGTTTTTCTAAGTACACTGATACTCAGCAAGCCCAGGCATACGTCTGCTTGAGAAGAAAAATGATCAGGCAGCCTCTGCTCTTATAAATCTCCCTATCTGTATTCTGGCATGACGGTATTACTGAGAATTAGTAATTAGCCCGAAGTATCTGGTTAAAGTCAAATAGACTCAAGTCAACCAGATGCCATAAAATTCATTTAGACTATTTCAGATTTTATGATATTAAATTGCTTACGCAAGGCTGCTCATAATAAAACAAAATAAAAGATGGCTTGAGGATATCTTGTCAGACTTTAATCACTGTAGATTAATTATGTGTTTTTTTCATTAACAAAACACATTGTCTGAGATGTTTCCAAGTTTGGCAACCCTCTACTGGTGTGTTAAGTGGAAGATCGGTTTAGGCAGGTAAATGTTTTCAGATTACTTGTGGTTGAAGGGTTACCAGGCTCCCTTCTCAGTAAATAGAAATTTTGACTTGTGGGGCCAACACTGCCCTACTGGGAGGGAGGCACTGACAGATACCGTCAACAGATAGGTTTGTGTAAAGACACAGAAAGCTGTTAGGGGAATACCTTGGAGTGTTTACCTACAAAATTTTCCTTGGCACTGCCAACCTCCTAGTCAGTAACCGTTTCTGGGCAGGATACTATGCATTTTTTAGATGGTATAGCTTGATACTATAAGTTTTCTTTTTCTTAGAAACTGAGTGGGAAGATGTGAAGCAGCAAGGGAAAAATCCAGAAAGCCACATCTCAGAGACGTAGGCCTGAGATAAGGTATTAACCAGCCACAGGTTAATGGTGTTTATAACAAGTAAATTTTTTAGAAATGTAATTCCAACGTAGTCTGATTTCCACTATTTCTCGGAGAAAAAATGTGTGGGGAGACAATGCAAGGAAAGGTTAGTGAGAAGCTAAAATACTCATGAACACGTAGAATTTTGTAACACAAAGTAGTTTGCCAGGAAGTAAATGTATATCATGGGAAGGTTTAGAGTCAGACTGCAAATAAAAAGAGCACTTAGATTCATCTCCAACTGGTTAGTAAAAGAAAGGAGGATATTAGAGCAAGAGAGGGAAATGTGATTAAATGAGGCTATACAAAATCAGCTATAACCTTTACCTCAAAATTGCCTCCTATTCAGATATAAAGACAAGGCCATAGGACTTAGTAATTATCCCTAGAGAATGTGTAAATGAAAGTACAGATTTTAGTCCAAAGATTCTGTACTTCTGAGCTGTGGGTAGAATGCAGGGGATGTGGAAAATTGTGTGGACATTTTCATGATCTTTAATTGAAATTTAACTTCTGGTATTACCAGTGCAAGGTTATAAACCATGGGAGAATCAGCAGTATCTGTGACTTTTCACCAATAGAAATAACAAGTATTTTTACAAGCATAATTCAGTAGGTGAAGCATTTATATTCATCATGGAATTAGCATTTGTATTCATCATGCTTCAAAATCACAGTAGCTAATATGTCTGCCTTTAGATTTTATGTTAAGGCCTCCATGACAGCACATACATTACTACGTTGAACATTGTTTTTACTATTGTGACACCTGCATTTCAATAGTTATTTCCTATGTGACCTTAATATTTGGATTCCTGTACTCCAGTAGAATTTATTTCCTTTGTAGTCTTTTGTGAGTTATGTAGCTGTGCTTGGCTAGTAGACATTCAAACTTTAAAAATCCTTGTCTTGGAGTAATCAAGAGACCTGGATTTACCTCTATGTTAAGCTATTAACCATTTTTTTAAGCTTTGAGTTTTAGAATTCTTAGAATGATTTGAGGATCACAGAAACGTCAACACAGACAAGAGTTTCAAATCCTCAGAACCCAGTTCTATTCATAAATAACATCTAGTATTAGTTGTATATTTGTTACAGTTAATGAACCAATATGGATAGATAATATTAATGGGTGCATAGTTGATTCAGATGCTCTTAGTTTTCCTCAGAATTTATTGTTTCTATTTTTGGTTGTTATCAATGATGCTGTTACCATGTCCCTTCAGAACCCAGTTGACTGTGAACCAAGCCAATATTTGGTGTCTCTCCCCCCTCTCTTTCTTTCCTTCCCTCTCTCGTTCTCCCTCTCTCTCTCATGCACATGCATGCACTCTCTCCTACTAGAGATTTTACTCAAGGTCTTGTGCGTGATAGGCAAGTGCTCTACCACTTGACAGGAACTCATGCTAACTAGTTGGACTAGTTTTGGATCTTAATCTGTCTCCTAAGTAGCTTAAGTCATAAGTGTGTGCCACCATACAGAGCCCTGGTTCTCACTTTTGAATTCTAATTTCTGTCTATGCTATGCTATTAAACCGATAAATCTCAGGTCTTTTCGAGTCATCACCTTAAGTTTTCAGTACATATTTTGAAGTGGACACACTCCTTTGTGCCAGGCTCAGGTAAGTAGAAGGTAGGCCAGTTTTAACTGGCTCTGACTTATGCAGATGGTAGCGGCTTATGCTGCTTATCACTCCATATTGTCATTTGTTGCTTTATCCATCCTTTGGTTTGGAGCAACTCTGCATGTTAAATGCCCTGCCCTGTGTATTAAAAATAGGTGACAGGTGATGATTCTTTAAGAAATGTATATACCTAACCCTTTAATGAAGAAAATTTGTATCAGGCAGTTAGCATTTGTTACTGACCACCAACTTGTTGGCTGCCAATGTAAGCTTTATTCATTTGTAGAATCAGTTAATTTCAATATGCTTAGGAGTAAGTCCTATTTGATAGATTGATAGATAGTATGCACTAAGAATTGTCCCAGGGCACAATTCTAAACTGGCTGGGCCAGCTTAAAGAAAAGTTTTAGGAGTAAGTGGTCATTCTAAGAAATATTTATTTACCTATCCCTCTTTCTATCCATGCAAAACATAAGGGGTATGGCAATTTCACCCTTGTAAACCACCTCTGCTCAGCATAAGATTGGATATTAGCTAACAGTGTTACAGAAGTCAGACCTAAATTGAGGGAAGAATGAGAAAGTGAAGGAAAATTATCCATAATACCAACACATCTGTTTATTTTCTCTTATATTCATTCCTCACTCTTTTCTGAATCTGCCCAGCATCACAGAGAACTACATTTCCCAGAATCCCTTGTAAATTGGCTTTCTACTATGGCCTCCAGTGGGAAGAGCTACTCTGGTGGTATGTAGCTTAGAGGACAGGACATGAGGTCATAGAGGAAGTCAGAGTATTCTGCTCTTCCACTAACTCCACACCTCTCTGCCTCAGCAGCATCTGACAGGAGCTGCATCTCTTCTGTGGCTCTCACTTTTGCCAGTAGCTTCTTCCAGTGTGCTAGCTCTTGCAGAGAAGACCATCCTCACACCAAGAACAACCTGTCCTGTGGCCTAGGCTTCTAGATTTCTAGATAATTAACATTACCTCATTCCTTCTAACCAGCAGTTCTAGAAAAGTTAAAATAGATTTTCTGCTGCTGTTAATCTTCTCTAGTTTTGTTGTCCCTCCTGTAACCGAACCCCATTTTGAGTTCCATGATTGACATATCTAGAGTAATATAAGTAGAAACTATGAAGGTAGACAATCTTGGGTGTACAAGACAGGATTCCCAACAGCTGGGAAATATAGTTCCATTTTCAGGCTATCACTATTATGCATCATAACTGCATCCACTTGAGTGCATAAAGGTTCAAATCAACCACCCTATATTGGAGCAACTCTTCAGCAATCTTCCACCTGACTACTGAGTTTTAAGTGAAGTTTTTTAGCTGCCTGGTCCTCACTTGCCAAAGAGTCCGTCCTGAGCTGACAACCCTCACAATCCCATTTCAGAAGATGCCCTTTACAGTCTACTGTCACATAATTTCCTCTTCCTTCTCTACCTTCCTTCAGCTCCCAAAGGTTAGAGAAGTGGAAGGAAATGTAGATACAATAGTTTCTTTAATACATCCCCAAATCTCTGCTTGCATATCATTTGGGCTTAAAAGAAAGAGAACTTTAATTAGTTGATTGTCATTCTGTTCTGATTGAATATGATGAATATGTGTCCATTCCAGGTAGTATCCAGGGAAAACACTGTGTGTTGAAACCTACTTAAACCAAGCTTGCTTGAAAGCCTACAAATAGAGAGAAAAAAAGCAGTGACTTTTCTTGTAAACCACAAAGTCCTGGGTCAAGGATAGAAAGGCAGTTGCTCTCAATGTACACAATATAAGGCCAGAAGAAATTGAGCACCAAAATTTATAATTCTGATGTGTATAACAAATGTACACCAATTTAATCTCTCTCCCTTCCAAGCCCAGTCCCAGGTCTCTAGATTTGGTCTGAATGTTAATGGAACAGTTCAGTGATATGTGCAGAAGGAGCATATAGCAGATAAAATAAGAATGTAGTTTTAAAAATGTGTGGATTCAGGAGGCCATGATAGAAGCATTTCTTTCCAAATATGAGGCCTTGGTTTCATTACCTTCTCTTGGCACATTCCATGCCTTTTGCTTTTGCCTACTCTGCTCACTTTGTGCCCCTTTCTTGATAATTCTACTGACCCCAGGAGTACTGAAGAAGTTTTCTGTGTCTCCTTGCTTCTAGTAAACAGTCAGCCCACAGACTTTGCGCCGAGGTTGTGTGGTAGTTGTCAAGATAAAGTACCTTGTCATCAAGAAAGTTTTCCATGTGAATTGAAAATTAGAGGCAACTCCAGTTTCTCTTCTGAAAAAGTCCATTAACCTTCTGCTTATCTGCTGATTGGCACAAGCATTTTGTCTTGATCAGACTTCTTGTATGACATTTGGTGGAAGGTTGAAAAACAGAAAGAATTAAGACAGTGCTCTCTCCTCTGCTTTCCACTCAATTCTTAGCCACTTTTCCCTAAGAATAATGTAGGACTTTTCTATCTCTAATCTCACGAACGCTTGAAGTCAAGAACTTAGTAGGCTTTTATTTCTTACATAGCTTGATTTGAGCTCTAGTCTCAAGGACTCATCTGCTGAGCCACATTCCAGCCCTTGTTTGTACTGGTCATTTTTAAAATGTGCCTTACTTCCTGTTTAGGCATGTGTTTGAACCAGAATCTATCTATTTCAGGCTTCCTGTCATAGCTGGGGTGAGAGGCATGTGCCACAATGCTTAGTTTCTGTGTGTGAGATGGTGAGTTATGCATGTTTCTGACTGGGCTGAAATGCTGATTGTACCCATCTCAGTCTCCTACATTGCTTAGGGTGGCAGGCATGGGTCACTGTGCCCAGATTTTTGCCTCAAATAGCAATCATGCCATTTTCAGTGTTCCAAGCATCTAGAATTACCAGCCTAAGTTCTGAGCGGTCAGCTTTGCATGTTTTATTATTTCACTAGTTCTTCCCCAAACAAGCATCACTATGTATTCAAATATTTAGGTATCATTAAATATTAACTGAGTGGTAAATACTGGTTTTGTGTAGGAGGTAGGAGATTTTTATTTTAATATTTAAACTTGTTTCTTGTTTGGTTTGGCTTTTAATATGAATTTGAATTATTTTAGCCAAATAATGCATGCTCCAATTTGACCACAATCTGAGCTCTCTCTCTTACCTCCTTCCCCTTTGCATACTATTAATGGTGCTCATACTGCTTAACTAAGCATTTATTAATTTCCCAGCCCCTTAGACTTTCAGGTTTTTAACTCCTGATATACGATTCACACTGCATTTCTTCTATTAATTTCATGTAGAATTTGTTAAATAAAATTCCAAATAGTATATTACAAGTAAATATCACATATCTGTCCTGGAAAGGTAGAGCTAAGATAGATATTTAGCTAAGATTGATATTTAGCTTACTTCTACTGTCTTGTCTTTCTAACTAGAACATGATTGCACAGGTTGCAAACCATCTATTTTCCATCTTGCATCAATAATTTCTTTCCGTTCTATTTTCCCTACCATACATGGTTCCTGTCATACAGTAGATGTTTTATAAATTGTCATTGGTCATTTTTTCCCCACTGGTCATTGTTATTAGATGGACTTTATCTTTGAAAGTGGTTTTGGGTTCACAGCAAAATGGAGTAGATAATACAGAGTTCCCCAGAATTCTATCTTTGTATTTGCACAGCCTTTCACATTATTGAACTCCCACATGAGAGTGATGTTTTTAACAATCAATGAACCTCCAACAACATGTCATCATGCAATGTCCACAAATTAGTGGTATGTGTCCTATAGGTTTTGACAAATGCATAATGATTTTTGTCCATCATTACAGTGTCTTGCAGAATAGTTGCATTGTGCCAAAAGTCTCTAGGCTCTCCTATTCACCTTGCCTTTCCATGGCTACCACTGGTCCTCTTCTTTTGCCTTTTCCAAAGTGCTGTAAGTAATGAGTCTTTTCAATTTAAGTTCTTTCACTTAGCAATTAATACTATGTTTACTGATTATCGTTATAGCTTGTTTCTTTTATACTAGATAATATTCCACTTCTGGCTATGTCTCAGTTTGTCCATTCACCTACTGAAGAGCAGTTTGTTTCCAAGTTTTGGCAATTGTGATTAAAGTATAATAAGAATTTACTCACACCCACAGATTGGGAGAAGATCTTTACACAACAAGCTAGGGCCTCTTATCTAAAATATACTTAGAGCTAAAAAAAGTTCCCCCCCCGCCCCAAACAAATCCTCACAGAAACAACAACCCCATTAATAAGTGGAGTAAAGATTTAAAGAGAGACTTCTCTGAAGAAGAAATGAGAATGGCCAATAGACACATGAAGAAATGTTCTTCATCTCTGACCACAAAAGAAATGCAAGTCATTTTGGTACCCTGCATCTTGTATATACATTTATCTAATTTGGGGCGGGAAAGGGAAATAACAAAATGCTGAAACAAGACACAGGTTCACCCATTGCAACAATGAAACCCACAAGACAGTATATTGGAAATGAACTTTACAACTTCAGTGGGGAGGGGTATGGGTGGTGAGGAGGAAAGGGATAGTAGGAGAAATATTTTTTTTTAAAGAAATGCAGGGAACAGTTTTCTAAAGTGGCTGTAGCATTTGTATTCCAGTCAGCAATGAATGAGAACTCCAGTTGTTCCTCATTCCTCAATAATATTTTGTGTTGTTAGGGTTCTGGATTTGGCCTATTCTAGTAAATATGTAGTAGAGAATCTGTGTTTTGAAGAATGTTGGGCTTAAAATGTCACCTGGATGAATTTTGCAGACTAATGAAGTCCCCAGAAAATGTTAAAGTATGAGCTTTTTAAAATGTAAAATGCATAAGGGTTGTATATGGCTTTTCTCATGTAACTTTTGAAAGTGATTATAACGTAAGCTTGCATGTATCCAGAGCAATCTCTAGCAAAATCATGAGCAAATTGGCAATAATAAATGTTTTCCTCTTTTTTTTTTTTGGTCCGGTTGTGGGGCCTGAACTCTGGGTCTGGGCTCTGTCCCTCGAGCTCTTCAGCTCAAGGCTAGCACTCTACCACCTGAGCCACAGCTCCACTTCTGGCTTTTTTCTTTTTGCTTATGTGGTGCTGAGGAATTGAACCCAGGGCCTCAGGCATGCAAGGCAAGCGCTCTACCACTGAGCCACCTTCCCAGCCCAATGTTTTCCTCTTTTACTCACTGCACATCTCCCTCTCCTGACTAGTGGTAGACTGGTAATTGTTTTCTTAATAATTCCATGACTCACTTCTCACTCATCTTTTATCTCTAGCACTTCCAAGCAAATATCTTAAAATAAGGAGAAAGTCCCGTTACCCAATGAAGAAGTTTCTAACAACACAAACTCACTAAACTCCACTAGATGCCTAGCTCCAATAAAAAGATCTTCTAAAGATGTACTCAGGGCCAGTTTTTATTTTATATATAATTTTAACAAGGCAATTACTGATCTGATTTTCCACCCAAGAGCACATAAGTGAGACAAAATAAAAAAGCGAGATTTTATACATCACAGACAATTTGGAAACTACTCGTAGCAGTGATAACATTAAGACGGATGGAAAAGAAAACAACCAAACCAACAACAGGAAAAAAAAAAACAGAACAGGCTGGAGGCAAGGTAGAGGCAAACACCATAATAAGCTATGAGAACAAGATTGCAAAACAGTGTAGTGAAATAGTAGCTGTTTAAAAACATTTAGAACAGATAGAAATACGATTAGTACGCTCTAGTTAAAAAGGCATTTTACTTGGATTTTTATTAAACATAATAGTTCAATAGCTGGGGTTGGATCATCAGGATCTGATGAAATAAATCTAAATCTGAGGGAGTCGAGATAATGGAAAATTAAAAGAGGGAGAGCTATCTATCTATTTGTATTCCCTTGGGGAATCACACTTACTACAGAATATGAGCAGCTGTTACTACAACTTCCTGGGCTTTCTGTATATTCCTTATTCCTTTCTAATGAAAGGCATACATACAGTGGGCAAGGGGTGTACAACATGCACACTAAAATGAAAACTCTTCACTTAAAGCCAGATTACCTGTCATAGCAATATTTGAGGGGGTACTGATTCCTCACATCAACATCTAATAGAGAAGATCAGAAATTGTGCAAATCCAATGAAGCCATGCATTGTGTGGCCACAGATTACTAAGACAAATATGAAGAAGCAAAGCTAGGCACTACTGCAGTGCCTGATGATCAGGAATGATCAGAAAGTTTACCTCTTACTTTAAAAAACAGTTGGGAGCTAAAAGAGGCTTTTATCTATGTTCATACATGAAGAAAAGAGTTCACATGTGCCAGGTATCAGTGGCTCACACCTGTAATTCATAGTTCAAGACTAGCCTGGACAGGAGGAGAGTTTGTAAGACTATTATCTCCAATTAACCATCAAAAAAAGCTGGAAATAGAGCTATGGCTCAAGTGGTAGACTATCAGCCAGCCTTGAGCAAAAAAGCTAAGGACAGTGCCAAGGCCCTGAATTCAAGCCCCAAAAGCAGCACAATAATTAATAATAAAAATAAAATTAAAGTAGCTCATGTCACAAAACACCCTAATAACTGAGAGCTGCTGGGATTATCTGAAAAAATCTTTGCCTACGCAAAGCCACAAAATGTTTTTCTTTTGTTGTTTCCCAGCAGTTTTGTAGTTCTAGATTTTACATTTAGACCTATCATCTGTTTTGAGAGGTTTTTTTTTTGTTATGGTGCAAGATGTGGCTTTTTTTGCATAATAATCCTACACGTTCTTCACCAAATTTCCTTTTCATCTTTATCAGGAAATAGTTGCCTAAGTGTGCAATCTCCAATCTTCCTGTTCTGTTTCTCTGAACTATCAGGGTTGGGGAACATCCAGTTCCCAGCCATATAAAACCTGTCGAATCATTTGGTGCATGTCAGGACAGCCACGTATGCTTTCCCCTGCTTCCCAAATCTGTTTGCCTGGATTGACAACTTTGTATGGCCTTCAAATAATATTACAAATGTCAAATGGCCGTTGGCAAAATAAAAAAGCTTCCTCCATCTCTGAACCAATTTTATTTTGATTCCAACACTATACCATCTTGTTTAATATAGCTTTGTAGAATAGTTATTGCTAAAATCAGAAAGCATTATATCTACAGGTTTTATGTTCTTTTTCAAAATGAGTTTGACCGCCGGGCGCCGGTGGCTCACGCCTGTAATCCTAGCTACTCAGGAGGCTGAGATCTGAGGATCAGGGTTCAAAGCCAGCCCCGGCAGGAAAGTCCATGAGACTCTTATCTCCAATAAACCCACTAGAAAACTGGAAGTGGCACTGTGGCTCAAGCAGTAGAGCGCTGGCCTTGAGCTGAAGAATGAAGGGACAGCGACCAAGCCCAGAGTTCAAGCCCCACGACTGACAAAAAAAAAATCTGACCATCTTCATTGATTTCCATTTACATGTGAATTTTAGGATTAGCTTACTAATTGCTACACACAAAACTTGCTGATTTTAATTTGAAATGCTCTGGATGATGAAGTGGTGGGAACCATTATCATTACAACCTTAGCTGATAGCACCACAGTCCTCTGATTTATAAACAAGGCTTTTTTAGGCTTTCTAACGAAGTTTTATTCAATTTACCTATTTCATAGGTTTCTGCATACTATAGTTATATATACTATAGTTTTCAGTCTCACACTATAGTGGTTAGGTTTAGATTCAAATATTCTGTGCTTTTTATGTTAGTGTGAATAATAATTTTTAACTTTCATCTTCATATTAGTCATTGCCATTGCGTAGAACTACAATCAATGTATTGATTTGCATGTATCCTGCAATGTTTCTAAATTAACTGACTAGTTCTAGTAGCTTTTTTTAGGTTTTACTATCCTTTTTTAATTGTAAAAGTGATGTACACAGGGGTTACAGTTACCTAAGTTGGGTAATGAGTACATTTCTTTTTGAACAGTGAAACCCTCTCCCTCATTTTCTCCCAGTTCTTTCCTTCCCGACCCATTCGCCACTAAGTTGTATAGTTCATTTCCAATATAGTGCCTAGTAAGTATCACTGCTGAGTTAGTTCACCCTTTGTCCCATGGTTTCTGTGCTTCCCCTTCCCCTCCCCAAATCAGATAAACTTACATACAAAATAAAGAGTACAGAAATAAAAAACAGAGACAAAAGGGAAAAAACAGAAGAAAAAAAAGAATTGCACAGTACAATGAAAAAAATCCTCTATTTCTTGTAGTTCATTTTGATAAGCATCTTTTTATATGATCATATGCACATAGCTATTGAGCCTTTGTGATCCTCTCCTAAGAATACCTTCTTTTTGGGCTATGTGAATGTTGAGAGCCCTGTTTAATTTATCATGTCTTTTTTGTCTTTTACTATGTATTAGGTTTACTTGTAGATTTAGAGTCACATTCTAATTATTACAAATGAGGGAAAACATGCAGCTTATGTTTCTTTGGGTCTGGCTTACTTTGCTAAGTCTTTCCGTTTGTTTCCAGTCTTTCTATTTCCAAGTCTTTCCGTATCCTTACAAACGGGGCAATATCACTCTGATGGAGCATAGAATTCCACATTTTTTTGACCCATTTGTTCAAGGGTAAACAATGCTGCTATGAACATGGTTGTGATAGTGCCTTTAGTGATGTTTTGTTTGTAGTCATTTGGATAGATGCCCAAGATTTGGATGCTGGGTCATAGGGAAGCTCTATGTTTAGTCTTTTGAGGAACCTCCATACTGTTTTCAAGAGTGGTTGAACAATTTTACCTTCTCACCAACAGTGTAGTAGGGTTCCCTTTTGGCCACATCCCTGCCAACCTCTGTTATTGTTAGTTTTCTTGATAATGGCCATTCTAACTGGGGTGAGGTGGAATCTCAGTGTACTTTTAATTTACATTTCTTTTATGGTCAGAGATGTTGAACATTATATGTCTATTGGTCATTCTTATTTCTTCTTTAGTGAAATATCTTTTTAAGTCTTTAGCCTACTTGTTAATGGGTTGTTGTTTCTTTGAGGATTTGTTTTTTGGAGGGGGTTAATTTTTTTAGCTATAAGTATATTTTAGATGTGAGGATTGATTATCTTTATATACTTGTACAAAGGAGTTGCCATTCACCAAAGCAGTTTATGAATATAGTACATCTTGATCAGTGCCACTATTTTCAGCATTCTTACCCACCTTCTCTCAGTTCACTCCCTTCCCTCACTTATCTGAATTTTAGTTTATGTATTGAATTTTTTGCCATTTAACAAAGCAGTTTATTTATACAATGCATTTTAATCTGTGTCATCATTTCAACCTCTTAACCTTTGACCACTCCTTCACTTATGTTTCTCAATTCTGTGATATGTACAATGAATTCTAGCCTACTTTTATCTACATTCCTTGTGTTTTCTACATAGTTTATTTGTCTATGAACAAAACATGCCTTTCTTTTCAAAAGGCATGAATTTTTCATCTCATTACACTAACCAGATCATCAGGTATAATGCTGTATGAAGAAATGGAAGTGAATATTTATGCCTTATATCTAGTTTATGGGAAAGTAGATTTTGAACATTAAAATGTGAGTAAAACTTAATGTTTTTACACATCTCCTTTGTCAGGATGAGAAGGTTCCCCTGCCCTATTTTTTTTAATTGAGAATAGATACTGAAGCTGGAGGCATGGCTCGGTTGATAGAGTTCTAGCCAATAAGCAAAGGCATAGGTACTAAGTTCAAGTTCCAGTCTTAGACCTAAAATAAGAAAAAAGAAAAGAAAAGAAAAGAATGGATGCTGGATTTGTTCACTTCATTATTTGTATCTATTCTGATAATAAGGTATTTTAATTTTTTAATATTTTGAATTATACTAATTGATCAAATGCTCTGCTAACCATATTTTCAGTATAAATTACTATACTTCACCCTATGTGTATTATTATATGCATATACAATCATATGTTGTATCCATAATCGTGAAGAATATTGGTCTGACTGTTTTGTTTTCTTACATTAACTCATTACATTAACCCATATGGTAACTCCTAAGATAGTACTGACTTCTTAGAACTATTTAGAACATATTCCCCTTTCAGTGTCTTTGGAACAGTTGGTCAGAAATTGATGTCTTCTCCATAAAAGTTTGTATAAAATTTACCCAGTGATATAATTGGAATCTGAAGTTTTCCTGGTAAGAAGGCTTTTAACTACAAATTCAACTTCCTTGACAGCATTATGCCTTCCTCATGAAGGCTTTGGTACTATTTGATTTTTAGTTATTACTACTATGGATATTTAATTATTAGTTGCTTAGTTATTAGTTTATTATATTATAAAAGTCATTGATACAACATTGTTCATCATGTCCTCTCATCTTTTTAGTGATATCTTTTATTTAAAGTTCTTTACTTTTTTCCTTGATTAGTCTGAGTAGGATTTTATTAAACTTATTTTTCCCCCAGGAATCAATTTTAGAGTTGATTTTGTCCATTCTTTTTAACTCATTTCTACTCTAATCTTTCTTAATCCTCCCTTCTATTTACATTAATTTTCAGTATATACTTCCATTTCTAGTTTCTTAAGGTAGAAGTTGCAGTTATTGAGACCTGTTTTATATTCTACCATAAGAATTTGGTATTAAAATTTCCTTTAAGTAAATGCTTTAAAATAATTCCACAATTATGTTCCTTTATTTTGTTCAAAGCACTATTTAATTTCCCTTTTGATTTCCCAAGTTAAAAAATAGTGTTGTTTGAGCTCTAAATATTTGGAGATTCTCCAGATCTTTTCCCTTTACTGGTTTTTAATTTCTATTTTATTATGCTTATGAAGACTACTTTGTATTCTTCAGAATTTATCAAGGATTAGCCAGCACTAATGGTACATGTAAGTTTAGGAATCCGGGAGACTGAAATCTGGAGGACTGTGGTAAGGACACTTTTTTATTTTATTTTTTTGCCAGTCCTTGGGCTTGAACTCAAGGCCTAGGCATTGTCCTTGAGCTTTTTTTCCTCAAGGCTAGCACTCTACCACTTGAGCTACAGCACCACTTCTTGCTGGCTTTATCTGTGTATGTGGTACTGAGGACTCGAACACAGGACTTAGTGCATGTTAGGCAAGCATTCTACCAGTAGGCCAAACTCCCAAACCCATGGACACTTTGAATACAAACATAGCATACTATCCCAATCACTAGCTGGGCATGGTGGCTCATGCCTATTATACTAGCTACTTGGGAAGCATAAACAGATAAATAGAGGTCCAGGGCTGTGCCTCTATGTTTTTATTCAAAAAAAAAATAACAAAGACAAGAAGGTTGTATCATGAGGCTCAAGAGACAAGAGTACCTGGCAAGAACACACCTGAGTTCAACCCCCAGCATCACACACACTTGAAATAAGGATTGCCTTTCATGACCCACAAAATTATCTATCCTGATAAATCCTCTGAGTGGGCACAAAAAGAATGCATATTTTGCTGATAGTGTGTGAGATGTTTGAAAATATTAAGTCAAATTGATGGTTAATGTTATTCTTTGAAACATTAATCTTAAGAATACTTTGGCTGAGAGACTGAAAGTTGAAAGCTGAACAAAAGACATTTATGTATGTTTATATAAATGCCTACCAATTGGGCAAAAAGTAGAAAATGTAATCAATCCAATTATTTTAAGCAGTTACATTCCACATCATGTCATTTAAATCTAGATCTTAGACCAGTTTCTCTTTTCCTCCAAATGTCTGGCATCAGTAACCACAGTGTTCATCTCAGCTGTCAGGTACCATGTTTCATAAATGTGCATTGAATTAAAAATAATTTTGCTTTTGAATACAGAGAAAACTTTAATTTTGGTCAAGACAACAAAGGTATTAATTTTTGAGGGAAAAAAAGTCAAAATAATAAGTTCCAGAAGGATAATAATAATCACATTCTACCTAGATGGTCAAGACCTAAAATGGTATTACCTTTGGAATCAGGAAAAGGAGAGCCATTTATTCAAGGTGTTACTCTCCAACAAGCCAGTGACTCATGGGGAAGGTATGTGACTCTTGGGGCATCCCTACAGCGCAGTGAATGAGCAAATTCTTAGTGGCACTATGACATCACCAGGGAGCATGACTTGGGTCAAGAGCTTGGCAGGAGGCTTGGGGAACAGAAGAATCAACAAGGGTCAAGACTGGCAAGCCAGCACACTGACCATCATAAAACCAAAGAGAGAGCTGATTGTACCCCATACACAGCAGCAGGTTTAACAGAAAATTAGACATGTTTATAGCCCCAGATTTACAGCACGCCTTATAAACACCTTATTACTTAGAATCCAGTCTGCTGTCCTAGAAACTAAGAATGTGACTTTGTTAAGCAGTAGGATTTGTTGACATAAATGTCTTGACTAAGTTTGCCATTGTGGTTAACCAAAACGCATTTACTCCTGGGAAAGTAAACAGAGGCAAACAAAACGCCTCTTATACTACAATACAGTAAGTTTCAAATTGACCAAACTTAATGCTATGACATAAATATGCTTAATGTTTATGGAATTTTTTTAGAAACCTTTTTGCCATGTTGGGCTTGCCATCTTGTATAAGTCTTACTGTGTTTTCAGAATTACATGTGCTGTAAGACTTCATCAGAAATATTCAGAAAACCTGCCATGAATACCGGAGCTGACCACGCACTAAGTAAAGTGGGTCATGGTCTTCACAGACATTAACACGAATAAATCAGTTCTGCACCATGGAAAAGCTACACACTGAAATGGCTAGCAACAATTAAAATTAGAGAACTAATGGAAAATAATGTTGAACAAATATTAGAAAACCACATGAAAATATGTTCAAGGAAGGCAAAGTATCTGGCCGAAACCCACAAAGTTGAGAAAATTTCTAGGGAAGAATAAAAACTCAGACTGGTCTCTCAATGCTTAAAATCTTCATTTCTTTCCTAGGAGAGAAAACTTTTATTTGGGGGTAGATTTTTTAAATTACAATCACAGACCCACTGGAGTCTAACCAAATCAACTCAGCTTCTAATGAACCTTAGGCAACTCTAAAAGGCCTATAGTAGGGCTGAGCAAAAGTGGCTCACACCTGTAACCTTAGCTACTCAAGAGGCTGAGATCTAAGGATGGTAGTTCAAAGCCAGCCCAGGTAGGAAAGTCAGTGAGACTCATTGCCAATTAACTGCCAAACAAAGCAGGAAGTAGAACTGTGGCTCAAATGGTAGAGCATTAGCTAGCCTTGAGCCGAACAGCTTGGGAGCAATGCATGCATGAGCGCACGCACACACACACACACACACACACACATATACACACACATACACACATACTCACATACACATATGCGCGCACACACATACAAACATACACAAGTGCACACACACACACATATACACATACACACATATACACACAAATACACACACACTCACACACACATAGAAAGAGAAAAAAGGCTTAGAAGGAAAGTCATTATTACAGATGTAAATAAGTACAATTTCATAGCTTGAATCTGAAATAATCATGTTTTCCTTGACAAATGGATATGAATGGAGATTTATAGGAAATTATGAAAAACAGTATCTGAGTGATGGAAAGAAAACAATGTGAGCAAACATACAAAGATGATTTAGCAAATTCCACCAACTAGGTTCTATAAGTAATAAAAATTCAGAAATCCCTGTAACCATGTATCTGACTTCATGGGCCACAGCAAAAGGAAAATGACCACACAAACACACCAAAAGCATGTTTTAAGTTCATGATAGATGTAGTTCTACAGTAGCCATTCAAGGATAATATTGTTTGTCTCATTAACTAAGATCCATGAATCTCCCCCAAATCAAATGTAACTCTCAGCCACATTAGCGGAATGGAATTTTCAAAACAAGACATTTGCTGGTTATAGTCAATATAGGAATTGTGGTTGATAGTTCTGGAACAAAAACAGAATCAAACCCTGACAAACTGAAGCACACCGAAAGGAAAACAGTATATAGGGACGCTGTATACCCTTTCTCACACTATGAGAAGAAAACAAAACCATCAAGTTGATTAGTTGTCAAATAATACATTTTTGGAAGAATATGATCATTAATTCAAATATTCATGGGCAATTAAGCAGTCTTTCTCTTTTCTTGTAGCCACAAGTAGAATTTGCACAGAAACAAATTTCCTCAATAATAGTTAAAGCTGTCCCCCAAATAAGATGAGCAATGCTGAACCACTGGTGGTCATTGTGGAAGGGATGGAAGAGAGGAAATTACACTATGGAGAGTGGTTTTCAAGTGGGTCACTAG
This sequence comes from Dipodomys spectabilis, assembly GCF_019054845.1. Taxonomy (NCBI): domain Eukaryota; kingdom Metazoa; phylum Chordata; class Mammalia; order Rodentia; family Heteromyidae; genus Dipodomys; species Dipodomys spectabilis. The sequence continues at coordinate 3,500,096 of NW_024870815.1, read as the reverse complement.
AATCTGCGAGGAATCAAGAAGACTCGGTCTGTTAGGCCTACCCCTTTCACTCTGCCCATGGCAGCTTTTATTGAATCTATTTTAGACATGGTACTCTCCCAGTATCTCATCTGACCAAAGGCAGATGCTATTATAAAGTGTTGTCAGCCCAGCACTGGTGGCTCACACCTAGCTGGTGATCCTAGCTACTCAGGAAGCAGAGACCTGAGGATCACAGTTCAAAGCCAGGCAGGAAAGCCTTTGAAACTCTTACCTTAAATTAACTACCAAAAAAGCCAGAAGTGGAACTGTGGCTCAAGTGATAGAATAATAGCCTTGAACTCAAAACCTCAAAGACAGCTCTTGGGGCCTGAGTTCAAGCCCCAGAACTGGCACAAAAAAAGTCTTGCAAACTCCTAGTGAGTATGATTTCTGAAGTTATGTTATTCTGTGATTCAGACCTCCTGGCACCACTTGGTGTTGAAGGTATCACTCACTCTGATACTGCTAGACCAGAGGAGCCCTGTTTGCTTAAATGCTCTTACTTAGATGGCTCAGTATCCCCTGTGAAAAGAAGTAACAGTTACTACAAAATCTCCAAAGTAGGTAGAAGAGAATTTATTACCAGGTAGATGAGGAAGGCAACATCTAAATCAACAGAAAACAAATGCTACATATTTGAGAGGTTAGGCACCAATGGTTTTTGTTTATAATGCTGTGGAAAAGAAATAACCCTGGCCACCAAAAGGTGCTGAATTCTGATAGTTTTCAAGTCGGATTTCGTGTGTCAGTAGAGTGCTAACTTAAGAGTTACATATACAAATCCCAAATCTCTGAGAACATTTGAGTGCTTTCATTTTGGGTGTCTTAGCATTTTCAGACCACTGGCATAATACCAGAGAAAGAATATATCATTCTTTAGTTAGAAAAGCTTTTGATCCCACTCTGTATCTCAAAAATGACTAACATGATACAAGGGCAGGCAATGCCATTATTCCCTAGATGAGGGAACTGGAGATGAGAAACAGTAAAGGACCAACTCGAAACACATAGCTTCTAACTGGAAGGGCCAGGAAGAAATCTGTGTCTCAATCCTAAACTTAAATCTTTCTTGCAATATCCTCAGCCCATAATTTTTTCAACTAAGAAGCTCTTTTCAAATTCAAAGTCCCTTTACATTTTGTGCTGCTGCGTTGTGTCTGACATGCTGCTACCTGTATTCTGACACAATCTTAGCTTTGGATATACAGATAGGAAAAGAAGAAAAAAAAACTTGGATTCAAATAGTAACAGCTCTACAAAAAATCAACAGTCCTCTAGAAATAAACAGACATTTAAAAAAAAAAACTTTTAATTCAGTGATTCAGCAAATTGTGCTATTATACCTATTAGCAATTACTTTTTATTCATGTTTTTGTTTTTGTAAGTGTGTATGGTAAAAAGAAGCATGCCGACAAACACCATCAGGTCTTGCATGCTTTTGGATTTTCATCATCTCTCTACCACTTGAGAGTGTCTGATCTCTGGTTTCCTACAGTACAAATGTAGGGCACAATCAGGAGCTAGATTTCCTTCAAGTGAAGTCTTCAGAATGGGTGAATTTTGCTTGATTTGTTAGTTCTTTGACCCTTCAAAGTCTATAATGCCTTTGTCCCAGGTACAGATTCTTTTTTTTTTTTTTTGTCAGTCATGGGGCTTGAACTCTAGGTTTGGGTGCTGTCCCTCAGCTCTTCAGCTCAAGGCCAGTGCTCTACCACTTGAGCCACAGCACCACTGCCCACAATGATTCTTAGTGAACAGAAAATTCCAGAATGGCTAAATAGGTTGAGTATCTTTTCATCTAAACTGATAGTGTCTAGAAGTGCTTCTGATTTGGGGAGTCTTAAGGATTTGGGAATATTTGCTTAGGCTTTCCTCTCTGAGTGCTGGAAGCTGAGTGCTGAGAAGTCTGCAGCACTTTAGATTTTGAGTTTTCAGGTTATGGATGACCAACCCATAGGTGAAAGAATTTAACCTATTTATATTCAGTGTAATTGTTGATAGATAATACCTATTATCTCCATTTGGCTTATTATTTTATACTTGTTTCTAGATTTTTTTGCCAGTCCTAGGACTTGAACTCAGGACCTGGTCACTGTTCCTGAGCCTTTTTTGTGCTAAAGGCTAGCATTCTACCACTTGAGCTACAGTACCACTTCCAGCTTTTTCTTAGTTTTTGGAGATAAGAGTTTCATGGACTTTCCTGCCTGGGCTGGCTTCAAACCATGATCTTCAGCCCTCAGCCCAGTGCCTTGTTTTGTTTCTAGATCTTTTATTCCTTCATTCATTCCTTTCTTCTCTCTTTTTTGTGATTTGATGATTTTTCTCTATTACTACACTTTGATTATCCATTATGTATATGATTTGTGACTATTAATAGCATTCATATAAAACATCTCATAGCTACACCAATTTTTTTCTTTCTTTTTGAATCAGAATCCAGCCCATTAAAGAATTGTCATACAGCCCAGGCTAGCCTCAAATTTACAATCCCCCTGCCTTCACTTCCTGAGTGATTTGATTATAATTACTCATCACTATGCCTGTTTCAACAATGATTCAAAGTTATAACTTCAATTACATACAAAATACTACACTTTTCAATTTCTCTTCGTTTTTGTTTTATTTTTATTTTTTTTTTAGGAGCCCTAGAGTTTTAACTCAGGGTCTCATGCCTGGAAGGCAAGTGATTTGTCACTTGAACCACACCACCAGTCCTTTTTATTTATTTTTTTGGATACGGTCTTATGTTTTGTCCAGCCAACCTGAATATAATATAATTTATGCTTACAAATACAGTGAAAACAGGGATTATACTGTTGGGGAAGAACATACAAGAGAAACAAAAAAAAATCACATAGTACATTTTAGATACATTTTTTTTTAAATGGCAAGAAAGAAAAATCAAGTTGTATGCCTATCTTGGGGTTAATTTCATTTAACATCATCTTATATGGTCATATGTACATAGCTTTTGACCTTTTCTACTTGTCCTAAACTTATACTAGTTATTGCAAATAAGGGAAACTTGGGACCTATGTTTCTTTGGGCCTGATTTTGTTCATTTTTTCTCCTGATTGTACTGAGTTGTCTGTCTCTTCTTACAGCTTATTTCATTAATTTAGAGCAACTTTTTTTGTCGGTTGTGGGGCTTGAACTCTAGGCCTGGGCACTGTCCCTCAGCTCTTCAGCTCAAGCCTAGCATACTATCATTTGAGCCACAGCACCCCTTCTGGTTTTCTGGTGGTTTATTGGAGATAAGAATCTTACAGACTTTCTTGCCCTGGCTGGCTTTGAACTGTGATCCTCAGTTCTCAGTCTCCTGAGTAGCTAGGATTACAGGTGTGAGCCACCAGCACCCAGCTTAAAGGAAAGTTTTAAGGCATTTCATAGATCTTCATTTCTTTGGGCTTGGTTACTCTTTTGATGGCATCTGTATTTAGTGGAATCCATGGCCTACTTTTCTTGCTCATATACTCTCCCAATCATTCACCATGCTGTCACCTTAGTATTCTGGATGGAATGACTACAAAGTGGCTTAAAAGTGGAACCTTGAAAGGAAAAAGCTAGGACCAGAACCAGAGCCAAAAGATAATCAGGTTTGGCAGGTGCCAGTGGCTTCCACCTGCAATCCTAGCTACTCAGGAGGCTGAGATCTAAGAATCGCAGTTTGAAGCCAGCCAAAGCAGGAAAGTAATAAGACTCTTATCTCAAATTAACCACCAAAAATCTGGAAATGGAGCTATGGCTCAAGTGGTAAAACACTAGCCTTGAACAAAACATGCTCAGGAATAGCACCCAGGCATTGAGTACAAGCCCCAGGACCTAAGAGAGAGGGGGGGGGGAGGATAATTATTTTAATTTCTATTACTGGTATACTTTTCCTCTCTCTTTCTCCCTTCACTCCTCCCTGATTTACTTCCTTCTCAGTTTTTCCTTTCTCCTTCTGTCTCTTCCTTTTCTTTATTTTCACATATCTTGCCTTCTTTCTAAATTACAGCTTTGTAGTCTCCTTCTAAAGACAGGTGATCCATACAATTAGAGGCTCAAGTTATTGGCAGTAAGTCCTGCTCCATTACAACCAAAGGAAGGACATTTTCCTTAGGGGAAGTCCCTGAATGGACAGGCTTGAGTCATACGCCAAGGTTGTGAGATCATGTAAAGAAATGGAAGATGTAGTTGGACATGGAAATGCATGACTGTAATACCAGCATACAAGAGTCTGAGACAAGACAACTCTGAAAATAGCCAAAGCTATACAGTGAGTAAAGATAAAAGAGACAATCTTCAAAAGAATATGGAATGCATATTGCAGATACAATAAATTTTTATTCAAGGTGATAGTTGTAGATGCCACAATGGAATTATAACTGAGTTCACAGAGTATTTTCCCCCATGCTGAAAGTGCTTCATTGTGGGTGTTCACAAACATTGAGACAGACCAGAAGCTTTTAAATCTTAAATAACAGAGATGTCATGGAAAAATTCCAGTGATTCCTTTATACTTGGCTCAAATTTATAAACATACATGTATGTTTCATATATAAATATGTATGCTTCATATATAAACATGCATATATTTCATTTATATAGACTTATGTGTGTATTTGTATATATGCATAGAAATATTCTTAAACATATACATGAAACATTTGAAATTTCCAAAAGAGATTTGTTTGAAAATATCCTAAATTCAGTACTACCAAGCAAATTATTTTTCTGATTTTCTCAGCTTTGTTACCATAAATTTCCTAAATAGGAAGTAGCATGTAGATAAACACATAAGACCAAAATAAAAATGTTTTCATATATATATATTTTATTGTAAAAGTACTGTACAGAGGGTTACAGTTACATGAGTAGGGTAATGAGTATATTTCCTATCGAGCATTGTTACCTCCTCCTTTGTTTTTCCCCTACCATCCCTTCCCTCCCCCCGAAATTGTAAAGTTATTTTCAACATAGTGTCTTGTACATCTCATTGTTACAATGGGTCAACCTGTATCCTTATTTAAACATTTTGTTTATTATTATTATTATTATATTTACCAATTTTATAAATCCATCAAAACTCTTAAAATACAAATTTTCTTTTTTTTTTTTTTGGGTCCGGTCATGGGGCCTGAATTCTGGGCCTGGGTGCTGTCCCTCAGCTCTTCAGCTCAGGGCTAGCGCTCTACCACTTGAGCCACAGCGCCACTTCCAGCTTTTTTCTTTTTGCTTATGTGGTGCTGAGGAATCGAACCCAGAGCCTCAGGCATGCAAGGCAAACACTCTACCACTGAGCCACCTTCCCAGTCCAAGATACAAATTTTCTATGAAACATCTTCTTGAGAGTAATTGGGTTTTAAATACTTAAAATTCCTCATAGGAAGAAGCTACAGTGAGGTGAATAGAAAATGTTTCCCACTAGAAATTCTTTATGGTAGTTAATTGGAGATAAAAATCTTATTGATTCCTGCCTGGGCTAGCTTCAAACCAGGATCCTCTGATCTCAGTCTCCTGAGTGGCTAGGACGGTATGAGCCACCAGTGCCTAGATTTACTTTATTATATATTTTTAAAGTACTAAAAGGATCGGGAACTACATTTTTTTCTTAAGGATTATATAAACTCATTCTACTTCACTTACCAATATGTTTGAATGGTTTTTTTTTGGCCAGGCCTGGGATTTGAACTCAGGGCTTGGGCTCTGTCCCTGAGCTCCTTTTGCTCAAAAATAGCACTCTACCACTTGAGCCACAGCGCCATTTCTACTTTTTTCTATTTATGTGGTACTGAGGAATTGAACCCAAGGCTTCATGCATGCTAGGTAAGCACTCTACAACCAAGCCACATTTCCAGCCCATTGAATGCTTTTTAAAAAGGTTAAATTTTATTTATTCTACTTTTATTCTATTTTTAATTTTGACAACTTTGACGAGTAGTATTGTCTGGAATATGAGATCATCAGTTCTGCAGTATGGGAAATGTGGCATGCACAAGCCCAAACACTGGCTGTTTAGAGGTAGTATTTTTTCTGGTTTCAGACAGCTTCAGAGTTTTATTGCCTATAACAAAATACATAGGGGTAATTAACTAATCTATGTAATTTAAATACATATAGTTCATGGATTGAAGTCACTGCCTGCACATGCTAGCATCTCCAATTTTTATAGCCCAACTGGAGCCAAAACTCAAGAAGATTCCTTTAACTATTTCCCATCAGTTAAAAAAAAAACCATCAGTGTACGTGGCCCACCCAGGGAGCACACAAGCTTGCTAGTGATTGCATTGCGGTGTACGTCCTCTGCTTCCAGTCTGTCAGAGGGAGACTCTGGCCTTTAAGGTGAGGGCACCTGGCAAAATTGGATCCATCTTTTCAGATCCAGTATTTTCCTGGAACATTATCAAATAAAGAAAGGGAGGGGTGAGAAAAAATGGGCACCAAGTGTTAGCATTCCTATGGAGATTTCACGTCCATAATTTTTCTTCGTAAGAACAACCACCTTCATGATGTGCCAGGAAAAATTCCAAACACTTTCAGTTTCTCTTATTTAATCATCAGAACATTCCACAAGGAAGATATAGTCATTTGCATTTTATGGATGAGGACATTGAGCCTAGAGATGTTCATTATTTTGCCAGCATTTTTAAGATGTTGACAGGATTAGTTGTGGAGCCAAAATTTGAACAAGCATATTGAGTTCTCCAGATACAGAGTACTAGGCCCTCTTTTGGTTTTGTGTTTATTCTTTCTTTGTTTTTTTTTTTTTTCTGTCATTAAAGAAGATAGCTTTTGCAAACTGCTCTAGGGAGATGGACTTCTTTTATCTTTGGTAACTTCAGGGTAAGTACTAGGGAAAACACCTAGAAAAGAATCTTTTTGTCTTGATTTTGATCTTGTTCTTTGGCAGGCTAGTTAAGATTTGTCTTAACACGTACATCTCTCTTGCCAAAGCACACGTGGTGTGTTTGGACATATGGTCTCATTTTTATGATCTTTTAACCTTTACATATTTCAAATACTTCACGGTGGGGTTAATTATTTGTGGTGACCAAGATTGGCAGGTTGGTTTGGAATCTCTAAGGAATGAGAAGACTGCTCTTCCAAAGCTAAATATATACATGTAAAGAGGCAATTTCTGACATGCTCATTAGTAAGTGTAATCAAGTGATATAGGTTGCAAAATTGGTAAATTGATTCTGAGAGTTATCACTGAAATGATTTTGAGATTAGCCTTATCTTTAAAAACTTTTTTTCCAGTACTGATGTTCAAACTCAAGAACCTACAATTGCTAAACAAGTACTTTACCACTTGAGTCATGCTCCCACTTCTCAACCATTGTTTTCATCCCCAATCATTTTTGGGGGTGTGTGTATGTGCTGATAATAAGGCTTGAACACAGGGCCTGGGCACTGTCCCTTAGCTTTCTCACGCAAGGCCTCTGTTCTACTTCTGGTTTCTTCCTCTTCCTCTTCCTCTTCTTCTTCTTTTCTTCTTCCTCTTCCTCTTCCTCTTCCTCTTCCTCTTCCTCTTCCTCTTCTTCTTCTTCTTCTTCTTCTTCTTCTTCTTCTTCTTCTTCTTCTTCTTCTTCTTCTTCTTCTTCTTCTTCTTCTTCTTCTTCTTCTCCCTCCTCCTCCTCCTCCTCCTCCTCCTCCTTCTTCTTCTCCTGCCTCTTCTCCTTCTCCTCCTTCCCCTTCTCCTTCTCCTTCTCCTCCTTCCCCTTCTCCTTCTCCTTCTCCTTCTCCTCCTCCTCTTCCTCTTCCTCCTCCTCCTTCTTCTTCTTTTTCCTCTTCTTCCTCTTCTTCTTCATCTTCTTCTTTGGTGGTTACTTGGAAATAAGAATCTTAAGGTCTTTTCTGCCTGGACTGGCTTTGAACCATGATCCTTAGATCTCAGCCTCTTGAGTAGCTAGATTTACATGTATGAGCCACCAGCACTAGACTCCCAGCCAATTTTTATTTTTTAGGGACTTTAAATACTAGGCATTCAGAGCTTTTTAGAAAAATGTCATTTACTGTCTATCTTCATATGTTCTAATATTGAGTTGGATTAAACCATGGAAAGCAGTAAGAATAAAGTATTTCAAGCTCACTAAATATTAAAAATATGCCTCAGTTAAGTTGGTAGTAAGATCTTTGTTTCATAGAATTAAACATGATTTTTAATATAGTTTTAAATGTGAAACTGTTCTAGCATACAAAATTCTTTTATTAAGAACTCTTTCACCAAATAGTGTTTGTGAGGCACCAAGTGAAATCACAATCAGAACACCCTATTCAACATAAAGTTGTAGGAATAAGTAGTCCGTGTTTACACTTGCATCAACAAACTCAACCAGAGAACTTAAATTTAGAAGCCAGATTCTGAGCTATAGTTTCCTTAGATTCCAATTCTGTTAATGAGGTTATAGACCTAATTTTTACCTACCTGGAAAGCTGTGTCCTGCTCCATATATATGGGCAATATTCCCCTCGGGGAATACTTGGCAATATATGAAAATATTTTTATCTGCCAAAACTGAAGGGAAGATAGCGTTCTAGAGAATACAGGCCAAGAATGCTATAAAATACTGACAATGTACAGGATTAGCTAATGCCAAGTCCAATGATGTTGAGGTAGACAAATTCTGCCATGAATCAAGATCACCAAAGTTGTTGGGTTTGGGGGTTTTGTTATTGTTTTGTTTTGTTTTGTTTACAGATCCTAGACTAATTCTGATTGGGTCTTAGGAAAATCTCTTACACCACACAGTAAGTTTAAAAAGTCAGTCTGGGGCTGGGAAGGTGGCTCAGTGGTAGAGTGCTTGCCTCGAATGCATGAGGCCCTGGGTTCAATTCCTAAGCACCACATAAGCAGAAAAACCTGGAAGTAGCACTGAGGCTCAAGTGGTAGAGTGCTAGCCTTGAGCTGAAGAGCTGAGGGACAGCACCCAGGCCTAGAGTTCAGGCCCATCATGAGCATCATGGGCTAACACAGTGAGCTCCAAGCTATAGTTAGACACTGTCTCAAGAACAAAAACAAAAGCAAGCAAACAAACTTCTAGAAGATAAATCCTGTAATGATATCTTGTGGAAGGATACATGAGTAGTAAATGGAGGAGTGAAGAATTACAGCGGTGCCTTAGTGGCTACTTTTGTTAAAAAGCATTGACTACTTGGGCCTACAGACGTCTGTGTGATGGATACCTAAAATAAAGATGAAAAGCTTGGTATTTCTGCCTTAGTTTTCTCTCTGTCTCCTTTGCTATCTCATACTTTGGGTCAGATTCTTGCTTAACTCTGCACGTAGACATGTGAATCAAATGTGAATCATTTAAGGAGTGTCTGTCTATAAAATGCTAATGAGAGGTCAATTAGAGCTCCAAACATATGTAACTTTTCTCTCTGCTCCAAACTGAAGACACCAAGATAACAGTAACTGTGGTTGATTTTTGTTGTTGTTTTGTTTAGTTTTATATTTTCAAGGGACCAGAAAGCTTAGAAGGCAGATCATCCCAAGATGGAATAGTCCACTTAAGCAGAAGTGATCATAATCACAGGATGTAGAACCAGAATACTGAACCCTCTGCTACTAATGACTTCCTGAGCCATTGAGACCAGACAGAACCAGACCAGAGATAATGATCAAAGCAGACCACAGTTTGTCCAAAGCTGCTTAATTATGCAGATTTCTTGCCGTGTTTATTGTTTTTCTGAATAATCCTGGAGTTCTTGTTGGTACCTCTGAAGACAAGATGTTAATCTCTTCACCACTTCGTATGGCTACAGCAAGTAGTAATTTCCTTTCTTCATTCACTGCCACTCTCACTCAATTGCACTCTCAAGACAGCAGTGGTGGAATGTGGTCTTTTCACTCTCTGTCCCTCCTGAGTCAGGGCTGTGGCCCAGGATTCTGGTAAAAGAGTGAATCCTCCTCTAATCCTAAAGGTGATGCTCTAAATGTCTTGGAAAACCACCTTCACCTTCATGCAAACATTCCCCCCCCCCCCCCCCCCCGCCACCAGTGTTTGTATTCTTTAGTTCCATGCTGAAAGAAATCTCTGATATGATAGATTTATCCTATACCTATTTTTTTTCTGAAAGCCATTTAGCACATAAAATAAGAACAAAGTTTTGTTTTGTTTTGTTTTGCTTTTGCTTTTGTTATTGTGTGTTTGGGGAAGTAATAAGTGAATGGGTTCAAAGAGCTGGAGAAGGACAGTCCTGGTGGAAGCACCCTGAGCAATGGGGAGAATAGCTGCAGATCACACTGATGAGCATGAGCATGGCCCTGATCATGCAAGACTGTGTGCTGTAAAGTTAGGTTTTATTCTAAGTGCCCCAGAGAAACAGAAATAAAACACTTCTCTGAGGAATCACTTGATTTTTTTAACTGCCATTAAGATTATGTCCTTGATAGGTTGGTGGAAAAAGGTATAGCCCAGGGCAACTGCCTACATTACCTGAACTGGCAACAAGAAGGGAACAAATAAACACCTGAAAATCAGAGGTAACTAAGACATGGGAAGCCAGTTTGATGTGTAACTCTGATTCCCAAGATTTTGACTCAAACATTGTCTCGGGCTTGTGCCATTTTTCACACCAGTTGTAAAACCTTCAGTTTTTGTTCTTGGCTAGAAGCCTTCTCTAAGGTGTTCTACAGATTTAGCTTTGAAGAAAGCTGTTCAGATTGAATTTCAGCTTTCCATTTGCTAGTTAACAGCCTTGAAGATGGTTCTTAATACTTTATGTCACAGTTTCCTAACCAGTAAAGTAAGGATGACAATACATAGCTCACAGGGCTATTGAGAGACCGCCATATCATCTAGGATAAGTTCCTAGAATAGTACAGGACACAGAGATGAAAGTATCTATTTGCTACACACCTGTTGTCATTACTGATGTTGTTTACTGCTTCTTACTCATATTTTTCTTTCTTTTTGTTTTGACAGTACAGGAATTTAGGACCTCAGACTTACTATGAAGGTACCATTTGAGACATGCTATTAGTATGTATATTTTACTTATTTTTCTCTTTCTGTCTTGCTTGCATGCTTTGTTGTTGTTGGTGGTGGTGGTGGTGGTGGTGTTGTGCTAGTACTGATGCTTGACCTGAAATCATAAATGCTTTCACTTAGCTTTTTTGCTCTTGATTAGCTCTCTACCACTTGATCCACAGCTCTATTTCTGGCCTTTTTGTGGTTAATTGGAAATAAAAGTCTCACAGACATGCTTTCCCAGGCTGGCTTCCAACTGTGATCCTCAGATCTCAGCCTCCTGAATAACAAGGATTAGTCATAAACCCAGATATTTGAGTTATTTTTCATGTAAGGTCTTATGATTTGGGCTAGGTTAGGATTCCCACATAGCTGAGATAATGATTGCATTTCACCATATCCTGCTTTATTGGTTAAGAAGGGGATCTCCTTACTTTTTTAATGGACTGGCCTGCAATTACAATCCTCTTGATCTCTGCCTCTTCATAGCTAGGATTACAGTTGCCTGGCTTTTTTCTTTCTTTCTTTTGTGTGGGATTTGAACTCAGGGCCTTGTACTTGACTTGTTTGGTAAGTGTTTTACCACTTAAGCCATGCCCTCAGTCCACTCCCTTTATCAATAGTATGTTGGACATTTGAGTCTACTTTCATTCACCCAAGCATTTATTTTAAGGATTAAATATCAAAGTTGGTTATTCCCTTAGAACTCTCAGATGAGTCATTTTGCATCGAGAGAAATTTAGAGTGGAATTTGCCCCTAAGTTTTATTCTTAAAATAGCAACTACATGTAAATGATTCAGGAAGTAGCCTTGCTCAAGGAGATCTCAAATTCTCAGATGATAGAAAACTTGTTGCCAAAAAATAAGAATTGCTTTTAGATCCTCTCTGTCTCCTTTTATACTTCATGTAGAGTCACATGAAACGCAGCTAAGCATAGAGTTGGGATTACAAAGTTTTTCATCTAAATTCTGTTCCCAGTAGTGTGAATAAAATTGGCGGGGGAGGAGGCATTCAGTAGACAATCTCTGAAGTATATCTTGTAACATTAGAGTATGCATGCTACAAATCCTTGTTATAAGCACAGCATCTGTGCATAAAAAAGAATAAGAGAAAAAGGAGAGGAAGAAAAATACACAGGGAAATAAAAGGAGGAATAGGCATTAGGAAAGGAGAAATGGGAGGCAGGTTCCACTAGACAGCTGCATGGTGCTCTATAATTGAACAACCATACTAAGCCAGGCCCTGGAATCATGACAGTAAATAAACTCTTGTAGAATTTGCAGCATTGGGGAATATTACACTGCCAGAAATATAACGAAGTTCACATCATCTGGAAGATATGAAGAAGCTTCCCTGAAAAAAAAAAAGAGTGGTGGATGTTGGGGACCAAACATTTGGGGAAGAAGAAAGAGTATTTACAAAAGCTGGGGCAACTGAGTCTGGTGTTTTCAAGCACCAAAGGATAGCAGGCATGGCTGCAATCAGGAAAGGAACAGGAAAAGAAAACATGAGCATATTCTTCAAGGACAAACTAAGGGTTGCAATGATAGTATCCATCTGAGACCCTGTTGTGTCTGCTACAGTGTGTGGTGGCCTGAAATACAACACTCGTGTGTGACCTACTGTGATGCTATCAAGCATCCTATTATAAGCAAGAACAGCAGTCAGTCCTAGCCTGGTCATCCCTGGAGAATCTGTTGCAGACCATCTTAGGGCAAAGGGGAATGATGTGTTTTGACAGGGGTAAATTCCTTAGTAGAGAGAAGATGTGAGGAGAGAATGTTAAATATGCATCCATATGTTTCTTTCCCAGTCTCATTCCTGCATCTCATGTGTGTTCTGTCCCTTTGACTTTATCTCCCTTCCTAAAATAAAACAAAAGAACAAATACCACTTCTTTTCTTTCTTTTTTTTCCCCCCGTTTCCCTGTAGTCCTGCAAATGTAAAACCTGCACATTTGGGTATGCTACCAAAGGAAACAGCTTTACTTAAAATCTTGTTTTTGCCAAAATATTTTCAAAGTAGCTGGAGAGCAGTCAAGCCACAGTGGCTCTCAGCTGCATTTCCTTCTAGCTTTTCCCCAGGTTCTCCCAGCACAGCACTCCGTAATTGGATATTATTTGAGGAGGAGAGCAAAATAAATGCTGGATGAGACAGTTTGTAGATTTAAGAATTATCCTGTGGGCACTGAAGGCCAGAGATCCAGAGGGGCTCAGTGGCTGGCCAGCCTTTGGGGCTGCGTGACTGAATATTATTCCTAGATGTTGCTTTCAGCGAGGAGACCTGGAGAAAACACTGGTAACTGTCAATATTTAGACTGTCATTCCAAAGTCTTAAGATTCTTTTTCTGCCTTTAGGCATGTGATTTCAACCAAAAGAATTTATTTTAATAGAAAACAATGACTGAAAAGAGCATGAAATGACAGGCATTTTCACACTGCAGGTACTGAAACCTTTTCCCAACTGGCGCTTGCCTATCTCTTCTCACGTTAGATGGGATAGGTGGGTGTAAGCACCACTTTGTACCATTAGAACAGGTTGGAAGTCAGCAATAAGCTTATGTGCCCCGCTAACAACTTTCTTCAAAAGCTTTAAAGGAGGTACTAACTTGTCATTTTAAAATGTGTTTATTTTTAATATTTAATAGGCAGTAGTTAACATGTCCTCATTTCATGTAGAAACTGAAATTCAGGAAAGTGCCATGACTTTCCCAGGATCATACAACAAGTCTAACCTGGTTCTCTCCCTCAACATTCTTCTAACCCACTGGGTAGTAAGACAGGATAAAATGAAGCAAATTCAATTACAATCAAATCACAATTTCACTAACTGTATAGAACTTACAGCACTCAATTTTCCAAATGCTAATCATTAACTAGCAATAGGTTTAGCCGTAGGATATTAGTGTCACTACCACTCAACTATTTTTTTCCTGGAACTACTATGTCTTTTAAGACCTGACAGGAGGGAGATAGGTGGCATGCTCTCATGTTATCCCTGAAGAGACTTTAATTTACTAAAGTCCAGAAAAACCAGTGAGATGATGAAGATTCCAGACCTGGAGCCGTTGAGAAGAAATCAGCCACTCCATTACTCTTAGTGAGCACTGACCAGAATATAGTGAAATACCGCACAATAGGAGAGGGGATTTCTAAAAAAAGAGCCAGTGAAATAGCAAATCTGACCTTGCTTTTCTCTCCTTTCTTCTTTTCTCTTGCAGGTAACTTCCCTTGACCTAATGAAAGGTTATGAAAGCAATAATACACTTTGATCAATGTCACCCCTTTCAACATTCTCATCCAGCCCTACATGCCCTTTCCCTCACTCTTCTTAATTTTGTAGAATATGCATTGGATTCTGGACTGCATTTTCCCCTTCTTCTCCTCTTCACATTTGAAATTTTCACCTTGTCTACTTCTTTCCTCTTGATCTCATCCCATCCCCTTTCAAGTACCTGCTTTTTGGTGTTTATTTTGTTGAACTCTGACTTTGTCTTTCTAAGGAATTACACTATTTGAGTTCTCTGTTGATACATTGGTATACACTTGCATACCGCCCTGATTTACTTCACTTAACAATTTTTCCAGGTCTTTCAATTCTTTACAAATGATACAATCTCATTCCTCCTAATTGATGAGTAAAATTCCTGTGTGTGTGTGTGTGTGTGTGTGTATGTATTACAGTCTTGAATTCTAATTTCCTACTATGTAGCTTATTACTGAGCCCCTGATCAACCTCTAAATTGGACCTTCTATAATCTTTGCTATGTCAGTTGTTACCTGTCTCCTAGCAGTTTCAGCACAGAAATCTTACAGCAGTTCCAGCCTCACTTTTCCCCTCATAACCACAGCTTTGCTTCTGACAAAAACTTCTGCCTCTCCTTCAACATATGTCTAGAATCGTACCACTTCTCCCTGTTTTCAATACCATGACCAGAATGTAAGTCCAAATCAGCATTTGCCAGGAATGTGATGCTAGATAATGCTGTTCCTACCCTTATTTTCTTATGATTTAGTCTTTTTTTCTAGTTTGTGTGTATGCACGTACATGTGTGAGTGTTTGTGTGTATCTGTGTGTCTGTGTCTGTGTCTGTGTCCATGTATCTATGTGTGCTGATACTGGCATGTGAATTCAGGGTCTAGACACTGTCCCTTTGCCTTTGTCACTTAAGACTAGCCCTCTATCGCTTAAGCCACAGTTCCACTTCAGGCTTTTGGGTGGTTAATTGAAGATAAAAATCTCATAGACTTCCCTGCCCACACTTGCTTCAAGCTGCAGTCCTCAGATCTAAGGTTCCTGAGTAGCTAGGATCATAGATATGAAACAGCAGCACTTAGGTATGAATTAATCACAACCCATAAACTGAAGTGATCTTTGGCAAAACCCCATTAGATCATGGTGAACTCTTGCTTAGAATGTCTAATAACTTCTTGCTTCACTCAAAAGTAGAGAAAGTCATCTTAAAGAGATCCATAATATCTTACAAGATGTTCCCAGTCATTCTTAGACCTCTCTGACATCACTTCCTGTTATTTCCACCTCTCTTACCCTTTCTAATGACTCTAAACTCTTTTATCTACTCAAAACAAGCCAGATGCATTCTTACTTCTAAACATGTTTGCCCTCCGTTCCCAATGCCTGATATACTCTTCCTCAAATATCTGCATGTTTAGGACTAAATCTCCTTCAAAGTTTTGCTTAAATGTTGGGTCTTCAATGAGGGCTTCCCTAATTACTTCATATTAAAATGTAAATCTGCCTCCCCCTCATATTTCCAACACCTTTTCCTACTTCACTTTTTTTCCACCACAGTCCTTAATAGAGTCATTGAACACATTTTTGTTTTGTATTCCTCTATTTATTGTCTGCCATTCTCTGCTCCAATCTCCGTCCTCACTATAATGAAAGATCTATTAGCCTGATGTACTTAAAGGACCACAGGAGCCATGAGCTATAACCACAGAGTTTCACTGCTTGAAAGAAGTCTGTGTTTCTGTCTTCCTCCTATTACTCTAGAGGGATTGGCACAGGGATGCACAAATGCAGAAGAGGTTTAAATACACCCTCGCTAGCCCAGCAATAAGGAGCAATGAGTCTGAAAACCAGCAATATTTGACTATTCCTTTTGAAATGCACTTTTTAAAGGTCTAAAACTTCCTTTGAAGCTAAGATCCACAGAAAAGCTTCTTTTTTTCATGAAAATATCACCAGTAGTTTATCTAAAATCATGTAGGGTTAGCGATTCTCCTGAGACAAACCCATTTATGCTAGCACTGCTATAATCTGAGCCAAGGTTACAGGTTAGAAGTCAAGAACTGTGAGCAAATGAGGTAAGGTATACAGAAACTGAGCTTTGGGAGGAATCTGTATATTTGATGTAGTCATGCTATATGCTAAATCAAAGAAAGTCCCTGCTACATTTTCAAATTTTAATTCATAGGACTTTGAAGAGTAGTAAAGGATATAACTCTTCGCATAACCTAGAAACCAAAACCAGTAAAAAAAAAAAAAAAAAAGTTATAAAATGGCCAAAAATATTTGTGACAGTTCTCCCCCCTACTGTTTTAAATGTCTTTAAACTGATTTAAATAGATACTTGTTGAGTGAGAACACAAAGCTTAGCTCAATTTCAGCAGACAATTAAGGATTTTCTTATATAAAGAATAGAAAACAACGGAATATCCAAGTAATGAAATTTCAGAGGACTAAGAGGCCCAGAGGATAAAAAGAACCTCTTCTTTACAAGTTTGCTGATATATAAAAATTCTACATTTCAAAATCCAGCCCTTTGATTTAAGGATGTGGCTCTGGGTGAGGGCTCTCATCTGAGACCTGCTCATCACCATGAAAAAGCCATTTGACAACAGGTTGTGCCCAAGGATGTAGCAAGAGCTATAAGGGTCTTGAGAGACCTGCAAGTAAGTCAGGAATCAAAGAACTGAGGAATTTCACCTACTTCACAGTTTTGTCTGGATTCAGCGTCACAGCTTCCTTCTTAAAGATTCCTTTTTTTCAACGTGACCATGCTGTCACTTCAAAGACCATCTTTCATCCAGATGTAGATGTATCAAGCAGGACAGATAGATGAGGAGAGAGAAATTTAAAATAATAAATACCAAAAAGATCAGGCTCAAATATATACATAAATACATAAATAAACCTGGAAGTAAACTAAAAATCCAGAGCAGCAAGGGCCTCTCTAGTCACTATCTCATTTTTGATCCTAACTTACAAAACTAGGGAGACTTCCAGGGCTGTCTGCATCTGCCCTCACCTCTGGAATGTGAAGAATGCAAACTCTTCAGAGGGTTGTAGGGACAGAAAAATCTCAGAGGGCATTCCTGGCAAATGAAAGTCCTGGAAGTCACCTATCCTCCCAGATTGGGGGTAAGACTAAACATATGCCCATGGTTTCGAGTAATAAACCACATCCTTCTTGGTCATGTTCTGGGTAATCGACCCACGCAGAATGAATTGTCTCTAATGATTCAAGGTTGTTAGACCTTATGACCACATGTAATCCCCAGCTCTGAATATTTGAAGGCCCCAGATGTTAAATCTTGTGAATCATTCTAAATATCCTTTCTTAATTATCTTATCAACTATCTGCCTCTTTTTATAGCTTTAAATAAATAATTGGTTTTATGAAAAAAAAAAAAGAATCACCATTTTGAGTCTTCACTCCCATTTCCTGTGTGGGGAACAGGAAATGCTTCTCCCTATCCTATTTTATTCTGTTAAACTAAAAACAAATCCTTGCTGAACTTCCCTTATGTGAGACTCATTTTTGTGTGAGCCCCTGAAATGCTTTTCATTGTGGATTTCATGTTCTTGAGATCTTTTTTATGGAATTGGGAAGTTGAGAAACCACCCCAACAGGAGAGAGAAGCCCTGAGTACAGGTGTGTGACTCACATACTGCCTGTCTGACCCTCATACACCAAATCCTAACTGTATAATCATATACTGAATCTTAACTTTATAATGAATTTAGCATAACCAGTGAAATCATTAACAAATTATTCATCAAAGAAATGACTAGCAATGACTAAAACTCATTCAGTACTACCTATGCATGAGTGGATTTTAATTTTCCAGATTCTCATGCCAGGAGATAATTCACATTCAGATGTGCTCCTTGTGTCATATTCATAATAATTCCCTTTCAAGAAACATTTGAACACCACCAGATATTAAATTACATTAGAAGATTTATGAGGAAACAAGGTGGAATGAGTGTATGACTATAGAAACTCCCCTTCCTGAACCTAAGCTAATGAAAACCACGTAAAGAGAACAAAAATATACAGAGGAAGCCTCTTACAAGAAACAGGATAGAAACATGAATCTTAAATTTTAGAGGTCTCTTTTGATATTGTATTCATAATGACAACTCTTTTGTATAACTACTTAAGGATAATTTTTTAAATGTCAAAAAGGTCTCATTTAATCATGAAGATTTTAAGAACAATATGACTTCTCTGGCATTACCTCCTCCTTCAAAATGTAGAAAGAGAGCAAAGAAGGGAGGGAAAGAAAAAAAGCACAGTAGAGAAACTGTAGTTCCTAATAACTTATTGTGTGTTTTATGAATAACTAAAAGAGAGGGCCTTTAACTCTAGTTGTACAATGTGGTAAGATTATATTGTCTCTTATGTACAACCAGGCCAATGAATGATACTTTCTGAGATCCCGTCAGAGTCTCTAATTGGAGGCCCAAAGGGCCTCAGAGAAAGGGTCTTTCCTTCTGCATTTTCTCCCATACTCAATTTGTTTATATATTCTTCCCCAATCCTGAAGCTCTAAGCCATTTAAGAGCTTGTTATTTTTATGTTATTTAAAAACTTTTCCTCTCAAACAATACACCCCAATCCAATTTTTAGTAAAACCAAGATGAGCTACTTAGAACTCAGAAATTTTTTTTTAAAAAAGGAAAAACTCATACAACATTGGAAAAGGGCAATCCAATCAACTCTAAGGATATTTTATTCTGAGTATGTTTGTTATTTTCCATTTGCCAGCCTCCACACCTCACCATACCTTGTTCCATATTAAATCTCCAGCTTCTTTGCCTTGCTCCAGGCTGGGGAAATGACACCATCGCTTAGCCTATCTGTAAGTAGTTCTCCTAATGAGCAAGACCAATGACGGAGGGACAGAGCCAGGAATTCATATTCCTTTCATTATCCCCAGAGTTTCCTACCAGTTGCTGTGCCCTTAAGATCAAAGCTCCTAAATGGCCTGCTATAGTTACAATATAGTTTGTCCACATCAAAACTCATACTGGTGTTTGCTCCTAAACAATGCTGAGAAATGTTAAGGCCTTTAAAGGGGATTCTTATTTTTCCTGTGGGACAGAGTTCCAACTCTGCTAATTTGATTACTGGAATAGAGAAGACATCACTTGGTCTTGCTCCCATACAATCTTCCTTTTTTTTTTTTTTCATTCTGTCCTGATGAGAATACTCTAAGATCCTCTCCAGCAGCCACGTGGATACTGATACCATGCTCTTGAACTAACTTCCTTGTCTCCAAAATCACGAGCTAAAAAGACAATCTCCTTTCCTTTAAAAAGTGCCTAACAAGTACCACAACAAAAGAAGACAGACTTAGACATGGCCCCTCTTCCATAGCTACAAGCATCACCAGCTTTTGCTAATAACTTCTCTCAGTATCCATGTCTTTTAGGCTTAATGGTGGCAATGGTTTCATGTTGTTGATAGGGTCTGACTGACTTACCCTGCCCACACCTTTGTAAATATCATCTCCAAATAGTTCTTTAATTAAACCATTTGAGTGTTTTATTTGCTTCCTGCAGAAAACTGACTGGCCTGGTACCATCAAAATGAATGGCTCACAATCTTGGCCCTAACTCTTTCTAGTTTTCTAAACATATTGGTAAATCAAGATTTACCAGATAAAAAGGATCCATTTGAAATCATTAGAAGCTGCAACTTGAATTTTACCAAAATGGGCAAAGAAACATGCTTTGCCTTCCAGATATTTCCTTTATCAAGTGGTTGTACAAAAAGTTTCCAACTCAATAAGTCAGATGATGAAGACAGTACATCTTGATACTGTCACCCCTTCCATTGTTCTATATATTTATGAAAAACAATAACTGGGATGTTTCCCATTCATACCATAGCCCTATCATTTAGTGATGGAATGGCACCAGGAAAATAAGGTCTAAAAAATTGTCTTTGATTGAACAAACACTATTTTAAATAATTCATGAGGCACTATAGAATTCCACTGGACATAACATTTGGAGGCTATGATTCTGACACTTAAAATATCTTAGTAGAGAAAGCTTACCACCACACCTGGGCACTTGGAGAATGTTCCAGCACTCATTAAGCAGGCTACCATTCCTCCACAGAACAGGGAAATGTGATCCAGATGTTACCTGGGACCATCTTGTCCTTGAGAGAACCTGACATGTCCTGTGGCCTGCAAATGTCTCAGAAACACCAAGTATGTCTTTCTTTTCTTTCTAGAATCCATGCTGATCAGTTAGATTAAGCATCTTACATCAATCTAGGGCAAGCTCTTCTCTGGTTCTGCTTCTCTAGGAAACCACACACATCAAACACATTATGCTTGTTGATTTAACAGAATTCTGGGATCCTAGTGAAAACATTCGGCCACCATCACTCTGGCTACTTTCTCTTCCTGCTTCCCTTCTTCTCCATTACAGTATTTCTGCCTCGTTACTGGTAAGCCACTTGAGCCACAGCTCCACTTCCACCTTTTTGGTGATTAATTGAAGATAAGAGTCTTACAGCCTTTCCTGTCTGAGCTGGCTTAGAACCACAATCCTCAGACCTCTCCTGATCATCTAGGAGTACAGAGTGAACCACTGGTGCCAAGCTGCTATCCTTTCTTTAAGTCCTTGTGCATTGTCTGAGACTACACATCTGCTTTCTCTGATGGTATGTGAAACCATTTTTTTTTCAATTTAACCTATAAAAACTCAATTACTTAGGGAATGCTGAATTCTGTAGAGAAAATTGAAGTTTGGTTACAGATAGAATGTCCCTAGGAAATAAAGAGAGAATGAAAGACTAAAGTACATTTTGATCTTCTCTATAATCAAAAGAAGGTCAGGCCTTCAAAATAGTATTTCAGAAAAGCGATCACCCATCTCTCAGGTCCAACTGGCCCATGTTTAACTATTGCTCACAGGGAACCCTTCTCCGCTTTGGCCTTCAAAGTTCTTATTTGAATATTTGGCTCTCAAAGGCCCAAAAGCTATGTGCATATGATCATATAAAATGATGTTTATTGAAATGAACTCCAGGAAATGGAAACAAGAGGCTTCTTACTATTTTGCTTTTTTTTGTAGGTTTTTTCACCTTTGTCACTGCTTTTATTTTCTGTACCTTTTGCCATGTATGTAAGTTTATCTGCTTGGGGGGAGTGGTACTAGTAGCACAGAAATGGAAGGACAAAGGGTAAACAAATGCAGTCATGAAACTCACTATGAACTATACAACTTGTGGGGGGTCAGGAGAGAAAAAAAACTAGGAGAAAACCAGGGAAGGGGTGACACTCTTAAAAAAGAAATGTACTCATTACCTGACTTATGTAACTGTAACCCCTCTGTACATTATCTTTACATGAACAATAAAAAATAAAATAAAAATAATAAAATAAAATAGTTTTTTCCAAGTATTTCATGAAGTAATAATTCTTGGTGAAAGCCTTTGAAATAAATCCTGTGTGGTGTGTCAGAGAATCCCAAGGAAAACAAAGATGTACTATTAAAATTTGTCCTCATATGTCAACATCATTTGGCAGACACGTCATCAGCTCTGTCATAGGAGGAATACCCCAGAAGGGGACTGTGAGTTGAAAATATATGTCCGAAGATTTCTGAAGGAAGTTTGCCTGGAAGACTATGAAGGAAAAATGTCAAGCAAAGAGTAGCTCTAGATAAAGTTCCATTGGAAGGCAGTTTGATTCTCTTTCTGTAGGATCAGAGAGTGAGCTATGTCCCCATTCTTTGAGAACACAACAGTTCTCAGGCTCTTCTGGCTTCCTGTGTTTGCATCTTAGGAACAAAGCATCTCTACCCCCAAAAAAGTCCTCAATGAAAGAAACTCAGACGTGATAGTGTATACTTGTAATTCCAGCTCTGAAAGGTTGAGACAGGAGGATCTGAGTCTGATGCCAGCCTGGGTTGCATAGTGAGACTCCAATCCCCTCATAAAATGAAAGAAAGAAAAGAGCAAAATATGAAAGAAAAAAATCAGAGGGGGGAGAACTTTTGAAAGTAAAATCACTTCAAAGTTGAGGGGAACACTGTGGTCATTTTTAAATATCTACACAAATTCTTTAATATTCTATCCATAAGAAGCAATCTAATTTTCCTTCCCTTAAGTTTTGTCTTGCCTTGATGTTTTATTTCTAAGGAATAGACTATAATATGAATGACAGGTTTGAACTTCAAGAAGAGGTTTAAAAAGATGTTACATAGGGCTGGGAATGTGGCTCAGTGGTAAAATGCTTGCTTAGCATGCATGAAGAAGCCCTGGGTTCAATTCCTTTGTACCACACAAACAGAAAAAGCTGGAAGTGACATTATGGCCCAAGTGGTAGAGCACTAGCCTTGAGCACAGAGAGGTTCAGGGACAGAGCCCAGGCCCTGAGTTCAAGCCCCAGAACTGGAAAAAAAGTGTTACATAGCCTATTATGACTTCTTATCTCCCTGGTCTTGAACCCACAAAGGTACTATGTAATGAAGAAGCTCAGGATCACATGGAAATGTTCTGATTGACAGCCCTAACTAAGGTCCAGCTCCTCCCATCATCAAATAAAGACATGAATGAGGAAGACTTCCAATGATTTCATTGCCTACTCTTCCAAAAATCATGTGCAGAGGTCATTCTGCCCTCATTGTACCTGTGCTTGACTTCCAATCTGCAGAATCCATGAATGTAATGGATGGTTGACTCATGCAATGGAGTACACAGTGGTTTATCATGAGAGTAATTTGTTACACAGCCAGAGGATCTGGAACAGGCACAGAAGAATTTCTGTGGGAAGTTTCTGAAGGAATATGAATGGAGATTTTGAATACTATTTGTGTACCACAAATAATTACAAAGACTCAGGCTCATGTAATTTTGAGGAAAGAACACTGGCCAGCCTTATTTCACTTATAATTTTTTCCAGGTCTTTTCAGTTTTGAATAAGTTTTTTATTGTGAAAATGCTGTACAGAAGAGTTACAGTTAAATGAGCAAGGTAATGAGTACATTTCTTATCCAGCATTGTTGCCTCCTCCTTTGTTTTTCCCCTACCATCCCATCCCTCCCACCTCTGTTTTTTTAAAATAAATAATACAATTCATTTTATTTCTTCATCCATTTGTCCATCAATCCAGCATCTGGACTGATTCCATACCGTGGCGATGATGAATAATACTGCAATGAACATGGTTGTACTAGGGACTTTACTGTATCCTGGTTTGTAATCTTCTGGATAAATAACCAGTAATGGAATTGCTGGATTGCAGGATAGTTCTATGTTTAATTTCTTAAGTAATCTCTATATTGATTTCCAGAGTAGCTAAACAAGTTTACATCCCTTCTGGCCACATCCCTGCCAACATCTGTTATTGTTTGTTTTTCTGATAATGGCCATTCTAACTGGGGTGAAGTAGGATCACAATGTCATTTGGATTTGCATTTCTTATATGGCCAGAGATGTTGAACATTTCTTCATGTGTCTATTGGACATTTTTATTTCTTCTTCTCAGAAGACTCTCTTTAGTTCATTAGCCTATTTATTAATTGGGTTGTTGGTTTTTTGACGGTTTAATATGTTTTCTATATATTCTGGATATTAGGTAATTGTTTGACCCTACAGAGACAAAGGATTCATGTTTTATATGTAGCAGCTAGATTTAGCTAATTAACTTGTAAGTAAATACATTGGGTAGTACAAATGTATTAACTGAAATATGGTAGATTCAGGGGAGAACTCAAATAGTGTTATTCCTTAGAAAGGCAAAGTCAACATTCAACAAAACAAACACCAGGAAAGAGGTACTTGACAGGTGTGGGGCAGAAACAAGGGGATAGGGGTAGATGAAAGAAGAGAAGAGACAAAGAATGTAGTCAAGAATTCAATATAGAAGGAAAAAAAAGAATTCAATATAGCCAGGAGCCCATGGCTCATGCCTGTAATCCTAGCTACTCAGGAAGCTGAGATCTGAGGATGGTGGTTCAAAGACAGCCAGGGCAGGAAAGTCCGTGAGACTCTTATCTCCAATTAACCACCAGAAAACGGAAGTGGTGCTGTGGCTCAAGTGGTAGAGTGATAGCCTTGAGCTGAAGAGCTAAGGGACAGCGCCCAGGCCCAGATTTCAAGGCCTACAACCAATCAAAAAAAAAAAAAAAAAAAGAATTCAATATATACTCTACAAAATTAAGAAAGGTGAGAGAAGGAGTGGGTGAGGGAGAGGTGAGAGTGTTGAAAGGGGTGGCATTGATTAAGATGCATTGTAATCATACCCTGCTTTGTTAAATGGCAATTCCTTTGGGCAACTACTTAAACACAATAATAAAATAAAAAGAACTCTGGCCATAAAGTCGTAGGACCTGGGTTCAAGTTATTCCTCAGCCACAAGTCTGTGAATTTCCTATACTGTTTTCTAACTAATAGGTAATGCAGAGACAATTATACCTGCCTGACAGAATTGTTTTTAAAGACTGAGTAAGATAAAACATTAAAGAGTGTCTGAAGCAGATATAAAGTTTTGGCAAAGGTTCTATTTTCCTCAGTGGGTGTATGGATCCTTCACATAAATTAATGTTATTTTAGTCCAATTACTCAGTTTGTCCAGAGGAGCAGTTAGTTCTTGACAAAAGGAGAGAGACTCAGATCTTTGAACATTCTCTCAATTAGGGAGTATTTTCCTCCCAAGTGTTGATCTCTGAGGATGCTTGCATAATCTTATTTTTCCAATAATGAATAAATGGCTTGCTCTGAGCATTTACAGTTCTCCATCAAGGCAATAGGATTATCCCATAGTGTGGCTTCTCCATTATAGAAACAATTTTGACTGTTAGAAACAGTCAAAATCAGATTTGGTAAACCAGGAATGAAATGCATGCTTATTAAGTTATTCAACCATTTTTGAAGTTTGCATCTCAAAGTATTTGCAGATTTCTTTTTAAGCTATTAATTTCACATGAGGCAAGGAGGACATGTCTAGACAAATGTTTCTTAAAGAAAGTATTTTGAAATAGAACCTTTTCTGAACTGGTTATATCCTATTGTGTTCTAATATTTTACTTTGAACTGCCTTAATATTTGCTTTATTGAAAGCAACTTCATGTTCTGAAAATTAACCAGACTTCAGAGAGTTCTGACTTTTATAAAGAACCAATTTTCCGAAGTATGAAAAGATTTTTCAGGACAATTTTCTAAAAGACTTTTAAAAAATGCAGTGGGATTCGGATTGGGAGAAGATCTTTACTAGCCATACAACGGACAAGGGTCTCATATCTAAAATATACTTGGAACTCAAAAAATTAAACCACCCAACAACAAATCCTCAAAGAAACAACTGCCCAATAAATAAGTGGGCGAAAGACTTAAAGAGAAACTTCTCTGAAGAAGAAAGAAGGATGGCCAATAAACACATGAAGAAATGTTCAACATCCCTAGCCATAAAAGAAATGCAAATCAAAACAACATTGAGATATCACCTCACTCCAGTTAGAACAGCAAAAATCAAGAACTCTAACAACAACAGATGCTGGAGGGGATGTGGACAGAAAGGAACCTTACTTCATTGTTGGTGGGAATGTAAACTTGTTCAACCACTTTGGAAAGCAGTATGGAGGTTCCTCAAAAGACTTCACATAGAGCTCCCCTATGACCCAGCAATCCCACTTTTGGGCATTTACCCTAATGTTTACAAACAAGACCACACTAAAGCTACCAGCACAACTATGTTTATTGCAGCATTATTTACCATAGCTAAGATATGGAACCTACCCAGATGCCCCTCAGTAGATGAATGGATCAAGAAAATGTGGTATATATACACAATGGAATTCTATGCCTCCATCAGAAAGAATGACATTGCCCCATTTGTTAGGAAATGGAAAAACTTGGAAAAAATTATATTAAGTGAAGTAAGCCAGGCCCAAAGAAACGTAGGTCCCATGGTTTCCCTTATTTGTAATATCTAGTATATGTATGAGTCAAGCGGAAAAGGTCAGATAATGTGATGTCAGGAAAATGAACCCTTAGATGTGTATTTTAATTTTTTTTTCTTTCATGCATGTGTTTCTAACCCATTTATAAGATTATCTCTTTGTTGCTTTGTATGTCCCTCCCCCACAGTATAACCCCTGCTTTCACTATATTTGATGTCAGTATAACTTGTGGAGGAGATGGGGAAAAACCAGTTGTTTAAGGATACAGGTGGACCTGTTGCAACAATAAGAAGTACAAGTTGTCATGTCCAAAACGAGCTTTACAACGTTGGTGCGGGGGGGGGGGGGGGGGAAGGGGGGGAAGGAGAAGGATTGGGATTGGGGGGGAGGGGGGAGGCTGGGAAGGGATGTGAAGGGTAAACAAAGGAGGCTGCAATGCTTGGTAAGAAATGTACGCATTATCCTGCCCATGTAACTGTAACTCCTCTGAACAGTATGTTTACAAATAAAATTAAATTAAATAAAAAAAAAAAAGAAAAAAAATGCAGTGGGATTTATGAGCATATGAACATTGAATGGCAAAATCATATATATTCTTAAATAGAGACCAAGGTACATACACTGGAAAATAATAATAATAATAATTGTAATTTGTAATGGTATATTACTTGGTTATTACCAAGACCATGGGATTTTAAGATCTTACTTGGGTTCTACTTTCTAATTTCTACTTTTCTCAAGGTAGTGTGTTTGTCAATATGATACAAACAAATTTTGATGACAGTGAATGATTCAGTTGAATTCAAGACTGTTGAATGTATGTGTGTTATCAGTTGTAAAGCTGGAATTTTGTATCTTATGGTTTTTTGACTTCCTTATAACTTTGCCAATGCAAGTTATTTGTTCAAAAGACTTACTGAGTGCCTACTACATAGCAGGTCTAATTGTAAACATGGGAAACTAGAAGTAAATAAACCAGATAAAGATCCCTGCCTTGATGGAGCACAAATTAATATCATGGTGAAACAGAAGATAACCAGTTAAATATATCCTATGCTAGATTGTGTCAAGTAGCATAGGGAAAAAAAGAAGCAGGAAAGTAAGTGCAGAGATGTGGGGGAAGGGTGCTAATTCTTTTCCAGGGAGTACTCTGGGAAAGCCTAATGTAGAAGGTAATATTTATGCAGAACCATGAAGGAGATGAGGCAACAAGCCCCTCAGACACTTGGACAAGAACAGTCCAGGCATGAGGACATCGTAGGCCAAACCTCCGAGGTAAGTAGAGGCTTAGCAAATACAGAAATGGCAAGATGTCCAGTGTGGCTAAAATTGAAGGACAAAAGTGAATGACAGTCGGGATGTAGATCACAAATACAGCAAACCAAACCTCACATGAACTTCATTTAGTACGCCAAGAATTAAAGGACTCTTAGAAAAGAAAGAGCACAAGGCATGGTGAATAGATTCTACTGAAATGTCTCCATTGGAGAGTGAAACATAGGAAGCAAGAGGGACTGAAACAAGCTGACAAAGAAATCCCAGGGGAAAAGTAACCCAAAGCCTGGAAAAGAGAAATAAAGTAATGAAAGGGGTACCATTGGTGCACAGTGTCAGTGGTTTCAATTGAACACATCAGTTTAGGAGTACAATGCCATTTTGATCAATAGCACCTCTTTCACCATTCTCCCCCATCTCTGCCAATCCCACCCATCCCCTCAATTTTCCTAGTGACATTTTATGATCATACATTGAATGATATGATTGCATCAGAATGCACTTCCTCTCTCTATTTGTCTTACCTCCCCCCTTCTCTTTCCCTCACCCTCCCAACACTTCAAGCTGTTGCTTCCTGGTATTCATTTTGTTAGACTATGTGTTAGTTGTTCAGAGGAATGACACCATTGGAATTTTCTTGTGCATATACCATACTTTAGTTAGTACATCTGTGTATATATGCATATGACTCCATATATGGTTATATATATATTCATAAACTAGATTTAATTTCCACAAGTGGGAGAAAATATGTCCTTGTCTCTCTGATATAATTCACTTAACATACATTTTTCCAGGTCTATCCATTTTTTCCAACTGATATAACATCATTTTCCTGATAAATGAGTAAAATTTATATTTTATGTGAAAATAAGGAACAAGTTAAAATCTTCCAATTAAGTTGGTAGAGTTCCAAGAAATCTTTGAGAGGGTGGATAGTCCCCCTAGATAGTGGGAATAGATATTAAATAAGGAGATTTAGTAGAAAAGAAAAGAAGGTGGTATATGGAGACTACTGTGGTTTCTCTTGGTTTTTTATTAGTTTGCTCACAAATGGAAAACGTGGGGTAGTATGAGAATTTGGAAGTGCAGAATATATTTGTGAATATGTATGTATATATATATATATATATATATATATGCTTGCAGAATATATTTCCCTCTTTGTGAGTACATAAGCAGTGAAATCACAGCGGAACCTAGAAGCAACCCATTGCTCACTTTTGCTTCAATTGCTAGAAGTGTAGAAGACTACAATGTTCATGTCAATACTCGTGTCTTACTAGGATAAGCTTTTGCTCAGGTTATTTTTCCATTCATCCTAATGCTACATGACAGGACATTTCCCACCCATCTTAGCAAATTTGTGAAGATAGTTATAAGTATTTCTAAGCAAGTACTATTAAAGCAGATCAATGAGAGTAGATTTTTATGAGAAAATGTAAGTTTTAAATTTTTTTTTCCGTAGTAGCAATACAAAGACCTATACAAACCTTTCATTACTAGTGTTGTTACTATTATAACTGTTTAAAAACTGGCTAATCTATATTAAGCTAATTAACAGCCATTCTAATTTTGTGCTTTGTTGAATTCTGAAGGCAGTGCTCACACTCAATAAATACTACATATTAATATCAATATTTTCTATGTTGCTTTCATTAAGTTTTTATGCCTTCATTAAGTGATTACACTGGAAATAAATCAGATGATCAAATGATTATAAAATACCTCAACACTCCTCCAAGTAAAAAAATAAACCTATAAAATCTAATGTATACTCTTCATAATTGACCAAAGAAAGCACATTTATGGCATTGCACATAAGGTGTGATTTGCTTTTCTCTCTTTAAACTAGGGAACAAAATGAATCTCCAATGATGTTTTTGGCTGGTCAGCTTTTCCAGGATGTGCTATTAGAATGTCTTTGGTCAGACACATTTTACCCTCATACACACAGCGAGAAGCTAAGCTTGAAATCCCATTAGAAAAAGAAATTTTAAACTGGAAAGTAGGGTCTGGCTCACTGGTGGTGCTACAGCTGTCTCAGCCACTGCGGCCTCCCAACCTAGATCACAGAGCAGGGGGAAAAGGAAAGACAAATACCCAATGGATCAATCATGTTCTGCTTTTGGCAGATAATGCTGAGAACTACAAAATGTCTCTTAGTGATTAGGGTGGAAGGACAGGGGAACTTCTGTACTACAATAAACCCTTTCCATTCCCAATCATCTGAATCAATGTTGAGCATGAGAGCAAGTGGAAGAATGTTCACAAATTAGACACTATAAAATCTAGAGGAAGACCAAAGGCCAATCTTAAAATACCAACCACTCAAGGACAAACGGTGTATGTTTTCTTTCATATGTGGAAACTAGATCTAAAATACTCTGAGACATGATATACAGAATTCTAGGCATTCACACACAGTGAGAGCAAAGGAGGATACTCTTAAGGGAAGAACAAAAAGGCACAATGCTTCTGTGCCTTTGATCATATAAAATAATATCTTGTGTATTATATGTATACTTTTATCTGAATTAGGGAAGGGAAGGAGAACAACAAAATGGTGGAGGGGGGTAATTGGGTGAGGGGGATGGAAGAAGGATGGGAAGGGATGGGAAGGGGAAACAAAGGAGGAGGCTACAATGCTTGATAAGAAATGTACTCATTATCTTGCCCATGTAATTGTAACCCCTTTGTACAGTATTTTCACAATAAAGAAAAAAAAAACAAAACAAAGGCAAAGGATGAATCAATGCAATAGCATTACTCACAAGACAACATGTTGGAAATGAACTTTACAACTTGGGTGGGAGGTACTAGATGGCAGGGAAAATGGGAGAAAACAAATGAGGGAATAACAGGGTTCAACAAGAAATGTACTCATTCACATATGTAACTGTAACTCCTCTGTACATCACCTTGACAATAAAATTAAATTAAAAATAAATAAAGTAAAAATTTATCAAAAGGAAAAGGAAATAATAGGCTTTTTCTTTGTTGTTCTTTTCTTCTTTGTTTATCTGTCTTTGGGAGAGTAAGGGGGACACAGAAATAGTGGGACAAAGGGTGAACAAATACAGTAGTGGTATTCACTAGACACTGTTATGAAAAGGAACTGCACAACTTGTGGGTGGGAATGGAAGAGAAAAACTGGGAGAGAGAGAGAGACAGAAGGGGGGACATTGTCAAAAAGAAATGTATTCATTACATGACTTAAGTAACTGTAATCCCTCTGAACATCACCGTTGTAATAACAATTTTTTTTAAAAAAGGAAAAATATGAAGGGAAAACCCAGCAACATTCTCTATTTCAAAGTTTAAAAAAAAACATCATGCACTAAAAATGTTCCAAATTTTCCCAGGCTTTTAGAGAAAATGATGTCTTTACTGGCTGGAATTTTGCTTTTGTGACTCATCAGTTATAGTATTAATTGTATTTGTTTTTCAAAACCTGTGGTTTTTCAAAAGATATTTTATAGTAAAATATCAAGCTGGGTGTTCTTAACCTACTTGGTTAGAATGACCTTCTAAAAGTGCAGGTGTTTCTCCATGACAGAGAAACAAGATCCTTTTAATTTGACAGACTTTTATTGCAAAATGTTTTACACTTTTACTGTAGTTGGATTAATAATCCAACATTTGATTGACAATAGGAAAATTAGAAGCAGCCAAGAAGAGAGAAGGTCATTATATTTCCAATTCTAAAGTGAAGGTAGAAGAAACAAACCTAATGAAGGTGGGAGAAATGCATTATGGGAATACAAAGATGATTAGCAGGTGGAATGTCTGATTTACAACCATAGAGAAGAAGGTGTGGATCTTCACAGAGGTATTTGGGGAAGGCATTCATTTCCTTTCCTTCTTCCTTCAATAGGCTTTTGTTTCTTCTTTCCTCAGGTAAGATCATATGCCAGAAACCCACAGTTGAAAAATGATTCTGGATTTTCAAGTATTATGTATTTTATGCAAGTATTGAGTAATACCCTTTCTCCTTTCAATGCCTCCTACTCTGCTGAACATCTCAAAATCAATATTTGTGGGTATCATTCCTTAATTATAAAGCTTCAAAGATTTGTGTTCGTCAAAATAGCTTTAAGAGCTAGCCACCAATGGCTCATGCTTTTCAGAAGGCTGAGATCTGACCATTGCAGCTCAAAGTTATCCTGGGCAGAGAAAACTCACAAGATTCTTTTCTTTTTTTAATAAGTTTTTTTATTGTGAAAATACTGTACAGAGGGGTTACAATTACATGAGCAAGATAATGAGTACATTTCTTATCAAGCATTGTTGCCTCCTCCTTTGTTTCCCCTTACCATTCCCTCCTCCCCACCAAAATTGTAAAGTTCGTTTTTCTACATAACATCTATACATCTCATTGTTGCAATGGGTCCACCTGTATCCCTATTTAAATGATTTGTTTTTTCCCTTTCCCTCCACAAATTATACCAACATCAAATACAGTGAAAAGAGGGCTTATACCGTAGGGGAGGGACATAAAGCACCTTATAAATATGTTAGAAACAGTAGCAAGAAAGAAAAACCATTTGAGTCCTTATCTTGGGGTTCATTTCGTCTAACATCAACTTGTCTAACCATTTCTGCTTGTTTCAGACATAGACTAGTTATTGCAAATAAGGGAAACCATGGGACCTATGTTTCTTTGGGCCTGGCTTACTTCACTTAATAGAAGTCTTTCCATTTCCAAGTCTTTCCATTTCCTAACAAATGGAGCATGGCAAAGGACATAGCTAGCAAGATCAATAGAAAGCCCACACATTGGGAGATCTTCACTAGCCATACAACAGACAAGGGTCTCATATCTAAAATATACCTGGAACTCAAAAAATTAAATCCTCCAACAACAAATCCTCAAAGAAACAACTGCCCAATAAATAAGTGGGCTAAAGACTTAAAGAGAAACTTCTCTGAAAAGGAAAGAAGGATGGCTCACAAGATTCTTATCCCCAATTAGCCACCAAAAAAAGCCAGAAGTGGAGATGTGGCTCAAGTGTTAGAGTGCTAGTCTTGAACACAAAGGCTCAGGGATACAACATGGGCCCTTAGTTCAAGCCTCAAGAACAGCAAAAAATAAAAAACTTTAAGATTCTGGCCAGGCACCAGTGGCTCATGCCTGTAATCCTAGGTACTCAGGAGGCCAAGATCTGAGGATCACCATTCAAAGCCAGCTTGCGCAGGACAGTCCATGAGACTCTTATTTCCAATAACCACCAGAAAACTGGAAGT
The DNA here is from genome assembly GCF_019054845.1 of Dipodomys spectabilis. Classification (NCBI taxonomy): domain Eukaryota; kingdom Metazoa; phylum Chordata; class Mammalia; order Rodentia; family Heteromyidae; genus Dipodomys; species Dipodomys spectabilis. The sequence goes on along the minus strand of NW_024870815.1, from coordinate 3,467,417 downwards.
GGCACTGTGGCTCAAGTAGAAGAGTACTAGCCTTGAGCTGAGGAGCTCAGGGACAGTGCTAAGGCCCAGAGTTCAAGCTCCACAATGGACAAAAAAAAGAAAAAGATTCAGGATTAAATGTGATTTTTTTTTCATTAAAAATAAACCATTCAACTTAGCTTTACTGGAAGAGGCTCCTATACTCAGTATTGGCATGTGTTAGAACTGAGATTTTTCTAGCAATATTATATTTTCAGATCTGTAGCTAATCAATTGCTGTTAAGCAGAATTTTAATAAAGTAAGTAATATACATAGTAAAAAGGCTAAATAAGTTCCACTACAGAAAATCAACATGTAGAAAAAGAAAGTTCCTACAAATGACTTTTCTGCTTCTTCCTGCTAAACAGATTTAGATAGCATTTGTTTTCATAAATGTTGTTGCAGTAGTGATGATTAAGATGCAGATTTGTGAAGACTAGTGTTTTTAATAAAAATAATTTAAACTTATTTATAGCCCCTCCCCCAATTTCAACTGTTCATTATCTTATGGCATGTTCTACATGAAGATGAATTTGTTGGACCACGGCAAAGACTATGAATTGTGTTGCATTTCCTTCATTTAAAAATAATGTCTTCTCTACTTTAAGAGACCATTTTCCTACCCTTCGTTTAGTTGTTCTCTTATTAGTCTAGGATGTATTGTAGATTCAGCTACAAGTGCAGCTGAGGGCACTTGTAGTGTTGTTAGATGTTCAGCCAATTGGTGGTTACAAGGACTATACCTCTTGAATGATTTTTCTACCTCCCTCACATTTTTTGGGAAAAAGTGCTGGCAAAGCAAAAAGAAATCAGGTCTGGAGCTTCAGCAGGCAATAATGGTTGCCATGAGGTGAGAGAGCTTCTCCTTCTCAAAGTTGTCTTCTGTAAGCACATTGTGGATAGCAAATGTTCTGATCCACATCAGATCCTTCTCAAAGAGAAGGCCACATATTTAGGTTCCCAATTCCAGACATTCTTCCTTCAATGTCTTCTGAAGTTGATTCTGGTACTAGACCAGAAAAGATTGTGGGTTCAAACTAGGAGGAAGTAATTAGGCGTTGATGGACTGTACGGTCTACTGGCATGATGGAGGAGGAGGACCAAGGATCTAAGATCATAGGTCCAAAACTCAGTCTGGCAGACCACCCACACCACCAGTCTCTGACAAGCTTCAGGAAAATGCTACTGCAAGCAACCTCAAGCCAAGAAACAAACTCAACTAAGCATGGTTTCTTTTAATAGCAAACCTCCCTCTTTCTCTCCTAACACACACACAAACACACACACACACACACACACACACACACACACATATGCACACACACACACACATACCCCCTCCTCAACTGGATACACAATTTATCATCTCTTCAATATCACCAAACCAATACAGCCCAATTTGTTGACAATATTGGTTTCAGAAAACAAGCATCATGGAGAAAAAAATTGTATCACCCCAAGAGAAAGATAACAGAATGAACAAAAGCTTAAGCTTAACGTGCATAGATAAAGATATTTTTCATATACTCATAAAGATAATATTATATAATCCAAAGTAGCATTGAAACAATCACTCTAAAGGAAATACACCGTGATAAAATGACTTAAAAGATAATTGGAAATGTTCACTTGGGTTTGTCATCATTAGGAGCACTGCTTACAAATTTAACCTTCACACATAGCAACTTATTTAAACTATTACTTTATTAGATTAATAGCACCATTTGTTTTGTATAAGCATCAACACCATTTATAAGTACTTCTCCTGTATTGAAAGTCTTGTCATATACTGTATATTTTATTTTATATTATTTATTTATCTTAAAAAAATTATTTATTTATTTACTCATTTTGTCAGTCATGGGGCTTGAACTCTGGGCCTGGGCACTGTCCCAGAGCTCTTCATTTCAAGGTGAGCTTTCTACCACTTGAGCCACAGCACCATTTCTAGTTTTCTAGTAGTTAATTGGAGGTAAGAGTCTCACGGACTTTCCTGCCTGGGCTGGCTTTGAACCGCAATCCTCAGATTTAGCCTCCTGAGTAGCTAAGATTACAGGCATGAGCCACCAGTGCCCAGCTTTACCTAGATATTTTCTAATAATAAATGAAGTATTAAAAATATAAAGGACAACCAAGAGAACTGGTTTCTTCCAAGTCTCTTGCTCCTTTCACCAGAATATTCTTCCTTCCTGCTTATCATCCTTTGATGCACACTGAATTTTCTAGAGACTGAAATTTTACCGATACTTACATACCATGTCTGAGCATTCTGATTTAAGTGATCTGGGGTACAACCTGGGCATTAGAATTTTTTTAAAGTTCGTCACAATTGGAAATCATTGATCTGAACATACACTTTGAATAGTTGCATAGTTGGGAATCATCAATCTGAACATGTACTTTGAAATAAAAATGAAAAATATTCTTGTTTTCTAAACAATAGCCTTAAAACAGCATTATAGCACAGTGTTTTAGAGTCAATTTAGAGCACTGAATATAATTAACCATGTTTTTTCATCAAGGATTTGTAAATGCAGTGAGCAGATGGTGTAGTAAATAAAAAAATGGTAATATTTCACTTTGAAGGCAGAGATGTGCTCAGATAAACATCACCAGCATGAACTAATTATAACAATATCATAGTTTTCTATATAAAAATGCAAAGAAGAACTATAATATCTGGCAAAGAAGAACTATAATTCATCCTAAGAACTTTCCAAATATCTTAAGCAATGCATTTGTCAGACTTAAGAAATTTTAATCTTAATTTAAGATAGCCATATTTCAGTTTGTTCTAGAAGTTTCTAGCAAAGACCTATCCACAGTGACTCCATTTTAAACACTGCAACATATTTGGATTAACATGCAATAACTTTTTATATTAGATTTATTGTCCAACCAAAAAAAAAAAAAAGAAGCCACATAAAAGGAAGGAAAATCTGAGATCTGTAATGTGGTCACTACTAACTCAGCCAAAACTAATTCTTTGGTATCTTTATGTTCTTAACATCTACATTATGTTTGGTCTCCAGTTATAGTAAGAGAGGTAATAGAGGAGACAGATGAGGAAAAATAGAGCAACAACAGCCCTCCCAAACCAGTATAACCAATTATTATAAAGTATCTTCATTAATCATGCTCGGACATAGTTTCACTTGTTATTTTCAGTGGAGATTTTAGCGTGAGTGACTGAAGCTGCCATTCAAGTTGTTTTGTGATTCTTTAAAAATTTAGGACCAAAAAAGTTGTTAGACCTTGCTACTTAGATCTTAATTGAAGTCTCATTCCTACTGAGGTCCACTGAAGCCCAGAGATATAAGGAATATAGAGGAATTCCCTCTTAGGACCTACAGATTCATTTCCATAGACACAAGTCACTGTCTACTCCAAAACATAGTTCAATTTACATATTTTGTTACATTTGAACATGGTAATTGTTCTAAGTTATATGAATGACTTCTATACACTCCTCTATAGAATTGCACTTCAGCCATAGAAATATTATCTTTCTCAATTGTCTAAATCAGTCTCTATATAGTGAAGTAAAACTTATTCTAAGATCAGTGCACATCAACTCTTAAGTTTTCATGATTTTGCACCAGACTTCAACTTCTAGTCACAACATGACTTAAATAGTTTGAAAATGAGCCTCCTCGCTTGTGCCAGCTCAGGGTGGCCTTTTCTGGAAGCCCACAAAAGATGGAATGTCTGAGATCCTTGGAGGTTTCTCTCTGGAGTTTTAAGACAGTCCACACTCCTCAAAGATGTTGCCAAATTCACCAAACTTTTCATAAGTCTGACCCAAATTGTAGACTCTGCACAGGGCCAATCACCAAGCCAAACTCATCTGGTTCAAATGTATAATTTCATTTGTAAAACTGGCTGCATCTGGCAGAAGGATCAGTAGACCTGACGGCTGGAATCTAGGATATAAGAACAGAATCAAGGGACAATCAAAGACCAAGAAGAAACTTGTAGTGGGCCTGAAGATCCAGAAAAGCTGAAGGAACAGAAACCAAGTGCTAGTTGGTGAAGATCATATACATATACATATATATATATATATATATGTGTATGTATATATATATATTTAGTCTATTTGGTTTGAGAAATATGGACAGTGACTCAGGCTATTATCACCCAAGTATCTCACTGTTATTATAAACCAAAGTTATGTTTCAAGAAGCAGAGACTAAGGAAGAAACATAATATGGCCATGACTCTAGAGACATGGCCCTGGAATTGGGGTAGTATTTGTAAGATATGTTAAATAGGTAGCTTGTGTTAGGTAGCCAATAAAAAGAACATCACGTGCTATTCAAGCTGGAAAAGAATTTTATTTACCAAACTGCTGCCAAACTGCTGCCCCTGCCATGCATGGTAGAGAGGCATGCTGAAAAAGGAAGGGGCGACCCACCCCTGGGCCAGGACTTATCTAGGCCAGGGACAGGAAGGGGTGTGGCCAGGTGGAAGAAAGGTGTGGCCACACTGGATCGGGATGTGACCTCAGGGTGTGGGATCCTCTAAGGTCAGATGGGAGGCATGTGACCAGAGGTGGCCCAGGATGTGACCTAGCAGGTCTTGCCAGTTACCTAGGTAACACATACTGGGCAGAAACTTAGCCAAGAGGTAGGGAGGTGTCTCTGTGTAGACTTTACAGTATTAAACTTCGGTGAGGGCTGCATGCAAGCATGCTGTTTAGGACAATGTGAACCTATGGTTTTATTCCATCATATGTTATGAGCACGTGTCTCTTTCATACTTTTGGATGTTGAAATTCTGCACACAATAAACTACAACAGGTATATAAACACAAATGTTTTTACAATTGTTATATTAAACTAAGTTGAAAGAAAATATCAGAGATCATCTTATAAAGGTTTCAGACTTATACTGAACTATGAAGGACAAATGAGTGTTTAAGAGACAAAGAGAAAAGGTCATTGTCTTGAATATAAGGATCCATGTCATAAAGAAAAGCAGTGAAAACTAAGTATTTGAAGCACATCAATTAGACACCTGTAGCTGGAAAATGAAGGATGATACTGAAAGAACTATGAGAAAACAGGCTGGAAGGAGCTGAAGCATCACACTGAGATGTCTGGCCGTTATCTTTTAGATGAGCAGAGTCTTTTGGTAGATACAGAATGGGTGGATAACACGATATAATTAGCCTGCTTTTAGAAAATCTAACTTGACAGTGTAAAGGAGAATAAAGAAAGATGAACAACTACCAAATATAGTGACACTACTTAGTAAATATCTTTTTGAGTGCCTCCTTAGTTTCAAGAATTCTGAAAGGTATCACAGATATATAAATGAGCAAAACATGGACATTTCCAAGGAAATATAATAATCTGATATAAAAATATATAAATTAGTAACAAGTACACTTTAAAAAAAATCTCTGAAACTACATTGGGAAAAGTACTTGGTCTGTGTTTGAAATTTTCAATAGATGTTGTCTAGGGGGATAGAATAAAAAAAGGCCATAGAATGGCATGAACAATATTCCTTTTCTTTCTATCCAGAGATAAATTGTTGGTTATTTGAAAACTAGCCGATAATGTGTGTTCAAGGATCAGTGATGATAAGGCTGGAAAAGGGAGCAAAATGCAAGATGTGATAAGCAATCTAAACTTCACCAAAGGCAAAAGAATTCTGAACAAGAGAATACCATAGTAAGGCAAGCAATTCAGAAAGTTAACTCTGCCATAGTGTTCCAAGGAGGCATAATTAGAAGTAAGTAAACTAATGAGGGTCACGTAGGTTATTGATCTAGTCCAGGTAAGAAATAAGGATGAAAATTAATGTAGTCACATGGTTTCAATCAGTATTTAAAGGATGGGGAAAACACCCAGGATTTAGGAACTGATTAGGTGTGGCTAGAAGAGGGAAAAGCAAAAGGAAATGATGACTTAGAGATTCCTGGCCTCAGCCTCTGGGTGGATGATGGAGGAGAAGGATCGCCTTGGGTGATGGGGTGGAGAACTGAAAGGTGAGTTCAATTTGAGACATGTCTGTTTCAGGTGTTTGTGAACCAAGCAAGTAAAGAAGACTATCGGGCATTGATAAATATAGTCTGGGGCCCAGGAGAGAAGTTTGTACAAGTCCTGTGAATCATGGTGTATAGGTGATTGCTGGAACAAGGGAGTAGATGAGATCAGCTATGGGAAAGAATAAAGGATGAGAAGGAAAACTTGATGAAGACTTAATCCTAAGGACCTAAAGAACCTCAGGCCTAAATTCGGCAAGAAACCAGAAGAATCAGTTTTGAAAAATGAGAGAATGAGAGTAAAACAAATGAGAGAGTAAAACAAAGAGTATAATAAAAACAAGTAAGAAATTTTGTGAGAAGAAAATGGATGTTTGGTGTGATTTAGTAGTGACTAACAGTAGATAAAACTCAAAGTACATTGGTACCTACACATGTGAAAAAGCACTGGAAATTTAGCATTCTCTTGGTCCTTTGGTAATAGCAGCTTTATGAATATGGTACAGGTAAAATCTAGTAAATGGACAATGGAGGGGAGGGGTAAGAAATGGTGAATGTGTCTTGCTTAGGGCCTATTCTTTTAAGAATAGTGTTTTGGGAAAAAAATGGGAAGCAACCACTAGGTAAAAATATAAAGGATAGAGGGAGAGTTTTTTTTTTTCCAATGTGTTTACTGACCAGATAAAAAAATCAATAGAGACAGTAGAAGGGAGGCATATGTGGTAGAATTTGTTCTGAGATTATCTGAGAATTGCATGTAGAAATTTAGAAGATAGAACGTAAGGAATGAGATGTCATGAGAAATCTTTCTCTAAGGAATCGGGAATCAAACCTTTTCCCTAGAGTCAAGGGTAGGATAGGGTAAGAAGGATATTTATTTATGAAGGTGGAAGCCCATGTTGGAAATGGGAGAAATGAGCTAGCTGTAAGCAAAGTGATTTCAGAATAGTAAGAGTCCCTGGATGCTCTTAGAAAACATAGGATTGTAACAGAGCCAAGATACATTTTCCTCTAAACCCTCGGCAGTCTCAGTAAAGTAGTGAAGAAGGAAGATTTTTTGTTTGATGAATCGAGGGTTAATGGGGTAGATAGGCTAAAAAGACAAAGGCATTCAGTATACTGGCAAGAACACTGAAATGAGATGTAGTGTCGGCACAGTCACAGTGAACAAAACCTTTTGAGAGAGAACTGAAAGACAGACAAAGAGCCAAGCTAGGCTATAAACCTCTAGTCATTCCTGAACTTGTACTCAAAATTATCTTTCCCTTGTGCCTCTTCCCAATCCAGCCATTCACCTGACAAAATATTCCTACACAGATGCAAAGCATATTACTGCAACACTGACTATTGTAACAAAAGACTGGAAACAAGATGCATTTCCACCAGTAGAGATCTGAGAAAGGAATTATAGCACAATGAGATAATGGACTGTAAGTAGAAAGTAAATTAAACAAGGCAGATTTAATGAGCTAATATACAATAATGCTGAGACATATTAAGGGAAAAATCATAATGCAAAAGGACATGCATGCTGTGCCACCATGTATGTAAAGCTAAAGCAGTGTGTGTGTTTGTGTATGTGTACATATGTGCATAACATAATATCTCTGAAGAGTCATCATTTGGATTTCATAAATGTCTCCATATAGACTAAGGGTACTGATTGAAAAACAATTCACTCTCATCATATCATATACATTTTATGTTTTTCCATTTTTTACTGTGTATATATGGACAAAAAAGAGAAAAGAAATTTATCTGCCATTATTATGCCCAATCTTTCATATTAACAAGAGCCAGCAGGGAAATCTCTAATCAGTGACCCATATTTAAATAGATTTGTGTTTGTTTTTTTCCAAGTCCTTTTGGACCCACTAAATTTAGTTCCAGTGCATAAAATGAGGTATTAAAGTATATGCACTATTAACTTTAACTGGAGCCACCAGGATCTTTAGTTTAAGTTTTTCAAAATGGAGTTATTTTTTATAATAATGGCATGTAGAAAAAACATTCAAGTTGAATTGTCTTGCTGACAAATGCTAAACCAAAAAGTATTCTTTTTTTTGGCCAAAAAGTATTCTTTAGAAACTCTTATTTCTCTAAAACTTTGGGAATTGAATACTGAGAAATCTTCAGGTACAATTCTAGCAAAACTTAAATATGATATTTTAAGTAATTTTTTGCTTTTAACTTTTTTCCTGTTAACAAAATTATTGTAGCTAAGGAGAAAGCTTTGGTTATTTTATTTCAGGGCTTGAAATGTATCATTCCATACCTTTTTTGCTCTTGGAGTTTTTTTAGTTTGGTTACAAAAACAAACACATAAAACAATAGAAAACCCAGAAACAAATAGCATGATTTTTTTTACTCTCTCTCACACATACACAAATATATATATATATATTTATGATACAAGATATATACATCATATAAATGTATATCATGAAAGATAGCCTTTCCAATAACTGGTGTTGGGAAAACTTAGTCTACAGATATAGAAGACAGACTCTATACTCCTTTCTCTCACCTGATACAAAAATCAATTCCCAATTGATCAAAGATCTTAATGAAAGGTTTGAAAGCTTGAAACTGCTACTCAGGAAGACACTTAAATATAAGAGCATTTTCTGAAATGGACTCTGGCTGTTCAGGAAATAAGAGAATGAATTGACAAGTGGAATTGCAACCATTCCTAAAGCTTCTGTACATCAAAGGAAATAAATATCAGAATGAAGAAACAAACCACAAAATGAAAGAAAATTTTTGCAAGTTATTAATCAAATGATTAATATTAAGAATACATAAAGAGTTCATAAAAGAGCTCATAAAAGCTCATAAAAGAGCTCATAAAAGGGAACAAATAATCCAGTTAATAATTGGCAAATAAAGTACACAAATACTTCTCAAAAGAAGTACAAATGCTGAAACATTGAAGACCATGTTCATTCTCCTTAGTCATAAAGGAAATGCAAATCAAAATGACACTGAGATCTCATCTCATACCAATCAGAATGTTAATAATCAAGAAAATAAAGAACAAAAAAGGCTGCTGAGAATGTGGTACCTAAGAAACTATACAATGTTGATGGAAATGTAAGTTAATACAGCCACTTTGGAAATCAATATAGACGTTCTTCAAAAAAACTAAAACTATAACTATCTGACGCTACTATAGCACTATTGGCATATAACCAAAGAAATGTAAGTTAACATACAATGGAAAAACTACACACGCTTAAAGCAGCACTCTTCACAGTAGCCAAGTTATGGTATCAGTGTAGGCTCCTAATAATTGATGTATGTATGGGTAATGAAAATATGGTACATATGTGCAATGGAATATTATTTAGCCCTAGCTGTAAAGAAGAATGAAAATGGGTGAAACTGGAAGCTATTATGTTGAACAAGATAAAGTCCAACTCAAAAAGATAAATTTCAGGCCAGGTCCAAGTGGCTCACACCTGTAATCCTAACTACTCAAAGCATGGAACCTGAAGGGTCACAGTTTGAGGCCAGCCCAGTCAGAAAAGTCTGAGACACTCTATATCTAATTAACTAGCGAAAATACTGGACTGGAGGTATAGTTTGAGTGTTAAAGTGCCAGCCATTAATGAAGAAGCAAAAAAAAGTACAAGGCCCTGAATTCAAGCTCCAGCTTTGTACCAGCACATACACAGAGAGAGAGAGAAAGAGACAGACAGACAGACAGACAGACAGACAGACAGAGACAGAGACAGAGACAGAGAGAGAGATTTCACATTTGGAGAATCTATACATAAAATGATGATGGCTGTGATAATAATATTATATCATTTTTATTATTATTTAATTATTATTGAATAGAAGACTTTGTTGTGTGTTCATGAACCAGTGAAAAAAGAAAGGGTAATAAGAGATGAAGATGAACAAAGTGCATTTCATATATATTTATACATATATGTGTATAATATATATATGAGTATAAGAAAGTAGCACAATGAACACTAAATATTGTGTGAAAAGGGTAGGAAGGAAAAGAGAGGTTAAGAAAGTATAATAAAGAGTATAAATTTGATCAAAGCACCACATGCATGTGTATGAAAATACTACAATGAAATATTTCTTGGCATAATTATTTTATGCTTATAAAAAGTTACAACTTAGCTGAAATTTAAATTCAAAAACGAAAACCTTTTGGCTTAAATATCTCTGATAGTATCCTTAATTACAAGGAAATGCACCTCTTAAGAGTGGAAACAGCTTGCTCCTCTATTTACTGGATGCTGAGAGCGTTGGGGGCTGTTCTTTAACAGACACCACCTGTGTCCCACACTTGGTTCTAAGCAATGTACGCAGGAATCTAAAACTTGTGCCTTGCTAAATGTGCTTATATAGGGTCTAAAGTCATATTTGTTGATGGGATGACCTAAGGTTCTACTGAAAGCTATATAATATAGGTCATAAAATGGAAGACAACACAAATACATTTGGAGATAGCTTGGGGAAAGTACAATGTGCCACCCAAGTAGCTTTTGTAATGCCCAAGTCTGGTATGTATTCATCATTCAAAACTAACATTGAAACTGAGCACCGGTGGCTCATGCCTGTAATCAGGAGGCTGAGATCTGAGGATCTCGGTTCAAAGCCAGCCCGGGGAAGGAAAGTCCATGAGACTCTTATCTCCAATAAACCACTAGAAAACCAGAAGTGGCGATGTGGCTCAAGCGGTAGAGCTCACCTTGAGCTGAAGAGCGCAGGGACAGCGCCCAGGCCCAGAGTTCAAGCCCCATGACCAACAAAAAATAAACAAAAAAAACTAACACAGATGACTACTAAAGCTCACATTGTTTTCTATGCTGATTTGTTCAGTGGTGGAGGTTGAAGGAGGCATAAGGACAAGAGAGAGAGAGAAAGAGAGAGAGCGAGAGAGAGAGAAGTAGGCAGCAAGAGAGAAACTAATTTTTTAATTATCTATAAAACTTCATATAAAGGGGTTCCAACATGTCAGTTCATGAGTTCCATGCATCTTGATCAGTGTCACCCCTCCCATTGCTCTCCCCATCCCTCTTATCTCAAGTTACCTCATTCTACTTTCCCATGTGTACACTCAATGTTATGAGTACGTTTGCCATTCCTCTCTCTATTCCTCTGCACACTCTCTACCCCTTCAACTCGTCTCTTCCATTCCCACACAACACATGTTCCAGTTTCCTGGTATTCATTTCATAAACTGAGTTAGTTGTCAAAGGACAACTGCACATACCACACTTTAGTGAAAGTGATTATGGATTATGCATTTACCCTATTTATGTTTTCATAAGCGTTTACAACTTAGATTTACCAACTTCCACATAGGAGAGAAAATATACTCCCTGAGAGACTAAAGTTTTATATCACTGTTATTTTCAAGTATTCTCTTCCCTGGCTTCCTAGACATCTTATTATTTTGAACCTTTTCAGTAATGGCTCCAGCAAATACCATTATGGTAACTATTATACCTGTGTTTGGGTTGCAGGCTCAAGGACAGCCATGAGTTCAAGGAGAAACATGTGCAGCACTCTTGTAACAGGAACTCCCATCCCACTAACACTAGACCTAAGAGTCCTCCTTTAGGGATTGTTATCCCCACTTTGAACTTGGCGATACAACAGCCACATCATTCCAAGGTCCCTTCAGATGCCCTTTCTACCATAATTGGCCCTTTTCTTTGGGCAATGTTGTCCAACAATGTTGTGTTACTATGACTATCTTTACATAATTCTCTATCTCACAGAACTATGTTATGATCATTCTAGAGCTCTAGCTACAATGACAAATATCTGTTTCATCACTGGACTACTAGAAATTGAAAGATTGAAATTAGGGCTATGTTCATTTTACAATATGCTAACTGCTAATTCTGCTTCTGTAAACCTGCTTGCTGCTAACACTGACCCTTCCCCTCCCAGAAATAAGTTAAAAAGTTACAAAGTCCAGATGCAGGCCAGCACAGGGACAAAGTCTGCAAACATAGATAAAGAACAAAAGAGTATGTTCTTCTAAATTCCTGTTTAGAAACTCTCAGCAAGGGGCTCAAGACAAGTGGACTCCCCCCCCCAGGGAAGCCTCCCCCTAGAGAGCCAACCAGTTTACGACTAGTGTTACAAGACTTCCCACACAACGAAATGATTGCTGGAGTATATGATAATTTTTAACCTGAACCAATCCTGGGGAGCCTGGGGTCTTATGCTAATCCTGTGGTTTTTGTCTTTAAAAGTGCCTGTAACCGCTGCTCCGGGCTTCCAGACTGGAAGCCCGTTTGTGCAAATGCCTAATAAACTCCTCTTGCTTGTTGCATCTGCTGGTTTGGAGTCTTGGTTCTTGGGGTGCACTCCCGTTGAAGAAAGCATCCCAGTGAGTCTGGGGTCTTTCAGAAATAAGTCCACGCTTGCAGGGACCTTGTCTTTCTGTCTTTAAATTTCCAATAGATCACAGTGAGGTGCAGAGACCATGATCTCTCCTGTGTGATTCAAGAAGAAAAATGGTAGCCTTAAAGTATTGTTTTAAGGATTAAAAGTAATACATTCACAGAGTCAAGAGAGAGGAAAAGCAAGAGGGCCAAACAAACCAAGTTGTCATGTTCTACCCTGGGTGGTCATATTTTGCCAGGCAGCTTTTGGAATAGAAAGCATCTGCCTGAAGAAGAATGTACCAGACATGCAATGAGAAACAGGGACAGGAGATGAAATGAGGTCATTCATGGATCTTCCAACATTTTGGCAGTTCCAAGTTCCAGCTTTCCTATGGCCTAAGCACATCCATTGGCATTAAAGTAAATGCCTGAAACATAAATGTGGAAGTACGGAAGGAGGGAAGGAGGGAAGGGAGGAGGGCAGGAAGGAAGGAAGGAAGGAAAGAAGGAAGGTGGGTTTTTAATATTTGTAAAGTGACAAATAAATTCAAAAGAGTACAGGAAAAAACTGGGAGAAACTTAGGTCACTAAGGTTTAAATTAAATTTTATATTTTGAATACTTTAGTATACTTAGCTATGAGATCCCTAGATGTTTCTTGAAATATATCCAGAAGCAGAAAACAGATTACTACTTTCCCCAGCCTAGATTGTACATGATTATGACTCCTAATACTTGGTATATAAAAGTACCCTAACTTGCTAACCAGCTGATAGGCTCCTAAAGAGGGAAATTATATCTTCTTCTTTTCCATTCCAAAGAGAATCTAGCCTGTTGTTTAACTCATACTGAAAGAGTCCTTCCTCACTATCCATTTCGGATTGGTTCCAAAATCCTCTCATAAATACCAAAATCCAGAGATGGTCAACCTCCTTATATAAAATGGAATTGTGTTTGTGTATAACCTGTATACATCCTCTTTCATACTTTATTAATGGGGTTTAACTCAGAGTCTCATGCTCTTGCTCAGCTTTTCACTCAAGGTTGGTGTTATACCATTTGAGCCATGCCCTACTTCTAACTGGTTAATTGGAAGGAAGTTTCTTAGATTTGTCTGCCTGAGCTAGCTTCAAACCATGATTCTCTGATCTCGGCCCCCTGAGTAGCTAGACTTACAGGCATGAGCCATGGTGCACAGCCCATATACCACAAATCATCTCTAGATTATTTATGATATCTAATACAATGAAAATGCTATGTAAATAGTTATATACTATATATTTAGGGAATAAAGAAAAAAGTTTACACATTCATTACAATTGCAATTTTCCCTAGTATTTTACATCTCCAAAGATTATCAGACAATTCTCATTGTTAAATGAATGACTCAATGTATTGAATTCTTACATGAAGTACAGAAAAGGAGTCTACAAGCCAATAAATTAAGATATAAGTTGGGACCTCTTCTCAATCTATATACTCAAAATAAAAGAATACTTACCCCAAATTTTAACTACTACATAAGTTCCTTTAGTACCTGCATCTTTATCTCCAACTGTTGTTTGGGCTTTAGACTCACTTCCTTCTCCTGCAGTACGTAGCCAGACATCATGGCCTATGGCATCTCTGTCTCAACATCTTCTAATACTGATCTTAAGCATCTCAAACATCATGCTCTCTCTTTTCTGAACTCGCCCCTCTGAGACTGAATCTTCCGTCTCAGATCGCATGTCTATAGACTTAAAGACTCCAGCCTTCATTTGGTGTCCTCCACGTGGTTTTCCTCTGTCACACAGCACACCATGGCTGGTTTAAGTTCCAGCCAACCTCTGAGCAAGTGGAGGAGAGGACTCTGTAACATCTCTCTGAGACTTTGGATCAATGAATTTAATAAACAGTAACATAGCTTTCTCCTCAAGCTTTAAAAAGCATACATAAATTAGAAATAAAAGGTGCAGGAAACAGTGACAGGGTAAATAAGCAACTACCTATGAAGCTTAAGTTTCATCTTAGATGTCTTATTGTATACTGTGTGTGGATATACGCTACAAGATTTCTTGTAATCAAATTCAGACAGAAATCCCTTAGACAATCAAAAACACTGCTAATATGGAATGTTTGCTCTGGCTTGCTGGGGGGACAGGATGGTGGGCAAAGGCTCAGCCAAGAATTGCATTTCAGTGACTCATGGCTCCTGCAAAGACAGTGGCTTCTGAGAAATACAATTTGAAAGAAAATACCAATAATAAAATGTGTGATTCCACACCAAAAATAACATTCTCAGAAAGGGGGAAGCCCTAGATTTTCCTTACAAAAATAGGACTTTCTCAGATATTACTGCGAATCTACCTGAATAGCGCAGAAAGTTTATGTGAGTTTGTTTGTTGTTGATTCATCCATTCACTAATTTAACAACTTATTTATTGTCAACTACAAGGCTAGCTGTGATAGGAAAAGTGGACCACAAGGCAGACAGTTATTGCTCTCAGGGAGGTTATAGTTTGAAAGGGAAGACAAACAATTAAACAAAGCAAAATCAATAAAATAGGATCTAATCTCTGCTGGGAAGTAATGTGCAGTGCAGGGTATGAAGCAGGATGAACATGTAACTTAAAGAAACACTTTACCTCAAAGTAAAGAAGGAAGAGAAAGATCGTCAAGTAATGAAAATATTACACACAAGACTCTGAAGCTTAGAAACTGAGAAAAGTCCAAATATAAGAATAACTTGAAGATGAAAAGAAAAAAATAGGCTACAAGGAAAGGTGAAAAGTGAGATATGAAAAAGGCTTTTACTTTTTTTTTTTTTTGGTCAGTCGTGGGGCTTGAACTCTAGGCCTGGGCGCTGTCCCTCAGCTCTTCAGCTCAAGGCTAGTGCTCTACCACTTGAGTCACAGCACCACTTCCAGTTTTCTGGTAGTTAACTGGACTTTCCTACGTAGGATGGCTTTGAACCACAATCTTCAGATCTCAGCCTCCTGAGTAACTAGGAGTACAGGCATGAGCCACCAGTGCTTAGGTCAGTTTTACTTTTAATGAACTAAACTGAGGTACATATTACATTCAGTAACTCAGAAGCATACCTCTAAGGTTATATGTATGTTGACAAATGTGTACATACATATTCTTCATCCTAATCAAGATGGGAGATATTTCCTGATGACATTTGGTAATAATCCTTTGTTAATTTTCTCCCTTTCCTCCTCCTGCCCTTTGAACCGTGGGGGAATATGCTTATTTTTTATCATTATAGAATGGTTTCAGTTATTCTAGAATTTCATATATTTTAAGGATAAATTCTTTGTGCATTTGACAGCGTAATAAGTATAAGATCTATATGGTTTGGTGTCACGACCCGCAGGACGTCAACAAGGGCAGTGAAGCTAAGCGAGAAGGAATGAAAGGACAAGAAACACGAAGAATGACAGCAAAACAGTGATTCTGATCAAGCTGCAAATTTTTATTTTTTACACAGGGGTATTTATATGCTTGGAATAAGGAAGCTTTTTCATTGGCTGTTAAGGAAGCTTTTTCATTGGCCATAGCAGCTGCAGGATGTTTGCTTAGGGCAAGGGGAAAGGGTGGTCGTTAGCAGCTGCAGGATGTTTGCTTAGGGCAGGATGAGGGTCGGATTCTGTAAACTCAGCCTCAAGATGTTCCAGTGAGATAGTCAAGCCTATTATGTTGAGAGACTCAACTTTTGGATCCCGACAGTTTGGTTTGTTTTTAACTGGTCCTGGGCCTCGAACTCTGGACCTGGGCACTGTCCCTGAGCTTATTTACTAAAGGCTAGTGCTCTACCACTTGAGCCACAGTGCCACTTCCAGGTTTTTCTGTAATTAATTGGAGATAAGAACCTCATGGACTTTCCTGCCCAGGCTGGCTTCCATCCACGATCCTCAGATCTCAGCCGGAGTAGCTAGGATTATAGGTGTGAGCCACCAGTGCCCGGCTAATCTGTATGTTTTGTTCTTTTGTAGTATTTGGTTTTCTGATACACTATAATTTCTCTAGTTTGTTGCTGGAAACTGTCCTTATCTGGGTTGATTTTAGTTTGAGACTACTATGAAACTACTACTATGAATATTCTTATAACAGCCCTTTAATGGACATTTTCCTATCTCTTGAATAAATATGTGTAGGAGATGAATTGATGGATCACTGGTTGAATATCGTTAACTATAAGAAACTGGGAAACTTTTTAAAAGTGCACATACCAATTTAATATTATCTTAAGTCTATGAATTTCTGTTTCTTTATACATTGCCAATATTACCACTCTCTTATATTACCAGTATTTTAAATTTAGTCATTATAATTGCAGTAGAGTAACATTTTATTATGTTATGATCTTAATTAGTATTTCCACAAAGCAATGCTATTGATTAAGGATATTGAACATCTTTGAAAATAGTGTTGGTCATTCATATTTTGTCTTTCTGATATTTTTATATCTTTTGCCATAAAAATATAGAATGGGGTGAAAGTCATTTATATATTGTTCAAATACTGTTATATGTATTTGTATATATATGTACATATATGTACATGTATGCATATTATATAATATGTATATTATATGTATTTTCTTTTATTTTTTATTTTATTATTTGTATTTTTACTTTTTTTTTCTGTGTTGGGGACCAAACCCAGGGTCTTTTTTCTTTTTTTTTTTTGGTCCAGTTGTGAGGCCTGAACTCTGGGCCTGGGTGCTGTCCCTCAGCTCTTCAGCTCTAAGCTAGCGATCTACCACTTGAGCCACAGCGCCACTTCTGGCTTTTTTTCTTTTTGCTTATGTGGTGCTGAGGAATCGAACCCAGGGCCTCATGCATGCAAGGCAAGCACTCTACCACTGAGCCACCTTCCCAGCCCTTTTTTAATATCTAGCTATCCTTTTATTTTCTGAGCATCTCCTTCACAGAACAGGTGATTGCAATGGCTGAAGAATTCAAACTTACCAGCATTTTCTTCTCTGGCTACAGCTTTTTCCTTTCTCTTATGATTGCTTTTAGAAGCTTATGGTCTTCATCTGCATTTTGGTCTATGCTGCATTTTAAATTGATTTCTAGATTGTATGAGGTAAAGGATGAAGTTTACTACTGTGGCTATAGAGATTATAGATTAATTATTTCAGCACCAAATGTTTAAAAATATTATCACTATACTGTTGAATTATCAATTCAATTATGCTTCTACTAGGCTTCCTTTTCTTTTCTTTTTTGGGGTTCAGTCATGGGCCTGAACTCTGGGCCTAGGCGCTGTCCCTCAGCTCTTCAGTTCAAGGCTAGCACTCTACCACTTGAGCCACAGCACCATTTCCGGCTTTTTTTCTTTTTGCTTATGTGGTGCTGAGGAATCGAACCCAGGGCCTCATGCATGCAAGGCAAGCGCTCTACCACTGAGCCACCTTCCCAGCCCCTAGGCTTCCTTTTCTTGACTGTGTATAACATTTGTTGCTTTTTTTATTGAACACTAGATTTTTTAGCTACTATGTTATAGGAAATTAAGATTTGACTGTTTTCCCTGAGCATCTTGATTTTGTGCTTTGTAAGTTAAGAACTTTGCAAAGCCCAGCCAGGGTGTTTCATGAAACCCCTCCAAACCTGTCTGTGGGTCATGCTAGAAATTGATTTTAGGCCTTTTCAAGGCCAACACTGGAATGGGTCTTACTTTGGAGCATGGTGTACAATCTTAAGACATAGCCCTTCCTGGTGTCTAGTCTCAACTAGATATTAGCAGTATTAAAAAGGAAATGTCTCTACTCTGGCAAGGCTGAACTCCAATGACCATAGCTATTATTTATCCTTCAACTTATGGCACTCTTTAAAAGTTATGAGCTGTTAAGCCTCTGATGATTTGTCCTGAGTGTAAACAGGACATACTGTCAGCTACGGCCTTGAAGTGGTCTATCACATCACATAGAATTCAGGGACACCTCCATATTCTATTCTATTCCAACTGCTTTATCTACCCATAATGTTAACTCCTGCCTCCGCTTAGAGGGACCGCTGACTCCAGTCCTCTATCCTTCAGTCAGAAAGTTGTTCCTAGACTGGGCAAGTGTGGAGCTCCATGAGTTCTTCTCCCTTCAAGGATCATAGGCTTAAGCCATTTCTGAAAAACAGTTGTCTGAGATGTTTATGACAAAAAAATCACTGATGGCTAAAATTCCCTTTTTTTTATGAAGCAACATGTCCTTTTTGTACTCTAGAACAATCACTTTGGCTTCCAAAACAAGTGAATTGGTATGGAATAAGACTGGAGCAGATAGCTAACATGTGGCACTAGCAGTAATGCTAAAAATAATTAAGAAACATGTATTTAGTACTTCCTGTGCTCCCCTCATGATTCCCATTCTAGTATCAATTTAATCATCACAGTATCAATTCCATTAATCATTTTCATTCTATAATATAAGTACTATTTATTTCCATCTTACGGGCAGAAAAAAGCTGAAGGACAGAAATGCTAAGTCCTTTGACTAAGAAATAGATGTAGACTTGAGCCCAGGTTGTATGCCTGTAAAGTCCATGATCTTTAAAACCATTCTTTCAGTGCTATGGTTTCAATAGCCTAAAATAGTGGGGAAAAACAAATTTTGCCTCATGGATCTGAAGAGGATGTATTTCCTTTTCTGAAGGAATATGCCCATGTATTATATACTTGAATGTACAGTGTCACATTGCAATCTAGGCACAATGAGAAGGGATTCAAGATACAAAAGTTTTCAGTCTATAGACGTGGTCTATCACATTACATAACGATAAAAAGACTAAAGACTATAAAGAATTTAAATCATGAAAGCAATTGTTAAGGTCCTAAGCCATGCTAAGGTAAATGGCAAGTACAAGGACAGGAATGAATGCCATCAGTTACAAAGTTAAAAACTATTTTTGTGTGGGCAGGATTTGACAAGAGAAAGTCAGTCATGATCCAGAGAGCCATGGCTAGAAATCTTAGACACTGAATTGCCTTAGAGCCTATGAAAAGTCATTTGTTTATGAAACCACTTTCCCAGATACAAAATGAGCCGGCAGTTATAGCAATCAAGAGCACGTATCATTGAATCAAATGTCAGTTCCTAAACTCACTATGAAAATGTACTCTTGTGCAATTGCTGAAGGAAAGAATTGAAATGAACTAGAGATGCAACGATAAACCTAGCACATGAAAACAGATATTTTCCATTCTTGGGATAATAAATAAAGCAAAGTATCTCTTATTGTAAAATAATTCCAATTGAGAGGTCGACTCACAGCAATCAGGCTGTGAGCTCAGTACATCTGTTCTGGGTCAAGGCCAATAGGTCATGGGTATCAAACTAAAGATGTCTTCTCAATTTGATAATAAACAACCACTCAGATTAAAGCATGCCATAAAAATCACGTTTTATGAAAGCACTGTTGATATTTATTAGTGGAAACTTTTGTCCTGCTGATAACCCGAGCGCATGACTTAACCCATCTGCCCCTTCTGCTGATATTAAAGGGAGTGTTGCAAATGCTGTTTACAGCAGTGAGCTGGTTTGCTGGGAGTGTGTTGTTCTTTATCAGCATTTTATCATGGGGTAACTGAAATGATTATGCTTGAAGCATATTTTTAAGAAAATATCCACAGATATCTCTTCTATTGAGGATGGGCTTACCTGGAGAGGCACTAGAAGCAGAGTAGAATAAGGGAGTATACATACAAAGCAAGATGCATCTACTTAAGATCTGCAAGCAATGAGAGAGTTTCACATAAGAGAAAATGTCATAGAAATAGTAAAATTCTTGGCATGAAATTAACCTAGATTCAATTTTTTAAAAAATAACTAGGGTTGAAGTCTGTAAAGAGAGTATTTTGTTTTGGTTTGGTTTGTTGTTTTGTTGGTTGTGGGGTTTGAACTCTGGGCCTGGACGCTATCCCTGAGCTCTTCAGCTCAAGGTTAGCACTCTACCATTTGAGCTACAGTGCCACTTCCAGTTTTCTGGTGGTTAATTGGAGATAAGAGTCTCATGGATGTTTCTGCCCAGGCTGGCTTTGATCTCAGCCTCCTGAGTAGCTAGGATTACAGGCGTGAGCCACCGGCGCCCAGCTATAGTTTTGTTACTAGGGTTATACTTGATTTCATTTTGGAAGTTCATGACTGTGGGTATACAAGTTCTTTGTTCAATTTTATTAGAAATTATATTCTGTAATTTATCATATGCATTTCTTTCAAAACTACGTATATCTAATTTATAAACAATAGCAATAGTTGACATTGTGAATGGGATAATAAAGATGTATTCATAAAGATTGTATTCATAAAGATGTATTCATCAAGATTGTATTCATAAACTGCTTTGTTAAATGGTAACTCATTTGAACACTTACTTAAAAGACAATAATAACAAAAAAGAAGATAACCACAAGTTAGAAAAGCAAATTCTAGTTTTGGCCAACATCATATGAATTCCCTAAATATTGTTTTTATCCATGTGTTAACATGGACTAAATGATGGTTCTTATCTTTCTCCATTTCAATCCCCTGAATTTGTGAATATAATCTCATTTGGACAAAATGTAATGGAAGATTTTGAAAATTGGTCATTCTTATGAGTACTAAATACAATCAAAAGTTTCCTTGGAAAAAGGATCACAGAAGAGAGATACAAAGCAGAAGAAACATCCATGTGAAGATAAATTGAAATTATTCAAGTATAATGCAGGTGATGGACAAACAAAGGGAAGATCCTCCACTAGAGTCTAACAGGAGACGTGTTCTGCAGATAACTTCAGTCCTGACCATTGACTTCCAGAACTGTGAGTGTGAGAAAATAGATTTCAACCGTTTCAATACAACAAGTTTTGGGAATTCACTGTTATTCTTAGAAACAAATATAATGACCTCATGAGTTCCTCAAAAGAAATATAGATAGCCTAGTGCAAAGCCCTAGTAAACAGTCAATTGTGGTAATACTACATGGACACAAGAAACCTTGTGAAAGTAAAAAGGAGTGTTTTCTGCTTCAGTATAAAAGTTTATAGGTTGGGTTGCCCAGATTATCTCTGTAGATGTAATTAAGGAATTTTACAATGCAAGGAAAAGCCAGTGCCAATGGCTCATGCCTGTAATCCTAGCTCCCAGGAGGCTGAGATTTGAGGATCACAGTTCGAAGCCAGCCCAGGCAGGAAAGTGTGTGAGACTCTTATCTCCAATAAACTACTCAATAAAGCTAGAAGTGGTACTCAAGTGGTAGAGTGCTAGTCTTGAGCAAAAGAAACTCAGGGATAGCACCCAGCCAGGAAGAGGAAGGGGAGGAAAGGGAAGGGGAGGAAAGGGAAGGGGAGGAGGGGGAAGGGGAGGAAGAGGAGGGGGAAGAGGAGGAGGAGGAGGAGGAGGAGGAAGGAGGAGGAGGAGAAGGAGGAGGAGGAGGAGGAGGAGAAGAAGAAGAAAAAGAAGAAGAAGAGGTAGTGGTGGCGGAGGAAGAAGATATTCTTGACTGCTGGTATGAAATAAGACCACCTTTTGTGAAAATTAGATTTAAAAAGCACATTTCAAAGAAAAGCATAGCCTCTAAGTCTTAAATATGAGTGGATACACTTCACATAAGGCAAGGGAAATATTTGTTGGTGAGCTCAAGAGGAAGAAAGTACACAGTAGATAGTAAAGGCTCCAAATTCTAAGATATAGCCCATCTTCTATCTTTTTTTTTTTTTTTTTGGCCAGTTCTGGGGCTTGAACATAGGACCTGAGCACTGTACCTGAGCTTCTTTTGCTCAAAACTAGCACTCTACCACTTGAGCCACAGCGCCACTTCTGGCTTTTTCTGTTTATGTAGTACTAAAGAATTGAACCTAGGACTTCATCTATGCTAGGCAAGCACTCTTCCACTAAACCACATTGCTAGCCTTTCTATCATTTATGACCTGAGATGGATCATTTCTTTTCTTTTTCTCTCCCTCCGTTTTTCCTCCCTCCCTCTTTCCCCCCTTACCTTCTTTTCGTCATTTGGTGAAGAGTACAGGAAAACTGGACTAGTACTATAGAAAACTGAGTAATATGTGAACATTGGAATGAAACAAAATAATCAAGAGTTGTTTTATCTCTGTTTAGATCCAGGAATCCTTTCAAGGTCAAGTTAATGGTCTAAGGGGAATGCATGTGTAAAGAATTGCTAAAGATAAAGCTGAAGTTTTGATGTTCCTTCTTTTAGAAAACTTAACCCACCATGCATACAATTCAACAACTGAAAATATTTTACCTATAAATTTCGTGAATTCTGGGCTAGAAATATTTTAGATACAACTGGTTACAATCATTTGTAATAATACACTGATTAGCCTTTTAATTAAAAATTGAATTAGCAGCAAAATTGCATTTGTATGTAATACATAAACTATTTACATTTGTAAACTGTTTTTATCAAAAACACATTATATTATGATAGAAATTACAGAATGAACTGTCTGAACTTGTAAATAGAATACAAGTGTAGAAGACTTAGGGATAAATACAGAGTAGAATAATGTTTTGAAGCTTCATGGAAAAGTAGTAGAGTTGAACTAAACATTGAGAAAGAGCCAAGAGGTGACCAGGAGAGCTAAACATAAAGGCAAGTCTGTTAAATGACCAGGATTCAAGACACGGTGGGCAAAGGAGAAAGGGACATTATCACTCTCTTATCTCTTCAAGAAGTGAATCTCATAATAACTTTAGTAACTGAACATGATATTCCTTTCACCATACATTTATCAAATGGTAAATAGAGGTTCTAGAACCACCCAAGGAGAAAGAACAGATACTAGGAGACAAATTTTCTAATATACTGAGACTCCTGAGCATGGGGTTAAACTGAACTAGCAGTCAACTAAGAAATCAAATAATATTTTAAAATTAAAGTGCATTCTCTTAGGTTGAAATTTTTGCCCGAGTGGGTAGATTGGTTAGTCTGGACCCCTTGGAGACTTTTAAGCATTCCAAAGTGCCTCCAATGAATTTAGAATGCCAAGAATGTGCACAAATTTGGTATTTAAAATTCTAGACTTGCATTTGCTAATCCAATTAAGTGTAGTTTTGCCAGACACAGTGACTGAAGTACATTTCAAATTATGTCGTTGAACCTGAAAGACTCAAAGAAATTTTTCTCAGGAAAAACTCATTGTAAGTCCTCAGAACCTATATCTAAAATGACTATAATTACCTACATTTGCTAACGTTTCTCTGAAATTATAATTGTTACAACTCTCAACATTTCCTCATCACTGAAAATTATGTGAAAGGAAAAAGAAAAGTGGGAAAAGCTTACTGTTCAAAATGATCTTATCAAAAAATTTTGCATTTAATTTTGTATTTATTTCTACTTTTCTCAAAAAAACACCAAGCATAAATATTCTACTTAAATTATTTAATTATCTATTCCAGCCCACCTGAAAATTTTTATGTATTTAATGGTCTTTAAGTTTTTCATATAAATAGTGTGCATATTTTATCACCTGAAAATGATGGAAGGTCCATCAGAGAGAGATTATATCATCGATATCTTTTATATCCCCTGTCTGCTAAGTACTTTTATAACAGACAACCCACTTGACAAGTGTTCATTTTTGTTATTTCAGCTAATCCTATCTGATGTTTTTATATTAGCAAATGTCCTGTTACTTTACACTATTATGGAATTTACTCTCCTGAATTTGGGGCTTGATGTCTGATATTACTTTGGGGGGAAATTCTCAGTCATTATTTCAGATATTTCTTCTACTTCTTTTTCTGGTATTTCCATTATGCCTAGTTACGCCTTTTATAGTGTGCCACAGCCTTTGAAAATTCTGATCAGTCTTTGTTCTTTTTTGCTTTTCAGCATTTTGGGTTTCTATCCATACATCCTTGAACCCAGCCTACTTATTAATAAAAGGCATTTTCCATTTGCTAACAGTGGTTTTGATCTCTAATGTTTAATTCTTTTTGGTTCTTTACAAGGGATACTGTCTATATGTTTACATTTCCAGTCTATTCTTATATGATGACTACCCTATCTTAATCCCTGCAGCCACAGACCTGATTCTGTCTCATTGAGACAGGGAAATATGTTGGATATCTAATACACCTTCTTCTCTTTCCCTAAAGTGATCCTTGATCTTTTTTGATGATTATATTGAAGATGTAATTCTGTTGGTGTTTTGTGCTGGTGTTAATGCTCTTAAGAGTAAATGACTACTTGGTATATAAAATGAAGAACAATGAAAGTATAAGTACAGCTAGAGGAGATTAGCCTTTGAAAAACTAGAGAGCATTGGGTACCTCAGACTGATTTTGAAAAAGTATTTACATTTAGTCATTGTGGGAAGGAAGAAGTTTAAGGAGAGGAAAAACTTCCTGGTGAGATGAGTGGAGAAACAGGACACTGTAATATCATGAAAGAAAGGAAAAGATAAGTGTTTCTTAAATAAAATGAGGCTGTATGGTTTCAAATTGTATATAAATGGAGAATTCTTAGGAAAGTCTTTGTTTAGTAAATCAAGGTTTTAGATCTTAAAACACACTGTGAAGTAAGCTTTTAACATAGTCCAATACTTTATTTTCTCTCATTTCTATGATAATGTATCATCCTGCAAATCCAAAAATTGCTAATTTTAATGTCTACTGGTAGATCTTTTGTATGAATTAAATAAGCTGATACATTAACTGACAAATCAGTATTGCTATTTATCTCAGCAATTTGCCATTTAAATGTAGTAACTTATCAGATCTGACTCGTCAGGTTCCAAATGAATGACTAGAAGCATTAAGCAAATAAGCATTCTGATTGCCTATTTCTCTGTATTGAATCATTCAAAACCTGATGACCTAAACAACCACAATTGTGTCATTATTATTACCTCTCATGGGTCTAGAGATAGATAGTGCTCAGCAGATCGATTTTTCTCAGGGTCTTTCATATGGTTTCAGAGAGATTTTTAGCAGGAGCTAGACTCATCTCATATATATAGCTGATGCTGGATTTTAGAAGAAACCTCAGCAGGGTGTTAACTACAATAACTGCACATGGGATTCTAGAATTCCTTACAGCACAGTGTCTTGGTTCCAAAAGAGAATGCCACAAGAGAAAATCAGACAAAAGGCATAGCATCTCACATGATCTGTCAGTTAATATTACATTGTGTTATTGCCGTTGTATTCCATATTTTATAAGCAAATCATTAAGGCTGTGTCTTTTTTTTTCAAGGGCAAAGAATCAGACTGTGTCTCTTGAAGGAACGTGTAGAAAAGAATTTATGCACCTGTTTAAAAGCATGGTAGTAACTCATCTTCTCTTGAACATATCCCCTCATCTTTAAATGTAAAAATTAGACCACAACAAAATTATTTACTCTGCAGAGACTTTAGGGGACTTTTTGAATATCTGTTTGGAAATATCCTATGTTTTTATGAGTTTGCTATGTTTAAATTAAAAGATGCATCACTAAGAAGTTGTTCATGTTCTCCTCCTCCTTTCTATTGCCTCCCTTTGGAGTTGGCAACGAGATATGAGATGGCAGCATGAACAAAGGCCAAAAGATGGCAGTGAGCCTGAAAAAAATAGCAATAATGTAGAAGCTGAGAGAGTGGCTAATGTACTTGAGTGATCAGTTGAGTACATGAGAGTTAATCCTGTCTCTATGTGAAGGGCAATGCAAACCAGCCTTTTGCAAATACAAAAGGGATCTAAAAAAATCATTCTGAGGTAAATGTTGCTATTAGGTGCTAGATTGTCATTATCATATATTGGTAGAAATTTGTAGTTCACTTTTTAAATTTTTTAAATATGCATGTGTAAATCTAGAAATATAGCTGTGCGTGCATGTATATACACACAGAAATACCATGTTTGCTGCGTGGTTTTGGAACCTGCATCATTTCAATAGAAATGGAGCATATTAACAACAAAGGTCTTTGTTCTCATTGAAAGTAATCAAGGCTTTTGTGCTAAATTCCAGCACATGGGCAGTTCAAAGTGACCTGGAATATTTCATTGTGCCAGAAAGAAAGAAAAAAGTCCTTAAAGAAAAATGCACACATGTCAAAGTGATATAGGAACAAATTTAAAGTGGCTTTCATTATCAGAAATTACTGGAAGAGTTGGAGCATCAAAATAATGATAATAATGGATAAAATCATCATCCTGAGTTAATGATATATATTACTCACTAAGTGAAAGGGAAGACCCTGGAGGCAGGAGTGAATTACATGAAGAAGCATTCCAAATGTCTCTGGTACCCATTTCTGCTGTATTTAGCCGATGGTACTCACAACTACAACCAGTTGATGAAGTTAGTGAAGATTCAAGCTTGGTTATGTAGATGGTCCTGCATAATAACCAGGCACGTCCTGAAAGTGGACAATGGTAGCACTATCCTCTTTCTGTGTCATCACCAAAGGACGGCAAGAAAGGGAAACCTTCTCAGTGGACAGCTCTGAGCAGTGCACCTGACTATTGACTTTGTTTGGAAAGAGATTAAATTAGAATTACACAACAACTGGGGATTATATAGTTATTCACAGACTGTAGACAGTCATTTGGCGTGATGTGACTTGGAAGGATCATGACGGAAAACTTGCTGACAAGGAAATTTGGGGAAAGAGCAAAATAATGAAGGTATTTTGTCCCACGTTAATATTCACCCTAAGCTGACCCTAGCAGAAGAGGATTTTAATCATTGAATCTATGGGATAACTGATTCTTGTGGATTCTAGTCATCATTTTCCTTGGTCATTTCTGCCATCACCAGTGGGTTAATGAACAGAATAGACATGGTGTCTGTGATAAAGACTATATACAGCTTCAACAAGCCCAAAGCAGCTACAACCACTGTTAACTACCCAATCTGGTCATGGCAGGAAACAAGATTAAATTCCTGACCATCATTCCCCGTGCTGATCAACCAGATTATGTTTGACTGCTCTCACCATAGAAGAAGCTAGATTTTGCTCTTACTGGGACAGCAACTTAATATAAAAATGGATTTACTTTATCTTTATGCCAAGTTTTGGTCACACATGTCATACATGGACTTACAGAATTCCTTCTCTACCATCCTGGGACTGCACATGAGGCTGATACTGAACAAAGAACTCACATCACAACAAAACAAGGGTGATAGTAGGCCAATGCTCATATGAGAGAATGGTGGGATGATTCTCTCAGTCATCATTCCAGGTAAGTGGTTATATACTACAAGGCTTTGGCAAGGTTCTCCAAAAGGATACATAGTTTCTGAATCAGTATTCACTATGTACTGATGTTGGGTTTTTTTTATTGTGAAAATACCAAAATAGGGGTTACAATTACATGAGCAAGATGATGAGTACCTTTCTTATCAAGCATTGTTGCCTCCTCCTTTGTTTCCCCTTTCCATCCCTTCCCATCTCCCCCATCTCCTCCCTGACCCCTGCCAAAGTTGTAAAGTTTGTTTTTCGACATAACGATTTGTACATCTCATTGTTTGCAACAGGCCCACCTGTACCCCTATTTAAACGATTTGTTTTTGCCCTTCCCCTCCACAAATTGGAGAGGGATATACAAAGCAACAAAGAAATCATCTTATAAATATGTTAGAAACAATTGCATGAAAGAAAAAACATTTGAATACTTATCTTAGGGTTCATTTCACCTAACATCAACTTATCTGACCTTTTCTGCTTGTCTCAGACATATACTAATTATTGCAAATAAGGGAAACCATGGGACCTATGTTTCTTTGGGCCTGGCTTACTTCACTTAATAGAATTTTTCCAAGTCTTTGCATTTCCTAACAAATGGGGCAATGTCATTCTTTCTGATGGAATCATAGAATTCCATTGTGTATATATGCCACATTTTGTTGATCCATTCATCTACTGAGGGGCATCTGGGTTGGTTGCATATGGGCTAAAGACTTAAAAAGAAACTTCTCTGAAGAGGAAATAAGAATGGCCAATAGACACATGAAGAAATGCTCAACCTCTCTAGCCAGAAAAGAAATGCAAATCAAAAGAAAACTGAGATACCACCTCACCCCAGTTAGAATGGCTATAATCAAGAACTCTAATAACAGCAGATGCTGGAGGGGATGTGGACAGAAGGGAACCCTACTGCATTGTTGGTGGAAGTGTAAACTTTTTCAACCACTTTGGAAAGTAGTATGGAAGTTCCTCAAAAGACTTCAGATAGAGCTCCCCTATGATCCAGCAATCCCACTTTTGGACATTTACCCAAATGATCACAAACAAGACCACACTAAAGCTACCAGCACAACTATTGCAGCATTATTTACCATAGCTAAGATATGGTTTTTGTTTTCTGTAACCAAGATTCTTAGATCCAAAGACAAGAGATGGGATGGGAATAGGCATATTATTCCCAGTAACACAACAGTAACATGCTTTCCACTCTACTGTCAAACTCTTGCCCTGCCTTGATTTAGAAGTTTGAGCTCAAAAGGGAGGGATGCGTTTCCCTGGGTACATAGTGATGTTTCTATGGAGCTGCAAGTCAAGACGGCTTCTGAATCAGGAGGCTAAGAAAGAAGTTATGGCATTATTTGGGGTGAATAATTCTGGCTACCAAAGAGAAATTGGGCTGCCACTGCACAAAGTAGTAAGAAAAAGTATTTCCATAAGAGATCTTTCATGTGTATGTGTATATATGTGTGAATGTGTGCTGGTTCTGGGGTGAGAACTCAGGGCCTGAGTACTATCCCTCAGCAATTTTTTTTGTTCAAGGCTAGTGTTCTACCACTTGAGCAACAGCTCCATTTCTGATCTTTTGGTAATTAATTGGAGATAAAAGTATCTGACTTTCCTGCCCCCCCCCCCGCCCCAATAGCTTTGAACCATAATCCTCAGATCTCAGCCTCCTGAGTAGCTAGGATTACAGGCATGAGCCACACAAATGCCCAGTTATAGGAGATCTTTTAAAATATACTAATCCATGTCTGAAAAACTCCTATAGTCTAGTCCAGGCAGGATTGCTAATGACTTCAGTTCTTGAAGACTTGAGTCACTCCACAAGGTATAGGTAGCACCACAGCTGTCTAAGGTATTTATTGAAGGCAAAGGTAAGATAGAAAAGGCAGAGGAGCAGGGTAATTATAAGTGCCACATAGTTCTGTATCACCACTAACTAAAATGAGGACTTTGTCAAGAGTAGTTCCTCCTTATTTTGTTCACATTTTTATACGCTCTTTCTTCCCTTATCATATAATAAGATATATATTGATATCATAGTATAGTACATAAGTGTAGTTAATTTTACATGATAATTTTTTAATTATATGACATGGAGAAGAGTAAACCTCCTTTAAAGTTTTCCTTGTGTATCTAGGGAAGAGGTTAGTATATTTTTATTATTAGGTCTAATCATAGTTGTGCAATCTTTATTTAGAGATCAAGTATGCTACAAGGAAATAATATTCATGGTATGCTGACAACAGGTAGTCTTGGAATGGTTAATTTTGTTTGTCAACTTGCCTAGACCATAGGGCACCCAGGCATTTGTTTAAGCATTATTCTGGGTATCTCTGTGATTATGTTCCTGGATGAGCATAGCGCCCCCGTTAATATGGGTGGGCTTCATCCACTTCTTTGGAGGCCTGAACAGAAGACAAAGACAGAGTAAAGAAGATTTCACTTTTTTACCTGTCTTCAATCTGGGACATTAGTTGCCTATGGCCTTCATACTCAGACTAGGATTAAATTTGCATCATAAGTTCTCTTGGCCTTAGGCCTTTGGACTCTGATTGGAACTTAAATCATCCATTCTCCTGGTTCTCACCACTGGCTCTCAGGGTCTCTAGCTAGCTGACTATAGACCATGGGCTACCCATAGCCCTAAAGTAGTTGTGTTTTTATTTATAGATTCCAGATATATCTTTTAAGAGAAACACACACACAAAAAGATGAACCACTATTTGGTATATCTCACAGACTTTGGTACATATTTTCTATTTTCCCCATCTGTAACTTTGAGTAGTGCCTGGATCTGGGCAGAATCTGTTAAATACGTGCTTCCATGTAGGCATTTTCTTACACATAACCTTGTATCCCTTATATATATGAATATATATATATCTTTATATCTATATAGATATGTATAGCGATAGGCAGATTAGATAGATTAGATGTAAAGATTAGGTAGATAGATAGATAGATAGATAGATAGATAGATAGATAGATAGATAGATATCCTACTGATTCTACTTCTCTGGAGAATTCAGTAATACAAGAAGAACTCTTCATACTGTGGAATTAAAAATAGTAAATACATATCTTTGGCATCTCTCATAAAAATGGTTTATTCAGAAGATGTTCTTTAAAGAATGCTAAAGATAGTAGCTGGAGCTTTAGTGCTAAAAATATTAACAAAATCCTGGAATATTATCATTTCTCAGTGGTGATTACAGCAGAGAGAGTGGTCAGGCACTAACTGATCAAGGTAAGTATGACTCATAGTAGGATAAGTGAACATTGTCTGACTCAGTAATGCCAGGCGATGAAAAGTACATATTACTTCTGCTGTATTAATTACTGCTAAGAAACCATGCCTGAGAGGAGGCAAAAGGGAAACATCAGATAGGTCCACACTGAAGACAATTCTTCAAAACTAAAGATCATGGAAGCCAGAGGACAGTTGAATTATTCTGGGTTAAGAACAGATATAACTAAAATTAAAAAGACATATGGCTGCAAAATGTCGCTCGTGATCTGTACATGATCTGCACTTTGACAAAGGTGATGGGAAATATATGGTACAATTGATGGGGTATATGGTCTGCGGATTTGATAGTCCTATTGATTTCTCTAGATGAGCATTTGGTCATGTAGGGATATGTTTTGGGAAAATACACACAGATATGTTTAAAGTTGAACAGAGAGAGAAAAAAGTGATTTAATATGAATATTTGGAGAACTTGGGGGAGGGTTACTTCTTGTTATTGTTACTATACTTTTTCTATTCATCAGAAATCATTTGAAAATAAATTATGCAAAGACATTATTAGAAGTCTATTAGAAGATTAGATTATTAGTCATTTATATCAAACTTTCCCAACTCATAATCAAATTCATCCATAATTTATTTTCATACTTTTAATGACCCCACCACGAAGCCATTCATATCTTTGTCTCCATTTTCCAGTATCTCTCCCAGAAAAAAAAAAAAACAGAAAAAAGATATAGCTTGCTCTATTGTATATGATACAGATTTTCATGTATATCTTCCCTTTTCTTACTTCCTGAGTAGTGCCCCAATCTGATCAGAAACTGTATTATTGTAAGCATTTCCCTCCACTTTTTTTTTTTTTTTTGGTCCGGTCGTGGGGCCTGAACTCTGGGCCTGGGCACTGTCCCTCAGCTCTTCAGCTCAAGGCTAGCGCTCTACCACTTGAGCCGCAGCCCCACTTCCGGCTTTTTTCTTATGTGGTGCTGAGGAATCGAACCCAGGGCCTCAGGCATGCAAGGCAAGCGCTCTACCACTGAGCCACCTTGCCCTCCACTTTTTTTTTTAATCGGTCGTGGGGCTTGAACTCTGGACAGCTTGAACGCTGTCCCTGAGCTCTTCAGCTCAAGGGTAGCACTTTACATTTGAGCCACAGCGCCATTTCCAATTTTTCTGGTGGTTTATTGGAGATAAGAGTCTCACAGACTTTCCTGCCCAGGCTGGCTTTGAACCACAATCCTCAGATCTCAGCCTCCTGAATAGCTGGAATTACAGGTGTGAGCCACTGGCACCTGGCCCCTCCACATTTTTAGAAACATCATTTAACTTCATTTTGAAATGTCCATATTCTTACATAATGTACAGATTAGAATCACCCCTTCCATCCCCTGCTCCCCTAGTTCCTCCCCAAAGCAACCAACAAGCTTCATTGTTGGATTTTCACACATGTATAAAGTATTTTGACCATATTCACTCTCCTTCATCCTCACAATTTGCCTTCGCCCTCCTACTACTAGTCACACTCTACAAGGACTTGTTTCACATTCTTGTCATTCATTTCTCTTTCTGCATTTCTTTCTTTCATCTTCCTCTCCTTCTTCACATCTTCCTTTCCTTCTTTCTCTTACTTTCCTTCTTTTTCCCTTTTTTCTTTCTGGACCATATTTGTTATGTACATTTAAAGCCTGGAAGCTAAACTGTTGTCAAGTGTATCTGCAATCACAATAAGGGAGAAAAAATCCCAGTATAAAAGCATACCACTGAATCAAAGAAACTAGCTTCATAAATCAAGAAGCTAAAATACAGAAAAATATCACATTCTTCTCAGATGCCCCTAAGTCTAAACTGGTGATGTCCAGTTGCATTTGCCATTACCACAAAAAATGTTTCTTCGTTCCAGAAATGCACATTCATTTGATTCTTATGAAACTACAACTCTCCAATCCAAATCAGAACCCAGACCGTGGGCTTTGGAGACTGTTTTGATAACAACTGAAATATTCAGAATGTTTTACAGACACTATATTTTGAAAGAGCCAGTAAAGGAAATAACTTTACTCAACAAAAGATTCTCCCATAGGGACTTATGTTATGATTCAGTCAATACCAATCAAGAAAGTGGGCTGTAACAAGTGTGATTCTTTACCCAGAAGGCAATTGTGCATAGAAGTAAAGAAAACAGTTAAAACAGATTAGAAGCTACACAAACTCACAGATTTTTGCCACTGGATCATATTATATGTAAGGCTGCACCAAATATTTTTAATTCCTTATCCTTAAAAAAGTAAGAAAGGAAAAGAAAAAAAAAGAGGCATTGGCATAAAATACACAAAAATCTTTCTCTAAGTGAATGGTGCACATTTTCTTCATATTTCCTCTAACTTTTTACAATTTGGAAAGCACCTTTGCAGGCTAACAAATATTTATGTATAGTTGAATCTCATCAAGCATTTTCTTGTGTCTTGCTTTGCCTGATGCTTCTTAACATATGATGATCTGGTGGTGACTGGTCACAAGTGAAGAGCAATGAAAAGAAAGTACCCAAAAGTACCAAACCCTTCTGATGATCTGGAGTTAAGTGGTGCATGTCTTTCTACCATCCCAAAGTAAAGAACAAAAATGCTTCTCAAAACAAAGCAAAATCTTCTCACATTCTGTGGACTTTCTATTTATCTTGTGAGCTATGTGATTTGCTATGCAGAAACATTTCAGTTTGATACAATTCCATTCATTACCAGCTATGCATGTGGCAAGGGCCTCATATTTAAAATATATTTAGAGCTCAAAAAATTAACTCCTCTCCCCAAAGTAACCCTCAAAGAGACAACAACCTAATTAATAAATGGGCTAAAGAATTAAAAAGATACTTCTCAGAAGAAAATGAAAGAATGGCCAATAAACACATGAAGAAATGTTCAACACTTCTGGCCACAAAAGAAATGTAAATCAAAACAACATTGAGATTCCACCTCACCCCAGTTAGAATGGCCATTATCAAGAAAATAACAATGTCAGAGGCTATGGCCATTATCAAGAAAATAACAATGTCAGATGCTAGCACAGATGTGGCCAAAAGAGAATTCTTTCATTCTTGGTGGGAATTTAACTTGTATAACTACTCTGGAAAACAGTGTGGAGGTTCCTCAAAAGACTAGTTATCTGAGGCTGGGAAGGTGGCTCAGTGGTAGAGTGTTATCCTTGCATGCATGAGGCCGTGGGTTTGATTCCTCAGGGCCAGATAAGCAGAAAAGGCCGGAAGTAGCACTGTGGCTCAAGTGGTAGAGTGCTAGCCTTGAGCTGAAGAGCTGAGGGACAGTATGCAGGACCAGAGGTTATGCCCACGACCAACAACAACAACAAAAAAAGGACTAGGTATAGCTGGGTGCCAGTGCCTCATACCTGTAACCCTACCTACTCAGAAGGCTGAAATCTGAGGATCATAGTTCAAAGCCAGCCTGGGCAGGAAAATCTGTTAGACTCTTATCTCCAATTAACCACCAGAAAACCAGAAATGGCTCAAAGTGGGAGAGCCCTAACCTTGAGCTGAAGAGCTCAAGGACAGTGCCCAGGCCCAGAGTTCAAGCCCATGACCAACAACAACAATAACAAAAAGACTAAATATGAGCTTCCTTATGACCCAGAATTTCCTCTGATGAGCATTTATCCAATAAACTATAAACCAAGCCACACTAAAACTACCAGTGCAACCATGTTCATTGCAGTATTGTTTATCACAACCAAGATAAGGAATCAACCTAGATGCCTGTCAGTGTCAAATAGATCAAGAAAATGTGGTATAACATACGCATGGAATTTTACTCACCATTTGTATGGAAATGGAAATACTTGAAACAATTATATTAAGCAAAGTAAGTCAGACCCAAAGAAACACAGGTTGCATGGTTTCCCTCATTTATAACTAGAATGTGCCTATAAATCTACAAGTAAACACACTGGATCAAAACAAAACACTGTGACATGATAAGTCATACCGGTCTCTAGGCATTCACATATAGTGAGACCAAAGGAGGATATTCTTAGAAGAGGATCACAAAGGCTCAATGCTTATGTGCATATCTGATCATATAAAACAATATCAAAATGAACCCCAAGAAATGGAAACAAGAATGCTTTTTTCTTTGCTGCTCCTTTTGTTTTCCTCTTGTTTGTTAGTTTGTCTGTTTTGGGGGAAGTTAAAGAGGAAACACAGAAAGGGTATGGCAAAGGGTTGACAAATGCAGCAGTGGTACTTATTAGATACTATGTTGAAAATGAACTATGCAGTTTGTGGGTGTGGATGGGAAGGAACAACTGGGAATGAGGAAAGGGATGACAATGTTTAAAAAGAAATGTACTTTCTCTGACTTATGTACTTTAACCCCTCTGCACATCATCTTTACAAGAGCAATATATATATATATATATATATATAATATATATATTATATATATATTAAAAAAGAAGCAATAAAAGAAAGGCATCATATGCATCTTTTAGTATATTAGTCAACAATGATGGTACCACATGACATGTCATGTGGCTTTAGATCAGTGTACAAATCTTATATTTCATTCACTGAAAGGCCAAATTTGCTATTTGTTTAGGTCACAGGGAGTAGAGTATAAGAATTTCCATCTCAGAAACAACATCTCTATAAAAGTTACAGCCTCAGATGACACAACAAATAGAGAAGAAGGTTGATTCACCAGAGAGATTTATAAAAATGGCACTAGCACACTTTTCTTTGCACATAAGACGACTCAAAGTCATAGCAAAATGTATTGGGCAACTTATAAATGGAGCATTGGAAGGGAATAGGCGAGAAGTTAAAGCAGGTGGGGGTAGAGGGTAATGTGAGTGAATATTATAGAAACAGACTCATTATATGTGAAAATAGTATAATGAGACCCACAAAAATGTATTTAAAAGGAGATAGAGTGAGGAAAAGGGTTAAGAAAGTAATATTGATGGATGGAATTGATCAAAGTAACATTATACCCAAGTTCTAAATATTACAATGAAGTCCCTTTGTAATAATTAATATATGCAAATAAAGCATGATAAAAAACAAATAAAAGTAAATGTTGATTCTGTTTTAAAGCATCTTTGATGACTCAATGATTGATGGTTTCTTGCTCTTATTGATCTATGTTAGCATCAATTGATCTAGTTTATCACTCTTATTAATGGTAGGAGGGACTGTTGCTGTTGCTGCTGAAAAAAATATAGATCATCAGGAAGATTATTGGTAACAATCAAGATGTGACCTTAGTTATTTAGATAAATATTAACCTTAATCTCAGGCAAAAATGTATTTTGCCACCTTGCCCCAGCTTTCTAGAAACACTAGGCATTTGTGGAAATGTGATTCTTGCTCTGAGAAGCCTGTTTTCCTTTTTTTATGGCCCAGGGAAAGATCATAAAAGTTAAGTTTGAGAATCCCATTCAGGTGGTCTAACCTAGCTTCACACCTCCACAACCACACCGGCCACTTTTGATGAGGTCCGCTAATGATATAAAGTTTACACATTTATAAAAATTCTTCAGGGGAACCGAGGTCAACATGATTTTTTTAATAAATTACAGAGCAAATTTCTAGGAGTAAACAATCAAGGGCTCTCCCTCCTGCCCTCCTATATTTATCTTCTCAACAGCAGCATCATTAAAAGGAATAATTTTTTAGTTCCTAATTACACAGGGATTTGGGCTATGTGCAGAGATGTAGAGTCACATCCTGTCCTTTAGGTGTTTCAAATCTAAAAACATTTTTTAAACACACACACAAAATAGAATCTAAATTGAGAATGCCAGCCATACAAATAAACAGAAGGCCATCCACAATCTCTTTGAAGATGTTCTCATGTAAAACCAGAATTCTTACTACCTCTTAAAAGGATGTGTAGATTTCAATAAAGGATATTGAGTCTGGGCATAGTGAAAGAGGAGGAAGATAGGGAAGAATAAATTGAGGAGACATTCTAGGTGAGGTGAACAGAAACATACTAAGGAGAAGGTGGGAAGATGGTTTGAGCAATGGTGATTAGGGCCATTTGATCAGAGCAGGGAGCTCTTGAGGGTAACAAAGCGCAAAGAAGCATTATAGATGACACTGAACACCAGTTGAAGAGTTGAACTTTATCCCTTGCTGCAGAGTGTCACCAAAGGAGACATTTCATCAACAATTGAGGAAAACCACATGTCAAGGTGAATTTACCAAGGCTGGTGTTAGCATGATGACCTGGGGCCACCTTTTAATATGACATAAATAGCTCTGGCCTTCCCACTAGTTACAGAATCCCGTTCTGTTTTTCACAAACTGGACATTGATAGAGCTGCCCCTTTGCGGCAAGGCCTCGTGGGCATGCCTTTGGAGTCCTCAAGTTGGTAATCTCTAAGCAGACATTCCAGACACTTAGAGGAAAACCAAGGCAGTCATAAATAGCATCAATTCAATTTGCATAGCACCTTTCCTCCAAAATACTTTAAGTGCTAAAGAGAGTCTGGCTCTTCACAACAAGGCCATGCCAAAACTCACTAAACAAACTGCTTGCTTAAGACGGATGAAATCCTCAGACAAATGCATCTGTAAACGTTTACCTCCATCATTACGGCTTGCATAGGGGAAGGATCCAGATCCAGAAAGTGGCCTAAAAGTACAAGATCTCCAACTCATCAGCAGAGGCAGAAAGGCTGCCCAGCCTGTTAGAACGGGGATTATGTCCCGTTCATTTTTTGTTGTCGTTGATATTTCTCCACGGAAGAAATTAACTCCTATCTTTTTAAACATGATATTGTAAGATGACAATTTGTAGTTGTGTATGCTTATGGAGAACAGCAGAGTATGATCCTCTATGTGAAACAATTCAATCAAGGTAATAAGCATACCTCTCATTTTAGTGTTTGTGCTAAGAATGTGTCCTTAGCAATTTTTAAAATATAATACACTGCTGTTAACAATGTTAACTCTACTGTGGGAAAAGTATCTCTCAACACAGTCTTATTCTGGCTGAGATGTGTTCTTTCTCCATCATCTCTGTTTCCTTCATCCCCCAGCATCTACTTCTGTGAGGTCAGTTGTTTTAGACTGACCATGTGAGAATATTCAGTATTTGTCTCTCTGATCCTGATGTATTTCATTCAGCATATATATGTTCTGCATCTCTAATTCACAAGATAGAATTTCCCTTTTTTCAGCTGGTTAGTATTCCCTTCTGCGTATACCTTATACCTTCTTTATTTATTTATGTGTTGCAGGACATTTCAGATGGCTCCATAATTGGTGAGTTTATGAGCAATGCTTCAGTGAACATCAGAGTATAGAGACATCTTTTTTGACCTACTAATTTGGGAACTTTCAGAGAAACATCCAGAAATGGGATTGTGGATCAGATGAAAGTTCTATTTTACTTCAGGGAGGGAAGCTCCACAGAGTTCTCCACAATGGTGATACTAGTTTGCACCTAACAGTATATAAGAGTTGTTTCTCCTTTACATTCTTGACAACACTTGTTAGTTACCTTTTGTCTCTTGATAATAGCCATTCTGAAAATATAAAGTGATACCTCATCTTGGTCTTAATCTGCATTGATGGTTAGTGATAGTAACCATTTTTTATATATATGTTGGTGCTTTCTATTTTTTGTCTCCTCAGGTCTCTTGTCTGCTTTTAAATCATGGTGTTTTCTTGCTGTTGAATTACTTGGGTTTCTTATACATTTTACATATTAACGACTTAAAATGTGCATAGATTAAAAATATTTCTGTCTAATACATAGGTTGTCTGTGTTCACCGTGTGGTTTCCTTTGCTGTGCAGAAATTTTTCATCTTGAAACAATTCCATTTGCCAAGCTTTGCTTTTTTGCCAGCATTTTAGGTTGGATGCAGCGTATCTGCTTGTTAGGTCCGCTGGCTGCTCTGACAGTGATTTCAGGGGATGCACTTGATTAAGGAGCTGATATAATCCTCAGCTCTTCATACCCATATGAATTACTATTTTATTCCATACCAGAA
Organism: Dipodomys spectabilis; assembly: GCF_019054845.1. Lineage (NCBI taxonomy): Eukaryota > Metazoa > Chordata > Mammalia > Rodentia > Heteromyidae > Dipodomys > Dipodomys spectabilis. The sequence goes on along the minus strand of NW_024870815.1, from coordinate 3,428,603 downwards.
ATGTCACTTTATATTGTAAGAGAATTACTTCTGAGGGAAGAATTTTCAAATAAATAGCACATTGTTTTTCTATGAAAAATTCTGATGAACAGCCTAATTATATCAATTTGTTGAGTATAAATTCAGAGTAAAGAACTGATTTAGTACTTGTAATTGCATATGACAATAGACTTGGAGAGAGAAAGGTAATATCAAAGGAAAGGGAGATTTGGGTCATTGATCACAGTATCCAGGCTCTATACTTTTTTCAAGACACACTGTCAAATTATTATCATTGTACTTCACTTTGAAGAGGGAGGTTGCAATGTCTTATAATTTGTATAGAAAGTGTCCTTCTTGGGGCTGGGAAGGTGGCTCAGTGCCTTTCATGCATGAGGCCCTGGGTTCGATTCCTCAGCACCACATAAGCAAAAAAGAAAAAAGCTGGAAGTGGCGCTGTGGCTCAAGTGGTAGAGTGCTAGCCTTGAGCTGAAGAGCTGAGGGACAGCGCCCAGGCCCAGAGTTCAGGCCCCATGACCAGACCAAAAAAAAAAAAAAAAAAGAAAGAAAGGAAAAGAAAAAGTGTCCTTCTTCTGCATCCAAAGATTCATGTGTTGAAGGCTCGGTTCTCACCTGGCTATTGAGAGGTGATTGAATTGTGAAAGCAAGAATTACATCAGGGGGTTAGCCCACTGGGGAATTCATACCTGAATGGATAATGAGAAGGGGGGTCCTGTTGTTTTAAAGACTACAGTTACAATGATGAACATATTTGTATTCCACAATTATAAAAATTAAAGATGAAAGGCATAGTATTGGAAGGTGGGGGGAAGGTGGTCTTTGTATAAAACAGCAAATATCTTGCCTGAAGCCTTTTTCTCCTGGGTGGAGAATACTAGTGATGAGGATAGATATTAAGTAGGAGATTTTCAACTGAAGTATAAAAGATACCACATGGTTTCTCCTCACTGACTTATAGAAAAGTGCCATACAAAAGAGATAAATTGAGCAAGAAACAGAAAAGCCAAAAGGAATTAGCACCTCAAGATTTGGAAAACTCTCAGTCTGTTCAGACAGTATGCTATGGAAATAAGCCAATGATATGACTGGACAAATATTTGTTAGAGTGATTAGGCTAAATGTCTCACTTATGGATTCGATCACCCATATCGGCAGAAGCCAGGAATACAGATGTGGCTAGCCAGGAAGAATTTCTGGAGTACCAAAAGTATCTAATGGTGTAGATTCCTTTTTCAGGCATAGGATATTTTTAATTGAGACTTTTTATTAACAAAAATTTATTTCATTAAGATTTTTATTAACACAAGTTGTATAAGAGGGATTTCACTGTGATTTCCAATATGCACAAACAATACATCCCGTCAACCTCACTCCCTCTACAACTCTCCCTTATTCTCCCCTATGCTCTCTCTTTTTTTAAATTAATGTATTTTTATTGTATCCCCTGCTCTTTCTTAAAACAATTGCAACAGATTCTCTTGTTCTCTTTACTCATTAGATATCAAGTACTTCAATCCTATTTACCCTCATTCACCTTCTCCCCTTAGAGCATTCCGAGTTTATTCTACCAGAAACACAAACAGCTTGCACTGATGGAGACAGAGAGCATGAGCAAGAAGGATCGTAAGGGGAAAACTACACTTCTAGTTTTCCTTGGAGGTAAGCATAGTCTTACAATTGGCATTTTTGTCAATGGACTTAGCAGCAATACACAATCTACAACTCTGTCAACCCTCTTGCCACTCTGGACTCAGACAACATGTAGAACACCTTTAGAGTCCTATGTTGAATTTGCCTGAGCCCCAGGAAGACATCACCATAGAAGAGAACTAGGAAATCATCATCCCTAAATTGCCATTTAGAAGTGACTTGCCCAGAGTTAAAAAGAAATATATTTTCCAGTTAAACCACTAAAACAGAGATTTATTTGTATCTAGAAACTAGAGTTAACTTAAGTACACTGACCAGTTAGCATTTTGGCTATTATAAGAGGGCCTCTATTATACATCCAGAAAAAAATGTGACATATATATTATGACACATACAAATTATATGTCACATATGACATATATTACATATAAATATTTTTCTGGAAGATATATATATATATATATATATACATATATATATATACATATATATATATATATATATATATATATATACCTTGTTTGCTCCATGGGATCTGAATGGAAATGTTTCTTTTCTATCTTTGGTCAGCTTCAACATCAAGGACAAAAAGACAGAGTTACTGACTATATGTTTAAAATAGTTTTCCATGAAAATTCATAGCTTTGTTAATTAGCATCTAATTATACTAACAATCTTATTTCATGAATTGCATGAATTATTTTATTAAATTACCACTATCCATTCAACTATTAATGGAAGTATATGATTGCTCCCTTATGGTATACAGCTTGTCCTGAAAGAGTGAACTCCTCAGGAAACGCAAGCTGAGTTCAACAGGTCAAGGTACATATAATGCATATAAATGCAGGAAGTGAGGGACAAAGTGTCCGTGTTTTAACTGTCATAACATGTCTGGAATGTCCTTAGTTTCTAACTCCATGTTCTTTTCTCACTTAATCTCCTCTCCTTTTTTAGTTTTCTCTTCACCAAAAGTGTAATACAAGAACCTGTTGGAAACTAATATATTAAAATAGCTCCAAAACCTTTTTTTCCTTCACTGATAGCACTTTGGAGCTGTGGGGGTAGCGGAAGGATTTAAGTTATTCTTCAAACTTTCCTCATGGGAGTGTTCTGAGTGCCAAATGAGTTACTCAACCTTTGGTCGTGAACTGAAAGCCTCCTCATCCTTTGGCCAGCTTGGCTTCTCTCCAGGAAGTTGTTATTGCATCCAACATTTACTGAGAACAGAGATGTAGAGGGGAGGGTAGCATAGGTGACAGAAAGTGGAGTGAGGAAATGACAAGACAAAGAATGACAAACCTTGCTGGTGGACAGTTCAAGTGGAATGTGAAGGGAACTATAAAACGAGAAGTTACTAAGCAAAAGAAGACCTGATGTTGAAAACTCTAAGCTGATACACATTGTAAAATTTGTTAAAACATGCATGGAGAGAATACCAAGGCTAATAATGGGGTAGCCTTTAGTGACCCCACGGTTGGTACATGATTCATGGATTCAGACAGCCATCTCAGCAGAAGCTATGGGTAGATATGTGATTACCCAGGAGGGATCTATGGAGAACCCAGATCTAATGGTGTGGATCTCTCTTTAAAATACTTGAAAGATTGATTAGGGTTTTGAGAACATGATACCAACAAGAACACTGAACCATAAAGACTTTAATGGGGCAAAGTTTGCAAAGGCGTCAGGCGTGTCGACGCTGCCACTAGGGTGAAAGCATGCATAGCTCTTCAAGAACCAGAAAGAGTGGCACAGTGACAAAGCTTCTAGCTGAGAGAAAGGGGACACCACTTCAGAGGCACAAAGGGTGGGTCCCCTAACTCCAACAGGGTGGGTGCCCTAACTACCTCCAACAGAGAAGATGCCTGGAGCCACAGCTGGCTGCTCCTAGACTTTGATTCTTCATAGAATTTGCTCAGTTGGCTTTCAGACTTGCTTGGGACTCCTAGCCATTTTATTCCTTTCAATACTTCCTCTTCGTAGCTAGGAAGGTGGCTCAGTGGTAGAGTGCCTGCCTTGCATGCATGAGGCCCTGAGTTTGATTCCTCAGCACCACATAAGCAGAAAAAAAAAAAGCTGGAAATGACGCTGTGGCTCAGGTGGAAAAAAAATTCAATACTTCCTCTTCGAAAAGAAAATCTGTCCCACAATCGATTTTAAGAACAGATAATATGCATTTCAGATCCACAGAGAGGGACTTTTTCCCCAGGAAGGACATACTCACATCTCACTGATAATTTTGGGGACTTAGATTTGATAGAGAAATGAGTCAAAATTTTGGAAGTGTTGAGAAGGGGTAAATGTGTTTTGCGCCTAGAAGGGCATGGATTTTTCTGGTCTGAGAGTATTCTGTAATAGAATGGATTTGTCCTCCCAAAAGATATGTTCACCCCCAATACTTTGAAGGCAACTATATTTAAAAATTGGGTCTTTGAAGATGCATTCAATTAATGTGCAGTTGTGTGGAATTAGGATGATCTTTTAACTCAGAGATACGTTTTTAAGAAAAAGATGAGGGAAATTTCTAATAATAACAAAATATGAGCAAGAAGAGATAAAAATCAATGAAGTAATTATTAGGCAAAAAGAAACCAGAACTTGATGATTTAGAAAACTCTCAGCCTATCTGTGTTATACAGAAAAGCAACATGGAGAGAGAATACATAGAGACATACGGAGAGATGATAGCCACATGAAAGTCAAAATAAGAAATCGGAGTAATGTATCTATGAGCCACAAAAGCAAATAAATAAAATAAAAATGCAAAGATTTTCAGTCGTAGGTAAGAAGGGACAATAAAGGATTCTAGGATTCTTCTCTAGTTTCTAAATGAAAAATGACCCTGCCTGGTCCTCCAAAACTAAGGAGGAATAAATTTTTACTTAAACAAATCAAAAACCAAACCACTTACTGAGAAGTTGCTGGATACACTGAGAATTCACAAATACCAAGGTCTCTCTGTTCTGGAGAGACCTAAGTAATATATTAAACAATACAGGATGTCCAAACTAGAAGTATAAGCAGAATTTTTACAAGCACGCATGAGAAAAACCAATGGGTTCTGTGGAGATAAGGACAAAGGAATGAGAGCAAATCTACATTTAAGCTAACCTTAGCGTTAAGATGTTGACACACAGAGTCTGGAGAAGAAGGGTCCTGAGGAGAATGTAGTCTCTAAAAAAGCCTCATAGTCATTGAAATAAAATGATGTCTTCAGGGAAGAAGAGGGAAGAGTTCAACATGGTTGGATATACTGGGAGAGATAAAGGGAAAAGTAGCAAGGAAATGGTAAAAGTAGGAATGGGAAGATTTCTATGTAACTTATAACTTGGGGAGAGATGCAATGTATTTATTCTCTCTACCAATGAAAAGGTATTGATTGTTCTTCCCCCAAAAGGTGATGAGTGTGATTACGTACATTCTGTATATCTGATCCATTATCAGATATATAAGAAAGAGAATGAGTATGTAGAACTGAGCTAGGGTACAAGAGATACATGAGTTCAGGCCACTTATAATGAAACTAGATGTTTCATTCTGGGGTTTCCAGTGAACCCGGGCATGCTGTTATCATGAGAAAGCATAAGAGAGTAAAAATACACATGGTTTATCATAAGGTCTATTTTAAGACTCAAAAGTTTGGGCCAGAGTGTATGATAAATGTTCAGTGAGTGGGAATAGATACTACATTTGTGAGTAGATGACATGAATCTATTTTTTTTTTTGGATTGACGATTACATGCTGTACCAGAAAGTGTGAAACCTACATGAAGACTTCAGCACAGGATCCCCCCAAGTCCTCTCAGCCAGAGATTCCCTGAAATGACCTCAAGCATTCGCTCTGCTCACATTCCCTAATGAAAGCAAGCTAGGAGGCCAGAGTCAACATCAGCAGAACAGGAAAACAGAAGCTGTTCAGAGAGCAGGGGAGAACACACGGCGAAGACGAGCAGGAAAAGGAGTAATTGACAGGGCACCAGTGGCTCACGCCTGTCATCCTAGCTACTCAGGAGGCTGAGATCTGAGGATCGCTGTTCATGAGGATCTGTGTTCAAAACCAGCCTAGGCAGGAAAAGTCCTTGAGACTCTTATCACCATCACCAATAAACCACCAGAAAACCGGAAGTGGCGTTGTGGCTCAAGTGATAGAATGCTAGCCTTGAGCTGAAAACCTGAGGGACAGTGCCCAAGCCCAGACTTCAAGCCCCAATGACAAAAAAAGGAATAATTGTGAAAAGAAAATAAAAGTGAGCCCAAACTGTGTTGCAACATTTTCCCCTTTGTGAGGCATTCTACAATTATTCCTGCTTACCATATTCCTTCTTTTTCGGTCCCCTTTTATCTGGATTATAAGTTCAAAGACTCCAAGTGGATATCAGAAATCATAGATATTATGAAAACCCTACACAGCCTACCTTTTACATCCTGTGATCCTGTGATAAGGTCAAATTTATCAATTAGGCATAGTAAAAGATGAGCAATAATACCTATTAATAAGAGAGAACTAAAATGATATATGATAGTAAAAGTTATGTTAGTCATGGTTTTCCCAGAAGTTTTGTGATTTTGTTTTTGGCTGTTTATACTGTGTGGCCTTCTTGGATGCCAAAGGTAAGCTGCCCTTCCATGTTCCATGCCCTGGCATCTCATTTGCACTTTCATGAATGCAGATCCCATGGGCATATTCTAAAAGAGCCAATTCATTGTAATTCAGGACTTGCTTTGGATGGTACTCTTTCTCCTTGAGCCATTTCTTCGCCTCTACTGGAATTTCAATAGCATCTTCTTCATTGGAAGATGTAGTTCCCCAAGGATTTTAAAGCCCAGTTTTAGGCTTGTTCCAGTATCTGTGCAATCATCTCTCACTTGCAGCAATTGGCTTTTTCTGGTGTTTTTTCTGTTTCTGTTTCCTGCCCACGTTTAAAGCCATAACTTCCTAACATTGATTATTAGTTGTTATATGAATGAACATTCTAATCTAGCTGGGCATAACAGTACGTGCTTGTAATCCCAGAATGTTCCTTCTGAAGAAGATCATAATTTCCAGACCAAACACAATGGTTTTGATTTAGAAAATTTATTCCTGCTCTTACTTCATATATTTTATTCCACTGTAAAATTGCTTTACTTTTATTAAATGGATTGCTTGCTATAATAATTGAAACTTGAGGTGAGATGTGCTAATTTTCAGGACTGCTGCTCTTCTATTTAGGGCAGTGTTTAGCATAAGGAAGACGATGTCAACTATGATCTTTCCCATGAAGCACTCTGCAGTGGAACATGGCCATTCTCCAAATTATTTAAGGGGGAGAAAAAACCCTGATGAACTGACACTGGGACAAAGTTGTTTCCATGGCAATTGGACTATCAGAAAACACAAAGAACAGATTCTCTCTCTAGCTAATTTAAGTAGTCCTATTTTTAACTCTTTGCTACTGGCAGTCAAGATCAACAAGAGTGCAACTTATCCATGTGTTTACTTTTTGAAACAACAAAACATAAATCATGGTCTAGTTATCATTTCTTGAAAAGATGACTATTAATCCCCAAGGAGAGAAGAGGAAAAATGGAGATCTGAAAGGAATGTTTGTCAAGAGCCTAGGGCAGAAGGGCAGTAAAGATTAAAGATGGTACAACACAACTTTCAATCATGGTTAACAAACATGTACTGACTGCCTACTATTTAGGGAACCTCAAGATGTTAAGGAAAGCTGGCTTAAATATCAAGGAATTCAGAGCCTATCACTCCAGGCCCTCAAGTAAAGAGAAAATTCCTATACTCACTGTAAAAAAAATCAATGGTGCTGATATACTCAGATACTAATCTCAATGTGGAGACTGGCATCAAAAGACTATGGTTTGAAATCAGCCCAGGCAAGGAAGGGCAGAAAAGTTATAAGAATTCACCTCCAATCAGCTAAACAGAAGCCAAGCTATAGGTGTGGTTCAAATGGTACATTAAGAAAGCTGAACCACAACCACTTTGGAATGTAGTATGGAGGCTCCTCAAAAGACTCCACATAGAGCTTCCCTATGACCCAGCAATCCCACTTTTGGGCATTTACCCAAATGATCACAAACAAGACCATACTAAAGCTACCAGCACAACTATGTTTATTGCAGCATTATTTACCATAGCTAAGATATGGAACCAACCCAGATGCCCCTCAGTAGATGAATGGATCAAGAAAATGTGGTATATATACACAATGGAATTCTATGCCTCCATCAGAAAGAATGACATTGCCCCATTTGTTAGGAAATGGAAAGACTTGGACAAAATTCTATTAAGTGAAGTAAGCCAGGCCCAAAGAAACATAGGTCCCATGGTTTCCCTTATTTGCAATATTTAGTATATGTATGAGTCAAGCAGAAAAGGTCAGATAAGTTGATGTTAGGTGAAATGAACCCCAAGATAAGTATTCATTTTTTTCTTTCTTGCTATTGTTTCTAACATATTTATAAGATGATTTCTTTGTTGCTTTGTATGTCCCTCCCCCACGGTATAGCCCCTACTTTCATTGTATTTGATGTTGGTATAATTTGTGGAGGGGAAGGGCAAAAACAAATCGTTTAAATAGGGATACAGGTGTACCTATTGCAACAATGAGATGTACAAGTCGTTATGTCGAAAAACGAATTTTACAACTTTGGCGGGGAGAGAGGGGGTAGCAAGGGATAGGAAGGGGAAACAAAGGAGGAGGCAACAATGCTTGATAAGAAATGCACTCATTGTCTTACCCATGTAATTGTAACCCCTCTATATGGTATTTTCACAATTAAAAAAAGAAAGAAAGAAAGCTGAACCAGGGAGCAAGGCCCTGAGTTCAAGCGAGGGCTGGGAAGGTGGCTCAGTGGTAGAGTGCTTGCCTTGCATGCATGAGGCCCTGGGTTCAATTCCCCAGAACCACATAAGCAAAAAGCCAGAAGTGGCGCTGTGGCTCAAGTGGTAGAGTGGTAGCCTTGAGCTGAAAAGCTGAGGGACAGTGCCCATGCCCAGAGTTCAGGCCCCACAACCAGACCCCCAAAAAAAAAAACTGAAAATAATAATGCGAAACTTTGGTTTCCTATTATTAAGCCTTCCTTTTCTCTACCATGAACATTCTTTTTCTCTCACCCAAGAATGGCTTTACTTTCTATTTTGTTCCTTTACAAACTGAAAGAGTGAGGGAAAGGGCCCCATACATTATTGTTTAAGAGACCAGACTTTGAGGTTGGAATCCTGACTCTACTATTTCCTAAAGGAACACTCTTGGGACAGTTTTTAATAACTCAAACCTTATTTCCTTCTTCTAACAGGTATGTTGATTGGGAATATTTATAGCTTTGCAGATCAATACTCTCAGTTGATTCTGGACTTGTTTTCTCCACTCAACAAGAAATGCACTTGTTCAGCAGCTGTTGATTTGTGTGCAATAGCTTGATGGTTTCAGTACTAGCTGTTCTGATGTTCATTAGGCTATTTCTCAACTCCTTTATCTCAGGGAAACACAAAATAACTGCTGCAAGTGCAGACATTCTATTGTGATCATGGCAGGAAGTAGACAGAAATGCCACAACAGTTAATCAGAAAGCAACATATTCCCTAATATTCCAGATGTCTATGTATATGCCTCATGCGCCAGAACTGTATGACTTGACTACTTTTCCAAAGTGAATCCAAAACACTGGTGTGTCAAACAACTATACCACAAAGGAGAATGATAGAATCTACATCACAGATAAAGACTAAATGGCAGGAAGTACCAGCTTTCCATCTGATATAGATGGAGTACTTAATAAGGGCTGACTACAATTACCACGTCATTTCCTATACTTTCATGATCATTATCAATAAGGGTTACATGAAGTGCACTCAGCAAGACAATTTAAAGAGCTTCTTAAGTCATTGTCTCTTTCCTTTTCTATCCACTTTTTCTTTTCCACAGTCCCTTGGAGTTCTCGAGACAAATTTTTCTGTTTCCTTTCCACCTACTTATTCCCAGCTCTACAGTCCTCTTTCTACCCTTGTTTTCTTGTCTGAGGCTGACTCTTCCTTTCAACTGTGAAGAATTCATCCCTCTGGCTGCTGAGTAGCTAAGATTTACGGACATAAGCTGCTGGCGCCCAGCCAAAAATATTACTTAGTGCAACCTATTTTTGATGCCAATGAAAAGAGAAAAAATGAGAAAAAAACAGAAAACATAAATCTCTTCCCCCTTCCCAGAGTACTTTCTCCTACAAATCCAGAGCTTTTCCATCAATCATACTTCTTTTCTTTTCTCAACAAGAAGTTTATCAATGCTAACTTAGGGTACTGTTCTAATTTGGGAAATAAAAAAATTACTGAGCATATTGACGGTACTTTATCCTAGTAACACAAAATTACCACCTTGATGCTTATCTGGTTCATCTATTTGAACAATAGTTTTTACAGTAGTAGAAGAATTTGGTAAAGGAACATAAGAGCTTTCCTATCACCTCCCATTACTACACGCATGACACAAGCACAGACAGATTTATTTTCACTACAATGGCTGTGGTAAATTGGCTGGGTCAACCCCTTAGCTCTGTGCAATTCGCAAGTTACAGGTATAAAATTGTGACAGAATAAAATGTCATTCTTGATAGTAATCAAGAATGCAGGCACTAGTCTGACTCAAGGTTTGAATGTGAATAATTCACCATCTATATAACCTTGGGAAAGTGACTTCAAATGGGAATGATAATAGTACTAACTTGAACTTGTTGAGGTGGGGTAAGACTTGTCTCATCTGAGGAGCTCAGAACGGCTTGATCTAATCAAGATCATTTCATGTGCCTTTGGAATCTCTATCCACCTTTCACTGCATCTTCCACATCTCTTTATTTTTTAAATGTTTAGTGCTCAAGTGTAATTTAACCTTCTCATCATTCTCCATTGACAGAATTTGCTTTTCCATTACATTTCTGATACAATATTATAAGTATATTGCTACCTTGCCTGGTGGCATTTCTACCTTAACTTCAAGGACTAGAGTGGTCTACCAGTATACACATAAATACTTAGAAAAACTGTATGTCTAGGCAGGATGCTGAAAATCACAAGCAGGCAATTTCCTAATTAGAGGTAAATATAGATACCAGTTGAGACATTACTTGAGACATAGAGTATTTCCCACTATGATGTAAGAGGCTACTTTACTGTGACATCATCTCTATGACTTTAATATGGCTACTCATGTCTAGTTTTCTAGAATATGTCCTCCCCTACCCTGATTGTAGATTTTCCCTTTAGTTAATTGCTTTTCCAGAATAACAAAAAGAGGAAAAGTATGTAGCTACATGGGAGGAACATCACTAGCCTCCATTTGTAAATTTAATGACAGCAAAGGCAGAGCTTCACTGGAGTGGCTGAGGAAAACAACAATATCTTCACAGACATATGGCTTGAGTTTTCAGCACCTAGTTCTACCTCACTACAAAAAAAAACATATTTCTCAGACCAAAGATTCTTACCATATCTTTGAGAAGATCTTATATTCTTTAACCAAACACTGTTTGGAACCCCCAAGTTTGCTTTAACCTGTGTAACGTGCAGCTACCGATGCCAAACCATTTACATAGGGCTGCCACCTTCTATATCCATTTCAGTCTTTTTTTTTTAAGGTTTTGTTTGTCATGGGACATGGCAAACATGTTTGTCATGAACTCAGGGACTGGGTGCTGTCCCTGAGCTTTTTTTTTTTCTCAAGGCTAGTACTTTACCACTTTGAGCTATAACTCCACTTCTAGTTTTTAGGTGGTCAATTGGAGATAAGGGTCTCACGAACTTTGCTGCCCAGGCTGTCTTCGAACTGCAATCCTCAGCTCTCAGCCTCCTGAGTAGCTAGGATCATAGACGTGAGGCACCAAGGCATGGCAAGCTCAGTCATTTTTAAGTTTACATTTTAATATCTTTATGTAGTCGTAAAAGCGGTTACAATTCAACATGCCAGCTTATGAGTACAAGGTGGCCCTTTATCTTCTCCCGCATCCTGGCTCCCAACCCCACCCACATTCCTGCTTTCATAGGATATACTTTCAACATTTGCTCTCAAATACTTATCCTAGCTCTCCAGTTTCCCTTTCTTCCACTGATCCTAACATGAATTAACACACTTACTTGTTCACACTGTTCCTATGAAATGTGTACTATTTTATACAAAATGAACCTGAGGTTACAGAAGTATGTAACCAGAGTATAAATGCAGGTATGCTGATTCCGCAGCCCACAAGTTTAACTGAAGTAACAGAGCTGGAACTGGATTCAGAACCAAGGAAGATTTTTTTACCACATCTAATAAGATGCTATTATCTCAACATTTGTGCCCCCTCCCTTCATGGGTTGAAAGCTCAGCACCAGGCTCTTGGTACCTGGCAGCAGCAGGACCTTTACAGAAGTGATTGGTCCCTGAGGGTAAAACCCAGTGATTGGAACTGGCATCCACAGAGCAGTCTTGCCCATTCTACTGAGGACATAACTACAAGGTACCTCCTCTAAGCCAGGAAGCTGGTACTCACTAGACTCTCAATCTTCCACGTCCTTGACTTCTAGACTCCAGAACACTGAGAACTTTATTTATAAATCATCCAGTTTAATGCCATAACAGCTACCTAGGACAAAGTATTCAGTGGAAAACAAAGAATAGTAAAGAAAGAAGTGACTGCATAGGCCATGAGAGTTTAGTTCTGTGCATTATTTTGTATGTTCTGAATGTAAATTTTCTAGAAAGTTCTATATGCATTTTAAGTCTTATGTGTGTATATGTATAGAGAAAAAAGTTTCTGTCTCAAATTTATTCCTCATGAAAGTTTTAGTACAACACAGAGCAACAATGCCATACGATAAACTATAAACAAATTCAAAGACACCAGAGTGGATCCCTGCAAAGCCCCAGAACACAAGTCCGACCCCCAGCCCAGAACACACATGTACACATAAGCATTCCCTGATGAAAAATTTACCTCTCTTCCTTGCTCCCAACTTTCCTTGTCAGCTCTGACCAATATGTTCCTTCTCTAATTATTAAATAGACCTAACAGTCGGGCGACTTATCCAGGGAAGTGTGGGCTCTTCATATTTGGGGCTGAAGTTGGCCAAAACCATCACCTCCTGCTCCTTTAGCACAAGGGGCAGTATTCATTTCCAGGCCCTAGGAACACATTCACAAGTTGGCCCCATAATTAACTAAATAGTCCCCTTCATTTAGGAGTGCCCAGTCCTGAAGTCTCATTCCTGTCAAAGTCATCTCTTCTAGCCTATTTACTAGGGGAGAGATGGACTGTTTACAAAGGCAAACTTATCTTTGATGTGCGCAGCACATTAACATGTGTTTCATATTAGCATTAACAGACCACAATCTAGACTCTCAGCCTCCACTAGCTCTGCATTTACCATGTCCATACTATGTTATAGGTAGTCAACCAGGTGCTCTATTACCTGCTACAGCCTGAATAGCCTAGCTGCAGGGAAGTTTCCCACTGCCCAATCCTCAAGCCAAGAGATAGAGTGAGTCAGTCTCAAGAACAAAACTCAAGTGTCTAAGGTGATAGTCTGATAATAGACAAGGGCTTCCATTCCTGTGTGCATTGTGTTATGGTGGTAGGAGTTGGGTAGGAAATGATTTAACTTCTTTCTTTTTAATTGACATTTTAAAATATCTTTAAGTTATACAAAGGAGTTGTCATATACTTCTAAGAGAGATATAGCCGAACATTTTTCCATAGCCTAATGGTTGTTGAATCAGTCTAGTTTAGTTAATTAAACATTTACTAATGTGAGTTAGCAAGGCATTGTCAAAGTTCTATGCAATGGTAAAAGCAAGGAAACTAACATAACTTTTGCCCTGAAGATGCAGAGCACCCAGAGACAGGCAGGCTCAAATACTATAAGGGAGACATTGCATAGCAGACAAGATACTTCCAAATATATATTCCATTTTCTCTTTCTTCTTTGTGGTTTTAAGCTGCCAGTTCCTACACATTCTTACCAAGGAAAAATAATCTTTATTAAAACTTTGAAGTCAGGTAATCTTGAATCACACACAACTCTTTTTTTTTTTTTTTGTCGGTTGTAGAGCCTGAACTCTGGGGCTGGGCGCTGTCCCTGTGCTCTTCAGCTCAAGGCTAATGCTCTACCATTTGAACCACAGTGCCACTTCCAGCTTTTTTTGCTTAGGTGGGGCTGAGGAATTGAACCCAGGGCCTCATGCATGCAAGGCAAGCGCTCTACCACTGAGCCACCTTCCCAGCCCCTCACACACAACTCTTGATTCTCACTAAGCAATGAAGAACTTTCTCTCAAAAGCTTAGAGATTGTCTAGTTCAGGCTGCTAAGGAGGATGGGGTAAGGTCAATTGGTGATGGACCCCAGGGAGACCTTGATGTACTTCCTGAGGAAGTGACTTCCAACCCTACCACAGATTATTTTTTCTCTGCCAATTTATTACTATTATCCATATTGGGTAGAGATTTCAGTCAGTCCACATTAAAAGCCGTAGTATGCCTACAAGTTGATATACCAATAAACTAGTTAAAGTCATACTGGTATTAATAGCCGCTAAAATCTTTAATGTCCAAAATGGAATGAAGTTTTCAGTTTTCTCCAAATAAGTTAAAGACATGCTATGCATCAAGAGGTGACATATCTCCTAATATTCATAGTATTCTGCAACCTTCATCTTATCCTTACTGATAGGGGAATAGGAGCCTATTAGCATTAAGAAAAGTTAAAACATATCCCTCCACACCTCTGTTAAAAAGACATAAATGTCAGCCATGTTTGGTCAGAGGGAGTGGAGTTTCAGGTGAAGGGAGCAGATGAATAGAGAAAGAAAAAGTGGGGAAATACCCTTGTAATACTCAATGTATTTATATGAATATGGAACCGGGTAACTTGAAGAACTGAGTAAAAAATAGGTGAGGTGGGCAGAGGACAAATGATGGAAAGGGTAACATTGTACTCACACATTAACGTGTTAAATGCAAACTCCTTTGTACAACTACTTAAGGCTAATCAAAAATAAATAAGTAAATAAAAAGAATAAAGTATGGGTTAGCCTAAAGAGTGTTCATAGCAAACAGTGGCTGATTGAAGAACATTATTTGTTCTCTGTTATCTGCTTGAGCTTATCTTCATGGGCACTTATATAATTGTAAAAGTATAAGTGCTAAGATTAAAAACAATTATACTATGCCTCCATCAGAAAGAATAACATCGCCCCATTTGTTAGGAAATGGAAAGACTTGGACAAAATTCTATTAAGTGAAGTAAGCCAGACCCAAAGAAACATAGGTCCCGTGGTTTCCCTTATTTGCAATAACTAGTATATGTCTGGGACAAGTAGAAAAGGTCAAAAGCTATATACATATGACCAATAAGATGTTAAGTGAAATGAATACCAAGATAGGGACACAAGTGGTGTTTTTCTTTCTTGCTATTGTTTCTAATGTATTTATAAGGTATCATGTGATTTTGTTGTTGTTGCTTTGTATGTCCCTCTCCCACAGTATAATCCCTGTTTTTACTGTATTTGATGTTGGTATAATTTGGGGAGGGGAAGGGAAAAAACAAAATGTTTAAATAGGGATAAAGATTGACCCATTGCAACAATGAGATGTACAAGACGTTATGTCGAAAAACGAACTTTACAATTTAGGCGGGGGGGGGGGGGGGGGAGTGAAGTTGTGGAGGTGGGAGGGATGGTAGGAGAAAAACAAAGGAGGAAGCAACAATGCTTGATAAGAAATGTACTCATTACCTTGCTCAAGTAACTGTAACCCCTCTGTACAGTATTTTCACAATAAAAAATATTCTTAAAAAAAACAATTATACAGTCATAAGTATTATGTACCCATAGCTTTTATTACAGATAAAACTGAAACTCATATCTAAAATATACCTGGAACTCAAAAAATTAAATCCCCCAACAACAAATCCTCAAAGAAACAACTGCCCAATAAATAAGTGGGTTAAAGACTTACAGAGAAACTTCTCTGAAGAGAAAAGAAGGATGGCCAATAGACACATGAAGAAATGTTCAACCTCCCTAGCCATAAAAGAAATGCAAATCAAGACAACATTGAGATACCAGTTAGAATGGCTATAATCAAGAACTCTAATAACAACAGATGCTGGAGGGGATGTGGACAGAAGGGAACCCTACTACATTGTTGGTACGAGTGTAAACTTGTTCAACCACTTTGGAAAGTAGTATGGAGGTTTCTCAAAAGACTCCACATAGAACTCCCCTATGACCCAGCAATCCCACTTTTGGGCATTTACCCAAATGATCACAAACAAGACCACACTAAAGCTACCAGCACAACTATGTTTATTGCAGCCTTATTTACCATAGCTAAGATATGGAACCAACCCAGATGCCCCTCACTAGATGAATGGATCAAGAAAATGTGGTATATATACACAATGGAATTCTATGCCTCCATCAGAAAGAATGACATTGCCCCATTTGTTAGGAAAGGGAAAGACTTGGACAAAATTCTATTAAGTGAAGCAAGCCAGGCCCAAAGAAACATAGGTCCCATGGTTTCCCTTATTTGCAATAACTAATATATGTCTGAGACAAGCAGAAAAGGTCAGATAAGTTGATGTTAGGTGAAATGAACCCCAAGATAAGGATTCAAATGGTTTTTCTTTCTTGCTATTGTTTCTAACATATTTATAAGATGATTTCTTTGTTGCTTTGTATGTCCCTCCCCCACGGTATAACCCCTACTTTCACTGTATTTGATGTTGGTATAATTTGTGGAGGGAAAGGGAAAAACAAATTGTTTAAACAGGGATACTTGTGGACTCATTGCAACAATGAGATTTACAAGACATTATGTCAAAAAACAAACTTTACAACTTTGGCAGGAGGGGTAGGGGGTGGGGAGGGAGAAGATGGGAAAGGATGGTAAAGGGAAACAAAGGAGGAGGCAACAATGCTTGATAAGAAATGTACTCATTACCTTGCTCATGTAATTGTAACCCCTTTGCACGGTATTTTCACAATAAAAAAATTATAAGCAAAAAAAAAAAAAAAAAAAAACAGATTCAGGGAATGTCTGGACTTTGCCTCATCTGCCACCTACCTCGGTAGAGTGGTAATGAACAGATTTAATGTATCTTGTCATTCCAATAACTTTTGAAGTGGCTTTCTAGTTGGAAAGATTTAACAAAATTCCAAGTTAAATATTATTCTTAGAGACTAAATGGAACCTAATATAGTTGCACACTGTGATATCTACTGTATTTCTAGGCACTCTTTCATACAGTGTACTCTTAGTGCTGTGATGACGGCTTTCTCTCTGCTCTACAGCTTCATGCCACTCTCAGAAATACCTTTCCTGACCATTTCCACCCATCCGCTTCTGTGACTGAGACTACCCCATTTAATATACCTGAGAGAAAACTACGATGTGTTGGCTTTATGTAGCTTTTTTGTTTTTGTCAGTCATGGGGCCTAAACTCTGGGCCTGGGCACTGTCCCTGAGCTCTTCAGCTCAAGGCTAGCGCTCTACCACTTGAGCCACAGTGCCACTTCCAGCTTTTTTCTGCTTATGTGGTGCTGAGGAATCGAATCCAGGGCCTCATGCATGCAAGGCAAGCACTCTACCACTGAGCCACCTTCCCAGCCCTATGTAACTTTTATTTCCCACGCACAAACATAAGTTCCCAGAGAGACACATTTATCTGCTTTGATTGTAAGTTTAAACCCAGCCATCTTGGACTTAGAAGCTACCTTTTGGCTGGCACTTAATAAATAAACAACTAAATAAGTGGACAAACAAGGAATGTTACACAGCTGGAGATGAAACTGTAGCAATATTTCAAATTCCTCAGGCAGATGTTCTAACACTACTTTTGAAAGTCAATGCTATTTTTACACATTGTACTTTAGAAATATTTTCAGACTCAAGTTGACAAAAATTGTAGAAAGAATTCCTGCAGATCTATCTCCCAGATACCCCCAAATAAACATTTTACTACAAATATCTGCTTTGTCATTTCCTCTCTCTCTCTCCTTTGGAGACACTGTGTCCTCATCCTTCAACATGGATGTGTGTCAATCACAGGACCAAGAACATTGCAGACATGACTACAATGATCAAAACTGGGAAAGTAACACTGGTGCAATAGTATTTCCTAATCTACAGAACTTGCTCAACTATTAACAACTGTCCCATCAATGCCCTTTATAGTAAAATCTTCCTTCCTGGTCCATGATCCAATCCAGGTAACACACATTGGGTTTGTCAAGAGTCCTTTATTCTAAGAACAGTTTGTGTAGTTTTTAACGACCTTGATACTCTGTACAATGTTGCCAGTTTGGGTTTGTCTGATAGTTTCTCAAGATCAGAATCACTTTGCATCTTCAGGTGTATGATGCCAAGTAGTGTGTGACATTCCTCTCATGACTCACCATAAGGACAGCACCGGTGACGTAGTATGACATTGTTCTTCCAAGGCTTGCATTTCCCTGTGGTAATTAATCACTTTTCTATGAGAAGATACTTTGAGATTATATAAAAACATTGCTTCCCTTAAGCTGTTTCAGCCCACTCATGCTGTGCTGATCACAGCATGGGGTGGGGGCAGACCCAGTGGTTCACATTTATTCACATAATGTTTTCTATTGGACTGCTCCTTCACATCCTCTAAATTTATGTATTTATCTCCACATTTATATGAGCTAAAACTCACAGGTTTGAAGGTGCCATTAATTATTTTGATGCTCAGTGGGCTGTGCTTTATCTCAGGTTCCATGATTGCACAACCACAGAGACGTGGTAATAATAACTTGAACCTACTAGTCCTCAAAACTGCCTTTCTCTAGGGAACTCTTGTTCCTTTTAATAAAGACATAGGGGGGAGTATCTTCCTCTAACATTATATATTTTAAAATATGAGTTCACCTTGAAAGCTTCCTCCTAATTTTCCCCTTTATTTTCTTGTCATTTGGTTCTCTGAGAAGATGTATCATGTCTCTGATAATCTACTGCATGTTATTTGTTTTATATTGAAATATATTTAAAATAGCACCAGAGTTGCTAACTTAGACTCCTGTAAAACACACACTCACACACACACACACACACACACACACACACACACACACACCAGCAAAGCTGAATCAATACTTGATTTGACAATAACCTGAAGGTATAGGGTATATACTAGTTGCCCACTCAATGTAGTTGCATTATTCATGTGTAATAAAATTTGGCTCATTTGTTTCTGTTGATATTCCGTTTTTGTTTCCTCCACATTGTTAGCATCATGCATTCATAACTTTAGAACATGAAACATTGTCTTGCTAGTAAAAGTCAGATTTATATAATCAGCATACTTAGAGAACTCCTCCCTACTCTACTACATGCATCCTATTCCATTCCTTTTTTCCCACATTTTCTTTCCGAGTCTCATGCTTAACTATTCCTGGTGGTTATACAATTAAATTTTGGTCTATGTTTTCTGTGTTTTGTTTTGCATCATTAAGCAAATTTCATGTGTGTGTATGTATTTCTGTTTCCTTTCTAATTTAAGCAAGAAAGTCTGTGCTAGATACTTTTTTTACATTTTGTCTGAAATCTCTTGAAGTATACTATAAATCATTCCAAATCAATTGATTGGACTCCTGTATATTCTTAAATAGATTTGTAATAGCTCCATTGGATTGTTTCTCTTCCATTTGTTCAATACCCAGATTGTAAAGGGGTATTTAAAGTCATCTTTACAGTATTTTGTAACTATCTCCCCCTCCCTCCCTCCCTCCCTCTCTCTCTCTCTCTCTCACACACACACACACACACACACACATACACATACACACAAACAGTGTGGTATGAAATAATGTATACACATGTACACATATTCCAAATGCTGGATGAATACTTTCAGGATAAATTCCTAGAAAGGATGCCTTGTTGAAAGGTTAATGCATAACTATTTTTGTGAGATATTACCCATCTTTTAAGTCATCTCACCAGCAATGTCTGAGCATACCAAATTGTACCTAATTGCTCCAACAAATGTATTATCATTCTTTCTAATTCTAAGCTGAGCAATGGAACTTTACTGAGCATAGTTCCATTTTTACACTTCTGTATTACAAATGAGGTTGAATGACTTTTCTTATTTTAACATATCATTTTTATAACTTTGTAAATTGTTCTGCCAGATTTTTGTTGTTTATTCCTCTCAATTTTAAAATATTTATATATCAGAGATATCTTTTTACATTTTTCATTTGACTATTTTTATTCATGTGTATCAGCAGTGCTGTCTTGGTTGCTTTTCACTTCTTCTCTTTCATTATCTTTTCTATATTTCCACTTTGACGTGTCTATCATAAAGATGTTCATTTATATCTATCTTCTCCTGGGCACTCTCATTTTCCTATAGTGACAATTTTCTCTTTTTCTTTCTTTCCTTTAGAATTTAGCGTAGTTCTTCTGACAATTGCTGCTTTTTTGTCTTTTTTTCTATTTGTCTTTTTCTGTTTGCATTTTCTTTTAATTAAATTTTATTTTATTGTAAAGGTGATTTTTGTCTTTAATGTTTTTGTATCTGAAATTGCTTGCTTAAGAATTCTAAATTGGGTTTGGAGCTTTTGCTGGTATTTTTCCTGTAGTTTTATTATGCTCTGTAGGGGAATTTTCATCAGGTAGAATAATTTTATCTTGATTTTGTTATCTCAGAGTATCTTTGCATATATTTACTTGTTTCTACTCATCTTGTGGATTCATGGTGGCTTACAAAATTTTTAGTTCAAGGGTGCCCTCTTCTGTTGGTGTAACAGAGCCCTTTATTAAAAATAGATTTTTATGAGGAATAAAGCCAAAAGGATGAAAGATTTTCCACTTACACTGTAAATCTTGCCATATAGGTAGATGAGGTATTTACATAGGTTTTTATTCTTTGACTGTTTTGTAGCTTATTTAGTCACTTTTGATAAAAAATTAAATTGTACATATATTTAAATTGCTCTCCATAGAGCCTGTCCTAAAGCACGTTTTCCCCAGAAACAGAGGCACAGGTCAGTTTATTCACAGCCTCACTAACATACTGAATTATCAACTATACCTACAATTTTAACTTATAATCATCTCATAGTTGAAAAATTATTGAAAAAATAATTCTTCTTTTGTTCAAGAGCAAGTGGTATTTCCTTTTCTGTGAACTGTGTGAATTCATAGACTTTATCTTAATTAGGTACATATTTAAAGAACTATTTGGATTTAAACTAGATCTGTATATTGAATAGAGAGTTAGTCTTTGCCTAGCATTTAACTAGAATGATTAGATTAAACTAAATATCTGACCTATAGGGGAAAAAAATGTTCATAGCATAAATTATTCTAAGCTGATTCCCTCACATGCAAATTTACTCTAGGTTACTCAAAGGTCCTAAGACAAAATATCTTCTGTCATTGCAATGCCAGTTTGGACTGGAGCAGGTACCATGATTAGCCCAAGTAGCCTTCCAGCTAATGTTATGAGCACAATGATAAAGCAGACTTGCAAGAAGGAAAAATATGTTAGTGATAATTAGAAATGAGAGATCCCGTGCATATCCTACAAAATTAAGAAAATTGAGGGAAGGGTTTGGGTTGGGAGAGATAGGGGAGAGCAATGAAAGAAGTGACATTGATCTAGATGCATTGTATTCAAGATGCTTTGTTGAATAGCAACTCTTCTGTATGACTACTTAAAGATAATAAAAATATATTTTGCTGGACACTGGTGGCTCATACCTATAATCCTAGCTACTCAGGAGGCTGAGATCTGAGAATTGTGGTTTGAAGGCAGCCAGAGCAGAAAAGCCCATGAGATTCTTATTTCCAATAAACTACTCAGAAAAAGCTAGAAGTAGTACTGCGGCTCAAGTGGTAGAGCTTTAGCCTTGAACACAAAGAAGCTCAGGGATAGCACCCAGGCCCAGGCCCTGAGTTCAAGCCCCAGGGCCAGCAAGAAAATAAACAAAAATAAAAACCAGAAAAATGTATCTTAAAAAGAAATGAGAGATGTTATGAATTTTGGGAAAATGTGAATAAGAGACTCATTTTGCTTCCATGTGGTAGGAGTTTTCTTTTTATCATTGTTTCTGATGTTGCCTGTTATAGTCTTTGTAGAAAAATACCTTTTATCTTCAATTAGTTTGTGTAGGCTTCGATTGATGAACATTCATTTTGTTCCCTTATAGCTGGAAAAAGGTATAAGTAGAGCCAACGTGTAGAAGGTACAAGGAAACACATAGGACAAGTGTTGAGCTATGGAATGCACCATCTCAGATGGGTAAACGGTTCCTTTCACTGGAGCTATTTCAGCACAGGCTAGACTTGACAACTCCTGGGAGGACACAAGAATCAAATGAATAAAGATGTTAAAATTCTGTTTGAGCCTACTTTCATAAACCAAAGTTTTAAATATTCAATTTATGATCTTAGCCATTTAATGCTGGCTTGTAATGAATTAAATTGAAAACATTTTCATTGTAATCAAATATATTCTATGATTGGAAGAAATAGCTCTCCCCAAATATCTAGAAAACAGAGCTCTACTTAGTGAAAAAGAAAGCCAAGTTGGCTCATGACATCTAGGATCTGGGGTGGTGTGTCTGGATGTAGTGCAGAGGCTGGTCCAAGCCACATTATTCACCTGTCAACCATAAAGAATCTCACCTGACACAAGATGAGGTCACTCTGAGACAATGATAAAGGGACAAAGCAAGATCACTTCATTATTTTACATCAGTATAAAAAAACATAAAGGTCACTATGTCATCTACAAATATCAAGCATTATTACCCTGTGCTGACTAATATATGACATACCTATTTACCAATGATGGTTTTCTCTTCTCTCTTATCTGTCCTATTTTTTTTTACCTACTTATTTATTTATTTATATTGTCAGTTGTGGGGCTTGAACTCAAGGCATGGACGCTGTCCCTGAGCTTTTGTGCTCAACGTTAGTGCTCTACCACTTTGAACCACATAACCACTTCCAGTTTTCTGGGTGGTTAATTGGAGATAAGAATCTCAGAGACTTTCCTGCCCAGGCTGGCTTTGAATCACTATCCTCAGATCTCAGCCTCCTGAGTAAGGTTAGAGACATGAGCTACTAGTGTCTGGCTTCTTCTCTGTTTTAGAGATACAATGTCATGGAACTGTCCTCACTTTCTGATAACATCATCAATCCATCCTCAATTCACCCAACCAAAGCTCAACTACTATATAATAGCTTCTTTCTAACAGCCTTAGAAAGGCTAATGTCAGGAGCTCCAATGGTGCAATTGGTTAGTGTGTGGTACTTACAAGAAAAGGTAATGTCAATAGCAGAGGTTTATTTCTCACAGTTCTGGACACTAGAAGTCTGAACTGAGCTGTCAGTATGGTCTATTCCTGGTGAGAGGTCCCTTTTTGACCTGCAGGGTAACACTGCCTTCTCACTGTGTCTACTTGGCCAGGGTAGAAGAGAGAGCTAACTCATTGTGTTCATGAACTTATCTCCCAAACCTCTATCTCCAAATACTATCACATTAGGGCTATTTAGGGCCTCAAAGTTTAAATTAAGGTAGACACAAGCACTATCTTATGAAGAAAATGTCCCAACTATCTTATTATGTTTATTCTCTCATCAAGAAATTAAATAAATTTGTGGAACTAAAAGTGTGTTCCTAGTATTCATTGGTGAGACAGCATTCATATTAGAAAATGCTGCTTTTTGAAAAAAAAATCACTGCCACATTGCTTCATTGCTTCATTGTTTATAGTATGGGGAAGAGAGAAAGTGTTGAGCTGCTGAGCATTCTTCGGGAGAAAATTAGACCAAAGTTAAGAAAATTGCTTAAATTTTAAAAAAGAAAGAAAATTGCTTAAATTGTATTACTAAGGCCCTGATGTTTGCATTCTATCTACTTTATGGATTTCTGAGGGAAACACTGTCATTTAATTTTTAAAAATTGATCATTTATCATGACTATAAAGTGTATCAATAAATTAAAATTGTCAGCTGCACAGCGCCCAGTGATGTCATTCAGTATGCTAATATCTGTCTAGAATAATTAGGTTAATAGAGTATGTCTTGCGTTTAATAACTATTGTACTTTATAAACATATCAAGAGTTCTCCAAATGTCCTCAGGTAATGATAATGGAATGCTAACTTTTCAAATTTCTGTAAGCATAGTATAATGATGTCTTGCCTTAAAATATCTTTTCAATTATGAATTTATATTTAAATATATAATCAGAAGAATCTCAGGAAGGCATAATAACTTTGCTCAGATCATATTCTCAGTCCTGGACAGTAATATCCATATTCTTGGGCGGGGGGAGGGGGGGATGAGAAATTTCCACAAACTGACTTCCTTATAAGATTCATTCAAAATTACATAATTACTTCTCTATCCAGAACTTATAACAAAAACCTAAATCTAAACACCAAAGAATTTAAATTACTTTATACTACATAAATGGAGAAATTGGTTTATTCACATGTTAAATACACATCACTTCTATTGTTTAGTTTTATCCAATAATTACACACAAGTCCTGTGCTTTTACAGTTCAAGGCTTGAAGCCATTTATCTAAATGCACACAATGGGCTACTGGGAATCTTCCATCGAGCATAACACCATCAAAGTAGGAAATGCTTACAGTCACTACCGGGGAGGGGGCCCTTTCTAGGGCTACACAAATCTAAATACACATAGGAAATCACATGAGAGTGTGTTGATAAAATGCACCTTCAAATTCATTAGGTCTGGAGTAGTATTGATATTCTGCATTTCCCCCAAGGATCTCAATGATACGAATGCTCGGGCTACTGGTAGACATTTGTTTTTCTTTCTTTGATAGTAAAAAGCCACAATCTTCTATTTGGTTCACATCAAAATATCCCTTTGAAATTTTCTTTTTCTTTGACTTTTCTCATTTATTTCATCCTGTGGTCTCATTACACCTTAGGGAACTGAAACCTATTGGATTTAGAATACATCTGATATTTAAAAAGAAAAAGTCAAAAAATAAAAGAAAAAAGTCCCCTAAATAAACAAACAAATCCAATATGGTTTACACAATAAAAGTCCAACTCTTCTCATTAATTTTCTCTCATCATTTATATTTAAGAACAATTCTTCTCATGCTTAAAATCTAGGCACTGTAAATATTGTATAACATGAAGATTATTCAATTGTGCTCAATTGAACTTTGTCACCATTTGTCCTAACCCCATAACAATTATTGTTGCTATGCTATTTTTCTTTATTATAAAGAAAAATTATGACCAAGGGGTACTATTAATCAAGATGCATTGTAATCATAAATTGACATGTTGAATTGTAATCCCTTTGTACAGCTAAAGATATAAAATCCTATATTTTTAAAAAAGAAAAGAAAAATTATAATCATTTGTAGCACACATTAAAAAATGTTACTCTTCTTGGGCTACAACAACTAATATTTTTACTCATTTTTTTCACTCATGTAGTGAAATCAACAAGAGATTGACAATTAGGGGAAAAGACAAGAAATTATCCACAGCAGCCTACAACTCAAAATCTAAATAATGAAACCTATGTAAGAAACTGGAAAGATTATAGTCATTTATGGCAAATAACTGGTTTGGTTTGCCTTTTTTCTCTTTGAATCAATCAAATCAATGGGACACTGTTAGGAATATTCTAGACATTCTTGCAAATTATTTCCAGCTGAATTTCAAATTTACTGAAGATTTTCTTTTTTTAATTTTTATTTTTTGTGAACATACTGTACAGAGAGGTTACAATTACATGGGCAAGATAATGAGTACATTTCTTTAAATGACATTTTTTTGTTTTCTATTTTTCCAATTCTAAGGATGATGGCAGGGGAGAAGTTTCTTCTAAATTACCACAAAAATCGATACTCTTCCTGCTCTTTACCACTTTCTGTGAAAGCCTTATGGTGTCTGAGTTTTCCTTTCACTTGCATTATTGTTTACCCAAGGAAATTCAATTTTTCATAGCGTGTTTTTCTAACTAAAAGCATAAGTGGTTAACAGAACAAATGTTTCTATTTCGAATTCAATGGTTCTCACAACTACTAGAGAGCTAACCAGCACGGAAAACAAAGAAATGATATACATTTGTTACTCATGGTTGTCTTCACAGGCCTCTTAAGATGAAATAACTTCAAACATTTCTTCTTTTCCATTTTCTTCTTTCCAAATTCCATAGTTATTTGCTTTTAAGAAATTCACTAACAGCTAAGATAATGTCATTATTGGTAATAGAATGATAAAGACACAGAATTTTGCTCAGTAAACCATACTGACCTGGAACTTTCCATACTCCTACCTCAGTCTTCAGAGAACTAAAATAATAGTCACAGTGGTATGTCTCACTGATGAAACCATTTCTTACTTTGATTATACATGCTCCAAGGAGGCTTTGTTGAGAGTTTCATGCTGCTATAAATATTAGAAGTTCCCTGGAGATCCTTACAGATTATCTGGGTGACATCAATTAACTGAGTGAATAAACAGATTAATAGATTAGTGATTAAGCTAAATTTATCAGGGCATAATGAACATAACAGACTTATCTAAAGATGATAAATTATCTCTTTTCTATGATATGACTTCTTTGCTCTTTTTACCTATAAACATGAGTATATCCTGACAAAGAGAAAAATTATACCACCTTGAAACATTCAAAGTATTTCATTCTGCAGAAAATTTATCTGAATTACTTCAATAGATTTGTGGATATCAAACCAAGTTTACATTCCTAAGATAAAATTTACTTAGTATGTTGTGTAATTTCTAATTATTTGACTGATTTTATTTCTAATATTTTCTTGAGAATTTTTTTTTTTCGGTCATGGGGCTTGAACTCTGGGCCTAGGCACTGTCCCTCAGCTCTTCAGCTCAAGGCAAGCACTCTACCACTTGAGCTACAGCGCCACTTCCAGTTTTTTAGTGGTTTACTGGAGATAGGAATCTCACGGTCTTTCCTGCCCAGGCTGGCTTTGAACCTCAATCCTCAGATCTCAGCCTCCTGAGTAGCTAGGATTACAGGCAAGAGCCACAGGCGCCAGATTTTCTTGAGAATTTCTGTCTTGATATTATGAGTCTATTACTTCCTTTTCTTATAATATATCTGTCTGATTTTGGAATTAAGCTACTGTTATTTCATATAAATTTGGAAGTGTTCTTTTTTGGGGAAGAGATTGTGAATAATTGTTATTAATTCTTCTTAAAGTGTTGATAAGAATTCATAACAGATAACCATTTGAATGAGTGGTTTTTCTTTGTGGCTGATTTTGGTTTTGCCCTTAGAGTGGAACTCCAATAAATTTAGCAGCTCACTGGGCAAGGAGTTCCACTCTAAGGAATGAGCCTGTTTTTTTCTTTCTGTTTTCAACATTTTCTTCTACTTATGGCTTTCCATGCATTTTCTACAATGTGCCAATCCTACCCTATTCCCAGTAAATACATGGAAGGTCACAGTATTTGGCCTCACATGGTCTAGTTGTTTCCTCCTCTCACAACTCTGGGAAAATCCCTTCCGGTGCTAGGATTAAGGAAAATGGTGAACTTCTTTTAATAACACATACAATTGGGAGCTCAGTTGATAGAGAACAAAAGTTCAAAGTTCTCCTAAACTTGGTTTTCTTAGTGTGAAACTTCTAGTCCTTGAGGTGGAGCTCAAGCAGCAGCATACTTCAGCACCACACTCAATGTAGAAACTGGGTCTTGTAATGGGGGATGGAAAAAAGAAGGACACCTCTGGTTTTTAACATTTGCCCAGAACTTGGCCTCCACAACAGGAATAGGTAGGGGGAACACAGAAGAAGAAATTATTATGTCCTGCTTCTTTAGGGGTATCTATATACTAAGGAGCTAGGGTAAAAACTATATCCAGTTTCTGTTTTGCTAACATGGGAGATTTCTTAAGGGAAAGCCTGAGGTTTTGTTGAAATATCACCAATTCCTCTTCCTCTTCCCAAATCAGATAAACTTATATGTATAAGACAAAGAGTGCAGAAATCAAAAACAGTGATGAAAGGGAATAAACCAAAGAGGAAAAAAGAAAGAAAAAATAATAACTTCAAACAGTACAATAAAAAAAACTCATTTCCATTTCACAGAAATGGTGGGACAAAGGTTGAACCAAATCAGCAGTGATACTCACTAGACACTATGTTGATATTAACTATACAACTTGGGAGAGATGGAAGGTTGGGAGGAGAAAAAGTGGGAGAAAATGAGGGAGGGCCATAATACTGCTCACAAAGAAATGTACTTACTACCATTTAACTGTAACCCTCTGTACAACACCTTTGCAATAAAATTTAATTTTTAAAAAAATATCACCAATTCTCATGGTTATTACTGAGCTAATAGATTTTCTTTAATGAATGTTTCTTCAGTTTCTGTATCTTCTTAGATAGTTATTTTTAAAAATTCATTTTATAACTCATAGTGATTAGACTCTGATCCCAGAACTTTATACTTTTTTAAACAACATGTTCTTTTCCTTTCCTGACTTCTTGGGGAAAAGATTTCTATTATTGACCAAGATAGAATAGCATTTTCTGGGAATGAATGTTCCATGAGCCTCTCTCAGTATTTAGCTTAGTTCCAAGAATTTAGGATCATTCATTTGCTCACAAACCTTCAACAAAAAAATAAAATAGAAGTCCTAATATTCTGAAAAGTTTAAAATATTTTTGTCTCAAATCAGTATATATATTATGTCCGAGAAAAAAATACTTGATCCTGGGAAATAACAGGGTGAAGAGTGTATGATGCTTTTTTAAAATCAAGCAATCAGACCTAGTAGACAAAGATGTGCCCATTTGGAAAAACCAATCTAATCTACATGGTACACAAAGAAAGGGAAGAGAAAGAAAAAAAATCACTTATTCTGAGGATTCTGATATTTTGTTTGGCTTGGAAAACAAATGTTTAAAGAGTGATATGCTTATCTCTGTCTAACGACTGACAGCAAAAACAGTGGGAAAGAGAAACAAAAGATAAATGAAGAGAGAAAACTGCTACTTCTCAGAAAGCAAGTACAAGTGCAGTATAAGAAAAAAGCTTGTCTTGTGTACAATCAAGCTGTTTAACCTTGCTTCCTTGAGCTAATGGCTGAAAAAAGACTGTCTTGGGGGAAAACAAAAAAAAAAAACCGTCCTGGCTTTCATTCTGTTTGCTGATACAAGAGCAAATACCAGAGCCAACATCAGCCAGGCCAGGAAAAGTAGAATGATTTTAATAAATAGCATTTTGCAAGCTAGCTCTAAAATATTTTATTTTTTGTTCATTCTTTTACAGTTCAAGGACTTGAACACAGAGCCTCTCACTCGCTCAGCTTGCTTGCTTAGCTGGTACTCTGTCCTTTGAGTTTTGTCTCCATTTCGACTTTTTTGCTGATAAATTGGAACTGGAGTCTCCAGCTGACTTCGAACTGTGATCCTCTGAAATGCAGCTTCCTTGGTAGCTAGGACTGCCGGTTCATTGTTACTGGTTCATGGCTTAAAATATGTTTATCTATGTTAAATGTTTGAACTTTTCATTCTTTACCTTCTCCAAAGGAGACATATGCAATTCATAAAAAACCTCTGGAAATATTAGAACAATAAATGAAAACTGAGTGTATAGAATTCTTCAACCAGACAGCAAGGAATTGAATGAACAAAAATTGAAATTTTGAAAACCACTTTCCTTAAAAAGTTGTTTGTCTTAAATTTATTATTAAATTTAGTTCCCTCTTAAGAAAATCTTTAAGCATGGACCTATATATTGACCAAAATTATCTACTCATTTAAATGGTGCTAATTTTTCCCCTATATGTTAAAGGAAGATTCAGTAGTGCAACAGTGAACATTGTTGTACAAATGGCTGTTCTGTATCCTGACTTGGAAAACTTTTGAATAAAGGCCCAAGAGTGCTATCACTGGATCATGGAATGGTTTTATGCTTTCTTTTTCTTTTTTGAAGAAGCTCCAGTCTCCCCTAGAGGCTGCAGTTGTATTCATTCCCACCAACAGGTTAATAGTGTCCCTTTCAATCACATCCCAATTGTTTATTTTCTGGATAATGTCTATTCTTACTGAGGTAAAATGAAATCTCAGTTCTGTTTTTATTTGAATTTCCCTAATGGCCAGAGAGACTTCAATTGACTATTTCTTCATGTGTCTATTGGTCATTTTTACTTCTTCTAAGAAGACATGGAAATAGTCTACATACCCTACAATGAATGAATGGATCAAGAAAATGTGCATAGATGACAGACAGACAGACAGACAGACCTGGAAAATTTTATGTTAAGTGTAGTAAATCAGGCTCCCAGAGACAAAGGGCTCCTGTTTTATGTGGAAGTTAGATCTAAATTATAAGCACATATAGAAATAGAGAGCTATATGCATCTATACACAAACATATTGCCTGAAGCATGGTATATGTAAGGGAGGTTTGCAATGGTATAAATTCAAACAACTAACTCATAGTTTAGTAAAATGAATATTAGGAAGTTGAAATTTGTGCTGGTGGTGGTAAAGGGAAGGTCAGGAAAGGGTCAACAAATGAGAAAAGGATGGATGGATACAGTCATAATATTCAATGTACATATGTGAAAATGGAGCTAGGTAACCTGGAGGGATGCGTGGAGCTAGGTAACTTGGAAAAACTGGGAGGGAACAATGGAAGGGATTACATTGGTCAAGGTGCATTGTTCTCAAAAATTAATATGTGTACATATTGTACAAATACTTACAGATGATACAAAAAATAAAACAGAATGTTACAGA
Source organism: Dipodomys spectabilis (assembly GCF_019054845.1). Taxonomy (NCBI): domain Eukaryota; kingdom Metazoa; phylum Chordata; class Mammalia; order Rodentia; family Heteromyidae; genus Dipodomys; species Dipodomys spectabilis. Next base: position 3,398,145 of record NW_024870815.1, on the reverse strand, counting down.
AGGAGAGCTCCACATTTACAGATGCAGCCTATAAAATCATACCCCATGGGCTCTTCCACGTCTGAGTGGACATCTTTAGCCACATCTCTCTCTGATTCCTTGCTAAAAGAAGACGAAGCTTGGCTCTAAAAGTTATAGCACAAGCACCTAAACACTGCAGGAATGCATATAAGGAAGAAATGAGAGTTGTAATATATCACTGAGATTTTGAAGACTTTATAGAACAACTAAAATAATAAATACACACTAAAATAAATGCAAGTATTTGTTTTTCTCAAAATCGTAAGGAATAGGGTGGCACATGATATAAAAGATTTCAATGAGGAGGTTCAAAAACTATTTGAATTCTGCTTTAAGCTTATTTTTATTACCTTTAAGTAGCTGGACAGAGGAGTTGCCAATTAACAAAGCAATTTCTGAATACAATGCATCTTGATCAGTGTCACCCCCCCCCTTACCCTTCTCACTCATCCCTTCCAATCTACCCTTTCCCTCACTTTTCTTAACTTCGTAGGATATACGTGGGATTGTTGACCGCATCATCCTCCCACCCTTCTGAGTTCCAAATATTTATTACTTCCTTAGGATTATATGTTCCTACAGGAATAGGTACATTTCAGTTTCACAGAGCAAGAGCCAAATGGCAATGGGGAAAAAAGGGAAAGAATCTGAAAGAATCTATCTCTCTGGAGAGCATATTGAAAGACAGTGGAAAAGAGCCAGTCAGTGATGACAAAATGGAGAACACTGGAGACTCCACAGAACAGGTGCATACATTCTAGAAGGGCAAACGAGGTGAAGAACAGTGTGAAAATGTGAGCACCCAAAGAGACAGACATGAACTTTTAGAAGAGCTATACCCATGATATAATCCTTCATGACTGCCAATGAAGCCATTGAGGCTGAAGGGACATTTCACTGCCAGCAACAGCTGACATCACAAGAATTACAAGGGTATGGACAAATCAAAAATGGTTTCAACATAAGAAATTAAGGATGGTGAAGAAATTCAACATCTGCAGTCATCACTCACTAAATGTTGCTTGGTCTTCATCCCTCTGGCTCCTGGATCTGCTACAGGAGAGGTCTACTAGACTGGTTGGTATGATTGAACTTTTAACAATTTTGTGTTTAGTGATAGAAAAGATCAAAGATCTGCTCCCTATTGTCAGTCTTGTTCAGAAGATAGGCAGTTAGACATTGAGGAGTGGATCAAAGGGTTAAGCAAAAAAATAGGAAGTAATTATTTTATCTGGGGTAGAGTTGGGAGAAGAAGTCATGGGAAAATCCCCAGAATAGCTAGCACTTAAGCTCTCTTAACTTGACTTTCAAGATGAACAAGATTTTTCCAGAAGGAGATAGAGGAGAAGGAAAGAGCATTTCAAACAAAAAGGGTAGTACAAGGAAATACTATATTCAAATACAAAGTATATGATATATTCATAGAAATCCAAGTAGTGGAACAACATTTGTATTGAAAAAGAGAGTAGAGCTCTTAAAAGAGATCACCTGTTTATCATTAGACTATTCAAGGTGTTAAGACGAATATCTCTGATCTGTCCTTATGTAACCGTGGAGCGAGAAAAGAGCAGAAATGAAATAAAGAGCAAAACTAGAGCAGCAGTCATCTCTAGGTAGAGTGAAAAGACTTACTGGGACCAAGAGAATTTGATAGAGAGTGTCTTCAAAAGAGTCTTGTAGATGAAAAAGAGGAGATAAAATATAAACAAAGAGAAAGCAAAATGGGTCTTGGAGTTCACAGGGGGTAACATAAGCAGTCCCTTGGCTTGTTGCCCTGCTAAAATTAGAAGCATCACCAGAGACATTTGGCAGGAGACCAGTGACCCCAAGCTCAGAGTTCAAGAAAAAATTCCTCAGTTAGAAATGTTTGGAGTCAAAGGTGAATGACTTGACTCTGATGAGAGATGACATGGTTGGTTAAGAGTTGAGACTCTGGATCTTCACTGTCCTGTTTATGGGTCACCACTGTTAATGGACTTTGGACAAGTTTCTTAATTTCTATTTACTTCAATTCCTCCTTTTCAAAATGGGGTAATTGTCTGCTTAATCCAATTATTATATAAATTAGATAATTAATATATATCAAGTATTTAGAATAATCAGGATAGAAGCAGAGACACCAAACCAAGCAGAACTATTTTTAAATAAATAGGAAGTACTGAAACTCTAAACAAGAGACCAAGAAGAAATCCAGGGATTAACAAGAACAGGAAGTCTTTACCCTTCCAGAGGATGAGAAGGCAAGAAAGGAAGTCATTTCAACAAAGTCAAGGAGCTGTGGCTGTCATTTCAACGGTCTAGATACTGAAACCATGAAAAAGATTTAACCACTTACAAAACTGAGCCTGAAACAGAATGGTTGGGAGCTACAGCCTCCTTGCAATCTCCTACCAGTGCCACTATTGTCTGAAACTTTCTAGGAGGCAGTTGGTTTCTCTTTGTTTATGGGAAATGTCGTCTGCTATGAAAGTGGAAAGGCAGAAAACAGAACTTATATCTAACAGACAAGTAACTGGCAGATCTCTCTGTAAATATTAGCCATCATATAGTTTATATTTGACCATAGTTGTTTTGTTTCCCTCCACAACTTTAATACATGGTGATACAGGACAGATTTTGGACTCTTCTTGGAGAAGTTTCTCCATTTGACAGGAGTTAATAGCCAGTTATTTTAGACCTTTATGTTTTCCCATCTCTGTCTGGAATTCATTACTATAATTCAAGTGTATCATATCATAAGAAGGCCCTTTTATTCAGATTGCAGTATGTTTTGGGGATATATACTGCTTGATGTAAGAAATAAAGTTCTGGACACATTTTTACCTGTGCTTATTTGCACATACTGATGGAGAATACACTCAGTGGTAGATTATTTGCCTCATAATGCATGAAGCCCTGGGTTCCATTCCTCAGCACCACATAAGCAGAAAAAGGCCGGAAGTGGCGCTGTGACTCAAGTGGTAGAGTGATAGCCTAGAGCTGAAGAGCTGAGGGACAGTGCACAGGCTCACAGTTCAGGCCCCACAACCTACAAAAAAAAAAAAAAAAAAAAACAACTCTGTATCTAAATGTATACTAATTATCTAATTTATATAACAAAATCCAAACCTAGCATATAGCTTCTGATATCCACAGGGTCCACAGGCACAACATCAAAACTTTTTCCTTACATCTATTCAGTTCATTCTCTTCACTAAACAACGAAAGTGAATGAGAATACAGAGAAAAAAAGACTAACAGTATAGTTATCAGAATTAAACCCATATTTCAATCTTTTCAGCATATAATATTCTTTTCAGCACATGCTATTCTTTTCCGTATATGGCATTCCTTAATGTAATTTGATTAATTTTGGATTGTGAAAGAACAGGATTTTGTTTATATGTATAAAATAGTTCTTTTATCTTAAGTATGTTGTGCTAACATAAAAACTGCTGAGGACAACTATGCTTATTGCAGCATTATTTACCATAGCTAAGATATGGAATCAACCCAGATGCCTCTCAGTAGATGAATGGATCAAGAAAATGTGGTTGGAGTGGTGTGTGTGTGTGTGTGTGTGTGTGTGTGTGTGTGTGTGTGTGTATGTGTGTGTGTGTGTATTGGAATTCTATGCCTCCATCAGAAAGAATGATATCACCCCATTTGTTAGGAAATGGAAAGACTTGGAAAAATTTATATTAAGTGAAGTAAGCCAGGCCCAAAGAAACATAGGTCCCATGGTTTCCCATATTTTCAATAACTAGTAGATGTCTAGTACAAGCAGAAAAGGTTGAAAACTATGTATATATGACCAGATAAGATAATGTTAAGTGAAATGAACCCCAAGATAGGGACACAACTCGCTTTTTCTTGCTTGCTATGGTTTTTAACATATTTGTAATGTGCTATGTGATGTTTTTGTTTCTTTGGTATGTTCCTCCCCCACAGCATAGCCCCTGTCTTCACTGCACTTGACGTCGGTGCACTGCATCTTGTATATACATTTTTCTAATTTGGGGAGGGGAAAGGAAAAAACAAAATGTTTAAAATGGGATACAGGTTGACCCATTGTAACAATGAGATGTACAAGACACTATGTTGAAAACGAACTTTACAACTTTAGGTGTGGGGGCTGGGGAGAAGGGAGGAGTTGGGTAGTTGGGGAAGGGATGGTAGGGGAAAACAAAGGAGGGGCTAACAATGGTGGGTAGGAAATGTATTCATTACCTTACTCATGTAAGTGCAACCCCTCTGTACAGTATCTTTACAATAAAAAAAATTTAATTGCTGAGGAAATGGAAAGACTTGGAAAAAGTTATATTAAGTGAAGTAAGCCAGACCCAAAGAAACATAGGTCCCATGGTTTTCCATATTTGCAATAACTAGTATCTAGGATAATCTTACCAAACAAGCAGAAAAGGTCAAAAGCTATGTACAGATGACCAGATAAGATGATGTTAGGTGAAATGAATCTCAAGATAAGGACATAAGAGGTTTTTTTCTTTGTCGCTGTTGTTTTTAATGTACTATGTGATTTTTTTGTTTCTTTTGTATGTTCTTCCCCCATGGTACAACCCCTATTGTCACTGTATTTGATTCTGGTGCCCTGCATCTTGTATATACATTTTTCTAATTTGGGGAGGGGAAGGGAAATAACAAAATGCTGAAAAAAGGATACAGATGACCCATTGTAACAAGACACTATGTTGAAAATGAACTTTACGTATGATTGGGTGGGGGGGAGGGGGGAGGCTGGGAAGGGAGGTGAAGGGTAAACAAAGGAGGAGGCTGCAATGCTTGGTAAGAAATGTATGCATTATCCTGCCCATGTAATTGTAACCCCTCTGTACAGTATGTTCTCAAATAAAATAAAATAAAATTAAAAAAAAAAAAAGAAAATGAACTTTACAATTTGGGGGGGTAGTGGGAGAAAACAAAGGAGGGGGTAACAATACTCGATAGGAAATGGACTCATTACCTTACTCATGTAACTGTAACCCCTCTGTACAGTATCTTTACAATAATTTTTTTAAACTGCTGAAATCTTGAGGTTTTTTAAAAAATATATCAATATGCTCTGAAAACTTCATTGTCTTAGTTTGCTAAGCAAGCCCTTTCCCATGCATAGTAAAGAGGCAAACATAATAGACTAAACTGTGAATTTGGGGAAATGCAGTCATTATAACTACAAACCACATTATCCAGAAACCAGATGTACTTTGCCTAAGCCAATTATAGCAAACACATCTGGTTCTCTCTATCAATCTCTGTAGCCCACCAATGATTTCAACCCCAGCTAAGGTGGATAGTTCTATACAAACTCAGACTCACACTACAGAGCCCTATTTCAGTGCACATGCTCTCAGCTATGGTGTACCAGGGCATTTAAGCCCCAGAAACATCCCGGAAACAAAGGAAGGTGTTAGAATGGGTAAGAAAATGCCATCCTCTTCCATTTCTCCAGGGACAATTCAGCGAAGTGTCTTAAATGTTCCTCTGAAGATCTTGGTGGAATCTTGCTTCTCTTACTCCCCACCCCCACACCTGAGTAGGGTTAAGGTGGTGGAATCTTTAAGAAGTGGGGATTATAACAGGTAATTAGCTGATTGGATGGAGCTCCACCGCCGTGAATGAATTAACGCTGTCTCTCAGTAATGGATCAGACCTGGTGGGAGAAGATTAGTTCCTAAGGAAGAAGGCTTTTACAAAACAGTGATTATAAAACAGTAATTCTGGCCCCGCTGCATCCCTTGATTCCTTGCTTACACCTAAGTGCCTTCTGCATGCCAGTACCTCCCATAACACCTCTCTGAATGGTATAAGGACTTTCCTAGAGGCTGATCGATGCTGTTGCTAGATCTCAGAGTTTCAGTCTCCAAAACTGTGAACTAAATCAAACTCCTTACCTTAAAAAATACTTAGATTCCGATATTTTATTTCAGCAATATAAAATGAACCCTTCTTATCTTGGCTTTTCCTTTATCTCTGAAATAGTCTCCCTATTTCTTCACTCTTCCTTTCTGCTTTGGAATTCCAAAAACTGAAACAGCAGTGTTAAATGGCATCAAAAAATTACCTTCATCGGCAGGCATGGGGGACACACCTATAACCCCAAACATGGGTCCTCAGACAGAAAGCATGAGATAGTATCTCTAAGACATTATCTAAAAAAGAAACTAAAGCTAACAGGGCTAATGATGGAGAACAAATGGTAGGTAGAATGCTTGCCTCACCAAGGCATGGTCTGGAATTCAAACCTCAGTACTTACAAAAAATAATGATAATAAACAGATAAATAAACAAAGCTCCAAACAAAAACCATCTCTAGCTGAGTGAGTGTTTGATCCCAGCAGTCAAGAGTCTGAGGCAGGAGAATCGTAAGTTTGAGGCCATCCTGGACTAGCGTGAAGTCAGCCTGCGATCCTGCTTCAAACAATACAGTAAAATAAAAACACTATCTTCATCTTGACCAAGGTTTCCCAAAGTTGCTCTTTTGATATTATTTCAGGCTGGATATTTCTTTTGGGTGGGTGTCTATTCTCTTCATTATGTTTGACCATGTCCCTGGCTGTTCTTACTAGATGCCAGCAATATCCCTTCCTTCCTGTGTGCAAATAAAATACCTCCAGATATTACCAAATATTGCTTGGGAAGAAAATGGTCCTTGATTAGAAAACACGAAGCCCAGAATTAACTGTTCTCCAAGTCTACATCAGCAGAAGCAAAAATAGATAAATATGCATTGTTTCCTGGCATGGCCAAATACCAAAACCAAATCCAAGTTCAGAAAGAAGCATTTTGAAGTCATGAATACACACACACACACACACACACACACACACACACACACACACACACACACACAGTTTTTTATCGTTTGTTCATTTTGACTAACTGGATTCAGCAGTGTATTTACCTGTCAGATGACTATGGTAAGCTCCTAACATGGCAGAAATTGTCCCCTTAATTTACTTCATTTACAGTTTTAAATTCCAGCACTGCATACCTGGTTCTCAATAAATATCTTATTGAAATATTTTTGTCAATGAACACATTTTGGCAAAGGATGAAAATACACAAATGTTAGCCCTGAAGGCAGAAGATAAACCCAGACTTCCTATCTCAGTGAGCTCTGAACAGCTGAGCAGTTCTCAGCCTCTAAGCTCACAAACTTTCACATCATAACCTCACCTGGATCTTGCCCTTAGAAATTCTGCAATTAGGTGAAAAGCAAATGACCACACATTCCAGAGTAGTTGAAACACTGCCAATGTGTTCCCATTGTTTTCAAATGATTATTAATAGTCTATCCTTTTCATTTCCAAAGTGTCCCAGTTCCGATAATAAATTATATGTTCACGTTATTAAGTGTCTCAGAAGCAGAAACAGTGTGCATTATCTCATGAAATTGTGCCTAGAATTTTATAAACAAAGTAATATTGTTATTTTCTTTTCTTTTCTTTTTTGTAGGTTGTGGGGCTTGAACTCTGAGCCTAAGCGCTGTCCCTCAGCTCTTCAGCTCAATGCTAGTGCTCTGCCTCTTGAGCCACAGTGCCACTTCCAGTTTTCTAGTGGTTTCTTGGAGATAAGAGTTTCACAGACTTTCCTGCCCCGGCTGGCTTTGAACCGCGATCCTCAGATCTCAGCCTCCTGAGTAGCTAGTTTACAGGTGTGAGCCACTGGAGTCGGCTATTGTTATTTTCCTCACAATATCTTGATATTAATTTTATCTCTGGAAAAAAAATAGACCAAATTGGAGAAATGTCCTATCTTCCCAGCAGCAGGAGAGTTAAGATTTACTCATAAAATTTAACACTTAAGTCAGTTTTCTCAGCTACAAGATGAGGGAGTTGAATTAAATGATCCGTAAGGTCCATACCAACTTCAAATCACTAATCAGTATTAAAAACAAGACCTGCCCCTACTCATGCCATCTACTTCTTCCTCTTTCCTCTACAGCAACTCCAAAATAATCTTCCTGGAGATACTGTTACTCTCCAAATTGTCTGAATTGTTGCCCTAACTTTATTGGAATTTAATCTAAAGAGCCTCTCTAAGCAAAGAGGCATTTTGATCACAAAATCAGAATCTAAGAAGAACCCTAGATTTGAGACTTTGTCATTTCCTTAAAACTGTAGATCTGCTTTTACTCTGACCTATTAAACATTTCTGCATTGTTAAGACCCAACTCAGAGATGTTTCTCCTTATCAATCTATAATTTAGTAACTTTTTCTCTTGCTATTATTCAGTCAAGGGTGTATCTCATTGTGACCTATAATTTCTTTCCAAGCTGGAGAAAACTATGATGCCTACTCTTATTTTTCTTTTCATTAATTATTTCTTCCTTATCGTTATTATTTCTTACTATTGCTTCTCATTGTTCTTATTAGATGCCAGCAATATCCCTTCCTTCATGTGTGTAAATAAAGTACCTCCAGATATTACCAAGTATCCCTTGGGAAGAAAATTGTCCTTGATTAAAAAACACTAAACCCAAAATTTACTGTTGTTGGGAAAAACAATTTTATAAATTAATTTTACTTATTAAATACTTTTTATGCTATTTCCCTAGAAAATGTTTATATTTAAAAAGATTTAAAATAAAATGTTTAGTGCCCTAAATAGCATCCTGAAATAGAAATCAGACATTTAGTAAAAATTAAGAAAGCCTGAATAAAATGTAGCCTTTGGTTAATATTAATATTAATTCATTACAATTATTAATATTAACACACCTTGGTTCATTAACTACAACAAAAGTATCAACAACTAAAGTATGTTAATAAAGGGAGACATGGGTTGTTGGATAGGGATGTGTAGAAGATTTTCCAAGGAAACTTTTATGTAATCTAAAACTGTCCTAAAGTTAAAAGGTTTATTTTAAAAGATTTTTAAAAGCTTCTAGGGCTCTTGTCTGGCATTTAATAGATTTAAGATTATTGAAAAGCATATTTAGTCTTAGCAGTCGTATAGGGTAGGGAGGGAAAGAATGATAAACATGTCTACTTCCTTGCTCATCAAATTATTCATCAAACATCCAGCCTACTAATGGCCTTTGCTTCCATGTAATATTAATGTGAACTGTAGTAGAAATGTTTACTCAACATAATGATTCACATTTTTGAGTTCTTATAATATGCTGAGTGCTCAATATGAATTAGCATATTGAATCTTCAAAACCCTGTGGGATATATACTAGTCTTCCTGCAGCTTTATAGATGAGAAATTGTAGACCTCGTCAAAGGTCAACTAAGCAGTTGACCTAAGTCCTACAGCTAGCACATGAAAATTCTGAGGCCAACGAGTTTGTTGTCAGTACCTATTCCCTCCATAGTCAGCTGAGCCATCTCATGTATTGATATGTTAACACACACACACACACACACACACACACACACACACACACACACATACATCTTTATTTGTCCTCCTCATTTTTTTTCTATCACTTTCAGGGTCTACATGCTGCTCTAAACCTTCTGTTCTATCTTCATATATTCCACTGAGTCAAGAACAGATTATACCTGACCATCCCAACATAAGAGACCTTGCCAAATCCTCTGTTCTGTGATTCAAGTCCATTTCCTTATTGTCAAATATATATTCTACAAATTATGTTTAAACTTATTTGAGTTCATTATCATTTTTTCCTATTGAGGAAAATAGCAAAAGCAACAGTTTTCCTTCGAGATAGAAAATAACTTAGTAGGCAACACAACTAGGACTAGCCTTTTCCACACCCTCATTTCCCACTCTTCCAATTCATTTATGCAAATACCTGGAAAGGAAGGGGCATTTCCTTTAGACAAGCAAGCTTGTATTTCAGCTCACTTTATGATTTCATGTTAAAAATTAGAATACAGACAATGGGAAAGCAAGATTTGGGCTCATGGGCAGCTCTTTGACATCTAAAGCGATCTGTTTTCTTTTCTACAAAAAGGTCTTAAGCTAGCCTATGCCAAGCTGACTCATTCCGATATCCATGTGATTAGAGATCTACTATTCCAGACCCCTGGGTATCAAGTGCCTTTGTGCATGTGGTCTAAAGAGAACAAAGGAAAGATTTTCCTGAGATCAAACCTTGAGCCAAAAGACCATAACCATTTTTCACATTTCATAGGCATGGTGGGAAAGTGGTAAACTGGAAAACAAGCCCATATCCTTCCTCTGATTTTCCTGTCTTCAAAGGACTCCAGGCCAATATGAATTCCTTTCCAGGCAATGTTGGACAGAGTTAAAATTATCCAGCAAGCTTCACATACCATAAACGGTTATCTGTGTTCTTAGTTAATTCCCAAGCAGATAAGAAATATCAGGAAGGATATTTCCTTGCTCCTTCCTATATTCTTGTAAAGAGCTTACAGAATTTAGTCATTTCCATATCTTTTGATATTAATGACAGTGTTAGATGGAGAAACATTTGTCTTATTGCCTTATATATTGAGTGGTGCCAAATCTACCTCCATTTCTCTCTCAATCCTTTCTATTAGCTAAGAAGAATATAGTCCCTTTTATCCATGTGTACTTAACTTTCTACTTTCTGACTGTATAAGTGCTTTGCTTCACACAGGAAAGGTGAAAGAAAAAAAATAAGGTCATAATGAATTTTCTCACTAGTTTTATTAAATCTTACATGGAGACATCATCACAAAGTGTGCTGAAACTATAAAATTATCTAGACAGCTTCAAAAATAAATGACTGCTCAGCTATTTGCCAAAATAAAATAAAATTGTTTTGTCTGTTGCAGACAGACAAAGCTCTAGGAAACCATAGCGCAAGGTGACCATCTGAGAAAGAAAGAGGTTGTGGCAAAGGTGTTTGCACCAATCCTTGCACAGCCTTTCATGCAAATGAAGGATTCTGCATTAATGTCATGGTCCTGCATGCAAATGAAGAATCGTGTTCATTCCAATCACAAGCCATCATCTATACTACCAAGAGAAGCAGTCCCCTCTGGCCTGAGTGAGAAGATCTTTAGGAAAAGTAGGGTCATCTAGAGCTCCTTGAGTCTTGTTTTACTTAAGAGTGTTGCTTTCCAAGGCCAATGCAGACTATATGGAGTGGTCATGACTGGAACACGTCTTTAGCTGTGGTCATATTCATCCTATGCAACTGCTGAAGCATTCTCAGGGTAATTGTAAAGTTTCTGAACTTACCAAAAGGCTACTACCATAGAGCTACTATGTGGCAGTAGTCTAGCTGGTTACCAACAAAAAGACTTCCTGGCTGATAGTGGTTGTTTTGAAGTATAAAGAAAGGATCTATCAAAGCACACACTTATTTTTATATTTTTTGGAGGCACCTGGATTTGAACTCAGAGCCTTATACATACTAGACTAACACTTTACCACTAAATCTACAGTTCTAGCTCTTTTAACCAGATAAGGTCTCAGTGCTTTTTCCCCAGGATCACCGACATGACTAGAACCATGGGAACATACCACTATTCTCCCAACCCCTGATTCTCCCAACCTCAACCTCCCAAATAGCTAGGATTACCACATGAGCCACTGCACCTGACCAAAATGGCCCATTCATGAAAGTAATCATTCATAGAAAGAATTAAAAGAACGTTTACAAAAAAGACAAGTGAAGTTCGATGCATAATGATTCTAATAACATTTAATAGTATATAGTCACATTTAACAATGCTTAACAGTGTTTAATTCCCACCCCAGTAATCCCAGAAAGAGATAGATCTCTCTAATCTGTCCTACTCATATTTCTCAGAGAAGGAGCTTGGAAGCAGAGAGGAACTGAACTGTATAAGGAAAAAATAATACTAGTTGCAAAGACTTACGCTAACTTTAATGACCATTCTCTGACCATACTTGGCCCCTTCAAACTTTTCTTCAGAAATCACCTGAAATGTTCACTGTATTATCTCTTATTTATGCTTACCTCTCTGTAAATCTTTTTTTTTTTTTTTAGTCGGTAATGGTCTGAACTGTGAGCCTGGACGTTGTCCCTCAGCTCTTCAGCTCAAGGTTAGCGCTCTACCACCTGAGCCACAATGCCACATCTGGTTTTTTTCTACTTATGTGGTACTGAGGAAACGAACCTAGGGCCTCATGCATGCGAGGCAAGTACTGTACCACTGAGCCACCTTCCCAGCCTCTCTCTGTAAATCTTAAACAACAGCATCATGCAAATTCTACCCCATAGAACAATTGATTTTTATCTTCCTAATGCTTGTAGGAAGCTACATATGTTACTGAGATCATAGTCTTTATGATATTGCTCATAATATGCTTATTTCCATACCTCTCCTTCATTCTAGCATATGAGTTCTTTAAGATCAGGAATATAATACTGCTCATTTTTATGTGCCAACAAACTTCACAAAGTAACATATGTAAAAGAATGCTTAGTACGCCAGACACCAGTGGCTCAGGTCTGTAATCCTCACTACTCAGGAGGCTGAGATCTGAGAATCATGGTTCAAAGCCAACCCAGGCAGTTTGAAAGTCCATGAGACTCTTATCTCCACCTAACCACCAGAAAACTGGAAGAGGTGCTGTGGCTCAAGTGGTAGAGCACTCTCTTTGAACAGAAGAGCTCAGGGACAGTGCCCAGGCCCAGAGTTCAGGCCCGACTAACCAAAAAAAAAAAAAAAAAGTGCTTAGTAAATACTTTTAATTTAAAATTTTAAAAGCAGAAAAAGAGATAAAAACAGAAAGTGGAATTCAAAAATATGCTGGGTACCAGTGGCTCACGCCTGTAATCCTAGCTTCTCAATAGGCTGAAATCTGAGGATCACAGTTCAGAATCAGCCCAGGTAGGAGAGTCCATGAGATTCTTATCTCCAATTAACCATCAAAACTCTGGAAGTAGAGCTGTGGCCCAATTACAAGAGCACCCAGCCTTGAGCAAAAAGTTAAGAGATAGCACCCAGGCCCTGAATTCAAGCCCAATATCAGCACATGTAAGAAAATAGGAAGAATCAAAATAATAGAAAGATTTTTTTAAAGTTGTCAGAAAGAAGAACATATTATTAAAGCCCTCAATACACTGTTATAATCTTCTTTAACTGTCTGACTTAGAAAGCATAAAACTGGGATTCAGATAATTCAATCATGAAATAAGTAAAAATGCTGGGCTCAAGTCCCAAAATTCTTTCTAGCTCTAAGAGAATAACACAAACTACAAAAACAAAGCACCTGTTGTTCAACCTTCTTACCTGTACATCATGCCTAATTGGGATTGAGGATAGTAGAACATGTCTAATGCACTACCAACTTGGTTGAAAGTATTTTTATTTTCTTCTGACTAACTTTAATTTTTAGATACAGTTTTTATTCTCAAGTATATACTGTTATTATATGTTTACTGATATACAGTAGTACCACTTCAAGTTTATGAAGCATTTACCTATCATTTTAGTGCATTCGTAAGGCAGTCTTCAATGCTTTGGTTTAATTACATATACTTTTAACTATTTTACTGCCATAAGCAGTAAGAAAGCCATTTAAATCATCAAATAGGCAGCTGAAAATCGCATCTGTGATTCTGGGCCTCGGGCAGGTACATTGATACTGGGTCTGACACCTTGAGTTGACTGTCACTTCAGTCTATAGATATGAAAATCAGAGAGGTTTGAATAAGTATTTTCTAAACCTGGATAGGCTATCTGGAAATTTTAATAAATGTTATGCCTGGATTCTTTCCCAGAATATCTCAGAGGACAAGGGCCAAAAAAAATCTGTAATTTTAGTGTTCTTCAGGTGATTCAGATGAAGCAGTCTAATGTGGAAATCTCTAAGCCAGACTGTGTGTAAGTCCCTCTGGCTCTGAAACTATGAATAAGCCACATTTCTCTTTTGTACTCTGCTGTTTGGGCAAGTCAGTTTTTAGACCCAGACATTGGGTTCCTCTGTGTGGCATGGAGTAAATGGTCTTGGAATAGTGGAGTCTACCAAGGCCTCAGAATTAATGGTTTTGTCTACAATGTAAGCCAGCAGAACCACATGATAGCACAGTTTTCTTTCCTTTATTTTCCAACAGTAGCCTCTTAAATGAAAGAACTCACATATTTTCCAATGACTATTCTCAACAATACATGGGGTTGTTATTATTTTCATCTGCTAACATTTCCTGTTAACATTTCCTCCATCAAGCCATCTAAAAAAGTAAAGAAATTTTGTCTTATGTCAGACTTAACAAGAATATATTAAATGAAAACTGAATATTAAGGAGAAAACAATACGCAATAAGAGAGAAATTTCATGGTTTCAAATTAAGAACTTTAGTTTTATTATTGTTACATTTTTTTCCTTTCCTTTTTAGTTCAACCAGGGAATTCCAGGCTGTAGAAAAGCAAAATATAACCCAACTCAAAAAAATAGTAATTCTTCTTTTCTTCAAATATTTCTTTATTGAATTTGTGACTACATAAATTTCAAAATACTGTGGCACAGATATACTTAGCTATAGTCACAAACACCCTTTAATCTTCACAAGGATAGTCATCCTTATCTTAATCCACTTAGCTTATGAGCTCTATGACCTTTAACAAAACTGTTTCTTACAAATCCGGTGATATGCACATTTCTTTCCTTTTGCTCAGTATCAGCTGTTCCCTCTTTCTCTTAATCCATAAAGCTAACATATTGTTTGAAATAATGACAGGCATGGTGTACCTGCAAGACTGCCAAGCTTTCAAACTTTAAAGGCTATCTGGGGTTGAATAGATTCATGTTACTGGTTATGCCTCTTAGTCTGAAAGCATTATAGTGTCGATTTTCCTACATTCATATTGATCTTCCTGTTCAGTGAAGGCATATCCCTAATCTTACATCCACCTTTACTTAATTGATGCTACAATTTTTTAAATGTTATCTTTAGGCAATTGTACAAAAGAGGTGCTATTTAACAAAGTAGTTATGAATACAATGCATCTTGATCAGTGTCACCCCTTTAACCTTTCTTACCACACCTTCAACCCACATCTTTTCTTACTTTTCTTAATTTTGTGGGATATACCATGAATTCTTTTTTTGTTTTTTTGGGTCGATCGTGGGGCTTGAACTCTGGGCCTGGGTGCTGTCCCTGAGCTCCTCAGCTCAAGGAGAGGGCTCGACCACTCCAGCAGCAGCGTCACTTCCGGTTTTCTGGTGGTTAAGTAGAGATAAGAGTTTCAGGAACTTTCCTGCTGGGGTTGGCTTTGAACCATGATCCTCAGATCTCAGCCTCCTGAGTAGCTAGTATTACAGGTGTGAGCCACAGGCACCAGCATACCATGAATTTTTGATAGCATTTTCTCCTCCTTCTCCCTTTCAGTCATCTAACCCCTCTCTGCTTGGCCCCAAACTCAGTCTTGCAAGTACCCATTTCCTAGTGCTGATTTTGTTGGTCTTTTGACTTTGTCTTTCTAGAAAAGATACACTATACCTCTTTATCTTGTTCCCAATCATATCATGAGAAGTAGTCATATGTCTTTCCAAAATCATGATGCTCAAAATTCTTACTTAACTATAATATATTAAGCACTTTGGGTGAATTTGGTACCTAAAAAAGGACTATTACAGTGTATGCCTATTTTGAATTATCTAGAAGAGAAGAAACAAAACAAATACTTTTGACAGTGTAATTAGTGCAATAAAAAGCAAAACATTCTAGAGTATCAGGGATAGCTTCATGGCAAAGGAGATATTTGACATAAGACTGAAAGTAAGTAGGAGTTTGACAGGCAAAAAAGGAAAGCACTTAGAAGCAGAAAAATTATGAAGCAAAAAGTTACATGTCATGAGATTTAAGAAATTAGCTTACTTGGCATGGCTTAGGCCTAGGGAGATTTGGAGGGGTGATGGGAGACATACTTGGACTATAGTTACTTCGTACCCTTCCTATGTTACACTTGTGATGTCTTCTGCAAAGTGGTCTACTTTCAAAAATCATTTTGAAACAAATCTCCTGAAAGGATTGTTTTCTTTTTTCCAGAAATACATTATCATACTGTACTTCCAGATATTTTAGTCAAATATCACAGTACAAAAAAACTTGAATCTTTTAAAATTTACCTCCTCTATTTAATCATTGTTCACTCCTTACATCCTGCATTTTTTATATCCTGCATTTTATATACTGATTTTATTTATATCTCTTACTTCTGTGCAGACTTTTTAGTTCTCTACAATAATTTTCAAAATCACTAAGACAGGGTTCCTTATTAATGATATTAACACTTTGAAGAGAATGGGTGACAATTAGGTACTTCTGGGCACCTAAGTGATAGATGTCAACTTTCTCTCACACACACACACACACACACACACACACACACACACATTCAGTAATAGTTGTGCTTTTTGCTTAAGAATTTGAATTCCAGTAGGGGAAAAAAACATTAAAAATGTTCTTTAACTGTCTTGGTTATATTTCTCTTGGGCCTACCTAGCTGTTTAAACCTCAAGGCCTGAGTATACGCATCATTAGCCTTTGATTATAGTTTATATGAATAGCATCACTTCAGAAGAAAATAGCCTTGAAAATGTCAGGGTTTTATAAAACCACCAAATATATTGCAGCACTGGTTTTCCATTCAAACTTTCAAAATATACACATGTACATATAAGTACATACACACATTTGTTTATAAAAGTTTACCTGCTTCATTGCCATTTATGAGATTAGAAAGCTGACAGACCCATGTATGAGCACATATTCACCTCCTCACTTTCCTATACATTGAATTAAAAAATGGCCAAGACTTCTTTGTTATATATTTAAGTACATACAAATGTACAGACAGAACATTGCCTCATCTAGAATGGCTGAATAAGTTCTATGTTTTGAAATTTTCTAGAGTCCATGGCACTTTGCAGTGAGCCTGACTAGCAGGGCCGTGGTACTAGGCAAAATTCATGTTGCTTCAGCCCTTCGCCTGATCCAGACTGCTCCCTTCTTTGGGCTTACCTAGTTGTATATTTTTATTATCTATAACTATCTGTTAGTTTTTAAAAATCAGACATAGTGCCAATACTAAGGTTTGAACTCAGGGTACTCTCATTTAACTTGCTTGCTCACAGCCAGCACTCTACCATTTGAGTTATCCTTCCAGTCTGGCTTTTTTACTGGTTAATTGGAAATGGAGCCTCGCAGACTTTTCTGTCCAGGCTGGCATCAAACCAAGATCCTCCTGATCTTAGCCTCTTGAGCAGCTAGAATTACAGGCATAATCTATCCAAACCCTGCCCTATATGTTTCTAAAATAATCATCCTAATAAGCAGAAGCTTTCAGCCAAGGGAATTTATAAAATAGAAATGTACATTTTTTTATGACATTCTCATTTTTAATTTTAAAACTAATCACTCCAGATATAGAAGTTCTGGAAATTTTGAGTTAAAGATAAATCAAATGTCTGCTTGTTTCCTAGCACTCTGTCTCAAAACAGGTCCCAGAATAATCCAGAATAATCACATCAGAACCACGTCCATCTATTCTTAATGGAAATTGGCGTGCACATCACATTCTGGGACTGTTCTGTCAGTCTTTGGCTGATACTTTAAATTCTAATTCACACTGGATGCTCCAGAGATAAGTCTTAGTGTTCCACAATCATTGAGATGTGCCTTGATTGCTATATATAGACATTTTAAAACTCAATAGAACAAAGGAACACATATGTACATACATGCTCAAATACACATATGCAGAGGGCATGTATGGTACATATCTACTCCATTTACTCTAACTACCTTAAGCTATACAGATTTTATTAGCACAGAATGAGGTCACAGTGTAATGGAGATTCCACAGGTCCAGAAGGAATATGGAATTTGATGATGTTTTATAAAACATTGTCGAATTCATCCCACCACATAGGACATTTTGAAGGCAGGAATAGAAATAAAAATTTAAACTTTATAGTTCACATTGTCTTAAATTTACAGTTTCACATTCTTTTATTAGTACATTTTTTCAAATAAGTGGTTTTTTTGTCATGAACTGTTCTTAGGATTATAGTATTACGTGTTTGGAAAAACACAGTGTGGATACCAGAGTGCGTGCTCTTTGTGAATCATACGGGCCATGTGGGAACAGGTTTAATATTCCAGGGCAGCAAACTATACTAAGAGAAATTGGCCTACTTCATCTATCAGATACATTCATTTCCTTTTTCTCCATTAGACTTCAAGTTCAGTTGCCCTTCCATATCTTCTTTAGGAAACTTGTTTTTAAACAAATATAAAAGGAGAAAAGTGATTTTTTTTGCAATTTTATTCAATGAAGGGCTATTCCTATCTATAAAGAGACTGTGCTTAAAGGAGGCTGCAGGATCATTGTAATCTCTTACAAATATTTCACATTGGTTTATGTCAAATCTGTCCACAGATTAGCCCACCAGTCATTTTAAATTTAACACTTAGTAGACTGTACAAAGACACTCCTCCACCCCCTCATCGAACTCCCCTCTGACAGTGGGCTGACTTTCCACAATTTACTTCCTTTCCCCACATCAGACAAAGTCACCTCCTTTCAGATCTCTACTTCAGGGTTTTTACTCTCAGAATTTGGAACACTCTCTACTGACTCTGCAGTTACCTCTTACTCTTTAATCCCTTGCCTGATATGTCAATTACTGGCAACCAAAACATTCCGAAGTGATTATCTGATGCCTTCTCAATTCAATTCTGTGCCGATTCTAGATGCAGAAAGGAGAGCCCTTATTTTTTTTTCTTTATTGACAATCAACCTTAGAACATTTTTATTCTTTTATCTGAATGGACTCCATTTTTCTAACTCCTGCACCTTGAGATATTTCACAACTTCTCATCTATCATTCTGTACCCAGTTTCATAGATAGCTGCAAGGTAGAACTCCATTGTCCATGTTGTGTATTTATTTTCCTCTTTATATGTGACAACTTCTCATAATGCCTCCAAAAGAATTATAGGTTCTCTTCCATATAACTGACTTTCTCCCTGCTACTTGCTAAATGTTTGGGTCTTCCCCAAATCCATATGTTGAAGCCCTAACACCCAATGTCTTTGGAAATGAAGACTTTGGAAATAATTAGGTTTGAGAGCAAAAACTCCATAGTGGGCTTGGAGTCCTCATAAGAAGAGGAAGAGACTTAAGCTTTTGTCGGCCTACCATATATGAGAGGTCATGTGAGTACACCTGATTGCACTTAAGCTACAAGCCAAGAGAAGAAGCTACTGGGTGAAACAATCTGTTTGGATCTTGATTTTGGATTTTCTCGCCTCCAACTATGAGAAACTATGACTTCAGCTTTTGTTGAATCACTCACTCCATCATATTATGGCAGCCCATTACTCTCTCCAGCCACTCTGTTAAGAAAATCCAAAATACCACTTCCTTTGCTTCAATGTTAACAATTACCAGGAGGATTGAATCTCTGCCCAGGATCTATGCACGGTAGGCCCCCAATGGCTGTCATATATGGTTCCAAGGAGACTGCCACTGAGGAACACCTGCAAATGTTCAGGTGCATAGGAATTATCGTGTGGATTCCCAATTTATTTTTCCCACAAGGTACCACCAACCTCCACTAAGGATATGCCATCTTTCACCAAATACAAAATTTTCACATATTAATTTTTACCCAGTCTTTTGGGGATCAGTGTTTTAGAGGAAGCAGATTTTCAGAAAACTAATGATAGAGAAGTGGCAGATTGTATCATGATTGAGACACAACTGAGAATAATGCAGGACTCACTGAAAGTTTCTCTGTGTATCATCTGTATAAAGTGGAAATTGAAAAAAACTGTTTTTTGAAATTTCTTTCCTTTCTTCCTTCATGTCTTTTGTTTCCTTACGTGCCTCCATCTTCTTTCCTACATTCCGCCTTCTTTTCTTCCTTCTTTCCTTACTCTTCCTCTTCTCAATTTGGCTGTGCTTAGTCAAAACTGTCCCATAAACCCATGAATAAGGGTTTATACTGCAATAGGAAAGAGAATAAAGAATGAAGCACTGTCCATTGTGGCTTTGATGCTATTTACCAGGCATTTAATCCAGCTTTCACGAATTCTCTCACAGAAAATGTGCAGCATTTTACCACCCCTATTGCTTTGTTTTCTACCAATCCAATCCTTCAAATATCAATTTCAGGCTCCTGAAATTAATATTTATTTCTCCATTTTCTAAGCTTCTCTAGAATTACTTTCCATAAAAATCAATTTAGGAACTGGGCAAGCTCATATGCTCCTTTTGCTCTTGGGACTTCCCAAATAACTCTCTGCTCACTATCATGACTTTCTGTCAGCTGCTAATCTACCATGACTCTCCTGGTATGTTCTTCTATCTTTATCTATTTCTGATCACTTCTTCAGTTCACTAAAGATAATTTAAAGTCCAAGCGCAATGTATTTTCCTCAGCATCTTGATGACTCTAGCAAAGCAAGAGACTTTCATATTGTCCCTTCAAAACGCTGTTTACTTTGTTTACAGACAAGCCTCTCCCTGAGAGAGATTTGTTGAACTTATCTAGACCCTTCAGAGGAACTCTAATACAGTCCTTGATTACCTAAGCTATTTTCTTCCTCTTTATTTTTGAAAGAGTAGGAATGTGGGAACAAAAAATCACAAAGGTTCTCTGGAGTTCATTGTGCCTACTTAGAAGTAAGAAAACAAAGAAAGGAAGGCTCTATGAGCCAAATACCTCTTGTGTCATTGTCCTCCCCTTTCTAGAGCTGTTCAGGGGGTACACAACAGCCCAGGCTGTTGTTATTCTCACAATGCAAAGATTTGCCCTGAACATTGAGTTTTAAGTTTCCCTAGCATTCCCAAAAAGCACTATTTTATTTAATTATCCTTAAGAAGACCAGCTGGAAAAGCACTAGATATTTTCATCATCAGTTATTTTTTTATAACATTCTAAGCTTTAATCTAGTAAGATGGAAATAAGGAAGAATTTCTCCTCTTAAATTTCAGGTTCTGCATTGCCAAATCATAGAGAAAAATACACACATAAAACACAACAGATGTCCCTTAAAAAATCTTCACTTGTTAAATAAATATTTTCCATGCATGCAAAGACAGGGTCATAATAATCTGGGAGAATGCACTCTTGAATAAAAGTTGTGAATGTCCCTTATCATGCTTTGGAAATTTATATCAACAGATCTGTACTACATGTCGAGTCATTCATTTCCCAAGTGTGTACTCTATCAACTATATGATTAACAGGATATGAGTTACTAGGAATCATAAAAAGAAAAAAACTACATACAAGATAGCATACTTGTTCTCAGGAACATTATAAAGAAGCTTTACAACCCCACAGAGATGTGAGTCATATGCAAGATGCCCTGTGAGGAAGTGAAAATGCAGCACAGGAACAAAGGTATGGAAAGATCTACATTGTACTTCCAGGCCCAAATTACATACTGCTAGCCTGGGAACTGAGGCAGGTTACATCTTATGATGGCTTGAATTCAGCTTTGAAATGAGGGCAATAGAGGAATCTCTTCCCTGTTTCTGTTTACATTTGATCCACTCAAGATACATATTACAAATTTCTATCAATTTATCATAGGGACAGGATATGAAAAAAAAACTATCAAGAATATGAGAAAAAAATATTACTTGCCATTTAATTGTTGAAAGAAGTTCATTAGTTTTTTTCTTCTGTGGTTCAAGGTTCCCCAATTAAAGGATAAAAGTAATTTGGAGAACTAAATTCATATTAAGATAATGGCCTCAAGATTTTTTAAAGCCCTTTAAAGTGATCTGTACTTAACTTCTGAGATGTTCAGGAACCTGAGAATTAGAGTGGCAGACACAAGCAAGCACTGGCACAACAAGTTAACCTAGTAAATGAAATTGGGCAGTGGATGCCAATAGAATCATTGACCAGAGAATAACATAGTTCTTGCTCCAAAGGGAATAAGAAAGTTTATTCTGAGCCAACCGTGCTTGACCATGGCAGAGAAGACAGACTCAGCTTATGCTCTGAGCACTTGGAAAGAAAGAGAGAAAATAAATGGGAATGAAGAAAAGATTGCAGCAGAAGATGGAGAGACTGGAGACAGAGTAGGTGTTGAAGACTAACTTCCTTCCTCCCCTGCTTAGAGCAGGCTGACCATAGAACTAGCCCCTTTCTTCGTCCCTGTGCTTTCAACTGGCCTGTTTTATTTGGGAATGGACTGAATGCTAAGCCACCTGTCACCAAGTCTTTCACCTTCCCTCCAGTACATTTTGGTTTTTGTTTCTTCAAGAAACCCATTCAGTTTCCTCAGGAAAGATTTCCTCCATATTTCAGCTACATTTCCTTCCACTGCTTAAACCCAAATGCTGGTTTACACAGACATTTCCGGTCATTTGTTTTCTTTTTTTTCCAAAACAATGACAATGGTGGTTACAGAACCCCAACACCTGAAACAGACTTTACCAATCACACTGCGTGGCAGGCTCTACAGGAGTGCCAAATTCCATGTTCCCCTTAGAAGGAAATTTAAAGAAGAAAGAATTTCAAGAGTGCCTGGTGAATGTGCATATCAGAAATACCGTAGTGAAACCCCTCGATACCATTAACTCCTACTCAAATTAAAATGAATGACAGGAAAGTAAAATAGGAAGAAGAGTACCAGCAAGAGAACCAATGGAGAGGGTGAATATATTTTATGTACATGTATGAAAATCAAATGCTGTAACATGATAAAAGAGAGTGAGAGAGGAAGTGAAGTTGGGGTCTATTGTAGGGACGGATGGAAATGTCACAATAAAACCACCCTTGGACAACTAATGTATGCTAACAAAAATCCTTAAGGAAAGAGTCCCTAGTGAAAACAATAAAGTTACTAAATAGTTAAAATCGTCCTGTTTTATAGTGACTCAGACATAGAAATACAAGTCACCTTCTGTGACCTGTCAGCTAGAGGCTGGAGCAGAGTCACATCTGGAATCGCAGAACACTTTAGTTTCTACCCTTGCAAATAATTTGCATTTTGTTGTTATTACTAGGTTTACCAGAACATCAATCAGAGTGTTGACCAAAGGCTGTCTATGGAGTTCTCAAGGAGATGGACTTTTTCCCTTAGCTTTTTTTTTTTTTTTCTGGTTAACAATGGTCATGGGAAGACACTGCTATCAACTTTATATATCATTTGGACCAGATTTCTGAATCAGGTGTTTAGGAACAAAGCTTTGTGAAAAGACTATCATGATATTTTTATTAAAAATTTCTTAATTTGGCATATCCGAACTCTACCACAGTGTATTGTCATTATTCAATATTGTTTCTCAGTAAATTTCACTCCATCTAAAAAGATTTGGTTGTCTCAAGTGCCTAAATAATAATGAAGGAAACTCTCCTAAATAATAGTGTTTTTTAATTGTGTTTTTAAAAATTAACAAAGACACAATACAGAAAATCCCATTAGTGAGTATCTTACATATTTTATGTCTTTTTTAATTGTTACTATAAAGGTGATGTGTAGCGTGGTTATAGTTACATAAGTCAGGTATTTTATGTGTTCATCTAATCATTATACAGGTGCACAGAAACAACTTTTAACTCAACGTTTAATTTCTATTTTTCTCTCAGTTGAATAACTTAGGTATCAGGCACTATGTCTGGCATAATCTTATATAGATTTTCCTAAATTCATAACAGCTATTCTGAGTAGATGATATCTTCAAGAGAGCTTGCTACAGACAACAGGAACAGAATCAAGATCCATGATGCATTGTTCTTATAAACTGCAGTGTTGAAACCCCTGTGAACAACTACTTAAAGATAATATTAAAAAGCAAAAATATATATATATATATGCTTGTTCAATGAGCATGGGATGAATAAATACTATGGATTTAAATGCTAGTGACAAAATAAGATACAGGCTCTATTCTATTCCAATACAATGAAATCATATTGGATTTAGAAAATCCAAATCTGAACAGTCTTTTTTTTTTTTTGGTTGGTCGTGGGGCTTGAACTCAGCTTGGACACTGTCCCTTCAGCTCTTCAGCTCAAGGCGAGCACTCTACCATTTGAGCCACAGCACCACTTCTGGTTTTCTGAGTGGTTTATTGGAGATAAGAGTCTCACGGACTTTTCCTGCCCAGTCTGGCTTTGAACTGGGATCCTCAGATCTCAGCCTTCTGAGTAGCTAGGATTACAGGCATGAGCCACCGGCGCCTGGCTCTGAACATTCTTTAAAATTTTATTTGCAACTTTTTAACTCCAATTGTCATAGAATCATCTTTATACCACTTTTTTTTTTTTTTTTTTTTTTTTGGGTCCGGTCGTGGGGCCTGAACTTTGGGCCTGGGTGCTGTCCCTCAGCTCTTCAGTTCAAGGCTAGCGCTCTACCACTTGAGCCACAGCGCCACTTCCAGCTTTTTTCTTTTTGCTTATGTGGTGCTGGGAATCGAACCCAGGGCCTCAGGCATGCAAGGCAAGTGCTCTACCACTGAGCCACCTTCCCAGCCCCTATACCACTTTTTATTCTCTAGAGTCCATGCGGATTTAAACAAGTTGGCTTCCAATCACCCTTCCCCTGGTTTAAAAAAAAAGTCTTTATCAATGCATGTTCCTGGTCACAAGCACTGGTTGATTTGGCTCAAATCTGACTCGCAAATGAAGACTATTTGATGTACACAGTAAGTGATCCTGAGATTCTTATGATGCCACTTTTACCCATAAAGACCACTTTCTAGTGTAATGCGTCATCATGTTTCAGCAACTTCAGAACACAGAGCATAGAGCTCTGTCAGCTTTTTGTTCTGTTTTCAAGGCAAGTTTTTGGACTAAAAATAAGCTGAGCTAAAGCACAGCCAAGGATGTTCGAAGGTTAATGGCAAAGGGGTTCCCAAGCATATTTTACAGGCCAAAACGTGAATGACAGAAATAATATAACACAGATACATAAAGCTAATATATTCAAGAGCACAGGTAAAATTAATTGGCATGGGCTAAAAGCATTGCAGGCGTAATGCTACCAACATTAGCCTGAAGAGTTAACAATCTTTTGACCCTCCTTCTTCAGGGATCAGACTAAACCAGCCAGAGCAGAGACACAGCTGAATTCAATACCATTGCTGAATACATTTGGATTCGTCCACTGGTTATGTTCTGGTATCGAAACCATTGTTACCTCAGATACCTTTAAATATAAAGGATGTTCTTTGGGGGTTTTCACAAAGTGTAAGGCAAGCCATCCAGGTTAAATACTCTGGATCAACACAATATTTCCTTATTATTTTTCTAATGAATATATCCTCCTAAAACAGTGATAGAGGCTTCTGTCTCCTCTTCTGTTATATACTTTTGTCTTGCAGGCATATCTCAGCGAATCCCTTTTAAGAAAGCGTATTTTCCAGTATTTTTGGTTCAAATGTGGGACAGAACATGTCTATTTACTCATAAAAAGAAATAAATACATTTTAGGCCAGGATACTTGTCCATACGAGGCCTACATACTTTGGCAATGCCTGCTGGGTATATTCTTTTAATGTCTCTTTAAATCTTTCTTAATGTACAAATGACATTTAAAAGTCCCCTTTTCATTGCAGTTGGCAGAGTACCTAAGACCATAACAAGTTGCTTCCCCAGTAAATGTCATTTTCCCTTAACCACAGGGCTATAATTCAAAAACTGTAGTGATTTTTTTTTAAGAGAAGTGTTAAAAAAGAAAAAAAAAAGCCTCTGGGAATGAAGCCTAGGATTTCCCATCTATGAAAAAAGGGAGTTGCTACAGAGTAAGGACTGGCCAGAGGCCAGGAGACTGCCGTTACCGATTTCAAAATGGCTTTTTACAGCAGGGATTCGCCAGGGAGGGGTCCTATGTAATACTCTCACCATGGCAACCGTGAAGGACAGGGAGCCAAAGAAGGCAGGTGGCAGGAGCTATGTGCAATGCAATGGGTAAGTACAAAAGCCTCAGCACATGAAACCAGGTTCAAATTCAACTTCTCCTACTTGCAAACTTTTTAACCTAAGGCAAGTTTCACTGCTTTGAATGGCACCAATGTATTAATTTTCTACTACTGCATAATGAATTAAATGTGTTGGCCAAGTACAGTCTCATCTGGGGGCTAGATGAAAAAAAGATCTATTCCTAAGCTCCTGTGGGTAATTTTCTTTTCATTCTTTTCATTTCTTTTCCCCTTTTCTTTTCTTTTCTTTCTTTCTTTCTTCTTTCTTTCTTTCCTTTCTTTCTTTCTTTCTTTCTTTACCTATAGCTTGATTTCAGGACCTGGACAGTGTCCCTTAACCTTTTTACTTACAGCTGGTACTCTACCACATGAGTCATAGCTCTACTTCCAAACTTTGGGTGCTTAATTTACTGCTCAAGCTGGCTCCCAACTTTGATCCTTAGCTCACAGCCTCCTGAGAGCTAGGATTACAGGCATGAGCCACCATGCCTGGCAATTTTCTTGTCATTGGAAGAAACTCCCAATAGAAATTAGTTCTAGGGCCACCTCTGATTGTTTGCCGTTCCTTGCAAGGTGAGTTTCCCACAGAAGATCATCTTTTGATTAACTAATTAGAAATCTCAAAATTCTTTCATCTTATAGAGTAACAATAATAGAGTGATGGGCTTAATATTTGTAAGTAGGAGAAAAGACTTTGGGGGTCATTTTAGAGGTCCACCCAAGTCAACAAACTTCAGGAGCCCCTTTGCAAGAGTAAGTTACAATAATTGTAAAGCATTTCATGACCAACTTGGGTTATGTCAATTTCACCATCAGCAGCTCAATTTCTTAGACAGAGATAATGAGTCCATCCATTCATTATGACCTGTCCAATTACTGTGTCCCTTGTGTTCAAAGTTGAAGCTAAACCTGGGCATCTCTCATGATCTGTTAACTTCTCTTTCCATGCTACATTCCCAGTACCAGACAGCCTAGGACAAACCTCCTGGAAAATGCTTCTACCTGAAGCTGTTCTTTTCTTAAAGTAGCCCTTTCAAAAGAAAAGTATCCCCTTGTTTTTTTTGCCTTAAGTCACCAACAGATAACAAAGCCCTTTGTGGGATCTCTGTGGAGAAGGGGTCTTTGATCTATTCTCTAAGATGTGCATGAGTGGTGGGAACAGGGCCCCAGATGGAGACTTTTTCTGCATAAATCATTGTAGATGTACAGTGCGGACAGCCACAGAAAGCCAGGAACAGATAGTATCTAGAAGAGGATTTGCCCCAGAGGAGACTTGTGTCTCCAGTGCCACTTCTTCCCTACCCCTCCACCCCCCACCACCACTATCACCGACAGTATAAATCACAGTTGGAGTTGTAGGCTGGTTGGTCCTGTCAACTGATCTGGTTCACTCAAATAAATATACAAAACTCCCACAGTTAATTTGGGGAAGGAAATTCTTTACTTTGACCTCATATCTAATTAGATGCAGGAACATATTTTGCATTCTGCAGGCTGAAATATGCTAGCAGTGACGTTATCAGATCTCTTCTTTTACGCACAGCTCAACAGGATGTCTCTAAACAGAAAGTTAAAAATAATAATAATCAGTAATCCTTCTCCAACGCAGCTGGTCCCCTCCTCAGGGAATCTGCTACACTGGGTGGGCATGCCAGGACAGTCCTTGGAAGGTCTGCAATCACTGACTGTAGATTGGCCTAGGTGTTATTCTCCCGGTTGGCAGAAGAAAGCAGGAATGGAGTGAAGGTGGGGACTTCCCACCTTTGTGTCTCTATTGTGAGAGATTTTAAAGTCATGTGTTATGACTAAGTGTCCCTTACTACATGTATTAATTTACTGGGTGTCTTCAGCAAGTAGCACTTGAGGTTGACTCAATGGCAGAAAATATTTATCTGTTTATTTTGAACCAGGTGGTAGACTAGATCAAGATCAAGGTGTTAGTGGGATTGATTTCTTCTGAGGCTTGAGATCTCCTTGGCTTACAAATGATGAATTCTGTGTTTTCACATGGTCTTTTCTCTGTCCATGTCCATTGCTGGTGTTTCTCCATCTTCTTTTTTTCTCCATCTTCTTTTTTTTTTCCTGTGACAATGCTGGGGCTTGAACTCGGGACTTACCTAGATGCTGTCCCTTAGCTTTTTCACTCAAGGTTATTGCTTTACTACTTGAGCCACAGCTCCGCTTCTGACTTTTGGGCCAGTTAATTGGAGGTGAGTCTCACAGACTTTTCTGCCCAGGCTGGCTTTAAACTTCAGATTTCAGCCTCCTAAGTAGTTTAGGCAAGAGCCACCAGGACACGGCTCTCCCTTTCCTTATAAGGTCAGCAATCATCCCGGATCAGAGCCTATCAATATGACCTCCTTCCACCTGAATTTCCTTGTTTCTGACCCAGTCTCCACATATAGTCACAATCTAGGGGTTGGAGGATTAGGACTTCAACTGGTGAATTTTAAGGGGACATGATTCAGTCTATGATAGTTTATATTTTCAGTGATTAGATTCATATATTATTGTTAGGATGTAAAGATGCAAACATTGATATGAATATTGAGTGCTGATGCTAAGTCCCCATCCTTAATCAAGCTCAGCATGCTTTCTACCCTGTGAATCAAATTACTATGACATCCAGAGGGTGAGCAAAGGGGACAGAGCTCTGATTGGACTGATATTACAAGTAGATGGTTAAAACCTGTACATGCAAGCCACCTGTCACTTTGTCTCTTCTGTTCATTGATGCATCACTATAATTTTGAACAATGCCTGTACTTGGTTGATGTTCACCAACTATTTTCCCAAGAAATAAGGAAGTGTTGCAGAAAGGAGACTGAGAAATGGGTAAAAGAAGAGCACAAAACCAAACCTGGCCTTGCACAATTTTTCTAAGGCCTCTATCTCCAGAACCTGCTCCTAGTAAATCAGCATGGCTTTGTGGTGTATATTAACCTCTTTCTCCCTAAACTGGCATAACTTAAAAAAATTCAGAGTCTACTTGATCTTGGCACAATGTTTGGTATTTGGTAGGACTTATTTAACACTTTGGAAATGAATTGGCACTCTTTTGATATAAAAATTGCT
Organism: Dipodomys spectabilis; assembly: GCF_019054845.1. Taxonomy (NCBI): domain Eukaryota; kingdom Metazoa; phylum Chordata; class Mammalia; order Rodentia; family Heteromyidae; genus Dipodomys; species Dipodomys spectabilis. The sequence continues at coordinate 3,369,222 of NW_024870815.1, read as the reverse complement.
TTATCACCGGTCGCAGGTGGCTCATGCCTATAATCCTAGCTACTCAAGTGACTGAGATCTGAGGATCCTGGTTCAAAGCCAGCCCAGGCAGGAAAAGTCCGTGAGACTCTTATCTCCAATAAACCACTCAGAAAACTGGAAGTGGTACTGTGGCTCAAGTGGTAGAGCGCTAGCCTTGAGCTGAAGAGCTGAGAGACAGCGCCCAAGCCCAGAATTCAAGCCCCACAACCGACCAAAAACAAAAAAAGAAAGAAAGAATTTGGCTTAATTACTTTCACAATGGATAATTGTTCCTTAAGCATAAACAAAAAATAATTACTGGTGAAATTTAAACCCTGCTCTGTTTCTTTACTCTTGCAGAGAAGAGTACATCTTGATCACATAGCAATGATTTTGTCTTATCTTTTCCAATTACCATTGTATTTTCTCTAAAACAATATATAGATAGATAGATAGATTATAATGCCTCATTTATGGCTCTGACTAACTTAACCATTGCTTTACTAAATCAAGTGGCATCCAATCTGACATTATCACGGGACTTTTCCTTACAGTAAATGAGTAAATACACATTTTCTTGGGTGATTAATGGGGAAGTTGTTGATCCAAAAGCCAGTATCTTCCCTTCATTAATGAGCCAGCTTATTAGAAAGACTTTTCTAGTCATTGTATTTATCCCTATTTCCTATAGCATCTAGCAATTGGTATTGATTCTTCCCTTTGTAATCACATAGAAATTACATCCATTCTTCAGTTTCCTATATTTTGAATATTCTAATTTCTTTTTATAAATAGCTTCTATCTACATTTCTCTAGTTGTATGCTCTACCTTTTTATTTTACTGGTCCTACTGCTGAATAGTTTAGAACAACTATGAATTTTTCACAAGCTACAGAAACCAAGAAGATAATCTAATCCAATAACATATTTATGATAAAGAAAAGGAGTAAAATAAATAAGCTAAACTACATAAAGAACTAAAATATATAAAGCCATAAGCAATGATGACTGAAATTAAAATACCTCTAATACTCCTTTCTAACACACTTCCAATTTTCCGGACTGCAATGTTTTCAACCTGCGTACATTAATTTCATTCTCTCGCTCTCTATTACAAAACAGAACATACTTCTTACTCCAACTTAGTAGATGACAATGCCATATAAGACATTCTCATTTGGAAAAAGATTTCTAACAGAAGAAATAGAACAAGAATCCAACACATTTTTCAACCTCCAGTTCAATATTAGTTGAATATTACATTAAAAATTTAAAGGTGATAGATTCTGCATCATTAGAGGTCTATAGTAGCAACACTCCAGTGTAACAAGCAGAGATTTCTCTGCCAAGTGTCCCTTAGGGGGAAAAGTGTCCTTGTTTAAGAACAATCTCTGTAAGGCTGAAGAAAAAAAATCTAAAACTTAGATTCATCTGCCTGTATCCAAATGCTTCCTCTTTCTTCATGCTTGAAATGATCCTACCTAGCCCAATTATGTCCAAAGAAAATGAGGCACACAGATCATAAACTGTTTAAAGGGGAGAAGCTAGTTGAACCCCATTTTGTTTTTCAGCCAGGAAGAGAAGGAAAAAAACCACATCCAGGTGCTTACTTAAAATAAAAAAAAATAAATTATATACACCTAAACCCCACAAAACTCTAAAATTAGGTTTTATGAGGTGTCAGATTGTGAACCAACTTTCCCTAATTACAATCCCCACCAAATGGTTTTTATGTGGCTTATAACCCAAATGTTTAGTCTGAAAGAGTGAGGCTAGAACTGAACTCTTACCAGCATTGAACTAGAGCCTTTCAAAGGGCTGTTAAAACTTGGTTGCGTGAATCCCAGCACAGACCAGAGCCTGGCCCTCTAAGAGGAAGAAGGCCTTTTCAAGGGGAATATTTGGAGGCTACTGTGAGGGAATGTAGTAGTAGGACATTTACATTTCCAAAACCTTGTGACATTTCTCTCCCAGAGGACATTGTTGTCATTTATCTCTGTGGTCCAGGCAATCTTCCTAACCTTATGTGCTAGAGATAACTAAGCTCAAAAATGGTTTATCTCCAAAAGAGTTTGCTGAACAAAACATCCCTGAAGAACCCTCATCCATTCCCACGGAGGAAAGAGAGTTTGGGCGTTTGGAAGCATCAGTCTGAAGATTAGAAGATTGAAGGGAAGGGTGGAAAGGAACCTTAGATATTTAGTCCAACGGGGAAATTTTCTTTTTTCAAACTTGTGACGTTAGACAATGTCCCAAATGCAGATGCTAGGGCTGCACCACTACATTATTTCAATACAGTCTGCATTTTGGGGCTTGATGCATATGCATGACTAACACACCATGACCAGAAACACTGATCTAGTCCAGTTTTCTCATTTTATAAATGAAGAAACTGAGGCCCAGAGAAGTGATGTGAGCAGATTAGTATTGGAACTGAAACAAGAACTTAAGTCTCTTGATTTTGCTATTCAACACTTTTTTTTTCATCTTCACCAGGAAGTTTATTGCTATGTACTATAATTGTATACATAACATCATATCTCAAAACTGTGCCATTACAAGTATGATGCTTTATATTTCAACAAGAATTGTGGGAACCAATAATCACTGGCCATATTTTCTTCCTATTTTGTCCGGTAAAGTCATACAACACACAGCTACTCTCCCAACCATTTAATAAAGAAGAGACATTTAATCCTCACTAACAGGAAGGAATCACACCATTTAAAAAAAAACATTAATGTCCCATTTTATTACATACAGTAGTAGAAATTTAAGGCAAAAAAAAAGCAGAGATGGGTCTCGGACTTTGTGGCTTCAACATGAGATTTGGCCATTGAATAAATGAATTAATAAACAGGTCTCAGTTACCACCCTGCCCTGGACCCTCATGCCCAATTTTTTGTTCATTTGGTTTGGTTTTTTTAGTCAGGTGTGGCACAGCTGTGTTATCTGATAACTCCTTAAAAGTTGAGATGATATGGCCCCAGAAAACAAGCCTTGAGTTGCAAGAAAATCACATTGTTTTCTTTTTAAAACAACTCATCGCATCAGTGTTCAAATCCCCAGTCTCTCCGTAATCATTAAAGATTTAGAAAGGAATAAATAACCCAATGAGTGATACCAGCAGCTATACAGCATGAACTTTCTAAATGAGCATTCTCACTCTGGGTAGAACGTATATCCCTTTTATTTTGGTTTTAAAAACATTTCATTGGGTCTCTGTGGCCTCAAAACACAAAGAAATAAGATGCTTCCAATTTCTCATTATGTCAGCTTCAGTGGAAATAGCGTGGAGATAATAAAAGATGTTTAATATTGATTGTATCTCACAAGTGGAAGCTGCTGTTGTCTACTGAGAAAAAAAGGGTAAGAAAAGCTGTTTTCAGCTCATAAAGTAGTGGTTATTATTTTTTATTTTTATAGAAATAATAACTACCTAAATGCACAGGGTGCTGACAATATTTGAAATGGGGCCAAACAAAGCAAATTCTTGGTCCAAAACAGGCAGATTCCAAATGTGGACCCAATCCAGTACCAAACCAATGACTCAAAATAAACAGGGTATAGCTCAAGGCCATTGCAAAGAAAGGAGTGTAAAAGAGGAAGTGGTTTCAGGGTGAAGAAAAGAAGGGATTCCCTTTAAGCATAATAAAATAATAGAAACCCTTTGACTAAACCCAGGAGCCTTAAAAATGACTTCTCCAAACCAGCATTTTCTTCAGGAAGTTTTCACCTCCCTTTGTAGCAGAGAAACTAAATTCTCTCCAGAACAAATTATACTCAAGTGTGTGCATTATAAAATGCATCTAGATATGGTGCCATTGAATGCTGACACAAAGCCATTCCACCCTCTGCATGCTCTTAATTAAAGATGCAATTTAAGTCTTTCTCCTAAAGGGGATCCTCTAAATAGTTGAAGTTCTTTGAACCTTGTTACTAAATCAATCCAAGAATAAGACTCTTCTGTGCACAATCAAAAGCTATGGAGAGAATGGGGAGGGGGAAAAAAGTCTTTCAGAGCAGTGCCAGGAGCCTTATCACAATTGCTTCCTGACAGAAAGAGTAGATAAACAAGCTCAGGACAAGGCCAATGAAAGGCTGGTCCAGACGCCTTGTTTCTTGTTGCTCTAGGTATCAAAATAGGAAGTAAACAGCTTCAAAACAGTTCTGAGAATTGCCTGGAGGAAGTGCTGTTTCCTTTCCCTGCACTTGCTAAGTTTGCTTATCTTTCATGGTCTCAACACAGCCTCTCTGCACACTGCCTGGGTCCCCTTAACAAACACCATCTTTTCCCATCTGCCTCTGACCTAGTACCATCCAGCTGACCTAGTACCATCCAGCTGACCCCGTACATTCTCTGTCCTTACCCAGAAAACGTGATAAGGAAATGATAGCACAAACAGCCTTCCTAGTTTCCCTGTGATGAAACTTCTGAACAAGCAAACAGCAAACAAACATACACAAAAAAGCAGAGCTCTGGTTCTTAAAAATCTCCATCATACTGTGGGAGAAAATATCCCAGAAAATAGGTGGATTTCCATACCACCCAAGCAGTATCTCAGCATAGCTGAACTACTTCCTCAGGCTCCACAACAGTAACCAATAAACAGCTCCAGAGCTCATTAACGGTCCACCCTGGTGCAGGTTCCTACCAAAAACAACATGTAAGCTTATTTTACAAGGAGCTTGGATTTGTGTAACCAGCAATGGGGTGATTTTTAATACACCATCATCACCGGGCTGGCACCTGACACTTACATAAGGCTTTTTATGTGTGGATGCCCATAGAACATTAATGCACCTGGCTGTCTAAGTCCTTCTCTGAGCCAAAGAAAACCCGTGTATTCACTTGGTCACCTCTGCTTGTTTTGGTGTGTCCTAGTCCCAATTTGTGTAAAGGTGTTCTTAAGGAAAAGAAAGGATTTTCCCAGGTCATCTGAGTTCCATTTATCCTAATAAGTGGAATAGTTTTATCTTTACATAAAACATAAACACTGATATGTTAGGGTTGTCACGGAGAAGGCTAGGTTCTTGGGTTAGCTGTAACTTTAATTTTACACCTCCTCCTTCAGTGTTCCAATATCTATAAAATATTTGACACTTGATTATCTTCCAAATGACTACCTGCTATAAAACCATGTTGCAAAACCAAAGAAAATCTGACCATGAAAGGGCATTGAATTATGCTGGGGACTTTTTAGCATGAAAGGCAAATTGTTGGATTTCATCCTTTTTATTTTCTTTTCCAATTTAGTCAATCATTTTTCAACAAAATTATCTAAAGGATCAACCTTTATGATCTTTTATAAGCGGAGACCATCAAGGTTTATTTTGGTCCATTTTAAAGCTGGGGTGGAAAAAGCATTTGCATTGCTTTCAATAAAGCATTCATATGATCTAACCATATCTAGAATATTATCTTTAGTGTTGTTCATATAAATATGACTTGTCTGTGGCTTTTTAGGGAACTAATCACATTAAGCATCACATTAAGGAAGTCATTTTAGTAGAGGCTTTATTTATAGAGAAAAATTTATGGAGGAAGCCAAAGTGTACATAGAAAAATTATTGATTAATGCCTTGGTTAGAGAAGGAAAAACACATGTTAATAAAGTTTAGCTCTCATAAATGCTACTCTATGAAGGAATAAGAGAATTTATTTGGATAGAATATCCAGTAGACAAATCCTATGTCCTCATGGGACTGAACTGACTGGGTGCTAAAAGACACAGCAGAAATAAGGGTCTCTAACAAGAACCATCCCTGAGGACATGGCAAATTCATGTATCTGCCATAGGTCCTTCATCTATTGCAAGTAAAAACTGATTTAGGGATAGAGTAGAAGGAAAATGTGACACCTCCTGGACCAGTCCTAGACATATACATAATTCTATAAACTACATCTCTAAATTTCTCTTCTTCAGTGACTTCCTACTCTTTTTCTCTAACAACCAATGGAAATGATAAAAATCATTCCCATTACTCAGTCTAAGAAAAAAAAGGAATGTGGATATATACTAAGAATTTTGTTACTCAGGACTAAGCAACAAAACAGGAAACTAAAGTAATCTAGGAAGTAACCAATGCAACAAGCTACAGCCACTCTCAATTGGAGCCTAAATATACAATTATGGCCCAATAACTAGATTGATTGATCAACACTTATCTCCATTGATGGAATGGAATCCATGCAGTGACACTGGCTTGCTTCACATAGCATCCATCCCTATCCTACTCACAGGGATGAATATTTCATTGTTTAAAGAGAAGGAGGAGGACAAGGAGGAGGAGGTGCTGATAATGATGATTTATGAAGTAATATTTTATCCTCAACAAAATTAAAAAGCTCAAGTCCATGAAAGCATATTGCCAAAGTAGAATGTTATGGCTAGCCACATTGGTGGTCTCCTTGAAGATTTAATAAGCCAAATTGAAGAAATATGAAAAGAAACATGGGCTTTCATTTGCTTCTAGTAGTCACAATATAGAGTAAGAGCTTATACATCAGTTTTTCTTGCCAGTACTCTAGAAGTTCAGATCGTTAGTACACATTTCTTTCAGCTTGAGAAGAAGCTTTTACCCTCCAAATTAACAATGTTGGCCCTTCTTCCATTCTGAAGTTCCAATTTGCTGTAACCCTGTCATACCAAGAGTAATTACCTTGTCTCATTAACAGCAAAATAGGGTTCATCTACCCTACATATCTATCAATCCATGCTCAGTAATATGTCAATAATCTGGCCTACTAAACTACAAGTTGAAGAGTCAAGACCTATTTAAACGTGCATTTCAGTGTGCATAAGTTAAACCCAAAATGGACTACTCCATTGCACTTTAGCTCAATAGCATGATATTTACAACTATTGAATCCCGTTGGGATTTCTGTAGTTTCCACCCTGGAAAACCTGCTTGAATTCTTGCACTCAAGCCAGATTCCAAAAGACAACATAATTAGATCCCAAAAGAACACATTGCTATTGAAGAGGCTGTCCCCTTCTGAATGATATGGGGAAAAGGTTAGCCAAAGTAATTATCCAGTTAATTGCACAAGGTGAACAGAGTCATTATAATTATGGCTAAATTCTTAGGATTAAGCTAGCTCTGAATTAAAAAAAAAAAAAACTGAGCTGGAGAAAGAACATCATTTATCATTTGGAGGTAAGCTTTCCATCAACATACCATGCTTCAACACTCAAGTGAAAGTTTATCGAGACAAAAGTTTTAGCAGACCTTTTTATTATTGTTGTTGATAGTATTATCCTTAAGTAGTTGTAAGAAGGATTTCAATTTGGTATTTCGGTGTGTGAGTACAATGCATCTTGATCAATGTCACACCTTTTATACTCTCCCTCATCTCTCTCAAGCCCCCCAGTCATCCCTTCAATTTTCCTAGTTCCATTTTCACATATGTTCATTGAATACCATAACTGCATTTTCCCACACTCCCTCTCTTCATTCATCTGTTCCCCTCCTCTTGACATCACCAGCTTCGTGTTATTCATTTTGTTAAATTCTAAGTTCTTTTTCAAAGGAGTTACACCACTGGAATCTTTCCCTGCATATACTGTACTTCAGTGAAGTAAAATAGGGTTTTAGCAGCTCTTAAGCATAATGGACAGAGTACAGGAAATGACACATCCTGATCAGCCCTAGTACACTTACTTCCATGAGCTCTTAATTCCTGCCTTCTCCATTATATTCTCTAGCAAATCAGTACAAGAATCAACAAACCTGGAGGATTCAATAAAGGAACTCAACAGGGAATTCCTGCAGCAACATTATGAAGTTTGGGAAGTAAATGGGATTGGGAATAAGAGGGAATTGCAAGAGAAAATTCACCGTGAATCTTTTCCTTCTCTAAGCTTTGTGCTTGCTGTACCTTACTCGTTTAAATTTTTAGATCAACTAACAAAAACACAGACTGACTGCCTGTTATTATCTAGATGCCATATGATAGAAAAATTTACATTATTAGAAATTCTCAAAAAGTGAAATTTGCAGCCAATATTAAAAAGAAAAATAATTTTGACTCAGTCCAAATGATTGACAGTAATCCAATATAATTATATACATAATTACTCTTTCAACAATATTCAGAATAAGCAGTATTTTATCTATAAAGATGAAAGAAAAAACTAATATTTCAGTAGTCTTAAAAATTTGGATGTTGAGATGTACAAAATGCTTTATCGAAAAACGAACTTTACAACTTGGGGGGGGAGGATAGGAGGGGGAATGTAATCGTGGAGATAGGAGGGATAGTACGGAAAAAACAAAGGAGGAGGCAACAATGCTTGATAAGAAATGTACTCATTACCTTGCTCATGTAACCCTTCTGTACAGTATTTTCAGAATAAAAAAACTTATTTAAAAACACTTGGATATCATTTTCTTTGGTAAAAATTTGAAATGTTTTACTTTTTTTAGACAGTGTAATCTTAAACTTTACTTCATTTACACAATATAAGCTTACAATTAAAATTTTATTATTTTCTTCATACAATTAAACTGTCATTTCATTTCATATGACTATTGTTAAATTTATATAAAAATGCCATAATTCCTAGTAATGCCTCTGACTTTTAATGGAAATATAATATCATTTATGCATGTCATGATCCTTTGGACATATGATAAAGTGGAACATGTAGTTCATTCCTCTAAGAGATCATAACCTTGGAGATAAGTTTAAACTAGCTTTAAAGTTATTTCCAATAAAATTTAACAACAATAATAAAAAGTGTTTTATTAATGTTTTGCAATGTGTAGCAATTATTTAAAACAACTATTTTACATATGAAGCAAAACGTAGCAATCATTAGAATTCATGGACCAATAAAATGTCAGAAAATTAAGGTAGCCTAATGAGGAAACCAACTCAGAGATTCTCAGATTTTGTAAGAAGTTTTCGTTGGGTATGAATGCTAGACAATGATAATAAGAAATTTTCATCAAATGTTAAATATAGGCTTGTTTCATCCTATAAGGTTGGAAACTCAATATAATTAGCACATTTCCTAATTTTTCTATATCTCTCTGCAAATCCTAGCACCTAGAAAACCTAACTTCATAATAAATAAATGTGGCAGGGTTGCATTTGTGTGTGTGCCAGTCCTGGGGCTTGAACTTGGGGCCTGGGTACTGTCTTTGAGCTTTTTTGCTCAAGGCTAGTGCTCCTACCTCTTGAGCCACAATTCTATTTCTGGTGTTTTCATGTTTAATTGGATGTACGGGTCTCATGAACTTTCCTGTCTAGTCTGGCTTCAAACTACATTCCTCAGATCTCAGACTTCTGAGTAGCTAGGATTATAGACTTGAGCCACCAGTGCCCAGCAATTGCATTTTCTTAAAAATAAAGATCTAGCCCAATTTAATCAGATATATTGGTTATATATATCCAGCAAATATATTCTCACTTTTGGGAGGAAATATATTTTTCTTTCTACATTTCTTCCAGAAACAATTGCCTTTGAGAAACACAACTGTGACAATAGGTATAGTTTGGCCAATTATCATGTCTTTGTCTCCATAATCATAACGAACATAACTAGGACAGAAACTATAAATGATGTGATTACTGAATATTATTATCAGCACTGGCAAAAAAATAATAGTAACGTCTAAGATCTACATGGTGTTCAAATACTCCAAACAGGCTATACTTCATTCTTACTTTCAATACTATTAGAAAATAAGAAAGAATGCATCATTCCTACTTTGTTATCATTATTTGATTATAGTAAAAATAAATTTTAAAATCTCAAGTTTTTAAAACACAAGCACACACACACACACACACACACACACACATACACACACATACTTTTAGTGCTAGAGTCCTGGATTTACTTCTAATTCCTCAGCCAACCAAGACTTACTCTAATGCCATAATAACAATCCTTCCATGGCCCAGTAATGTAGCTATGCCGTGCTCTATGAATTTTATACTTGAGCAAAATCTAGTTAAGATACAGGATTAGATCACTTTATTGCATCTAAGAATGTAACTTAGAGTACACTTTCTTATTTTATGATACATGGACTACAGCAGAGTAAAAACAGTATTTCTTTCCAATTCATCCAAGTTTGAAAGCTGAGTATTCGTCACCACACTTTAACAACTGAGTGGATTCAACAATTGTTGTTTTCTTTCTGTGACAGGAAGCACAAAAGGTGTTCTCAGAAATAATACGTGAAGGGCCTATGTTTCTTTCACACAGTGCCAAGTCCTGTTAATTCATTAACTTTAAGAGCAAGAAGAGAGAAAGGAGGGGTGAATGTAGTCATAAAATTCAATATTTAAGAAAATTGAGGAAGGAGTAGAGATGGAAGGGATAGGGCAGAATGATTTTTTTTAAAAAGAGTGACACTGATCAAGATGCATTGTATTCATCAACTGCTTTGTTGAATTACAACTCCTATGTACAACTACTTAAAAATAATAAAAAACATAAATGGAAAGAGATTAACCACTAATTTGAGAAGTTTCATTTTATAAAGGCATAGTAGGATTATTTTTTATCTTTAAATAGTTGTACAAAGGAGTTGTAGTTCAACCATATTAACTTGTACAATGTATCTGTGTCAACCTTCCATCATTTTCCACCTACAATCACAGTAGGAATTGAAGAAGAAGAAAAAAGAAGAAGAGGAGGAGGAGGAAGAAGAAGAAGAAAAAGAAGAAAGAGGAACAGGAGGAGGAGGAGGAGGAAGAGGAAGAGGACAACAACTATATTCTCCTTATCCTCCTATGTATTTCCAGTTTTCCTTCTCCATAAATGGGGACCAATTTTAAGTAAACTTGGTCACATTCACTATAAAAACATTTATTTTTGACAAAGTTATTTTAATATTCATGCTTGGCCAAATATAATATAGCCCACAGGGAGGAAAATAAGCTCTTAAATATGCCCAGTAAAAGTTTCAGAATCAAGACTTCTTCAATCATATACTTAGTTTAAGTTCTTCTCCTTAGCTAACCAGATTTTCTTGATTCTTTTAGTTGATCTAATCAGACAATTTCTTTGAAACTTCCCAAATTACAGCCTTTATGCAATTCAAATAGAAGAGTGGAAAAAATGGCAAAAGATGACAAAATGAATTATAAAAATGAAATGAAGCTTTAGAAGAAAGATTGATTCAAAAGGCAATCATCAATGAATGATGAATTCTTTTCAAAAGGTTTTAGTCTAGTCTGTAATTGTCACCTCACCTTTCCATCTCTATAAAACTGTAAATTGATTTCCAGAACATAACCCACTGTAATAGGTATGCTAATAATGAATTAGGTTGAGGGATAAACAGCTCTTTGTTTTTAAGTCATATTTTTAAACATTCAGACTTAAGATTTTATAAAAATTTCCACTTACAAACATATTAAAATGTTTCTATGAAATATATTTTAAATTCTTGAGCAAAGTGTAAAATGACATCATCTTATATTTTATGACACCATTTTACATGGTGTTTGTAGTTTTTATATGGCATTTATATGGTGTTGCTTCTTTACGTGAATTAATTAAAATGGTAAACTAAAGATGGAATCAAGTTAAAACTTGATTCCCTATATATTAAGTCGTTCTTAAGACTAACATTCAGACTTGGACCATTGTATCTAATTTGTGAATTACAGCAGATCTAGGAGCAGATGTGTTACATTTAGCGGTATTTTAGTCATTTTGCTAATTCCATTGTCAATACCTGTATTACCATTAATACTATTATTACTAATACTATGCCTCTGTATCAGTTGTGTGCCTAGTACTCTCAAGTGCTGGAGGAACAATAACAAACAAACTGTTCACATGTGCAAATCCACTTTTAAAGATGACCTCCTTTAGAAAGAGTGGTCATGAGTGGAAGCAATTCTATGAAAACTACCGCAAGTAAAATAACAAACCCTCGGGATTGAGAATTTACAGATCATATAGTGCAATGACTGAAAAAGTAAGTACTATCCCAAGTGAAAAACTGAGAAACATTGAAGTGTTACTGGTAACAAGGATATCAAAACCTGACACAATTTAAAACATATTTAGGGAAGATGTAAGACATGGACGAAATATAACAAAGTAGGAAATGGCTTCTCGCCTACATTATTATTTCATTGCCTAATGAGATGTTAAAATGTAAAAAGGCCTCTTTCCCTAGAAGCTAAATGTGCCCTATTCTACAACAGTTAGAGTTGGGCTCTAGAATCAAGGTGCCATGATTCTATTCAACAAACAAAAGATAGCACATAAAATGTGGTAGAATAAATTTTATAGTTATAAAGAAAAGACAAAAATATTAGTTTTGTATTTGCCAGTCATAAGGCTTGAACTCAGAGCCAAGATACTGTCCTTGAGCGTTTTAGGTCAAGGTAACACTCTGCCACTTGAACCATAGCTCCACTTTTGGCTTTTTGGTGGTTAACTGGAATTATGAATTTCCCAGATTTTTCTGCCCAGGCAAGCTTCAAATCACAATCCTCATGCCCCAGCCTCCTAAGTAACTATAATTAGAAGCGTGAGCCACAAGCACCTCGTTTCTTTATGTATTTTTTAAAACAAAAGATAAACTAAATTTGTACTTAGTCAAACACACATATTTAAGAGCACAAAGTCATGAACTTTTATGTGGTTATGTTCATGAGCCTCTATCCAGATCAAGATACTGAACATTACCATCAGCACTACTGCACAGCTTGTTTTGTAAGTCAAGAAAGTTCTAAAGCAAATGAAAAAAGAAATGTTTCCATCCAACTTTTGTAAGTAATAAACTTCAGTGTGATAAACTCCAGTTGACCTCTTCCAAGAAAGAAGAAAAGAAAGAAGCAGTGAATTTTGTCATTTACTGCACTATACTAAGTACTTCCTGAACTCTGCTAATCATAGTGTCGATTAAACCAGGTTGATTAGTTATGACTTTAAAGAAGCAATGACATCAAAGCTGATTCTGAAGGAAACACAGCTAGAAGATGCTAGAAAAAAAGATTGAAAGATAATACAAATAAAAGAAGATAACAATATAAATAACACGGAGATATGGGACAGCATAACAAATTTAGAGAACTAGGGTAAGGGATTCAGATGGGGAAGTAGTAAAAGATAATTGCAGTAGTAGGGAAAAGAGTGATGGTGAGGACTGTGGATACTAAAATAAAGGCAATGAGTACATTTCTTATCAAGCATTGTTGCCTCCTCCTTTGTTTACCCCTTCCCATCCCTTACCATCTCCCCCCACAAAGTTGTAAAGTTCGTTTTCGACATAACGACTTGTATATCTCATTGCTGCAATGGATCCACCTGTATCCCTCTTTAAACGATTTGTTTTTTCCCTTCCCCTCCACAAATTCTACCAACATCAAATACAGTGGGGGAGGGACATACAAAGCAACAAAGAAATCATCTTATAAATATGTTATAAACAATAGTAAGAAAGAAAAAAACATTTGAATACTTACCTTGGGGTTCATTTCACCTAACATCAACTTACCTGACCTTTTCTGCTTGTCTCAGACATATACTAGTTATTGCAAATAAGGGAAACCATGGGGTCTATGTTTCTTTGGGCCTGGCTTATTTCACTTAATATTATTTTTTCCAAGCCTTTCCATTTCCTAACAAATGGGGCAATGTCATTCTTTCTGATGGAAGGCATAGAATTCCATTGTGTATATATATATATATATATATATATATATATATATATATATATATATATACCACATTTTCTTTTTTTTTATTGTGAAGGGCAGTCATGACATTCAAAAATTACATTGAGTATGTGTATTTGCACATATATACACCACACATGGATATATAGAGCTATATCTCGATATAGCTCAATATATGTAGATATATATATATATATATATATGTAGATATATATATATATGTGGAAAGCTTCTTTATGCAACACCTCTTCCCCTGGTCAGACTGAAGGCAGAAATTCCAATTAAGATTCATAAATGAAAAAATTATTCAGAAGCATAATACCACTGTCTAACCTTCTATTTTTGCAATTCACTATTTTTTCAGTATATTTAGAAAATAAAAGACAAACACTATTAACCAAGAAAAATTAAAGTGGATCTATATTATTGGGGCAACAGATGTCTTGTCGATTTGAAAAGTTCTTACTATTGCATGAGTAGAGACTTATTATTAAATTGTACACTTCCCAAAAATAGATTACTACATTTCATATACTATAACTATCCTTAGTAGAACGATTATTCTCCCCTTCCCCCCCCCCTCCCCCCCCCCCTGCTAGTACAAGAATTTGAACTCATGGCTTGGATCTTGCTCAGCTGGCTTGCTTGGCTGACATTCTATGGGCCTTCAGCCCATCTTTCTGCTGGGGATGGAGTCTCTTGCACATTATTGCCTAGGCTAGCTTCCCACCTTTATCCTCCAGACCGCAGCTTCCTGAATAGGCAGTATTACAGATTTGAGCCACCACTTCTCATCTTTCTTTTATGTAAAATATATCTTTCCTGATAATGTTGGTGTAACATATTTACTTTAAAATGCAGCAAGAGGAGCTCTTTGCTTAAAGAGAATTTTTGTTTGCTTTGTAAAAGAAAAAACACTAACATTATTTCTTTCCTAATTTATTTGATTTGTTTCAGTGTAGCTGAGATTACATTAACATAACAATCCCACTATTAATAATAAGATGCATTAGTAGCCAAAACTATTGATGCTAATTAATGTTAATGATCAGAGACAGAGGTCAAGTTTAATATCTTTATAAATTAACCTCCCTCTCCTGTAAAGTCATAAACCACTACAGTCACATTTGAAGATCAGATAAACAGAGGTGGTTGAGCAGAAGGGAATTTATCACTCCTGTAAAACTGATTTTTCTCCACAAAGTTTTTAAGTCACCAGTGATTTCCTCTCATCCCGAGGATCAAGTTCAAACTGGGTTCTTTATGTGAAATGAGACCTGGAGCTTCATTTCCAAAAATGCTAAACTGGAAGCAAAGGAAAGGGAAGAAGAATGAGGAAAAAAGGAAAAGAGAAGGATGGAAGGAGAAAGAAAGGAGGGAAATGTAGTGAGAAAGAAAGGAATGGGTAAAAGTGAGCCAGTTCAAAGCTAGCCTCCTTCATAATAGCTCTGTCTATATTGTGCTCAAGTGAAGCAGATGAATAAGTTAACAAGGATATTTCAGATAGTTATATTAAAAAATAAAGTGGACAGCTGAGCACCTTTGGCTCGCGCCTGTCATCCTAGCTCCTCAGGAGTGTGAGATCTGAAGGTATTGTTTCAAAGCCAATCCAGTGAGACTCTTATCTCCAATTAATCACTCAAAAACCAGAAATGGCGCTGTGGGTCAAGTTGTAGAGCTCTATCCTTGAACACAAAGAGGCTCAGGGACAGTGCCCAGGCCCTGAATTCAAGCACTACAATTAAAAAAAAAGTGTATAAATTGACTATAACACTTCAGATAATTAATATTTGAAAAAAATCAAGTGGACAATTAACTAGTCATGTATCATTCTTCTAGTCAATTGGACACAACCCTAAAGTATTAATTTTTTACCAGATTGTTTAAATGTCTCCTTAAGCAACTCAGGATTTTTTAAGTTTTATTTTTAATTGACACATAATTATGAAAAGTTATGGGATTCGATATGACATTCTCATACTCTCAAAATACCATCCTGTAGGTGTTTTGAAATACACATTATTACTGGCTACACTGGGGAAAGGATGTTGCTAGGGAAAACCGGATGATGCAGAATTTAGTTTGAAATTCTTTTTCCACACTTAAAAGAATGTGGCTTCTATACAAACATCAATTCAAAGTGGACTTAAAACTTAAATGTATGCCAAGAAACTATGCAACCAGTGAAAGAAAACATAGGGGAAGTATTTATGATCCTGAATTTGGCAAGAATCTGTGGCTAATATCCCAAAAGCACAGGCAATAAACAAATGCAAAAAAAAAAACCATAAAGCTTTTTGTACAATGAAGGAAACTGTCAACAAAGTGAGTGAATGATTTAAACAATGAGGAAAAAATTTGTAAGCTATAATCTGATAAGAAGTTAATATTCAGAAAAACATAAGAAAATCAAACATCTCAATAGCTAATAATAATGATAAATAATAACCTAATTAAAAATATGCCAAAGGCCTGAACAAATATTTCCCAAAAGAAGACATGCAAATAGACAACGGATATGTGAAAAACTGTTCATCACTAAATACCAAGGAAATGGGAATCAAAACCACAGTTACATATTACTTCGCTCCAGCTAGAATGACCCACAGTGCTGAAATAAGATGCTATTTGGAGATGGGGCCTTTCAAAAGACAATCACAGTAAAATGAATAAAATTAAGGCCCTGAGTTCAAAGCCTTGTCCTGCCAAACAAACAAAAAGCTAACAAGAACAAATTCTGACAAATTCTGATACTTACAAGAGGAAATTCTGAAACCTATGGAGGAAAGACAATGAATGATACAGGGGAAAGACTGTCATCTTAAAACTAAGGAAAAAGGCATGGAGCAGACCGGTATCTCTTAGTACTAGGAAGGAAATCAACCTTGATTACATTCGACCTTGGACTTCCCTCCTCCAGCACTGTGATATGCTCTACTTCTTTTGTTTAACCTACCTAAATCTCTGGTAATCTGTTACTGTAACCCTAGCAAACTAACAAAGATTCCTCATCAACTTCAGATTTTACTAAGTAAAATGTGTATGTGGTGATAATACAAACAATGCTGATATATTGACTTACCCATTTTCCCCCAGACAAATTCCAACTAGACAGTAATGTCTTACACACTGTCTGGTGAATCAGAAAATCTCCTGAATGAAATAAGAGCTCTAATACCCAAAAGGGATGAAGTGAGTCATCACCGCTGCCTGTGGATGAAAAAAATAACCGCTTTGAGGAAACACATGTAAAAAATGACACCATGTGGACTAAATTGAGAAACACACGTACTCACAGACAAATTGGGTATCTCCATCACAATTACAGCAATTCCATAAATCCCAGATTATAAATCTTTACTTTTGTCTTTGTCTGCACTGGAGAATCTCAGCCACAATTTTTACCGCTAGATGTTATTTATTCTTTTTTTCTTACAATTTTGTCTATCAACATAGTCCTATGTTTAAAAAAGAATTTAACCCAAAGAACTCTTTTTCTTTCTCAGGCTGGGCAAACAAAGTTTTAAATTGAACGGAGGTCAAGTAATATTTGATTTCAAATTCTATCAAATGCATGTTCCTCAGTTGCCATGCTCTCGTCTGCTCTCTTTACAGAATACATATCTGCTCTCTTTACATATTTAAAAACTACCATCAGCCAGGCACAGTGGCTCACGCCTGTAATCCTAGCTACTCAGGAGCCTGAGACCTGAGGATCACAGTTCAAAGCCAGCCTGGGCAGGAAAGTCCATGAAACTCATCTCCAATAAACCACCAGAAAACCAGAAATGGTGCTGTGGCTCAAATAGCAGAGCATTCACCTTGAGCTGAGCTACAGAGCTAAGGGACAGGGCTCAGGCCCAGAGTTCAAGCCTCATAACAGAAAAAAAAAAAAAAAGACAACCATCACCCACCATTTATTGGCTGAAACCAAAAGTCCTAAATCTGGCAGGAATCCTCCCAAGCAGACTTGCTTTCTATCCATCTATAGTCACCCTCCGCCCTACTTGTATATTACTTACTTAATAAACGAATTGCCTGCGCTTCATTCTACAGGCACTGTGACCACACTGCATGCCTGCCACCATCATTGTACATCACACATATGATATGAATATCATATAGTACCATAATATGATATAATATATATTGTCCTGTCGTCAGATTCTAACCACCGATGCTCAGTGATCAGATCTTCCGCTTCTTTTGGTAACCTTCTTGATGGTACAGCCATCAACTGACAGAGGATTCGTCTCTGAGAGGCTTTCTCTGAATTGCCCCCCCACGGCAGCAATTCTCACACCAAATTCTGTCCCCATTCACTACTTTTTATTCTTCTTATCACACTTCACCATCAATTTTTTACATGTTTACTTACATATTCATATATATGTTAGGGAATTGTCTCTCTTCCCATTTAAAAGTACTTAAACTCTAGAGCAAGCCAGGATTTCAGCCTATTCACTGCTCCATCCCCAAAGCCTAGATATTCAGATGTCATAGACACCAAAAAAAAGAATTTTTTTTAGTAAGTTAATATAGCCAGCCAACATTTGTTGACAGCCTACTATGTGCCATGTGGACAAAACAAAGTCTTTTCTTTCATGGAAATAAAAGTGCTACAGAAGAAAACAATAAATAGGGAAACAAAGATCTTGTTTTATATAACTTCAAGTAGGGATAACAGGTATAGGACTGCTGTTTTTTTGTTTTTGTTTTTTTTTTTAATTTAATTTTATTTTATTTGAGAACATACTGTACAGAGGGGTTACAATTACATGGGCAGGATAACGCATACATTTCTTACCAAGCATTGCAGCCTCCTCCTTTGAGGACTGCTGTTTTTACAGTTAAAACTCACACTCTGCTGAGTGCCAGTGGTTCGTAATTGTAA
Source organism: Dipodomys spectabilis (assembly GCF_019054845.1). NCBI lineage: Eukaryota > Metazoa > Chordata > Mammalia > Rodentia > Heteromyidae > Dipodomys > Dipodomys spectabilis. Next base: position 3,350,668 of record NW_024870815.1, on the reverse strand, counting down.
TCCTACCTACTCAGGAGGCTGAGATCTGAGGATCTGGGTTCAAAGTCGGCCTGAGTAGGAAAGTCATGAGATTCTTATCTCCAAACAACCAGCAAAAAAGCCAAAATGGTAGAGTGTCACCCTGGAGTGAAAAGGTTCAGGGACAGCACCCAAACTCTGATTTCAAGCTCCAGTACCTCCCTCTCCCCCCACAAAAAAAAAACCGTTATATTGATTTCAATATTTGTCGTGTGTGTGTGTGTGTGTGTGTGTGTGTGTGTGTGTGTGTGTGTGTGTGTGTGTGTGTGTGTGTGTGTACCAGTCCTGGGGCTTTAACTCAGGGCCAGGGCACTGTACCAGAGCATTTTTGCTCAAGGATGGTATTTAATATTTGAGCCACAGTCCTACTTCAAGCTTCTTGGTGGTTATTTGGAGATAATCTCATGGACTTTACTGCCCAAGCTGGCTGAGAACCATGATCCTCAGATTTCAGCCTCCTGAGAACTGCAGATTACAGGTGAGAGCCACCCATATCGGTATTTTTGAAGAAACTTAAATTTCTTCAGGTACAGCCATTATTTTCCAAAGTGCTATAAATACATCTAATTACTTTTGGGAAATTAATGCAGCAAGAGTATAAACCATGTAAAAGAAAGCAATATAATAGAACATCCCTTTAGTAATGAAAAAAAGAAAAGAAAAATCTCAAATGTATTAGCTAAAACCAAAGAAACAAATTACTGTTTCATTATAAGCATCAAACGCATAAGGATTACTTTTATGACGCATATTATATTATATCACAAGCACATTCTAGAAAACAGTTTTGACTAATAGGTTTAATATGACAAATGTAAAGGGACAAAACTGAAAAGAACTTTTATAATGTGGATCATTATTGCATAACAAGAAGACTAATTGGCTTATATGCTATTTGGAAACCCATTAATGGAAGTTATATTCATTCTGTCTTTGAAAATCCAAGCATTCTTGAGGCATATTTATAGCATGTCAATCCCTTTATTTGATGTAATTTAGAATTGGAAATCTGGTCTTTTCTTAGGCCAAAGGAGATTTTAATTTAACAATGAAAAATGAGCCATAACTATGACAGAAAACTTCTCTAATCTAACCTTTTAACTTGAAGGACTCTATTTTGAATGAACCTACCAAGCAAGGGTTATTACCAAGAACTACTAGGAACTAGAATAGGAAGAGAACTCTGATGAAACATGAAAGGTAAGAAAACATAAGTGAATAACCCGTTTTCCATTAGTGCCACAGAATAACAAAAGCTTAAGTACTTTATAAGGAAAGGGAGTTTATTTGGCTCCCACTTTTTTTCAGGTTCTTGTTTTTCATTTTTGTTTTTTGAGACAGGTTCTTACTACGTAGCCCTGGGTGACTCTGTGATCCTTCTCCTGATCTTCCTGCTTCACCTCCTGGGTGCTGGGATTGCAGGTGGGTACCCATAGGCCTTATTTAAGCTCCCAATTTTGAAAGCTGGAAGTGCAGACAGCCAAATGCTGGTTCCAGCGCTGGCTCCAGCCTGGGCTCTTCCAGTTGCACAATGTCACAGTGATCAGCATCATTGTGGGAATGTTGCAAAAAAGGGAGCAGCTGTACATTTGTCCCACAATAAATAACCAGGTTTCCATTAGAACCACCTTCATCTCTTCCAATGCGCCCTCAGGGATGTAATGACCACCCACTACACTCCATCTCTTCATTGGAGAGATTTTTTGTTTTATCTTACTCTAATCTACTTCAGCCTTGCTGTACACTTATAGTAGAAAGGGGATTCATTATGGTATTTCCAATATCCACTTCAAACACAGGCTCCACCTCTTAAAGAGAACACCACTTCTTACATCACCACAGTGGGCACTGAGTTTCCCACACATGAATCTTTGAGATGCACACCCAATCCATCTCCATACTATAGCAGTAACTAACGCCCAATGAAAGGGTAACATAATAATAGAAATAGTTAACCCTGGTCACATATAACTGAAAATAGCATCAATACAGACAACACATAAAATTTTTATGTTTCATTTACAAAAGATGAATGAGGTTATTTTCAGCATATTATTGTATTTAATTTATTGGAGCTTACACCAAATTCTAGGCTTTTTACATTTTTATTTTATTCCTGAAGAAAGAGGGAAAATAGAAATCCAACAGAAATAAAAAGAAAGTAAATGGCACCATTCTACTAATTAAGGTTTAGAGCCAGGTTCTGGTGGCTTCCTCCTATAATCCCAGCTACTCAAGAATCTGAGACCTGAGGATCAGGATTTGAAGCTATCCAGGCAGAAAAATCCATGAGATTCTTATCTCAAATTATAACCAGAAGAAAGTAGAGGTATGACTTAAATGGTAGAGTATCTACTTTGAGCAAAACAGGCAAACAAGAGCTGAGATTCTGACTTCAAACCTCAGTACTATAACAAAAAAAAAAGAGAGAAAGATTTGGCAGGATAATCCCACTTTCCTCAAATGTTGTCACAAGAAAATCAAAGACAATAGAAAAACAAATTTTAAGTAGTGTGTGATAATTATTTGAACTTACAGCTACCTCAACAGGACACACCAAAAATCTAATGTAGACTCATGAAAAACAATTTGAAATATCATGAAAGCTATATTGAAAGATCTATGTTTTTACCTTGAGAGATCTGTTTTTCTTTATAAAGATTATAGTGATAAGTATTTTAAATTCAAATGGGTAAATACTTAGAGAATTTGTATTTAATGCCTATGAGTGGTAAGAGCCAGCATTTTTCTCTCTGTCTCTCTCTCCCTCCTTTCTCCCCTCTCTCTCTGTCTCTGTCTGTCCATCTGTCTGTCTGTCTCTCTCTCTTTTTCCCCCACCCCTGCCTCCTTTTGATTCAGAAAAAAATTCAAAGCTCCACCTGAAATCTAGAAGATCAAATTCAGGACTCTGTTTATCAAAAATAAAAAGAAAGAATCTCTCAAAGTGAGAATCCTGAGACTAATCTACTGGTTTCCAACATCTGGCTGCATTCTATTACTAACACATTCCCACCACAGGCAAAATCACTGGCATGGCATTCTGCAATGCTCCCCTTCGCCACCACAAGCACCTTAGACACTGGAAGATTCTCACCCTTTCCACAAACCTAACCAAATAAATATATTCACAGAGGGAAATGACAGAAGGTTCGCGCTCTCTTTTTCTCTAGTCCTCTCCCACATCTCCTTGCCCTACCCACTCACACACCCCTGGTTAGTATTATAGTTGTAGTTATTTCAAAGGGAAGAAATGATTCAGGAAAGGAAATTAGAGTTTTGTTAGATGAGAGTAGTCATCCCATCCCAATAATTGAGACATTCCTTCTTCATTTTCCTATGACTCATACTTCTTTACTTTTGGCATCTTGTAAGAGGGTGGTGACGTGGGAAAACCTTGTATTTTGATAAAAACAAAAAAGCTTAATTCAAAAGCCTAAATATAAGATTATGGAGACACAATTAGGGCCACTGGTCTGAAAAACTACAGTTAATCCAAACTAATATTCAGTAGCTAAGTGGTTCCAGACAACTTTCATTATAGAATTTGTGCTTTAAAATTGGTTAACTACTTGTAGAAAACTACCAGAATCAACTCCAAATGGATCGAAGACCTTGGAGTCAAAGCAGACACTCTGAAAACATTACAGGATGGAATAGGAGAAACCCTACGTCTCCTTGGCACAGGCCAAAATTTTCTTAATAGAGACCCAGAAACACAACAAATCAAAGAAAGGTTGGACAAATGGGATTGCATTAAATTGCAGAGCTTCTGCATGGCAAAGGACATAGCTGGCAAGATCAATAAAAAGCCCATCGATTGGGAGAAGATCTTCACTAGCCATACAACAGACAAGGGTCTCATATCTAAACTATACGGACAAGGGTCTCATATCTAAAATATACCTGGAACTCAAAAAATTAAATCCCCCAACAACAAATCCTCAAAGAAACAACTGCCCAATAAATAAGTGGGCTAAAGACTTAAAGAGAAACTTCTCTGAAGAGGAAAGAAGGATGACCAATAGACACACGAAGAAAGGCTCAACCTCCCTAGCCATAAAAGAAATTCAAATCAAAACAACATTGAGATTCCACTTCACCCCAGTTACAATGGCTATAATCAAGAACTCTAATAACAATAGATGCTGGAGGGGATGTGGACAGAAGGGAACCTTACTGCATTGTTGGTGGGAGTGTAAACTTGTTCAACCACTTTGGAAAGTAGTATGGAGGTTCCTCAAAAGACTCCACATAGAGCTTCCCTATGACCCAGCAATGCCCACTTTTGGGCATTTACCCAAATGTTCACAAACAAGACCACACTAAAGCTACCAGCACGACTATGTTTATTGCAGCCTTATTTACCATAGCTAGACATGGAACCAACCCAGATGCCCCTCAGTAGATGAATGGATCAAAAAAATGTGGTATATATACACAATGGAATTCTATACCTCCATCAGAAAGAATGACATTGCCCCATTTGTTAGGAAATGGAAAGACCTGGAAGAAATTCTATTAAGTGAAGTCAGCCAGGCCCAAAGAAACATAGGTCCCATGGTTTCCCTTATTTGCAATTACTAGTATATGTCTGAGTCAAGCAGAAAAGGTCAGATAAGTTGATGTTAGGGAAATGAACCCCAAGAAAAGTATTCAAATGTTTTTTTCTGTCATGTGATTGTATGTCCCTCCCCCACAGTGTAACCCCTGCTTTCACTGTATTTGATGTTGGTATAATTTGTGGAGGGGAAGGGGAAAAACAAATCGTTTAAACAGGGATACAGATGGACCCATTGCAACAATGAGATGTACAAGTTGTTATACGAACTTTACAACTTTGGGGGGAGGGAGGAAGATTGGGTGGCGGCGGTGGGGGGGGGAGGATGGGAGGGAATGGGAAAGGGAAACAAAGGAGGAGGCTACAATGCTTGATAAGAAATGTACTCATTATCTTGCCCATGTAATTGTAACCCCTCTGTACAGTATTTTCACAATAAAAAGAAACGTAGAATTTGTGCTTTAATTTTGAAAATAAAGGATCCAGACAAACTGACACAAACTTACAAAACAAAAAAAAATCAAAAAACGAAAGCAAATTTATCTGAAATTTTCAGAATGATAATGTCCAAACATTAGTTTATAATGGAAAACCAAGAACTAGACCTTGAAAAAAATTGCTGACCTGACAAGAAATTCTAATGAGTAGATCATCATAGACCTATATAGTCATAATTGAGGGGGAAACAAAAGATTTTTGTGAAGAACATTTGTCTCAAGGTGCAGAGAACAGAATTACTGTTGGAAGAGGAGGGGTTGCACTTTTGAGATCATTTACTCATTCAAAAAGTATTTAGTAGCTGGGCACCGGTGGCTCATGCCTGTAATCCAGCTACTCAGGAGATTGAGATCTAAGGATCTCAGTTCAAAGCCAGCCCAGGCAGGAAAGCCCGTGAGACTCTTACCTCCAATAAACCACTCATAAAATCACAAGAGGTGCTGTGGCTCAAGTGGTAGAGTGCTAGCCTTGAGCTGAAGAGCTGAGGGACAGCGTTCAGGCCCAGAGTTCAAGCCCCATGACCGACAAAACAAATGTATTTAGTAGGCCTTACTATGTACTTTCACCAGAATAGGTCCTGGCTTTAGGGTGATGGGGAACAGAAAAATGCATAAACTCTACCTCTTGGCCTTGAGATAGAGTCAAAGGTCTTCGTAGTGGGGAATACTACGTATTTTTGTTGATAACAAGAGGATTACTAACAATAACAGAAAAGAACTGCTTTATGCTAGTTAATAACAGAAGGGTCCTGGTAGAAGAGAGAATGGTAGGAGAAAGAATGGAACTTGGGTGATAGCTCTCTCCTTGAATCAGTACTGTACTGATGATAAAGAGTATGTCACTCTATGTAATTATAATTCTTATCTCCAAAATTATCTCTAAAATTATAATTCTTATCATAAAATCTATTTATTTCCATTAATTGTATGCACACAGTTTTTTTCTCATATGAATACATTAAGCCTAGTAATGTCAAGGGCCATAACTAGTTAGGAAGTGAAGTCTTCAGAATTCTCATTGGTTCCTTCAACTTGATCCATATTTTCAAATATTTCCCTTTATTGAATTTTTTACAGAGCTAAGCTACTCATACCTTCTTTTCTCTTCCAAGACATTTGGTTTCATTTAAGACTAGTAAGGCTGATAACTTATTGAAGAGATTTATGAAGAAATAAAAATGGGCCAGACATGATGGTATATACTTATAATGGCTAAGACAGGAAAATAGTAAGTTCAAGTCCAGCCTTCACTGAATATTCAACCCTGAGGCTGCAAATCTAAATGAGTATATAACTTAAAATATATACAAATAATGTCAGAAGTGAAAATGGATGTATCATTCCATTTCTTTGTCATTAAAAAGTCCAGTTAAGTATATTCTGAACTCTTGTGTGCCAATAGCTTAGGAACTTTATATAAACAGATAAACAAAATCTTTCTAGAAAACAAACTCTTATAAAATTGAGTCATAGAAAGCTGAAATATAAGTAGTTTGATATTTTTAAAGAAGTTAAATCCATAAATAAAAATCTTTCTTTTCCTTCTCCCCACAAATAAATTCCAGACTTTGTGACTTAGTAAACTAACACAAAATAAGGAAGTCCTACTAATAACCATAGTATAGAAAATATTATGGCAAACTTTTTTTAAAATAGTGACTACTTCAATAATTCAGTCTTGTAAATCCAATATAACATTATTCACAAAATAGGTGACAAATCATCAAGATGATTTTGAGACCATTCTAATTCATACGGATATGTTTAAAATTTCTTATATGATTTTTAGGAAAGAACACTCAGCAATTTATAAAATGGATGATGTATTATGCATAATTGAACTTATTTCAGACATAAAAGGTTGGTTTGTAATTTGAAAAATAATTTTGTATGTCTTTTAATTCATCATTTCACTAACTTGAGAAAAAAGCTGACACAATATAATGCTAATACTATAATAATTTTCTGCAATAGAAGAGGACATAGCCCAATATGATAAGTAGATGTCCACAGAATATCTGATAACAAACATCTTGCTTAATATTAATAACAGAAGACTATTTCCATGAGAACATATAAGACCTAATGATAATTACTATTATCATAATTTTACACTTGGGTCCCAAGGAAATAATAAATAGGAGGAATAAAGCATAAGAAAAAAGAATAATATTATATAAGATGGAAGTGTTAACCAGAGATGGTACGATATCTTATGTAAAAATCCAAAAGCATCTATAAATATTTACAAGTAATAAATATACTTAGCAGACAGCTTTTAATACAATGAATGGCAATTGCTTTGTAGGAAATAATCATTCAAAGAGTGTGTAACAAGAGAATGTGACCTAAAAAAGAGAATGTCACCTAAACTGAATGGTCAGTTTAAAAAAAAAAAGAATTAAAAATGGTTATGTAGTTAACACCAGCAACTAGGGCCATCCACTTCATTCACATCTTCAGAGAACTGACAAATAAATACCCGCTTCTTAAATATATAATGAAATTAGACACGAGAAATATGTGTAAGAAAAGATGAGATTGAGCCTAGGTATGGAACCTAAGCAGGAAGACAGAGAGTTGAAGGCAGCCTGGGTTCCAGTCAGTTCCAGCCCAGCGTGGTCTATACTGTGAAAGCTTGTTTTAAAAACACTAAAACTAAACCAACAAACAAATAAAAATAAAAGAGATTATTTCATACCATGAATGAATGAATAATCGTGATTTTCTAGACTCCAGATTTTTTTTTAAGAAGAAGCAGCATTTAAGTGAATTCTTGATTTGTTTAGTTTCATTTCTCCCTTCCAGAACTTTTTTCAAAGCACAGCAGACTCACTGGCTGGAACAAAGCAAGGATGGGCCCATTGTTCCCATTACTTCAAAAGTTTCCTTGTACAGAGTGCTGAAAAGTTAATGCCTCTAGAGAAAACTAATCAGAAGCACAGCTGTTCAATAGGAATGAGAGGTTATAGAAAGCAGAGACTTGGGAATGACGGCGGCCAGAAAGTTATGGATGATTTTCCAATGGAGCCCTGCATAAAGTGCAGGCCAAGAACATTTGGTGTACTGGTCAAGTGAATGTCTCATGTCATGTGTGACATGAGGTCCCCACAATGATGTCATCACACTAGGGAGAGTTTAGTACAGGGTCCTGGAGATCCTAGTTTGACACTGTGGAATTAAGTTGTTACGCTAGTTGGTACTATGTATATCTCTCTTGTGTAAGAAACACGTGACAAGGATCCTGGATGCTTAACCGAGAGCAAAAATATAACACTAGATCATAAATCCTAAACTAACTGACAACATTCTCACTCGACCCCCTATCCCTGTCCAAATTATGGCTTTGTGGCCCAACATAATCAAGCGTGATGGGGATAGGCCTGAGAGAATGAGCCCAGGGGACCATCTGGGCAAACACAGCTGCAGAAAACAAGCCTTGCTGTCTGGAAAAGGCTGTGATGGACAGAGAGCTGGAAGGGCTGCCAAGAAAAATGGTGGATTCCTCCCTTGAAACACGTAGGGGCCACTCCAACTCAGGACAGAGTGAAGCAGCTTGTCCAGGGATGACCGAAGCAACTTGTCCTTTAGTATCTACCTCTCTCTCTCTCTGTCTCTCTGTCTCTGTCTCTCTCTGTCTCTGTCTCTCTGTCTCTCTCTGTCTCTGTCTGTTTGTCTCTCCCCCCCCCCTCTCTCTCTCACACACACACACGCACACACACACACATTGCAATGGGGGAAATGAGCCATTAAAGTCATAACATTATTTCCGTAGATTTATCTCTGTGTATTTTTTCTGAAATTAAGATTTTCTGACACAAAATTGGCTTCACACAAGTTCTATAAATGTCAACACAATTCAAAGGCTAGCAAGTGGAAAGTAATCAGTAGAAGCCGGTTATATTATTTCAATTCACTCCTGTCCTCAGTTAACAGCAGGATCAGCACCAAATAATCTCTAATTTCCTCTCCAAACAAACCATGGCTTCTTTCTAATGGATTTCAAGTAGAGATTTGAAAGAAAGTAAAGACCACTAAAAACAAAAAATGTCATCATCTTCCTAGCCAAGAGCAAGTGTGAGAAATAGTATAATTACTCCAAAGTTGTCACAGGAAGCCCTGAGTGGTGATGGCTTTTATGGAGTCTTAAGAAAACACAGGGCCCTTTGCTAAGACAAAAGCATTTTCTTTGTCAGGATTTTGGGGGGGACAGGAGAATCATAAAGGAAAAACACAAAGGAATAAGTTCTGCCCAAATGTATTTGAAAAAGAGCTCTCTTCTATATGCAAAGGAGAGTCTGATTAGGTGGTAATAAAGATGACATTTTATATTTCAGACCTGGGAACAAAACCCTCCTGAGTGTTGACAACAGTGAATAGCCTAACCAAGAACTAAAGGAGAGCACAATTTGGAATGTCCTGGCCAAGAGTTTCATTCATTTGAGTAAAGTTTTTAGATAGACAGACAGACAGACAGAATGACAGACAGTCAGACAGAAAGACAGAATGATAGATAGATAGATAGTTTCAAGAGATAAGTTCGGCTCAAGTCACATTAATTGGCCATTTACTATAAGTCTAGTATCACACTAAGCACCATATAGGGAACCAAGTTACACAACTCTATAGTAATTCTAAAAAAAATTGTGTCATTTTTGAGAGAGAGATTATATATTTCATTAGGGAAGAGCTAGATCAACTTACAGTTCACTTTAGTAGAGTCTCAAACAAAACACTACAGTGAAAGGACCAAATTTAGAGTTACCAGACCAGATGGTTCTTGGTCTCCTAGCTTAATTGTTTACAAATAATTTTCTGGCCTACAGTACTTATGGTAGCCAAAGTTAATAATCGCCCTTGCCCACAGAATGAAATGAAGGTGTATGAGAACTACAAGATTCCTACCAACAGTTGTTCAAAATTGTGTTTCAACCCAATTCCCTAACCATCCTGATGCTGTGACTTCTAAAATTCCCATCAGCTCCCACCTCCCTTCCTTTCCCTCTGCCTATTCCCCTTGCCTTCCGGGTCTCACAGTTTAGGTCATCAACTAACCTAACCTCTACCTCACATTCAGGAACAAATTTGCTTCTGTGTCTTCCTATGACACCACCTTACTGTCCCAGTTCATTGTGGTTTTGTATGCTTCTCTCGCACTGTACTATAAACTCTGAGAGGAAAGCAACTATTTCATGCATCCTTGAATCCAATTGTGGGAATTTTTTTGTAGTAGTGACATATTTATTCTTTGTTACCTATCTTTATGTTATTTATTTCATAACCAACAACATACAAGTCAAGTTAGGAATTAAATTTGTAACCATAAAAGAGAATGAACAACTTCCCCACCCATCTCTCCTCAGGTCCTTGGTTATATATGCTTTCTGGGTAGCCCAAGAGAATATATGTAAGTGTGAGAGTCTTCGTGAACTCATCTAAAAATAATGATCACAAATGTCTCAGAGACTTGATTTACTGATAAAAGACAATTCTCCATTTGCAATATAAGCAGTATTAATCTCAGGAAGCTAGATACATAGGAAGAATGAAAGGGAACCTGGTAAGAAGTCATGGTCCCTGTGTCCTACCACTGAGTGGCTAGCCTTTTTGTAGTATCTATTATTAAGCTCCACGTTAAGCACACTAAATATTACCTAAAATTGAACCGGCTCTTTGAACTCTAGTTTCATCCATAAAATTCCCTTTTCCATACAAAGATTTTCAGAAAGATTTCAGGCACTGGTGGCTCATATTTGTAATCCTAACAACTCAGGAAGCTGAGATCTGAAGGTTACAGTTCAAAGCCAGCCCAGGCAGGAAAGTAGGCAGACTTATCTCCAATTAATCACCCAAAAAAGCTGTAAGCAGCTCAAGTGGCAGAGTGCTAGCCTTGAGGAAAAAAACAAAAAAGGACATTCCCAGAGCCCTGAATTCAAGCACCAAGACAAGCATTAAAAAAAATTTCAAATTTGAGGTGATGTGACATGAAAATTATTCCTTGACTTGTTGGTGATAGACTAAAACAAGTTTCAGTCTTCTGTAAGGTTAGCCAGTCTGTTTTTGGAACTAGCAAAATAAATATATGCTTTAATATATAAATTTGATTTATGTCATATAAATCAAGCTTTAGAAATTCATAATAATCTATTTTTCTAGACAACTAAAAGGTTTTTTCTCTCCAACTTTAAACCTATCAAACATTTCAGATAATGCTAGAAAACTAGCAAATGACTCAGCTAAAAAATTATTAGTTTTGCCTAATGTGTCTAGGAGAGTTTTCATGAGTTTATCAGCTAACACCCAGTTGATCATGTTAAAAAATCTGAGAATGGCCTACCTGTTCAGAGCTCAGAGCCTATTAGAAGCAGTTTCTTCCCACTTGCTCTTACCTACTCAAAGAATGAGGATTGGAAGGTAAGTATGTACATGAACTAGTTTGGTTGTCTAAGGCCATATTGGGCTTTGTAGGGCTATTTGAACAAACAAATGGTCATTTCATAGTCATAAAATAATATGAATTACTTTACAAAATACAGAAAAATTTATATGGGATTACACTTTAGAAAAAGGAGCCAATAAGGGTCCCAAGAAAGCCTAGTTTCAAACAAATATTACTTCCCTGTATGTTAAATTTTTGGCAATTCAAAGACATCTTTCAAAATGTATTTCAATGTTAAGGATGTTAACCCACTGCATACACCTGCATGCCCAAAGGATATGACCAGACATTACCATGAAATCTGAGCTTTGTCAAATATTCAAATAATACACTCTCCTGAAATAAACTATCTCAGAGCATATTTAAACAGACATTTTAAATACCTTTATAAATAAGGAAAATGTATTATCATAAGACAAAATTTAGAAATTTCTTCTTGACTTTTTCCTCCATTCAAAGACTGCCTAGAAACTTTACAACCTTCCTCAAAATACAGCTTGTCATTGCAAGGAAAGCATCCTTGGTGTGTAATTAATAGTATCCACTTGTCCTGTGGAGTAAAAATATGTGGCAATATTTAGCTGTTAATATTTAGCAATGAAATATTTAGCAATACTTGGTTGGCATTACTAAAAATTCTATCATCAAAGCATCATTTTGACTGCCCAGCTACTATTTCTAGCAAAAAAAAAGTCTGTTGCTGGTTATTATATTGTCTGTTTTTAATTAGTAACTTAAAAAATGAAAGGGGGTAACTTAAAAATAAATTTAAATTTGTTTTCCAAAATGAAAAGGAGAAATAGGGTCTCAAGAAATCCAAGTTTAAAATAAATATTATTTTATTGGGGCTTCTTTAATATTAGTTCCTGAAGCATCTGAAGCTCAAATAATGTGAATTCATCGATAGATTTATTATAGGAAAAACTCATTAAAATAAAACATCAAATTGTGATAATAACATACTATCATTTCTGAAGCTGGTAAAATGGTACACAAGATATTCCATACATTTATTGTAAATTCAAGCCAATCTAAAATTATTTCAAAATCAAAAGCTAGAAACAACTCCTCAGTACCATTCCTAAGTATGAAAATTCTAAGTGAGCAGAGATTACATCCTTTGTCCTTCACCATTCCCAATGTTCATGGTACATACTAGGGTTTAGAGCTTAGAGAACATTTTAATACTGTAGTGCATGTAGTCTCTGAATAGAAGAGACAGGACCACAATGAATAACAGACATAACAATACTTTACTTACTTGCCAAAAACAACATACTCTAACTATAATTGGTACTGACAGAATTCTTAGTCATCCTCAAAAATTTCATCAGCAGGGTTTCTACTGATTATAATAGGTCATCTCAGGGCCAATTGGAAGAAATGTATGTAGAAATGTATGTGTGTATAAAGATGCTATCTTATCTGTGGGGTGGATGTAAACTGCTGTGGTTCAACCTTGTTAGTACATTAGTAAATTCACCTAATTGGAAGATTCTGAATTCCAAACAGAACTTAGCAAACATAAGGTTACCATACATAAGTAAAACATATCTGTCTGGAATAGAAAGAAAATCATGTGTTTGTTCTAGAGGCTTTAATAATTCTTTTTAATAATGTTTTATCCTTTCTTCTCTGTTAGATCCCTCACTATTTACAAAACAAAGTCACCACCTAAGCTCTGTATCCTTTTGAACAAAAGTCAGTCTGGGTCTCCACAGAAAACAGATGAGTTATCAGTAGATGAATGGATCAAGAAAATGTGGTATATATACACAATGGAATTCTATGACTCCATCAGAAAGAATGACATTGCCCCATTTGTTAGGAAATGGAAAAACTTGGAAAAAATTATATTAAGTGAAGCAAGCCAGGCCCAAAAAAACATAGGTCTCATGGTTTCCCTTATTTGCAATATCTAGTATATGTATGAGTCAAGCGGAAAAGGTCAGATAATGTGATGTTAGGAAAATGAACCCTTAGATATGTATTTTAATGTTTTTTTCTTTCATGCATTTGTTTCTAACACATTTATAAGATTATCTCTTTGTTGCTTTGTATGTCCCTCCCCCACAGTATAACCCCTGCTTTCACTATATTTGATGTCAGTATAACTTGTAGAGGAGATGGGGAAAAACAAGTCGTTTAAGGATACAGGTAGACCTTTTGCAACAATGAGAAGTACAAGTTGTCATGTTGAAAACGAGCTTTACAACGTTGGTGGGGGGGGGGAGGCGGGAGGATTGGGTGGGGGGGGGAGGCTGGGAAGGGATGTGAAGGGTAAACAAAGGAGGAGGCTGCAATGCTTGATAAGAAATGTATGCATTATCTTGCCCATGTAATTGTAACCCCTCTGTACAGTGTGTTCACAAAAAATTAAATTAAATTAAATTAAAAAAAAGAAAACAGATGAGTTAGTCAGAGCAGAATAATATGAGGATGATTTATTTTCAAAGAAACTCTGTACAAATGTGTGAAAGAATATGAGTTGTAAAGGGTAACCTGAAGATCCTGATGCCAATGCTTCTAAGCACAAGGAGAGAAGGATGGATTTACAAGAAGCCGGGAGCATCAGGAAGTGGGCATAGAGAAGCAGAGGAAGATCTAGAGAGGTGAAGGCAAGCTCTCTAGCTAACCTTTAACACTTGTTAAGCAATATGTAAAACTTACTCTAATTTTTATAGTCATAGAAATAAAAAGAATAACTGAGATCACCAAACATGAGGAAAAATTAATATAGAATCTTTACTATATTTTGGTATTCTAAATATGACTATCATCTCAGACTTTAATGTAAGACAGTCTTCAAGTTACTATTTAATGTATTTTGGTGAATATAATTTAATATTTGCCTAAATAAATCAAATTACTGAAGATTTTATGTAACTTTATAAACATGCTATAATTGATGTAAAATTTAATAAATGATCTCAGATTTTTTCTCTATTTTAATGATGTCATCCATTAAATTCTGACATTACTATGAAAAATAGTTTCCTGACTATATCTAATGCTTTTTAAAGAAGTCTTTTTACTAGCATAAATTAATTGTACCAAAGAATTTCATCATGATATTTCCACAGATGTGTACATGTACTTCAATCAAATTTATGTCTACAAAATGTCATCTTAAATAGCATGTCTTAAAGAAACAAGAAAACTAGACAATGAATTAAAGATCCAAGAGCATACACCATTCCTCCAGAAATGAGTCATGCCAATTAACATTGTCTTTTGCATTTGTAAACACAAACCATGCTTCTCACAGAAAGATCAGAAAATGCTGAGAGCCATTTCTCACAATGGGTCCCTAACAAGACTCACAAAGTATGGTCCACACATGAGTCAACTTGATTATCTGCCCAAAACAACCTATAGCCAAAGAAAAATCCAAGTGCCTTCTTGCCTTATTTTCTTAGTAACAGTTTCCCTTTTCTCAAAACAAAATATTTTAAATAAATTAACAGCATCTAATGTGTGGTCCAGCCCTATATTGTGCCTCCAAGAGAAACTTAACAAACACATGCTGAATGGCAAAGTAGATCTCAGTGCTAGTTCTCAAGGTCCAATCCTTGAATACTGCCTGTGCCCCACAGCCAATGATTCAATAATTAAATGCCTGGTGCATCTATGATATCAATTCTAATATGATATCCAAAGAATTCAACCTTCTTGTGCTTAAACAAATGGCTGTTAAATATAAGAAAGCCATATCAAATAGTAAACCAGGAAAAATCAAAAGCTGTACTAGAAACTACACAGATGAAAACTACAAGACATCATTTCTCACTTCTGTTTAATGAGAAAGGCAATAAATTCAACATCAAACCCAAAACTTGTACTCTCAAATAAGAATCTCCTCAAAAATAGGTGCCGAAAGAGTTTTTTTTTTTTAATGATTCCAGAAATGCCTGAGGAGAGAGAGAAATCTGCTTATGAATCATAACTAAATGTATCACTGGACACACTTGTTCCTAACACTAGGAGATGGGAACATGACAAATTTCCTTGGTAAAAGCATTGAAATGGCATTGAATTTCAAGAAAAACTAAGAAGGCAAAGAAAGCCAAATACACTGCCAAAACGCAATCTGAGTGAAGAGAGTTGGAGATGGTCCACTGTGGTATGAAGTGGCCTCAGGAGATGCTAGTTGCTATCAGCTGACTATCTGGCTGAGTGTTGTAATCAATGCTTAAAACTTCTTTTGCAAGCTGGTGCCAGTGGCTCATGCCTATTATCCTACCTTACTCAGAGGCTGAGATCTAAGGATCATGGACAGGAAAGTCCATTAAACTCTTATCTCCATTTCTCCACCAAAATGCTGAAAGTGAAGCTGTGGCACAAGAAAAAAAATGCTTTTCACTGTACTTGATGTCAATGCCCTGTATCTTGAATCTACACTTCTCTAATCTGGGGAGGGGAAGGGAAAAAACAAAATGCTTAAATAAGGATACAGGTTGACCCATTGTAACAATGAGATGTCCAAGCACTATGTTGAAAACCAACTTTACAACTTTGGGGGTGGAGGGGCTGGTAAGTCGTGAAGATGGGAGGGAAGGGATGGTGTGGGGGGGAAACAAAGGAGGAGGCAACAATGCTCAATAGGAAGTGTACTCATTACCTTGCTCATGTAACTGTAACCCCTCTGTATAGCATTTTTACAATATGGATTTTTTTCCAAAAAAAAAATTCTTTAACTTCAGAGATCCCAACCAGCTATATACTCTTTTTCCACTGCATATCTCATGGAGAGAAAACTATTTAGTGCCCTTGAATACATTTGTGCTCTTACCAGCAAATTGGGAATTCGATGGATCATAGTGATTAAGTCCAAGGTTTGGTGTTTCTTGAACTCTGTTATGTAAAGCACCTGTGTCAGAATCTCCTGGGAGTACTTACCATCAATGAAACCTCTTTTTATTATCATAGAAAAAAGAGAAAAAATTGCTAAAAAGCACTGACTCCTTATTTGGGTCTTCAAACTAAAACCAGGGGCAAAGAGTGGCATTCCTGCCTCCATTTGGGCTTGTCCTTGCTTATGCCATTCTCGCTGCAATCATGTTGCAATCATCTTGGGCTCAAGGAGGGACCAGACTGATTGGTAACATCTTATAGACAAGAGATCAAAACAACTCCCAACAAACAGCTAAGCCGGTAGAACAGACTACCCCACCCCAAATGAGGACAATTACTTATAATGATGAGCTGCATCCTGGGGCAGAAGTAATACTGTCTTAGAAACCAGACTGCTCAAGTGCTGGCAGCAATAAAAACTTCTGCAAAACTCTTCACAGAACCAAACTGAGAAAATGACCAGCCATACCACCCTGTAACTAGGACTATTCATTCACTTTTTCCTCTCTTGTTTCTAATTTTTTCTCTGTTTATTATCCCACAGATGGCTGAAGATGAACTGAATTGCTGCCTTCCTATGGCTATCTGTGGCTAAATAATAGATCTCCTTTCTTTCCCCCCACTATTAATGTGTCTATGTGGGTGAGCGGCTGGACTTGGCATGTAGAATCCCAGGACTTTGGACCTGGAATCTAACACTCCATTTCAGGGTTAAGAACTCACATTGGAAATTCTTAGCCATGAAGGAGGAAAGGTTGAGGGGTAGAGTTAAAGAAGAGAGAGGTTTGGATACACAGATAAGTGAGACAAATGTTCGGCTGTCCTTCAATATGAGGAGGCCTTCCTAAATCTGCAACCGATAAACTGGAGCCTGAAACTCCTTAATCTCACATTTTAACTTGGCAAGGCATAGTCCTAAGGAAAAAACACCAACTCTCACGGACACTTTGCCTCAGCTTTGCTAAGCAGGTCTGCCCAGCACTAGCAGCTATACGTTCTGCAAGAGTAAAGAAAAGCCTATGCTTTCTTTCCTAAGAGGGACAGGGGTAGGGAAGGAAATCACCATGCACTTACTTTTCTGTCCTCATGATATGACGGGTTCAGCTTGCGAGTGAAATGAGAGAGATTCTCAGCATGAGATGGCAAACCCATTCATTAGACACATTCATAGCAACTACAGGTACTTTGTGCATCTGCTGGCAAAACAGCTTCATTCTCTCATCACCCACCTCCCTGCCCCTAGTGCAAAAGGCTAGAGAGGAAAGTCTAGGGACAATATGTTTACTTTTTGAGCTACTGTGATTATGCACCTGTGAACCTGCTGTCTATTGTTCAATACTAAGGGTGAATTTTTAATTCAAACTCTAATGAAAATGATCCAGGCTTCCAGTTTGCAATTTTGCACACTTAAACTTCAATGATAATTGCAAAGAATATTTCAATTCTCTGCATCCAATTAACATAGAAAGTACCAAGGAGAGTGAGGTCATGGCTTTCAGCCAAATTGGATTTGGTCAATTCTATGATACTGATGATATACTATACTAGCATTCTCATAGATTATGAAAAAGGAGAGGACATATTAATTTCTCACAACAAAAAAAGTCTAAAAAGCCAAGACTGTAGGCATAAAGGTTAGGAGGAGACTACATAGTCTTGAACAAATTATTTATCTGAAACTCAGCTGTTTTACTTATGAAATAAATATTTAAAGTATGTTTTCAAGGATTGTTATGAAGAGCAAGTGAGTCAAAAACATGAAAACAGTGGATAGACTGTGGTCTCGTACATCATATAACTGGTATGCAAAACTAAATTCTTATTAGTTCTGTGGAAGGATCAGCTCTCTCAGCATTATCTTAGAGTAAATAATAGCACATTGCTCAAACTATGTACATATTTCTTGACTTAAAGAAACAATAAAGGAATAATGTAATGTTCTTGTACTTTCAAACAAAGGATTCCTTTGTAAGTAAACTCACTGGCCCAGTGATTTCCAAAGATGGTTTTACATACGTTCAGGATTGTTTGAACCAGCAGCTCCTCATAGCAAGTAGACAAATCTTACCCTGATTTAGTCTAAGCATCACTTGATATAGATAGGAATTTCCAGCTTGCCAGCATTCACAACAAATTCTACCCACACAGACTTTATTCATATGACCCCTCTATAGCTCCTGCCCAGTTCATCTCTGCTGAATCTCAGTGTTTCCTTAGTGTCCTTTTTTTTTTTTTTTTTGTCAGCCATGGGGCTTGAACTCTGGGCCTGAGCGCTGTCCCTCAGCTCTACAGCTCAAGGCTAGTGCTCTACCATTTGAGCCACAGTACCACTTCCACTTTTCTGAGTGGTTTATTGGAGATAAGAGTCTCACGGAGGGCCTGGGAAGGTGGCTCAGTGGTAGAGTGCTTGCCTTGCATGCCTGAGGCCCTGGGTTCGATTCCTCAAGCACCACATAAGCAAAAAGAAAAAAGCTGGAAGTGGTGCTGTGGCTCAAGTGGTAGAGCGCTAGCCTTGAGCTGAAGAGCTGAGGGACAGTGCCCAGGCCCAGAGTTCAGGCCCCACGACCGGACCCAAAAAAAATAAAAAATAAAAATAAAAGAGTCTCACGGAGTTTCTTGCCTGGGCTGGCTCTGAACTGTGATCCTCAGATCTCAGCCTCCTACTTAGCTAGGGTTACAGGTGTGAGCCACAGGCACCTGGCTTCCTTGGTGTTCTTTTCTTAAAATTTAAGGGGAAATAGAAAACTCACCAAACATTTTAAATATCAGGCAGGCTAAATCTACTCATCAAATTGAAGAATAAATCCTCTAAATCTCTTAAAAAAAAAAAAACAAAGCCCCAATTTGTGGTATTTTAAGAAAATATGCAAATGTACCAGACAACCATTCTGCTTTTTATTTTTAGTAAGTATTCAATAAATTAAACGAGATATTCAATACTTTATCATAGAATGGTTTTGTTTCAGGTGATTTTGTTTCATTATACAGTACTGCATGTGTTTTGAGCACATGCAAGGCTAGTCTATGTTGTGATGCTCAGAAGGGCAAGTATTTTAAATACACTTTCAACTTACAGTCTTTCCAACTTCTGATGAGTTTATTAGGTGATAACTTCATTGGAAGTCGAGGAGCATCTACTTTTATCCAGTCTTTGAAGCACAAATTCTCTCTGACAGGATCTGAAAAGACAAATGATAAAACTTTAATGTTCCTTTTTTGTGTCCCTAGAACAAAGCTATTGCAAAGCTTAATTCCATATGTTCTAAAGGACAAAAATATGTTAAGATTCAGAGGCCTATAGAAATGCTTTTGTGATTGGCTCAAATATTTTTCATAAAGCCTACTGCTTACTTTTTTTTTTTTTTTTGGTCTGGTCATGGGGCCTGAACTCTGGGCCTGGGTGTTGTCCCTCAGCTCTTCAGAGCAAGGCTAGCGCTCTACCACTTGAGCCACAGCGCCACTTCTGGCTTTTTTTCTTTTTGCTTATGTGGTGCTGAGGAATCGAACCCAGGGCCTCACGCATGCAAGGCAAGTGCTCTACCACTGAGCCACCTTCCCAGCCCAAGCCTACTGCTTACTATATAGGAAGATGGTTCTGTGGAATTTGGAACAAAAGAGTTTATCAATTCCTCATCAAGCTGTTATGAATAGCTTGCTTGGTTTGAATGAAAACCTTAATCCAATGGGGGAAAAAAATCATAGGATTGTTGTTCTGTTTACCATATTCTCTTAAATCAAATACAAACAATAATAAGGGAGTTATTCAGATTCAAGAAAGTTGTTTCTCTTCAAACTAAAGCACAGAATTTCATTAAAAATAAAATTTAACATAGAAGATGTCTGAAAATACACAAAGGTACTTATGCTTCTCAAAGGCAATGAACCTATTTTAAAAGTTATATACACTTTATAAATAAAGAAACTGCTTTGCTATGAGCTTTATCTTGGTGCTAAAAAAAATACCTTCATCTATTTCTATTCAGTGTGCTCCTATCATTTTGTTTATTTAGATTTAGATAAAAAGAGTCTTTTGCCCGCTTGTCACTATCATTGCTCACAACTTTAAAAGCCAAATCACTACCAGAACTCCAAATTTCAGCGATTCATTAATCTTCTGGCTCTTCTTCCTGAGAGGTCAGAATCTGGTCATGGTCTTCAGGTCCATTTGATATGTAGTATTTATATCACATAACTATGACCTAAAGAACCAAGTCTGGGAAACCAGTGGAAGAAGATCATTTTGGCTTTATAAAAGTACTACTTGACCCAGAAAACACACTAACCCAGCACATGGAGACTAACTTTGCCCTTTATTAGTTCTCCCAGTCACAGAGTTCTGACCATGAAAGGAAGAGGTAGTATTATCTATAGAGTACACTTTTTGTTCCCAGGGAACATTTCTCTCTGCCATTGTTCTTTTTCAATTTGCATTCTTTTGTGTCTGGAAGGGTTAAGGCTCTTCAGAAATTTCTCCTGAAAATTGAAGTTTCATAAGAATAGAAAAGCTTCGATAAACTTTACAACTTTGGTGGGGGGGAAGGATTGGGTAAGGCGGGGGGGGGGGGGGGGGGGGGGGGGGAGAGGATGGGAAGAGATGGGAAGGGGAAACAAAGGAGGAGGCTACAATGCTTGATAAGAAATGTACTCATCTTGCCCATGTAATTGTAAACCCTCTGTACAGTATTTTCACAATTAAAAAAGCTTTGATAGACCATTAGAGTAGCTCAAACACTGAAGAATTAATGAATCTGAAGGAAGAAAAACAATAATGCTGAAGGAAGACGTGAGAAAACACTGCAAATCAAGATTGCTTCTCTCCTAATTGTTATTCACTCTGTAAAGAATGCAAATCTGTTTGCCTTTAGCAAATATTTAAAGTTTCATTTCTATGTCATGGGATACATTTTAAATGATACCACAACTTTATTTAATAAGGCAATACTTATAATACCTTGAGAAGTATATTATTTGCAACTATTTAACTTTTAAAACACTCAGTGTTATTATTAAAATGTACAAAGAGGTTACCCATTTTTCAAAATTCTCATAGATGCTAAAGAGGAAAATGAGTTTGGTTCTGAATTATCTGATAGTGGAACAGTTGAACGGGCTATAAGCAAGTCTGCAAAGAAACAATAGCCCTTATAGCCTCGGGCTCAATGGAAATGTGTGTTCCTCTACCACACAAACCAATTACTAGCCTGTCTTCAGAGGACACACCAGTATCTGAAAGATGTGAGCTCTCTTTCAAGTGTACTATTAATTCACATTTTCATTGTGTTATCAAAGAAGGATCAGGATTTCACTACCTCTTTCTTGAAATTACTTACTCGTTTTTACTTTTAAGCAACATAGTCCTTATTTAACCATGTGTCCATTAGAGATTTGAACCCTGACGAGAAACAGAACATTCTCCAAAGAGTTGCTATTTCCAGCTTAGCCTTTGCTAGCTAAATGAATTTAGATAACTCTGATAAACTGCAATCTCAGTCTCTCAATCTTTAAAGAAAAAAAATGAATCGTTGCCTTGCTACTTTGTGGGGGGTTTGTAAGCAAAGGGGCATTGCTTCTTGCTGGACTGTAAAGCTCTATATAACGATGGAGTATTATTACTTTAAAAATGATTATTGATTACCTACTATGCCTCCAGCTCCATGCCAGACACCACTGGGAAATAAAAATACAAGATCCCATATTCATCTTTAAGGAGCTTCCAAACTGGACGATGTGAGGGTGAAAGGTTGTCGGTACAGGGAGAATAAAATCACATAAGACAGAAAGCAATGCTGCTGACCTGGCATTCATATTCTTCAGTAACAGAGAACATTCTCCAACACTGATTAAGCCCTGGGGAACACATACCATGGAGTTAAGAATCATTTTCTGCCTTGCAGAATAAATATGAATTGCAAAAAAAAAGAAAGCCATGTACTCTCTAACCATCTCAATTTTCCCCAAATCAAAGAGACTTAATATAAGGCACAGCTTGGTTTTCTTTTCAGCTCATCCATTTGTATATTATTCAGAACTTTGGGGATTTTTTTTTTGTGAAGAGAGAAACTAAATAAAAGTGATGAAATGCTCTCAGAGAGTATTCCTCTAAAATATAAAGTTAAACAGGGTAAAAATTTTATTTACTCATGTAACACATCTCTTGTGAAAAACAAAGAATAATACTGAACATGTCTCCACCATTATGAAGGATAAGAAAAGCAGTAAACAAATACATTTTTAAAGAGATATTTGACGACATGGAAAGGTCTAGGGGGAAAAGTCAACGGGGAAAAATAGAATATTAACAGAAACAAAATCTATGAACCAAGACCATAACGAGGATGTTCAAATAATGGGGGAAAGATGATGTGTCTAAAGCAGAAGCAAAGAAAAACAGTAAGACACTGAACGTACATGAGCCAGACCACGTAAATCTTGACAGGCTGGATTGTGGAGCTGGCCTTTTATTCTAAGTGCATTGAGAAGCCACTGGCTGGTTTTAAGCAGGAGAGTGATGTTGTTCCGTTTATATTTCAAACGATCACCCAGCAGCTTTGCAGAGATGGAAATTGTGAGGGGATGCTGATTAACATGTCCTAAATAAAGAGCAGCCTCGCCAGGGGAAGGTCAAAGGTCAAGGGGAGAGCTGAGGACAAGGGAGTCGCAGGCGATGAGAAGCACAAATATCTGTTGGTAAAATAAGACGAAAAGTCCGGCCTCAGAAAAAGTAAAAAAGATAAAAGCAGTGTCTCCTTAGAATCGTGCCTTCCTTTTCTCGCTGTTTTTCCCCTTATTTTAGTTTCCTTACGGTCTCACCACCCTTGCTTGTCTTCCCATGCCCAGCTGTCCTGGCTTCTAATTCCAAATGTGTCAAATCAATCAACAATACTTCCAAAACTTTCCTTTTAGAAACAAAGGAGGAGGCAACAATGCTTGATAGGAAATGTACTCATGACCGTGCTCATGAAACTGTCACCCCTCTGTGCAGTATTTTTACAATAAAAATGTATTTAAAAATAAGCTTATTTATTCAATGAGGTTCACTTCATTCAGCTAGGTGTTCAAAGACACTAACTCCGGGGCATACATATATATAAAAAAAACTTATTAAAACACATGACTAGCAGTTGAGAAAGTCTGTGTACCTGTGAGATGAATTTCAGAAAATGTGGAAGAATGGCAGGAAAGTGCAAGAAATGTAGGAAGGGCTTTGTGTAATTCACTCCTATGTAACATAGAAACTAGAATAAGGCCCAGCATATGGATAGTTAGGAACAAATTAATGAATTTTTGTACAATGAGATTCTTTTTTCTTTTCACTTGTTCTCCTTATTATGTGATCAATGGATTCAATGTATTTCTCTATTATGTACCCTGAAAGCACGTTAACTGGTCTATTAAACAAGAAAGTCACCAGTGCCAGAAAACCTCACATAATGAGAAACTCAACTCACATTACTCTATGCTATTGAGACTGAGCCCAGTGACTCAATAAATCCCAGGTTTAAAATCTGAAAGCATGCCACAGCGCTACTACTTTTTAAGCAGTGAAGGAAATGAATAAGGAGAGTTGAATTTTTAAAAGTTTCATTAAATCAGCACAGTGATCCCAATGTGCCAGACACTGTGGGGAAAAGAGAAGACTTCATGAATTTATTTGAGATTAACTGTATATTTAGTCAGTCCTAGTCATCTTGCAATGATTCACTCCCTTCTATTCTGACAGACCCGTAAACTCATATAATTACTAATCAACCAATTCCTCTCATAATTATATACTCAGACCAGACACTAGTTATTCCCACCAAGATGGTTGGAAATCAATAAGGGACATTAGCTCACATTTTGAAATGTATCCAAAAATCAACCACTCAGTATCATCTGGGAATAAGGAAGGCTATACCAAATGAATTTTGACATATCTGAAGTTGTTAAATGCTGGGACATGTTTTGTTTATTTTCTTACATATTGATGGCTCTCCAACAGAAGATATGCTCGTAAGTGGAAACTTTCTTGATCTTACTGTAATATTTTCAGTGATAAAGCATGAGAAAGCCAGGCACCAGTAGCTCATCCCTGCAATCCTAGCTACTCCAGGGGCTGAAATCCGAGGATCCCAACTCAAAGTCAGCCCAGGCAGGAAAGTCCATTAGACTCATATTGTCAATTAACCACCAGAAAACCAGAAGTGGCGTTGTGGCTCAAGTGGTAGAGTGCTAGCCTTGAACAAAAGAGCCCTGAGTTCAAGCCTCATTACAGACCAAAGAGAAAAAAGAAAGGCCTGAGGAATCATTTTCCCCTTTTCCTAATTTGACAAAGGCTGTATTAAGTAGATTTCCCATTTTTCCAACACCATGAAACTAAGGCATTGTTATTAAGAGAAAATCATCATAAATCCATACTAGTATTTTCAATTCAAATTTATAACTTTTATTTCTTTAGCATGTTTTTCTTTCTCTCATACTGAGAAATATTTATTAACAATGGCAGTAACATATTTTAGCTTTATCCTACTATATATTACATACATTTGTGTGTATGCATATAATGGGTTCAAAATAGCAATACTTAGATTTTTATTGAGTATGGTTGCCTAAACAGTTTTTTTATTTTCAATTTAGTTTTGGCCTTAGAACACATCTCAATGACAGCGTATACCAGAATATCCATTTTTAAATCACTTGAAATAATTATTAGTCTAATAACATGTGAGAGATTGAGAGAGAGAGAGAGAGAGAATGTGTGTGTGTCTGTGTGTCTGTCTGTCTGTCTGTCTGTCCCCTGGCAAACAGTAGATGTTCAATAAACCTTATCTTCTTGCTCTCATTAAAAGTAAATGAACAAAATAATAAAAATAATTGGGTAGTACTTTCTTCGGTTGTTGTTTCCTAACATGAAAGCAGAAAGTTTTTAACTTTGGGTTAAAAACTTAGGTAGAATTCAGAGGGATGTGTGGAATTGGATGGGGAGGAAAAATCACATCTTTACTTGAATCTTTTAACTAAGATTTAGTATTTCCTTCCATTTCCATGCAAGTTACAAACAATGCTGATTTTGGTACTTCTAGTAACTTTCATAACACAGCTATTACATATACTATATTCCATAAACTACACATTCTTACAATTTTTTGTGTGCCAGTCCTGGGACTTGAACTCAGAGCTTGAATACTGTCCCTGAGCTTTAGTGTCCAAGGCTAGTGCTCTACTACTTGAGCCACAGCTCTACTCCTGGATTTTTTTTGGTGCTTAATTGTAATAAGAGTCTCATGGGCTTTACTGCCTGGACTGGCTTTGAACCACAATCCTCAGATTTCAGCCTCCTGAGTAGCTAAAATTATAAGCATAAGCCACTGGTGCCAACAACATTCATTAACTTGGTATAGCATTTATTATCAAAAAAAAACCCAATGTGCTGCAGAATGCAGTCATAATTCAATACAAATCTTACGAATCTAGGGAAACTGAGAAAGGGATGGAGTTAGGAGGGATGAAGGGGTAGTGGTGAAGGGGTTGATATTAAGATTCATTATACTTATAAACTGACATGTTAAATGGTACAACTTTGCATAGCTACTTAATCATACATCTTCATACAACTACTTAAAGATAATTTAAAATTTTTAGAGCAATATGCCTAACAAATTTAATAGCTTGCGTATGACCATAATTAGTAAAGAAAGGGTCAGAAATCAAGGCCTGTATCTGTTCTACATGAAGCCTAGTATAGTAACAACTAGATTGTTTGCATTTTAACAAAGGAAGATTATAGAAAGAAAAGGACAGCAAAGAAAAGAGGAAATAATTCTCTAGTAGCAAAATTTCAGGTACAATAAATGCACCAGAAAGATATTCTTCTGAGTCAAACCCTTTCTTAAAATTCTGCAGATCATGTTCCTATTCCATATCTGTTTAAAACCAGACTCATATACCAACTCTGGTTACCTTCCTATAATCTCAGATATTAAAATTGCCAACACTCTAAGATACTAAAATTTAAAGGAATGTAATACTTACAGCGCTTGATGATATCTTTCTGTAATCATTGGTGTGTTTTGATCGCATTTATTTACTAGGCTCTCTCTCATGCTCTGATAGTTATATATCTAGGACTCATAGATTACAAAGGTGAAACTATAAGCCAGTACTATGAAACACAAAAAGTGACTGTTGGAAAGCCACTATGTGATTAATCATGTCATCTCTCTTCTGTTTATAGCTGACTACTCTCTTCCAGAAATACAGGCACATAACTACCTACAGTGCAAGGTCCAGAAATGCAAGCCTGATATAAATGTGTCTCACCTGCATGGTTGAGCCAACACAGTGCTATATGATGAAGCATCACCATTGTTAAGAAATATCCACCTTCCCTTTTAGAGCTAGTTTACCAAACTAGTGTGCTAATCCATTGGATTTTATTTGCCAGAGAATTCATTTTATTTCACAAAACCTCATAGTCTTCATTTTTGTTCTCTGCTTACAACATTATTTTAGCAGCCAATGTGTTTACATAATAGGTATTCTGCAGACTGTTCATTTCATAGTTGAATTTCTTTTTAATCCATGGGGTGCTTAGCATGGGAAAATCTTTTTGTCCCAGGATGATTATGTATCCAGATTAAACTGTAGCCTATTGGATTTAGCCTTTGCTCATAATAAGGGGGGGAGGGTGGAAACTAGGGGAAACATCCAGTTCGATCCATTGGCTGAGTCAAAATGAACAATCTCTAGAGCTGTCTAGAGTCATCACGGAAAGTCTCCCTACCTGCTGATTCACACACTTTTCTTTGGCTGCTATTTATACCTTGAATTTGTTCCAGGACCCATGACCCTATGCCAGCAGCTTGCCCTACCAATCTTCCTCCACAGCCTCTCACTTTCCAGTTTCCTGTGGTAGGTTAATGGTTTGCAGAGATGATGGCAATTATTCCTCTCATCTCACCTGTCTTTTTACATTGTGTCTTTGACCCTGTTTCCACTAACAGATGATATCTACTTCTCCCCTCTTGAATTTGGCCTAAGACCTGATATCTGTGAGTCTCAAGGCAAGGCCTTCAGCAACCTCAGATCTTTCCCCTTTCCTACTCCTGGAACCAAGGCTATTCTGTGAAAGAGCTCAGTCTCACCAAATGGAGAATATCAGATCTTAAGGATAAAAGCCCAGATTCCCCAGCCAACTTCCAGCCTCAACTTTCAGATATTTCAGAAAGGAAGGACATCCCGAGCCTCCAGCCATAGGCTAGTCATCATATGAGTGCAATCACACAATCCCAGGAAAGACCATCAAAAGAACAATCTAGATCAGCAAGCCACAGAACTATGATTTATTATAGCTGTGGTTTGAAGCTGTAACTCTTGGGGTGCTTTGTTATATAGCAATAGTTACTTGAAAACTCTTCAGCAATCTTTCCTCAGTAAGAATAACCCAGCATTTTAGCTTCATCTTTTGTTTGGGAGTGGAAGGAAATGCAATCAGTATACCATATTTTTAATATAAGGGTACATTTGATGACAAATTTCAGTCAATCAAATGAGGATATGACATTTCTATAATAAGGAAATTGCTCCAATTGTTATCAGTTAATAAATTAGAAAATATTCACAGTGCTTGGGACATGATATCCAAGACAGAAATATGGACATATAAGTAAGGAAGACCTAGACTGAAATGACAGCGGAACTTTTAAAGATTTTATTAACAATAATTGACAGAATACCTTCCATGTATGAGAGGCAATAAAACCTGCGAGACTCTTATGTCCAGTTACTCACCTAAAAGCTAGAAGTAGAGCTGTGGCTCAAGGGGTAGAGCACCAGCCTTCAGTGAAAAAACTAAGGGACAGCACCCAGGCCCTGAGTTCAAGCTCCAGCACCAGTACAAACAAAAAAAAGTAACTGGCATGAAAAAGCTCAGAATTATCTAACAAAGATTTTAATGTATCTATGCCCTAAAATATCTCAGTCAAAGTCAGAACAAAAAGATATAAAGACTACATGGAAATTTTAGAACTAGAAAAGAAAAAAACACGGTGACTATAGTCAGCTCTCGGGGCTCCAAAGAAGAACAAGCAAAGAAAAAGCATGGACCAGAGACTAACAAAGTAAAGCTGCCAAGACGAATAGTACAGAAAAACATGAATTGAAAAAAATTAGTGCAGTGTGAGACCTGTGGAAGTATAACAAAAGATTTAATTTTCATATTTTGGAATTCCTGGGGTAAAAAAAAAGAGAGAGAGAGAAAGGCTGGACAGTGCCTGAAGAAATAATAGTTGACTGAATATTTTCTAAGTTTCACAAATACATAAACTTACAGATTCAAAAAGTGTCCATTCTCGAAGAAATACTATTACAGGCTGTTTTCAAATTTTAAAAAGTAAAGAAAAGAAAAAAGTTTTGAAAGAATTAAAAGAGAAACACCTTACCTTACCACCACAGGAAAATGGATTCAAAAGGGTTCACAGGATTTTTCTTAATTATTTCCTTCCGTTGCAGAGCTACCATTATCTGTTTAATTCCAAATTTTCCACAAAGGTGAAAATAAATAAATCTTTCCCACAGAGTTAGTATGTAATTGCATCTTATTTCTCTTGCTGAGCCAGAATCAATTTCACTTTGGAGAAGATCTGAGGTCTCTTTGAAGACAAAGTAGACAAACTTGGCTAGAGTGAGAGGATGGTAGCAGGCAAATTATAAAACCTCAGACCAAAGTCTGTCTCTTCAACACTTCTGATATTTAAAAAATATTGATCTATTTTAAACAGACATGACAAGTTCCATACCAGAAAACAGTTCAGAGTCCTGCTTTGAGGGCCCTGAGCAGGACTTTCCTTGTTTGCTATCACTAATCTATGTCTGGAAGTGGTAACTGTGCCAAGTAGATCTTAATCAAGTTATATCTATAGATATAGATATAACTTAATCAAGGTGTATCTATAGAAAGTGGCCTGGTGTTTATAGCAACACCATCTCCAACAGCCAAATGATGGAATCAGCTTTGGTGTCCATCAACTGATGAGTGGTTAAAGAAAATGAAAATGTGGTACACATACACACACACACACACACACACAGCCGTATCATAGAGCGGTAAAGAAGAATGAAATTCTGTTGTTTGCAGGAAACTGGGTGGAACTTGATATCATCATGTTAAGTGAAATTAGCCAGCCTGAGAAAGTCAAATATTGCAGAAACTCTCCAAAATAACAGAACTTGGATCACACACAATTCCCCTGTTGCTCAAATAACCCTTTGCTCTGGAACTCATGTGTTGATAAGAGAACTAGAAATAACTTCAAATATCATCCTGCTTATGGGATTCAATTAGCTGTGTGTGTGTTTGTGTGTGTACACGTGCGCAGATATGTTTGTTTGTAAATGTGAGGCAATCCTGAGAACTACCTTTTGGTTGTAATACTTATCTAAGCTTGGGGAAGGGGTGACAATAGAGACTAGAGGGATAGTGGTAAAAAAAAGAGACAGGAGTTTGGAGGCGAGATTAGGGAATATTATGGTTAAACTTGAACTGTTCAACAAAGCATTTAACCTCTCTGGGTTTCACACAGATATTTGAAAAACCCAGAAGATTGCCTTGCTCAAGGATTCCAGAAATCTCTTGATTCTGACGTCAAGATGTGGTGTGTGAGAAAGGTTGTGTTTAGCGCACTGTGTGCTCATAGCCAGCCCATGCACATTGCTTCTGGGAGACGCAGGGGAGGATTGCAATACAGAGGCTTTATCCTCAACAAGAAACCTGGCTTTTGGTTGTCACCGACTTGAGGTTTATTTGTGACAGCTCCTCTATGAGGAGATCCAGAGTGTCTGAGAGCAACACAGCTAATCTCCTTTTAACCTCAAGGTCAGACATTTTTACAAGCGCTGTCATGGAGCACCGCATGCTGAACATCCACTGCAATCAAAGTTGAATAACGGAAACCGAAATGTCAGAGGTGCGGGTGCCTCCTAGCTGCTGCATGGCAGCAAGACAGGACTTACTTCCCTAAGTTCCTACAAGAAAGCAAACATGGCGGTTGTGCTGCCCAGGCATTGGAAGGCATAATCCTTCCTCCTTCCGCCCTGTCTCCACACTCAAGTAAGGGAGCGGAGGTAGAGAGAAGCCAAAAAGCAGCTCATCAATAGCTGCTTATCCCCTAACAATTCAATGAATCATTTCTAGTTTGCCCATTCCATCCCATTCTCTTGATTGGATCAGTGTTGATAATTTGCTGTGTAGATTCCTCCTAGTTTTTATGCTTATCGAGATATATGTAAAATGCACATCTTTCTAGGGTTGTCTTTTTTATGCATGTGGAATTGGAATAACCATTTTTTTCTGAAACGTGGTTTTCTCAATTATCAATGTATTCTGGAAAGTTTTTCATGTTCATACACGTGTCTCAGTACCTCTTTCTCTCTCACTATTCTCTCTTTTTCTCTCCTATTCTTTTTTGTTGGGCCTTCGTCTGCCCGCGAAAGATAGACGGGTCAGAGGAAAGGTAAGTGCACAGCTCACCGGTTCCCCAACCTCCCTTAGCCCTGGAGACAATCAGACGCAGCAGGGAGTCAAGTCAAGAAGGAACTCTGGGCCTGGGCACTGTCCCTCAGCTCTTCAGCTCAAGGCTAGCGCTCTACCGCTGGAGCCACAGAGCCACTTCCGGCTTTTTGTTTTTTCAGAAAAATTACATTTTTCTGAGAAAAATAGGTGCAATAATGATCAAAGTTTTGATGTTCTGAATCTCCTTCTCAGGGGCTTATCTTACCATGTTTAAACTTAACATTTCATGTACTAACATTGGAGAGCCACATACCTTAACTAAAATAAAATTACATATGTATAAAACATTTTTAAAAACCCTTTCCTCCAACCCGTCTGTCTTTCGCGGGGTGGACGAAGGATCAACACTCTTTCTCTTTCTTGTTTAGTATGCTGGGGATAAAATAAGAAAATAAGAATAAGAGTAAAGGACCCATGCATGTTAAGCAGACACTTCACCACTGAGCTATACCCCTAGCTTTATATCTTAAACTGCGTTCATATTACTTGTAATACTTAATACAATACAGATTTTTTGTAAATAATTGCTATACTGTACAAGAAAACAATGTGTGTAGCCATTCAGTGTAGATGTAATTATTTTTTTCCTAAATGTCTTTGGCCCTTGGTTGTTTGAATCTAAAGATGTGGAACTTATGGGTACAAACACTTTTATCAGACATTTGCATGTTCTTATCTATGAGTGAGGATCACAATTCGAAGCCAGCATGGCCCAAAAGTCCATGAGATTCTTATATCCAATTGACTGCCAAAAATGAAACCGTGGCTCAAGTGGTAAAACACTTGCCTTGAGCAAAAAAGCCTGGGGACAGCACCCAGGCCCTGATTTCAAGCCCCAGGACCAGCCCAAAAAGACAAGAAAAAAGTATATGTCTTTATGTATCCTCATGTGAATTTCTGATAGGAAATTGATGGAATGGTTTTCTATAAAGATGCTAAGGAAATAAGACTTCAAGCAGGCCACTTGGAAGAGGCAGCATACCATCCTAAACTTTAGATCTGGCATGGTAATGGCAGTGAGGTGGGGGACAGCCCTGGACAGAGTTCAGAGACACACAAAAGGGCCCCAGCATCCCAGACATTTCACACCACAAGGCAGAGAGGGCCACAGAGCTGAGGGAGCAGGAAGAGTAGGACCAGGAAAAACAAATTCATATGCTGAATGTTTTACTAGGATCAGCCCTCATTAAAATTGCAGATTTCACAGTTGAAGGTCACTGTTTTAATTAGTTTTATAACTCTGTAATAATTGTTTTCCAAAGGAAGTCTTTAGAACTCCCACATGCCTTCTTTGCTCACAGTAAAATCCTATTCATCTCACGATGGTTAAATATGTCTTTGGGTTTTACACAACAAATCCTCTTTTGCTAAAGTCTCTAGCTCAGAAAATATTCACTTTGGGAGGAAACTCTACAATAAAAGCTCTTGGGTCACAGGCCTCTGTCTATTACACTTCTAAATGAAATCCGGTGCAAGTGTATTAGCCAGTTTCACAGTTTATCTGTGGCTTGCCATCAGTTTTCAAAAAATAGCATTCATGTCTTCTGGTGAGTATAACAGAGCTTTATTGTCTGGTGATATTTGGACTTTTGACATCTTCAGACCCCTGAGGTTGAACTCAAAATGCTTTAAACAAAAGAGTACTATTCAACTCATTCAGAGGCTTAAATAGCATTTTTCTCCTAAGAAAGGGTTATTAGCAGTCCTTTATCCTTAACATATTATCAATTACAGCCTGTAGATCTACTGACTAAATACTTTTCAATGGACTATTCTATTGGGCCTTTATCAGGAGGTTTCTTTGCAAATCAAAAGCTTAAAAATTCTCACAGTATCTTTAGTGGTCATTAGGTAGTGAAAAATGCATCAGACTTTCTAAAGAAAGATCACTTCCTGGGAATAACATAAGCACACACAGAAGAGAATTCACTCCACCAGACCTCTCAGGATTATTTAGCAACATATTTCATCTGAGCTCTAAGTGCTTACAAAATTTAAAGTATGTCTCTGTAACACTCATCTCCACCCAGCAAGTATATGCAAACCCACACCCACACCCAATTACCAATTCCCATCCTCACAAATGCCTGGCAGAGTACCCTACTCTGGTGAACTCAGTAATGATTGTCTTTATCTTTTTAAATTTTTTTATGAATGACCTGGTTAATGGCTAACAAAGCATATCTGACTCATTTAGGAAGTTTTGAATAAAAGATCACAATTTGGCAAACCATAAGTTAAGTCTAATAGGGCAGCATTAAGTAACGCCGAATGTAAAGATTTATGTTTAGGTCTAAAATACCAATTGCAAATATGGAGACTAGGAGACATCTAGTTTAGCATGGTTTTTATGAATCGCATGTCGTTAATTACAGTCTTACTGTGTTATAAGGCAGTGTGATAGAACTACCAAAGTCAGGAATAAATTCCATTTTGATATTAAGGAATAAAGAGCAACAGTGCCATGACTTGCATTAATAACTTCTCCATTCATCAGAACACATCCATCTCATTTTGTTCTCTTTCTTGACATCACATAAGTAGGGTGTTGAAAAACTATTACCTGTTTGGTAATGAAATGTATAGATTAGTGGTTCTCAGACTTTGCTGTACTATTAGAATCTCTTAAGAAGCTTAAAAATGCCCTGATTTCCAGACTGAACCCTAAACCAATTAATCAGAACCCCAGGGGAAAGGGCTCCAGGCAATAACTATAAAACCTTTGCAGGTTCTAATGTTCAGCAAAGTTTGAGACCAGAGTAGTAACTAGAACCCTGCTCCATTCATCTCGAGTGTCTATTATCAGAGGCAAATTTGCCTTTCCTTCTTGTCTTCGGTGTCTCTGTGCCTCTCTATCTCTCTTGAACACACACACACACACACACACACACACACACACACACCTCTGAATTCTACTCTCCTCACCTGCTTCCAAGTGATCTAAATGCACATTATCACTCAACACTCAACATTAAGCTCAAACTCCAATAAGCACGTGACTCTTTATGATCCTTGGATATTTATGATCTCAACATTTCCAAAGTGCATTTAACGCTTCTGCCGATGAGATTTTGTTGAAAACCCACAGGTTCTACTCTAGTCTTCTCTTCCATCACTACACCACAGTGTTCACTTGCCATTTTTCATCTGAATATGTCATATTGTTTCATATTTCTGTGCCTTTGCTGTTTCTTAATCAAAATATGTCTTTTCCTTCGAGTCTTAATTTGGGTGACCTTGTAAGAGATACCTTTAGTATATTTTCTGTGGCATCTTGTCTGTACTTTTATTTAAGCATGGTAAACTTGCATGTTTGATTTGCCTGGCTTTTCTAATTCTAACTTCTGAGTTTTCAGGTTTGGTGTCAGTTTGTACCCACCTTTGCAGCTTCAGTGGGTAGGATAATGCCTGTCACAGAATGTTCCTCAAATATATTTCATGGGTTAAAAGGAACAATGAACATTAACAGGCCCAAACATATGTCATATGAATTGCCCAGTGCTTGCACTAGGAGAAAAATCCTTGATGGAACAAAGTAAACCATTTTTAAATATGCAAAAGAAACATACATTCCATTTGATTAGAGCAGATCTTCTAGAGTAAGTGAGTAGAAACTGCAGGAGTTAGATCTCCACTCAGTATAAAATTGAAACTTTTATAAATGGGATGATTTTCATGAAGGAAAATATTGAATCTATTTCTTCACAGAATCAGAGGATGGGTACAGACTTTGTAAGATTCCTTCCATCTCTGAAGTTCTTTCATTTTAAAATTAACATGTAGTAACAATTCAATTAACTTTCAGAAAACAAATTTTAGTTATAAAGATTCTTGTACAAGAGGAACAGAGACCAACATATATAGAAATTGGCCATAAGAAAGCACACTAATATCTATCTAGCTTTAAAATAAGGACATACATGAGCCTAGAAAAAGATAAGCTGCCAATCCAAGGTGCCACTAGAGTTCCAAGAGTTTATAAAAAGTTTTAGAGCAGCTAGATTAGAGAAACAAATGCTGTTATTTATACCAACCTCCTATCCTAAGCCCTAACAGCTTATACATGACTGATTAAAAAGGTTAAAATATCAAATCAAATCAATTATATTACAGTTCTTCATTGACCCAGAACAGCCATCTCCCCCAGTGAAGGAAAACTCAATAAATTAGTTTCAGAAAGCACATCTTAATCACATGAACAGCTTCTGACTGCCACCAGAAAGATCAGAGAAGTTATTATTAGAAACTTCAGAAAGGCACATTAGAAACCACACCAAAGGCCTTGAATATTTAAAACCTGAAGTAATGTCCATCTGTATTTAAAGCCATAACCAGTCTTGTCCAAATATTGGGTAGAATACAGGAAAAAAAGACAAACCAGATGCATGATTTGTAAATAAGACATACGCAAAATGGAGACCAATAGGAAAAGTTGATGTAGATATTTAGGAATTAAAAGAGTGGTTATAGAATGCACTTTCACTGATGAAATTTTTACATTTCCCTTTTTTTCTGAACTATGGGTGAGTGTCTGAATTTTACACAGAAATTAAAGAACTTTCCTGGAAAAATGAATGAAGAGCTAAAACTCAAAAGGGACATTTTACAGAAGCAAATTGTGAAGGCATCCTCCCAGATCTGTGAAACATTAGTTGCTAGAAGTCTCTAGATGAACTGCACCTCTCTACATAAAGCTTATCCCTTCCTTCATGACAAGAGCTTGTTACCAAGGCCTAGACACTCTCTTCCAGGATAACTTCTTCCTTAAATATCCCATCACCTTCTAAAAAGTACAGTACTTCTGAAATTTCACCAAAATGTGCCTTTGGCAAAGTTCACCATACAGTCTGCTCTCAACAAAAGTTTGTAGAATAAATGATATTTGCCTGAGATTAATGAATAGAATCAGGTTTGTTGCCTTTTTTTTCAAATTTCAAAATTGTTTTGGAATTCTAATTAACATCCTCTAGCACGCTCCAATAATGATATGCCTCATGGGATATCACTATTTGTACATCTCTGAAAATTACATCTGAAATCATTCAAAACAGAAATCACTTAAACATAAAATGTCTACTCTTTTCTCAAAATTGTTTTTGGATATTTTTTGTAAATGTGAGTCTCGATATAGAAAACATATTCCCTATAACTCAAGATAATGTTTCTCTTTGTTGAGATGATGATTTTTTTTTCTAATTCATTCAAATACTTCCCCCAATATGAGCAGGTGGCAGGTCCTTCTAGTTTACCTGGCCCTTAATAAAAGTCAGAGTCTAAGCATGGTGCCAGTGGCTCACGCCTGTAATCCTAGCTACTCAGGAGCCTGAGATCTGAGGATCACGGTTCAAAACCTGGAGCCCAGGCAGGAAAGTTCGTGAGATTCTTATCTCCAATAAGCAACCAGAAAACTGGAAGTGGTGCTGTGGCTCAAGTGGAGGAGCGCTAGCTGAAGAGCTTAAGAGCTGAGGGACTGCAGCCAGACCCAGAGTTCAAGCCCCACAACCCACACACAAAAACAAAGTCATAGTCTATGATCATAAATGAACTTTTTCTCTAACCAACATAACTCTTTGCATATCTAGTATTTTATTAAGTGAATATATTCAAAATCCTCACTCCTTCCTGATGTAATAGTAACAGTAAAGATTCTCCTTCTGTATGCTGTCTCTTCCTAATCTGCCTGTCACACACACATGCTAATGAAACCATAAGAAAAGGAAAAACAAACTAGATGGAACACATGGAATTTTTTGTAGGTTTATGACTTGGTCTCCATTGTCCTCATATAGATTTTTTTTTGGATATGGCAAATTTTTTTCATCTTTTGTTATGGCAATTAGCATTTGTCTTGAAATGTAAATATGTATGGAGAAAGGAAGCAAAGTCATACAGTTTTACAATCAGAAGCTTGGATGTCATAGGTTTCTTGATTGCAAATAAAATTTTCCTTATGGGGGGGGGGGGGGAAGAAAGGAGGAAGAGACTGAAAATATGCCATGGATATTTATCCATGGATAAATAGCCTACTTTCACCTTATATTGTTGCTAGTGTTGCTATAAACGGATAACTCTTAACAGGCAGTGTTATCAACTTTCTGCCTTACCTTACACAGAATTCTGTAAGCCCCGAACTACAATAAAGTCCCAAGTTAGTTGAGGATAAGATGGAAATTATAAGCAAATGAACTACAACTGAACTCCAGAGCAGCAGTCCCTTTACTCTGTCACTCTCTAAAACATTCTTTAAACACTGCCGTTGGCCATTGCCAAAGCTATTAAGTTAAACTTACACCACCCAGAAAACCTCATTCCCTGAGCAAGTAAATCTGGGCAATTGTGTTCTGTTCTGCCTCAGTAACTTCAACTGGCAACGTAACTCACTAACCATTAAACTGCTCCTCTAATATCTCTTCAGGGACAAAGACTAAGCCACTAGCAGCAAGCAACGTAAAAGCCAGTCTATTGGAAAGGTTGTATATGACAGAATTCAAACTGGCTCAAAGCAAGGGGAAAACAGAACAGAAAACAAGAGCTGCAAAAGACAACGTGATTCAATTCATTTACCATCTTTGCAGTTCTTTTCACACTGTTCTCAGACTGCAAAGGACTACATTTTAAAATCATCTGGGGAATGGTCCCATTCGCTCTTTTATTTTGCATCCTGGCTCCACACCTTCAGAAACTATGACATTGTTATGAAGTGTGAGATGAATGTAGCGTATATGTATATGCTGTATTTGTACATACAGAGAGTTAGCATCTAGCTTCAATGATAAAGATGACAGAGAGCTAGAGATGATATACATAGAAGTAGATATGGATTGAGTATCTCTATGCAAAATGCTTAGAACAAGAAGTGTTTCAGATTACAAAATACTTATATATACTTAAAGATCTATGATGGGGATATACTCAAGGCTACATAGAAATTCATTCATACCTTATAAACCTAGCTCAAAGGTTTCATTTATACCTTATTAACCTAACTTGAAAGTACTATTGCACCATATATTCAGTACTGTAATTTTGGCCGTGACCCATTATCTCAAGTCAGGAATTTTACGTTTGTGAAGTCATCTTCACCTGTGATATGTCTCAGTATTTGGAACTTTTATGATTTCAAATTCTTTGTATTAGACAGAAAGAAAAATCTCCGTGATGGAGTGCTCAAGCCTCACTGTAACACACCAATCTTTCCTGATCACTTTGTGCAAATAGTAGCTGTACCCCGTCAATTTCTCTCCAAAGAACTTATTGCCTCGTGACATATTTTTTTCTGTTTCTACCCATTAAAATCCCCATGAAATCAAAGTGTCTTTCCCTGATCCTACACGAGTCTCAATAACTGACGAAGACAAAAAATATTTGTTCTATTGGGGGGGGGGGGGGGCAGGGGGAGGCTGGGAAGGGATGTGAAGGGTAAACAAAGGAGGAGGCTACAATGCTTGATAAGAAATGTACTCATTATCTTGCCCATGTAATTGTAACCCCTCTGTACAGTATGTTCACAATAAAAAATAAAATAAAATAAACAAAAAAATATTTGTTGGGCTGAAGATAGATGAGATGTGAAGAAAAGCATATGCTGTGCTTTTGGTTTCAGTATATAATCATGTCATTAATCTCCAAATGTGTATTGTTGTCTTTAAGGTCTTCAACGTGGCTACTCATAGACACCTTCTCATGAAGCTGCCAATACTTAAAGTTTGTCAGAGTTCCATAGTGTTACCTGTATCAGAGAAAATGCTTTTCCATAGTCTCAGCTATGGATTTCATTTTTCTGAATTCCCCAGAACTTCTCAGAGTAAGAGATGGCAAATGAAGTAGATAAACAGATTTTGTCATTACAATTGTAATCAAACATAAAGGTGGATGAAGGTAACAAGAGCTCCATTATTCAGAAGCTGGAGCTGAAGACACGCCGGCTCTGAGAATGTCTTTATGCAGTGGCCATCTCATCAAAATTGTTCCATCTTCTAGTAACCTCTAGTAATAAAGGAAAAAGTGCCATTTCCCATAAAAATTCTAAATACGTCAGCCTGCTTCCTCTCTTACACATACATATGTCTAATTTCTTTCCCTAAAAAGTCAAATGGAGGTTGAAAATGCATAGGTGCCTGTGAATGGTGTTCCCTTTCAGCTCTGGGAGGACATATTTTAAAGTGGAACCCCCTCACCCTGTGTTTCCAAATATGGGACATTATTTTCCTTTTCCTTAGTAGCCTAAGGCTGTGTCAAGGGACTCACGATGAGCCATGGCAGGGAGACGTGTTAAAGGAGACTATATCCAATAAAACGATCCCTTGCATTTATAGCAGTTCACAGTTTACACCAGAACTTATAAAGCAAACAAAAAGAAATGCATTCTGGTCCTAGTTTCTAGAAAATATCAGCATTAAACTGAACAAAGCCAAACAAGGCATCCCGCCCAGCCAGTCACAGAGACATCACTGAGACCACCGTGAGAGGCGGCCCTCGGTAGCCTCCAGCCTGAAAACAGCCTTTCATCACAGGATGATAACAAAATTCCTGCGCAGCACAGAAGTCTTGTCTAGTCATGTTTCCAGATAGAAGACCTGTGAATTTGAAGAGATTTCTTGGCCTTTTTCTCCTCTAATTTGCCATCAAACACAAACAAGTTAGGGTTGCTATGGCCTGTTAAGGTGTCTCCCCTTAGAGGATCTGCTTTAAAAAAAAAAAATAGGGCTTTGGGGTTTTGTGGTAAGCTGAGTAATGCTCCCAAAGACACGGGGTGCTAATCCCTCGAACTTGTAAATGCTACTTTATAAGTGTTAAATTAAATAAAGAGAGGCCATTCGACTGAGGCTGTCTCTGTAGTCTGAGTTCTTACAGTAACAAACTGCAACCTATATACTAAATAAATCAATACCTTCATTAGGAGTGTGCTTGGGACAAACAGCTGAGTTCTAATCATAAACAGACAATGCCAGAAAAAGAACGGACTGGTCAGAAGATAGGCAAGTAAAGCTAATGGCTCCTCACATCATTCCACAAAAAGATAAGTGGTTTCTCCACAGAACTGCTATGTTCTGCCTGCAAAAGCTTGCTGTTGGAGGTAGCTTGCTGCAGCTCTCCTGATTCTGAGTATTGCCCAGTTCATGAATCATTCTTTGTTCAAAGGAACTTCATAAAATGTATCTAAATATTTCCATTTACAAAAAAGAAAAAATGCCTTTGCAAAGGTTGTATGTTATGTAACCGTAACCCCTCTGCACAGTATTTTTACAATAAAAAATGTATTTAAAAAAAAATAATTTTGAGATGGGGAGGTTATTCTACTAGACTCTAAATAAAATCACATACATTCTTATAAAAGTGAGCAAAGGAAGCTTTAAGAAAGAGACAATGAAAGAGGAGGCAGTGTGACTTTGGAAGCAGAGGTTAAGTGTGTGCAGCCATAAGTCCCAAGATGCTGGCAGCCATCAGAAGGTAGAGGAGATAAGAAACAGAGTTGTACCTACAGACTCTGGAGAAAGCACAGGCCTGCTATACTAATTTTCAGCTCAGTAATTCTGAGCTGGGACTTCCAGCTTCCAAAATCATGGGAGAAGAGTCTGTTGTTTTAAGACACCTAGCTTGTCAACTTTTATTTCAGGAGCAGTGTCCCTTCATTTTTATTTTACATAAAAAAATAGGCCCTACTTCAAAAATAACCAGTTGAAAAAGTGGGGAGGGTTGGAGGTATGGCTCAGCCTTACAGCACCAGCCTGGGAATCTCAAGCCCTTGCGTTAAAAATCTAATATTACTGAAGGAAAGAAGGGGAGGGGAGGGCAGAGGAAAAGGGGAGTGAGGGAAGGGAGGAAAGGAGAGAAGGAGAGGGTGAAGGGAGGAAGGAAAAAATGAAGGAGATAAGGAACACAGAGAATGAAGGAGAAGAGAGGGAAAGGAAGAAGAGAAGGAGAGGGTTGGAGGGTTTTGTGAGCTTGGGTTAGATAGCAAGTTCTCTGACTTTCTAAAAATATAATAAACAAATTTCTCTGAAAAATTTGGTTCATAAAAGACACCATCAAGAGTATAAAAAGACAAGGAACAGACTCAGAGCTCAGAGATAATATTTACAAATCACATTTATTAGAAAGTATTTTTAAGTGTGAAATATAAAAAGAACTACTAAAAACAAGTAACTAACCCAACTTTAAAATGTCAATAATATTAATCCATGCCAAGAAAAAAATAAATGCAACAAAAATGATAACATAAAAAGCGCTTGAATATGAAAGACATCCACCATCAGTTATGAGGAAAATGTAAAGAAAGGTTGTAATACATATCACTCTCGTGCCAATAGCCACAATAAAAAAAGCGACAATACCTAGTGGTGACAAGGATGAGGAGAAAAAGAAACCTTCCCAAGAATGCTAATGATGTGACTACCTTGTACAAGAATTTGAATTTCTTACAAATTTAAACACACATTTACCATAAACTCAGCAATCTCCTGAATATTTATCCAAACAAAATGGAAACCTGTGCTCATATACATAAATTTTTATAGCAGGATTACTGATGTGCACCCAAAAAAAAAAAAAGAAAAAAACTGTCTCTCGACTGGAAAAACATAAACAAAAACTGTTACCATGATGACATTTCATATTATTTATCAACCAAACGGAGCAGACAATACACAGCATACTATACACAGCATACCTATGAATTCATCCACAGTGTGGAGGAATCTCAGATGCATTTTTACTAAGTGAAAGAAGCCAGGCTCAGAGAGCTACATACTATATAATTGCATTGATATGACATTTTGGAAAAGACCCAACCACAAGGATGGGGAATCGATTAGTGTTGCTAGGACTCAGGAATGAGCACAGGGAATTGAAGGGTTACTGACACTGCTCTGTGCGTTATGGTGTATAATTCAATGCATTTGCCCAAACTCAGAAATATGTGTGTACATGAGCATACACATATACACAAACACACACTTTTACTGTATGTAAATTATGAATAAACATTGAACAGCATGAGAGCAAGATGATTTATGAAAATGTCATCTCTGAGAACATTGAAGAACAAAAGAGATTATTAGCAGTCCTAAGTGGTTTTTTGTGAACTCAAGGACCCATGGAGTATTTCAGGCCAGCTCATTGTGATCTTTATCTTGCCTTAAAAAACACTAGTTAACAACCAGGATGTGGCTCTGGTTTTCATTGTATCCGTGAAATTAAAGAAGTTGACAAGTCATTGTGAAAGGCATGTGTTCCTTTGCTTTATCTTAAACAAATGCTGAGGCAACAAAGCAGTTTCCATGGTAATGACAATTTTTATTCAACATCAAGACAACTGATGGTATGAAAATGCACCATCAGATGATACAGAATGTGTGCCTGCTAGGACTAAACCAAGCCTTTAACTAAAGAATTGCCCGTTTTGTTTTCTTTGTTTCAGACATGAAAAAGAAATGGCCCAAGAACTGATTATGCACCTGAATTGTGACAAGACCGGAAGTGAAGCCCTGATCTTCTGAACACTGGTAGTCTACCCAGGACCAGCTTTACAGACATGTATCAGGGAACCTGCGGCATAGCAGGGGCTTAATGCTCTGCTGTTCTGATCTTGAAATTAGTGCGTTTTTAACTAACATTACCACATATTCACTTGGCAATGGTCCCAACAAATTAGATAACTGCCTCTGATGCTATGCCCTCCAACTGTCACAGTGGAAGAAAAATCTCATTCTTCAACAAACAAAAAAAAATGAAGAATTCCAGAGATGAGGAAAAAATTTTTAAACAGAGGCAATCCTTATAAAAAGAAACTTCTTATGCACTCAAGACACAGGGCATAAGACTAGAAAATGGCTTCATGGGAAGTAAAAAAAAAAAAAAAAAGAGCCCATTCCAATGGGTTTCATTCCAGTCCAGCTCCACCTAGCACTCAGGGAACTTCTTGAGAGCAGTGAAGTAGGAAGAAGGTGGGACACTCCGCCCCAAGTTTATAGTTAGTGAGAACATTTGCTTACCAGCAAGGCCTTAATAGACTTCATTTCTTTTTCATGCTGGAATTGAATTCAGCACCTCATTATTTGGGGAAAAGAAAAATTTTACATAGGAGGCTATCAGGAGATGTTTATACACTGATGTGTATATAACCATTGCTCTTAGAGAGACTAAGGGGAATCTAATTGCTAATCTTATTGCACTGGAAAATCCTATTAATAAGGGTATTTGGAAGTTTCATTTTTTTGTCCATTAGTGATGTCAGAGTGTTTGCATTTTGATAGGAGGTGAAGAGTCTCTGGTTACTAATACTTTTCCTTCTGCAAAATTTGTATCTTTAGTGATGCAATACTGGTTACAAAGATTGGGAACTTTAAGACTCTAAATCCCACTTTGCTGCTCAAAGTAAGGTTACAGTAAACGATGAAATCTCATAGAACTGAACAGTTTAATCTTCTGTCTACTACAAGGATGATGAAGTTTGATATTCGATCTTAGCCTAATCAATTGTACACTGTTAGAGAGGGAGGGACAGAGAGAAATAGAAAGAGAGAGAGAGAGAGATCAGAATCCAGAGTCTCCAAAGATATCTACAGTTCCAAAATACAATTTTAATGTTACTAGGTAGACAAAAACAAAAAACAGGAAAATGTGACCCATGAAGAAAAGCAGCCCAATAAAGAGAAAGAAAACCTAACACAACTACGCTGTGAAAGCTGCTTACATTTTTTTGGTGACTTGTACACCGATGATTCTAAGTAAGTGTGGACAAAACAAAGTTGTATATTATAAACCCTAAGGAAAATACTAAATAAAAATTATTTTTAAAAAGAATGGTAATAATAATAAAGAAGAAAGATTAATAATATTCCAACAGCTGAAAACAGGGCTAGAAAATATCTGATTTTTCTGGAGGTAAATCTCCAGTGGTAGAGTTCCTGTTTAGCAAGCACAGAGCCCTGTGCTCAAATCCCAGTACCACCAGAAACAAAAAGATCTGACTAAATCAAAAGAAAGAAAACAAAACAGAAAATAGAAGAGAAGAATAGAAAATAAATAGTAAAACCATACACATAAATCTAATTATGTTGATAATTTCATCAAATGAAAATGGATTTATCCTGATTGATAGACTTACTGGCTGCAATAAAACAGATTTGAATATATGCAGTCTTCAAAAAGATGTACTCTCATAACTAGAATGTGCCTATAAATCTATACACTGGATGCACTTGGACATAATATAGGACACTAATATATATATATATATATATATATATATATATATATGACATTAAACATTCACACACTGAGACCAAAGAAGGATATTCTTAGGAGAGGATCACAAAGACTCAATAGCTATGTGCATATGATCATATAAAATGATATTTATTGAAATGAACTCCAAGAAATGGAAACAAGAGGCTTTTTTCCCATGTTTCTGTACCTATTGTCTTGTATATAAGTTCATCTCGTTGGGGGAGCACAGAAATGGTGTTACAAAGGGTAAACAAATATAGCAGCAATACTCACTAAACACATGTTGACAATGAACTATACAACTTGTGGTGGTTGGGAGAGGAAAAACTGGGAGAAAGCAAGGGAGGGGGTGACTATAACCACTCTGTACATCACCTTCATAATAACAATTTTTAAAGGTATACTCTAAAATGTAAAGACAGGCTAAAAATACAGGATGAAGACTACATTACAGAATCAAGAAATAGAAGCAAGCTGTTAAACCATATCAAAGATATGCCATATGCAAAATTTAATCCCATATTTATTATGAACCAGAAAGTATATAGGACAAATTTGATAAATATGTCCCTGCTATCAAATGATAAAGATTTTTTCAGTAAGAAATAATTTTGTGTGCACATGTGCATGGCACACAAAATAGAAACCATAAATGAAAAGAATGATAAATTTTGTTGCACTATTGGAAAAAGAGTAGCAATAGTTATGTAGATATATATGTATACACATATATAAATCAAAGAAAGTTTCGACAAATGGGATTGCGTGAAGCTCTAGAACTTCTGCATGG
This sequence comes from Dipodomys spectabilis, assembly GCF_019054845.1. NCBI lineage: Eukaryota > Metazoa > Chordata > Mammalia > Rodentia > Heteromyidae > Dipodomys > Dipodomys spectabilis. The sequence goes on along the minus strand of NW_024870815.1, from coordinate 3,305,734 downwards.
CCAAGGACGTAGCTAGCAAGATCAATAGAAAGCCCACAGATTAGGAGAAGATCTTCACTAGCCATATAAGACAAGGGTCTCATATGTAAAATATACCTGGAACTCAAAAAATTAAATCCCCCAACAACAAATCCTCAAAAAAACAACTGCCCAATAAATAAATGGGCTAAAGACTTAAAGAAAAACTTCTTTGAAGAGGAAAAAGAATGGCCAATAGACACATGAAGAAATGCTCAACCTCTCCAGCCATAAAAGAAATGCAAATCAAAACAACACTGATATTCCACCTCACCCTAGTTAGAATGGCTATAATCAAGAACTCTAATAACAACAGATGTTGGAGGGGATGTGGCCAGAAGAGAACCCTACTACATTGTTGGTGGGAGTATAAACTTGTTCAACCAAAGTAGTATGGAGGTTCCTCAAAAAAACCCCTCATAGAGCTCCCCTATGACTCAGCAATCCCACTTTTTGGGCATTTACCCAAATGATCACAAACAAGACCATACTAAAGCTACCAGCACAACTATGTTTATTGCAGCATTATTTACCATAGCTAAGATATGGAACCAACCCACATGCCCCTCAGCAAATGAATGGATCAAGAAAATGTGGTATATTTATACAATAGAATTCTATGCCTCTATCAGAAAGAATGTCATTGCCCCATTTGTTAGGAAATGGAAAGACTTGGAAAAAATTATATTAAGTGAAGTAAGCCAGGCCCAAAGAAACATAGGTCCCATGGTTTCCCTTATTTGCAATAACTAGTATATGTCTGAGACAAGCAGAAAAGGTCAAAAGCTATGTACATATGACCAGTTAAGATGATGTTAAGCAAAATGAACCCCAAGATAGGGACATAAGTGGTTTTTTTCTTTCTTGCTATTGTTTCTAACATACTTATAATGTACCATGTGATTTTTTTGTTGCTTTGTATGTTCCTCCCCCACGGTATAACCCCTGTTTTCATTGTATTTGATGTCGGTCTAATTTGGGGAGGGGAAGGGAAAAAACAAAATGTTTAAACAGGGATACAGGTTGACCCATTGTAACAATGAGATGTACAAGACGCTATGTTGAAAAAACAAACTTGACAATTTAGTTGGAGTCGGGGGAAAGGGGGAGAGTAGTTGTGGATGTGGAAGGGAAGGGATGGTAGGGGAAAAACAAAGGAGGAGGCAACAATGCTTGATAGGAAATGTACTCATTACCTTGCTCAGGTAACTGTAACCCCTCTGTACAGTATTTTTACAATAAAAAATGCATTTAAAAAACAAAGCTCAAGGACAGTGCCCAAGCCCCCTGAGTTCAAGCTCCAGAACCAGTAAAACAACTACAACCAAAACAAACAAAAAAAATAACCCACCACTATACAGAACAAAATAGTTTCCTCTGAAGAACAAAATATAAGGCTAGGGTAAGCAGAAGAGTGCTTCCTAGATAGTATGAAGTCCTAGCTTCAATCCCCAGTACTGAAGACAAGAGTTAAGTAAAAGAAGTAAGATTATAAAAATAAATACAAGCCCATTTAATAACAGTCTAAAACAACAGTAAAAAATCACCATCAACATGAACTTTTCAGGCCATTTATAATCAATAACAGCTTATAGTACAGATTTTTTTAATATTTTACACAAAAGGAAAAGCTAGAGACCTATTTAAACAGTTACCCTTTATTGAGATAAGGTCTCAATACATTGCACAAACTAGCCTTGAATTTATGATTTTCCTACGCCTCTACCTCCCCAGTGCTGAGATTAGAGATATGGACCATCATGCTCATCTGTTGCTACTATATATATATAGATACATATATATGTATCTATATATATAGATATATAGATACATATATATGTATCTATATATATATACATGTACATATAGATACATATATATGTATCTATCTATATATATATAGTGATAAAGCGATGGAGCCTGGAAGTATGAAATAATTGATTTGCATTTTTTATATTTAACTTGATAAGATAAAGCTAAGGACAAAGCCGAATGTTCAAATTCTCCACAAAGCCCTCCATCCATCATCCCACGATGACTGCTTCCTCCTCTATTATTATGGACTCATTATTTAGACCTGTCAATGGCAATGAACCAATGAACTACCTCATAACCATTCCTGTGCTACTTAGCCTTCCATATTAATATGTTTTGTCTTACAACCGCCATGCAATACCATCTTAATATGTACTTATTAAAAAAAGAAGCAATAAAGAGTTCCAATGACTCTTAAATCTCTTAAAGCAACATTTTTATCATCATCACATCTAAAACACTTCCTGCCCTGTTCTGACTACGGGGCACATCTGTTCTTGCCTCTTTCCCAATGGTAGGGACAGAATTACCTTATCTGTACTGTCCTTGTGAATGGTGGACTTTATTCTGACTGTAAACGGCTTTCCCAATATGAATCCACTTTGCATTTATACCACAGGGTTCCTTTTCTTTCAACAAATATTGTTGGTTTCTACTACACTCATATTGCCATGCTAAGACATAATGATACAAGATATCCTGAAGTTTCTTTTTCCTCCTTGTCAAAAATATTCTCCTTTATGGTAGCCATGCCACGGCAGAAATACATCATTTACTAATTAGTAAAACCCCTTCCTTTTGTAGCAGGAAGTTGCAACCAAGACCTCATAACTTAATAGCTATGGCAGGATAAAGTGCCAGACCAAGGTATACATTTTCAAAGGTGGTAGTTGAGAATAATGATTACAAAACTTGGGAATCCTCATCTGAATCAGAAAAGTAGGAGATGAACAGGATTGGGAAGGAAGATTTCCTGTCCAGCTTCCTCTGATCTCTTCCTCCATGAAAGAGATGAAGACGTACTAGCTCTGAAAACACAAGCCCAATGAGAGAGACTTCAAGGATATTGCCTAAGGACTTCCAAGGAGAAAGTTCTTGGTGTGCAATGAATCTCCTTCTTTTCAAGAGAGATGGGAGTGCTTCTATCTTGACCCCAGTCACAAGAAGTCAGACCACAAAGAGAGCAGTCATGCAACACATCATCAGTCTCCTAGTAAACGAATCCCAGCAAGCAGGTGTGTGACTAAAGCAAGACTGCTTGCAGCTTTGGCAGTCAGAGGGAAAGAGAAGTTGATGCTGAATTTCCTGTTCTTAATGAAGCAATGATGAGCTAAAAATACAGAACATAGTTAAGTAAAAAAAAAATCAGTCATTCAGATACGGTTAAACAAAACTGAAAGGGAGGGAGGAGAATGCAGTCATAATATTCAATGCATATCCTATGAAATTAAGAAAATGAAGAGGAGGTCTTGGGAGGGATGAGGGAGAATGATCAAAGAGGTGACATCAATCAGGTATTAATAAACTGATCTGTTGAATGATGCAACAACTAAAGATAATAAAAATACACTTTTTTAAAAGCTGCCTGAGAAAAACTGAAGATATACTCTCCGATTCCTTCCTAGGTCATTTGCTAAATTTTCTCTCTGCTTTTGTCCATGCCTCCTTCGGTGTCTTTCACCAGAAAAGTTAAATGTGTCTGTATAACACTAATCACATCATGTCATTCCTCTGCCCAAAACCCTCAGGTAGTTTTCTATGTCAGATGACTACAAGCTCAGACTTGCTACACAAGACCTGGAAGGCGCTACACAAGACCTGGAAGACACTACACATATGAACCCCATGCCAGCTCAGCCTTTCTTCTTCAGCCTGCTCTCTGCACCACAGGTACAGTAAGGAGCCTGTTACCCCGCAGGTCCTTCGCACTCACACTTCCCTCTGCTCAGAAAAGTCAGCTCCATGGAGTGTTTAGCATTTCATAAGGCATTTGCCCTGTGTCCCATTTAAAATTTCAACCCTTCCCCTCCCAATCCCTTTCTCTTTCTATCTAAGTTTTCCCTTGTGCTCTCCTTATTACCTAATTTACTATATATAATGTGTGTAAATATATATGTATGCAGGGGGTATGTAGGCACAGTACAAATATGGGTGTATATACAGAGAGCTACATGCATACACACGTTTATACATCTCCTGTGAAATTAGGAATTTTTGTCTGTTTTGGTCACTGCTGTCCACTCATTAGCCTAAGCCAATAGTTGGCAAGGAAAATTTGCCTCATAATTGTTTGTCGACTTAATGAGTAGATATTAATAAAATATTTGTTCTTTCCAAAAAAAGGCCAAAGGGGAAGAAACTAAAAGTCCAGAGAAAAAAACCCAACAAGGTCATATACTTGTCTACTGAAAGCAATAAAAGATGGAGCCTCTCACTCCATCTTTCATGTGCCTAGTGGATAGATTTCTTTCTGCACTGGTTAGGATCTATGTTTTTCCCTTTCATGTCCCTTTTGTTCTCAGTGTTTAATAAATAAAGTTGAAACTCCATTAGAACATCATAAGTCATCTTCATTCTGCAGCCTGCTCAGACAGCTCTGATGGGAACTACTGGGTTGACGAGAACCCAGGAAACCCAAAAAACAATGCCATGGATGTAAAAGCTGAAGGAAAACCCAAAGGCCACGAATCATGCAAAATTTAAAATTTCCGTCATGCGAAGTATGATAACTATCACGGATTCTTAACAGTGTGGAGGATGTATGCTTGTCTTTGACTTTAATACATTCTGGGTTTCCTACCTTTAAAAATCTTCATTCCAGAAAATGAAAGTCTTATGTGTGGCTAAAGAATAAAGAGCAGAAAGATGGCAATATTAATTTTTTTCTTACTGCTCCTTTTGCCTGACTTCTAGTTGCTTTCAAAACAAAAAAACAAAAAAAAAATCCCCAAGGTATTAAGGAAAAATGAGCAAGCAATATTGAACCCAATACACTGTTGAAAATGAGCACACATAGATTGACATGAACACAGAGAATACATGCTCACATGCACACACAGGAATATTGTGAATGTCACTCATTACAGTACATCACAGAGAACCATGGTCCTAAAATTCACAAGTGTTTTACTGTCTCCTGTGTTACCCTAATACAAACATATTTAAAACATGAGATCACATACTTGCTTCATACATTAATTTCCACTTCTCTTCCTTCTCCTTTTCCTCCTCCTGTTTCTCCTTCTTCTTTGGTGATACTAGAGATTAACCTCATGGCTTCATACTTATTAGGCAAGTACTATATCAGTTGAACCACACCCCAGTCATTTTGCTTTTTGCTTGTTTGGTTGGTTGGTTTTGTTTTTTTCTTTTTTTATGTCAGTCCTGGGGCTGGAACTCAGTGCCTGGGTGCTGGCCATAGGCTTTTTTTGTTCAAGGCTAGGGCTCTATCACTTGAGCCATGGCTCCATTTCCAGTTCTTTTGATAGTTAATTAGAGATAAGAGTCTCATGGGCTTTCCTGCCTAAACTAGCTTCAAACGTTGATTCTTAGATCTTAGAACCTCATGAATAGCTAGGATTATAGACATAAGCTATAGGTACCCAGCCCTTTTGCTTTTTATTTTCCAAATAGGGTCTTGACCTTTTCTCCATCTCCTAAGAAACTGAAATTATAAGCATGCACTCCCGGTTCCAACTATTCTCAAACTTATCAGGATAGAGCTCTCTCATGTGCTCCAAAATGAGTTACTTTTGGAAAGAATAGTTTATAGAAAAGCAACAAATACAAATTTATTCCAGGCCACCCTTTATTCTTCAAATTCCTTCTTAGTGATAAAGTTCCAAGATATTTTTGTATCCACTGACGCACCTAATAATATGTTTACCAGTGCTCAAAAACTATTTCCTAGTTACTTTGCCAAAAAATGCACTAAATTAATTTATTTCAAGTAGAAAAGACAGTTTGTTCATTGAAAGATAGTTAATTTCTCTAAATAAAATAGCCTGGAATTAAATTCCATGGACAAGCATGTATGTCACAGTGATTTTGGAACTAACATGTTGAAAATATAAGGACCTTAATTATAACACCTCATATTTGTACCTTGTTTTATGACTCACACAGCATTTATATCTATTACTCAGACATTCCTCATGTGATACATCATTTCTTAGGTACAGCAAGTTTGTATAATGACATTGGCAAATGAATCAAAGTACAGCAGATGATCACAGAACACTCATAAACACATACTTGAAATAGAAGTTGATCCGAAGTATTAAAAAAACTAACAATATAAAATAAACTTTCCCTAAACAGAATCCACCCTCTAAATCCGAGCAGATCTCAGATACAGTTTGTGAATGCTGTGTTGTATAAAAAAAAACCATTGTCAAAACAATGTATCTTGACAAAGGCAGCCAAGATGATGTCTGGAAACCATCTCAGATGACAAATGAGAGAACTGGGAATGTTTGCCTATAAAAGAAAAAGTTTCAAACATGACATCACAGATGTCTCTAAATTCAAAACTTGTCAAGGACAAAGTTGGTAGTATTCTTCCTGATAGTAGATCCAGTACAAATGTGTAGAATCTACTTTTTCCATTTTTCTTTTTTTTGGTTGTGAAACCAGAACTTGAACTTGATATCTCATTCTTTGCTCATTGGTTGGCGCTCTACCAACTGAGCCCCATCTCCAACCCCAACCACAAGTAGAATCTAAAAGAGGAGAAGCAATGAAAACCATAGAAGCCTTTCTGCTACCCACCTCTACTCCTGTTCTTAAACTTCTAGAATGTTCAACAGAAAGAAGAAGTTTTCCAAAAAAATTAAAGCTGTTTAATAATAGATTAGGCTACCTGGGAATTTAAAATATCTAGAGAGTTTCTGATACCTTCCCTCAGAAATTCTGTAAAAGAAATTCTTATCTTGGCAAGATGAACCATAGAATTGAGCCAGCCACAAGAACTCTTGTAGTTTAAAGATGTAAGGATTCCATCTTCAAAGAATAGGCCAATAGTCACTGATTAAGCTTCAGTTAATTTATTTTTGTGAAAAAAATGTTAACTTTCCAAGTAGAAAACTAAATTTATAGTTTACTAAATATAAATAGACAAGATCTAATCCAGCGTGACTGGCATTTAGCATTTATGGCACCTAGAGAAATACCAGTCATAGAATAAGACTTGGTGAGTGACACAACTGTCTAAAGGTTATGTAATTCTGAAAGGCTTCCTCCCACGCCTCTTCACCTTTCCAAGCTCTTCAGCTTTCAGCAAAAGGCCCATAAGGAAGACCACGTACTTTGGTGTGCCTATTTCACGTACCTTGTTGTGCTTCCCAACTCCAAGAATGCTTTTTCAATTTAACATTTATGGCTTTAGGTTTTAACAAAGGTTCTCACTTTTTTTAACTCCATCACTATAATATCCTAAGTAAAATCATGACTACAGCATTGCTGTCCACCAGGCCCTTGATAAGACTCAGGACAACTTTCTTCTACAACTGAAGTCAGGAGAGGAGATGGGGAAGGTGGTCTGCTTTGCCATTCTCATCTGTTGCTGTGTTCCTGCTCCCTGGGCATGCCTCCTTCTTTTCTCTTTCCTGGGTAAGATAATGGGGACTCTATAAACAGTCACTTTTAATTTTTTAGGATAATTGTGATGTACAGAGGGATTACAGTTACATAAGTCAGGTAATGAGTACATTTCTTTTTGAACACTGCCCCCTCTTCCCTCATTTTCTCCCAGAATTTTTTCCCTTCTAACCTCCCCCCACATAAGTATAGGTCATTTCTAACCTAGTGTCCCGTGGGTATCACTGCTGAATTAGTTCGCCCTTTGTGCACCATTTCTATGTTTTCCCCGTACCCTCAGATAAACTTCGATACAAAAAGTACAGAAATCAAAAACAGCCACAACAGACTGGGGAAAACAAACAAAAATAAGTCTCTCTTTACACCTTTAGCCCATTTGTTAATTAGGTTGTTGTTTCTTTGAGGACTGATTTTGGAGGGCTTCAATTCTTTTTGAGCTCTAAGTTTAAATATGAGGCCCTTGTTTGATGCATAGCTAGTAAAGATCTTTTCCCATCCTGTGGTATTTCTATTTATCTTGCTAGCTATGTACTTTGCCATGCAGACTCTCTTCAATTTGATGCAATACCATTTATCTAGCCTTTCTTTGATTTGTTATGATTTTGGATCTTTAAGTAGGATGTTTTGACCCATGCCTAGAACCCTAGTGTTTCCCCTATCCCTTTCTGTAATATTTTCAGGGTATCTGATCTTACATTGAGGTCTTTGATCCATTTTGAACTGATTCTGGTGCAGGGCGATATACAAGCATCTAACTTCAGTTTTATGCCCATATATAGCCAATTCTCCCAGCACCATTTGTTGAAGAGGCTGTCTTTCTGCCATCCGTGTTTTTGGCTCCCTTACCAAATATTAGGTGTCTGTAAGTCTGTAGATTCATTTCTGGGTCTTCTATTCCATTGGTCTCAGGTCTATTTTTGTGCCAATACCAACTAGATTTTTTTTTTACTACAGCTATGTAATAGATTTTGAAGTTTGGTATTGTTATTCCTCTAGCACCATTCTTCCTGCTAAGGATTGTTTTTGTTATTCGGGGTCATCTATTATTCCATATGAATTTTTGGATTGCTCCCCTTACATCATTAAAGAATGTTGTTGGGATTTTGATGGGCATTGTAGATAGCTTTGACTAGTATTACCATTTTCATTATGCCAATCCTTCCAACCAAAGAGCATGGAAGTTTTTCTATTTCCTTAAATCTGCTTTAATTTATTTTTTTAGATTTTTAAAGCTTTTATCATAGAGGTTCTTAACATCTTTGGTTAAGTTAATGCCTAGGGATTTTTTTTTGAGGCTATTACAATGGAGTTGCTCTCTTTTTTTTTTTTTTTAATTTTATTTTATTTTATTTGAGAACATACTGTACAGAGGGGTTACAATTACATAGGCAGGATAATGCATACATTTCTTACCAAGCATTGCAGCCTCCTCCTTTGTTTATCCTTCACCTCCCTTCCCAGCCTCCCTCCTCCCCCCCAACCAATCTGGAGTTGCTCTCTTGATTTCAGATTCATTCTTAATGGTGAAAAGTTAAAAACATTTTCTCTAAAATCAGGAACGAAACAAGGATGTCCACTTTCTCCACTCCTCCTCAATATAGTACTGGAATCAGTACTGTAATTACTAGCAAGAGCAATAAGGCAAGATAAAAAAATTTAGAGGATACAAACAGGGAAAGAAAATAAAACTATTCCCCTTTGCAGATAACGTGATCCGGTATTTAAAGAACCCTATAGATTTCTCTCCCAAGTTCCTTGACCTGATCTGAAACTTTGGCAAAGTAGCAGGGCATAAAATTAATCCACAAAAATCAGTAATTTTTTTTGCCCAGAAATGCTAAATTGTTCAATCAGCTACTTTGACATCCTGAGATCCTCATACAAATCTCCCCAACCATATAACAAGTCTTTGTATGGATCTTATAACAGTTCTTTCATTTGAAAACATATATATATAATTTATGTATATATTATGTTCTGTAGATATTAAATTCTGCATATTTCTATATATATTATATTCTGTATATATTAAATTCTGTATATTATATAATTATATATAATTCTGTATATTCTATATATTATAGAATGCTATATAATGCAGAATATTATATTGTAATTCTGTATATTCTATATACTATATTCTACATTCTATATAGTAAACATATTAATATATATAAATTTTGAATATATTATATTCTGTATATCTTATATTCTGTATTATACACACATACATACATACACATACTCATTCGCGCACACACACACACCTTGGAATCCTGAATCAAAATAGAAGTATACTCAGAGCTCAGTGCTCTTGCGAGTAAACATTTCTCAAATCCCCTCTCACCCACAGGTGTCCCTAGAGTCTCCAGAGTTTCCATCAGTTGTCATTTGAAAGATATACTATTTTATTTTTTTAAATGTTAGCCTTATATTGTGTTTTCTCCATGAATGATATGAAACATTTGACAGTATGAGGTAGATAGAAAATGTATGCATCTCCCTACACAGGAGTAAATGGAAACATCTAGACTTTAACAATAAGGAACAAGTAGGTAGCACCAAGCAAGATTAAAACTCAGCATTAACTTTAGATTCTAAAAGTACTTAGTTGTATCTCTCTATGCTGCAATGAGGCACCATATGAAAAGTAGTTACAATAATAATCTGTTTTTAACATTGCTTTATGAAAGCATGGAAACAACTATGCAATTCTTGATTTATACAGAACACTTTTTGTCATGACTTTTGGCTCCTTTCACTCTGGATTGATTAGTATTTTAATACAAAAAGAAGTTGAAAAGAAAATGGAGACCGTCTGGAAGCTGAAACACCTGGGAAACTACAGAACGCACTGGGTGATATGCAAGCATTTACAAGTGAATTAACAGAAATGTAATCATCTTTACAGAGAGCTCCAATACTATAATTCCTTAGAAAGTCTAAGTCAAAGCCCAACAAATTAAGTATGAAGAAACCAGTACTTGCAAGACATGGCAAAGGAAGAGAGGTAGAAGAATGAAGTGGAGGATACACACAAGAATTCATTGTATATACCACAGAATTGAGAAAAATAAGGGAAAGGGTAGGTCAAAGTTGGGTGAAGGTGTGGACATGATCACAGATCAAGATGCATTGTGCTCATAAACTGCTTTGCTAAGTGGCAAAACATATAATACATATCTTAAAAATTAAGACAAGTGAGGGAATGGGTGGTTTGGGATGTGTGGGTAAAGAATGTTGATCAAGATGCACTGTATTCATAAACTGGTTTGTTGAATGAGAATTCCTCTGTACAACTATTTAAAGAAAATAAAAAAATATTTTTAAGCACTGGAATGTAAGCGCAGAGAGTACTGGTCCAAGAGAAGTTACCTGGTATTTATCAGCAATATGGAGACAGAGGTATATTATCAAACCCTGCTACCATGATAAAAAGCTAATGATGAGGCACATGTTTTGAGACCAAGAGAAGTAATTAAAGATTTGTCACTAACCTGTTCATCATCAAAGTCAATTGGGAAGAGCAAGTTTTGACTTTTGGGGGTCAATTTCCAACCCTTTAACTTTCAAGGAGATACATTCAATTGCCTGTATGTGAAAAATTATCATTTCAACAGAGCCATTGGGGAAAATGTTGAAGAGTATTTATTGGTCCATTCCAAAGCACTCCAATGGGAAATCTTCAAAGCAATATTTGTCCCACCACTGACAGCTCTTACAAACTAATGTGATGTCTGGCATGAAGGGATGTTTACTTAGGTGTGTGAAGGTTCTGGCAGTTAAGTTGGAGGAAAAGCTATTTCTTTTCCTCCCTTCAGAGACAGTCTCAGTGTGTTTGACAGAGTAAGTCCCTATCACACACAAAAGTGGGGTGCCCTACAAAATTAAGTGGTGAAATTGTCTCTGACACTTTCCTCCCAACCCTTGAGCCTTAAGCTCCCATCTTCTGCCTTTAACCTTCCTCCTGAAAAATTTAGATATCTACCTTGAGCTCTTTTTGTGGGGGGAAGAGGGGAGCAGGATTTGTCTGTCATCCATTATCAGCTGACACCTTTCTCTCTTTCCTTTGTCCTTTCAAGTAAAGGTGAGCTGATATTTATCCCAGGAACATTTTCATTATTTATTCCCAGGAACATTTTCATTGTTAACTGTTGGCTTATTTAAAAATGTGGAGAGGTTTTCGGAGGATAAAGGAATGACACTCTGATAGAATCGGAGGTGCTAAAATAGCTCTGAAGGAAATGCTTGTAGGTTCACATAATCATCCCATAAAAGTGAGGAGCTACTATCCTACATTCAAGAATGACCTGGGAGAAGGTGACCGTTTCCCTATAGCCATCAAGGGGAAAAAATGCATAACACATAATGCATGTTACCTAGCTAACTACACTATACATCGCATGGACATATGTGTATGTGCATGGGCCTGTGTATATGTGTGTTTCATGTGTGCCCAGAACATGGGGGAGAGAGCGGACACTTTGGGCTTCCCATTTACTAGACAATCAGTCTTCTCGTTGAGACATATAGCCAAACATCTTTGTCCTACTTATTTTTAAGATAAGGTGTCCTTTACTTTTTTTCCTCTCTTTTTTTTTAACTCAGGCTGTCCTGAATCAAAATCCTACTTGCGCTTAGCTAGGATGATAGGTACTTGCCACTGTGCCTACCTATTGGTTGAGACAGTGTTTTTCTTAAACTTTTGCTCTAGCCTATATAAAACTGAGGTCTTCCCAATCGCAGCCTCCAAAGTAGCTAGGATTACAGGCTTGAATCACTGCACTCAGCTGCAGTAAGCTTTTAAAATACAAATGCAAAGGATACATTTTGAAAGTCATACCACCTTTGCAACTATTTCCAGAACATATCTTGACCACCTATAGCATCACTCTGCATCATTCCTTTAAGGCTATTTTTCAACACAAATCTTCCAGGCATTCAGGTGTCCTCAAGAGAAGAGGTTTTAAATTCCTAGCAATCTAGTTTAAGGATGAGTACTCAGAAACAACAAGTCACTTTCACCTTTCCCTGTATCCTGAGAAATGTGGGCCATCCTACAGATCATAGACCCAGGCCAGATACTCCAGGTATCATTTCAATATTTACTGTAAATTCAGGATTTAAGTCAGGTATTCAGTTATTTAAGTCAAGTTATCTAAGTTAAGGTATTTAACGTAGATACCCTTAGTGGGGGGGATAAAAAGACAGTGGAATGACATGGGAAACTTAGAGAAACAGAAGCGGACATAATGTTAAAAAAGATGAATAGGAGAAGAAAGAACTCAAATTTTTTGTGTATAACTATCACCAAAAGGTTATGGTAAGTACTTTTTAAAGGTCCTAAACTGAAGAATATCCACAGAATATCAGTGGAAGTCAACCCTAAAAAACAGTCATTCCGAGTCTTTTTTTTTTCCTGGTGAGATATTGATAAAATTTACTTTATTTAGGTTTAGCAACTGGGAAGTTTAAAATCAGGTATATGCTTAAAATTCAGTAACAGAATGCGTGACGTGCACTTGTAATTGAATAGAAGTGTGGTACTCAGCATTCGGAGTCTTATGATTGCCAGTATGTCTACTTCTCCTTCCTCCCTCTGAGTCACAAGCAATGAGAAATACATTGAAAAAGTGTTTAGACTATCAGAATATGAGATTGATCGTTTTTAAAACCTGTTGTAACAGAAGCCGGGCGCCGGTGGCTCACGCCTGTAATCCTAGCTACTCAGGAGGCTGAGATCTGAGGATCGCGGTTCAAAGCCAGCCCGGGCAGGAGAGACCGTGAGACTCCTATCTCCAATAAACCACCAGAAAACCGGAAGTGGCACTGTAGCTCAAGTGGTAGAGCGCTCGCCTTGAGCTGAAGAGCTGAGGGACAGCGCCCAGGCCCAGAGTTCAAGCCCCACGGCTGACAAAAAAAAAAAAAAAAAAACTGTTGTAACAGTCTGCTACATGCTAGACAAAGCTTTCTACACAAAAGGCTGGAGGAAACCTGTAGAATGACAATGGTCCAGGGACAGTTTTGTCTCCCCAGTGAAACAGCAAAAGCAATCTACACCTACCAAAAGCATTTGGCCTCTCTTGTCTTCCATTCCCTCTAGAGACCAGTGGAATCTTGGTCAAGACTAGAAAATCTCACAGTGGAAGATGAATACAAATATCTACTTGCAAGACTAAAAATGAGACAAAGAAACATGACAACCTGGCAGTAAATGTATACTTGTGAGTTCTATACATTACCATTTTTGAATGATACAAAGAGCCAATTAAGTGAGTTTTCTTTTTATAAAAGAAAGAAAGAAGCCGGGCACCGGTGGCTCAGGCCTGTAATCCTAGCTACTCAGGAGGCTGAGATCTGAGGATCGCGGTTCAAAGCCAGCCCAGGCAGGAACATCTGTGAGACTCTTATCTCCAATAAACCACTAGAAAACTGGAAATGGCGCTGTAGCTCAAGCTGTAGAGCACTCGCCTTGAAATGCTGAAGAGCGCAGGGACAGCGCCCAGGCCCAGAGCTCAAGCCCCATGACAGAAAGAAAGACAGAGAGAGGAAGGAAGAAGGGAGGGAGGGAGAGAGGAGGAAGGAGGGAGGGAAGGAGGGAGGGAGGAAGGAAGGAAGGGAGGGAGGAAGGAAGGAAGGAAGGAAGGAAGGAAGGAAGGAAGGAAGGAAGGAAGGAAGGAAGGAAGGAAGGAAGGAAGGAAGGAAGGAAATGAAGTCCTAGATTGTGTGAGAACTGAGGTTTAAGGGGTAGAGCTAAGCTGGATGCAGTTAATTAGTAAGTGGAACTGTACTTACTACTCTGGTTTTCAATCCATCAAACTCAGTAAAACAATTACCAGGATAAAAGCAATCATACTAGATCCTCCAAATCCATCTTAAAGTGATAGTGTTTGAGGGATATAAGTTCAATACAAATGGATAATTAAATAAATCTAAGCAATATCTTCTTAAAGTTATTTGCAGACATTTTAGTTATTTTCAGCTTATAGGGCACAGTTCACAGTTACCTCAAGAGGGTTCTATTGTTGTTGGTGCTGTTGTTCTAATAACCTCCATGCGGTCACATTACATGGAATAAAGATTGAAGGTAGGATTGTATTGTCTGACTTCAATTCGGCTTATTACTTTCCTCTTAAAGTGGAAAATTCCCTATTAAGAAGCAGTTGCCTGAAGATTTGGGCAGGTGTGATATAACTAATTGTACTTTTGTAATGGCTTTGTGTAACTTGGGGGGACTAAGGAACATTTGAAAAAATGTGAATTATTAAAGGATAGGAACAACTCTACAGATGTTTGTGATTTGATGATTATTAGAATTTTCTAATGTAATAGCTGGAAGCTTTTCTAACAGAACTACAATAGTGTTGCTCTTCTGTATTACCTATTAGATGAATGATACTTTATCCTCAGTTTCTTTTAGAAAAGGAATCAAAGCATTCATTATCAGATCTGGAGTGTTTTAATAATTGCAAGAAGAAAAGAATATCCCAAAACCCAAAGAAAATGCTGTTTGCTCTAACTATTCTCTAGGTAATCAGAGATAGATAATTTATTTTCTACGTGGAGGAAAAAAGAAAGGTACTAAGACTACAGCTGTTCACATCATTATTTGGGGGATAACATGCATTTTAAAATAGTTCCATGGGGAAGAGTATACAGTGATTTAGAACAAAGGCAAAAAGGATTCTCTGTCTTTATATCTTGTGTATGTAAAAGGTTCTGCAAAGGTTGAGACCTAGGGGAGGAACCCCTCTGTACAGTATCTTTACAGAAGTTGGCTCAGTGGTAGAGTGCTTGTCTCGCATGCATGAGACCCTGGGTTCGATTCCTCAGCACCATATAAGCAGAAAAAGCTTGAAGTGGTGCTATGGCTCAAGTGGTAGGGTACTAGCCTTGAGCTGAAGAGCTGAGGGACAGTGCCCAGGCCCAGAGTTCAGTCCCCATGACCAACAAATATATAAATATATAAAGAGAGAGAGAGAGATTTTAATTATATATATGTATATATAATTATATATAGAGAGAGAGATTTTAATTATATATATGTATATATATTTAATTAAAAAAGAAGAAAATGCCCCTGTTCTTTTCACCTGAATACATGTATTTCACTGACTCAATCCTTTCTAATTTACAAGCATCCTCTACAATTGGCACTATATGTAACACTAGCTTTAAATTTACTGTTACCTACTCTCTGTAGGGGAGGTATTAGCCTCACCCAGCTAGAGACAGAAACCAATAGATAAAAATTGTTCTTAGCATTCACTAGTCAACTTTCTCTCTTAAAGCAAATAGAAACTATCTGTTGCTAGAAACTGAGCTTAGTAACATAGTGATATGATTGAAAGGTTTAAATAGATTTCTAAAAGGCTAGAATGAATGAAAAGTTAACCTGGGTCATCATTTATCTGTTGCAGTGTCTATAGAAATTGCCCAGATTAACCAATTGAATGTTTGACATCTATAAAATGAAATTGAAGAAATGGTTAATAACACTATATTCTAATTTCTTTTCTCTGTATCGAAAAAGTGCAGAAAAATTAAATTAGATAAGTAAAGGAAACTAGTATTCTAGTAAACTATTCTCTTGTAAAGAGATTCATAAAGGGGGGTTGGGAGGAGTGGAGGGTGGGGGCAGGGGAGGAGATGGGAAGAGATGGGAAGGGGAAACAAAGGAGGAGGCAACAATGCTTGATAAAAAATGTACTCATTACCTTGCTCATGTAATTGTAACCCCTCTGTACGATATTTTCACAATTAAAAAAAAAGAAAGAAGAAAAAAAGAGATTCATAAGATACAACATATAAATGATTAATATCTATTATTTATAACCTTACTATACATTCATTAAAAGCTAATAATGCATGTTACTTAACATTATTTCACTAAATACTCCCACTAATCCTCTCACTATTTACCTGCCTGCTATTGTCCAAAATTTTTAGATAAAGAAATGAAAAGAAAGAATTTCCTCAAGTTCTTACTGTGAAGATATAGAACTGCCAGTATATGTAAACATTATCCAAAATCATTTCTACTGGAGTGGGTGCCTTGTCAGAGCTTCCTGATGACGATATTACATCAAATTAAATATCAGTTTCATAGAACAATGCTATACAAAATGATGTGCTATTTATTTCATTGTAAGGATTCATACAGTGCTTTTAGGTCCTATGATACATAAAGTCCTCCATGACAGTAGACTACACATCCCTATTGAATGCCAGAAACCCACTGAATAAAGTTTTCTGTGCAACTGTGCATTTATTTATTGTAAAGGCATGGACAACTTATTCCCCAGGAAGTGTTTATTTTCTCCAATATCAGCCATTTTATTGCACTAACTGCACACTCATTAGAATATAACTCTGTTTAAAAAAAAACTGAGAGGTAGCAACAGTTAACCAAAGATATTTTTTAAAGGTAAGGCAATATATGCCAATAAGCAAAGGCAGAGACGTGTGCCTCTGGTTATGACTAGACTGGCATACCGCCACGGTCCTCACCTTCTACTGTTTTGGAGACGTGGTTCGATACATTGAAAACAATTCAGTCAATTCCTTGATAGATGTTTCCTGATCTCTGCTTCCTCTTTATGTATGGCTCTTGGAACAGTATGAACCATTAACCTAGATGCACACAATTTAAAAGTGAGTGTGTGTGTCACCCCTGAACATCTGAAATACGTTCACTTCTAAAACACTTGCTCTTATCCACCAACTTTTTTGGATTCCGAAAGATTTCAGAGTATGTCAGAGATAGAAGAATCTTCCAATGCAGAGAAGGACTCTAGAATTGTTCTAGAAAATGAAGAAGTATATAGGATACTGTCTGAAGAAAAATCATCTCACCTTTGTCTCTTCACATTTCCTTGCTGGAAAAAAATACATCACCCATCAGGCTTGGAGCTTTTTGGTGCAAGTACTGGGGCTTCAACTCCAGACCTCACATTCTCCCTCAGCTTTTCCTGTCAGGGCTGCTCTCTACCACTTGCGCCATGCATCACTTGTAGCATTTTGTTGTTTAATTGGAGATAATGCTTGTGGATTTGTCTGCCTGTCCTGGCTCCCACTTTGACTCTTATCCTCTTAAGAAGCTTTCTAAGTTTATAAGTGGGAATCACCAGTCCTGGGCTAGACTTGAAGCTTTTTTGGGGGGGGCGGGGTCCGGTCATGGGCCTGAACTCTGGGCCTGGGCGCTGTCCCTCAGCTCTTCAGCTCAAGGCTAGCGCTCTACCACTTGAGCCATAGCGCCACTTCCGGCTGTTTTTTCCTGGTTATGTGGTGCTGAGGATTCGAACCCAGGGCCTCATGCAAGGCAAGTGCTCTACTACTGAGCCACCTTCCCAGCCCCTAGACTTGAAGATTTTTTTAATTTTTTTTATTTTTATTATCTTTAATATACTGTGCTAAGGATCAATTCAATACTATGCTCTGTTTTAATAACACAAAATACAAAATACATATCCAAACAGAATGAGAAAAATGAACTATGAGCAAGAAATAAGTACATAATGAATAATATTCTCTACTTTCCCTGGAACCCTACATGAAGGTTAATGAAATGAGTTTTTATATTTCTTGGACCCATATTTCAATAGGACAGACTGTCAGCTATAATCCTTGCCGTAATTATTCTGACTTCATCACTTAACAGATTGAATGAATCTGTTGAATGGCACGTTGACTGAATGAATGATTATGAGTCTGCCCAAACTGAGCTCAAGCTCTGACCTACAGAACCTTCTGAGCCTTTCTGAAGCCTCCATATATATCCAGCACCTATTACAGACATTTTCAGTGCAAAACCAATAACCATAAAGTTAGCCCTTGAATGATAAGGCTTCTTTCCCACATTTCAAATTTAACGAACAGAGAAGGGTTCCATCTTGAAGCAACAGGAATCAGATCTTCTGGCAACCACACAGACTCTTTCCTAAGTAATTCTGGGGACAAACCAAGGGTGAGTTGCCTCTTTGCCTTTTATTTTTACATTTCCCTGATGTAAAGTTGATGTTAAAATCCCAGATAACTGGGAAACAAACATCAAGTTGCCATTATAATAAAAATTTCCATGGTTTTGTTAGGTCTGGGCACACAAAAAGCTACTGTTAAGCTACTGTTAATGTATATGAAGCAATGCTTTCGCTTTCAGATTGGCTGTATGACAACCTAGGTTTATAATTTTTGGCCCTAATTAAAAATAAGAGAAGAAAACCTTAGAACATGTCATCTTGGTAGGTATGTATCACTGGAAGACCAGGATACAAGCGTGAGTTGATAGTTTAAAAAAGTGGCTTCAACCAACCAATTTATCCATCTACAACCAAATAAAATGTAGAAAGTACAGAATAGCTATGCTCTCATTTCAAACTGCTAATTCCTGTGCAGGTGGCAAGAAGGAAGAAGGAGTTATGGACATATTAGAAGCACATGTTTCTACCAGTGCAAATAGTGTTTATGGCACTATTCACAAGCCTTTAAATACAGTTGTTAGCACTGGGCACCATGTCAGGTTCTAGCCAGGGCCTGGCAGTAGAATAATTCTAACAGTTAATAAAATACACAGTGAGAACAGGATATGAATTTATGCCTTCTGAGAATTACTGTATTCACAAATGACCATTTTAGCACAGCAGTGTTTGGAAAGCACCTGGAGACTGGTTTGTAACAGGAAGAAGAATGAGGATACACTACTGTCCAGGTAACCAACAGACATGAAGGGCTTTCTTGGGCAAGCAGTGGGACCTTGAGAAAACAGATCTTCTCAGAGTACTCCAAGGTGATAGGGAAAAGAAGGGACCAAAAGTTTAAAAAGAAAAAATTATACAATTTTAGATTCTTGCATAAGATATATAAACAGACTCAAAACAACAATGTAAATGAGAAATATTTACTCATGCATAAATGAGCAAAATTAACTATGTTGTCTTCTTTAGAGTCCCTCAAGAGACTGAAAGTTTTTATTTTTGCTTGAATTGTATTTACTTTTGGGCACATTCCGTCAGGTCGTTATAAAATGCATACACTAAGAAATCATAAAAGCCAGGGCTATTTACTAAAACAGTAAAAATAACAAATATTTCTTTTTTTGCGGGGGGGGGGGGGGGAGGTCCCGTCGTGGGGCCTGAACTCTGGGCCTGGGCGCTGTCCCTCAGCTCTTCAGCTCAAGCCTAGCGCTCTACCACTTGAGCCACAGCACCACTTCTGGCTTTTTTTCTTTTGTGGTGCTGAGGAATTGAACCCAGGGCCTCGGGCATGCAAGGCAAGCACTCTACCACTGAGCCACCTTCCCAGCCCATAATAACAAATATTTCTTATACCAATGAAAGCTGAAAAATATAGAACTGCTACTTATTTCTGTCTTAGATCTTCTAAATGTAGATTTCCCAAGAGAAATCCCTTAAACTCTAGAGTAAGTTATTGTCCAGCCAGTTGATAAACAAAGACCAAATCCTACCTTGAACTCAGTGCTATACAGACATCATGAAACTGGCAAAGCAATCATATGCACACTATATGGTCTTTATCCTCAACAGTTTACAATAGCTGGAGAAACACAACTACTACATATAAGGTAAGTGCGTAATGAAACAAAAACAGGGAATAGTTAAGTCTCAGACTAAACAGTACAAAACAAAAATGGTGAAATTTCAGAACAAGTCCTGAGAAGAGGCAAATGTTACTGAAACAAAGAAAACACAAATGACATAAATATATAACAAACAGATAAATGAAAATAATAACAACTTATTATTAAGCATTTATTAGATGGCAGGTTCTATTCTAAGAGCATTTGTATTAATTCAGTTAAATCCCTTTTTTTTCTTTCTTCAAGTTTAGCATTCTACCATAAAGCTCCATTTCTGGCTTTCTTTTTTTGGTGGTTAATTGGAGATAAGAGAGTCTCATGATCTTTCCTGCCCATGCTGGCTTTGAACTGCCATCTTCAGATCTCATCCTCCTGAGTAGCTACGATTGTAGGCATGAGCCACTACCACCCTACTTTATATTCATTTATATCACCACCAAAAGGATAGATATTTCCAAGCATACATATTTTCAGGGTTTTTTCTTTCCTTGAATCATCTCACATGTTTACTGCAGAATATAACCCAGTAGAATAAAAAAGTTAACTAGGAAAGAGGAAAATATGGAATACTAGAAACATGGGAATCAACAATAACAAGAACAGGAAGATCCAAGAGGAACATCTCCAAGAGCCATAGGTTTTTAATCTATTATAACTATGTGACTGTGAGTTTATGGGAAAGCTTGGATGCTGATGGATTCAGGGATGTATTTAATGTAACTCAGTAAAAATCAATAGAAAAGAGAGGAAGGGAAGGGAAAGAAAAGAAAAGAAGGCAATGTTAACTTCAGGGAAAACAAATGCAATAAAGATATACAACATGACTCAAGGATGAATAAAATTTACAAAGTCATAGTAAATACTAAATATTGTTTTAGAAATATGGAAATAGGAAAAAGTCTTAGTTTTTCAAATCCATAGCACATACACTGCACAGGATATATAAAATTCAGATACATCAATATAAGTCAGTGCCATTGGTGCATGACTGTAATCCTAATCACTCAGGAGGCTGAGATCTGAGGATCACAGTTTGAAGCCAGCCTAGACAGGAAAGTAAGAAGGACTCTTACCTGGAAATGAAGCTGTACTTCAAGTGGTAGAGAACCACCCTTGAGTAAAATCATTGAAACAGCACTCAAGCCTTGAGTTCAAGCCCTAGTACCAACACACACCACACACACACACATTACTATGTATATGCATACACAAAGAGATACAACAATATAATATAAATATGTGACTTTAAAATATGGAAGAGGGGCTGGGAAGGTAGCTCAGTGGTAGAGTGCTTGCTTTGCATGCATGAGGCCCTGGGTTCGATTCCTCAGCACCACATAAGCAGAAAAAGCCAGAGGTGGCACTGTGGCTCAAGTGGTAGAATGCTAGTCTTGAGCTGAAGAGCTGAGGGACAGTGACCAGGCCCAGAGTTCAAGCCCCACGACCAACAGAAAAAAATAAAATAAAATAAAATATGGAAGAAAGTTACAGAAATATCTATAATATTGGAAAAAAGTTGCCACTGGGAAATATGAACCAGAGATAGGGAGGGAATGGAACACAGGCTGGACCACTGGTTTTAAATGTGTCTGGACGAATTACTTCTTTTTCACCTGTTTCATTTGATCCATAGTCATATAATGTGCTTGATCAAATTAATTTTAAAAATATAAATTAAAAAAGGAATTTGCATCTATGAAACAAGACACAGAATTAGGCAAAATAGATCATCAAAAGCATAGTTGTTGCAGAAAGAGTCAATATATGGGCTAATTGAAAACAGAAAAAAAAAATTCCCAGAACATAGAAGAGAGATTTAAGAAAAAGATGAGGAGGGACTAGAGAAGAAAAATAATGGGAAAATGCCAACATATTTTAAAAGAGTCCCGAAACATAAAAAGTGAAGAATGATGGAGAAGTGGTAAATTGATAGTATCAAGCAGATGTATAACTACATACTTTCTGAGCTATCAGAAGAATCTCTATTGTTGAAACCCAAATGTCTGTATGCTTCTGCATTCTTTACGTGAATCTAAAACACCTACATAGCAAGTAAGACTGAACTCCCAGTAATGCAGAAACAAAACAGAACAAAAACAAAACGAACACCGCTTAAAATAATGAAGAGCAACCTACCTATTTAATACCACTAGGCCTTCCCATAGTAAGAAAGCACTGGACTAGAAATTCTTTCTTAACCATGCAATAGCCATACAACCATGAGCATTAACCCATGGGAGCTTTAGTTCACTTGTGAAGTGCAGGTTTACTGGGTTTAAGGCCCACTTGAAGTACCATAAGCCCTGGGTTACACGTAGTGCACAAGCTGCTGGGAATTTCACTGGGAGATAGTACTGTAACCCACCCCATTTTGTAAATTAAGTAGATGCTCAAGGCTGTCAATAACAACATGTTAAAGTTACTACTAATATTAACTTACCTGAAGTTCTTTCTCAAGCAACACAGCCCAGCCAGGTGTGAGGACCTTCATAGAATAAGTGATTAAAATGTCTCCAGTGTCCCCTATGCTAAAAATTAAGTTAATCTCATTATGAGTGTTAGTATAGTAGCCTCAAGTTTGCTAAGGAACATTAAGAAATCCATTGACAATAACAAAAATGTAAAACCTTCCTGAAAGACCGAAAAAGGTGCTTCCATCATCATCAGTTAATCACGAGAGTGCCAGGGTGTGTGAGGGAATGGAGACGCCATGCGCAAGAATGCTGTGAAGAACTTTTCTAAGGAAAGAAGCCCTGGCGTTTATGGAAATGCCTTGGTAATAAGAGTCCATAGCACCGAAGTGTTTGCCAGCATAACTTTCTTCATACAATGGCAACATGAACATTATCTTAACTAACTTACACATTGGCACTAGGGAAGAGAACCAGGAAATAAAAAATCCTCACTGAAATGGTTTCACGCAAAAGCCTACATGACAATTTCCAGATTTGATTGCTATGATTCATAAATCTCAAAGGCCTCATCATAGAAGGGAACCCTACTGCATTGTTGGTGGGAGTGTGAACTTGTTCAACCTCTTTGGAAAGCAGTATGGAGGTTCCTCAAAAGACTCCACATAGAGCTCCCGAATGACCCAGCAATCCCACTTGTGGGCATTTACCCAAATGATCACAAACAAGACCATACTAAAGCTACCAGCACAACTATGTAAACATAGTTTACATAGCATTATTTACCATAGCTAAGATATGGAACCAACTCAGATGCTCCTCAGTAGATGAATGGATCAAGAAAATGTGGTATATATACACAATGGAATTCTATGCCTCCATCAGAAAGAATGACACTGCCCCATTTGTTAGGAAATGGAAAGACTTGGAAAAAATTATATTAAGTGAAGTAAGCCAGGCCCAAAGAAACATAGGTCCCATAGTTTCCCTTATTTGCAATAACTAGTATATGTCTGAGTCAAGCAGAAAAGGTCAGATAAGTTGATATTATGGAAATGAATCCTAAGATATGTATTCAAATGTTTTTTTCTTTCATGTGATTGTTTCTAACACATTTATAAGATGATTTCTTTGTTGCTTTGTATGTCCCTCCCCCACGGTGTAACCCTGCTTTCACTGTATTTGATGTCGGTATAATTTGTGGAGGGGAAGGGAAAAAACAAATCGTTTAAATAGGGATACAGGTGGACCCATTGCAACAATGAGATGTACAAGTCATTATGTCGAAAACAAACTTTACAACTTTGGTGGTAGGGGGGAGGACTGGGGGGGGAGGATGGGAAGGGATGGGAAGGGGAAACAAAGGAGGAGGTTACAATGCTTGATAAGAAATGTACTCATTTTCTTGCCCATGTAATTGTAACCCCTCTGTACAGTATTTTCACAATTAAAAAAATAGCTACAAACCATACTAAATTATTCCATTTGCAACTTATCCCCAACAGGTGGTGAAGCAGTATTTTCCAATTTGAAGATTCATTTGAAGGTGGCTCCTGCCACCTGCTAATAGCAGTTCAAACTAAATTTTTTGTATCAAGTCCCTGAACGGAAGTATGACGTTGGGTCCCTCTGAAGTTTAATTCTGAGTTCTCATTAAAAGAAATTTGCTTTCATTGTTTTATTTCTTAATTGTTATGCTTCAGAATCAATTTGTGTTTTATGCCCTCCCTCCTTCCCCCCCCCCCCAGTATTGTAGAGCAAGTCTTGTGTTAAAAGCCCAGTGTGACAGTATCATGATGTAGTAGTGTCTTACTGGTTTTTTAATAAATCCTTTTGTATAAAAAAAAAGGCCTCGTCATGCTGCATCCAATCCAGTCAGAGTTCACGAGCCCCTGTGGCGAGGGAGAGAAGAGATTGCTTGCAAACTTTACAAATGAAGCTGTTCAGCTTGGACTCAATGGGAAATAAAGACAAGTTGGTACCTGAGAAGACAAGTGAGAAAAAGTGGGACTAGAAATGTGATCCATATGGTAAAAGTTCTTGCCCAATAAATGTTAGGCCCTGAGTTCAAATCCCAGGATTGCCAAAAATAAACAAAATTGAGAAAGTCTGACAACCATGTGCAGAAATATGTTTTTATGGTGACTTCAAAGGAGAATATTGAAAAACAAGTCACATATACAGTATGATTATTCTTAGTTTTACCAAATATGGAATTTTAAAAGCTGACTGCTGCCAAGAGACTTCACAGTATAACAATTCTTTTGGCCACTGCCAAAAATTAGGAGCCAATAACACACACAAAATGTCAATGTTTACAAATGTCATTGTTTCTGAGGCATGCTTTCTTCAAAAGAGATGTAGGTTAAGCTCCTTAATAGAAATAGCAACTTGAAAAAAAAATGCTTTAAACTTCTGGATTCTAGATAATTGTCCAGAGAAAACCAAATGGCCTTCAGCTGTAAGGCAAAGCAAAGGTAAGGACAGGCATGTACATACAAATTGGCTTAAGACTCCAAAATCTAAACTGTTCACAGAGCAAGAGGTGTAGTTGTTCAAACACCAGTTGGAGAGGGGTGCTCTGTTGTGATGGGTGTCACTATGCACATGACAGGTAACTTCCTACAGGTTATTGGAAAACATGATTCTAAAAGGGGAAAAGAACAAAGCAGTCCTTGACATCCATGACATTCTTGCCTGGACCCCGGAGCCTGAAGTAACTTAACAGGCCCAGTGAAAAGGAGCTGTGATAAGGAAGCCAAACACCCCAGCTAAGCATCATGATGGGCCTTAGCAAAGAGCCCAGGAAAGAATTAGTAACCATGACAACCTAATGTTCTGGGTGGCTGGGCCACTACACTGAAAAGTTCTTTGTGTATGTTTGCTCAGTTCATTTAGTCTCAGGAGCATTATTACCAGCATTTGATGAAGGTACATCACGATTTTACTCTAAGAGCTATTAAATCACTAAATTGCCAACCAAGTCGGTCCTATTCCATTATGAGATATTTAATTATTACTAAAACTTCCACTCTTTTATTTTTAAAAAGCATTTTCAAGACCTGTATCAGGGCTAATTATATATAACTCGGTGGTAAAGTACTTGCTTAGTATGTGCAAGGCCCTGGATTCAATCCTTAGCATTGTAGGATTTTACAAAAAGACCAATTATAAGTCTCAAAACCCCAGACAAGATACAAATAAGATGTATCTGCCACAAAACAGAAATGTATAACTATATAAGAAATATATAACTATGTAATGTGTAACTATATAAGAACGAAAGTCAGAAACAAGAATGATATCTTATTGTATGATAAACAGTATTCTATTGGAAGCTGTCAGGCACAGGGACTGTATCCTACAGTACAGGTTATTATTGGACAATTTCTTTTATTCTCCAAATTGAATTGGCATTTCCTACCTGTGAACCTCCATTCAGGGTTTCATTCTACCATCTGTATACATAGGAATATGCTGAATCCCTTCTCCACATTCCTAGAGAGAGCCAGGACATCATCTCATCTTTCTATCTTCTCTTATTTAAAAACAAAAAAGAAACACAACAGCCTCTGTCATTTATCATTTGTCATAAAAAGAGTTTTTCTGATGGTGACACTTCTGCACTTCTACACGTTTTCAACTAGAACCCTTCCACTTTACAAATATATCTCTTTTAGTATAAAATAAAATCTGAATAGACACTCCCAGAATGGTCTACCCACTAGGGACTACAGTGGATTATTGAAAACATTACTTGTATATAAATCAACTAGCTTAGCTTTTTGTGGCTGTCTTGTGACACTTGCAACTCATTTTTAATTAACCCTTAGTCTTTTGTTTGTGTGTTTGTTTGCCTACACACTCATCTTGAAAAACCCTAACTACAAGACTGCTTTGTCTTAATGGGGTTTTATCTTATTACAACTTAAACTGTCAAGACTAGCCTGTGTAATTTCTCTTTGTTTTGTTTTCCCTTCTGACACTCAACATACACTATTTAATGCTCTGACCAGCCATGTTCCAGGTGGGGGCTGCTCTACCAACCTACATCCCAAATGAGAATTCTATGGTATAAAAAGTCCTCCAGTGCCGGGCGCTGGTGGCTCACACCTGTAATCCTAGCTACTCAGGAGGCTGAGATCTGAGGATCACGGTTCAAAGCCAGCCCGGACAGGAAAGTCCGTGAGACTCTTATCTCCAATAAACCACTAGAAAACCGGAAGTGACACTTTAGCTCAAGTGGTAGAGCGCTCGCCTTGAGCTGAAGGGCACAGGGACAGCGCCCAGGCCCAGAGTTCAAGCCCCACGACCGACCAAAAAAAAAAAAGTCCTCTAGTGACCTGTGGTGAACAAATAGTGGAAGAAGAAAACCCTCCTTTGTTGTATTAAGCCATTCAGGTTTTGGTATGGGTCATTACTATAGTCTGACCCAACCTGGTGAACAGAAGAACTCAAATAGCAAATCCTTTGTATAACTACTTAAAGAGAAGTTGTTTTTGTTTTTTTTGAGAAAAAAAGAAATGTTTTGACAAAGCAGCTATCTGCTAGGTACCAGATGCAAATCTGAGCCATCCATCTCAAATAATTTGTGAGCTAATGGCATTTCTCCCTTACTCACTATTATCAGGAAGGAGTCCACTGGAACTGTTGCTTTGGTAATATATATTGCCATTAATGCCACTGTAGACATGCATACAGACATACATACACACACACACACACACACACCAATGTTCAGGTTCCTTTTTTCTTTTCAAATAAAGATTCAACCAACGGTACTGGTTTTAAAATCTAAAAATTTCTTCACTCCCAAGACAGATGCCTGCAATTCTCCAAAGACCACATTACAGCATCCTACAGACATCCAGAGATTGTTTAATTGTGTCATGTCTTTTGTTCTCAAAATGCCATCACCACACAAAAGAATTCTGTGTTGTGTTCTCCAGTGGGTGGCTAGGGTGAGATTGTATTATTGGAAAAGGGAGAAATATGTTCAAATAAAAATTACAGCTGAAATTACTAATACATAGTATGAGTAATTTGGCCTTTAATGAATAACTAGTCCAAGAAGATACTGGAAGAGTGATTTAGTTTAATAATCGTGATTTAGTTTAATAATCCTATCAGGAACAGCATATAATCAATTCTTTACCCAAATAATGATTGTGTGATACAGTATGCCATTTAACCACTTAATCTTAATTTCACTTATCTTCCTGAGATCAAAATTAAAAAGTAAAAATACATTTGATTTCATTTAAGCCAATTAAATCTCCTGGCAACACTTAGTCTATATAGAGTGCTCGATCAATATATTCTTAGCATACATTAATAATAATCTTGAAACCAGTAAATAATTTACAGCATATTTAACTAAAAACACAACCAAATCTAAAGCTAAAGTTTATGGCTACATAGCAAAAACAAAATTCAACCGGAACACTCTAAACTATTTATTGTTTTCTCCTCCTAACGTTTTCTAAGTAGCTATGTGTACCAGCTACATATTTTTCTATTGGATATAATTTTTAGTTTGGAGTACCTTTATAAGGTAGTCTAGGATTATATATATATATATATATATATGAAAATGAACGTTTAACTTTTCATTATTACTGAAAATAAGGCATGATTCATTCAAATTAAATTGTTCTCACTCATATATAATATTTGGAAGACTATGACTGAAATGTTATTTTTATTTGTGTCCAAAGTGATATCAATATTGCTTACACTTATAAAAGAAGTAATTATTTTCAAAAAGGAATCTTTTTTTTTTAAGTTTTAAATATTCTTTATTTGACATTTATACATAAGCCACACTAAAATGCCTTTCAATAAGTACAAGGCAGATTTCAGAGAAAGGGAATTCTAATTAACTTGGCAAAGTCAAGACCAAAAACTATAGACATTGTTCCTCACCTTCAGCCATTACCTTTAACAGGTTAGTTTTGCTTGATTTTGAGACAGTAAAGGGATTTCCTTAGTATTTAATGATGTGCTCATAATTAGCCACATAAATCTGAATATAAAGCCAATCTTTAACAGATTTGGAGATGGTATTATTCCCTGCCTTGCTGAAAAATTGAACATTAGTAAGTCCAATCATATGACAGAAGGGGGGGAGTGACAGTATTTTTTTGAGATCATTTTCACTTAGCCACAAGCCAGTTTTACTTAAATCAGGACTGTCCAAACACATTCTGCCAGCCATTCATGATCTGAAATCTGATATTAGAAATCAATTGAATTTTGGTATATATTAAAAAGCCATGAGACATTTGTTTTGCAATAAATAACTAAGGCAGTGGCTATTACTCATTTGTAGCTTTTTTGACATGAGCTATCAAATCTGCCCGTTCTCCCCTCTTAATGCCAACGAAGATCATTTTTGTCCCAGGGATGTACTTTTTGGGATTCTCCAAATACTCCATCTGTGTATCCTCTCCCCAGGTGATGCCTTTGCTCTTGTTGGCATCTGTGTAAGTGAATCCAGATGCTTGACCAGTCTTCCCACCAAACAGACCATGGAGATTAGGCCCAGTCTTGTGCTTGCCCTCCTTTTCAACAGTGTGGCACGGGGCACACTTCTGAACAAAAATCTTCTTACCTTTCTCAACATCACCCATTTTCAATTCCCTCTTTCCTCGCTATCACAAGAAGGATAACAGCTCCGAAGCCAGACGTCCTGCGCTCTCTCAAAAAGGAATCTTTCTTGCGTAATAGGCTATCAAAAAAATTTTTATTATTTTATATTTTTAAAAAACATTGAGCCAGGCACTTGTGGCTCATGCCTGTTATCCTAGCTACTCAGGAGGCTGAGATCTGAGGATCACGGTTCAAAGCCAGCCAGGGCAGGAAAGTCTGTGAGACTCTTATCTCTAATAAACCAGCAGAAAACCAGAACTGACACTGTGGTTCAAGTGGTAGGGCACTAGCCTTGAGCTGGAGAGCTGAGGGACAGTGTCCAGGCCCAGACTTCAAGTCCCATGACCAACAAAAAAAAGATTGAGAAAAAAATGACAATTTGACAGTCACTAACTAGGAAACTAAATGATTATCTTCTTTGCTATATTAAACCAGTGGTTCTCAATGTCTTATGGGATGTTGTAAACCAACCTCCACCTCCAAGAAGATACAGCCCTATAAATTTTACAAGGATTTAAAATAACTATTTTTTAAGTTTTATTGTATTGTAAGTTTGGTGTGCAGAGGGGTTATATAAGTGAGGGAATGAGCACATTTCTTGTTGAACTTTGTTATCCCCTCTCTCATTTTCTCCCATTTCCCTTCTTCCCCCCTCCCCAATCTCCCTCCCTTCAAGTTGTAAAGTTCATTTCCAACATAGTGCCTTATGAGTATCACTGTTGCATTAATTCACCCTTTGTCCTTTGTCTCAGCATTTTGTTATTCCCTTTCCTTTCCCCAAATCAAATAAACATATATTCAAGACACAAGGTACCCAAATCAAAAACAGTGACTACAGGGGATGAACCAAAGTGGGGGGAGGAAATGAAGGAAATAACTTCCCACAGTACATTTTGTTTTCCATATCTTGGAGTACATTTCAATTAGCATCATCTTATATGGTCATATATGCATAGCTATAGAACTATACTAGACATATACTAATTATTACAAATGAGGGAAAACACGTAGCCTATGTTTCTTTGGGTCTGGCTTACTTCACTTAATATGATTTTTTCCAAGTCTTTCCATTTCTTTACAAATGGAGCAATATCATTCTTTCTGATGGAAGTATTTTCTTGAGCCATTCATCTACTGAGAGGCATCTGGGTCGGCTCCATATCTTAGCTACAATAAATAATATTGCAATGAACATAGTTGTGCTGGTAGCTTTAGTGTGGCCTTGTTTGTGATCATTTGTGTAAATACCTAGGATTGCGATTGCTGGATCATAGGAGCTCTATGTTTAGTGTTTTGAGGAACCTCCATCTGCTTTTCAGAGTGGTTGAACCAGTTTACATTCCCACCAACAGTGTTGTAGTGTTCCCTTTTGGCCACAACCCCACTAGCATCTGTTATTGTTTTCTTGATAATGGCCATTCTAACATTCTCAATGTAGTTTTGATTTGAATTTCTTTTCTTTTTTTTGGTGGAGGAGGGGCCTCTGGTAGTGGGGCCTGGGCGCTGTCCCTCAGCTCTTCAGCTCAAGGCTAGCACTCTACCACTTGAGCCACAGCGCCACTTCCGGCTTTTTTTCTTTTTGCTTATGTGGTGCTGGGGAATCGAACCCAGGGCCTCATGCATGCAAGGCAAGCGCTCTACCACTGAGCCACCTTCCCAGCCCCTCTAGGTATATTTTTGATATGAGGCCCTTGTCTGTTTACCTGGCAAAAATCTTTTTCCAACCTGTGGGCTTTCTATTTACCTTGGTAGCTATGTCCTTTGCCATGCAGAAACTTGGCCATTTGATGCAATCCCATTTATCCAGCCTTTCTTTGATTTGTTGTGCTTCTGGATCTTTATGTGGGAAGTTTCAGCCTGTGTCAAGGAACCCAGTGTACCCTCTATCCCTTCCTGTAATATTTTCAGGGTATCTGCTTTTATCTCAAGGTCTTTGATCCATTTGGAGCTGATTCTGGTGCAAGGTGACATATGAGGATCTTACTTTAGTTTTCTATACATGTATAGATAATTCTGCCAGCACCATTTGTTAAAGAGGCTGGGTTTCTTCCATCTGATCATTTTGGCTCCTTTATCAAAGATGAGGTGGCCCTAGGTCTGTGGGATCATTTCTGGGTCTTCAATTCTATTCTATTGGTCCTCAGGCATGTTCGTATGCCAGTACCAAGCCATTTTTTAAATTTAAATATATATTTTTATTGTATAGATACTCTACAGAGGGGTTACAGTTACATGAGTAAAGTAATGAGTTCATTTCCTATCAAACATTGTTACCCCTCCTTTGTTTTTCCCCTACCAACCTTCCCTCCCCACCTCCCCAACTCCACCTGTCCCGACCCGCAGGACTTCAACCAGGGCAATGAACCTAAGCAAGAAGGAATGAAGGGACAAGAGACACGAAGAAGGACAGCAAGACAAGGATTCTGATCAAGCTGCCAAATTTTATTTTTCACACAGGGGTATTTATATGCTTAGAATAAGGAAGCTTTTTCATTGGGCTAGCAGCTGCAGGATGCTTGCTTAGGGCAATGTGAAAAGGTGGTCAATAGCAGCTACCTGGTCTTTGTTTGGGGCAGGATGCAAAGACCAGATTCTGTAAATAGCCTTGAGAGATGTTCCAGCGAGATAGTCAAGCTTATCATGCAGAGAGACTCCCTGCAGGGCTCTCGACATCCACCCCCCTCCCCATGCCTGAAGTTGTAAAGTTCATTTTCTTTTTTTTTATAAAGTTCATTTTCAACATAGTGTCTTGTACATCTCATTGTTACAATGGGTCAACCTGTATCCCTATTTAAGCATTTTGTTTTTTCCCTTCCCCTCCCCAAATTAGAAAAAATGAATATACAAAATGCAGGGTACTGGAATCAAATACAGTGAAAACAGGGGTTATAACATGGGAGAGGAACATACCAAATAAACAAAAAATCACATAGTACATTATAAATATGTTAAAAACAATAGCAAGAAAGAAAAAAATCACTTGTGTCCCTATCTTAGGGGTCATTTCACTTATCATCTTATATACTTAGAACTCAAAAAATTAAATCCCCCAACAACAAATCCTCAAAGAAACAACTGCCCAATAAATAAGTGGGCTAAAGACTTAAAGAGAAACTTCACTGAAGAGGAAATAAGAATGGTCAATAGACCCATGAAGAAATGCTCAACTTCTCTAGCCATAAAAGAAATGCAAATAAACACAACATTGAGATTCCACCTCACTATAATCAAGAACTCTAATAACAACAGATGCTGGAGGGGATGTGGCCAAAAGGGAACCCTACTGCATTATTGGTGAGAATGTAAATTTGTTCAACCACTTTGGAAAGCAGTATGGAGGTTCCTGAAAAGACTCCACATAGAGCTCCCCTATGACCCAGCAATTCCACTTTTGGGTATTTACCCAAATGATCACAAACAGGACCATACTAAAGCTACCAGCACAACTATGTTTATTGTAGCATTATTTACCATAGCTAAGATATGGAACCAACCCAGATGCCCCTCAGTAGATGAATGGACCAAGCCATTTTATAGCTAAGAATTGCACTTCTCTTCAGATTCTTTCTTTCTTCTTCCCTTCTTCCCTCCCTCCCTTCCGTCCTTCCTTTCTTTTTCCCTTCCTTCCTTTGCTCCTTCCTTTCTTCTCTCCTAGCCTTCATTCTTTTCTTCCTCCCTCCCTCCCTTCCTTCCTTCCTTGCTTTTCTTTCCTTCTTTTTTCTCCTTTCCTTTGGGTTTGGGTTTGGTTTTGAAACAATGTAAAGTAAGGGAAAGACCAGGTCTAAGTAAGTCACCTTGTTTTCACAGCCATCCAGGGCCCTAACCAGATGCTGGGGGCTGTCCACCCAGCCTCCAAGGCCTAGAGGTGAGACAAGCCATCCTTTGAATTGCTGGTGCCTGGCTCAATGGGTACAGCAAGGAGGGCTCCATTTGGGAGAATATGTAAAGAAGTCCTGTTGTTTAGTCCCAGGGGGAGCTCTGCTCCTTGTTCTGTGTTTATGTACAAAGCTTTTGCTGAGGCTTGGTCTTCATCCAAACGTGACTGTTGTCTTTAAAAGCTTGGTTCAGGCTCTGTTCTGGACTGCAGGTCTTTGAGACAAGTGTCTCTAAGGTCTCAGTCTGCTTGCTGATTAAGGCCTTGCCCTGTGTCCCTACCTGTTTGCAAAATCTGTTAAGTTTCTGTCTCCCTGAGGCTGTATTGTTTTCCCTGGGTGACATACAAATTCCTGCCCCAGTTGCAACAGTGCCATTTCACTCCTTCTCAGAATGTGACTCTCCCCCCAATTCCCATAGTCCACATTGTTAGTTTTGTGCTAACCTTAGGTCCTCAGCTCCACCCAGACCTGGGCCCCCTCCCTCCTGGAGTTCCCTCCATACAGCTGGCCCCTCCCTCTCTCCACACAGACCCACCTGAACTCCCATCTGCCTCACTTCCTACCCTCAGATCTTCCTGCTACCTGGATGGGGACAGAGGCCATATGCTCCTTCTTGGGGGAAATATGGCTCCTCTAGTAAACCTTATAATAAATCTTTTGTAGTGGAGAGGGGCAGTGAGACCATTCAGTTTGCAGTGAAAATGTAAAAGATTTTATTGAGCAAAAAGTGCTGACGCGCCAGGACCACACCTGGGGTTGGGATCCCAGGAAATGGCCCTGAGGGCCGGCCCACATTGGCTTTTAAGCATTTGAGCTAGGGCAGAGAACGGGGGAGGCTGAGTGTCAGTTTTAACCAATGATTGTTACAAGAAATGCACACCTTAAGTTTAAATTTCCCACCAAGGTCTTGCTGGCAGGAAGCAGGGGAATAGAACAAATGGTGTGATGGTTCCGCTGGGTTAGGGCTCGCATTGCTCAGAAAACAGCAGAAGCAGAGTTACAGAGGTACAGGGTTACAGAGTTACAGAGTTACAATTATAGTTACGAGCTAAAGTAACAAGTTACCAGGGAAGTCTTATCCCCAGCACATTTACATTTATATCTTAAAATCATTCATTATCCATTTTACACAATCCAAGTCAAATAGCATATTCCATCTTTATGTCCTCCACCGTATCACTTTCTCCTCTGTCTGCCTGCCTCTGTATGGTCCTCTGGGATGGATGTGTCCGATCCTCTTTCACACGTAATGTGACCCATGTGACTGCTGATGTGACCCATATGACTGCCGCCTAAAATTCTGTTTAAATTCTGCCCACCCCTGTCCATGGCAGCTGCCTGCATTCTTGCTTGGCACGGTGGGCAGGTCTGCCTCCAGAAAGCCTTGGGCTCATATTGCTCGCTCTCGCTCTCTTCTCCTTTCTTATAGAGTCTGTCCACAGTTGCCAGTCTTTTCATGAAGACTCCATGTTCAGTTTCACAAAATGTAGCTTCTCAGTTTTCTGGTGACTGGATTTGTATCTGATTTCCAGTACCACAAAAGTCTCACGCTATAGCCCAGGCCTGGCCTGGAATTTACGATCTTGCCTCTACCTCAAGCCTTGGGATTGCAGGCATATCTGCTTCCAAATCTGGTTCCAGATGTCATTACTAATGAATCAGATCTATAATAAAGGACTGGGTTTATACCTTCTTTTAAGCTGTAGAACTCTTTCTCAAGTGATCTCTTTCAGAGATACCTATAGTATTTAACACACAAAAAAAAGTTTTGAACTACTCAGTAAGGATCAAGGGACCCCTATCCTGTGTTCCAAAATCATGCACATGGTAAGGTGTTTCTTGGTTTAAACCTTCCCTCATCATACCCTTTTTGAATCCTGAAGGCAGTCCTAGGCAGGCGACTGTTCCAGAGTATTTTCTAACCCCCAGATGGCTGCCTGCTTTTATCAGTGAACCTTTTCCTAAAGCAAATAAGCAAAGAAAGAAATCCCACAGAAACCAAGGCCGAGGACGTGAGGACTTAGGGAGACCAGGGAATACTCACCTCCATCCAGACAAACTAAAACACACTCCAAGGAAGAGATAAGGCTTATGAAAAGGAAACTAACACAATCACTTAAAAGAATTTCAACACTAAACCCCTCAAGTCAGGCCATTGGGGTGGCTATAAAACATCTAAGGTCAGCACTGAAAGAAAAGACTTCACATGGACTCTTGATTTTCCTCTTTTGTTTCTCCTTGCCCTGAGGTCAACTTCTTTGGGGTCAGTATGTGTGGGAAGTAACAGGGAGGTACACAGCCCTTGTTTCTCCTGGAGCTGAGTACCAGGGGACCTCAGTGTCTGGGACAAGAGGTTAGAGGAGGAATAACTACAAATTTAAATATTTTTAATAGTTTTCAATATATCAGATAACAGTAGTCAACTCAATAAAGTCACTAAGAGAAAAGGAGGACATTCTGTTTACCTACTTCAGACAAATCTGTCAAATAAACAATTTTTAGTACAAATATATCCCAAATATTGCATAAACTAATTCAATATTTATCTGAAATTCAAAGTTAATTGCTAGAGCTTTTTTGCTCAAGGCTAGTACTCTCCCACTTGAGCCACAATTCCACTTCTACCACTTTGTGGTGGTTATTTGGAGATAAGAGTCTCACAGACTTTCCTGCATGGGCTGGATTTGAACCACAATCCTCAGATATTGGCCTCCTGAGTAGCTAGGATTACAGGCGTGAGCCACTGGTGCTCAGTTCAAAGATATTTTAATGTCAAGAATATGGTATAGAAATCATCTCAGCGGGGCTGGGAAGGTGGCTCAGTGGTAGAGCGCTTGCCTTGCATGCCTAAGGCCCTGGGTTTGATTCCTCAGCACCACATAAGCAAAAAGAAAAAAGCCGGAAGTGGCGCTGTGGCTCAAGTGGTAGAGCGCTAGGCTGAAGAGCGGACAGTGCCCAGGCCCAGAGTTCAGGCCCCACGACCGGACCAAAAAAAAAAAGAAAAGAAATCATCTCAGCAATTTCATAATAGCTATGAAGCTAACTGATTATTTAGTTTTGGTCTACTGAAAATTAGATCTAAGAGACTTTGTAAAAGAAAACTGAAACAAGGACTAGTATATTAGAATTGAAAATTGATCATTATTTTAGCTGAAATTCAAATCACACATTGGGTATGAAATACTTGTTTCTTGAAAATCAGTGTGCTTATTTTATACTTAGTATTTATTTTTCTGAACTTCAAAATGCTTTATAAGAAGGCTAAAATTTATGCCAATCTAAGTTTTCCAGTGCTTCTTTTAAGTTTTGGGGGTATTGTTTTTTTTTATTTCTATCATTCTTAAGTACTTGTACAAAGAGATTTTAGTTAAATGTGTCAGCTAGTAGGTACAATGTGTAAGGTCTGCTCCTGGATGGTGAGCAGACTCAACCCTCCTCGCAGCAGTCTCTGCCCAGTGCCTGCATTACCTAGGCAACTGGCACACCTCGAAGAGGTCACATCTGCATCCGCTGAGGTCACATCTGGATTCGATGTGGTCACATCTTTTCCTGCCCCTACCCTAGATAAGGCCTAGCCCAGGGCCAGACGCCCTC
Source organism: Dipodomys spectabilis (assembly GCF_019054845.1). Taxonomy (NCBI): domain Eukaryota; kingdom Metazoa; phylum Chordata; class Mammalia; order Rodentia; family Heteromyidae; genus Dipodomys; species Dipodomys spectabilis. The sequence goes on along the minus strand of NW_024870815.1, from coordinate 3,269,177 downwards.
TTTCCCAGATCTTTTCCCAGCCATATGGAGTGCCCACATGGCCTGGTACCAGCCGGAACAATGAATAAACCTACCCCTTACCTAAGAATACCACGTGCATGGTGTGGTTCTTACTCGGCTACCGCTCTTCTTTAAAAACCTAACACAATGCTTCTTGATCAATGTGACTTCTTTTATCATCTTCCCCCATCTCTTCCAACCCCACCCATCCCCTCAATTTACGAGGTGCCATTTTCACAAATACACACTGATTATTATGACTGCATTAGCCTACCTTCCCTGTCTCCATTTTTTCACTCCCTCAGCTAGTCCACAGCTTTTTGATCGGCTACCCCTATTCACCAATGTGCCTGATCTGCACCATGAACTCACCAAACTCTTGGAATCCTCCAACTGCCTGGGACCCTGTGTCCTACCCAACCCCTATCTAAGCCCCTCCTCCATATAAGCCCCTGTCCCCATTATACCATGCCTTGTGTCTCCTGAGTCTCCTCAGGTCATGATGGTGTCCCTCTTCAGCTCTCCGTTAAAGTTCATCTGGTCTGTGGAGGTCCTTTTCTGCTCTTTTTTATTCTAATGCTTGTAAGGTCTGCTCTGGCCATGCAGGCCCTGGCCTCCCTACCTCCTGCATAGTCTCATCCCAGGACCTGCTCACCTAGGTAGCTCCCCCTCCTCCACGGTCACATCCTGGGCCAACTCCCCACACCCCCCCCTTCACACCTACCATGGTGGGGGTTGGGGAGGGTCCCAGGCCCTGAGGTCATAGCCACATCCAGTGTTGCCATACCTTCCCCCACCTGGCCACACCTTCTCCCCGCCCCTTTCCTGCTTAAACCCAGCCCACTTCTGCCTGTGTGCTTCCACTATGCGCTGTGGAGCCGCAGTTTGGTAATAATAAATCTTCTCTTCCTGCCTGAATACCACGTGGTGCTCTATTTATTGGCTACCTAATTAAACCCACCTATTTAATTTACCTGACAGATGGTGCTGAAACCAGGGAGGGGGTTTTGAGTTAGGAATGGCACAATTCCTTCCACTTTTTTCCATACCTGACCATCCCCTTTTCTTCAAACAGAACTGCCAAGAAACGCCACGTGAGGCTTTTCATCAATACCATTGCCAGCTTCCACATCTACATCCACATCCACACCAGTACTCTACTTTGCTGAGTGAAACTCTCAAGGGTTCTCTGTTACTCGGTCTCTACGCTGCTTCCGCCTGGTCAGCTCTCCTTCACGCACCAGACTAACTGCCTCCCGTACTTTTAATGGGGTGCTGTAAGTCACCCCGAGCCAGGAAACCCCTTTGAAATTCCTCCTGCAATTTGTCATGAGGCTTGGTCAAAATATTCTGAGAGCTACAGTTTTTGCCCCTGCAATGGTAAATGGTCAAAGTCTGTTTACGGTCAGGCTCTCTTTGCTCTCTGCCAATCATGTCCAACTTTCCCTATCTCTCCATTTCTTTCTCCCTCTTTCTTTTCTCTAGCCTTTCCACCTGTGTACCTCCATCATGCAGTGGGACAACAGTTTGGTAGTAAGAAAACTTCTCTTTCTGCCTGACCACCACATGGTGTGCTCTTCATTGGCTACTTACCTATTACCTTATAATACCCTCGGACTCCGTTTTCTGACTATCTCCATGGATGGAACCCTGTGGAATATCGTTTGAAAGAATGTGTCTGGTTGTTGTGTAAGCCTTTCTTTGCAATGGATTTCTGTTCTTCTGGTGTGATACAGAAATTCAATTGTGAGAAACAGAGAAGCCACACCTTGAGAGGTGGAATTGGGAGTCTTTACTGGAGAGTCAGAGACTGCAGGCAGTCCTTTCTCAAAGACCTGCAGCCCAGAATACAGCTACCACAAAGCTTTTGAAGACAAGAAGAACATGCTTGGGGTGAGAACCAATCCTTCGCAAAAGTGTTATACATAAGCAAACCATGCAGGGAAATACTCAGGGGCCAGCCAAGCAGACCATTTAGGGGAAATCAAGGACAAGCATTCTCCGTAGCAAAGCCTTCCTGGGGTGACATAGCATGGCATCTATAATTAAAAGCTGAGTGAAAAGCCCCTAGCATCCCATAAGACACTAGGATGGCGGTGGGACCCAGTAGCCTTATTTCACTAGTTACTTAAGAGAGAAGTATCTCCATATTTAATTCAGATGCGTAAGAAAGGACCTGGCTGTCTGAATGCCTACTCAACTTTGGAAATCCCAGGCCTGTGTACCTCAGTTAACCTGAATTCACTAGAGCCATTTCTTCCTACAGTGCAAACCACCCCTTGTTTTTGCTTCTTGTTTCAAAAGAAATACACAAAGACCTACCTATCTCTGAGAGGCAGTTTCCTCATGAAACCAGGCCCTTATTACAATTGAAACTGAGAATTAACTATTGGTAGTAATTTCCTTTGGTAGTGAAATAAGCATTATTTTGGCTAAGGGCAAGGAAATTCACCAGCCTCTTCCTAGAAACCCTTTACTAAACTTACCTAATGACCTACAGAAACAAGACCTTAAAAATGGAAAAGTTCCCAGGAAATGGGAAGAAACTAGATTGATTTGACTTCATTTTTCTGCCCATTTTTCTGTGTGAGAAGCAGGAAAGCACCAGAAGATTCTCCCCCTCCTCCATGACAACTGACATCTCTCTCTTTGAGGGAAGTTGGATTTGGGGATGAAAGGAAACTCAACTCAATAAGATAAATCGACCTCTATACTACTCCGCGGGCACCTGTTGATCTCCGCCAGTATTCTTGCTACTGAGCTACTGGTGAGTAAGAATCATATTGCCCTGCCCTGTGGGTCTGGCCCCACAGTAGCTGCAGGCAGTGGAGTCCTGTCCTAAGTTCTGCCACTTCAGTTTGTCTTCGGAGCCTCTAACTTTGCTTCGTCATGCCTGAACTGAACTCCTTTCTAGTGAGCTCTTAGCATGTAGTCCATATAAATTTGGAACCCCTTGATTTTACTTTTCCAAATGACTGAAGCCTTGAGAACAAAACCTCAGGCATTCTGTGGAATAGGGTGAGGGTTTAATGGTTAATATAAAATCCATTGTGCTTTATTGGTCCCTGCAGATCTTATCAGTGTGGAAAACAGTGTCCTTCAGGCAAAGGCAAAGGAAAGTACAATATGGTCTTTAATCTGTCTTCTGTGTGTACTCTTGAGCCTTTTGGTATCCAATAAGCAGACAAGGGTTTTATTAAGAGAGAGAAAATTGTCACTTTCACACAATGCCTCTGAGCTGGGTCATAGATGTCATTTTTGTCAAAAGATAAAGCTAACTCTCCTCGAAAGAATTCTCAACTGCTCCAAGTTTTACTTGGATGGGGTGGCCTGTAATTCAACTTCAGGAAGCTGAGTGACTCAGTAGTTCGCTGATATACACAGTCCTTGAGATCTAGTATGAACTAGCTTTTATGACTGGAAGATTCCTTAAAGATCAGGTCTGTGGGTAGAGGTAGTATGAAGGGAAGGAGTAATCTATTTACATAGAAGCTTGAGACCTCAATCTTTTCTGGGAATCTCAATAAATATTTAAATGTTTTATTATTCCCTGGCCTGTTAGCCTCTGCTCCATTCCTGTGGTTCTGCTAGGAGACTTTGTCGTGGTGCTAAGTTCTTATCATTGTTACAATTCTATAAACACCTTATATAACTTATGTAACTGGAACCCCTCTGTGCATCACCTTTATAAAAACAACAAATAATTTTTAAAAGACAACAAGCCTCAAAAGATATGAATCTTCTCCACTATCAGAGCTCTAGGCAAGTGGAATAAAGCAATGTGGTTTTATGAAATCAACCTGCTTTGAAAGTCAGGTTTGGGGGAAGGGAGGGTTCTAAAAACAAGTCTTTCCCTCACTAGTTCTGGTAAGTCATCCGCACAACCTTCAGACATTCTGGCTCCGTCACTCTGGCTCCACTACCCTTCCACTCCACCTGTGGTCAGGTGGAGTCATGAGCCACCCCAGTCAATGCATTATGAGAAGAAAGGCTATTGTAGATTGCTCTAAGTCAAGCATTTACTGTGGGAATGACACTGTAGGGAGATGTCTGGTCCTCTGGTACAGCAACAGTTGTGATGGTTGCTACAAAACAGGGCAAGGCCCTCCCACTGACTCCCGATGAGCATGTGACAGAAGTGAGAAATAAACCTTTGTGATGGAAAACACAGAGATTTGGAGGTCATTACTTATTACTTACATAACGCAGCCTACCAAGCTAATAGATTGGCTCTATGATCTTGAGTAAGTTCTAGCCTCTCTGAGCATGGTTTGTTCACATTCTCTTAATATAAGGGCATACACTTTTGTAAAGGGTTGTAAGGATTACTGACAATTGTGGCAGCAGACCTCACAGCCCCTAATGCATGCATGGTCTTAGAGCAATGGTAGTTATTACCCTTATCAAAACAGTCAAAGAAGAAAAGGAAGAGGAAGCAGGATATCCTTTCCCAAATAAACAGTTCGCAGACTCCAATCAGCTGTCACTCTTCGACCCAGTGCTTTGGCTGCCAGGTCAGACAGCCAGGGGGTGGGAGTGTCACACATTCATTCCTTAATTTCAAAAATACACAAGCAATAGAAAACAATACAACACATTTCTGCATCCTCTGGACTTGTCCAGTTAAGTCTAGCACATTTGAATACCAAGGTTTGCAGATTATTTAGTGGGACCCTTGCAAAGAGCAAAAAGCTTGGAATTTGATCTTTCACATTTTCAGTGTTTTCATTTTCTGGGGGATTTTTGCATACATTAAAAGATTTGATCCTTATTATACTTGTATAAATGGAAGGGAAGCTATTGCTACCTATATCGACAAACGGGGCATTGTGGCTGGGAAACATTATCATTATTATTCTTGTCCTGTTTTTAGTATTCAGCTACTGGGTAGAATTGCCAAAACTAGAATCTCCATTCACATGTTCTTAGTTCAGGTTTGGAGGATCTGGATTTGGTTTGGTTTTCTTCTTCTTCCCTAGTCCCCATTTGACAATAAAGACCTGAGTGACTACTTACCTAAGATAGTTCCCTGTATGAGCGTGTTCAGGTAAAAGTCAGATCATTGTGTACTTGAACCTCTTGAAGGAGTGGTTCACATTTGGCATCAAGAGCCACTTCCATCCCAGCTGGGCCCTCTGAAGGCCTCTCTGCCGCTTAGGCTTCCACGACCCCTCAATGGTACATATGGTGGATGCATATAATATATACTAATACATATAATGTATACTGTGTATATTGCATATTGTATATACATATATCTGTATCTGTATATGCACATACAGTACACTACTACATAGAATGTCTATACAATAAGTACATATGTATGTATGTGCATCTGCTATGTACCAATACATATACTATATACTATACACACTATAAATATATGTCTATGTGTATATGTATACATATACTGTATACTAATGCATGTACTTTATGCTAATTTTTCAATGTTGATTGCTACATGATCTAAGTAGAACATCAATTTTAAGCCAACTTCATTTGCATGTTCTCTATCACAGTGACCTTCAAACTTCTTGGCTAGCAAGAAGTGACAGATACCCAAAGGATCTGTTCCCAAAGTTTTTAATTGTAATCTAAATTTTTTCAGAAGTTTAAGTAACTGCAGTCATGAGCAAACTATGTCAAAAGCATAGTCATATACACTAATTTTTTTTTTGGTCAAGTGTGGGGCTTGAACTCTGGGACCGGGTGCTGTCCCTCAGCTCTTCAGCTCAAGGTACCACTTGAGCCACAATGCCACTTTTAGTTTTCTAGTGGTTTTTTGGAGATAAGAGTCTCACTACTTTTCTGCCTGAGCTGGCTTTAAACTGTGATCCTCAGATCTCTGCCTCGTGAGTAGCTAGGATTACAGGCGTGAGCCACCAGTGCCCGGCCAGATACACTATTATCTTTCTACAATTTAATCAATGTATTGAATGACTAAATTTCTTAGCTATGTCAATTTCACTGGCATTAATTTGCCAAACTGCTGATTTCACTTAGTAGCCATAGGCCATTGGCAAAAAAGATTCTTTCATCACATTCTCAATGACTATTAATTCTCAGACCAAGCATTACCCTACACAATGGCATAAGGTCTAGGGACCTCACTGAATGCAAGAGCAGAGAACTGATACAAATGCAAAAAGAGCTACTACAAGTGGTTACATGATGAACGTAATCACAGAGCTGCTGATATACATAAACTGCTTTGCCAAATGGCAACTCTTTTAAATAACTATTTAAAGACAATTTGCCGGGCATCAGTGGCTCATGCGTGTAATCCTAGCTACTCAGGAGGCTGAGATCTGAGGATCACGGTTCAAAGCCAGCCCGGGCAGGAAAGTCCAGGAGACTCTTATCTCCTATTAACCACTAGAAAACTGGAAGTGACGCTGTGGCTCAAGCAGTAAAGTACTCCCCTTGAAATGAAGAGTGCAGAGACAGCACCCAAGCCCAGAATTCAAGCCCCATGACTGACAAAAAAAAAAAAAAAGTGATATTTTCCACTTTACTACAATTAATAGCACTTAAAACCAAAACTGTTATATCCAATGAAGTCTAAACACTATAGTGATTTGATACCTATCCATTTGAAAACATGTAAAGAACTATTTCTTTTTTTTATTTTTTTCCTATTAGTTGTGAGGCTTGAACTCAGGGCCAGGGTGCTGTTCTTGAGCTTTTTCAGCTCAAGGATAGTGCTTTACCACTTTAAGCCACAGGCCACTTCCAGTATTCTGGTGGCTAATTAGAGATGAGTCTCATAGACTTTGCTGCTCAGGCTGGCTTTGAACTGCAATCCTCAGATCTGTCTCCTGAATACCTAGGATTATAGACATGAGACACCAGCACCCAGCTAGTAATATTTCTTTAAACGTACATGTTATACTGTTACTCTTTTTTCTTTTATAGCCAAAAAGAATGTCCCTCATAGAAGTTAGCCCAGTGAAATATATTGCTTTTCTTGAACACACTATCATAATTTTCTACAACAGAAATATATATGTCATTTACAATGTGTATTCATTTTTAATTTTCTGTATCATACTTTTCCTAGATTAAAGTAGCCATTAAAATTATTACCAATACACAATAGTACCAGTCTATATATTATAAAATTTGATAAGTAATTATTGAACTCAGAAATTAAATTTCATTGGACATACATCACTTAATAGGATATATGGGAACTTTTCCAATTAGGATATTAAATAGTAGTTATTATTTTAATGAGAAAAAGCCCTGGGTCAATTTTACTCCTGTGTTTTTCATTTTCCTAAGTGCAAGTACTGCAAAACAGTCATATAAATATGTATAGAAGGAATTTTATAATAGCAATAGGATTTAATTATTTGTACACTTTCAAGTTATATAATAAGAAGTTACATGAAGCTCCATCTTTAAAAACTATTTTTACTAGCTTATCAATTTTCTGCTTTTGTTGAAAGGAATTGGTAAGCATCTGAGCTGCAAAAGGATTCATAATCTGAAAAATCATCTCTTTTCTCAAATCTTAGAAGTACAGAAAAATGCTGTACCCAAAGTAGTAAAGTTATTAGCATTTCTCTTTTCCTTTGAGGAAGTTTATCTTATCTTCTCATATGCTTTTAATGGATTTGAGTAGAAAAATGTTTATGACAAGAAACAAGAATTTTTACTTTTCATAAATTCTATCATCCAAGTCAGATATTGTCATAGAAAAAAGTCTGACTTCTATTTAGGTGTTAATATTATCTTTTATAAATTCTAAATATAATGTAGGAAATAGTAAAGAAGGCAAGGAAGAAAAATGAATGAAAGAAGGAAATGCAACATTGCCTAGGTGTGTTACCTGGGTAAGTATTTTTAAACTTTCATTTAGTCATCAAGTAAGACTGAGCACCTATACTTTCCAGAACCTAGTTCCTTTATATCACAATAATTGGACTAGGTAAAAGTCTTTGAAATGGAAACTATAGGCAAAATGTGTTTTAGAGACCAGATAAGTCCTCTTTTGGTTATTTTGATTGAGACTTCTATTTGACATTTAAGTAGAAGAATCAAATGCACAGTTTGGGTCTGAAGTTCAAGAGAAAACTCATGGTAGAGCTATTGAGTTGGAGATTTTTTTGGATGTGATAAGTGTAGATAATGAAAAGTAAGAGCTAAGGATATGTGGCCAGGAAACAAAAGGAAAATATTTCAGTATCCTGAAAACAGAGTGAATGGATAGTTTCCAGAACAATGTCACATGGCATTTACATTCAAGAAAGACAATAAACAGAATTGCTATTGGATTTAGTAGCATGGCAGTCTTCGGTAACCTAAACAAGAGAAGTTTTAGAAGCTCATACAGGTGGTAGGTTCAGACCTACTGCTCCCAAATACAACACCTGGGCATCTAAGGAAACAACAGAAGCAGAAATGCACTCTCATCCTTCTCTTCTACCTCTACCCTGCAGTAGACCATAACTGAATTCTCTGGACTTTCTCAAAAAGTCATAACACTTCCATCTTAGGGGTGTCCACACTAAAGCCAGACCAAATGAATGCCCTGTCCTAAAGACACAGACACACCAAGAGGAATCTGAACCCAGATCTTGCTTGGTCCACCTAATTATTTACTTATTACTTAGATGGAATTTTCTATCCCCAAATCATACTTCTACATGATACAAACTTGCATTCAATAAATACATATGTTTTTCTCTTGTTCTTCTTTCTTTGTTACAGAGCCTTGACATCAACGAAATCATGAGTGAAGAAAAGTGATCTCCCCCTTACACAGACGAACACAGTCTGTGAAGTGGGCTCAAGAGAGAAAGGGAGAAAGGAACTGAGACAAGCAAGACTCCTCCTCTGAGGAGTTTTGATATCAATGGGAGCTAAAATAAGGGGCAGCAGTTAGTAGGGAGATGAGTTTGAGACATGTTTGGTTTTGTTTTTGTTTTTAGAAACAAAGTGCAGAAGTGGCACTTCGTTTATATACCAATCCGAAATGGTATGTTAGAGAAGGGGAAATGAATGATCTGGGGAAAAGAGAGTCTGGAACATTATCTTTCACAGAGTGAGGAAGGGATCAGTTGTACAGCAGAAGCATTGGTCTTTCACCTGAACCTAAAGAATTTAGCCAGAATGACAAAATAGAGGCAAAGATCTACAGTGTAGAATATCAGTTAATACAGTGACAGCAACATGGTGACATTAGGAACATTCTCTTGCGATCACTTCAGTATTTGTTCACTGAGGGCAAGGATCTGAAGAGAGTTATTAATGGTTTGAAGATAGAGAAACATGATATAATCATCTAGGAGAGTAGTATTTTAATAAACTAGAAAATTTTCAACAATCTGTCAAGAAACCATAAGACCACTGGCATGTATTTAACGTGATGACTCTCAGTGAGACCGAATCTTTCTCCTGCTGTGTTAAGACTATTTGTCACAGGTACAAAGTAGAAGAGAGGTTGGAGTTGCTATAGTTCTGACTGGTATCAAAAACAAAAAAAAGAAAATGATAGCAGGGAAACAAAGTGGTGACGGTGGGCTGATGCTGAGTAAGAAGAAACACTTTGTGATGAGCATGGAGCGGAAATAGACAGTCACAGGGCCACGGGGTCAGTTTGCTGGTTGATGTTTTCTTGTGGATACTCACTTCATTTTGTCCTCATGTATTTGTGCTCAAGAATAATGGAGAGATCATTATTATTTCCACCGACTCTGCAATAGATTTGCTTGCAAATCATCCCAAGTGCATCAAAATCTTTACTTCCATAGTCAGACTTTATTGTTCTAATAAAGGTAAAGCACAGAAAGAAATAAAACAGAAACTATAGCTATAAATAATAATAGCTATAAATAACTATAGCTATAAATAATAATAATAAGTTGATAGTGACTGGTAGAGAGAGAGGGCTGATTGCAAAGGCCAAGAGAAATAATATCTTCCTTTCTTTCGAAAGGGATTGAACTCACAATTTCATGCTTACTAAACAGCAATTTTACCACTTAAGCCACACTTCTCTCCTCTCTTTTTCCATCTTTGTTTTAGCTATTAAAAAAAAAAAAAAGATAGAGACTCACATTTGAGCACAGGCTGACCTGGATAGTGATCCTCCTATTTATGCATACCATCACACTCAGTTTTCATTGGTTCAGATGAGTTTTTTTTTGCCCAAGCTAGGCTCAAACTGCGATTCTCCTGCTATCCAACATCATGAGCCACTGTCCCCAACAAGAAAAGTTTTTGATACAGTGGAAATGTTCTGTAGTTTCATGATAGTGATTGTTAACTAGCAATATAAATTTGTCAAAATTCGTCAAACTGCACAATGGGTGATATTTGTTGTTAAGTATATTATACTATTTTATTATTACTACCTCTGAAATAAAATAACTGCCTGAAAATAAGTAAGCAACACACACACACACATACACACATACACACACACACACACACACGTACACATTAGAGCTTGAAAATTATTTAATGTAATAAAAAGACATAAAAACAAGCAAAGGTATCTATGACTCTTTGCTTAAAGAAAGGAGAAGACAGGAGGATTGTGAGTTCAAGGTTAGCTGGGACTACCAAGTGATTCAAGGCAGACCCTATTACAAAAAAGAGCCAGGTAGAATAGCTCATATCTATAATCCTAGATACTCAAAAGAATACTCAAAGCTAGCCAGGGCAAAAACTTCACTAGATTTCATCTCAACCAGTAAAAAACTGAGCATGATGAGCATGGTGATGCATCTCATCTATAAGCATAAATAGAAGGATTATGACAATAAGCGAGAGCCTGTTCATAAAATGACTAAAGCAAAAAGGGCTAAAGTGATGGCTCACATACAAAAAGAGGAGGGGGAGAGCAAGAAAAAAATTACAATCTTCCCATCTTTGTGTGGCACTAAAAAATAAAACAAGATAGCAATTAACACCTCAACACATTTTGTGTGGCAGAGGTAAATCTTACCTTTATTTTAGAAGTAAAACAAAAAACTGAAGCTCAAGGAGTTTAGGCAATTTACCTAAACTGCTAACTAATAAATAGCAAAAGTAATTCCAAAATGTGGGTCTTGTTAAAGAAAAAAAATTATTCAACAGCACTGGTTAAGCAGTGGAAGAAAGACTTTATGCAAGAAGATCATAACAGATGAAGGACCACTGTAATAGGGTTTTGGAGTGAGGGAGAGATTGCCTTGCTAGTACAGCAAAGGCAAGTCAGATTTGCAGCCCCAGAGTTGATCTGAATCAGTGGATGGAAAATTACTGAAAGGAAACATCAGGGGATAGGGGGATTCTAGCTAAACTGAGCTAATAGGACTCACATTAAAGGCAGGCCAGGATATCAGACCTCACTTAGGGGGTGGAAAAGGATGAGGAACTTGATCAGATATCCAGGATGCTCAGATATAAAATAGGAGGGTTTTTGCTAAGCTGATTAGCAGAGTTTGCTGAAACAGATTTTAACAAGGAGTGCACAGATGAGCCTAGAAGGAAGTTTGGAAGTCTGACTAAAGTTTGACCAAGCAGATACGTTTGTCAATCTCTCTTCCTGACAGTTCAATTATACCATATGAAAGCGCCCAAACAACAGTAGACAAAGCTGAGAACACCAGTGACAGGCGTAAAGTCAGAGCTACATTCAGAGCCGACTCCTAGCTCTACCGCACAGAAACAAATTGGTCATTGTTCAGTGTTACAACTTAGGAATGTTTTATACAATCACATATTGTTGATTTTTGCTAGGCCATGGGAAGAATGGAAAGGTCTTGAATACCAAAACAACACATAGTCTGAAATGGCTGTGACCCTGCTTAATTACAAGGAAATGTCAGCATTGTTTTCTAATTCTTCAGGAGTTGTCACATGTGAGCTTAGAAGAGTAAGATCGGCTTCTTCGTGGATATGTAGTGTGTGATTATAAATGAAAACCTGGACTTTCTCTGGGACATGTGGCCATAGCTACATGTAAATGAAATATTTATGATCTACTTTTCCTGCTTCCTCCATTAACCACTGGGTAGCAGGGAAATTGCTGGTCTATTGGATTTTTTCAACTGGTCCTGGGGCTTGAACTCAGGGTCTGGGCACTATCTCTGAGCCTCTTTGTGTTGTGTTCAAGGCTAGCACTCTACCACTTGAACCATAGCAACACTTCTGGATTTATTTGAGTAGTTTATTGGAAATAAAAGAGTCTCATGGACTTTCCAGCCCAAGCTGGCTTCAAACTGTAATCCTCAGCCTCCTGAGTAGTCAGGATTACAGGTGTGAGCCACAAGCACCAGGCTCATGGTCAGATTTTTTTTTTTCTCGGTCATGGGGCTTGAACTCTGGGCCTGGATGCTGTCCCTGAGCTCTTCAGCTCAAGGCAAGCACTCTACCACTTGAGCTACAGCGCCACTTCTGATTTTCTGGTAGTTTATTGGAGATAAGAGTGTCATGGACTTTACTGCCTGGGCTGGCTTTGAACCACAATCCTCAGATCTCAGCTTCCTGAGTGGCTAGGATTACAGGCGTGAGCCACCAGCATCAGCTAGATTTTTTTTTAAATGCTGAAGCTATAGAAGTCGGTGGTTCTCCCCGCTTTCACTATATTTGATGTCAGTATAACATGTGGAGGAGACGGGGACAAACAAGTCGTTTAAGGATTCAGGTGGACCTGTTGCAACAATGAGAAGTACAAAATGTCATGTCAAAACCAGCTTTACAATGTCGGTGTGGGGGGGGAGGGAGGGTATGATTGGGTGGGGAGGAGGGGGGAGGCTGGGAAGGGAGGTGAAGGGTAAACAAAGGAGGAGGCTGCAATGCTTGGTAAGAAATGTATACATTATCCTGCCCATGTAATTGTAACCCCTCTGTACAGTATGTTCTCAAATAAAATAAAATAAAATTTAAAAAAAAAAAAAAAGAAGTCTGTGGTTCTTATTGTAAGACCTAAATATGTATTACCTAAGGGAAAATCTTGTCAATGCCCTCCTTAAATTTTGTTTATTTATATCCTTTCTAGGAATATCAAGAAAAGATTTAAGTGTGTCTATATCTCAATAATACAAGAATATAAAACCTTTATTGCCCTCAGTGCCCACATCAAGAAAATGGAAACAGACCAAGTAAATAATCTCATGTTGCAATTAAAACAACTAGAAAAACAAAAAAAAATGGAACCTAAAGTTACTAGATGGAGCCAGATAACCAAATTAAGAGCAGAGATTAACCAATTAGAAAATCAGAAAATTATAGCCAAAATTAACCCAACAAAAAGCTGGTTCTTTAAAAAATAAATAAAATTGATGGACCGTTGGCAAGATTAATTAAAAAAAGAAGAGAGGAAACCCATATTAACAGGATTAGGGATGCCACAGGAAAAATCACAACACGTACCCAAGATATCCAAACAATCCTAACAGACTACTTTCAAAAATTATACTCTTTAAAGGAAGAAAACCTGGCAGAAATGGATGCAATTTTAAAGAAATACAAGTTGCCCAAACTGAGCAAAGAAGAAGTAAACCAATTAAATAAGCCAATATCCTACAACGAGATACAGGAAGCTATCAAAAGTCTTCCAACAAAAAAGCCCAGGACTAGATGGATTCACAGCAGAATTCTATAAGACCTTTAAAGAAGAACTAATACCCATACTCCTCAAGCTCTTCAGAGAAACAGAGAAGGAGGGAGCTATCCCAAACTCATTCTACGAAGCCAATATCACACTCATCCCCAAACCAGGCAAAGACCCAACCAAAAAAGAGAATTACAGGCCAATTTCCTTGAAGAACACAGATGCAAAGGTCCTTAACAAGATTCTAGCTAACAGAATCCAGAAACACATAAAAAAAAAACATACACTATGACCAGGTAGGCTTCATCCCAGAGATGCAGGGATGGTTTAACATACATAAATCAATAAATTAATCCAACACATCAACAGAGCCAAGGTCAAGAATCACATGATTATCTCCACAGATGCAGAAAAGGCCTTTGATAAAATTCAACATACATTCATGCTAAAAGCTCTGGAGAAAATAGGAATAGACGGAACATTTCTTAAAACAATAAAAGCCATTTACGACAGACCAATAGCCAATATTATACTTAATGGGGAAAAGCTACAACCAATTCTCTTAAAATCAGGAACAAGGCAAGGATGCTCACTGTCTCCACTCCTCTTCAATATAGTCCTGGAACCCTTAGCCAGGGCAATAAGGCAAGAAAAAGACATTAAAGGGATCCGCATAGGGAAAGAAGAAGTTAACCTATCCCTTTTTGCAGACTACATGATACTATACCTCCAGGATCCCCAAAACTCCATCCCCAAACTCTTAGAAATCATAAATCACTTCAGCAAAGTAGCAGGATACAAAATAAACCCACAAAAATCAGTTGCCTTCCTGAAAAAAAAAAAATTATTCACAAGGCTTAAAAGGTGGTAGAGCACTCGCCTAGAATATACAAGGGCCTGTGTAAGATGCCTAGCACCACCAGAAGCTGGGAAGGGGCCTCAGTGGTAGAGTGCTTCCTTGCATGCATGAGGCCCTGGGTTCAATTCCTCAGCACCTCATAAGCAGAAAAGGCTGGAAGTGGCGCTGTGGCTCAAGTAGTAGAGCGCTAGCCTTGAGCTGAAGAGCTGAGGGACAGTGCCCAGGCCCAGAGTTCAGGCCCCACGACTGACCAAAAAAAAAAAAAAAAAACAGGATAGGGAAAAGATCACAAAATAAAATGTATCTTCCTTAGAACAAAACCAGATAATTAAATGCAGCCACGTATCTCACATATAAAAATACGTACCTTTGTTTACATGTAAACAAAAATAAGGCATTAAAAATAAGTCAGGCATGGTGTTACATGCCTGTAATCTCAACCTTTACAAGATAGAGGGGCAAAAGAATCAGGAGTTTGAGGCTAGGCTGGGCTGGCCAATAAGAGCCTACCTAAAAAAAAAAAAAATCACAGTTTTTTTTTCTATTGTATTTTCTTTCTTGAATAAAAATAAACTATACAATTTGTGGGTGAGGACATTTGGCAATAACTGGGAGAAATCAAAGGCAATATACTCATTACCTGACTTACATAACTGTAACCATTCTGTACATCACCTTTACAATAACTTATGTATATAATTTATTTATTTAAAAAAATAAAAATAAGTTACTTAGCGTTATCATTGTAAGTTGAATATAGAATGCAATTAGGTCAGAAATAGAACCAAAAAACAAAAGAGGTTGGGGATAAAGTCAGGGAAGCTTTAGAGATGAATAGAGCTTGGCCTTGAGGAACAGACAGATACCCAACAACCAAGAGGGTACTGTGGTGGAAAGACAGTGCCTTCTCCAAAATACATGCTGAAACTCAACCCTGTGGGTGTGAAGAGGTTAGGATTTGGGGAAATGATTACACCCTGAGGGTTTCCCTCTTTTGGAAGTATTGGGGTCTTAATAAAGGACCAAGAGGGAACTAGTTTAAGCCCTCTTTGCCCTTCCTTACCTTCAACCACAAGAGGAACATCATAGCATCCAAAGTGTTATCTGGAAGCAGAGCCTGGATCACTATACACTGGAACCTCAAACTTTCAAGACTCCATGAGAAATGAATTTCTAGCATTTATAGTTGACACTGTCTGTGAATTGGTTTTGTTATAGAAGTACAAGACAAATATATTTCATGCAAAACAAAGACTAAAATTGAAAAAAATGTTCATTAGAGGAGAACACTTCATAAAAGCAACAGGAAAGACAAAAAAGATTGCAAGGGAACTTGAAGATAAATATTGAAGGTCTTCAAATCTCTGGCTGAAGAATGAGGCCGTTCTCTTCCATGCAGTGGAAGCTCTTTTTAGATAAGTGGTCTTTGTAGACAGAAAGAGGAAGTTACTCCTTGCATCATAGCTCCCATGGGCTCCCTGCATAACCTCAGCCCTACAGTTACTGTGTTGAGTTTTTTTAATGTGCCATAAGAAGTCCTCTCTCACTAAAGCCAGGAAGTGAGTAGGTATCTATCGTGTGTGTGTGTGTGTGTGTGTGTGTGTGTGTGTGTGTGTGTGTGTTTACTTAGCAGTAAGGCCTCATTATTGTAAAGAATTGTACTATTTGTAAAAACATATAAGTAGCATTTTACATATAAGAACCACTATTTTGAAAAGGCATATAGGTATTACTCAGTTAATAATTAATCATATTTTGGACTAAATTCAAACTAACTCTGCATATCTATGTATATGTATGTATGAAAGTATATATGTATCCAGTATGATACAATTAATTTGTGTAAGACTCTATCAGCATTAGCGACTTAGAATCATCATCTTTGGGAATCTTGATAATCACCTCACCAAGAAAAATTCTTCAGCTTGAAATCGGATGGGTTACCATAATCCCTTGATGGAAATATACACATTGTAAAGAAGCAAGATGGTTTTTCTAAAAATTATTATTGTAGGGTGAGAATCTGCACGAAAACAGAGGGCTGGATTTTCAGCCTCAAATCCTCCAGTCCAAGGAGGGGTGAGGACAAGGAGAGAGAAGACAAGGTACAAGGGGAGAGAAAGTTATTAGAACCTATGTTAAGCAATGAAAGACATTCTATTAATTAATAGATTAATCTATTAATCTCCTGATATATGGGAGGTGTTCAAACTATTACTATTATTATGAAATTATTTTGTAATGTAAAAATAGCACATAATAGTTATCACTTATGTCATTTTATATTATAATATGTTATATTACATATCAAATGCATAACATATGCATTCACTGTTCTTCTAGGACCTCTAAATTTGCCCTAAGAGCCTCTTTTATAGTTGTCACATTTTATCTCCTCGGTGGAATCTAAGTTCTTAAAGGCTCATTGTTCCAAAACAATTTGTCTGCAACTGAATGGCAGAAAATTTTGAAGTACTAAAAGTTGTAATGTTACTTGCTCTCTGGTCAAGGAATTGCTAACTTCTCTTCTACAGAAAAACCATTCCTTGAATGCAAGCCCGCCACCCTGTTCTGTGGGGCTAGCTGAGTCAGGCAGATCTCGTGCATCTCTACTGCCCTTGGCAACCAGAAAAAAGGAGCCCCAGACCAATGTAGTAAGCAGGCTAGACAGAAAAGAGACTAAGGGAATATTGTTAAATAGGTTGTGACTGAGAAAACAAGACTTACTTCCTGTAACATGAACAGGCACAGGAAACCCCACACAGCTGGGATGCCTATGTGTTCAACAGAATTGGATTTAGGACTCTATCCAGTAAGTCATAACTGCCATGGTCCTAACACCTGTCACTATAAAAAAGGCAAAACTCAGTGAAATCACCACAGCAATTGCTCTTAGCAATCCTTTCTCTTAGTAATTTCATTGGAGAAAGTTCAAGAATGCAAGCAATGGGCTTTAAATGTGGAGATGCCCTAAGTGCTGAGCTCTCTGAATTTAAGGGAGACAGGAAAGGAGAAAGGAGTTATATTATTATTGCCAATAGCAGGAAAGCAAGTGATTAGAGACTCAACCAATGATAGGTAAATTTAGCCTTAATACAGACAAGTCTAGTCTGCCTAAAAATATGAAAAAAAAATTAGATTCCTCAACCTAGCAATTAGAGACAAGGTTGTCCAGATAAAAAGGTAAGAATTGATGTCCTCAGGTATAATTGTCTGAGTTAACAACTGCCTACTAAAGTCCATTGAAAAGATGTCTTGGTGGAGGAAGAGTCTTGGAAGGTAGCACTGAGCTTACAGTTCATGACTGGTGATACACCAAGATGAAATAAGGATCTCAAACCAATGTGGTCATCTTATTTCTAGACCATAAACTTTATGGTTCCTACAGTTCATGGTCCAATTTTCTGGAAGTGGCCAAAGCCAAATAGGTATTGGTTTGGTCTCTATCTTCAAATTTAGAAGTAATTGTCTTTCCAATATCTAAGTCCTAATATATTTCCAATATATTAAGTCCTAAGTCATTAGGACTTAAAAGAGGCAATAGTATGATAATCCATATTAAATCATTTAGCCTAAGTCCTTTGGAGTACAAATCCTGTTACCACATGACCCAGATGTGCCCCACAAGGATTTAAAGTTTATCCTTCTAGGTTTGGTCTGGCTTTGGCCCAATTCTTTCTTCCTAGTCTTTTATTTGTCCCTTTTTGGAATTTAATCTTTACCCTATATTGGTCTCTTCTTTGTATCTTAGAATATATGGCATGTAGTGTTATTCTTTGTGGGAGCTCATAGGTCAGAATTTTCCTTGAGTCTCAGAGGATATTGTGAAATTCAACTTTTGAACAATTCTAGAACTATGAAGAATTTGGGAATTCTTTTGTATTTATTTATTTATTGCTAGTCCTGGGGCTTTAAACTCAGATCCTGGGTCCTTGTCAGTGACTGAATCATGAGGCTACTAACCTAATTGATGAATTTGTCCACTGATGTGTTCATAATTTTATGGCATTCTTGGGAGACAAGGGAAAATAGGAGATGGGGCCTCATACAAAAATTAAGTCCCAGAGAACATGGCCCTTGCCATCTATCTCTCTGCTTCCTGGCTGCCATGCGGTGAGCCTCTTCCCCTGCCATCCACTCCTGCTTCGGTGATGTTCTGCCACACCACAGCCCACGGCAATGCAGCACCCTGAGCATGCACGGAAACCCTGAAAATAAACAGCTAAACAAATAGAGCTTTCCTCCTTCCAAATATTTCTTGCAGGTATTTGTCACACTGATGAAAAGTCTGATACTTAGCATGTGCCCCAGGTTTTATCCAAAAGTAAAACGATAATCTGAATTATACTAGGTAAAGAACTCAACTTATACTTTAAAGGTCTCCAACAATGAAAACTTCAGGGCCCAATGCTTCAATGACAAATTCTTCCAAGCATTTACGAACGATAAATAACACTAATTCTACGGAAATTCTCCCATAAAATGAGTGAGAAGAGTTACAAACTCATTCTGTCAAGCCTGGTACTAAGACCAAAAGTATTTTAAAAAATTTAAAAATACTATAAATCATTATCTTTCATCAACATAGACATGAAATATCTTAAAATCATTTTTAAAAATTGAATTGCAATAGAGTCCTCTTTCAGTTTAATGTTCAACTTCTGACAGATGGCTTTCAGGTCCTACATCTTCCATGTTTCCTTATTCTTTTTTTTTTTTTTTTGGTCATGGGGCTTGAACTCTGGGCCTGAGTTCTGTCCCTGAGCTCTTCAGCTTAAAGCTAGTACTACCACTTGAGCCAGAGTACTACTTGCAGTTTTCTGTTGGTCAATTGGAGAGAAGAGTCTCACAGACTTTCCTGCCCGGGCTGGCTTTGATCCATGATCCTCAGATCTCAGCCTCCTGAGTAGCTGGGATTACAGGTGTGAGCCCCCAGCACACAGCCCATGTTTCCTTTTTGTCCCACATCTGAGTATGTCAAAAGGGAGCTATTATGCTTTCTTCGAATCAAGAAAGGCATAAATACAATAAGAATTAAAACAAGAATAAAAATAGAACTGATACAATAACACAGTAGTCCAACATAAGCAATATGTACCCATTAGAGGTAAATGAATGAATAAAATACAGATATATAATGAATTCTTGAAAGTCAGGCTTGAAATAAAAATTGAGGCGAACGGCTTGGGTACCTACTAAACTGTTGTCCTCAGTGGACCATGAGTAGTACCATTTTTTTTTTGGTGGCACTTGACACTGAACCATGCACAGGTCTTCACACATGCTAGGCAAGCACTCTACCACTGCCCTCAGCCTACAATGCCTTGATGATAATGCTGATAATGGCAATCACATACCTGACTCACTACTTTTGGAAAATAAATTATACACAGTGGATGGGTTGAATCAGCTCTTCAATAGAGTTCATTCAAACTGACCTTCAGCAACCTGTCCAGAAGGTCCATTGTCCACACAATATTTATGACCCCAATTCTAAAACTCAGAGCCAGCTTCAGAAATCAAAATGGCTCTATCATATAGATGTCTTAGGAATCAAAGGGGGGAAAAAAGTTCCATGAGAGGTTGGTTATGTCCTGGAAGCCCAGGGTTCAAGGTCAGTTCTTGCCCTTCTAGATCTGACAAAAGGATAAAATCTAAACTGAGGAAGTTTGCTCAGGTTCATGAAGATCTCTAATGAGTCACAGACATTTGAATGCATGCTCCCTTTCACAGGCCTTTTGGAAGATCTCCTGGGAAATCTAAGAGTTATGAAGGTCATGAAAACCATGTGGAAGTTTGTGAGAATTCCTACCTTGATACTATCCCTCAACCCCTATCCCCATTAAAAAAAAATCAAAGGTACTCATTCTTAAATGTATATGCTAATACAAAGGAATAATTCTGTCAAATAGTCAAAATAAGCAAAGTGTGGTGGAGCATGATTGTAATCCCAGCAATCTGGAGGTAGAGATAAGAAGATTGTGAGTTCAAGGCCACCCTGGGCTACATAGCTAAGACCCATCTTAAACAAAACAAAATAAAACTAATTCAAATTAATTTTTGAAAAATAACAAAGTTAGTTTCAGTACTAACTATACTGCTACTATAAACAAAGGAATATATTATTGGCATAAAATTGAACATTTAGATCAACAGAACAGAAATAAAATTCTATAAATAGACTCTCACATATCTCCAGCTGATTGATTTTTGACAAATCAGTAGAAGAAATACAATACAGAAATGAAAATGAAAATTTTACCACCACTCAATAAATGGTACTAAAATATAGTAACTGAATGTCTATCTATATATAAAAGAAAAAAAAGGAACTATCTCAAGCCTTATAATCCCTAGTGTATTAAAAAAAAAAAACTTTAAGTGAATCAATATACTCACCAATGGTAAATGCAATAAATGTATTGGATCTCTGTGTGTGATATACAACTATTTAACAATAAAAAGCAACAAACTACTAGTAAACACACACGGATGACTTGAAAATAATATCATAAGTAACTGAAGTCAAAGGGAAGCAAATAACTGCGTTCCTCCTGGTCCTATGTAGATGAAATTCTAGAAAGGCAGAATTACAGCAACAGGAGCAAAGCCAGAGGTAATATGGGGTTAAGTGATGTGGGTGGAGATTGGCTGAAAACCACATGATGACTAAGATTGTTATTATTATTATTACAGAACTGTACGTATCTGTCAAGTCTCATCAAATTACACATTGTATCCCAAGATATTTACTACATTGTTCTTGAATTTTAAAAAGGTCAAGGATAATTTCCAGATCCCTTGAAAATTCCAGGAGAAAAACAGACCTGATGAAGACAAGAAAAACACTCCTCAGTAGCATTGCACCACTAGGTTTTGGTATGCCAGTGGAGCTTAATACATATTTGCTAATTACTTAATGGATACATTGATAAATAAAAACATATGAGTTCAAGTAGTTTGGATGGACTGGTTGTTGGTAGGATATTTGTAGATTAAACCATCAAACTTTAGTTTTCCATCAGACTTTCCTAAGTACTGAGGAGAACTGAGCAAGCCAAGGAATGAACAGGTTATTATTTTTCAGGGCTCTGGATCCATTAAAACCTCAAACACATGCCTACCTGGAAATTGTATCTTTAATGTTTTTAGTTTCGGCGAGTTTTCAACAAAAATTGAATTCCTGCTGCAGATTTTGTGTGTTCCGCTCAAGTCAAATACCAGATCCACAGTGCATCGCTAGTGAGAAGCCTCCAAAACCCTGTGTTTAATGAACTGATTGCCAAGTCTCAGATTACCCAAATTTAAAAAAAAAAAAAACTAAACTAATAGAAACTGTATATAATAATGAAATCCCAACCATAAATCCTCATGTGTGGTATGGAAAAAAAATGAACATTCACTTAGGGATAAGATGCTATGTCTGAATCTGTTATTTCTTGATTAAGACGGGCCTGCTGACCTCTCTGAGTCTTCCTGACCCCTTTGCTGGCTTAGGTGAGCTGTTCTCATTTATTTGGATCACTAAGTGATCCAACTCTGTTTGTCTGTGATTTTATACTGTTCCCTTACAGATGCTCAGGCATCAGTCCTTTGGCAAGTTGTCTTGCCTGTCCCTGCCTTGTTTCATGGCTTGTCAGCATGTACAACAATAATAAATAACTGGTTGGTTGCAAGAGAAGTATGTGTTGGACCAAGCTGAAGTGTCTGTTCTCTGCCCTCCAGAGAAGACTGAGGAGTCTTTGATGCTGTCTGAATGGGTTCCATGTTTTTGTTTTTTTTCTAAGAATGTCTCAATTCAAAGTAGGCCCCATTGGCAAATATATGAAACAATTATTTACAATTAAGGGAGCATCCCATACTGCTTTCAAGACTGCCAGAGTTCTTTTATTTTAAGAACAAAAAAGCAAAACTTTCACAGGTCAAATTCTTGATCCTGAAAATTGGGGGGGAGGGGGGAATTCCTGTGTCTGTTTACTCATAGGAAAGGAAAAGGCTACACGAGGTCACCGGTATGAATGTTAATGTGAAGCTAAATGGACTCCTGAGTTATAGATAGAGTAAACTCACACAGAACTCTGCACAGCCATAGGTGATACTACGCAGCCCTCGTCTCCATCAACCCTTTCCTTAGACTGTCGCTACATGGTGCCCTATGAGACTGGTTATATACAGAACTCAGTTCCTGTAGCAGGAGAAGAATTCCCTCCCTTATACTTCCATAATGTGATGTCAAAGATTTCCAAATGCCTGTTTCCTCCAAGTTCATCCTGATCCTTTACAGTAAACTAGAATTTTCTCTGGTCTTGACAATAAACAAAATGACTCACATACTGGTAAGTTCTGGATGTGCTCCATGATATCTCCTCTTGAAATTCCTTTTCTTTGGAAATTCCTGCACACAGTGAAAGATAGTTTTGTTATTGGTAAGTGTTCTAGTTTGAATGTGATTTACCTCCCAAGGTTTTCGTGTGTTGGAAGGTTGGTACCTACTATGGTAGTATTAAGAGGTGCCAATTAAGAGGTGGGGTCTAGTAGGGAAAGAGCAAAGGGAAGTAAATTAAATACTACTGCTAGCTTCTCAGAATGATTATCTAGAAATCAAGAGAGAAAGGGAGAAAAGTAGCAATGGAGGTAAACTGCCGGATGTGTGTTTAAATCCATCTGCCAGGAAATAAAGAAAAAAGGGAGGGAAGGAAGGAAGGAAGAAAAAGGGAGAGAGGAAAAAGAGGGAGAAGGGAGGGAGAGGAAAGGAAGGAGGGAGAAAGGGAAGAAGGGAAGGGAAGAAAGGCAGAAAGAGAGAAGTCTTGGGATGGAAGACAGGCATTGATCCTAGAAGGGGAAAAATAATGAAGCAGCAGCTAGATAACCTAGCTGTGGTTTAGAAAAGAAATTTACAGAGGAATACAGTCTGATCAAATCCACTGATCAATTATTACTGCTTTCACCTCTGTTATTTCCAAGGTAAGTAAGATAATACGAGCTTTATCCTACTTTCTCAAACATTTCTACAGCAAGATACTCTCACTGAAACACTGAAATGTTTGGTCCACCATTCTAAAGTATTTTCTGACCACCACCTATACAATTGTTCCCCACTGTAGCCAAATTTCATTTGTAGGAAAACCTCTGGAGAAGAGAGGAAGAAGAACTCAGAACCAGGGGAGGCAACATAGCATCTATTTCAGATATGGTTCTTGACCCTGTAGACTCTTATTAGTCCAGTGAAAGGGACTTTAGGAGGAAGCCCTAGGAAATATTTTTAAAGGGATTCTATGAGAGGCAGGAAACTGCTCAGATGATTGCTATTTGGGGTGACAAAACTATGGCATAACACATAGACGTGGACTCTTCTCCACACTTGTATGGGAAGCCAGCCTCCATCACAACAAGAATGTGAGGAACAGCATGAGGAGACTGTACCCTCATCAGGACTTCAGTATCTCAGAAAGAGCACCAACCATTGAGTCACAGTTTAGTATGGTGTTAATCAATTTTTAGTCATTATACAAATGCTTGAGAGAAATCCAAGGCCCATTGTTTGGGGCCTGAGATGAAGCAGAATCTCATGGTTGCAGGAGAATATGGCAAAGTCTGCTTACTCCATGGCCACCAGAGACAACATCCAAAGCCCTGAGTTCATGCCCCAGTATGCACACGCACATGCGCATGAGCGCGCGCACACACATACACTCACACACACACAGCCTCACACACACTTGCCACAGTGATCTACTTTCTTCATATACATGCTGCCACTAACCTTTCCAGCACCTCTCAAAATAGTACCATTAGCCAGGTGCCAGTGGCTCACACCTGTCATCCTAGCTACTCAGGAGGCTAAGATCTAAGAATCATGGTTCAAAGCCAGCCTGGGCAAGAAAGTCCGTGAGACTCTAATCTCCAAGAAAATAATCAAAAAAGGCCAGAAGTGGAGCTCTGACTCAAGTGGTAGAGCGCTAGCCTTGAGCACAAGGAGGCTCAAGGACAGCACTCAGACCCTGAATTCAAGCCCCAGAACTGGCAAAAAAAAAAAAGTACCACTAGCTTCAACACATAAGCCTGTGGGGACATTTTATATTTAAGCCATAACAGAGATTCTTGTACCTGTATGGATAAAGGCTGGAAGGAAATATACCACAATAGTCATTTTTGATGGGCCTATGCACAGTATTTTTATATAATTTTATAGAATATTGCTTATTTTCCAAAAGCTCTAGAGTGACATTTATAAACATTTAAGTTTTATTTAAAGAGAAGGATGTTGTCATCACTCTATCATTAATATGCTGGCCTTGCTATGGAGGTAGAACTATATTTGAAGATCTATAGCTCAAAATGATGCATTAAAATGAGCCATGTTTCCAAAAAAACAGCATAGAAAGAAGAATTAACAAATTTCTCTGCTGCTACCTTATAATTAAATGTTTAATCTTATTGCATCTTATACTCTTTCTGGCAAAATGACTTGTAACTGAAATGAGAAAGATTATAATTAAACTCTCTCTGGAAATAATCATAAAAATGAGCTCTATAATTTTCTAGAATATCAATTCTACATCAATAAGTAGATCATTAATTGAATTCTCTAGACAACTCGGGAATTCAAGTATCATATTTCTGCTCTAGTTTCTCTAAAAAAGGATTAAATGGTTCACATATGTAGCTTTTCTATATCACAAATATATACTTTGTACTTCATTTATACAGAGTTCCCCTTGAAACATCTGGTCTTCAAAAGCTTAATTTTAAGCAGTTTACTCATATGTCTTTTTTAACATTACATGCCTTCATTAGACAATCAATTTACACAAACATAATTGTATCCTTTCTTCTATGGCTGAATTGGGTAAAAGTTGGGCATATACAGAGAAAACCAGGCTTACAACAGATAAACTCCACCAGTTGTACTTAAAGCACAGTATATAAGCTGCCTCTAAAAATGACAAGAACTCTTAGGGCAGAGTTATAAACCAGGAAAAAAAAATCTTTTTTCTTTTATGACAAGTTTTCTTACAAGTATCCTAAAAATACAGAAGGCATATTGTTGAAATCAGATTTAAAATGCCATGAGGTATGACCTAGGCCTTTACTTGGTTGAATATATTGCCCTTAAGCACAATTTGATCCTAAGTGTGCTGTGCTTAGAATAAGGGAATAGACATGATGACACATAAAAAAATGTAAGTACATAGCTAATAATTGATGGTCTCTTCTTTTATGGAACTACTAAAAGAATAACTGTGAAATTAGTTATGACCACAGTGCCATAAGTTTATGGAAATAATGGAAGAAAATGTTCAGGAAGTCCTAAGATATAACAGGATTATATAGTTCTGCAAACCAGAACTATTTTTCATTGCTGCAATCATTCCTGGATTTCCTAACAACATTTATAGGTCAGTTACCACCAAACTAATTGGGAAATATACCAATTTTAAGAATAACTGTTTTGAATCTTTTACTTACTAGTTCTAACTTACTGGCTTAAGTTGTAATGAAATTTCTTACAGGGGGAGGGAAAAATGAGGGAGGGGTAACAAGTTGGACAAGAAATGTACTCACTACTAGGTTCCACAAAAGACTCCACATAGAGCTCCCTATGACCCAGCAATCCCACTTTTGGGCATTTACCCAAATGATCACAAACAAGGCCTTACTAAAGCTACCAGCACAACTACGTTTATTGCAGCATTATTTACCATAGCTAAGATATGGAACTAACCCAGATGCCCCTCAATAGATGAATGGATCAAGAAAATGTGGCATATATACACAATGGAATTCTATGCCTCCATCAGAAAGAATGACATTGCCCCATTTGTTAGGAAATGGAAAGACTTGGAAAAAATTATATCAAATGAAGTAAGCCAGGCCCAAAGAAACATAGGTCCCATGGTTTCCTTTATTTGCAATAACTAGTATATGTCTGAGAAAAGCAGAAAAGGTCAGATAAGTTGATGTTAGGTGAAATGAACCCCAAGATAAGTATTCAAATGTTTTTTCTTTCTTGTGATTGTTTCTAATATATTTATAAGATGATTCCTTTGTTGCTTTGTATGTCTCTCCCCAATGATATAACCCCTGCTTTCACTGTATTTGATGTTGGTATAATTTGTGGAGGGGAAGGGAAAAAACAAATCGTTTAAATAGGGATACAGGTGGACCCATTGCAACAATGAGATGTACAAGACATCATGCCGAAAAACAAACTTTACAACTTTGGGGGGGAGGGAGGCGGGAAATGGGGAGGGAGATGGGAAGGGATAAGAAGGGGAACAAAGGAGGAGGCAATAATGCTTGATAAGAAATGTATTCATTATCTTGCCCATGTAATTGTAAGCCCTCTGTACGGTATTTTCACAATAAAAAAAAAGAAATGTACTCACTACTTTATGTATGTAACTGTAACCCCTCTATACAACACCTTGACAATAAAATTAAATTTTAAAAAAGATATTTCTCACAAATATTAACATGTCTTCCTATATAGTCTGTTATTATACCATAACAAGTAAACATCTGACTTTGTAAAAAATCTATAAACACTATATGATTGGGATAAACCCTATTGCAGGAAAACCTTAAGTACTCTATTTGGGGAAATAGTTATGTACTTGGAAATCTCAGATAATAGTATAATTAAATTTCTTTGGCATGCAAACAAATAATTAAAGAAAATAAAAATAGAGAAGTGGCGCTGTGGCTCAAGTGGTAGAGCATTAGCCTTGCGCTGAAGAGCCCAGAGACAGTGCTCAGGCCCAGAATTCAAGCCCCACAACCAGAAAACAAAAGAAAAAGAAAATTAAAGAAAGAAAGAAAAAGAAAAATAGTTGTAGCAGGAATCTAAAGCCACTCTTCCTTCCCCATCTCCTATGCTCTCTCTTCATTTTAATATGGGGACAAGCTTGGCAAGTGTCTCAAGTTCAGACCACCCAGAACACTACACACTACCTCCTAGGCTAGCTTTATTTTAAGTCTTCCTCTTTAAGGCATTCAATAAACAAGTAACAGTAAGTAGATGACCTTATGAAGAAACATGCATGCTCTTTGGGGTGGGAATGTGGCTTAGTGATACAGTATTGGCCTAGCATGCATGAAGCCCTGGGTTCGATTCCTCAGTATCACATACACAGAAAAAGCTGGAAGTGGTGATGTGGCTCAAATGGTAGAGTGCTAGCCTTGAGCAAAAGAAGCTCAGGGACAGTGCCCAGGCCCTGAGTTCAAACCCCAGGACTGGCAGACAGCAAGAAAGTGGGAGGGGGGGCAGGGAGAAAGGGAGGGCGGGAGGGAAAGAAGAAAGATGCTCTTTAATAAGAAAGGCCTATTAATAAAAATGACCTAGAATTCTGGTTCTGTTGCTTTGCTTTGCTGAAGGGGAAAGAATCCCCAGACCTAGTGAAAATGGCAAGAGAAACGGGAATTAGAGCTACACCCAACCTCACTCAAGAAGGAGCTATGGGATCAAGAGTCTGAACTGCACCTGAACGTATTCAAAACACCACGATTTTTCCAGCCCAGACCCTAATTCCTGGCACTGCCTGGAACGGACGTGGCTTCCGTGGGTGAGCTACCTACCCCCCCAGATGCCTTGGGTCTCTTTCCCTGGACTTTCACATCCTAGTGTACTGCCATTTCCTGTTCTGATCCGGCAGCCATATCTGAGGAGGATGTGCCTGGTGTGGTTACTCAGAGGGACTGTAGTGCTCATGATGTCCACCACAGCAGAGAATGGAATCACGGGGTCCAATTATGGAGACTGCCTGCTCTGAGCATGGGGGTGATCTTCAGAGCCTCAGCCAACACGAGAAGGGCAGGAGGAATCCTTTACATAGGACCTCAGTGGTTCTGAAGGCCAGGGCCTGGGCCCACGCTGGGCCCAGGACATAATTGGAGGCAGCAAGACTGAAGTTGGGCCAAATGCACAGCACCTGGGCGTTTCCTGGCCAGAATTGCCTGGACCTACAAATGATGAAGACAAAGATATAGAACAAACTCTCTGAAGTGAGGCTTGCAATGGAATTGGATGGCTTTGATACCTACTAAACTGTTGTCCTCAATGGATCACTATTAATGCTTTTTGGGTTTGGGGGGAGTTTTGTTGTTTGTTTTTTTATGGCACTCAGGACTGAACCAGACACGCTAGGCGAGCACTCTCCCACTTGAGCACTGCCCCCAGCCTACAAATGCCTTAATGATAGTGACACTGGCAACCATATATATACTGGCCTCACAACTTTTGGAGAATAAACTATAAATGGTGAACTGGTTGAATCAGATCTTCAATAGAGTTCATTCAAAATGACCTTCAGCAACCTGTCCAGAAGGTTTATTATCCACAGAATATTATGACCCCAATCTAAAACTCAGGGCCAGTTTCAGAAGTCAAAATGGCTCCACCATATAGATACCTTAGGAATCTCAGGGGGGGAAAAGTTCCAGGTTCGTGGGCAGATGGTTGTGTCCTCCTGGTCCATTGTGTCCAAGGTCAGTCCTTGCCCTTCCAGATCTGACTAAGGGGTAAAATCTGAACTGAGGAAGTTCACACAGGTTCATGGGGATCTCTGATGAGTTACAGACATTTGAATGCATGCTCCCTTTCACAGGCCCTTTGGAAGATCTCCTGGGAAATCTATGAGAAGAGTTGTGAAGGACACAGTGTATCACAGAAGAGCTTGATGTTGCTCATGTGAGCGCCCCTCCAGTCAACGCTCTCATGTTTTCCCAGTCTCAGCCTGCTCTGGGAACCAAGGCAGAGCCAGTTGGAAGATACAGTCCCCTCCCTAATGAAGAGAAATCAACTTGGATTCTCAATATGCTTCTAAATCTCATCAAATGAGCAGTTCTGCCTGAATAGCAATCCAACAATCTTATTATAAAAATGCATACACTTTTCCACATTACAAACACCACTGAGAGGAAGATACCAACCCTTCTGAGATTATCAAATCACACAAGAGGATGGGAAGGACATTCACACTGAATTACAAATTCACCATCCCTATAAGGTTTCTCATTGTTTCCATTTGGAAAACTGCTGTTAGTTCCACTTCTTGGAGAGGCAGAAAGAATAGGGGGAGGGGTGTGCACGAATGTGCTTTGTGGATTTTTGTTTGTTTATTTTGTTTTTCATTTTGAGGGGATTTTTTTCTAAGAAGAAAAGAAAAAGAGAAACTCAAGTCTAAGCAAATACATCTGAAGCTTTCTTCTTGCTTTCAAAGGGAAAAAAAAAAAACAAGTGAAAAGCTATTAAATAGACTTGGAGAGAAAGGGAAGAGAACGCTAATTTTAAGCTAAAATATGGGTGGGACAAGCATAATAGCAAATTATTTTTAAACAAATTATTTTGCCCCATATTACCTACATAATTTTGAAGAGTCATCTGGCAAATATGTTCTATGACATACTATTCTGAATGTTAATCTATAGCACTCACTGGTAAGAAATTATTTTTATCATAGTTCCTACTTTTTACTGCTAGGCTTGGGAACACTCTATGGAAGCTCTTAGCTTCAAAAAATTTTTTAAAGAGATTAAAGTAAGTCTGTTTTAAAAAAAGTCTGGAAACAGAAGACACTGTCCGAAAACAAATGTACTCATTACCTGACTAATGTAATTATAATCCTATATACACCACCTCTGTGATAACAGACAGGGTTTCATAGTATACCCCGAGCATGGCCTTGAACTATCTATGTAGAATTGGCTGGCCTCAAACTTGCAGCTTTCCTGGCTTTTCTTTTCCTCCCGAGTGCTAGGATTATAGGCTTGTGATCCATATACAGTTCCAAAGCATAGTTTTTGAAATTCAGCAAGTCTTCTCATTCTATATAACTTTTCATGTCATTTAGAAGTTCATCTTTAGATGTGGAAAAGATATTTTATTACTGACAAGAAAGCAATCTAACAACTTGGTAAGAAAATTATATTTTTAAGTCTCCTTTAATAAAATGTTTTCTATGGGCTACATATTAAGGGCTAGAAAGTACAGCTAAGAGACCTGGAGTGACCACTTGCATTTCTTTACATGTTATCTTCTTAAACTGAAAAATAACCCAGCATACAATGAGAAGTATTGGAATTTTTTGTCTCCTTCTAAAGGTTTGGTTCCAATTCTGCTTTTAATTTTTATTTTAACATGCAGGGAGTTCTGCTGACAGAAATCAACAGAGCAAAGCTACACCAAATTCACTTGGTAAAGGTGTCTCTAAAGATTATGAGTAAGTTAGCCAGGATGGAATGCTTTTTCCATTGAACTGTAGTTCTTAAAAACTTTTTCTTTTTTTTTGTTGGTCATGGGGCTTGAACTCTGGGCCTGGGTGCTGTCCCATAGCTCTTCAGCTCAAGGCTAGGGCTCTACCACTTGAGCCATAACACCACTTCCGGTTTTCTGGTGGTTTATTGGAGATAAGAGTCTCACAGACCTTCATGCCCGAGCTGGCTTTGAAATGTGATCCTCAGATCTCAGCTTCCTGAGTAACTAGGATTACAGGCATGAGCCACCAGCACCCAGCTGAAAACTTTAATTTTTTAACTACCATTTTATCTATACTCCTACATTTTAACCTATTAATTCAAGGAGAATTTGGGTCACCCTGAGACTTAATCTCACATTGAGAGATTAAGGCTCCAGGAAGGCACACAACCACTTGTTGATTTCAGAGAAAACAGTCCATAGAGACATAAGCACACTATGTGCAAATGGACCTTTTTCTTTTTTTTAAATAAAAATATTTTAGGGCAGGATTCTTGGGATAAACTAAGCAAGCTAAGTATAACTCCTCCCCTCCTGCTCCCAATTAGAAAGATATATACTTTAGGGTTGTAAGTTTGTGAAAAATAGCACAAACTTGAACAACTGAAGGTTTTCACTGCTAATTATTTTGGTTTATTAGCATTCTATTCAATGTAAGAAAAAATGCACTTTCTTTCCTAAATTCCTCTGGAATTGAAAGCAAGTTCCAACTTTGAAGTAGATTTTTATAGCCAAGGTCCAACGGCCTGACAAAGGTGATAATAAGAATGTTCCACAACAACATGATTGATGTCTCCATAATATAAACAAAACATGAAGGAAATAAGACTTTTTAGTTTGTTTGAGATTGTTTTGTGTGTGTTTTTTTTACCTAGTAATATATAAGAGAATACAAATTTCCCACATTGAAATAAATCACCTTTTCTGGTTATTTACTGGCTCTAATGCCATGACTAATTTTTCAAAGCATGAGGTTGCTTAAGGGAATATGGACAATCAGCAAGAACACAAGGAATATGGCACATGCAATTGGGAAAACTTGTCTTGCTCCTCTGCTGAGACCTACTGCAATATTCCTGCATGAGCAACCTTCCTACCTTTTTCCCTCCTCTCCTTCCTTCTTCCCTCCTCTCCTTCCTTCTTCCCTGCCTCCTTCCTCCTTCCCTCTCTCTTCTTTTTTTTTTCTTTCTTGAAGTTCTGTGGAGCAAACCCAGGACCCTGAACATGTTAGCCAAGTTCTCTTTGCTTTCTCCTTTCACAGCAGATTTCAGATAAAACCAGAAATAGCTTAAGGAAGATGCTGTACAGGTCCTATCTTTCCTTTATGTCTTTGCCAAACAGAGAAAAGAAAGAAAAAAGAAACTAAGAAAGGGAACACAACATGTGTGTGGTCCCTTATGTTCACAAAGCTGCAGCCGGTGAACGAGCCACAGTTGCACATGCATTAATGAGCAGCACCCGACCACATCTCTGTTAGTTCAAAGGGAGTTCTTGTTCTCATTTTCTCATCCAGGGCAGAATGTCTGCAAGCATGCGCGAATGCATGGTATCTGGTGGTTGTCATCTTGATTTCTCTAGTTATACAGAATTTTCCATTTTCCTCAACTTCTTCAGACATCCCAGAACACCCTTTGGCAGTAGCATTTTTATACTCAGTTTACTAAGGCAACAAAAGAAAAAAAGAATATGCCTGCTATATGAATCACATTTTCCATTCTTACATCTCCCCTGAAGAAAAGATTTATTGTAAATTCTCACTTATATGTGACTCTCCCATATAAGCAAAACTTACTACTTTTCAACACCAAAGCATCATTGTCACCATTTTGTATAAAATCCTCAAAAGAAATGTAGGTGTCAAAAAAAGATATGCAAAAGATAGTCAGTGTAGTTTACCCTTTTTATGACGATACAAGATTGTAATTATAAACACATTCATTTATAATATATAATATGCCCTTGTTTCTATGGCTCTAGGAATTGTTTTCTTTGTTTACACAGTACCTATTGTCATTTTTGCCTCTTAGATTTTAGTTTTCATCTTAAATCCCTTTAAGTCATCTAACTGCCATGAACCAAAACTTATATAATCATGCTTATTAAGAAATACTACAGGCTGGGCATTGGTGGCTCATACCTGTAATCCTAGTCACCTGGAAGGCTGAGATCTGATGATTATGATTTGCAGCCGGCCCAAGCAGAAAAGTTTGTGAGACCTTCCTTTATTTTCAATTAACCAACAAATAGCCAAAAGTGGAGATGTGGCTTAAGTGGTAGAGCACCAGCCTTGAGTGAAAAAGCCAGGAGAGAGCACAAAGCCCTGAGTTCAAGACCCAGTACCAGCCCACACGTGAGTGCGCACACGCACACACACACACACACATATACACACACATGCACGCACGCAGGCACACACACACACAAATTATGTTAATGGAGCCAGGCATATCTGTGTATACTTATAATCCCACCACACCCAGAATCAGAGACAAGAGAATCACAAGTTCTAGACCACCCTGGGTTTCACAGAAAGATCTGTCTCAAAGAAGGAAATGGAAAGAGGAAAAGAAGGAGAAGAGGAGGAAGGAGAAGAGAAGGGAAGAAGGGAGAACACTTTTTTTGTTGGGGGGGAGGGGTCAGCCAGGGGGCCTGAACTCTGGGCCTGGGCACTGTCCCTCAGCTCTTCAAATCGAGGCAACTGCTCTACCACTTGAGCCACAGCACCACTTCCAGTTTTCTATGGTTTATTGGAGATAAGAGTCTCACAGATTTCCCTGCCCAGGCTGGCTTTGAACCATGATTCTCCTGAGTAGCTAGGATGACAGGCGTGAGCCACGGGCGCCCTGGCTAAGAACACTTTCTTCAGAACAGTTGTCTCATCTTAGACTAGAACACAATGCACTATGCTTCTGGGGTTTTCTTCAGATAAAAAGGATCTAAGTCCTTCGAGGATTTCCAAAGAGCATGCTGTGCCAAGAAAGAAGGGAGCTAGATAAGGAACAGGACGTGGCCTCTCAGCTCTCAGACCAGGGACCTGCTTTCAAGTGTGATGGCAGAGAATGGATGTAACCCAAAATGGTAGAGTGATTAAATGAGCTGCCCCCCCCCCAAATTCAATCCTCTGTGCCACCAGAGGAACAAAGAATTAATAACAAATGCATGTACAGAAATCAGTATTTTTTAAATCACAAAGATTGGATGCTCATAAACGCTTAAGCATCAATACGCAATGTTAGACCGTCCTCATCACTTGTAAGTGGAGGCGAGCCTGCACGAATATTACTATGGATTTTGAAACTGAAAACTGATATTAATGAAAATGAACTCTACAACTTGTGGTTGGGGACTGGCAGGAAAAACTGGGAGAGAGTGAGGGAAGGAGGGACACTGTCCAAAAAGAAATGGACTCATTCTCTGTCTTATGTAGCCCCCTCTGTGCATCATTTTTATAATAACAATTTAAAAAGAAAAGAAAAATGATGTTAATGTTTAGTAATTATAAAAGACCAACTCTCTACCAGCTATTCCTCCCTCACTCCACTCCCAGAAAACTTTCTCTCTCCTGTTTACCTTGAAGGATCTGGTTATTCTTTTTTATATAATCAGGATTATGGGATAATCATAGTTCTATCATTTTCTAAATTACATAAAACAAATGCCCCAGATGCTAGAACAATCTGCTCTGTGCCGAGGCGCCCATCCCAACTTAACACGTTCACGGCTAAGCCCTTCTAGACAGACCACCTGCGGAGAAAGGGCGATTCCACAAACTCCACGGTGTTTTGACCAAGTGCAGTATATGAGTCAAGCAAGGGGAAACCCAAGGAAGAGAGCTGATAGCATCATGTGGTTTAACAGTGTTTCCTTTCCAGGAAATGTCAGCATTCTGAGAACTTCATTCTTGAATTCATAACACCTTTGTGGTATGTTACAGCATTCCTCCATAAGCCACATTTCAGTTTGGAGCCTGAATGATTAGCATCTCACACTAGGTCACACTAGGCTCTCAGTCATTATCCGTCAAATTGAATTGTGTTTTAGAAAAAAGAAAAAAATACTAACAGCTGAACTTCAAACTTTCCAAGGTTAAAAATGAGAACATTGGATTTATTGCTACGTGTAAACTGGGATTCTTACTAGAGAGTATGTATTGGTCACTTAATAAGTGAATGAATGAATGACCAATGCAATGAAATTTAACAACAAAGAAAAAACAAGACTGTTGAAGTATCTGGTGAAAAATACACGTTCCTTTCTCATGTGGATGAAATTTGCTGATGTTTGCCTCAGTTTGACTCAAGTTTCTCAATCTGCTCACTTTTTGGCAACATTCCATTAAAACCAGCAATTTAAGATAATCAGCAGAACATCCGAGTCATGACTAAAATATAATTCAGGAATTTGAAATACAAATAGACCATTTTCTTTTTGAAGTACCTGGACCAAAGAAATAAATAAATAC
Organism: Dipodomys spectabilis; assembly: GCF_019054845.1. Lineage (NCBI taxonomy): Eukaryota > Metazoa > Chordata > Mammalia > Rodentia > Heteromyidae > Dipodomys > Dipodomys spectabilis. Next base: position 3,234,052 of record NW_024870815.1, on the reverse strand, counting down.
AATATCACAGTATAGAAGATTAATAGACTTAGGTTGAACTTTAGGATACAGCAATGTTGGTAGTCCTGAATTTATAAAAACCAGATTCTTTTCATCCAGTGCTCTTTACTTTGATCATTTGAAAGCCCTCTCAAGCCCTCTCAAGGCAGCACAACTGGTTAATTGGAGATGGGTTAAGTCCCATCCCAGAGCCGCAAGTTGATTGGTCATTAAGGTAACTGATGTCTCTATAAGTCACTTTTCCCTCAGCCATTTCTTTCAGTGAAATTTCTATTATTTCCAGATGTTTCCCTCTGCTGTGATTTTGAGGTCTTGCAATGAAAACTTAGGGAGCAACCAAAGCTGTCTGTGCACGCACTGAAACACAAATGATTTTCCTCCTCCTGTCATGCATGAGACAAAAAAAAATTAGAAAACGTCCATACCAAGAGACAAGATCGTTGAGGGGAAAATGATCACTTCTAATTAGGGCTCCTTCATATTCGGAGTCTATCATTATTATTGTTCTCTAGCATTCTGTGCATATATTGGAAACTTTTAGTTTGGGCCCTTAAAATTAAAAAAAATAAATAAATAATGGGGCTTTTGTTGTTATTGTTTTGTTTTTCCCTTATCACAATGTCTTTATTTGGTTTGTTTATTTCTAGAAATTCAAACCCAGAATTTGGGTTCGAAACACTACCCAGAAACACTACCCAGCCTTGGAAAAGCAAGGCACGATGTCAAAAGAGTTAGATACCTTGATTTTAAGGGCTCTTGAGTTGACTCTTAGAAAAGAACCCCTTCTCTAACTGAGCAGAAAATCAGGTCTGAATCCGCAGAGAATCAGAGAATAAAAGAGAGACCTTCCTTTCTTTTATTTACCAGTCCACAGAATATCACTAGGAAACCATTTACAGATTAATATTTCAGAGAAAGCAAAAGCAACAACCATTCAGAGACGTCCTTCTCTGCAGGCTTGCCATCTTGCCTTTGAGTGGCGTGAGTCTGTGACCATCCTTTATCAAAGAGCACACAGGGCTCATGTAACAACAATATATAAGCCACTTTTCTTTTGTCAGACTATACTGTACCAATAGATATTCTACAGGTCAGTCTAGAACACAGAGGAAACCCTTGAGAGAAAGGGACTAGGGATATCTATGAAGGGGGCTGGTCTGGTCTTGGTGTCTAAATCAGACACCAGTAGAAGAAAGAGACCCTCCAGGAGCATTAACAGCAGAGGACATAGGCCAAAAGGCCAAGATAGATGCTTAGCAGAGAAGCAATCAAAAGCAAATTGCTGACAACTCACCCAAACAGATGTCCAAGGTTTTCCTAGACTGGGTAATGCTTCTGCTTTAATGAAAATGCTTTTAACAGAAGTTCTCTACCATCTCCTTCTCTCTTTAAAATATAACTAAATCTTCTCCTCTCAGATCCTTCTGGGTAATTATGAAACAAATTCCAACCAAAGCCAAGTGCTGATGGTTCACACCTGTAGGTAATAAATTCCAACCAAACCAAGTGCTGATGGTTCACACTTGTAATCCTAGCTACTCAGGAGGCTGTTATATGAGAATATCAGTTCTAAGCCAGCCCAAGAAGATGCATCAGAGAATCTTATCTCCAATTAACCAGCAAAAACCCTGAAGTGGAGGTGTGGCTCAAGTGGTAGAGCACCAGCCTTGGGTGAAAAGGCTAAGCAGAGTCTCCAAATACAAGACCCAGTATCTGCACAAAAATAAAAATCCAACCAAGGAGTACTTGAAAGATAAACTCACGAGCCTTGGTAAATATGGGAATATAGCTGGTTATATTATACAATCATTTGGCTCGATAAACTTCCTGTCTTACCGTAGCATGGTCCCCAACTTGCAATGGCTCAACTGCAAGATTTTTCAACTTCACAATGGTCTGAAAGTAAAATGCATTTAGTAGAAACACTCTGCAGGTATACAACTATTGTTTTTCATTTTCAGGACAGTATTAAGTTACGTGAGATAAATGAACACTTTACAACAAAATAGGGTTTGTACTAAGTGATGATGCCTAATAGTACGCTAATGAAAGTGTTGTATGCCTGTGGTAAAACAAGGCTAAGCTCTGATTTTGGAAGGTTAAGGTATTAGGTACTAATCCAGCCATTGTATTTTCAACCTACGATGAGTTATCAGAAGGAAACCCATCATAAATTGAGGAACATCTATATTGTCCAAGGCTCACCGAAGGAGAAAAGCAAGAATAATCCCTCAGACAGCAGCTGCCATGTATTTTTGTATACGATCATGAATACACGTTCATTTATTTCCTCACTGATATGATTTCCTTTCTACAGATGAGAAAACAGAGGCTCTGAGAAGTTAAGCAATTTGACAAAGGCTTCACTGCTAATCAGATGAAAGACTCAAACCTGGGTATGACTCCAACCCTTTGTTAAATCACAGTGAGGAGGGCATAGATAAACATAGGGTCTTTTCTGAAAGCAAAAACCAGGAGGATACATGGAACCATCTGGATGAATTCTAAGTCGCTAGTGTTTTGAAAGGCAGATCTGAGCCGGCCACCAGTGGCTCACATCTGCAATCCTGACTACACAGGAGGCTGAGCTCTGAGGATCAAAGTTTAAAGCCAGCCCCCAGCCTGGGCAGGAAAGTCCATGAGACTCTTATCTCCAACTAACCACCAGAAAATCGAAAGTGGAGCTGTGGCTCAAAGTGGTAGAGTGCTGCCTTGAGCAAAACAGCTCAGGAACAGTGCCTACACCCTGAGTTCAAGTCCCATGACCAGCAAAAGAAAACAGAAAAGAGAAAAAGGCCTATCTGAGGAGGTTTAAACACTGGGATACTAGCCACTCACACCGCAACCTCAATCCCTGAGAGCCACATCTGCCCATTCAGACTTCAAAGTGTTCCTGCCACTCAGACACCAGCATGTGCATCTGTACAGTGGTTCAGCCTTCCCTCAAGACATCTCAACCACAGATTGGAGAATTCTCATTTAACAAGTTCCTCAGGAGCAAAGAAACATTCTTTAAGGCTTGGTTCTTCCCCTGACGTCAGGCATCTACAGAGGTAAGGAAGCCTGCCTTCCACGCGTGCTCCACTCTGATTAAGGCCATTAATCAGAGTTTCTTTCATGAGAGCTCTCCTCGGAATGTCCTAGGTCTAAGACTGGTGAGACGAAGGATATGGAAGCTTTGGGCCAGAAGAGTTTGTGGAATTTGGGTCCGTGGAAATAGAATGACGGAATTTTTTTTTTTTTTTTTTTTTTTTTTTTTGGGGGCTGTTTGTTTTTTTTTTTTTTTTTTTTTTTTTATTGTAAAGCTACTATACAGAGGGTCACAGTTACATGAGTGAGGTTATGAGTACACTTCCTCTTGAACATTGTTACCCCCTCCATTGTTTTCCCCCTACCATCCCCTCCCTCCCTCCCTTCCCCGAGGTTCTTTTTTTTTTTTTTTTTTGATTGTGATTAAATGATTACATAATTTCAAAGTCACAAGTTCATTCTAACTTCCCTGGAGCAAATTGTCTACCACAGTCTGTAATATATAACAGTGTTCACATGTTATATACCATATTTGTGATCAGCAGCATGAGGATATTTAGTAGTGGTTCAACCAGATGAGCGGGAGTTCTTTGTTTCTTAAGTCCTGTTAGTTTTGTCGTATCACTAACCTTTTGGATTTAGCATCCACTTATGAGGGAGACCATGTACCGTTTGTCTCTTCGTTCTTGGCTTACCTCGCTCAACATGATTCCTTCTAGCTCCATCCATTTCCCTGCAAATGCCATTATTTTGTCATTTCTAATGGCTGCATAATATTCCATTGTGTATAGATACCACAATTTTTGGATCCATTCATCTGTGGTGGGGCACCTAGGTTGTTTCCATATCCTAGCTATTGCGAACAGTGCTGCAATAAACATGGAGGTGCACGTGTCCTTGTATATTGGTTCCTGTTGTTCAGGGTAGATGCCTAGAAGTGGTATGACTGGGTCGTAAGGGAGGTCAATCTTTAGCTTTCTAAGGACCCTCCAGACTGCTTTCCAAAGTGGTTGTATAAGTGTACATTCCCACCAGCAGTGTAATAGGGTTCCTCTTTCTCCACATCCCCTCCAGCATTTGTCGTTGGCTGATTTGTGGATGTGGGACATTCTGACTGGGGTAAGGTGGTATCTCAGGGTTGTCTTTATTTGCATTTCCTTCACCACCAGGGATGATGAACATTTCCTCATGTGTTTCTTTGCCAGAATGACGGAATTTTAAGGCTCACGGAAACCTTCCAAGTTCACTTCTGCCAAGGGTGGAGCTGTGCTGAACGCTCACTGAGAGAGATTGTATGTTTAACGGCTCTTCCATGCTGTCCCTCACTCACAGATGCTTGTCGGAAGAACATAGGTCATCTTTTCTGTATTCCATTCTCTTTGGCTGTTCATTATTTTCCTCTTGGAAACAGTGATTACCGATGAGAGATTCTTCCGCTTGTCCCAGCCAAATCAAGAGAAGGCATAGAGGACAATGAATAGGGATGTGGAGGAGTGGAGGAGGTAGGCCGTAAGGATGCTGACCCACACCTCCGCGCCCCCAGCCCCTCCCCGCCCCTCAGCCCAGGGGAAAGAGCAGGCCCGTCCTGGTCAGCAACTGCCTGATGTCCTTTTCGTTGACTGATCACATCAGAGTGGCCTCACCCAGAAGCTTCCAGAGGGATGGGAGCTGGTATGTTCCCTCTTTCCTTGGCCAACTGTGAGCAAAAAATGGCTCTGTAGACAAATAATAATAATAATAATAAGCTCGACTTGCTTGCAAATCATTGGCTTCATCAAAAAAAAAAATTCTTAGGGATTGTTGCAGGGAATTGCTTTGGGCCCTGGCTGTGCTCTAAGGAAACAGGGGATAAGGGTCTGAGCATTAAAGTGTTAGGGTAAGAAAAGCAAAGCATCGAGTGGTGATAGCTGCACAACCATCTACTAAAAATGACCGAATTGCACTATTTAAAAGGGTAACTTTATGGTCAAAAAAGTGACCATGATAGGACCATTTCACTTAAACAAGTATGGCTTCTCGCATTTCTTATCTTACTCTAACTCCTACAAGGCCTACAAGGGCTTCACTCCTAATACACGTTATCACATTCCTTTCTTTAAAGAAAAAACGATTCCCGTTTTGGGCCCCTTTCTTCAGCTGGTCTCTCTGTCTAGAATGGCTTTCTCTCCATCCCAGGATTGAGCTGCCCAATAACAAAGGTCAGGCACACAGTCACTAGTGCATGTGTGGTGAGAAGCTATTGTATTGAATGGCACCGTACAATCACTACCACCCCAGGAAGTTCTACAGAGCAGAGATGCACTAGAACATAATCTACATCAAAGCAGAGTCCTTATTTGTCCTGGTCACCATTATTTCACTAGTGTCTAGAACAGTAGCGGGCGTGGAGTAGACTCAATAAGGAGTAAAGAATAAATAAGTTGCCAGGCACCAGTGGCTCACACCTGTAATCCCAGCTACTCAGGAGGTTGAGATCTGAGGATCTCGGTTCAAAGCCAGCCCGGACAGGAAAATCCATGAGACTTTTATCTCCAATAAACCACCAGAAAACTGGAAGTGGTCCTGTGGCTCAAGTGGTAGAGTGCTCGCCTTGAGCTGAAGAGCTGAGGGACAGCACCCAGGCCCAGAGTTCAAGCCCCACAACCGACAAAAAAAAAAAAAAGAATGAATGAATAAGTGGATGGATGAACTGGAGGGTGCATTAGTTGGGCACCAGAAGAAAAGGAGTAAAGGCTGAAAATAATCTGGAGAGCGAAATGGGAACAAAAAAGAAAGCATCTTTTTTCATGTTCATTTCTGATCTCTTAAGTAGGCAGAATTATTGATAATTTGCTAGAACTTGCATTGGCAAAAGTGCCTTTGACCCAGCCAGTCTGGTGCAGGAAGTGAGCTATTTGGAGGAAGTGCCTGGAGCTGCCAGATATAAAGCCCAGAGTCCCCACTGCCACCACAGCGGCCAGCCGTGGTGGCCTTCGCTGAGGACAGCCTTCCTTCAGGCTCCCCAGCCTGCCCTCCCACTGCAGCCAACACCAGCTGAACTGCCGTAGTGCCCGCCTGGCAACTTGCTACTCAGACAGGTCGGCCAAAAGCATCAAAGTGCAGAGGGGAAGACAGATCCCAGAAACCCCCAGGAGGGGATCAGGAGGGCCTAGGTAGCAACGGTCCTGAGCCCACCTTATGTATAGCAAACCTCTGGCATTCTGCTGCTGAGACCAGAGTCATTATCTGCAAAGAAGAAAACGGCACCTGGAAGAAGACCCGTAAGCCCTCAGGGAGCTCTGTGTGCAAGCCCATCCATAGCTCCTGCCTGAGCCTGGCCTATGGGGGCTCAGATGGGACCATCTCCCTACTGATCTACTGAAGACGACTGGTGGAAGTGGAGGTCAACAGTGCTCACACCACCCACTTCAGCGTCGGGGCCAGCTGACCACCACTTTTGTGCCTGGAAGTTCCATAGAACAGCAGCCATCAGGTCAGAAACCCAATTACATCAAGAATATATGCATCAGCGGGCTACAGGACTCAGGGAAGAGGAGGAGGACTGCCAGCGGGGAGGAGGAGGACGGCCAGCAGGAGGAGCAGCAGAGCTGAAGGCACACAGCCTGGCTCCAAGACATGGGCTGAACCTCCGCCATCTGTCTGCCCGCTGCACCATCAACCGCTACTGGTAAGGATGTCAAGTGTTCGTTGATGATGAACCCACTGAGATGGTGATTCCTCCGTCAATATGGGGTCACCCAAGTTGCTACAGAAGCTCAATAATGTATGACTCTCAAGATGGTCTCTCGCAGCTAGCATCCCAGATGTCTTGGGCAGAGACAATAAGATATCCTTGTGGAAGCGTTGGTGGACTGCCCAGAGGGTGTCAGTGGTGTCAGCCAGGGCCAGGGTTCCATGTCAGTTCTGTCACGGAGGGCCAGCAGAACGGGCAGTGACAACAGGGGTGGGGCCTGGCTCCTCACCTGCCAATCCCAGGCCTGCACCTTCCTGGGATAACAGATCAAGCAACCATGAAGAGTGCTTCACCAAACTTGCATTTCCAGGGAGGGTTACCAATGCAATCACGGGTCATCTGCCTTAACATAACTCCATATAGTTTTTGATTTACCACCCAGCTGAAAGCACTTATGAAGAAGAAACTACAGATCACTTTAAACCTATTATCTTTTAAAATATTCTGACCATTTTTTTATGTACCTTTGGATTTAGGCAACTTGGGGGGGGCGGGGAGAAGGTAGGTGGAAAGTTCCAAAGTAAATAATAAAAACATATTGCTTGTTTTTGTAAAAAAAAATCAAAAACAATAATCCTTCATCTTATCAGGATACAAAGATGGAGGTAAGAATTGTATTTTTTTAAGAATAAGAGTTTTACAACCAGAATTTATAAAACTAAAATTGTATGTTAAATAAAGGCAATATTTTCCTATTTTGTGTTTGTTTCTTCAGTTTTCATTTGGCTTGGTTTTTCAGTGAGTTGACAGCACTTAAAACTTTTACCCAAGGTCTGATTGTAACTTTGCTACCACCTTCTGGCAAAGCAATGAACATCTCAAGGTCTTTAAAATAAAGCTCCACTGTTTCATTTACATCTCATCTCACTTGTATTTATTGCAAATAGAATAGAATAAAGGCAAAATATAGGAGAAGAAAATATGACCACAGAATATCCCTTTCTCCAAACACCTAAGACGATATAATTTTTAAATATTTCTGATATCCATGCAATAGTGGTAAAAAGAACAAAACAGTAGCCAAGAAGATGAGCTGAAAATACAGAAGGAAGAAGTTTATTTTTTTTTATTTTTTTTATTTTTTGGGTCTGGTCATGGGGCCTGAACTCTGGGCCTGGGCTGCTGTCCCTCAGCTCTTCAGCTCAAAGCTAGCGCTCTACCACTTGAGCCACAGTGCCACTTCCGGCTTTTTTCTTTTTGCTTATGTGGTGCTGAGGAATCGAACCCAGGGCCTCAGGCATGCAAGGCAAGCGCTCTACCACTGAGCCACCTTCCCAGCCCAGAAGGAAGAAGTTTAAGCAAAACTCCTCCTAACCCATGAGTGATGGTTTGAATAGGAAGTGTCACCCAGGAAGGCTTACATGAAAACGGCCTGGACCCCAGCTTGGTGGTGTGACTGCAAGGTGACTTCAGTTGATGAGTTCATGTTGGATGGGCAGTCAGGCTTGCTGGAGAGAAGTCACTGGAGTGGTGCCCGTGAATGGAATGGAGGTCTTGTTCTGGCCCTTCCTCGCTTTGCTTCCTGGCTGCCATGAAGGGCAGCTTTGTTCTTCCATGCCCTTCTGATTCAGAATGCTGCCTCACCATGGGTCCAATGCTAATGGACCCTGACAACCACAGGCTGAAACCTCTTGAGGCTGTGAGGGAAATCAATCAGTGCCACCTCCTTCTGTTCTCTCCACTATTTTGTCACAGGAAAAACTGTAGTGTGTTGGCCATGAAGGGACAAGAGTGTTGCCCAGTCTCCTCCTGGGCACTTGGACAAGTTAGGGGAATGGGTGCAAGCTTTTGAGGAACCTCCACACTGCCTTCCAGAGTGGTAGAAGGAGCTTACCTTCCCGCCAACCGTGTAAATAGCATTCCCTTCTGACCACCTCCCCACCTCCTTTTCCTGAGAATGGCCATTCTAACTACACTGAGCTGGAAGCTCAATGCCATTTTGATTTGCATTTCTTTTATGACTGGAGATGTTGAACATTTCTTCATGTGTCTATTGGCCATTCTTACTACTTCTTCTGAGAAGATTTTTTTTAAGTCTTTAGCCCATTGATTTTTTTGAAGGTTTATTTTTGGGAGGTTTAATTTTTTAGCTTTAAATATATATTAGATATGAGACTTCTCAGATGCATAGTTGGTAATAAATAGGAGCCATTTATACTGCTTATTCATTGATTCATTTTTAACTTTTTTATTAATTTGTGTAATCATTATAATAGTTATACAATTTGGACAGTTTGAAGCTGGGTGCCAGTGGCTCAGACTTGTAATCCTAGCTACTCAAGAGCCTGAGATCTGAGGATCATGGTTCAAAGCCAGCCCAGGCAGGAAAATCCATGAGACTCTTATCTCCAATAAACCACCAGAAAACCAGAAGTGGCACTGTGGCTCAAGTGGTAGAATGCTTGCCTTGAGCTGAAGAGCTAAGGGACAGCACCCAGGCCGAGTTCAAGCCCCATGGCCGAGTTCAAGCCCCATGGCCGACAAAAAAAAAAAAAGATTTGGACAGTTTGGTTACCCATCAAATAATCATTTTTTTTTTATATCTTATAGGTTGTTTTGTACTTTTCTGTGGTGATGGGGTAATGTGTGTACGTGTGCACACGTGTGCGTGTCTAAACCACTGGAAGTCAATGCTGCCCTTCTACCCTTAGGTATTTGAATTTTATCTGATAAACCAATGCATTGCACTGCCCCCTTCATTAAAAAGTCTTGCTATTAAGGAAAGTCAGATGGTTTTAATGTTTCTTATCATACCAAAAACTGTGTGACACAAAGCTAATGAAGTCAAAAATCTCCTTTTTATTATGCAACAACATAGAATGTAATCATATAGTGACTGTCACTGCTACTAAAGGAGGCGTTCCATTGCCAAAGCCTCAACTAAACTCTTATCTTTCTGATAACTTCAGTATTTTGAATGTCAATATTTTGAATTTTAATTTTGAATGTTAATACTTTCATGTAATGTTTGTCACTGACAAGACCTATGGACAAGAAGAAGTTATCATTTGGAAAGACAAAATTTACAGACTGTAATAACATAGAATGTTGTAAATTGCATTGTCCATCAGAAGATGAAAATAGATCTGGAATTCATCTCTTTCATCAAAAGAAAATTTAAATTGTATCTGTAGGAACCCAGGGTGAACTGTTGGACTTTGCTACTCAATAAGAATTGAAGATAAAACTTGAAAAATGTATCCCTACTTGCTTTAGTCTACATAAAAGCTAAAAATTAGTATTCTGGGTTTGCTGTGCCTTCAAAGTATCTTCCCCACAAGCTACTCTTTCTCTTCTATATGCATTATCAATTCAGTCTAAGATAAATTCTAACAAGACATAGGTCATTTTATCATATTAAAATCCTAACTACTCAGGAAGCTGAAGTCTGAGGATCACAGTTTTAGGTTGGCCTGGACAAAAGAGCCCACAAGACTCATCTCCAAAAAAACCACAAAAAAGCATGACTAGAGGTGTGGCTCAAACAGAAGAGGGACTGCTGAACAGGTATAAAGCCCTGAGTTCAAACACCAGTAACCACAAAAAAAGAGGAAACAACTAAAAATAGTGTTAAAACCACATTTATTTGAGCATTTAATATGAGGAAGTAGCCATTTACAAAATAAAGTCATTTAACTATTTTTATTGCATTTTATAAAGCACTGGTTCCACAATTGTTTGGAAAGAATGCAGCGGTCACTGCATTCCCTAGATAGCCACTAGGTGGAGCCCACGGACCTTCTCCCTGACTGCTTGACCCTTGCAATGGTATATGGTATATGGTATATGGGTATATGCCTATAAACCTTTCTAGTATGGATTGGCAGAACTATCGGCCCTTTTCCATCTAGCAAAGAAAAAGGTCCACAAAGAAAGCAATTTCTCTTGTTGGAGACATTTGTAATAATGAAGTTGATTTAAGCAAATAAAGACATATATTTTCATATAATAGTTTACTGGTAGTAGGCTTTCCAAAAGAAGTTTACACAAAGCACTTAGAACTAATGTTACCAATACTATTTGAGATCTCTTTGCTAAAGAGTAGCATCTAGGCAAAATTATAAATGAAGTCTATCAAGCCTCTTCTTCAGCCCCATCTCCCAAGATCAGGAGAGCAGTGGAATGCCAGAATGGGGTTCTGAAAAATAACTGGCTTGCAGGTAGCTCTCATGAATTTGAGATCCACACCCAACAGAAAACTCTCCCTTACACAGCCATTCTGCCTGCTACCCCTCCACAGCCACTCACAGGAAGGACACATCTATATTTATTTAGAAATACATTGAATGCTACAAAAAAGCAAAAGCATACATGGGAGTTGGGCATATTGGTGTGCACCTGTAATACCAGAATTTGAGAGGCTGAGGCAAGAGAAGATTGAGGCCAAGCAGGGCTACACGGAGACCTTGTCTCACAAGAAAAAGTACAAAGAAAGATTATCAACGATTTCCATTCATAGATATGACACCGTCTCTCAGAGTCCTGGGCAGCCCAGCTGGCTTCAAACTTGAGATCCTCCTGCCTCTGCCTCCAGAATTCTGAGATTATAGGCCTGTTCCATCACTTCTGGCCATCGGCAGCTTTTAATTCAAGAAAACTGAGTAAAGAAAAATGAGGGAGGGGGAAACGAGTTCAACAAGAAATGTTCTTATTACCTTACTTACATAACTAATCCCTTGACAAGAAAAAGAAAGTCATCTTAAAAAAAGAAGTTGAAAATATATCCATTGGTTCCAGGCGTAGTCCTCTTTGACACCACTGTGTAGCAACAATCAGTTTCACCCAGATGATCGAGATCCACTAAAGGTAGTGCAATAACCTCTTTGCCAGTTGGCAAAGAAAGCCCAAGGTGACCAGAGGTCAGGCTCCACTGCCAATGCAATGGACACATCCCTCCTTTCCATCCCAAGTCCCCTACACAGAACACACTTTTCAAACAATTCAACACGGAGGGGAGGACAAAGGTAGCTTTTTAAAAAGGTGAGAGGAAGCCAGGTGCTGGTGGCTCACGCCTGTAACCCTAGCTACTCAGGAGGCTGAGATCTCAGAATTGTGGTTCAAAGCCAGCCCAGGCAGGAAAGTCCTTGAGACACTTATCTCCGATTAAGCACCAGAAAACTGGAGTGGCACTGTGGCTCAAATGGTAGAATGCTTGCCTTGAGCACAAAAGCTCAAGGACAGCACCTAGGCCCTGGTTCAAGACCCATGACTGACCAACAACAACAAAAATAGTGAAAGTAGCTAATAAGTGGTTCATCAGCCATTGACTTACTAGTACTTACTAGTAATAAAACCTCATGTGATGAACAGTGAAGCACCTGGCCTAACATGCCTTTTGGAATAATGTAGTAAGTCCAGTATTTCACCTGTGCCATATTCTTGCTAGTGACATTTAACCTGAATTGACCCATGAGGAAAATAAATACAAAATGGGAGAGATAATCTAAGACAATTAACCTGAACTTTAAAAAGTCAGTATGATGAAAAACAAAAAATAATAGGGAATGTGACTTAAGTGTTTTCTGTTGCTATAACAAGCCACCCGAGGCTGGGGCTTCCTAAACCATAGATATTTATTTAGCTCAGTTTGTGAAGCTGCAAGTTCATGACTGGGCAAGCCACTCTGTCTGGCTTCTGGTAAAGAGCCCTTGCTGCATCCCAACATGGCTGAGTAACTGGAAGGGAAATGGTTGTGTGTATGGACTCTTCTGTCAGCTACCCACGATCAGGCAAAAAACATGAATCTCTCCCAGGAGTGATTCTCCAATGACCTAATTATCTCCCCCAGGGGCTACTGACTACTACTTCCTACACCACCACACTGGGGACCAAGCTTCAAACACAGAAAACTAGGAGGGAGACACTCAAGTCATATCCAGAATTTTTCGAGATTGAAAGAGACAACACTAATAACCAAGGGAAGTATGTGAACACAGATAAAACACTTACTACACCAGGGGGAAAATACCATTTGGTAGAATTGGGAAACTTTTAATATAGGTTGATTAGAAAAAAAAAAAAAAGAACCCATTTTTCTAAGTTGTGATAATACTGAAGTCAATCAGGAGAATGTCTTCATGAAACAAACACTAGCCCACAACTATCTCAAGAGAAAGGATTAGCATGATTGCTTGAATTCCAAGGAAACAAATTCCTTATTCCACAGAGTGCCATTTTCACTTTGCAAGAAAAAGTGGCAGCTATGGTTATGCAGACTTGTGGATTTCAGACACTTCTCAAAAATGAATGGAGCCTGTCACTTGAAGAGAAACAACCCACAGCCTTCGTTGTCAAAAGTGAAATTCATGCTTTCAAGGACTAATTACATACTGCCGCAAACCTGTAAGAAACTATCAGTTGACATCAGACGGGTGGCTCAAGCCTATAATCCTAGCTTCTTAGGAGGTGGAGATGGGGAGGCTGGAGGTTGAAGATTAGCCCAGGCCACAAGTTCAAGAGTCTGTCTCAACCAATGGCTAGGTAACGTGGCCCACATCTGTCATCCCAGCTACACTAAGAAACACAAATAGGAGGATCACAGTTCAGACTGGCTGAAGCAGAGGCCCAATCTCAGAAAAATAGCAAATGCAAAAGGGCCTGGTACAGTGCCGCGTCAGCAAGCTCAAGAACCTGACTTCAAACCCCAGTATCACAAAAGAAAAGAAAAAAGGAAAAGAAAACTATCACTCCTCAGAAAAGACCACTGTAAAAACTGACTGAGAAGACGGCTGCGTACAAGCCAAGAAGGCCTCAGGGGAGGGAAAACGAAACAAAACACCCAGCTCTACCAACATCTTCACTTCAGACTTGGGGCCTCAGATCTGTGAGAAAATAAAGTTGCTGTGCATGCAAAAAATAAAAATTTTAATCTACCACTTCTATGGTAGATATAAAAAAATCATCTGAAAAGGCTATTAAAATATTTCTCTTCCAAATACCTATCTCTGTGAAACAGAGTTTTCTTCACATACTTCAGTCCAAACAGCACAGGTTAACTAGAGAAGCATATGAGAATCCAATTACCTCAGCCACCTGATATTAGTAAGAGTATCACTCTTCTCACTAATTGTTTTTGGGAAATGTTTTTGTTGTTTTTTAACATGGGGCCTGAACTCCTGTAATCCACTTACAAACAGTTCATCCAAAACAATGATATCTATAATACTATTATATATTGCTTACTGCCAGAGTTATGGTCTGAGAAATGTACAGTCAGGCTATTTCAACACTATGTCTACACAGTTGGCCACAATGTCATTAGGCAATGGAGCCACCATTGTTTATCCAGTTCAGCCTTGATCAAGCGCTTATAATGGGTGTGTATGTGTTGTAAGAGTATGTGTGTTGTGTGTGTGCAATTATGGAAAGATATTTGATCTTTGTTCCTGATTCCTGCCACAGAGCTCTTAAAACCCAATTTCTCGAAGTGGAGCTATGGCTCAAGCAGTAGAGTGCCATCCTTGAGCAAAAAAGCCAAGGGGGAACATGGGGCACTGGTTTTGAGCCCCACTAACAGTGCACACGTGCGTGAGCACACACACACACAATTCTTGAGTGGTAATAAGGGTACTAAGAAACACTTGTTTAAAAAAAGTGACTCCTGGTAGGGCCTCTACATACCTTCAGGATAGCGGCTGAATGCCAGATTCAAATCTTGATTAGAAACTTGGGACTTTCAGCTTCAAGAGATAGGAGAAGGATTTATGGCTAAAATTTCATCTATCATAATTACATAATGAAAGCTCCATGGGAATGTCCTGATATGGCTCAGAGATCTAAAGTGGAGAACACATAGGTGTTGGGAAGATGGCACTCCCAGAAGTCAGGAACAGTCCACATGTCTTCCCTTTGGCTGTTCCCAAATTGGTCAGAAGTGTAACTAATATGTAAAGTAGAGGCAGTCTGCGGGACTGAGCCTTAACACTAAAAACACCCAGATGGTGTCACAGAGGAGTGTTAGAAGAGATAATACAAATTTAGTCCTTGAAGTGTTTAAAACAGCTCAGCATATGTGCATGTATGTACACATCTACAGTTTGCTTTGAAACAGTTGAGCACAAATAGAATATTATGAAATAATTGGTGAAAGATATTCCCTGTTACTATTTATTCAACTTTCCCAGAGGCTTTAAATTTTTTCGAAATGAAGTATAGGGAAGGAAAAGCAATTCCAAGGTCACCAGGATATAAAGCCAATGTTCTTCAGGTGGTCACTAGATTTAAGAGTGTAAGAGGACATCTATGACTTCCCCACCACTACCCATTCCCTACCCCCAGTTCTAGGAGTGATTCCCACAAATACACTCAAGGATCCTCTATGCAGACTGCAGAAGTCTTGAAATTCCTTCATTCTAAGCTCTCCTCTTGGAGCAGGTCTAATAACTCTATCAGGTATTGCTGGGATCTGATTCTGGTTGTAGAATGGAAGGGGCAATGAAGGTCCAGAAAAATCTGCAGGCATAAAGTTCCCAGCCCAAATGTTCCATATACATCTGTGATATTTCCCCATCAATGCCCTTAAGACTAACCAGGCGGGACTGAGCGCTTAACTGGTGTTACAACTCTGTAGTGCTCATAATCAACCTGGGGCTTGGCCCCAGAAACTGTCCTGCAACCACAGAGAACAATTGAAAGATGCCCTGGAGGCCTCTAGCTCTTACTTATGTATGTCTATACAGACTTTTTTCTTTCAAAAATAAAATGCCTATAAAACTTTTTCAACTTGTCATAATGACAAAGCGCTACCAGCAGCCAGTTGGCCAAGGTCTTGCACTCCAACTGTACTTATCCCAGGCAGTGATTGTTTTAAAGGGCAAATGGCATTATCCCTGTCCTCTTCAAATATGCATGCCACCTGCCTAATCCTACAAAACAATTTTGAGGCATTCTTTTGCACCAATTTATATAGCAAACATGGTTCCAAAAGGAAGGTGTCATGCTAAATTCACAACTTGAGAGCATGTGACAGCTTATTTTAGGCAACTTGACTGGATTAAGAGATACTAGATGGCTTGTGAAGCATTATTTCTAGGTACGTCTGTGATGGTGTTTCTGAACACACTAGGATTTGAATCATTGAGCTGATAAGAAACATGCCTCTTGGGTGTTGGTAGCACCAACTGTCTTCAAAAAAGGCAAAAAGTAAATCTGTGCCTTCTCACTTAGAGCTAAAGACACATTTTCTCTTGTCCTTGGACATCGTAAGTTCTCAGGCCTTCAGCCTTGGACTAAAATATTTACTGTAAGCCCTTAGTTGTTAGGCTTTTAACCCTGGGAAAAGCATTCCTGGTTCTCCAGGGATGGTTCTCCAGACTGCAGATACTTTAGTCCAAGGTGACCTTGAAGGGAATTCAGGAGCAGAATAATAAATGTCTAAGCTGTCACTCTAAGGAATGTTGCTACATTCATCTGGAGTAGCTAGTAGGGAAAAGGAGCAGGGAAGCACATTTAGAAAGATTCCAAGACATCCCACACCTGTTAGAAAAAATGAGAGGGAAAACAGAGGCTTTCTACTTCTCTTCCTTTTTCCAGCATTACCGTCAATCCTAAATCTCAGGACACCTGGAGAAGACCAAGCCAAAAGGAAATCCCCGCTGCCCTCCAACTGAAGAATAAGTAGATCTCTATTTCAGGGCTTCTGGCCAGACAGACATTAGTGAAAATCTGTATCTTCATCCCCTTCCTCTGTGCAGTACTAGGATTTGAACCTGCCTTAGGTGCCCTACCTATCATTTGAACAATCCACTAAGTCCTTTTTGCTTTTGTTTTTTTCAAATAGTCTCACATTTTGGCCAGACTGGCCTAAATCTCAATCCTATTTATGCTTTCCAACTAGCTGGAATACAGGTGTGTACAGCTCCACTCCTACCCTCCACTACTATGCAATTTTATTAGTTTAGATGTGGTCCTAGTAAACTTTTTGCCTGCGCTGGCCCAGAACTTCAATCTTCCCAATCTCATTTGCCAGGATTGAAGCATGAGCCACCACACTCAGCTTTAGCCTTGATGAAAGGATTCAAACCAGCTAGCTTCACTCATATGCTTGGGATGCAAGTGTGAACAACTGCTTTTGCTGTTGCTGCTTTTGCGTTTGCTGCTGGGGGAAGGCTAAAAGAAACTAAGAGTCACCAATCTTCAGATGCTAATCCTGGTTTACAATGCCAGACAATAAGTCAGTGGACTCCAATAAAGTCCATTGCTAAATCAAGGAAGGGAGAATTTTGCCTGTCCTGCCTGGGTCTATTACATAGGAACACAAGTAAATATGGGCTCTGATTTTACAGTAAGTCAGAGCAGAGATGAAGATCAAATCCTAGCTCTGTCACTGTGTCACTGTCACTGGCCAAGTGATGCACCTTCTGGAAATCTCAACTTACTCACCTACAGAAAACGTCTAGTAAGAGTACCCACCTACCTTCCTCAAGGAAGGAAAATTAAATGGGAAAGAACATGCCCAATGCCTGCCTCTTTCCTGTGCTTTTCCACCCTGGCACTCACAAAATGGGGATCATTAATCCACTTGTACACCATACAAGGGTCTTCACAGGGCAGTTTACACTTGTTTACACAATTCAGTAGCAGGTGGCACTTGTTTTTTTGGTAGGTTGTGAGGCTTGAATCAGGGCCAGGCTCTATCACTTTGAGCCACATCCCCACTTCTGGTTTTCTGGTGGTTAGAGATAAATTGTCTCAGACTTTTCTGCCCAGGCTGGCTTCAACTGCAATCCTCAGATCTCAGCCTCCTGAACAGCTAGGATTATAGGCATGAGCCACCAGCACTGGGTTCTGACTTAAAAAAAAAAATCTCTAAACCCGAAAGTCTTAACACACAAATCCAAATCCATTTCAACTCTCCCATGAAGAAAACATAAACATGAAAAATAAGGTCAGTGGTGATCCATTTTCAAGACAAGGCATCTGACCCTGAGTGAAAAGTTGCTTACACAGTGACTCAAGAGTTTAAACCAATAGATGTGACAAGCATAAAGTCCATGCCCTTGTTAATTTCCTAAACACAATAGATAAATAGGAGATCAGGAAGGGACTCAACCAGCAGGGGGGAACTCAATAATATGAGAAAGCACAAACTCTGCATGTCAGAAAGAACAGAAGTGTAGAGACAAGGGGCTGGGAAGGTAGCTCAGTGTTGAGGTCCTGGGTTCGATTCCTCAGCACCACATAAGCAGAAAAAGCTGGAAGTGGCACTGTGGCTCAAGTGGTAGAGCACTAGCCTTGAACTGAAGAGTTGAAGGACAATGCCCAGACCCAGAGTTCAGGCCCTACGACTGGCAAAAAAAAGGTAGAGACAAGACTGTAAGGTCCGCTCCTGGATGGCTAGCAGACTCCACCCTCCTCGCAGCAAAGTCTCCACCCATTACCTGCGTTACCTAGGCAACTGGGACACCTGGAAGAGGTCACATCTGCATCCGCTGAGGTCACATCTGCATTTGATGTGGCCACACCTTTCCCCGCCCATACCCTACATAAGGCCTAGCCCAGGCCCAGACGCTCTCTTGCTCTTGCTCTTCTAGCTCTCTTGCTCTTGCTCTTCTTTTCTAGCTCTCTGCTCTCTCTCTGCTCTAGCTCTTTCCTCTCTCTTTCCCAGCCACGTGGAGTGCCAACCTTGCCTGGTCCCAGCAGGTCTTCTGAATACCTGAATACCACGTGAGTGCTACTGTTCTTACCCCTCTCTGCTCTTTTCTAGCTCTTTCCTCTTTCCCAGCTCTCTCTCATTGCCAGGCCTTTCTCAGCCACGTGGAGTGCCAACCTTGCCTGGTCCCAGCAGGTCTACTGAATAAACCTACCCCTTACCTGAATACCACGTGCGTGCTGGTGCTGTTCTTACTCGGCTACCTCTTTTTAAAAACCTAACAAAGACCCTCTCCTCAAATTCAACCAACCCCAAAAGGTGTGTTTATTAAAATTATCCAACACAAAAAAAAAATGAAGATTAAGGAATGGGAGAGGGATCTTTGCATTTGGAAATGAATTGTTTATTGCAACTTCTTAAGAGCCCTATGGCCCACCTAACATCCAAACTTGCTAGATCATCACAAAAGTCTCATGTCTTCTGAGTCGGTTCTTTTATGTATGGACTTGTGCACACACAACTCTACTGCTAGAATTAAAAAGGTTGCAAAACCCAGTCTTAAACACATATTTAGATTTTTAAATGCTTAATGTCAACCAGACTTCTGAAGTCAGTTTTCTAACAAAAGCGTCTTGCTGACATGGCTTTGAATATGGAATCTCTTCATAGCAAATAACAGCTTCTTATCTCAACACTCAAGAACCATTGTTATAGCGCTCAAATGTGTGCAAAATGGTCTCAATTATATCCTTTGCCTACAATTAATGAACGGCTCTGAAGTGAGCAAAATGCTATATCCAAACATTCAGATGAAAAAGAAATGAACCACGGGTCAAAAAATAGATCCATTTATGAGTGCTTAGATACCAAAAGACCTTTGTAAGAATTCGGATCTGAAATTATTTTTCAGCGAATAGAAAGGGCTATTCTTCCAACTTGTTCCTGAGATATTAATAGTACTCATGTTTTCAGCAGCACTGTAGGAAGAAGTCAGCAGACAAAGTGGGACGTGATTGAAATTGTACCTGACACCAAAGGTCAACATTGAGTGTGCACTGCAGGCAGGCCCATCCACAGCCTCCGGCGACACCACTGCCGCTCTGCCGCTCGCCCACCATCACACCCCACACCTTGACTTCTGCATCCTTCTCCAGCCACCATCCCATTTTGGTCCTCACAACCGCGCTACCCAAGTGTGTGCTGTCCTCCTCCGCCAGCCTCTGACTTCCCCCACATCTTCACCATAGCTTTAGAAATGGCAAGGCTGTAAGTCAGGGACAGACATAACTAGTCTTAATTGGGTAACAAGCATGATCCAGAAAAAGAAAATGCTAAAAAGAAAACAAGTTGCTAAACTTTGAATAGGGTCTCTGAGTGAAAGGATATTTGGGGATTTTATGATTCTTACTCCATCTTACATACTTGGAAAAAAATTCAAGCTGTTCCAGTTTAGGGGGTAAAACTGGAACTTTCTATCACTTTCCAAGATACTAAATATACAATTTTAGCTGATTTCTGAGCTTGATTATCAGAAGTGTTTCTGTAATCAAGAGACGTTACAGTACTCAAATAGTTGAAACCCAGGGTGTTTCTGCCCCAGAAGTTAAGAGTCACAAATCATCATCTAACCACATTTAGTTTTCAAGCAGAAGTATAAACATTTAAGTTCTCAGTCAGGAAGCTTACGAGTGACCCAAGACCCAGTATTTCGCTTGTTAGGGATATTAGGTCACTATTAATCCAGAACTAAAATGGCTATAAAAGCCGGTCTACGAAATGTGAACCCTACCTGTAAAGAACTTACATGACTCAGTGGGGGTGGGGTGGAAGGAGGGATTCCATGCAGAACTATGTTTTACACAGATGGATATGGGTAGACTGCTACATCATTTTCTTAAAATACAATTTCATATTTTTTTCTTACAGGCAGTACTGAGGGATTGAACTCAGGGCTTTGTACTCACTTAGACAAGGTATTCCACTACTTGAACCATACCCTCAGCTTTAGTTTTTCTCCCACTGGGCTGAAACTTTTACTTTTTTATTGTTATTTTAAAAATAACATGCAGTTTTTGCTTTAGTTTTGAGATTAGTTCTTGAGTCTGTGCCCAGACCAACCTGGATGCAATTAACTTCTCAAACTGCTTTGGATGGGATCTTGGTTACTTTTTGCTGAGTCTGGCCTCACACAGTGATCTTCCCAATCTCTGCCATCAAAGAGCTGGGATTACAGCAGCCAGTCCAACGTTAAACATTTTCAAACTCCTTTTAGATTCCCATAACTTCTACATACATTTCAAGCACTTCTGACTGGATTTCAATTTCTGAGTCTATGTTTTACTAAAACTAATTTACATAGGAAAGTATATGAATACAGTAAGATTCATAAGCAGTTCTCCATCAATCTTCCTATCCCCATGTGTATATAAACAAATTCAACATATAGCTATACAAAAGCATTATCTCTAATTAAATGTGCAAAACTACTGCTTAAAAAGGAAAAGCAGGGATTTTACAAATATGTTTGAAATACTTAAAGGAGTCCAGTATGCCATTAAAATACACCAAAGAAATCACCAACACTAAGTATTTACACAGTGAAGAAAAACACGAGGCTGTGTAGACTGGTACATTGGTATTTGCATTTTCCCATTTGGATCACATAGACAAACAACACAGGCCCACAACACCCATTTCCCACCCAAGGTCTTCACAAGATTAACATTGCCAGGCTAATAAAACCCCAAAGCATTCACCCAGAAAGCTGCTCCACTTGCCACTAAAACCCATTTAACAGATAAGGCTTGTGAAAGCGGGAAAGCACAAAGGGCACATTTCTTATTTTTATTCAGTATTTAAAATGTTCACAGGTAGAGTATTATATTCACTGACATCTCCATGGAAGATGTACCAAACAAAGCATACAGGCATTCCACAATCAAAAATTACACACTTATGACTATGTGCAAGGTTACACAATAATTTACCTGGAAAAACTTTTTAATAAAATGTCTCATCATGATTTCCAAAAAAATTAACCACAAAGAATTTCAGGAGAGATCTCTAAATGTTAGTAATTTTTAATTTTCACATTTTTTTATAACACTCTGCTAATATACCTGGTCAGGAACACATGGATAATTTATATTAAATTCTTTTTCTTCCCCCTCAGTAGCTAAGCCAAAATGTAATTCCTTATTATTTTTAGCCTAAGTCTATTTCTAACTATTAATTATGTAGGATAGTTTGATCACCATAGCCTCTTGACTGGTTAATAAGAGTATTCTTCAAAAGAAACTTTTAAGCACTTATGAGACAAAAGAAAATCATATTTTTCCCAGTGGTTGTTCTTTCAGTAAAATGCTAAGAACAATGAAAATCAGTCAAAAATCGCTCATACATTAGAAGACAAAGAGGGAATCCCATTACCCCTGCTGTTTAAAGAAAAAAAAAAAAAAAACTGTGTGCTGATATTCACTCATTCTGGCATTATAATACAAGCCGTCTTCCTGGGAGAAATCTTACTAAGGAGATAAAAGTATGAGCAGAAAATAAGTGTACTCTACCCTTTCTTTTCAGTACTAGTCTCCTTTCTCCTCTCATTCTTTTCAACACACACACACACACACACACACACACACACACACACACAATTTCAATATATTACATAGCCAGTAACATAACTGAATGAATTTAGTGGTCAATTTACTATTGTGCCAGAGTAAGTACATCCAAATTGGAGACTATTAATAGTATACTAAAAAGCTAATAAATGCCTAGGTAATCCATTACAGTACCATCTCTATATATTCATATTGTTTTCAAAATGCACACATCCTAAGGATTCACTTAGGAATTTATCCATCATGGTCTCATTTTATCAACACTAAAATCTGACCTTTTTTACTACCCTAAGTGCCCAAAATAAGCAATTCTTTACAAAACTATTTAAGCCAGTGGGACACATATATGTTCCCAACTAAAGAGAAAGGGGTTCTTTCTCAAGAATGACTCATCTGAAGTACATACGGTATTTTGAACACTTGGATACCTATTACGAAAGATTAAACTATATTAAGTGTGACTTCTTTATTTTACCAATCTTCAATTACTAAATGTTACTACTAATCCCACTTAGAAAGTCATTTAAAGAATATAAAACAAAAGGATAGTTACCAGAAGGAAAAAAAATTCTGTATGATCTTACAGTTTTAAAATTTAAATTTATTAAGACAAGTTAGATGCAGAAATCTAACATAACAGAATACTGCAACCGATATGGCTACCTTTATTTAAAGCCAGTGTTTGAAATGTGCTACCTCAAATAATGTATCAATATTTTTTACGTATCTTTAAACCTTTCTTTTTACTACTCTCCTAGACTATGTCCTACTGATGCGATCATGTGTGTACGTATTTACTTTCAGGAAAAGTCCTTCCTCTTCACAAACCTACTTTTGAACTGCAGTTAGTTTCCTTTACATTCTTTACCTGAGGCACACCATGCCCTATTTATTGCTACTAAGCCCCTGATATCTGTGCCTCATTCTGCACTATCATCATTGGTAAGATGAAAACCAATTAAAACTAACATCAACATTCTTAGTAACTAGAAGTCCAGAAGACTCACTACAAAATGAAGCAAGAGCAAGACACCTGAATATGTACTCTAAAAAAAAAAAATGACCTCATTACCTACTGACAGTAAAATTCAGTGACATCTCTTATCTATATACATAATTCACACTCAATCTTATTAAATAAAATGTTACGCCAATAAGTTTTTATAATTTTTTATTAAATCCTAAGCTACGTTAACAATATCTGCTTTTAGACTTTATCCTATGGTGAGCATGTTTACTAAGTGAAAGTTAGTCAGACATCTAAGTCATCTTCAGTAGACTAAGTTTCCTATAGATAAGATTACTATACACAACACTGAGCAATGACAATCACTTGGCTCAGAATTTCCACAAGCCAGATTACCAAACTGTTTGCTAATATTTACTATAGTAACTATAATTCTCAAATAGTATTTTAGTTTGAAGTGTGTTTGACTGAGTTTCCAAATTGCATTAATATACCCAAGAGCAAAGACTAAAAAAAGTGAACAAGAGATTATTTTAAAAAATGAAGAAAAAAGTCAAATATCTGGGAGGAAAAGTCAAGTATATGTATTTGGCTGGAAGAGATCAAGAATGTATTTTATAAATCAAGTTTAAACATTCAATGTAATGCAAAGTCTTTTGAAA
Organism: Dipodomys spectabilis; assembly: GCF_019054845.1. Taxonomy (NCBI): domain Eukaryota; kingdom Metazoa; phylum Chordata; class Mammalia; order Rodentia; family Heteromyidae; genus Dipodomys; species Dipodomys spectabilis. The sequence continues at coordinate 3,210,447 of NW_024870815.1, read as the reverse complement.
TGTGAAAGCTGAGTTCAAACTATTGTCTATAAAACTGTTACTTTTGGCCTTAAACAGTACCTACCTAATCTTAATCAAAAAGGCCACAACAGCTAAGATTGTAATTACTTAATTTTATTTTACACTAGGTGGGAGACACAAAGCAATCCTCCTTAATAAAGTTGACAATGAGCTTCACTCAGAACATTTTTAATAATGCACATTAAAAAAAAAGTATTCATCTTACAAATTGTTCTGCAATCCAAATATACAATAGCTTGGAAAACATTTTAGAAAACAAAAGCCAATGTAAAAAGACAGATTAAAACAAGTAGAACAGTACAGGTTTTATATGGCTCAGATTTTACAGTTTTCTTACTGCATCATCAATGTCAGAAATCTGTTCCTTCAGCTGGCTCCATTGCTCCGGATTTAAAGAAATACCTACAACAAGTTTAAAAATTCAAAGTTTAAAAATCAAGCTCTCTTGAGGATTTTCCTACTTCCAACTAAAATAGTGTTTACCAAAATTGCTGTTTGATTTTTGTGGGTTTTGCCATGCTTAGAGTCCAATCTAGGGGCTTCCCACCCACAAAGCAACCCCCTCTATTTAAGGTATATCGTCAGACTAAAGCTGCCATTTTCAGTATCACCAGGCTACTGCTATATTGAGATTTTATGACATACTGATATTCAGACACTGAAATCTTGTTATTTTTTAAACTGTCATAATCAATTTAACATAATGACCAAGACAATGAGAACAAATGACAGTTTAAGACATCTCTCACAAATACTTGCAACTAGCAGGCAAAGGATCAGGCCCAGACTTGGCATGCATGCAACACTTCCATTACTTCGTGGTGTCAATTCCAACATTTGCCCCAAATTTCCAGAGGAAATCTGCACTGGGTCTTCAAGAAACATTCATTTCACTTTGGAAAATACCCCTGGGGCATGACTCCTACAAGACTTAGCAGAGTACATTCTAGGGTCATGCTGTCAGGGTTCAAACCACAGCTGCAAGATAAGCTTCAGTTTCCTCACCAGTAAAATGAGGCATCTGAACTAAAGGGTGGCTCTAACTTGAAAATCAAGTAACGTAAGAATTAGCGTATTACCCAACAACACACACATAAAATAGGAAATTGAAAAGGAAGATAGAGTGGGACAACACCTAGAAAGGTCTTTCAAGCTAAATGTTTAGTAAATACTTGAAGGAATTAAAAAACTGCATTAGCCAGTCCAAACAACTTGAATGACTAATCCAGGAATGACTTGAACTTAAAAAACATTAAACATTAAATATAGAAAGTCTGGGCTGGGAAGGTGGCTCAGTGGTAGAGCGCTTGCCTTGCATGCCTGAGGCCCTGGGTTCGATTCCTCAGCACCACATAAGCAAAAAGAAAAAAGCCGGAAGTGGCGCTGTGGCTCAAGTGGTAGAGTGCTAGCCTTGAGCTGAAGAGCTGAGGGACAGCACCCAGGCCCAGAGTTCAGGCCCCACAACCGGACCCTTCCCCCCCCCCCAAAAAAAAGAAAGTCTATGAAAACCAAAACTACAAGGAAGCAAAAAGAAAATAAAAACTGGGGGTGGCGGGGAAGATAGGAAGGAGAAATAAAGGAAGAGGCAAAAATGCTTGAAAAGAAATGTACTCATTATCTTGCCCATGTAATTGTAACTCCTCTGTACAATATTTTCATAATAAAAAAAACTGACAAGCAGGCATACTAGCACTATAAATATAAAATATAAATATATATATATAAAAACACTTTTTCATCAGCTTAAACCTAAAGACTAACTACCCAAATACACAATTGAGGATGGTTCAACAAATGTTCTCTAGTATTTGGTGAAATCTGACTGGGAGTGGATGAAGAAGAACCAAGGGAGGGAAGACAGGGACTCACTTAGAGCACACTGTCCTACCCAACAGTCCTAAGGAATCAAAAGAAGACACTAAAACATTTTCCATTTCTGATTTAACAACTTCCCAGTGGTACTGATGTGCTTCAGATTGTAAAAAAGGAAAATTACATTCAAGTTAAATATCAACCAACAAAAGTGATACTTGGGTACATTGTTTTTCTAGGTTTTACTTCAAAACGCCTGTGAAGGTAGAGAAAAAACTGAGTGAGGTTGATCCTTGCCCTGTGCACTCTGCCAGTAGTTCAATGGCGAATAATGCAGGTTACTTGGAGCCATTTTAAATTATTCCCAACGTTAAAATCAAAGTGAAAAACCTACCTTTTCTTCCTGGCTTCATTTCACCTTCTGGATCCATCCAATATTCTCTAATATCAATTAGAACTTTCCCTTTAAAGTCCCGAACACTTACGTATCTCATTTTCCCAATCTAAAAAAAAAAAAGAAAAAAAAAATCACATTAAAAAAGAGGTATTCCAGCCAGGCACTGGTGGCTCATGTCTGTAATCCTAGCTAATCAGGGAGCTGAGATCTAAGGATCTCAGTTCAAAGCCAGCCTCAGCAGGCAGGAAAGTCCGTGAGACTCTTATCTCCAATAAACCACAGAAAACCAGAAGTGATGTTGTGGCTCAAGTGGTAGAGCACTTGCCAAGAGCTGAGGGACAGCATCCAGGCCCAGAGTTTAAAGCTCCATGACCGACAAAAAAAGAGGGGGAGGAGGAGGCAGGATTCTTTACAACAGCAATACATTTTGGTAGCCACGTCTATTACATTCATAATTTGCTTCAAGCTGCTTCTTTTAATCATGAAAAGAACTAGTATTCTCAACTGTAAGCAAAAGAAATCAATGTTTAAAATCTTTTAACAGTTCTAAAAGGATAGGAGAAAATATCTCACACTTCCATTTTTAAATTTATAAATGTCATTAGTAAAATAGCACATTTGCTATGGAAACAATACTGAAGTTCCTCAAAAATTCAAAGAACTACATATGATCCAACATTCCCACTTTTATGAATACAATCATGGTTAAAATATATAGGTTGTTCTCTAAAGTGTTAGGAGCCTCTCACTGTGTCAGCAGAATACACTGACACAAATGAATCGAGTACTACTGTGTATGGGGCAAGCCTGATAGCTACCCAGGTATCAAAGTGCATGAAGACTCCATCTTACATGATGGCATGCAGTAGGAGGCTGACAGGCTAGGCCAGCCTGGGCATAAAATAAGACCCTATTTCAAAAAAAAAGCAAACGCCGGGCACTGGTGGCTCACACCTGTAATTCTAGCTACTCAGGAGGCTGAGATCTGAGGATCACGGTTCAAAGCCAGCCCAGGCAGGAAAGTCCGAGAGACTTTTATCTCCAATAAACCACTAGAAAACCGGAAGTGGCGCTGTGTCTCAAGTGGTAGAGCGCTCGCCTTGAGCTGAAGAGCTGAGGGACAGCGCCCAGGCCCAGAGTTCAAGCCCCATGGCCGACAAAAAAAAAAAAAAAAAAAGGAAAGCAAATCACAGCTCAAGGTGTACAATAATGTTGGTAGGCAATATAATCCTATGGGACCACCGTAGGAGGTGATACAAGTGGTCTATCACTGACCAAAATGGTGTAAGACACACTGACTCTACATATGAAAGATTGACAGCAGGATCTCAAAAGATATTTGCACACCAATATTCACAATAGCCAAGAAACAGTAGCAACCCAAATGTTCATCATCAGATCAATGCATAATAAAAGACACACAATGGAATGTCACTCCATATTCCTGTCAACATATTACATATGGTTAAATATTTTTGTTAAGTGAAGCCAATCATGAAGTGACAGAACTACTGAGCCGGCTCAACATATCTGACATGTTCAAAACCTAAACCAGTCAAATTCTTAAAAGAAATGAAAAAGGGAATTATTCAATACATAGTTTCAGTTTTACAGAATGAAAATGTTCTAAAGATCTGTTTCACAATAGTGTACATATACTTCTGTGGTTTTTACCACAATTTAAAAAAAATCATTGGGAATCCACATTCAGGTAACATCAGCAAGTGTTCTGAATAGAGGAGTCCAAGTTACAATTAGTACCCTGGGGGAGTGGGGAGAAGCTTATCCAATCAGACACCAGCAAAGCAAGCACAGTGACATACACGAGTTCAAACCTAATGCCCCCTCCCAAAAAAAGAACTCAGACCTTTTGATGTTTACTTTAAATTAAATCTTTAACATACTTTACTCGCGGATTTAGTAATGTGAAACTATCCACCAAAATTTATTCTTAACACAAACTACAAACTTCAAAAAGCACAGCCTTGGGCTGGGAAGGTGGCTCAGTGGTAGAGCGCTTGCCTTGCATGCCTGAGGCCCTGGGCTCGATTCCTCAGCACCACATAAGCAAAAAGAAAAAAGCCAGAAATGGTGCTGTGGCTCAAGTGGTAGAGCGCTAGCCTTGAGCTGAAGAGCTGAGGGACAGCACCCAGGCCCAGAGTTCAGGTCCCACGACTAGACCCCAAAAAAAAAAAAAAAAGCACAGCCTTTAATGGACTTTCTCTTAAATCTATTAAGTTCCCTAGGGTTAAAACCATTTGACATTTGCTCTATAGTGATCTTTTTTTTTTTTTAAAGTAAGCATACATGAACTGAAGAGGGATGCGGAAAAAAGCCCAAAACAGTTGTATAACAAACATTTGCCAATATTAAGCTAAAATATTCCAGAGCTGCCCTTAGGTCTACTAAAGTAGTAAAATCAATGAAAGGAATAGACACTAAAACAGATTTTAACTTTCATTCTGTCTCTAAAACAGCTTCCATGGCACTCAGAATAAAACAATCCTAAACATGGCTTCCCAATAGGCAGGCCCTAGTAAGATGTACCCTTCATCATTCTCAGTAATTACTCTCAGACATTACAAGGCTCCAATCACAGACTGTACTTCATAACTGCTGCACTGGCTAGGCTCTCCCATTTCAAGATATTAACATAGCTCCCAGTATTTGAAAATGTTTCCCTCTTCCTTATACTTTGCACAACTGGCTCTTCTTTCATATGTTTTCCATTCCAGTCTAATTCTGGCAAGCAGAAAGCATCACCAAGTCCAAAAAAAATTTATATGCAAGCCTTATGTTCTACTCAAATAAATGGCTGCAGTCTCATTCTCAATCTTTTGTCTTAAACTAATACTTAACATCTTAAAACATTCATCTTTTTCCTCCTTCCTTGACTAATATTTTTCCACCTTATCCTGTCTTGACGTACAGCCTTCTTCCATTCTCTACAGTCTCCCTTTCTGCAGTGGTTGGCTTTACTCATTCTGATGATGCCAGTAAGAACATTTTCGACCCAAGACTTCTAGGTGCTCCCACAACCTACTTATTTGATCACATTTACAACCGGCTCTACATCCTAACTGATGGATTCATTCTTATGGTCCCATGCTTCCTCATGTGCATCTTTGTAATCATCATTTCTTCTTTAAGAAAAAGCCATCTAACCCTTATACAAATATAAGCCTGTAATTACCTCTCTAATGTCACCAGTATGCAATTATCCTCCATTCATCTTCCCTTCACCAATCATTGTCATACAATGATACCAACATCAAGTCTCCCTAAAAATAGATTTAATAACTTACCCATCACCTATTCTGTCCTAGTGATATCATAAAATCCTTAATTTCCCTCATTTTTCCTACTTGACCCACTCTACTTTTCAGTTGCTTTCTTTTCTTCTGGACTGGAGGCTTCACAAATGTAGCAGGCCAAAATTAGGCAAGTTATAATTACTACTTATCCTCCAATAATATCCCATTGACACTTTACAGTCTAATACGCAATACTTCTCCAAGTTGCTTTCTAAATAGAGTTCTCAATCTTTTTAAGAATTTCTGTAACATTTAGATTGGCATTGTTCTATTATCTTTCTCTTCAAATACTTGTATAAAGGGTTTTCAACTTAACATGTCCACTTGTGTGTATAATAATGTTTTTCAATATTTTTATAGTTTTTAAATATGCATTGTTTTACGTATGGCAAACATGGACTTCTAAATGTTCACACTGCCCACTATTGTGTAAAAGGCTTTCATTTCTAACTTATTTGTGTATATAATTTTTTTTGGCCAGTCCTGGGGCTTGGACTCAAGTCACGAGCACTGTCCCTGAGCTTCTTTTTCCTCAAGGCTAGTAGCCATAGCACCATTTCCAGCTTTTTATGTGGTACTGAGGAATCATGCATGCTAGGCAAGCACCCTATCACTAAGCCACATTCTCAACCTGACTTATTTTTATATTTTAATCAATATTCTCAGTCAAGGATTCTAACACCCAATAAAAAGCTGTAAAGCAATATCAGATCAAAATTTAACATTCTTTTTTTTTTTTTTTTTAAATTTTATTTTATTTGAGAACATACTGTACAGAGGGGTTACAATTACATGGGCAGGATAATGCATACATTTCTTACCAAGCATTGCAGCCTCCTCCTTTGTTTACCCTTCACCTCCTTTCCCAGCCTCCCCCCTCCCCCCCACCCAATCATAAAAATTTAACATTCTTTAGTCGAGATAATAGTTCCACTGGATTTATAAGGAGATAATCAGCATTACCTGAAACATGTTATCATCCCTGCTGCTGCTGCTCTGCTTAGAAGATGCCAGAGCTCTCGAAGTCTCACCTGTCTTTTGCTTTTTTATAGGCTTTTCTGTAGTAACTTGCTTTTTCCTCTTTAACTTGAAAGAAAAAGCAAGAATGTGGTTAAAAATTACATTAACAAAAGACATTTCAGGTTCAAAAACTCAACTCTTTTGAAGATTTAGTCAAAAAACTACATTAAGGGGAAAAAATTAAATATAGACACAGGAAAGTTTCACTTAACCACACATCTAAGAATTTAAGCTTCATGTATATCTATAGGGTTCTCAAATTGTTGTCAGGATCCCCAAAATACTTCAGCTGTTAGAATAGTGTTAATCAGAAAGTCATATTGTAGATTACGTAAAATATTTTTGAAAGAAAAAGATACAGAGCTCATGCTTTTGAATACTTTTAGAAACCACAGCTTTACTAAAAGCTTAGTCAACTGCTGTATTTATTTGTGTTTTGTTTTTGTTAGGCATGGAGGAGCACACCTGTAATGCCAGCACTGGGGAGGATGAGGCAGAAAGGTTGTATGTTTGGGATGAAAGGCTACATTGCAAGTCCTTGTCTCGAAAAATTTTTAAAAAAGGTATTTATTAATTCCCTGCTTATTATGAAAGGATCTAAACTGGCTTAAGAAATATGATTAAGAAAGCTTAAGAGAGCTATTTTGTACCAGGCGATTAAATTCAATGTCTTCATCACCAAAAAAAAATGTTACTGAAAATGTATAATTTTAAGATGTGTATTTTAAGATGACTACTTAAAATCAGAAGAATTTTTTTTTTTTTTTTTTTTTTGGTCCGGTCGTGGGGCCTGAACTCTGGGCCTGGGCACTGTTCCTCAGCTCTTCAGCTCAAGGCTAGCGCTCTACCACTTAAGCCACAGCACCACTTCCGGTTTTTTTCTTTTTGCTTATGTGGTACTGGGGAATCAAACCCAGGGCCTCATGCATGCAAGGCAAGCGCTCTACCACTGAGCCACTCAGAAGAATATTTTAAAAGCAGCATTACTGTAAAAGATTTTTATATAGCCTCATTCTCAAAATGACCTAATAAAAATGACTACAGTTCTCAATTCAAACAGTAGAGGGCAATCATGAGTGGAAAAAATAAAAACTTGTGGCATTGAAACTTGAACCCAGGACCTTTCACATGCTAGCAAGCCTTCTACTATTTAGAACTACATCATCATCCAAAATTAGTATTTTAATTACTAAATTTAATGTATGAAACTAGGTAAAACATACAGAGAAGTAAAACGAAATAAAAAAACATGTAATGTAGCTGCTTGCAGGTTTAATAGTATTATTTAGGAAAAATAACAAAAAAATTAGACAAAGCAGCAATCAATTATTCTTTAAATCAAGATCTGTGGACTACTGCTTGCCTGGGACAAAAAAAAAAAAAAGAATCAAAATGTGTTTATTTAAATATGTTCAAATGTTACACCAATACATTATTTTTTCGATTAAGAGATTTCTTGAAATGCCGGATGTGGTAGTTCATGCCTAGCTATTCAGGAGGCTGAGAGCCCGAGCAGGAAAGTCTGTGAGACTCTTATCTCCAATAAACCACTCAGAAAACCAGAAGTGGTGTTGTGGCTCAAGTGGTAGAGGGCTAAGCCTTGAACTGAAGAGCTGAGGGACAGTGCCCAGGCCCAGAGTTAAAGACTCATGACCAACAAAAAATAAAAATAAAGAGATTTCTTGAGTATAGCTATACATGCTCTTTGAAGCCTTATTTCAACTTCCTGGTAATGTTTCAGTCTGTATTTACACTTTACTAGTTCACTTCCTCTAGAGTCTAGGATATCACTCACCCTGTTAGCTTACAGTGCTACAAGGGAAAAAAGAAAAAAAAAAAAAAAGATGAGTCTGCTACCTTTGAATACACTTTACATTTCTAAAGTTACTAGACACTTCTTACAAAGGAGATGTACCAACTATCTAATTAATTCTACTTCTAGGATATAAGTATTTACATATATATACACATAAATGTATATTGTGTATGTATTTCTGTATATACGGAAACTTGTGTGAGAGTTCCAGGTGGAAGAAGTCTTGACCACAAAGTGAGCTGCTCAGTTATGCTCCACTGCTGTGCTCAATTAGGTGGAATGCAGGGTCTACAGAGCAGTTATCATCTTATGCATAGTCTATTCTGTCAAAATGGATAATTTCATGTTACTTTGTCTGGATGCTGATTTAACTAAAATAAAGCGGAAATAAAAACTCAAATTTTAAATGCACAAAGACTAAAATTCAGTAATTTTTGTGGAAAAATTGTGAAGACAGTCAAATTTAACACTTGCACTCAAACTTCAGGTAATTTGGTCAAAACTTCAGGTAATTTGGTCAAACTACTACAAACAATACCTACAGATTAGGCAGACTGCTAAATATAATGACAAAAATTGTCTGAGGACCAATTACAATTCTAGAGCATACAGTCTAAGGAAGTGGGGTCCTTCAACTTTCCACAGTTCCTAAAGGTCTTCAACAGAAGACCTGCTTTTCTAGGCAAGTGGCACAGAAGCCACCTACAATTTCAGAAGCATGAAACTGGATTCTCAATTTTAAGATTAAGTTTCTGATCCAACAGATGCCCCTCAGTAGATGAATGGATCAAGAAAATGTGGTATATATACACAATGGAATTCTATGCCTCCATCAGAAAGAATGACATTGCCCCATTTGTTAGGAAATGGAAAGGCTTGGAAAAAATTATATTAAGTGAAGTAAGCCAGGCCCAAAGAAACATAGGTCCCATGGTTTCCCTTATTTGCAATATCTAGTATAGGTATGAGTCAAGCGGAAAAAGTCAGATAATGTGATGTTAGGAAAACGAGCCCTCAAATATGTACTTTAATGTTTTTGTTTCTTACATGCATGTGTTTCTAACGCATTTATAAGATTATTTCTTTGTTGCTTTGTATGTCCCTCCCCCACAGTGTAACCCCCGCTTTCACTATATTTGATGTTAGTATAACATGTGGAGGAGATGGGGACAAACAAGTCGTTTAAGGATTCAGGTGGACCTGTTGCAACAATGAGAAGTACAAAATGTCATGTCAAAACCAGCTTTACAATGTCCATGTGTGGGGGGGGTATGATTGGGTGGGGGGGAGGGGGGAGGCTGGGAAGGGAGGTGAAGGGTAAACAAAGGAGGAGGCTGCAATGCTTGGTAAGAAATGTATGCATTATCCTGCCCATGTAATTGTAACCCCTCTGTACAGTATGTTCTCAAAATAAAATAAAATTTAAAAAAAAAAAAAAGTTTCTGATCCAACTGTGGAGGCATCTGTGTTAATTCCAGACATGCTGGGAGCCTCTGGAATGATCAAGGAAGCTTCTCAAAACCTGACAGCCTGGCATACACATGGGAATGTTTAAAAAACAATTGTAGTAGGCCCTTTAATAGCCTTCAGAAAATAGACGTTGGCAATACTGCTGAGCTAAACAGAAAAAACGATTTGATTAGTAAAAAAAGTCACCTTTTTGTCAACTTCACTGTCAGAATCACTGCCAGAAGAGCTTGAAGAAACAAGTTCCTTTGATTTAGGCATTCTGGAAGAAAAATATATTACATAGCTTACACATTGTTATTTTATCTTCACCTTAACTCTCCCCCAATCAAATAATCAATGATGCTGTCATTTTAAGGTATTGAACACAGGTTTCATCACATCTAAGGTGGTAAGAAATAGACTATATTCTGAAACAGGAGAAAGAACTAAATGCCCCATATACATTCCTCCACTCTTTTTGATACTTATAGGGCTTAGGAGCAGGTGGGGAAAGTAGATTGCCAGGCAGCTGAAGACACTGTTCGAATCAGATTAAAAGTAAATTTTTCTCAGTACTGTTTTACATTTCTGGAATTAGATTTAAAGTAAACCACTCAGAATGGGCACCATCTTTCACATATGGGCAAAAGCTGTACCACAAACTGTGGTATCTAATTTGTTTTGTCATTAAATCTTTTTTTGTATACACTGGTTTTTGGATGACATCAAAATAAGCTCTAATTCAGCATTCACAAAGTTATCATAAATCACAAAATTTTACACTAATTTTCTACCCTAGAATATAATTAAAATTTGAAAAATGTTTATGGGAAGGGCAAACCCCAGGCCAGCATATACCTCAGTACTTTTCTGAAGTATTTTCTTAGTGCCTGAGTTATAAAACAGAGAGCAGAATATCTGAAAAGTCTAGACTCCAAATTTCAAGACATGTTGATACTTCAAGACTCATACAAGGTGACAGAAAGTAAATTACTAAAGTATCATTTGCTCTCTTCATCTTAAAAAAAATCCTAGATTCATTCATTTTTGTATACCTAAAAAACATAGGGCCTGCAGGGTGCAGGTGGACATACCTGCAATCCTACCTAATCATTGAGACTGAGAGCTGAGAATCACTGTTAAAAGACAGCCTGGGGTAGGCAAATCCATGAGACTCTCATCTCCAATTAACCACTCTTATCCAATTAACCACTAAAAGGCCAGAAGTGGAGCTGTGGCTCAAATGGTAGGGCACTAGCCTTGAGCAAAAGAGCTCAGAGGCAACATCTAGTCAGTCCCTGAGTTCGAGCTCTAAGGCTGACACACACACACAAAAAAAAAAACATAGCCCCTAAAAAACGTTAACACCCTCTGTAAATGTTGATCAAAGGAAAAAAAATAAGATTTCAATTTCTCCTTTAAAAACAACTAAAGGAACACCACCGATCTAGCTTTGGCCAAGGTATGGCAATGTTCCACAATAAGAAATCAAGGTTAAAGAAAGAAAAAAAAAAAAAGTGGGCCATTCCGGTCCTGACCGTTAAATTCAAAAAGCTCAAACTATGCCCAACCCGAACACGACCATTCTAACTGGTCATTTCACGACGATTAAGGGAATTCGGTGTAAATGTTCCCACGTTTCATACACTTTCCTCTGCTCCACTTTACAACCTATCCCCCGAAGTCGATTTAATTCAGCGTCCTTTGCTAGCTGCTACTCCCCCCCCCCCCAAGCTTTATTAAAAGGTCATTAACTTCAACTTGCAAGCAGCCAATGAACAACAACGTGCGGTAAGAACTACCGTTTATTACGAAAAGCTGCCTGGAGGCTTAAAACTCAAGTCCGGGAGTGCGCCGGGCGTGGGGAACGGAGGCCGGCTCCCCAACTTCTCACAAAAGACCTACTTGGCTCTGACTGAGCGAGGGCTAACGTTTCCCGAGGAGGTCGGAGCCGTTGCAGAAGGTGCACGGAGCTCAGCTACCGGGGGGGAGGGGGGGGGATCCTCAGCCTGCGGCACCGGAGAAGATTCTTGAAAAGCCGCTAGGGCTGCGGGCCCACGCCTCGCCCCGGCACGCGCGCGGGGGGCCCGCGACGCCAGCGGGGTCGCGCGGTGCCCGGACGCTCCGGGAAGCCGGGGGGGGGGGGGGGGCTGGCGGCGGCCCGGACGCGGGGAGACCCGCAGGCCGGAGGGGGCGTGGGGGGGGGGGGGCGGAGGCCGTGCGGGAAGAGGAGGAGGGACGGGCACCGAGCGCCATTTTCTCCTCTCGAAGCGTTTCCCCGGCCCAGCAAATCAACCACCGTCCCCTCCCCCCGCACACACGCCCGCCCCTCCCCACGGCCCTTCCCCCCCACCCCGGGCGCCCCCACCCCGGGCGCCCCCACCCCGGGCCCCCACCCCGGGCGCCCCCACCCCGGGCGCCCCCACCCCGAGGCCCGGGCGGGGGCGGAGGGAGGCCCCGCACCCGTCCCCGCCCGCCCGGGGCCGCCGCATTGTCCGGGGCCGCCCCGCCCGCCCGCCCGCAACCCTGTTCCCTGAGCCCCGAGCATGGCGGACGCGGGGTCGAGGACGGAGGAGGGGGCTCCGGGAGGGCGAGGGTGGAGGGGCTCCGCCATGGCTCGCGGCCGGAGCCAGCGCAGAGCGCCGAGGCCCGCGGACGGCCCGCGGCCCCGGCCGGGAGACTCGGCTCGGCGGGGAAGGGGCCCTCGGGCTGGGGCCCAGCCCCGCGGACTCACGCTCCGTTCCGGCACAGCGACAGGCTCGAGCTCGCTCGCTCCCGACTGACAGAGAACCGGAAGTGACGGCACCGGGGGAGACGGCCCGCCCCCTCCGGGCGGCTCACACGTGACGGGGCGTGGCCTCGCCGCGGCCACCCTTTTCAGGGCCTTAAAGGGACCGGCCCTCTTACTAAGTAAGTGGATGCGAGTGAAGGGAGATTCACCTGGGGCCTGAGGGTGAGGAACAGCACCGAGGTTTGCATTTCTTCGGTAGGTGTTTGTGCTGTTAAAGGGGCTACACTCAAAAAGATCCAAATGATAACCCATTTCCCAAGTAATGAACCTCCAGCCTCACCACTCCCTGTATCTTGCCTCTGGCTGCTGAAAATCAAAGGAAGCAAGTCTAAGTCCCAGGATTTGATACCAGAAAGATTTGATACCAGGAAGATGAAATGTCACCCCAGGCTGATGTATCTGGAGCTTGATTGACAAGCTGATGGTCTGTGGAGAAGTGATTGGATCTGAGGCCTTCCAGCTAATGAATGAACTGATCCATGGATGGATTCGTAACGGGATGGCTTATTGGGAGATGGTGAAGAGTCATCATTGTGACCTAGTTGGAGGAGGCAGGGCTCTAGTTGGAGGAGGGCATGTCTTTGAGGGCTACATTTCACCCCCTAATCCTTTTCAGGATCACCTTTCTCTGGGTCTTGTCCACCACTAGATGAACAGTCTCCTCCTCCACATATTTCAGACTCCATGCTCTGAGCTAGGACTATGGACTGAAACTGCTCAAACTGTGAACTAACAAATACATCTCCTCCCTCCCTTAAGTGTTATGTGTCAGATATTTTTATCACAGCCACACAAAGTTAAACATAGGAATTAATACAAGAAATTGTACAAGTAGGGATATAGCTAATAGTTTAATTGGATGTGTATTTGGTAAAGTCCTACAGCCAAGAATGAATACATTTTAATTACAAATACTTTTCAAGTGCATACCACACACTGTTGAGGCACTTTACATCTATTACTTATTCTGATGAGCGCTTTTCAAAGTAGGACTGATTATTCTCTCCATTTTATAGGATAAAGAAACTAACAGTTAAAATATAAAATTAATTAATAAGTGATTCAAACCTTCTACTACTGCCTGACTCACTGCTACCAACTGTGGGAGAAAGGGAAAGTTTAGCCCACTCCTACTTTACCCAGTATCAAGCTAGATTACCATTTTCAAAGAATGTAACACTTACCATATAATTCCTTGAATATGTAGTCCCAGATACAGGCAAAACTAATCTATCGGGACAGATCAAGCTGTCCTGGAGAAAGTCATGGGAACAAATGTAAGGAAGAAAAACTGCTTGGCACTGAAAATAATCTCACTCTGAGTAGTGGTGAGTGATACAGATGTAAGTTTTCATTTAAGGTTTGTGCTTTCCACAGTGCATAAGACATATGTGAATAAGAACACTTAAAGTATTACATTTGCCAGCTATACATGGTAGCCTGTAATCTCAGCAACTGGGAAAGCTGAAGGAAAATTATCATTAATTCAAGGCCAGCTTGAGCAACATAATAAGACCTCATCTCAAAATTTAAATTGTAACAAGATGAGATGTTCTATATAGCCAGTGTCAGCTTGATAACTTAATAGCTTAGAGTTGACACACCCCAAACAAGAAAACTTCCATAGGCATTATGGCCAAATCACACTAGAGGTGTGGCTCAAATGGTACACCTGACTAGTAAGGGCCTCCTCCACACCCCTCCCCCCACTCCCCCCCCCACCTCCCCAAGAAGAAGAAGAAATGAAAAAAGAAAAAAAAGATTAATGTTTCCTGGGAGTCACAGTGCCTGGAAGCATTGTGAGAGATCCCATGGCTCCCAATATCTAGTAGAACAGGACTCACAGACTAGGTAATGAAAGAATGACTAAGCTACCCAGGCCTTGACAGCCATGAATACAACATTAGTCAAAGTTCTCCTGAGGAGTAGGCTAATAGAATGTACATATAAAAGGTGTTTCAGTAAGCTAATTTACATGAGCAGAAGCTGGATAGTCCCACAGTGGCTGTCAGTAATGTGGAGAGCTGCTCCGTTCAAGAAGGTGAAAGCCTTGGAACAAGAGGGGCCAATGATGAGATCCAATGTGAGGACAGAGTCCTAGAACTCTCTAGAATTACTGGCCCAAGTCCACATATGAAGGCTGAAGAAATCAGAGTCGGAAGTCCACAGAGTTAAGTCCAACTCTGCTTTCACTGAATGTAGGGGGACAGAACCCAGCTATCCTCATTGGGGCAGCCATGGAATTTGTGCAGGCTCAAGGCAGCCATCAATAATAAGCATTTGCTGATGACAGGCCATGTCCAGGAGGCAGAGCAGCCTGAGTATCAAGAGTGCTCTATGGTAATTACCAGTCTTGAGGTCAATTGCAATCACTATAGTAGAAGACAGGAAATGTGCATTCTCAAGGCTGACCCCCCCAGAGAACATATGTAGTACAGAATCCCAAAGTGTGAAGAAAGTCAGCAGATAGAAAAATCCTAAAAGTAAATGACAGACTCCCATAAAAGTTCAGAATGGGAAGTGGTGCTGTGGCTCAAGTGGTAGAGCACTCACTTTGAGCTGAAAAGCTGAAGGATAGTGCCTAGAAGAGCTGAGGGATAGTGCCTAGGCCCAGAGTTCAAGCCCCACGACCGACAAAAAAAAAAAAAAAAAGTTTAGAATGTTCACAGAATTAAAATCCCTGTTCTCTGAAGCCAGCCTGGACACAAACATTTATGAGACTCTATCTCAACCAATACACAGTACAGTGGTGTGTACCTGCAGGAAAAATGAAACCCACACATAAAGCCAAATCCTACCTTGAAAATAACCAGCACAAAAATCTGGTGGTATGGCTCAAGTGGTAAGAGTGCCTGCCTAGTGAGTACAAGTCTCTAAATTCAATCCCTAGTACCATTCCCCAAGAAAACTACTTTTGTGCAAGATAAACTTCAAAGCAATAAACAAAACTGAGGACTTGGGAGGCAGGTTACAAGGTATGTAGATGTGCTAGGTATGGTAAATCTCAACATTCTTTAACAGATAACATCTTCTATAGAATTTATAATATGGGCAAAAGGGAAAAGTCGGGAGGATAAGGTGGAACAGAAAGACAAAGGGAAGAGGAAAAGATAAGGATAATTACAAAGAAGCAGGCCAGAGGTACCAGAGAAGACAGAGGAGAGGCAGTAGGTTGAAAAATGAGGGAGATTTGAATCTACATATATAGGAATCACCCTAGCCCTATGGTTACCAGCAGTTCAATACTTGTGGGAGAAGAGTGCTACAAATTGGATAGAATGGAACATGTGAAGGACAGAGTGTCAATCTGAAAAGACCATGTTTTCCCTCTGAGTCCCTTCTAGCATCACTTCATTTTTAAAAGATTAAGTGCAGACAAAACTGTGAATTAATCCTTTAAAATATATTTCATGGAAATTTTTAACTCTCATTTCCTACATAGGAAACAATGGAGGTTTCTTTTTTTTTTTTCCTATTTTCCCCATTATCCTGTTGTCTTAGTATAATAAATCTTTGTTAGAACATATATAAACTTTGAATTGTAATGATATAAAAGTTGCAATGAAAATAAACAGTAATTTTAAACAGTGTCTCTGGATCTTGTACAGTTCCAATCTGAAAAAATCAGGTTAGCATTCCAGGTAAAATAAACCAAGTACCCTTAAATTACTATGACATTTCCATCCCTTTCCCCTTGAATGAAACGAATGTTTTGATTCAAGTTCCCTGTTGTCTGAGGGACTCAGGCAATGAGCTGGCTATAGAGTTTGGATTTTAGTTCTCAGAGCCTCTGGAGATGATAATGGTTAAGGAGACACATGGTTTTAGAGAAAGGGAGATCTGCAGTAGTCGACTCTTTTTTTTCTTGGGTATGATATTCTGTGAAACTACTCACAAGTCCTTAATCCTAAGTGATGTCTACTAAATAAAAGTACATTTAATTCAAAGCATCAAAATAAATAAGAAGGACTTACTATTTTGAGCAAAACACATTGGCAGTTACCTTCAAATAACAAAAGGGAGGCATAATGCACAGGCATTTGTACAAGGAGGTGTGGGGAATGGCCTTTTAAATTTCTAGAAGGCATCTGCAGATGTCAAGGGATTCCCACTCATTAATCCAGGCCTTGGTCTGGAAGAAGTGGATAATACAAAAAGAGAGCTAAGTAAATGTGCCAAATTTTGGAAGGCTTGTAAGCACCTCAGAAAGGGAGGGAACAGGAATGAAAAAAATGATTGGGCTGAGGGGTTTAATTATGAAAATACCAAAGCTAGGGAAGATAGACCAAAGCTAGAGAAGATATCAGCCAGGAAGAAAGTAGCATTGTGCTCACATACTCCATCCAAAAGTTTAGCACCTGACTTGTTCAATAGCAGGTGCTTATTTTGAAATGTCATCCAATGTGGCTCTTGTTCCTAACACTTCCTGTTTTCTGGCACACCCCTCCATCCCACCCACCATTTTGTCGGTTACTGCATTCCACAAGGAGAAGGACATTGCCTTGATGGTAGAGGGGCCAGATACCTGACTTTGGGTTTTAAAGGATTAGGATTGCAGGCATCAATTATAGATTTAATAGAATATGTGACTAGTCAAAACCAGTTCTTTCTGCTCCCACCCCACCCACATGAGTTTTGAGACAGTGCAGGAAGAGTCAGAAGGTAAAGCAGATAAGACTCCTGCTACATGTTTTTCAAGAGTAGTTCTGCTCCCAGTGACCAGACTAGTCCCAGGGAAGAAAGGAGTCATCATTTCTACAGCGGGTTTGGGATATAGGGGAAAAGAGACCCCTCCCTCCCCTTAGTTCTTATATGGTCTCTGATTAAATCTAAGAGCCTAATTAATTATTAGCACTGATTCACGAGAAAAACATCAACTGTTTGTTAAATTCACATGTACATTGGGATCTTCACAAGACAATGAAGTCAGAAGAAATGAAAAAGCATGATGTTTTCATATATTTTTGTCCAAAAAAAAAGATAAATTAATTTGTTCAGGAAGGACAGATAGATGGACATCTAGGCTATGACAATAAATTCTAGGGATATTACTAAGAGTTACATGGATATAGAAACTCCTAGAAGATAAGAGTAACTTCAAAGAGCTTATTCAGGTTCATTGCAGCCTGAATTATTAGTCTATGGTGATCAAAGTTACTTTCAGGCCTAGAAATGTGAAAAAGAATCTCATGGCTTGCAGCATGTAGGGAAAAACGCAACAAATGGCTTTCTGAAGTTACAGCTCCTTAAGTGATTTCACCTTAAAGTCATGAACACATCAATTCAGCATGTGTTGAAAAGACATGTTCTTAATTCCTTCACGGATCTGAGGGCAAAGCAAATCATTCCATTGCTCTTTAGCTGGCCAGGCTCTTAGAGGTCCTCTGCACCCTGCAGGATGGAGGAGAGATGTTTGTGGGGTTATAGCAGTGATGGCAGAACCACAGCAGCCAACAGAGCTCAACAGGATGTCAACCTCTCCAGCCAAGAGTGGCAAAAGTCCAACTGAGAGCCAGAAGATCTGGATAGACCTCAAGGTCAGGAAAAGATCAAAGTCAGCTACAACCTTAGTATGAAATGGGAGAAGGACAGCACCCAAGCAAGATGAGCTCTTAAATGAAGGGCAGCATGGATGGGGGACCAGATCCTCCCACCTAACTTGATTATCTGACACCACAGCAGCCTGCCCCAGCTCTAAAGTAGGAGGTACTTACACTGCTTTTTGCTAAAAAGCACTGATGCCTTTCTTGAGACCACGAATTAACTAAAGGCAGTATAAAAGCTAAGCACCCCAGCCTCCCCTGGCAGTGGAGTCCTTTAATCTGAGCCCCTCTCCTGCAGTCAGTGTTCAGTCACCTTGGGTTCCAGCAAGTACAGGACTTACCGATAATAATAGTAATAATAAAAGAAGAAGAACAGCCAAAAAAAATCTAAAGACATACTTGTTCACTCTCCTCATGTAATGACAGCAATAACCTCTAAGAATTGCTCAGGAACCTGGAGAACAGAGACTGAGATAAAGATCAGCCAGGCCGCACCTGGGTCTGGGACTATTTAATCATGATAATCATTTCTCTCTCCCTGCCCCAGTTCTTTATCTGTTCAAACCTTTAGCTCATATCTATGCCTCCAAGACAGCTGAGGAGTGGTTGAAGTGTGTCTTCCCATAATATAATAGTGATGTATAATAAGTCTCCTTTCTCTGCCCTTCACCATGTCTCTCGATTTGGCTTAGAGAGATGAGTGAGCAGACCTGGCATGTGGGATCCAAGAAGTTTGAACTTAAGGCAAGAATTTTCTGGTTTTCTACAAGTTTTTACAAAGGAGAAATTGGAAAAGGGGAGAGATCATGAATTTTACTTGGAATTGACTAAAGTAAAACTGCTTCCAGTAGATGGAATGGTGATCACTAAGCACGGCTATAGAAAATTCAAGGAAGTCTCATTTCTTGAGAACTTCAGTTTGTAGCCTAAGAGTCATACCAGTAACAGATAGAAGAGGGAAAGCGTCAAGGGAGAGGAACCACAATGTATGCCAGGTATGCAGTGAAGGGAAAATTCAGCAGTCTCTGGCTTTAGTTTCCATGCTAAAATAAGAAAACAGATCAAGCACAGAATGACAAGAAGAGTGTAACTCAACTCCCTCCAGAAAATTTTGGGGAAACAGCAGAAATGCTGGAGGTCACACAGCCCACGAAGGGTAGTGCCAACCATTCTATTTGAAGGGACTAAAAGGGCATGGTAGCTCTGAATATCTGTGAGGTTGTGGGGATACCAAGGATGGGGGCATCTGAATGATCCATGCAGAAATGAAAACAAGTAGAAGGGAGCTTACTGAATCACTGTGTGATTCTAAAGAACTGGAAAGGGAGAGAATAGAAAGTAAGGGGTTGATATGCACTAAAGGTTTTTCTCAAATTTTCATTTGTTGAAAACCTAACCTCCAACAGGATGGTTTGAGGATATAGAGCCTTGAGAGGTGGTTAAGTCAGGAGGGTGAAATTTTCATGAATTGAATTACTGACCTTACAAAGAGAAGAGTCAATTTCCTTCCTATCTCTCTGTTCTCCATCAGAGAGATGGAGATATGGGTGAAGGGGGTAAAGGAGGGGAAGGAAGAGGAGGAGAAAAAATGATTAAAAACAAGAAGGGAAATTGTTGTCAGCAGCTGTAGGTAATTCTTAACAGGCAAAGTGGACAATTCAATAAGGCTTCAATGGGGGAAAGAAAGGACTGTTTTACGCCTCAACCGGGAGAGCTAGGACTCACTTCTTAAATTTTTTTCCACAAATAAGGTGCTACAGGCCTTTGCATTTCATCTACTCTCAGACATCACTTTCCTAGTGCTACATTAAAAAGTTAATATGTAATTCTGAAAGTTTAATGCTCCTCACTCAAGTAATTATAAATAAACGTGAATTATAGGGAAGGTCATATGCAATGAGTAACGAGTGTATTTAAGGAAGCTATTTGAATACAAACTGCTGAGCATTTCTCACCCCCTAAGGTAAATTTTCTGAACTTGGTAGTAGAGCTATTCTTAGACCCAGCTTTCATTAAAAATGCTGTGTCACCTTTGTAACAGCAAGTATTATACAGACCATTTTTAGAAGGTAAAGAGCATAAACTCCTCTTACCAGCTAGATCTGCCTTGTTCAATGTACTATAAAATAGTGTAATTAGTTTCAAGTAAGTGTGCCATAATTTCCACTTAACAGTGTTTTCTCCTTCCTGAGTCATCTTCTTGGCACTGTTTACTCATTACAGAGACTGTGACACTGGTCAAAACTCACTTTTCAAACTCTTCTCTAAGAATGCAGTCAGGGCTTGAAGCACTACCTGTTATATGAATCCAGTGACAAGAAATCTTTTGCTTTTGAGGTCATTTTTTTGTCCATAACAGTCAGGAAATTTTTCAAAGATTCATGATCAGTAATATGAACACTTAAGTCATATTTTTTAAAAAAAAAACATCATTTTAATATATCACTAATTAGCCCTAAGAACAATTTCAAATGAAGCAAGTATTGAGTGCAAATGTGGAATCACTGTTAGAATAAGTATGGAATCACCCAAGGACAAGACTGCAAAGGATAGCAGTCCATTTATGTACCTTGTACTTAGGTAAACTTTTTCAGAAGTGCTCAATATTAAACATGCACACTCTGTTGCAATATTTATGATAGTCACTGAAAACAATTTGAAAATTTAGTCCAAATATTCCCCTGTTGACACAGGGCCCAATGCTAGGAGAGCTGGTTGACCATTGTCTCCAGAAGGAAGCATAGCATGAACTGTGGCAACCAATGGACTGCACGCATTGACTAAACAGTGACCAATCAACACTGTCACGGTCTCCGTTGCAACTGGAACTGCATCTGACAACAGCCTCGCAAAGCTACTTGGCTAGAAACCATAGAGTTGAATGATGCCTGTGTTGACAAATTCAAATAGAATCCAGTTTGGCCCCATCTCCAGCAGTTCAAGGTCGCTATGCCAAATACCCAGCTCCAAACCATGAGAGAAACTAATAGCCCAGGGTCAACATTACAATGCCATTTTATAGCATAATGTACTTGTTTTTCACACCATCATATATCTTCAGTATACACATTTGTCAACTAGCACTTTAAGTTTTAAAATGTTTAACTATGATTAACTAACCAAGACAGGGGCACAGATTCTGATATCTCTGTTTTTAAAGGGGTCCACACCTTGTCCCTTGGTGACCTCTACTTTGCCAAGACCTAAACTTCAAGAATTAAATAACGGCGTTCTTTAATGGCAGTGCTGAGGCTATCATTGACTTTATCTCTTTGAACATGAAAAAAGTTGAAAAGCCATATAGAAGTTCATCTAAGTCAGGCTGTAACATAGCATCTAACTAGGAAGATACACATGTACACACGGAGAGCTCCAACAAGATGAAGAAACCATCATCGTCATTTGTGTCTCGTTTTTATCAAAAAGGTGAATTAATAATTGTCTTAATCTTACCTTTTTATTTATTCTCAAAAATATACTCCACTATGATCATTGTTGAGCAAATTCTACAATTCCTTTTTCTTATGCTCTGCTACTTTTTTCTTTTCTCCCTTGATTTTAACCCTGGCTCAACATTTGGCTTTAAAGAAACTTCTAGAGTCATCTTACCACATTAGATTCTGCTAAAATGTGACTTCTTTCTTACCTGGAAAATCCATCCATTAATAAACATATTGCATACCTACTGATATTCACTGGACTTAACACTGGGAACAAGGAAATCTGGTAAGGACTTAGCATCATCATAGAGAACACTTACTAGAAGGCAAGCATATACTTGGGTAATTGAGTATTCATATCAACCTGGAAAGAGAGAAGTAGTCTTATCCCATTATATAACAATAATAATATAAAACCTGCAGCCAGATGATCAAAAGGAATTACATTAAGTTAGCAGGTTAAGTCCAACAAAAAGTTACATTCAAGTGTTAATCTCCAGCATCTCTGATTGTGACCACTTTTGAAAACAGGGTCTTTGCAGATGTACTCACATTAAGATTTGGTTACAGAGACACAGAGAAGGTCGTGTGAGGACAGAAGCCGAAATTGAGATGATTGTCTTGGAGCCAAGGGATACCAAGATTGTTGGCAGCCACAGCAGGGTAGGAAGAGGCAAGGAATAGTTCTCCTACCAAGGATCCAGAGGAACATGGCCCTGCCAGCATCCTGATTTTGTACTTCTGGCCTCCAGGACTCTTGTTTATGTCCACTTCTTACATTAGTTTTAGGACACTAACATACTGATGTGCCACGCCCAGTAAGTGACCGGGCTAGAGTTTGAATCCTGGAGTTTGCTTCCCAAATATCAAGCATTGCCCAAAAAACATGTTAGCAAGAAGTATTTTGTTGTCACCTGATTTCTGATCTATTCAAGATGGCACCAGATTTTATGAGCCAAGTAGAAGTGATAAACTGGCTGAATTCAAGCTAAGAAAAGATGCCCAAACTCAGCATTATCCAATCTCTCAGAGATGTGGTACATGCAAACGGTATTAAGAACTGAAAGGTGGGGTGAGAATTGAAAGTAAGGCTAAAGAGCTGGATCTAGAACTCAACAGCGCTCTGACAATACTCCTAGGGCTAGGGCAAGTCACTTTATATCTCTGCCTCAAATTCTTGCTACCATCAGAGGTTAGGCTAAATATTCCTACTGGACAACCCACTATACATCTGCCACAAACTGTTTTTTCCATTTATTTCCATTTATCTTTCGCTTTGTCTTTATCAGGACATTTTATTTCTCATTTTTAAAAACATGTTACCACTGGATTTGGTGATACCTTCACTTAAATGTCTAAAATCTGTTCATTTTGAGTCATCGGGAAATAAAGAATGGAAACATTTCAATGCAATGCACAGAATTTCTTGCTCCTTCTGAACTGATAGCAGCTTAACACTTTTTAATGAAGAACCTAAGCCAGCTAGGTTCTACCCCTGTAGCCACAGCAGGTGCAAAAGAGAACTGTGCTTTTTTCGAAAACAAGAGCAATGAACCGTCCCCAAAGCAAGTATAGAATAGCAACAGAGCCTTTTGAAACCATCAAGCGTGCAAAACTAACATCAATACTGAGTTAGTTTGTTTTCCAGGATTACCTTTTTTTAAGAATGTAAAATAGGCAAAAATGCATCTGTTTCTACAGCTGTGACAAAACAGAATCAAGCGTGGCCCCCAGTGACACATCCTGTCCAAGATGACAGGTGTGGGAAATACACATTCTTAGCAGAACTCGGCTATTTTCACTCTGACTTAACCTTCTACGAGTGTAACCCAAAGAGGGCTATCTATAAAAAGTTCTGAAATTAAGAGATTATTACAACAGAGGAGCTTTCAAGACACACACACACACACACACACACACACACACACACACACACACACAGGCTCAGCATCTCCTCGTTTAGCTGCATTAAGCTGCCTTGACTGCCAAAATAGGGAAGGGGAAGATATCTATGAGTATGTGGAGCCTGAAGCAGCTGTTTCCAGTCTTCTTGAATTCTGTCCCAGTTGTGGACCACATAATCAATCAAAGAGCTTCCTTCTACCATAGAAACAGGATGACCAAAATAATTACCAGCAACATTATTGTTGTTCTCAAGTTTTGTCTTTTATTCTCCTGGTGTGTGAGAATCTGATTCCTAGAGCCTAACAGTGGGTGTCTGTGGAATGTGGGGGCTGGAGGTGCTGTTTATATGTGTGGTTATCCCAATTGTTGTTGAATAAACAATTGGAGATGCCAATAAAGTTTATAAATACCAAGTGCTGAGGCAGCCTTTTGAAACAAAGATTATTAATTTAAAATGTGTGACTACAAATGATTATGAGGTTTCTTTTCATGATGATGAAAATGTTCCAGAATCCATAGCCATGACATACAACTTTGTGAATATTCCAAAATCACCAAATTGTATATTTAACAGAGGGGACTTTATGATATATAAATTGAATTTATTTTTTTAAAAGATATTAAAGCTGGCTATATCTGCCAAAGCGTTTTTACTAGGTTCTGGGAATCCATCCATCCATCCATCCATCCATACATCCATACATACATACATATATACATACTTTTGAATCACCCTGTGTCCCACCTTGGCTGTCTTTCACACATATTCTCTATTCCCTCACTGTAGCCTCCTTAGATGAAGAGAACATCGGGACCTAATTTTAAAACTGAGGCTCTTTTCTCAAAGTCACACATGTAAAATTAAGTTGAAAATTGTTTACAGGCAGTTTTTATATTCAAATGTCATCAATTTTTAAAAGTTTAGTCTATGATCCCACTTCTGGGCATTTACCCAAATGATCACAAACAAAACCATACTAAAGCTACCAGCACAACAATGTTTATTGCAGCATTATTTACCATAGCTAAGATATGGAACCAACCCACATGCCCCTCAATAGATGAATGGATCAAGAAAATGTGGTATATATACACACAATGGAATTCTATGCCTCCATCAGAAAGAATGACATTGCCCCATTTGTTAGGAAATGGAAAGACTTGGAAAAAATTATATTACGTGAAGTAAGCCAGGCCCAAAGAAACATAGGTCCCATGGTTTCCCTTATTTGCAATAACTAGTATATGTCTGAGACAAGCAGAAAAGGTCAAATAAGTTGATGTTAGGTGAAATGAACCCCAAGATAAGTATTCAAATGTTTTTTCTTTCATGCAATTGTTTCTAATATATTTATAAGATGATTTCTTTGTTGCTTTGTATGTCTCTCCCCCACGATATAACCCCTGCTTTCACTGTATTTGATGTTGGTATAATTTGTGGAGGGGAAGGGAAAAAACAAATCGTTTAAATAGGGATACAGGTGGACCCATTGCAACAATGAGATATACAAGTCGTTATGTTGAAAAACAAACTTTACAACTTCGGGGGGGAGGGGGGAGGAAAGTGGGGGGTGGGGGGGGGAGATGGGAAGGGATAGGAAGGGGAAACAAAGGAGAAGGCAACAATGCTTGATAAGAAATGTACTCATTATCTTGCCCATGTAATTGTAACTTCTCTGTATGGTATTTTCACAATAAAAAAAAAAAGTTTAGTCTATGAAGTTTATCTGCCCACATTCTTACAGAACACACCAGAAAACTACTGAATTCAGATCATGTGGCAAAGAACCCTAAAAAGGCTCATAAATGATAACATAGACCAGAAAGGACTGCATAGGAGCAAGGTGAACTTCTATTGTATGAAGCTAAAAGAATTTGTGTTATATTTGCTACAACAACTAACACCACTTACTCTGTCTGTTGAACTCAGGGTATTCACTCTTAATGCTGGTAATGAAAGTCTTTTCAAGGACTTTAAAATCTAGTGATAGATTTATATATATGTGTGTGTGTGTTTGTGCATGTGGTGTGTGTACATGTGTACTGGAACACTAGATTGAAAAATAGAAATGGATAGGTCCTCCACAAGTAGAATAAATGATGGATCACAGGCTTAACATACCCATGAATATAGAAAACAATGGTTTAACCAAGTAAGGGCTTATTCTACTCACCAAACAAGAAGACTTGTAACAGGCATGGCTGCATTAGGAACCCCAAATACATCTACTTTTCTTCCACCATCCTTACTTAGCACATGCCATTCTGAGAAGAAGGGTAAGTTGAGGAACAGGTGTGTGCCAGGCAAATCAACCCCCTTTGGAAGAACTGTCTCTGAAGTCCATCCTACTTGGTAAGAACTGTATTAGTAGTGGTGGTTTATAGCTTCAAGAGAGACTATTAAATGCATTCAATTTTAAACTGGTCATATTTATAATCCTTTTCAAAATCATAGGGCTATTGATAATGGAAAATGAAGACTGAACATTACAATGGTGACTGATATGGTGCTTCATACAGAAAGACAGATCAAAAACCTGGGTAGCTGGGGCTGGGAAGGTGGCTCAGTGGTAGAGTGCTTGCCTCGCATTCATGACATCCTGGGTTCAATTCCTCAGTACCACATAAGCAGAAAAAAAATGGAAGTGGTGCTGTGGCTCAAGTGGTAGCGCTAGCCTTGTGCTGAAGAGCTGAGGGATAGCGCCCAGGCCCAGAGTTCAGGCCCCACGACCAATAACAACAAAAAAAAACTGGATAGACAAATATAGGCAAATATCTCATGTAGTCCATAGAAATATATGCACAACTTAACACATTGTCACAAACTTGGTGGTTTAAAAACAACATGAAATCATTTTCTTAAAGATTACTGGGCTGGACTATTGTCAAGAGGGCTGCCTCCTCCTTGGAACCTCCAGGAGAGAATCCATTGCCATAACTTTTTCAGCTTTGGAAGTTCTTACACTCAGGACCCCTTTATTTAATTATTCCAACCTTGTGTTTCTATGTCACTTCTTTTGCTGTAGTTCAATTTCCTTCTGCTTCCCTCTTGCAAAGATACTTGTGATTCACCCATGTTCATTGCCTCAATAGAAGAGTGGATCCAAAAGATATGGTAGCTATACACAAAGGAATTTTTACACAGCCATTTGAAAGAATAAAATAATGTCATTTGCAGGGAAATGGATGGAACTAGAGCAACTCATGTTAAGTGAGGTAAGCCAAGCTCAGAGAAACAAATGGCACATGCTCTTTCTGATATATAAATCAGATCTAAAATGCACTGGGATATGATAAATTATACAGGATTCTAGATACTCACATAGTGAGATCAAAAGAGAAACACAAAGATGCAATGCCTAAGTGCTTCTTCATATTTATATAAAATAATATACATAGTGAAACTAACTCGAAGGTACGGAAACAAGAGACCTCTTTTTCTCCCCCTTTATTTCAGTTTTCAGTTTTTAATGATTCTGTCTTCTTTACCTTATGTACAGTGTATTCAAATGTACATCTTCAGAAGGATTGGGAGTAGGGTACAGAACTTGAGGGGAAAAGGGTGAAAAAATGCAACAGTAGAGTTCACTGGACACAGATGAAAGTGAACTATACAACTCATGGGTGGAGATGGGAGGGAGGGGCTGGGAGAGTTTGAGGGCACAGAAGACATTATATAAAAAGAAATGTACTCATTACCTGACTCATGTATTTAAAATCCCTCTGTACATCACCTTTATAATAACAATAAAGTTCATAAATAATAAATAAAGATACTTGTGATTACATTTACAGGCCCTTACAGATAGTTCAAGAAAATTTTCTCCTCTTAAATTTTTAACCTAATTATACATGTAAAGTTCCTTTTGCTATAGAGAGTAGAATAACTTTGGTGCTTATCAAAGAATAACTTTGGAGCTTTTCCCTCAAACTACTGCAAATAATAAGCTAGGAAATCATACATGTAAGAAAAAAGAAGCAAGCTCCGTGAATAAGGAGCAAACTAGGAGTAAGAGATAGGCCTGGATAATCAAAAAGAAAAATGCAAACCTTTTGGAAATGAAAATATAGTACAGAATAGAATCACAGGGAATACATAAAATAATCCTAAACCAGGCACGGGGGACTCACACCTGTAATCCTAGCTACTCAAGAGGCTGAGATCTGAGGATCACAGTTCAAAGCCAGCTGGGGCAGGAAAGTCTGTGAGTCTCTTATCTTCAATAAACCACCAGAAAACCAGAAGTGGCACTGTGGTTCGCCTTGAGCTGAAGAGCTGAGGGACAGGCCCAGTGTTCAAGCCCATGACCCACAAAATAATAATAATAACAATAATAATAATCCTAGACTCTGAGACAGAACTGAGGAAAGAATTTGAGACCAAGAGACCTCCTTAAATTTCATCTCCAAAGCTTGACAAAGGAAGAAGTGACTGCTAAGCATTTTGCCACTCCTAAGCCCTTTACAATGGCAAAAGGAAGTTCTGGCCCCCCAAGAAAGTTTAGAGGTTCAAGACCATAACTCAGACAAAGCCCCTGAAGCACTCCTGAATGCCCATACTAACCCTGAACTTGCAGCACCCTGAGAATGAATACCTGTCTACTCCTCAAATTTTGTGTTGTGGGTACCTTCCTTTCTCTCATCCTACACTTAGCTCTGGGGAATTTACAAATAAGCTTCACTTGCTTGGCTTTTAGGAATACACAGAGTCCTGACCAATATGAGGAAGAACATTTTTAGCTGCCTAATTTATCAGCCTTTGTATTAGAACCCCTCACAGACTGGTTTCTTTGTCTATTTGTTTAGGTAGTGAGATTTGAACTCAGTGTCCTGTATTTGCTAGGCAGGCACTCTACCACATAAGCCAGGTTTCCAGCCATGATTTTTGCATCTAGACAATTTTTATGAAGCAGGACATCCCCTTCACCAGGAGTCCTCAAAGGCTGGATGAATCCTGCACTTTGTATTAGGGTATCTCTTCAGACATCAAAGTTCACTTGCCTTAAAAAGATGTTAAAGAAGACCCCCAATACGGTGACTCCTCTGCATCAGTAGTAGGGGTCCACTGAGTCTCTGTGAGGACAATGGAGGCACCTACAAGGCCTGACTCCTCCCTCACGCCCCAGCAGGACGTGCATGACCCATATGCTAGTGTGACAGCAAAACAAAACAAAGAGTAAAAATCATAAAGTAAAGATTAAAGCTATCAATGTCCAAGCAGGAGGGTATGATTTTACAAACATCAGCTTCTGCTAATGAGGCTGAGACCAAGGGTGAGGAAGCCCAAATACAGGAGAGAAAAAAAAAGAGCTGTCTGATAACTACACTTTAAATTTATGTTCTGTAAGAGGAGAACAAGAAGGAACTAGTTGAAGGATGGCTGACTTGCTCGTGGGTAGAGTTCCTTAATCCACAGTAACATTTTGGGTCCAATAATTCTTTGCTATGGGGACCTCTGCTATGGAAGCTTAGAAGCATCCTTGGTGTGTACCCACTGGATGCCAGGCCTCCCTTTCCCAGTGGTAGCAACAAAAGCATGTCTCCAAATATCCCTGCACACGGGAGGATGGGAGAATGGTCCCTGACTGGGAACCATAGCTTCAAGAATTGTCTAAGATTTAGCTGACAACTTTTCTATCTCAAAATTCTATGAACTCTGTGTGGGAAGAAAGGCAATAGTATTTCTTAAGAATAGAGCCAGGTGCTGGTGGTTCACACCTAGCTACTCAGGAACCTGAGAGCTGGATTGCAGTTCAAAGTCAGCCTAGGCAGGAAAGTCTGTGAAACTCTTATCTCCAATTAACCACCTAAAAGTCACAGTGTTGCTGTGGCTCAAAGTGGTAGAATGTTAGTCTTGAGCAAAAAATAGCTCAGGAACAGTGCCCAGGCCCTGAGTACAAAAACAAAAGAAAAAGGATCAACAAAAACAAAAGAAAAAGGATCAACAAAAACAAAAGAAAAAGAAATATCACAAATATCAGTTACTCTAGAATAATATCCAAATATATAGTACAATTGTAATTTTTTTCTTTCTCTTTTTTTTTTTTTTGCAAGGTTTAAACTTGTATTTGTTTGGTTTGTATTTGTTTGGTTGCTTGCTTGGCTGTCACTTACCACATACATCTAGCTCTCCTTGCTGATTCTTTTGGAGATGGAGCCTCTCGGGTTTTCTGCTTCTTCTTAAGATTCTCTAGATCTCAGCTTCCTGAGTAGCTAGGATCAAAGACCTGAACCACCAGCCCCAGGCTACAACTGTATATTTATTTGTTGTATGGAAGCTCTGATTCTGTGGGAAATGGGGACGTACAAGAGGTTGCTATGCTTCTTGTAGTGGCTTCCAAAACCCCAAATGCCTCTCCAGATGTTTCTCACTCTATTCTTGTCTGAGAACAATCTTAATTAGTTATAACTGACAGTCATACTCTAAAAGTTACAACTCAGGGCTGGGCGTTAGCGGCTCATGCCTGTAATCCTTGCTACTCAGGAGGCTGAGATCTGAGGATAACAGTTCAAAGCAAGTCCAGGAAGGAAAGTCCATGAGATTCTTATCTCCAATAGACCACCAGAAAACTGGAAGTGGTACTGTGGCTCAAGTGGCTCAAGTGGTAGAGCACTCGCTTTAAGCTGAAGAGCTCAGGGACAGCACCCAGGCCCAGAGTTCAAGCCCTATGACGGACCAAAAAAAAAAAAAGTTATAACTCAGAATTTTGATGATGATTATCAAATAGGTGACAATTTTCAAACAGCTTACATGGATACATGAATCAGAAAGGCCATCTCTATGAGCTTATAAAATATATACACATATCCATTTCATACAGCAACCCAACCAGAGTTCTTTTTCTCTAGGTACCAAAAACAGTAGTAGAATGGGTGTTGGGATATCTCAAGAGCACTGACACAGGATGCTCATCACCAGGTGGGCGTGATTGCTGCCATTTCTTTGGCATGTGGCATCCGTGACAGTCACGTCATACTATGTCTTTACCCTGTCACTAGAAGGGAAGCACACAGTGCCAGGCCCAGGCTTGCCAGCCATGCCCCTCCTCCAGCTCTTCCCTGCCCTTCTGGATCTGCCTGCAGCTGCTGCTTCCCAGCTCTCTACTCTAGTCACATCCATTTTTCATTGCTTCAAGCTGGGCCTCTGAGCCGCCATAAAGCCGCTCCCGCACCCCCTGTACAGCTGGCTCAGGGATTAGCTCCATTAGAACAGAGATGAACCATTAATTCCCAAAGCACGCCATTGTTTCCTTGACTGTCTCCCCATGAACAAGTCTGTGGTTGTGGGGACAGGCTGCTGTTTTGCAGATTCCCCACAAGAATGAGAAAAGCAAACAGCAGCAGCAGGAAAAATAGACGGAAAGCTGCAATGAAGAAAGACAGCACCATTCAAAAAAAAAAAAAAGGCTTTATAAGGGCAGGCTGCTGTACAGATTCCTGGTACTGTTAAATAGGGCTGTCAGTGTGCTTTGTGCATTGTATTTCCTTCTAGGCCTCTCATTGGTTTTTCCCGCAGTCTTGTCCTCATGACACTTGGGCCTGAGGACTAAACCTCCCCCATCACCAGCTGTAAATATCCATCCCCGACACCAAACTGAAGGGAGTGTACGGGCCACACATATTTGGGCTTTGAGGTAATTGTATCTTGTATTAATTTGGGGTTCTTCAAAGAAATAGAACCAATAAGGTATAAAGGAAAAAAAGGAGAGGAAGCAGAGGAAAGCGAGAGAAGAACTGGAGAGGAAGGAGGAGAGAGGTAGGGAGGAGAATTTTAAGCAATTGGACCATGTCGTTGTGAGTATTGCTTAAGTCTAAAATTTGTGGGGTAGGCCATAGCAGGCTAGAGACCCAAAGAAAAGCATATGCTTCTCAAGCCTGCAAGGCTGTTCCTCAAAAGACTTCAATTTTCTCTCCAAAGTCTTCAACCAACCAGACGAGGCCCACCCTCCTTTGGAGGGTGATATGCTTTACTGAAAGTATACTGATTTCATTGTTAATCACAGCTAAAAGTTAGCTTTACAGTAACACTTATACTGGTCTTTAAACAAGCTGGCACTTATAGTCAGCTAACACCGTTGTCCTACAAATCTAATCAAATAGGACTAAATCTGAAGCAGGGCTGAAATCCAGGCAACTTCCTGGAGAAGTCTGATTGTATGGACTTGAAGAATTGATGTATAATGAAAGGTCTGCCTTCTGTATATCATCTCTCCACTACCATCTTGTTCAAACCTATTAAATGGTAGATGAGGACATCTGGCCAACATCTTGGCCTAGCAAGGAGAAACTAGATGCAAAGGAGACACCATTTGTCTCAGAAGAGATTCCTGCAGGAAACATATCATCTTGCCTGTGTCCCTCCCTGGCCTCTTCGACTTCCTCAGGTTTCTATAAACTTCTCATTACCCTAAAATAATTTTTTCTTTAAAAAAAAATCACCTTCCAAACATATAACTTAATAGGGGCAATCAATATAGAGCACAGACCAGTATTTTAAAACCCTTATGCTCTTGGGGACCGAGCAGCAAGAGCCTTCTTCAACTGAGATACTTCTCCACTGCATAAAGTTCTTCACACTCATCCTTCATTGTCCTGGACTTCACTCATCAAGTTTGAGATGAAAGCCCAAGAAGGCAGCAGCAGTCAGCCAGCCAGCCAGTCACACACGAGCAGACTTTGTCTGCTGCTGAGCTCGAACACTGGCAGGCATTGACCACCGCTGAGCTGCTACATGGGTACAACCCCAGCGGCCTTGCACAGATGTCAAGCCAGCAACAAGAAATCCATATCACTATTTTGAATATACAGCTTCTACTGGAGCACCTCATCTCTTTTCCAAATGATTGCTGCGCCTGTACAAGCCCCTCCTACATGGGTGCTTGCTGCTGTTGGCCCCACTTCATAGTCAGGTGAATTTAGTGAATTTAGTGGACTTACGTCAGGAATATTCTGGAAGGGTCCTGTGTTGGCCCAAATAGCCTAGATAAGAAAGCACAGGGCAATGGAAAGATTGCTTGACTGAGCACATTTGTCACAAATATAGATTAAGAACTTTGTCCCAATTTCTTTGTAAAATGAGAAAGCAAGATTTTCAGAGCTTTAGAGCTGTCTGACCCTGTTACTTCACTGCATGTAGATTCTAACTGAAGAAGGCCCTACCCAACCCATAGCCAAACTGATCAACCTCTTAGGAGACAGTACTTTGCATTCCTATCATTTATTCTTCTCTCCATGGTGTGACACAAAAGAGATGCAAAGAAATTAAAGACAATATTCATGCCTCAAAGAACTTGAAATCATTTCCCTAGTTTGGGAAATGATTGATTCAGTTAGGATGAATCTGGCTACAAGTAATAGAATTCCTTGCCCATGATAGCTTAAGCATTGTTAACTCTTTATTTATTTGTAATAGAAAGAAATCTGGACATTTTGGAAAAACAAAAGCTATGGAGACAGTTTATTTTTTGTTGTTGTTGTTGTTGTTGTTGTTTTTTTGGGTCCGGTCATGGGTCCTGACTCTGGACTTGGGCACTGTCCCTCAGCTCTTCAGCTCAAGGCTAGCGCTCTACCACTTGAGCCACAGCGCCACTTCCAGCTTTTTTCTTTTTGCTTATGTGGTGCTGAGGAATCGAACCCAGGGCCTCAGGCATGCAAGGCAAGCGCTCTACCACTGAGCTGCCTTCCCAGCCCCTGGAGACAGTTTATTTTTATAATGTCAGCTTTTACAGAGCAGAGAGAGATTAGTAGTTGGAGCACAGAATATTTTCAGGGCAGTGAAACTATTCCACATGACTCTAGAATGGTGAACATGTATCTTTATACATTAACCCAAATCCATACAGTGGACAACAGTAAGAGTGACCCTAATGTGACCTACGGACTTTGGGTGGCTGTGATCTTTCAGTGCTGTTCGTTGACTGTAGTAAATGTACTCTGGAGAGGAGGTTGATCACGTACAGAGCAGAAATTACAGACCCTCTCTGTGCCCTTCCAGTTTGCCTTGAATGTAAAAGTCCTCTAAGTTTGGATTTGTTTTTTGTTTTATGGTTTTGTTTCATTTTAAAGCCTGAAAACTGGCAGTTCCAAGACTGGCTTAAGGTCCAGCAATCTCATCAAGGCCAAGTCTGGCTTGAACTTAAGGCCTGGTTACTGTCCCTTAGCTTTTTTGCTCAAAAGTGGCACTCTACCATTTGTAAAACAAAGCAAAAGTAGAGCCACAGCTCCATTTACGGCTTTTTTTTTTTTTTTAATTGGAATAAGAATCTCCTAGACTTGCCTGCCCAAAACAGGCTTCGAAATGCAGTCCTCAGATCTCAGCTTCCTGAGCCCCAAGCCTACTTTTAAGTCTTCCAGTTTCTTCTTTGGCTTGTCACCTAATGGTTACACAATGACTGCCACAAGTCCAAGCATCATTCTCTTCACACTAGTGCCTCATGAAGGAGAGTAGAAGACACGGGAAGAAAAGCTTTTTACTTGAGAGGTCAGGGAAAACACTCAGGAGAAAGGGAGTTTCTGCCAGATGTACAGCAGACTCCCACCTTTATCTTATCTATGGGATTGAGGCCATACTCCCTACCCAAGACTAATCCTGCTGCCAGGAAAGGGGGTTCTCACTATAATTTATCTCTGGTTGTCTTTGCAAAAGCTGACCAAAGAAGGGAGAAAATAGCTCACAGGGTAGAAAAAAATTTTTTTCAGATATTCATATATTCACAGGAAGAATATATATTTCTTTTCTATATATGGCCAAAAGTAAGTTCAGTTATTTATATATACACAGGGAAGATGTCTACATTTATATACAATTTCACAACATATAATCAAAAGACAATTTAAGAGAGTCTTACTTGGGAAGAAAAGGTAACTTTTATACCCTTCACAGTTGTTAATTGGAGCACCTATATCAAAAGACAAATTAACACTAATAATAAACAAATTAAGATCGTTTTTAAAATTTATATAGAATTATAATATAAATTGTGTAATATAATGAAATTATAATAATTGACTATAAATGAAATTGAAAATAAATTATACAATAATTTTATAATTTATAGTTGTAAATAAATTGATAGCTTATTTAGTTTAATTTATTTATAGTTATAAATTATAAATAAATATAACAATTTTCATGATATATCATAAAAAATTAAAAGTTAATTAACATGTTCAGTATATACCTCACAGAAGAAGCCTCAATGCAAAGCACCTCAAAGCAGTGGCTTTGAACTATAATTTCCACAGCTTCTTTAACAAAGAACAGTGAATTGGTGGGGAGAATGAGAGCAAAAGGAAAGAGGTTTTAAGCTTTAAAGAGGGGGAATTGTGGGAAGGTTAACTGATGGAGTGCGGTCTGTCTGCAGGTTCCTCTGGGCAGATAAGAGTCTAGAGCTCTGTCCTGAGAAGAATTTATGTCCTGTCTTTAGGCAGAAACAGAGAACAGAGATTTGGGTTTTTTTTAATTTTGCTGTTTCTTAATGGCCTTTGGTGCAATTTTTTTAAATGTCAATGAGGCATGTTCTAAAGTGACATAGTCCAGCTTCCTTCAACTTGCATGAGCACTTTATTGAGCAAGAAGCAAACTATTTTCCAACAAGGAGATTTCCAAGATCAAATGTGGTAGGAAGAGTCCTCTAGTGAAAATGTCAACAGGTATACAAAGTAAAAAAGTCAAAGTCGATACTATGATTCTCACTGGTAATTGTATACTATTTTTTTTTCCTTTTAGGGCTACCTCCACATAGACATTGCCAGAACTGCACTGCACAAGAGGAATCCCAGTGGCAGAATTCCTTGCTTACTTGTTGTTAGGGACAAACCCCTACCCCTTTCCAGGACACTCTCTCTCTCTCTCTCTCTCTCTCTCTCTCTCTCTCTCTCACACACACACACACACACACACACACACACACTTTTTTTTTTTTTAACTCTTCACAGTTGTTAATTGCAGTACTTAAAAGACAATTTTATATCTAACATTTTTCACCTCAGTGATCCACGGGTAAATGAAACTGGAAAGCACAACTTAAATTAGAGAGAGCTTCCTGTATAAGGGTAAAATAAGACAAGACCAGAACTACCAAGAGCATCTTGCAAGTGCTCTCCCCACCCCCCCACCCTTGCCCTTGTATTTATCTCTATGACATTGGGTAAGGCAGAAGCTGGTGGCCTGAAGGCCATTTTCCCTCCCCCGTAAATACTAGCAGTGGAGAAGATGGAAATATCTAGGTGAATTGAATTCTCCATCACTTCCACTTACAAACAAATCCTGTTCTAGCTCTAAAAAGTAGGGTGAAAATGGTACAGATGACTACTGCCTCAAACAGGAACCCCACAACCTTGGTCCTTACCTCAGGAGCCCAGGCCCAGCTACATCAGCTCCGCAGAATGGGGCTAATCAAGCAGGCCTCACGAAGAGACACAGCAGGGCTTTCAACTCTGCCCTGAACACATTTGGAAAAGGCTACTTTCATTCTCCGAAGAAAGGAAAATAATCATACCTACTTTATGACTGTGAGAAGGACTGAATGAGGAAAACACTATACACACATAGCACGGTGCACCTAGTACATGACAATGACTTAATCAATGTTGCGATTAACCTTCCTAAACAGACTCTAGGACTGGAGTGAAGACCACGTCTAGTATCTCATTGACATCCGCCTTTGCTCACAGCCTCCCCCTCCCTGCCCACCTGGCACAATGTATCTGATGTGAATGAGCAGTAAATGAGTGCTCTCTCACACTCATTAAGATAGTTACTCTCCAACAAGCAAACAAAAACAAACCAGAAAATAACAGCCAGGAATCCTTGTACACTGATGAGAGGAAAGTGGAGCT
Organism: Dipodomys spectabilis; assembly: GCF_019054845.1. NCBI lineage: Eukaryota > Metazoa > Chordata > Mammalia > Rodentia > Heteromyidae > Dipodomys > Dipodomys spectabilis. The sequence continues at coordinate 3,174,099 of NW_024870815.1, read as the reverse complement.
ACTATGGAGCTACTATAGATGGTGCCCCATCAGAAAACATTCTTAACCTAGGCATGTCTGGTGACTTACATCTGTGATCCTAGCTACTCAGGATATGAAGGTTACAGTTTGAAGCCAGCCCAGGCCAAAAAAAAAAAAAATGCTATCTCTAATTCACCAGCAAAAAGCTGGGAGTAGAGATGTGGCTCAAATGGTAGAGCACCAACCTTGAGTGGAAAAGCCAAGCAAGAAAGCAAGGCCTTGAGTTCAAACCCCAGTACTAAGATAGACAGAGAGAGAGAGAGAGAGAGAGAGAGAGAGAGAAAGGAACATGTTTTAAAAAAAACTGGTAGCCAAGGGCTTCAAGTAGGAAATTGTAGTGAGTCTATGTCTCAGTCCCAGGAGCCTTTGAGATTTGCTGGCAAATAGCCTGCCATGGGTTGCTAGAAGCCCCAGGCTTCGGCGTTAGACCAGAGGACTCCCATCTCTCAGGAGCCCCTGGGTTTCTAACCATGGGACCTCTTTAGGGTACTAGGACTTGAGGCTATATATATTCTTAGATCAGCCCTAGAGGGAATCCAGTTTACAACTTACCATTGTAATGATGTAATTACCCACTACTCAGGGATAATGTGCAAAAACAACCATGGGACACTATAAACAAACAGCTGGGTGCAAGCTTCGCCGCCAAATGCTAGAGGCAAACTTGAAAAAATAATTTTTCAATAACTTTTCGCAACCTGCCACAGTCATTCCAATTCCAGAGCCTATGAGGCAGCTCAGAGGCGACCATGACACATTCTGTGAAGCAGCCTATTGGCAGGCCACCCACAGGAGAAAACCAGATGCGAGGAAGAGCCAGGACGTGGAGCTGCAATCCACTGGCAGGCATTTCGAGCCATCAAGAGTCCAAACTTTTCATGCTTAAAAACACCTTCTGTTCCCCATAACACCTTCTCATGTGGCATGGAATTACAAACTGCTTCTCCTGAAAATACCTTTCTTATCCATCCAATAACAAGCCTGTATGACTTCATCAAGTTCTGTGCTTCAATCACAGCCTCTGTGCTTCTTTGCTGGGGGCAACAGACAAGGCCTGTCTAGTCTCCAACACCACTACCAGCCCTGTACAAAGACCTGGTGTCTTTGGTTTTTTGTTTCCTTTCTTTTCTTTTTCTTTCTTTCTTCCTTTTTTTTTCTGGTCGTAGGGCTTGAATTCAGGGCCTAGGTGCTGTTCCTGAGCTCTTTTTCTCAAGGCTAGCATTCTACCACTTTAAGCAATAATACCATTTCTGGTTTTCTGGGGGTTAACTGGAGATAAGAGTCTTCAAACCATGATCCTCAGATCTCAGCCTCCTGAGTTGCTGGGATGACAGGCAGGGCCACCAGCACCCAGCCTGGTATCATCTTCCTAACACCCCCAATTGGGCTTTTAGAACTGCATGTTTGGTTGAAAAGCAGCGAAAGGAATTGAGGTAGACCCAGAAAAAAGTGACTATAGCAAGCAGCATTTTGTTTGTTGCCTCACGCTCTTGGTCTGGGAAGTATTGCCATGGGCTAGGGGCAGCTGTGGTTGCCTTCCCTGGCTTCGGGCATCTCCCTCTAAGCCCCGTCAGGGGCCAGCTACTGTATAGTCAGCAGCCTTTCCCCAGGTCCTGCTGACCTCACTTCCAACCATCACACTGTGAAAACTATCAATACCAAGATGGAGTCATTATCAAACTCAAACAAAGGAGAGGAGGAGGCTAAAAGGTGAGGGCCCTACGCACACAGAGCTAAGATAAGAACAATTACAAAGACTCACAGAGGCGCTCTTACGCACGTACACATATGCCTATAATCAGAACCTTTGCAGAGGGCTTTCCATGCTGCACCTTGCTATGTGAGTCACTAGGACAGCTAGCTAGATGCACAAAACGACTAGTCCGATACTAGTGGTATCATGAACTGACGTCAATGCCCCAAATGAGCCCCTATAATCAACGTTCTCTTTAGCTCAAAATAACCAGCAGACACTCCCATTTTACCTTTAAAAACCCTTGGCTGCCTCCCTGAGTGGTCCATGGTTACCGTAGCATGTGTATGGTGCATTGTAGCACCATACTACTCATCATTAAGCTCATTCTTTTGGAGAGCCACTCTCTGTTATTTAGGTCAACAAGAGCTTTCTGTGAAAAAGGTGGTTCACCATGTCTCAGGAACACATGGAGTCTTTTTCCTTGTCCTGTACTTTGTTTGTTTGTGTACCAGTTCTGGGGTTTAAATTCAGGGTATGAGCTTTGTCCCTGAGCTTCGTTTGCTCAAGGCTACATGCTACCACTTGAGCCACAGCTCCTCCTGGCTTTCTTGGTAATTTATTAGATTTAAGAGAATCACCAACTTTAAATCATGATCCTCAGATCTCAGCTTTGTAAGTAGCTAGGATTACAGGTGTGAGCCACTATGCCTGGGCTCTAGTTCTGTACTTTAGATCTGCTTTCTTACTATTAACTCATGGCTATTAAATCCACTCTGATTTAAATGTCAGAAGTTCTTCAGGATGGAGAAAAGAATTTTATTGCTTTTCTAGTCTCTCTCTCTTTTTCTCTCTATCTCTTTTTCTTTCTCTTCAAGGAGTTGAATAACAAGGACTTAGAATGTAATATTTGCTTTTCCCTCTACCTATAGAAAGGGTCTCTATCTATAGAAAGTTCTTTAATATTATTTTTTGGAGGGGTCCGGTCGTGGGGCCTGAACACTTTCCCTCAGCTCTTCAGCTCAAGGCTAGCACTCTACCACTTGAGCCACAGCACCACTTCCAGCTTTTTTATTTCTGCTTATGTGGTGCTGAGGAATCAAACCCAGCGCCTCATGCATGCAAGGCAAGCGCTCTACCACTGAGCCATCTTCCCAGCCCCATATAGAAAGTTCTTATAGCCTGTGTTCTTCCAAAGTTAAAAAGATAGTGTAGGAACTGTTATGGAGTGTAGAAGATGATAATGATGAAACCAAGATAAAATGGCCCTGAACTCATTTCGGCTTGCTAGTTCAATTTTTACATGTCCTTTTCCCCCAGGAGGAAGGAAAACTTTTATCACCTTAACAAATCGAAATCTAGAGAAATTCAATTATTTTTCCACAGTAGACCCCCTGAACAGAACAAGGCTAGGTCATGGGCATAGAAATGCCCCCTTAGGCGGGTAGTGGAGGCACCAGCAGAGGGCAGGTAAGAGGGAAGCAGGCAGGGGGAGTCTGCATGGCCACTAGACTGAGCAAATCTAGCAACCTCCAGCCCTGGTGTAAGCAAACCTTTGGCACCAGGAACTTGAGATGTCTCGTGGCAGCCACCCATGTATGGAAAGAATGGAATAGTGACTCTGGCACTTTGCTAACCCAGGTGTGGCCTTACCACAAGCAACCGCAGCACTTGAGCATGCATTCCACACAGCACCTCAGCTCCCATCGCCCTGCTTAACAAAACCGCTGCATCTGTTGGCTGCACAGCAACAACATGCCGTGAGCCAGCTGGAGAACAGGCACAGCTCAGTACTAAAACCTGGTGATAATCCAGCTGAGGCTGGGGCTAAGCAGATCTCAGGCTTTAGTGTTCCTGGGTACTGGTGGCTAACTACTCAGGAGGCTGAGCTCTGAGGATCGAGGTTTGAAGCTAGCACCAGGCAGAAAAGTCCATGATACTCTTATCTCCTATTAACCACCAGAAAACTAGAAGAGGTGCTGTGGCCATAGAGCACTAGCTTGGAGTGAAAAAGAGCTCAGGGATAGCACCCAGGCCCTGAGTGCAAGCCCTATAACCAAAAATCAATCAATCAATCAATCAATCAGTGCCTGGAAAGATTTTGATTCAATGTTGGGTGAGACCTAGGAATCTATAGTTTTAGCAAGCATACAGGTCCTTCTGATTCCATAACAATTTCCAGCTCATTCAACTGTGGCCAGATGATATAAGGTTCCTGTGTATGTAGGTAGGTATGGAAGAGTATTTTAAATTCTTGACTAATTGTTTTCATTTGTTGTCTCATTGTTCCTTTCCTACACATAGGCCACCTTGGATGTTGCATGAATTCCTAAACAGCAAGCAAGTTCCCAGTAGGTGTGCCTACTTGACCTTGGACTTCTCACCCTACAGAACTCTAAGAAATAAATCATTTTGAGACTGGATCTTGCTGTGTAATCCAGGCTGGCCTTGAATTTATGATCCTCCTGCCCTAACCTCCCGAGGGGAAGGATTACAGGTGTGTCTTACAGCAACTGGCTCTTCCTTTATACATCATCCAGTGTTTGGCATCTTGTTATAGTAACAGAAAGGCAGATACTTTGTTCATTTCTACTCCTTTTACCTTCTAAAAGATGAAGGTTGAGGCTGGGAATGTGGTACTCAAGAGTACTTGAGGGGCTGGGAAGTTGGCTCAGTGGTAGAGCGCTTGCCTTACATGCATGAGGCCCTGAGTTCAATTCCTCAGCACCACATAAGCAGAAAAAAGCCAGAAGTGGCGCTGTGGCTCAAGTGGTAGGGTGCTAGCCTTGAGCTGAAGAGCTGAGGGACAGCGCGCAGGCCCAGATTTCAGCCCTCACAACCGACCAAAAAAAAAAAAAAAAAAGAGTACTTGACAGCCATACATGAGGCCCAGGGTTGGATTCCTTGGAACCACATAAACAATAAATAAATAAAATTAATTAAAAGAATGTTTTAAAGATCCAGTTCAACTTGCCTAAAGATTTAGGATCTCTGCAATTCAAAAAAAAAGGACTAATTCCTATGAAAAAAATGAAAAATGTGCCCTGAAATTAGTTATGGAATATTAAGTGATTGTGAGTTAGAGAGTTTCTGCAAGAGGCAGCGGCACCCCCTCCTTTCTGAAATGAGCCCCCAAACCCAGCAATGATATGCCAAGGATAAGAGAAAATCCCAGCCGGGCGCTGGTGGCTCACACCTGTAATCCTAGCTACTCAGGAGGCTGAGATCTGAGGATCACGGTTCAAAGCCAGCCCGGGCAGGAAAGACTGTGAGACTCCTATCTCCAATAAACCACCAGAAAACCGGAAGTGGCACTGAGGCTCAAGTGGTAGAGCGCTCGCCTTGAGCTGAAGAGCTGAAGGACAGCGCCCAGGCCCAGAGTTCAAGCCCCACGACCGACCAAAAAAAAAAAAAGAGAAAATCCCATACACTTTCTCCAGTCTACTTTTTCTGTGCAGGAACTCTTCCTACTTGGGCCAAAAAAAATATCAGAAGCCTGGCTTTGTACCACTCCTCATCCTCACACCCGCCATGAACCTCCACGGCAGACTGCCCTGCACTCCCTGCACTCCTCATCCTCACCTGCCACGAACCTCCATGGCAGACTGCCCTGCACTCCCTGCGGACAGCAGGAGGATCCTATTTCCTCCGCAAACAAGGAAGAAGTAGAACAAACTGTCTAAGAGTGGGTGTGGTGTTTATGTGACTGGAATTACAGCCAGTACCTCTGCCTGCCCCTACTTCCTCTTCCCTTTCTTCTTCCCTGTTCTGATTATAATATTAGTATGACCTCCACCACACTGCAAAGGGACAGACACCTGTATGGAGTCAATGATTCCAAGGTAGTTGCCTTCTGACATGTGGACAGAGTGAGAGAGAGAAAAAAAAAGATGGAAAATAACAACTGCCAGCCTTGCACCACGATAGCTCATTTCCTGCTTTCTCACTTCCCAAAGCTTGAAAGCCATTAGGTTCCAGCAATCATCAGTGGGCATCACCCCAAAATCTCACATCTGTATCACTGGAAACCAGGGATGATGGTTTGCTCCAGCCATCCCAGATGGCTGGGAAAGATAAATGGCTCAGGAAAGATAAATAGGAGGATCACAGTTAAAGCTTATCCCCAAAATAACAAAAGCCAAAAAAAGAAAAAAAAAAAGGTTGAAGGTAGTGTTCAGAGCTATTAAGTAAAAGACACTGAGTACAAACTCCAATATTGCCACACATAAAGAAGAAAGGAGGGAAGGAAGCAGGAAGGAAGGAAGGAAGGAGGGAGGGAGGGAGGGAGGGAGGGAGAGAGGAAGAAACTAGGGAGGGAGGGAAGGAGGGAGGGAAGAAGGGAGGGAGGGAAGAAAAAAGAAAACCTTGACTGGTATTCTAATCCCTGGAACCTTTTAATTTTAACTTCATATGGCAAAGGGACATTGCAGCCGTGACAAAGTTGAGGAGGAAGAGACTATCCTGAATTACCTTGGTGGACCCTGAAGGATCTCAATATGTAGTGGCCTCAAACTTTTTTTTTTTTGGGTCCAGTTGTGGGGCCTGAGCTCTGGGCTTGGGCGCTGTCCCTCAGCTCTTCAGCTCAAGGCTAGCGCTCTACCACTTGAGCCACAGAGCCACTTCCGGCTTTTTTCTTTTTGCTTATGTGGTGCTGAGGAATCGAACCCAGGGCCTCATGCATGCAAGGCAAACGCTCTACCACTGAGCCACCTTCCCAGCCCCTGGCCTAAAACGTCTGATCTTCCTGCATAGCCAGGATTGTAAACCTGGGCCACAGGCACCGGCAGCAATTCCTTGAAATTGTCACAAAGGTATGTCTTCCTGCTCTACTATTCCCATGATGTGGCCCTCATGTTCATGACCCGAGATGACTTGCCACCAGTCCAAATGAAGGCAGCCTCAGGAAAGAGGGCAAGGCTGGAGAACAAGATGCACACACAAAGCTGCTCTTCCACTTGGTGCAGTGGTCAGAATTGGGTCATTGGCCCATATCTGCTTCTCAAGGAAGCTAGAAGTCCTTATTCCAATATGCTCAATTAGAAACTTCAGAAATGGAAAACAAGTGGTCTCTGCTTCAGTTCTGTTTCACGAAAGATTCAATACGCATTAAGATCACAATTTGGGAGGGTTCAGCATCTCAGCACAGCAGCCTAATAGTCAAACTTATTCCAGACTTGCACCTGCTCTGCTGCCGCAGGTTAAGATTCCTTTCTCTTGTCTTTGTAGTAACAGAACCTGCAATGTATGGGGGAAAAAAAATACAAATTATAATGCCCTCCCCCCTAGTGCACCTAGTGTACCTCCTTGGAACATTTAGCACTTGGGAGAGGCATTTTGAAACAGCATCTTGCTCAAGAAGGAAGCAAAAGTATACTGCTTTAGAGATGGATGCCATTGTTCTGGGGGGTTTACAAGGCTGCTGACTTTCTTTCTTCAGTGATTTATGCTGACACCACTCCCCACCCCCAGCCCACCCCCACCCCACATCAAATCTTAGTAAAGAAGCTAAACCCATCTTGTGGCTGCACTCAGTGATTTTAGATTCTCACTGCAGGTAAATCACTCAGCAGAGCAGAAGCCATTTTCAATAACAGCCTGGAGCTCACAGTGCTCTCTGGGCTCAGAGGGAAGGCCAGTTGCCATGGTACTGCTTTAAATTGTGCCTGTGCTAAAATACCTTGTCATGCTGTCACATGCTGCTCCCCATCTCCTCTTCCTGTGTGTTGAGTGATAACTCATGCTCCCTGTGAGAGTTCAGTCCACCAAATAGCAAATTCACAAGGGTTCCTCACCCCGACCTAGTTTATCTGTAAGGTACTAGGGTTGGAAAAAACCTTGAGCTAAGAAATAAGAGGCCTGGATTCTGTTGATTTCTACCATTCTCCACTCTGTGTCTGTAGGCAAATGCTGTAAGCTCTTTGCTTTGGACTCCTGGTCAGCATAAGGAAAAAAGAGTAGACAGCCTTCCAGGTCTCTTCCTGATGTAAGGTCTCTGATCCCTGTGTACAGGTTTACCAGCAGCAGAAGCTCTGCAGGGAACCAACACCAGAGTGTGAATGAAGCAACTCCTGTCAGCCTGCATGGCTGCTGACTGCTTCTGAAACTCCCCTCCAGCACCTACGGGCTGTGAGGGATTGGCTTTGTGTTCATTCCCTGGCACGATGCCACTTGCCAAGAGGTGCCTGCCAGTGGGCTCAGGGGACCGAATACAGCTTGAGTTGAGTCATTATTTGCCTTGGAAATACTTTCTTCTCACGATAGCTCTTGGTTTCATGCTTACAGTTTTAGTCTCAAAGATAGCTCTACCCCTGAAGATGGCCTTTAGCCTTGTTTTACAGAATAGCAATCCATGGAGCAGAGAGAGCTGGGGGAAAAAAGTAGCTCTAATATTTACCATCCAGCATGCAGTGGGTTCTCACTGACCAGAGTACAAATGAGATTCTCTTCCTAGTCTGCTTACATCACCCAGATCCCCGGTAGTCACAAGCTGGCTGCAGGCACTGGGTTCCCACCTTCAAATTCTCCTTCCCACACACCTCAATTATTTTTCTGAATTCCCAGCTGAGGTTGCATGAATAGCCACAAAACAAACAACAGCCTAGAAACAAAGGTGGCAAGAGCACTAAGGTTCTTGGCAAAAAAAAAAAAACAAGACACACACACACACACACACACACGTTACACAGTCATAGGGAAAAAAGGAAAACCTTGGGCCTTGCTAAGAATCATCTTGGCCACGAGGATAGTGCCTGACTTCACAGAGATGAAACATTGGCTATCTCTTGAGAGATGGATGCTGATCAAATAATGATGGTTTACCCCTGGGACATGATGAAGCCGATATCTAGTACCTCACTCTCCAGGTGACAGACCCTCCACAGACAACCTCCAAGGGTTGCTCTTGTTCACTCATTCTGTGTGTGTGTGTGTGTGTGTGTGTGTGTGTGTGTGTGTGTGTGTGTGTGTGTGCCAGAATTGGGGCTTGAACTCAGGGCTTGGACACTGTCCCTTACTTTTATCACTCAAGGCTGAAGCTCTACCACTTGATCCACAGCTCCACTTCTGGCTTTTTGGTCGAGATAAGAGTCTCTCAGATTTGTCTGCCTGGGCTGACAGTTCTCAGCCTCCTGAATAGCTAGGATTGCAGGTGTGAATCATGAGAGCCTAGGCTCATTCTGTTTTGTTAAATGATCAAAACTTACCATTAAGGCAAAAAAAGATAACTGCACTCCATTCAATATCATATTAGAGCATTGTATAACAGGCTCTCTGCAGTGTACTTTCTCCAGATAATGTACCTTTAGTTGACTTGTTAATTATTGTTATTTGAATCCAGATTCTACCAACTTACCTGATAATTTGTAGATAGAAATGATTCCCATTCAATACACAAGACAAACCAAAGGTTACAAATTATTACCCTGTAGGACAGTAACCAGTTTTGTTTGTTTGTTTTTGCTTTTTGGGTTTTTTCAGGTTTGTTTTTAATCTATCTAACTTATTTCAGCATGCCTTCAATGCCTCAATATAAATGTCTGTTCCTTGAATTCTCCTTGCTGGTTCTATCTTGCTGGTTGATTCTTTAAATGATTTAAATATATTTTGAAGCCAGGCACCAGTGGCTCATGCCTAAAATCTTAACCTCTCAGGAGGCTGAGGTCTGAGGATCATGGTTGAAAGCTAGCCTGAGCAGGAAAGTCCATGAGACTCTTATCTTTCTAATTAACTAGCAAGAAGCTGAAAGTAGAGATGTGGCTTGAATGGCAAGAGAGTTAACCGTGAGCAGAGAAAGCTAAGGGACAGAAGTTCAAGCCCCATAACTGACACAAAATAAATAAATAGATAAACATTTTGACACCTGCTTACCACATATTCTATGAGAACTATGTTTTTAACTCCATGAATTTAACAACTACTTAATGAGCAATTATTACAGATATCTTAGTTCATTCAGGCTGCTATAGCAACATACCAATAAGTGGGAGACCAATAAGTGATAAGCAAAGCACTGCGCTAGGAATGGGGCATGCCACAGAGACAAAGATGCGCAAGGCCTCTGCCCTCGTGGAACAAGCAAATTAGAGGAGCAGAAGTTGTGACCATCTGACAGATTATGGTATATTTCTCAAAAATAAACACTTAATATTGGTACAATAATTGACTAAACTCAGATTATTCAGATTCCTGCAGCTTTTCTACTGTATTATTTTTTTCTGTTCCTAGTGCAATCTAGGGTACCTTATAACATTATTTACCATGTCCCTTCCTCTCCTCCAGTCTGTGACCGTTTCTTAGTCTTTCTTTGTTTTTTCTTCATCTTGGACACTCGTAAAGTGTGCTGAATTTTTTTGTAGGAAGTCTTTCAGTCTTGGTTTAACAGATGTGTTCTCTAATGTTGTGTCAAGTTATGGATTTAGGTGAAGAAAGCAGAGGTGATATGGCAGGCATCTCTCTCTCTCCCTTCTCTGTCTCTCTCCCTTCTCTGTCTCTCTGTCTCTCTGTCTCTCTCTCTCTCTCTCTCTCTCTCTCTCTCTCTCTCTCTCTCTCCCCTCCCTCTTCTTTTACTGTCTTTCTCTCCCTAAAAAGCTATTATGTGTTTTTTTTTTTTAGCACAATTACAACTTAATACTTTGGCTCAGCATTGTCTTGTTACATTCTGGGGAGGAGGGTTTCTGTGATTTTTTTCAGAAAAAGAGGAAAGTGTATACAAACCAAGGTGAGGGAGAAGGATTTCATGCTGTTCCTGAGAGGAGGGAAAACATGATAAGTGAGGAATTCAAGAGGCTAGCTCTGGTTTTTTAAAAATGCTGATAACACACATATCAAATGGGACACAGTGTCCAGAAAAATCTTAATGAGCTAGGCTTTTGCTGAGACTTTAACTTTTTCTCTGACAATTTAAGTAGTGTGGAACTCTATTGTGGGATTGTTTTTCTTCATCAATAGACAAGGATCTGGTCATGCATGATGATATTTGAATTTAGTCTAAGACCAATGGAAAGGAGACAAAGGATTTTAGGCTAGAAACAGGTATTCCAAGCTGCAGAAACAGCATATAGAGCTGGATGTAGTGGCCCCTGCCTGTCATCCCAACTAGTTAGGAGGCTGAGGCTAAAAGAGGAGGAAGAGCTACAGAGGAAGGCCTTGTCCCTCTGAAGAAGGGAAAGGATTTTAAAAGGGGAGTGGAGAGTGATAGATTCACTGTTTATTTGTGTGGAGACATGACAACCCCCCCTCACCTGTACAACTAATATTTCTTAATTTTTTAAAAAGAGAAAGGACTAAAGAACAAAATGAAGGAAAGAAGGGAGAGAAGGAAGTAGAGACGGAGGAAAGAATCAAGGAGACTTTGATATAACTGAGTAGTCGGATTGCTTGGAGGGTACAGTGAGCAATGGGAAATAGTGGGAAATGAGGTTAGAAGTAAATCCAGGGTCAGAGCAGGAGAGGCCCTATATGTGGTTATGGCCTTGGGCTCTCGTAAGTGATACATAGGTCTACAGATATCTGACTTTATTGTATTCGCTCACAGGGCTGGGGGTTGAACCCAGGGCCTTGTTCATGCTGGTCCAACACTCTACCAAAGAGTCACATGCCCAGTCCTTAAAGGGAATTAGGCATGACTTTATTCTGAATCTTGGTCCAAAGCCCCATCCTATCCATTTATCTTGCAAGATGACATTACTAATTTTAAGGGCTCACTGGGTAGATGAGTAGTTAGGTAGGACACTGCAAGTTCATCACTAGCACAAAAGATGTGCCTCATCACTTAGTCAGTGTGTTAGCAAATGTGTCATGGAGAAGCACAGTATTGCTACTGATCCAGCCATTGCCAATATTTAATTTATGTTGTTGAAAGGAATTGTTGTCAGACATCCTCACTTAGTCTATTAGTGTAGCTACTATTTCTGTCTCTGACTCTGTCTCTCTGACTCTTGTCTCTTCTCGCTTTTGCTCTCTCCTGTTCTAGGGTTTGAATTCAGAGTCTTTTTTTTTTTTTTTTGTCAGTCATGGGGCTTGAACTCTGGGCCTGAGCACTGTCCCTCAGCTCTTCAGTTCAAGGCGAGCACTCTGCCGCTTGAGCCACAGCGCCACTTCCAGTTTTCAAGTGGTTTATTGGAGATAAGAGTCTCTCGGACTTTCCTGCCTGGGCTGGCTTTGAACCACAGTCCTCAGATCTCAGCCTCCTGAGTAGCTAGGATTACAGGTGTGAGCTACCAGCGCCCGGCTGAATTCAGAGTCTTATGATTAATAGGCTAGTGAGCTAACACTTGAATCTCACCTCTAGGCTCTTTAGATTTTCCTCCTTTATAGCTGCATGGGCACTGCCTAAGAATTAAAAGTTGGTTCTATTTCAAACCTTTTTCTCACCTTATATTCTTTCTAAGTAATTTGATCTTGCCTGATATATACCAAATCTATTTCATCCAAATTGCCATTTGAGTTCCACACTGTACTTCCAACTGCTTTTACCTGACACAGACAAATATAAAACAAAATGCCATCTTCTCTCATAATAAAACCTGCTCTTCCTTTTGCATTCCTTAACTTGGTTATTAGGACAATCAGGTACCTAGTTCTCCAAACTGGGAAGTTTAGTTTAAATGAGTAAAAAAAAATCATTTTTGCTTCCCGTATCTCATCTGCTACCAAAACACTTTACACCTTCATCATCTCTCATCTCTGTCTCAGTCTCTCTTTCTCTTTCTCTTTCTTACACACACACACACACACACACACACACACACTCATCTCAATTATTATTCCTTCATATCATTTAGCACTTGCTGGAATTATTTACTAGTGTAACTTCTTTTTTTGGGGGGGGGTCCGGTTGTGGGGCCTGAACTCTGGGCCTAGGCGCTGTCCCTCAGCTCTTCAGCTCAAGGCTAGCGCTCTACCACTTGAGCCACAGCGCCACTTCTGGCTTTTTCTTTTTGCTTATGTGGTGCTGAGGAATCGAACCCAGGGCCTTGAGCATGCAAGGCAAGCGCTCTACCACTGAGCCACCTTCCCAGCCCCAACTAGTGTAACTTCTATGTAGAACAGCAGCAGGTAGGTACCCCATGAGGTTTAGCCCTTAACCCTGTATGAAACGTAATTTGTCACCCCCAAGAAAACAAAAATATTCTCTGATTTGTTCTCAACCATAAGAAAAAAAATGAATTCTAGGGATTAGTGTGTTGTTTAGTCCCACGATAACCAGAGCTTTTACTCTGGGCAAACTTCAGGCGCTTGCTTCCGCCTGCTTGTTCTGCTTAAGATAGAGTCCACAGGAGGCAAGCCTCACTATCCTCAGCCAGCGCTTTCCTCACCCCAGCCCATGCTGTCTCCTGACTACTCTAGCTTGGAGTTTGTCTGAACATAGGAAACGATTCTAGATGATATTTCTCACTTAGTTGTACCTATCAGAAAGTTCTCAGTTCCTCATCCTTGGCAGGGATGGGCGTGGCCTCCATTTAATTAGTCACCAACTCAAGCTCCCCCTAGCATGAGGCAGCCATTTCTATAAAGGATCTTCTGGATTCCACCTACTACAAGCAGTCTTCTTGGCAGGATATCTTTTTAAATGGTTCCTGATTGGCACCTAGAAATCTCATTTTACATCTGGTCCCAGGAAATAAGCATCTTAGGCCCATTGCTTGGGGAGTATCACTTTTATCAAAGCAGGTCCAAATCTTATTTTTAAATAATAATTTTATTAAGATTTAATCATGTGGGAATGAGGGTGAGGCAGCTCTGTGGTAAAGTTCTTTGCTAACATGTATGCAACTCTAGGTTGCCGTCAAAAAAGAAAAAATATAGTCATGTGCATTCATATAGTGTCATGTGTTCTGAGAAATGCATTAAATGGGTAATTTCATCATTGTTTGATCTTCTCAGAGTACATAAACAAGCCAGGTTGGCTAGGATAATACTAGGAAATTATAATCCTAGGGGCTGCTGTAATTATGCCCACCTTTGGTCCTCAGCTCCACCCAGACTTGAGCTCCTCCCTGCCCTGGAGTTCCTGCCATACAGCTGGCCCCTCCCTCTCTCCCCCCAGACCCACCTGAATTCCCATCTACCTCACTTCCTACCCCCAGACCCTGCTGCTACCTGGCTAGTGGAGGCTGCCATGCGCTCTCTCTCCGGGGGGAAATATGGCTCCTCTAATAAACCTTGTAATAATCTTTCTCCTGTGCCTGCCTGCCTCTGCGTGGTCCCCTGGCATGGATGTGATGGATCCTTTCATCGATCCTATCAGCTACCTGGTACAATGTGGCTGGTTGTTGATGAAGTGTCATTAGACAGTAGATAATTGTAAAAATGCATGCATAAAATTCATCTTTTAAAAATGTACAAACCAGTGGGTTTTAGCATATTCACATGAGTTTGTACAATATATCTTCTCTCAGATTTCAAACCTTTTCACTGTACAAAGGAAGTCTGAATGCATTAACAATCACTCCCCATTCCCTACCTTTCCAGGACTCTGGAAAACACTAAATCTATTTTCCATTCCTATGGGTATTTTTCTTCTGGAAATTCAATATAAATGGACTCATAATATGTGCCTGGTTTCTTTCATTCAACATCATGTTTTGAAGGTTTACCTGTGCTATAGCCTGAGTCAGTACTTCAGTCCTTTTGGTGGCTAACAACATTCCAGTGCTTGGATATATTATATCTCTGCTACCATCAGGTGATGGACATAACTGATCGTTTCCATTTGTTGGCTATTACAAATAACATTGCCATGAACATTCACATGCAAGATTTTGTATGACATATGTTTTCAGTTCTCTTGGTATATACCTAGGAGTAGAAGTGCTGGGTTAAATGATGACTCTATGGTTAGCTTTGTGATGAAATATCTACTTGTTTTCTAAAGTGGCTGTACCATTCTCATTTTCATCACTGTCTGCAATATATGTAGATGTAAACTTTTCCACATTCTGACCTGCACTTGCTATTGTTTTACCTGCTCTTTCTGAGTACCCTGTTGAAGTGTTGCTACCGTTTCCCTAATCACTGATGATGATGAGTAACTTTTCAGGTCCTTAAATGGTTACTCATATAGTTCCTTTGAAGGAAGCCTATTCAATACTTCACCCTTTTGTTGGGGGGGGGGAGGGAGTGTTTGAACTCTGGGCTTGGGCGCTGTCCCTGTACTACTCTTCAGCTCAAGGCGAGCACTCTACTGCTTGAGCCACAGCGCTACTTCCATTTTTCTAGTGTTTTATTGTAGATAGGGTCTCATGGACTTTCCTGCCTGAGCTGGCTTTGAACAGTGATCCGTGATCTTCAGATCTCAGCCTTCTGAGTAGCTAGGATTACAGGAATGAGCCACTGCTGCTCGGTTCCTTCACCCATTTTTAAATCAGCTTATTTGTATTCTTAATATTCCTTATTGAAGATCCTTGTATATTCTTCCTTCTCCCCCCCCCCAACCTCTCCCCACACACCCCTAACCCCTGGTTGACTTTGAATCAAGGTCTCTCTGGTCTTGACCTCCTGATCCACCTGCCCAGCCAACTAAATGCTAGAATTTAGGTGTTGTTATACAGCAAGAAAACAGAGGGGCCATATTTTGAAAGATCGAATTGGGAGTCTTTATTAAAAGGCCAGCAACTGCAGATGGACTTTTATCTCAAAGTTCTGCAGCCCCAAACAAAGCCTGAAGCAAGCTTTTAAAGAAAAAGACCACATGCTTGGGTGGGAGCTAAGCAAAGCAGACCTCATTAGGACATACTCAGGTACAAGCTCAGGGACCAGCAGAACTTTCCCATCTATGGAAGATGAATTCCATATAGGAGAAATCTTAGAGGCTACTCAGGGGATAGTGATTCAAGTCATTCAGGGAGGTAATCAAGGCAGAAGCAGAGCATTCTCTATACAAAGCTTTCCTAAGCCGACAACATCTTCATTTCTCTGAAGCAGAGTTCTGTCAGCTCATCCTGAGCTAGGCATTTGCAAACCAACAAATGGCCTCTCTCATCTCTAGGCTTTTTAGCACTGGGTGGAGAGCTCCCTCCGCCCAGCAAGAGGCACCAGGATGGCTATTGTAAGAAGAAAATTAGACTCAGCTTTCTCCCTTCAGTGTAAGCAACCAACTCACCTGTTACCTCAACTATGAGAGAGGTCTTAGGTAAGAGAATCATGACCCCAAGAAAAATGCAAGACCCTTCCTGACAAAAAATAATTATAATTAAGGTGAAAAAAGGCATAGCTTAAGAAGTAGAGTGCCAGCCTGGGAAGTATGAATTCCTCAGTTCAAATCTTAGTGCTACAAAAATAATTAAACACATAAATAAAACATGGTTTCCTAAAAATAAAAATAAGAAAACGCAGCATGCTAATAACCTTCTTTACATTGATCATCTAAATACTGAAAAACAACCAAGCACAACAAACTGTCCCAGCACAAAGCTATGCCATAAGTAGTCAGTGTCTCTCTGCGTTCTTCCTTTCCTTGCCCTCTGGCTTTCCTTCTCTACCACTTAAAGCCTCAGGAATCTTTGGGGCTAACTGCCAGTAATCTCCAACTGGGACCATGATGCTATCCTTCTTTTCCATTCTCTTTACATGATCTGGGTCACACCAGCCATTCTGCCACCTTTTAATCATTGTAGATGAGAAGTAGAAGTCCATGTTGCTCCCGGATCACACATAAAAGGGGGTTCTCACTTCATCCCCCACCCCAAGCAATTAGGAGGTGGAGAGAAGAGTATGGCCTTTGTAGTCTTTCTAACTGCCTCCCAGCCCTTCATTAGCTTCAGCTTGCAAAAGTGCTTTCCTAGTTAAGGAAGGAAAAGCCCACATATAGGGGGTTCTTGCCATTTTCTAGCTCCATCTAAGAACCAAATATCATCCATGGTCTGAGCAGGGTGGTAGAGGAGATAGAATCAAACCCTACTATTCTGAAATAGATACGTAGATGTGTGCATGTGATTTTTGTTTTTTGTTTTTTGGTCATTTGTGGGGCTTGGGCGCTGTCCCTCAGCTCTTCAGCTCAAGCTCAGCACTCTACCACTTGAGCCACAGCACCACTTCTGGTTTTCTGAGTAGTTTATTGGAGGTAAGAGTCTCACGGACTGTCCAGGCTGGCTTTGAACTGTGATCCCCGGATCCTGAATAGCTATGATTACAGGTGTGAGCCACCACCACCTGGCTGATCTTTATATTTATGCTCCAGCACAGTGAAGGAGGTGTACACCTGGAAAGACACGCTGCCTTTGGTCACTAGAATGCAGCTGGCATTTGAGTTCCCCTCTTCCATTATCCAATCCCTGGTCTCCTAGCCTCTGGCAGCACCTCAGCTAGAAAACAGCTTTTCCACATGACTAGGCATGTAATGATCTCAGCCTCTGCTGCTGATCCTGCCAGTGAAAGGTTGAATAGGGACTCAATAGGGTCCATCTGACACCCCCGCCCCCGCTCACTGCTAGACATGGTGCGTTTGCACTCTTGTACAGTAATTATATCTTAAATCAGATATAAATCCAATCCTGAGAAAAATAGAGAAGCCATTTTTGAGGGATCGAATTTTGGAGTCTTTCTTGGAATGCTAGCATTCTGCAGGCAGCCAAATTACAAAGACCTGCAAACCCAACAGAGCTTGCACCAAGCTTTTAACGACAGAGGACAAGCTTTTAAAAACAAAGGATGGAGACTAAGCCTCAGCATGTGTAATGATACATAAACACAGCACAAGGACCAGGGCTCCCCTGGGCCCAAACACCACACTGTATCTACATATTCCCCAAAACAGGGGCCTCCTGGCTTTACCCACTGAGCCAGGCATCTGTACTTCAAAGCCTGGCTTATCTCACCTCTAGGCCTGGGAGCTAGGTGGACGGCCCCCAGGACCTGGCCAGGCACCAGGATGGCTGACATTGTTTAGACTCCGTTTCCTCATTTCGTTCCCCACATGAAATCAAATCACTGATTTCCTCCTTTCAACACTAAAACAAGGGAGTCCCCAAGAACTTTCCTATGTTCTCCTCATTTCCCTTTAGGCAATCTCAATCACCCCTGGTAACACCATTATTGGGTCCCTAAGAGAAGGAAGTAAAACCACCAATACAACACAGCCCAGAGCTGCATAACAGGAAGCAAACTTGATGTGATTGAGTAGTTCCATATATCTGAAAATCCCCTCTCCTAAATTCTCTACCTGTGGTTCCTTCCAGGTATCCGGTGCTTAGAGTTACTAGGTAGAAACCCAGCTGACTGCTTACTTAGAACTGGGTCTCATTGCCTTTCTGCTTTCATCATGAAGCACATTCCTTAATTGGAGATTCTTCTCCCTCAGAGACTTGGACCATCGTTTGAGCTGTTTTTCTTCCACTGTTCAGAGGAATTGGAAAGACTTTTCTTTCTCCATGCCCAAATTAAGGTTGGTATTTCTGGGTTCACTAGATGAATGGGTTGGACCAAATGTGTTCTCTGTTAGCTCCAAAATTCAAGAAGTGTATAAATGATAGTGTATATGGATCTATATTTCCGTATAGTAGGTCTCCCTGAGAAGATTATTTGAAGTAGTTAGTCCCTATATTTTCCCAGGACTCTCATCAACACACACATACACCAGGCATGTTTGTATCCAAGTTAGCTAGATCAATATCAGTAATACTGGCCACACTACTTCCCAGGCTTTATTTGTGGGGTGTATAGCCTTGGGACTTGTAAGATGGTGATATAGCCAAAGACCTATTGAATTTGACACCTCCTTGTGGTAATAAGGCAAAGATATGTATTTCTACCATGTAAAGTCAAAACTATACCCGGCATCGCCTTTATTGTCAAAGAGGAAGATATGTGTTTACTCCATCAGTTGCTAGTGCTAGGATACTGTTATGTTTACAAGCTCGAGAACGCTGTGGCAGGAGTTAGCAGTTTGGTAGGATTATTGAATATACTGTTGCTCCAAGGGGTTATTTATCCTGGTAAATTGAGCTGTAGTTTTAAAGTCTTCAACTGTGGCTCCAATCTTAGTGACTCTCAGAGAGGTATAGACTGATTTTGTTTGTTATTTGCTTCTTCATCTTTTTTTTCCCCATCCAGACAGGGTCATACTCTGTCATGCATGCTGGCCTTCTACTCACAACCCTCTTGCCTCAACATCCTGAGTGCCAGGATTATAGGCAAATTATGATTTATTACTCTGATAGGAGTCTGTAGCACGGGCAAAGCCCTGCATTTGACCTCCTGCAGGGGAAGGAAACAAGCGTCTGAAGTTGATTCTAGGGCTTAACCATTGATTTTCTTCCTCCTGGCTCAACTACATTCTTTGTGACAGCATGGATTTTGTCTTTTATTAGTGCTTCTATTCTAGCACTGTAGAAGGCACTCAATCAGTCCTTGCTAGAGAAACATAAATATTAAAATGGCTTCTCTTTTCTAATTGCACATTCCCTTAACAGCTGCTTCCTACTGCTTTCCATTCAAGGAAAATTTGCATATCAGCTCCTGCCAGGGGAGAGGAAGGGGAGAGTTTGGAACTTTCCTTTGCTTATAGGAAGGAGCAAGTGGAGACCTGGGCTCCTTTTTTTCAGAAAGATTAATTTATTATTATTATTATTTAGTTGTACAAAGGGGCTACAACTCAATACATCAGGTTTTGAATACAATGCTTCTTGTCAGTGTCACCCCTTTCTTCATTCTCCCCCATGTTCCTCCTCCTGTCCCCACCTCCAAGTTACATAGTGCATTTGTTTACATCATGTACATTGGATATAATGAATGCTTATTGGACCTCTACTTCCATTCATGTTTTTTCAGGGTGTCCTCAGAGAGCACTACTACATAGAAACACAGAACAGAACATGTGGTTTCTCTGACTGCCAACTCCTGGCTGGGGCTCTCTCTCAGAGGCAGCTGTATACTCAAGAGTCCAAAAGTATCTGGAAGCAAGCCTACAGCTTCTTGTACAGCAAGAGCAGCATTGGGCAATGGCAGCCATGGCAGTGCTTACTTTATTCTGCCCAGCACAGTAATCTGGACAAGTCCCTTGGGCTTTCTGAACTCACTTGCATTCAGTAGAAAACTTTGGGTTGCAAGTATCTGTCAGAAACACACCTACAAATTGGTGGGAATAACAAATGGTAGGAAAAATGGTCAGGCATACAGCATGAAAAAGGCATAAAGTGCTATTCTATTTCAGCTCCAACCGATTCCAGATTCTTAGACAATGTCCTCAGGAGCCTCTGTTGCTCCACTGGTTCTTTTCTACTTGGCCTCCTTGCAAGCTTGGATGAAGCAAGCCAGTTGCCCCTCCAGGCTGAAATTCCATCCACTTGGTTCCCACAGCAGACAGTGAGCCTGTCTTTCACAAACTGGGCAAAAGTCCTAGGGCCAGTTGGCCAGTGTGCCCCGTGGGGTCCGTCTCACCAGCACCACATGGATGGAGTATGGGAACGTTCCTACACACATGCACCCTCTCATTCAGTGTTCTTTCAGGGAGGGCACAATGGTTGCTGAGTAACAAAATCCACAGATGCCTGCTCTGCATGTCTACTGTTCCTTATTTTTGGATCCCTGAGTAACACTTCGTTTAAAAAAAGGCATCTACATATGTGCAGAACTGGGTATCATTCTCCAAAACAAAGAAAGTGTTTCCTAAAGAAAAGGCAGATTTCTTTCTTTCCCACTGACTAGAAATAGTTCCCAGCCTCCAGAGCAGGGCTATAGATGACATTCACATTCTCTCTCTGTCTCTCTGTCTCTCTGTCTCTGTCTGTCTCTGTCTCTCTCTCTCCTCTCCTCCCCCTCTCCCTCTCTCTGTAATTTAGTCCTGGGGAGCATCTGCCTCAAAAGCTCAGCAACACCCCCTCTGCTCTGGTCCACCCCCTCCCTCCCATGGTTTCTTGTCTTTTGTAATCATCAGTGAACATCTGAGATTTAATTTATTCTTTATTCATAGCAGAAGATTTTTTTCTCCTTTACCCTTCTTCCTCCTGGAGATTGAATGGCGGGGGGGGGGGGGGGCTCACAATGTGGCAGAAGGCTTCTGAGCATAATAATCTAAAGGTTTGTTAAGTGGGGGGATGTCAGAGGCTTATTTCTCAACCTCGGCCACTCCCCAGGGCAGAACTTTGAAGCTCCCTTCTGGCTCAGAGCCCTGGATCCATCCAAGCAAGAACTGGATGGGCAAAAGACTGGCAATGCAGACTGAGTGATAAATGGTGATAAAGAATCAAGGAAAGAAGTGCCATGGCAGAGACAGAGACAGGGAGAGAGGGAGAGAGACAGAGACAGAGAGAGACAGAGACAGAGAAAGAGACAGAGACAGGCAAGAGAAAGACCAGGTCTAAGTAAGTCACCTTGTTTCTGAGCCCATCTTAGCACCTAATCAGGTGATGAGAGCTGTTCACCCGGCTTCCAAGACCTAGAGGTGAGAAAAGCCTCCTTTGAATTGATGATAAATCACGTAAATGCATTGTGTTGTTCGGGGAAATCCCACCTCCCAAGTGATGAGCACGCCTGAATCCCAAGAGCTAGGGACAGGGACCTGAACAATAGGTCCTTGGACCTACCAGCCTTGGATCATAACCTTTCAAGCTCCCTGCGACCCTGCCCCTTGACCTAACCCTAGTTCAGGCGCCCTTGTGCCATGTCGTGCTATGTCCGACGTCCTGACTCTTCGCCAGTCACCATTGTGTCCCACCTCAGCTCTCCATTGGAGCTGATATGGTGTGTCAGTATTGTTTTTCTGCTTTTTCTTTCCTGTCCTGCTCTCATGGCTCAGTTTTCTGACAGTGTTAAGTGTATTCACAGGGCCGCAGATCTTTGGGACAGGAGTCCATCTGCAGTCTGGTGTTCTAATAAGGACTCCAGATTCGACCTCTCAAAATGTGGCTTTTCTGTTCTTGCCATATAATGAGGGGTGGGGGAGAGGGAGAAGGGAAGGGAGAGGGAGAGAGGATGAGAAATCAGAGAGAGAAAGAGAAAGGCAAAATAACTCTGCTCTCTTTTAGGGTGTCTATATTTTCTTCCATCTTCTAGTAGATGAGGATGCAAGCTGTGTGCACAGATACAGTCTTTAAAACTGATGACAGAGCTAGGAAGGTGGCTCAGTGGTAGAGCACTTGCCTTGCATGCCTAAAGCCCTGAGTGCGATTCCTCAGCACCACACAAGCAAAAAGAAAAAAGCCGGAAGTGGCACTGTGGCTCAAGTGGTAGAGCGCTAGCCTTGAGCTGAAGAGCTGAGGGACAGCGCCCAGGCCCAGAGTTCAGGCCCCATGACCGGACCCAAAAATAAATAAATAAATAAAAATAAAATAAAAACTGATGACAGAGTCAAAACTTAGGGCTTTTCTAAATTTCTTTTACCAGAAGTTTGAGAACTTTCAATAAAATGACTAGAGTTGGATAGCAAAGCAAGAAGGCACATTTTGGCTTAAGCCATTCTAAACTGTATTTTGCATACCAAGGAGAAAAACGAGGAAGGAAGATGGTAAACGAGAGTGAAGAGATCAGCCTCAATCTTCAGCTTCCTTGTGGCAGTCTTTCAGACTTAGTGTCTGTACTCTATCAGTGAGTCCATTTGTGGTTTAGATCAGACAGCTTCTTCCTCTCCAGCACAGAGGTAAACTGGGGCTATTACAGAGTTATTTTTGGTAAAGTCCATTGTAATACATCAATACTGCTGATTTTAACATTTCTGTTAAATGTGTTTATCAAGTGAATGTATTTCTTCCCTGTTATTGAACTTGGAATGCTTCCTAAATGGGAATATTATAAGTCCTTTTCAAGAAACTCACTGAGAGCTGGGTACTGGTGGCTCACACCTATAATCCTTGTTACATAGGAGGCTGAGATCTGAGGATCGTGGTTCAAAGCCAGCCCAAGCAGGAAAGCCAGTGAGACTCTTATCTCCAATAAACTACTTAAAGAGCTGGAAGTGGTACTGTGTGGCTCAAGTGGTAGAGAGCTAGCCTTGTGCACAAAGAGGCTGAGGAACAGCACCCAGGCTGAGTTCAAGCCACAAGATTAGAAGAAAGAAAGAGGGGGGAGGGGGGAGGGAGGGAGGAGGGAAGGAGGGAGAGAAAGAAAAAAGGAAAGAAAGAAAGAAAGAGAGAGAAACAGAGAGAAAGAAACAGAGAGAAAGAAAGAAGGAAAGAAATAAAGAAGGAAAGAGAAAAGAAGAAAGAAAGAAAGAAGGGAGGGAGGGAGAGAGGGAGGGAGGGAGGGAGAGAGGGAGGGAGGAAGGAAGGAAGGAAGGAAGGAAGGAAGGAAGGAAGGAAGGAAGGAAGGAAGGAAGGAAGGAAGGAAGGGAGGGAGGGAGGGAGGGAAGAAGGAAGGAATTGTGTCTTTCCAGTGGACCTGTGGAAACTGAGTTTGCTATTTCTGGGTTTCTTCTTTTAGAATATTCCTTTTCTTTCTACAAACCTCAGACTCATCTGGCTGTCTCCCTCTCCTCCTCACCACTATCTTTAGTGTCTTAATTGTTGGTGGCTGTTTTAGTCAGCTTTCCCTTTCTATCACACAAGCCTGAGATAAACCGAGAGAGATTTGTTTTGGCTCACCGTTTTGGAGACTTCAGGCTTTTTGTGCCTGTGGCAGGGCAGCACATCACAGCAGGATCATGTGACAGAGCAAAACCTGGTCACCTTGTGGCCAGAATGCAAAAGGAATCAAAGGAAAGAAGGGACAAGGTTCCTATAATCCCCCTGGAAGCCCATCCCCAGCGACCTGAAGACCTGCTACATGGCTCTACCACCTTCCCATCATGCCAGGCTGGTGACCTAGGCCTTTGGTAGACAACTATAACAAACACCAAGGGATGAATAAGAAGATGTTCGGTGACACAGTCCACTTCTGAGAAGACTGATAACCAGCCTTGGGCTAGGAAAACACCGCAGTATAATCTTCTCTAAGCCCCCTTCTGGCTGTTGCCACTGACTATCACTTAGCATCTCCAGCTAGAGTGTGCCAAGTACATTGTAGACTTTGCTCTGCTTATTACAATTTCCAGCAGATGGTGTCTTATTCTAATATATCAGTATGCTAATGATGGTTGTTTTGTGCATGGAATTAAAATACTTTGAGCAGAAGGAGTTATAATTTGTTGTTGTTGTTGCGGGACTGAAGATTGAAATCCAGGGGCTTGTGTATGCTAAGCAACTGGTCTACCAGTGAGCTATACCTCAACCTAGGTATTACTTTCTGATTAATACAAAAGTACAGTATGAGGTAGCAGCAACCATATCATTCTGGTTCCAGAAGAACCAGAAACTTCTATCATGGTGTTTTTTGGAAGACCACAGTCTCCTTGCTCTCAGCCAAGGCCTGGCTTCCATCTTAAAGTAGAAGATTCCACCAAGGTGAGGGGTCTCATGGAATGGCACAACTCACATCACACTTCACCAGAATTCAGATGGAAATAGCATGGTTCAGGTATGAAACGTCCCCAAGAAGTTCCTGTGGAGGCTTAGCTTCCAGCCAGGGGCACTATTGAGGGATGATGGGATCGTGACGGTTCTAACTTCATCAATGAATTAATCCATTGATGAGTTCATAACTGGATGGGGCCTAGTTAGAGGGAACAGGTTGCCAGGGGCATGCCTTTGAAGGGTATATCGTGTCTCGACTCTTTTGTCTATCTCTGTCTC
Source organism: Dipodomys spectabilis (assembly GCF_019054845.1). Classification (NCBI taxonomy): domain Eukaryota; kingdom Metazoa; phylum Chordata; class Mammalia; order Rodentia; family Heteromyidae; genus Dipodomys; species Dipodomys spectabilis. Next base: position 3,149,787 of record NW_024870815.1, on the reverse strand, counting down.
TGTTTCTCTCTGCTTCCTGGCCACAAGGTGCTAATCAGCTTCCTTCCATGATTCCATTTTGACGCTAGTTTCTGCCTTGCTTCAGGCCTAAAATCAACAGAGCTGACAAGTCATGGATGGAATCCTCCAAAACCAGGAGCCCAAATAATCTTGTGGGGGTTTTTTTTTTTCAGGTATTTTTGTCACAATGACAAAAAAAAAAATGTTGAACCAAAGCTTTCCCATTATGAAAGATGGAGAGATGGGACCAAGTGGGACCCTGAAGAGGGAATGGGGTCCCGAAAGCTCTGACCTCATGAATGGATTCATCCTTTCCCTGGATAATGGGTTATTTTAGGATTAGCTTTGTTACCAAAGGGAGCTCTCTCTGGCTGGCTGGCTCTGTCATATCATGTGATGTCCTGTGCTGTCATGAGACTCTGCACAATGTCCCCACCAGATATATCTATCTGAGCTCCAAATTTCCATCCTTTAAAACTGTAAGCTAAATAGACCTGTGTGTGTGTGTGTGAAGTTTAGACTCAAGGATTCGTGCTTTCTAGGTAGGTAAGACTAGCCCTGTTTTCTCCTTATTTTCAGGAAGAGTCTTGCATTTTTGCCAGAGGCTAGTCTTGGTCTGTGATCCTTCCACCTACAGCTGTCCATGTAGCTGAGATCACACATCACCTCAACCAGCTTGTTTAAATGTGATCTCACTGTTTTGCCCAGGCTAGCCTCAAATGGCAATCCTCTCAACCTCTGTTTTCTGAAGATGGGATTAAAAAGGTGCCCCACCACATCTAGACCTTGATAAATCATCTGTGGTATCCAGTTCAAGTGGCAGAAAACAGATGAAGGTTAGAGTGTTAGGAGTAATCTAAACTACAAAGGAGAGTAACAAGTCTGCACTGTACAGCCCAAAAGTAGGAGTTGATGAGATTGTTGATAAGCCAACCCCCAGAGCAACTGGGGATTAGCTAAGCAGCCCATCACAGGTCCCTGCTGCGGCAGCCACAGAAGCCTTTGATCTTTGAAAGCTTCTGTTGCTCGCTATGGTGACCATCTGAGGAGCCGTGGAGGAAAGAGAGAGCTGGGACTCAACAGAAAGATGCCTTTTCATGACACACGATGCTTAATATTATCTACTAGCTGAGTGTTGTATTATATTTACAAGGCCACAGCACATGTTCAAAAGTCTTCTGTACACTCTGTCTTGGGTCTATACTGAAGTACAAACGGAGCTTCCAAGAGGTAACCAGAGCACACACATGAATAATTTCCCTGCTCAACACCTGACACCTCATAGAGACCAAGGTGAGTAAAGAGAAGGGAAGAGAAGTAGCATTAGCTAAGGGTCTAGCTCCGGGCCTAGGAGGGGAGGAATCTACTTCCTTTGAACCCAAAGAGAGCCTGACCCGAGGAGGACGCAGACAGCCCTGGAGAGGCCCTATGTCAAGAGGTCACCTTATTGTTTGAAGACCGGCTACTTCCTACAGCTGTGCGATTTGATGACTTGCCCTACTTTCGTAGGCCTGAGCAGCGTGAACAGATGTCATTTATTACTCATAGCTGAGCAGGCAGCATGAGCCTGGCTTTCTCATCCATTCAATTTGCCCCTCAAGCCTCCAGGGTGTGATACAGAGCTGGCCAGGTGATTACTGCCAAGGAACGCTGAGCTAAGAAACCTGGCACCTGAGGAAGGGACTCTCAGCAACTGCCCCCGGGGGTAGTCAGCACGCTCATTACAGCAATCAGGAAGTAAAGCTGTCTGCTGCCCAGGAGAACATGGTATTTCTAGCTTCCAAAGATGTTTGTTAAGCACTGTTGAAGCCAAGGACAGAAGCCATTGCACAATGTATTAGAAATGCCAGGTTCCGAGTGGCTCACGCCTATAATCCTAGCTACTAAGGAGGCTGAGCTCTGAGGATCATGATTCAAAGCCAGCCCAGGCAGGAAAGTCCATGAGACTCTTATCTCTAATTAACCACCAAAAGGTGGAAGTGGTTCAAGAGGTAGAGTGATAGCCTTTATTGGAAAAAGTTCAGGGACAACACTCAGAATTTGAGTTCAAGCCCCAGTACAGGCAGAGAAAGAAAGAAGGAAGGAAGGAAGGAAGGAAGGAAGGAAGGAAGGAAGGAAGGAAGGAAGGAAGGAAGGAAGGAAGGAAGGAAGGAAGGAAGGAAACAAACCCAAAGTGCAGAAACACTAAAAGGAATGGCCTTCCGACACTTCACAGGTTTGGCTGAAACAGATGGGGAAGAGCTCAGCTAACGGTCAGAGTAGGGGGATGGGGACTAGCCAGCCACTGGAGCTGAGGAAGATAAAGCTGGAGGCACCTGTCTCCTCCTTCAACTTCAAGACCAGTATAGGAATTCACTCACTGAGGCTTAAGGTGATAGCTTCCTTTACTTTCTTTCCTTTTCTTTCCTTCTCTTTGGCTTTCCTTTCTTTCTTTCCCTCCTTTTTTTTTCTTCCTTTCATGTTTTTTTTGTCCTGGAGCTTGAACACAAGGCTTCAAGTTCTAGCTCCACTTTTTAGCTCACAGTGGCGCTGTACCATTTGAGCCATGCCTCTAGCCCATCTTTTTGCTGGTTAATTCAAGATGGAATTCTCTTGGACTTCCCTGGGGCTGACTTTGAACTTATAACTTCAGATCTCAGCCTCCTGAATAGGCAGGAATAGGTGTGAGCCACCAGATGCTTGCCTCTAGCTTGCTCATGAAGTGTGCCTAAGGCTTATCAGATACGTTACTGAGCACAGGATCAGGGACGGACTGGAGGATGGGAGTCACTGGGCTGCACTGATGTGGAAGAGGTCAAACGACAGTGGAAGAGATGTTCTGAATTCAGCGATGCCATCCTGCCAGCTGAGCCCTGGGCACAGTGAAAACCAGTCATCTGCAGATAATGACCCAGCTCCCGCTCAGATCTTGGCTCTTTAAACATAATCCTTTAATTTAAAAAAAAGTCCTTTACCTCTACATTTTACCTTTATAATAACAATTCTTTAAAAAAAAAAAAACAAAAACATTTAACTCCCTTAATCTTGTCCATGTGGGCCCTTCAGGTCAGGCCCTCTTTTAGAGGACCTCCAAACCCCAATCTCTTCTCCTGGCTGTTTTCATCATTTAGAAGCCAGTAAAACACATGAAGCATGGAGAACAGCTGGTTTCAGAACACAATGTAACTTCACAGCCTTGACAAGGTGAAAGCAAAATTATAGACGGCAGAAGCTGCGAAATAGAATTGGAGAGAAGCATTTAAGCAAAGGCAAGCTTTCTTCCCAATGAATAAAAAAGTGAAGGCAATACTGCTTAGTCCAGCCTATTTTTACTCCCTCTTCTGGACTCTGGAAACAACCAGATGATTTGATAGCATAGAATACTGACGGAGAGGCCACGAAGTGTTTGGGGGCTGCCCTGCCCTTTCTGGATTTCTGCAACGTACCCAGATAGAAGTGCGATGGGAAAGGCACTGGCCAGCCAGTAATGTTCTAGAACTCCCAACATGGTGGGAGAAGAGCCAGGTCCCCAGCAGTCTGTGGAGCCTCAGGGACGGCTACCCGGGGCCTGTTTATCAGGGACACTCAGCCTAGTGAGAGTTCTATTTTTGTTTGTTAGTTCTGTTTTTTCAATAGGAGAACTTCATTGTGTTCTTTTCTGTTGTGCTGAGACATTCCTAGAGGATTTGATCGGTTGCAATGAAAAGTTGACCCTTTTTTTGGTAGAAAAAAAAAGAAGATATTACTTAAAAAGACTGCAATAGGAAAGACAGATTTCAGCCCATATACTTAATGTTAAAATAGTACCCACTAGAAGAACTAAAAGTAGTGGGTATGGTGTGGTACTTGCCTATAATTTCAGCTACTTAGGAGGTGGAGATGGGAGGCTCACTATTTGAGGCCAGCCCAGGCCAAGAAAAAAAATTAGCAAGACCCTTCCCCATCTCAATCACCAAGCTAGGCACGGTGGCATACATCTGCAACCCCAGCCACCTGGGGATTGTAGTCTTGAGGCTGATCTTGAGCAAAATACAAGATCATATTCAGAAAATAACAGGGCTTAGATGGTGGCTGGAATGGTAGAGTATCTGTCTAGCAAGCATAAGGCCCTGAAAACTCAATATTAGCAAAGCAACAATTTATCTTTACTGGAAGATGAATGTGGGTGGCAAAATCCTTATCTTTCACAAAGGGAAGTCAGATAATGTCTATGGTTGGCAAACCAGAAATGAGGTATGGAAAGAACTTGAAAACGAAGACCCCGTGGCTTCCTCTGGTTAGCAGTCTGGGCCCAGAATAGGTTTACCCCTCTTCAGAATTCAATTTTTTTTTGACATACTGGAATTTGAACTCAAGACCCTGTACTTGTTAGGCAGGTTCTCTACTACTTGAGCCTCGGTATTCAATTTTTTAAACTAAAAAAGTCACATGCTTGTTAGGTTTTTAAAAAGAGGTAGCCGAGTAAACAGCACCACGCACGTGGTATTCAGGTAAGGGGTAGGTTTATCCATCGTTCTGGCTGGCACCAGGCCATCTTGGCCCTCCACGTGAGGGGGGGGGGAGGCATGGGAAAGACCTGGGAAAGAGCTGGAAAAAAAGAGCATCTGGGCCTGGGCTAGGCCTTATCTTGGGTATGGCCCTTCGAGTTTTGCCTTTTTTGTTTTGTGTTGTGTATTCTACTACTGACTATGTGGTCCCAACCATCTGCTGTGCTTTGTTAGCAAAGATGTCTACACATTGTTGTCAAAATTTTAGGTTTTGAGTTTTGCCTTTTTTGTTTTGTGTTGTGTATTCTACTACTGACTATGTGGTTCTAAAATACTAGGCATATCTGTGCTAAAATTCTCATCATATCTAATGAGTTTTGTCATTGCAGAATATTTGTTGGTCAGTTCTTGATAAAGAGCAGGTAAACTCTACTTATTCTGCTTCATCTCCTTGTTGCTTTAATCAGAAATAATAAAGGGCTTTTGTGGCAAAGATTGCAGTTCAAAGCCAGCCCGGGCTGAAAAATCCCTAAGACTCCATCTCCCAACTAACCTGCAAAGAGCCAGGCTGGAAGCATGGCTCAAGACTCTTATCTCGAACCAGCCAAACTCTGCACGTGGTACTATAACTCAAAGTGGTAGAGTGCTAGCCTTGAGCAGAAGTGCTCAGGGACAGTGCCCAGGCCTTGAGTTCAAACCTCCCTGAATACCAACTGGGACAAGCCAGCCCAGCAACGAGCACCCAGACACAGCCAGTCTGGGGAACAAGGGACCATGGAGAGGAGTAAGAGGAGATGATGTCACATCAGCCACTTTGTGCCTCTGCCCTTTCAAAATTAACCAGAGCCGGGAGGTCAGTAGAAGAAGCCTGCCCATCCAATGTCTATACCTGTCTACCTATTAACTGAATAGGAATTTATATTCTTGCCTTTGTCACCTGACTTCTCTACCTAGTAGCCAGATGTCAGAAGTAGCTAGGGACATTTCTACCAACATTTTCAGCCCCAAGTCCTTCCTCTTGCCATTTATTTGCTCTCTAGTATTTTCCAGCTCCTCAATGCTCATGAGACTTCTCCAGACTTCATCTAAGGATGCCACCAAGGGACAGCTGCTGCTCACTGCCTTCTCTGGGAGGGGACCAAATTCCAGCCTTTTACCCCTAGTGTCGACACCCCTTGTCAGCAGGAAGTAGCCAGAGAGAATCCGTGCCCTATTCCATATTCCATGATTATTAAAAGGCTGGAATGTAAAGTCCGCTCCTGGATGGCGAGCAGACTCCACCCTCCTCGCAGTAAAGTCTTCACCCAGTACCTGCATTACCTAGCCAACTGGCACACCTGGAAGAGGTCACATCTGCATCCCATGAAGTCACATCTGAATTTGATGTGGCCACACCTTTCTCTGCCCATACCCTAGATAAGGCCTAGCCCAGGCCCAGACACTCTTTTTATCTAGCTCTTTTCTAGCTCTTTCCCAGCTCTTAACCAGGCTTTCTCCCACTCCCCCAGGTGGAGGGCCAAGATGGCCTGGTGCCAGCCAGAACGATGAATAAACCTACCCCTTACCTGAATACCACGTGCGTGGTGCTGTTCTTACTCAGACACCTCTTTTTAAAAACCTAACAATGCTTATTAAACAATTTGAAAAAAAAATAAAGGACCAGGGTATAACTCAGTAGTAGTAGCATTTGCTTGGGATAAAGGTAGCCCTAGGTTTAATACCCAGTACTACAACTATATTCCTTAGCCAGCTAGAGTAGTTCATGCCTGTAATCTCAGCACTCAGGAGGCTGAAACCAGAGGATCTCAAGTTGGAACCACTGATATTCACCAAAATCAAAGCTGTTAATGTTTTAGAAGTTTGGCTGAACCCAACGCTTGAGATTCAAATGAAAAATTTCCATCTTGTGTATTCCTTCATTTACCCATGCATATGTTCATCCCTACAAAAGAGGATAGCTTAATATGTGCTAAGCAATGCTGATATAAAGGAGAGGGTGAGAGACAGGGACACTGACTCCAAGATTACAACTCCTTGGGAGAGAAGTGTGATTACATTTACTGTGATATGCCAGGAAGTTAAGACAGCAGCAAAGGAAGCTGCGCGACCGCATGTTCCACGTCTGAGTTCCCACTCAGCCCAAATGCAGCCTTAAATGGTAACTCTCAGATTCAACAGATTCTCCCTAGCCATCCCAGTGTCCTTTCTCGGCTTTGGGCCTTGCTGATAAAGGGAACCAGCCCTGAGCAGGGACACATAGATCTGCGGATGTGAACAGATCTGGACCCCTGGACCACCCAGAAATGCCCCAAAATGCACCTTAGTTCTCATGGTTGCCTACATCCAGTAAATAAGGTAAAGAGAGATGAATGGCTCTAAGTCCCCAGAGGATATACAGTCTTGCCAAACTGTGACACACACACACACACACACACACACACACGTACCCTCTTTGGTGTTTATTTTTTTTCTTTAACAGCTTGTGAAAGTTATTTCCACCTCATGCATCTTTTAAAATATCTGAGTATGAACATTCAGCTTATTCACAGTCTGGCTTGAGTTCTATAACCCAGACCTGTCAATCAAACCCTAATTAGCCTAATCACACCCAATAGGGGATGTCCTAAAAGCTCTTCTTGGAGAATAAAAGAGGAACCAACCTAAACCACAGAGCTTGACAGCATACGTTTAAAGAAACTACTTTGCCATGTGCTCCTTGTTTCCTGGATCAATTCTTTTAGCAAGACTCCAGAAGAGAACCAGACCAAATCTAGCCCACTGGTAACATGGCCACATCTCTGGCTGTACATGCCTGCGAAGAAAGGCAGGGTGCCCTGGACTCTCAAGAGGTTTTGCCTTCCTGACTGAGCCCAGGGTCTTATTCAAGAATCTGTCAGCATCAAGCCTCCAAGGATCTACTCTACCTACCCCAGTCAGAGGAGTCTGCAGAGTCTAGGCAGCTCGAATGTCTCTTTCACATGTGATTGTTTTTTCAAGTCCTACCTATTCCCTTCAGTTACTATGCTAGCAAAACTCAAACACTGACCTGAGTCCAGGCATGGTGGTACGTGCCTGTGTAAGCATTATGCCCACCTCTGGTCCAAGGCTCCACCCAGATCTGACCCCTCCCTGTCCTGGAGTTCCAACCATACAACAGGCCCTCCCTCGCTCCGCCCAGACCCACCGGAACTCCCATCTACCTCACTTCCTATCCTTACCCAGACCCTGCTGCTACCTATAGTGGAGGCTGCCAGGTGCTCTCTCTCCAGGAGAAATATGGTTCCTCTAATAACTTTGTAATAATCTTTCTCCTGTGCCTGCCTGTCTCCAGTGGTCCCCTGACAGGATGTGAGGGATCCTTTCATTGATCCTTTCAGCCTGTAATCCCAGATACTCCGGAGACTGAGGTAGAAGGATTTCAAGACCACGTGCGACCACTTAACAAGACCCTGTCTCAACATAACAAAATTTTAAAAGGGCTGGATTAGTACTCACATGCACCAACAGGCCACAGGTTCAATTCCTCTACCACAAAAAAAGAAAAGAAAACTATTGCCAAAGAGATCATTGGGAGCACAGGATAAACAGAAACTAGGAAATAGATTATAAATAGATAAATAGGGTAATATTCATTACCCCCTCTACATTCCATATTACACACAAATTTACAACTAATAATAGCTGCTTGTAATAGTAAATATTTATTGCTTCTCTTCACATGTTTTTGTCGTGGTAGTTCTTTTGTTTTTATTTTGCTTTTTTGAGATAGAGTCTAACTATGAGGCCCAGGCTAGCCCCCAACTCAAGATCCTCTTGCCTCAGCTTCCTGAGTGCTGGGACTATAAGGGTGCGTGACCATTCCTGGCTTCACATTTAACTTTTTTACATTTAGTACATATTTATTTCATACACTGAACATGCTCATATATGAACATGCTCAAAATAGAAAAGAAAAACTATTTTCATTTAGGTAAAATGATGACTTCAAAATGGAACCAGTACCAAGTTCAAGTAACTTGAGTTCCTGTCCCTACCATTTTAGACAGGAGAAAGAGGAACTGAGACCAAAAATAAGAATAGGTAAAGGGTAGATCCTTAGGTGGCTTCCTGTCCTTTATGATATCATTTCTGTGGTCCCTTGGTAATTTCCAGAGGGCTTAGGGGAGTCCTATGCCATGTGCCACACCATTAGCCCCAGATGACTTTTTTGAATTGATTGATTGATGGATTGATTGTCTTTAAGTACCAGCAGCTGAACTCAGGGCCTCAATAAGTACTATAATTCTGCTTTTGTTTTGTTTTTCAGATAGGGTCGTAAGCTCACTTTGTACAGCGTGGCCTCCAACCCTGAGCCTCCTACTTCTGCCTACTACATGGTTGGAATTATAAGCATGCACTTGAAAATTTTTTAAATACTTTAGAGTAGAACATGTCTCCAACTAGATATAGATTATATATCAAACGAATTCCAAACAAAACAACACAGTTTCTTCGCATTGACTAAAAACAATACCAATGAGCCAATAGAGCAACTTTGTATTGTTCTAAAGAAATGGTCCCAGGCCAGAGCCCTGCATCATAAGGAGAAGGAATGCCTGAACGTGACTTTTGCCAAAGAAAATAACCTGGTAAAAGGAGTTAAGGTTCTGAAAGGCCTAACAGTGCCTGACAAATGGGAGAAATTCCTTAAATGTTGATCTAGACAAATGTCTGGTCCAAGCAAGACATTCTTTACCACTTCTACTCCCTACTTGGCTTATTGAATCTGTTATCATACCCAGTCCTCTTGATCTGACATTTTCCCCTCTCTTGACTCAGCCCTTTCCTATCTACCATGTTTCCCCAACTCCCAGGTGTCGGGTCTTCGACTGTCCCACCGAGTACGGCAGCTCCCCCGTTCCCCAGCCTTCCTTAGAACCTGGGAGACAATCAGAGCAGAGGGGAGTCAAGCAGGAACTCGTTTATTAACACACAGCAAGCACTTTTTAAATCAAAAAAGAGTGGGTGGCATGGGAGGGGAGGAAGAGGAACCAATCACTGTCAAGGTCACACCCTATCATGCACCTAAGCTTCCGAGGGCTGGTTACACTGAACGTAAAGCAAATGGGGCTCTGCCCACTCAACTCCCTCTCAGCGCCATCTTTGCTGCCCACGTGTCCCACACCCAGGAACCATTTTTTTCTCACTTGCACAAGGTAGCTTTCTCAATTTCAAAACTTAGGGGGGAGCAAGGGACACACGCAGAAACAATCCCTGAGTTTAATACAAGGCACAAATAAGGAAAACTTCCACTCCAGCCATGTTGGGTGACTTCATGGAGCACAAAATTAATCCAGGAACAGGGCTGTTTCGTGTGAGAAACAGGAAGCTGGGCTCTGAGCCACCTTGAACTCTAATTCTCTAGATCCTCGTCGTCTGGAAGAGAGGAAAGATAAAACCCATGAACGAAAGAAGAGTAGAATTCAACAAAATCTGAGCTGGAAATTTTGAGTCTAGACTAATAGATCTCCCAGACAACCTTACAAGTTACAGATAATGTAAACCACCCCAGCTTGGAGAATATGCTCCCTGCACAGCTACACAACGGGCCCTGCACTTACTTCATGTTCTGCTATCAACACTGGACATTTTAATCTTTTTTTTTTCTTTTTACTAGTCCTGGGGCTTGAACTCAGAACCTTAGGCATAGCCCTTGAGCTTCCTTAAGAGCAACCTTGTCCTACAAATATGAGTGTTCACCATGTGTCCTTCACTCTCATTCTCGTTTTAATTTTTTATTGTTATTATAAAGATGGTTACAGAGGGGTTACAGTTACATAAGTCAGGTAGTTTTCCTTCCCTCCCCCTCCCCCAGACTTTCCCTTCCACCCGCACCCATAGTTCATTTTCAACATAGTCTCTAGTGAGTATCACTGTTGCATTTGTTCACCCTTTGGCCCTGTGTTTCTATGCCTTCCCCTTGCTCCCACAGAGACAGATAAATGAGCATACAAGAGGAAGAGAAAAGAAAAGAAAAGCAGCAACAAAGACAAAACCTCATTTCCATTTCCTGGAGTTCATTTCACCAAGTATTATTTTATATGATTAGAGTAACTGTCACTCTTGATGCCCACAGGCACCCCCTGGACTGGGGATGGAACAATTGGAAATTTCAGATGCAAACTTGCAACCCTGGGGAGAGGGGATCAGTGGGCATGGATCTCAGCTTCCTTGACCCTTAAGAGTAGGGCTATTTAAGACACCTCTGGGGCATGCTTTCCGCTGGGGCTCTTAACGCTCAGGGTGGCAATTTGCTGGCCAGGGCCCCACATACTCCATTGGCTTCCTCTCTCTCCTCCCCACATCTTGCTTCCCCATTGCCTTACTGGGGTTTCCGTGAACTAATCCTGCATCAGCTATTTGCACCAAATTCATAGTTCCAGATATTTCTAAAGAAGCCTACACAGATAAATTTCACTGAACTCCAGGGCAGGCTGGAAGAATCTGCTGTCACAGGATTTCAACTATGAACTGATAAGAATTGGAGAGAAATTTTTATCCTCCCCACCCCCGACATGCACACACACACACACACACACACACACAGCCTAGGGAGAACTTGAGGCCTTGAGTTCAAGCCCTGGTACCACCAGAAAACAAACAAATAAGCAAGTAAATAAATGCCTAAAAATGCGTTCTTTGCCACATGCAGAAAACTAAAAGTGGACCCCAGCCTATCACCATGCACCAACATCAACTCAAAATGGATTAAAGACCTTAACATTAAACCTGAATCTCTGAAACTACTGCAGGACAGAGTAGGAGAGACACTTGAACTAATAGGCACAGGAAGGAACTTCCTGAACAGAGTCCCAGGGTCACAACAAGTTGGAGAGAGACTCGACAAATGGGACTACCTTAAAATAAAAAGCTTCTGCACAGCTAAATCTATCGCAACTAAGCTAGAAAGACAACCAACTAATTGGGAAAAAATATTTACCAGCAATATATCAGACAAGGGGTTAACATCCTGTATATACAGGGAACTCAAGAAACTAATCCCTCCCAAACCTAACAAACCAATTACTAAATGGGCAAGGGAACTAAAGAGGGACTTCTCAAATGAAGAAATAAAAATGGCAAAGAAACACATGAGGAAATGTTCATCATCCCTGGTGGTGAAGGAAATGCAAATAAAGACAACCCTGAGATACCACCTTACCCCAGTCAGAATGTCCCACATCCACAAATCAGCCAACGACAAATGCTGGAGGGGATGTGGAGAAAGAGGAACCCTATTACACTGCTGGTGGGAATGTACACTTATACAACCACTTTGGAAAGCAGTCTGGAGGGTCCTTAGAAAGCTAAAGATTGACCTCCCTTACGACCCAGTCATACCACTTCTAGGCATCTACCCTGAACAACAGGAACCAATATACAAGGACACGTGCACCTCCATGTTTATTGCAGCACTGTTCGCAATAGCTAGGATATGGAAACAACCTAGGTGCCCCACCACAGATGAATGGATCCAAAAATTGTGGTATCTATACACAATGGAATATTATGCAGCCATTAGAAATGACAAAATAATGGCATTTGCAGGGAAATGGATGGAGCTAGAAGGAATCATGTTGAGCGAGGTAAGCCAAGAACGAAGAGACAAACGGTACATGGTCTCCCTCATAAGTGGATGCTAAATCCAAAAGGTTAGTGATACGACAAAACTAACAGGACTTAAGAAACAAAGAACTCCCGCTCATCTGGTTGAACCACTACTAAATATCCTCATGCTGCTGATCACAAATATGGTATATAACATGTGAACACTGTTATATATTACAGACTGTGGTAGACAATTTGCTCCAGGGAAGTTAGAATGAACTTGTGACTTTGAAATTATGTAATCATTTAATCACAATCAAAAAAAAAAAAAAAAAAAAAGAACCTCGGGGAAGGGAGGGAGGGAGGGGATGGTAGGGGGAAAACAATGGAGGGGGGTAACAATGTTCAAGAGGAAGTGTACTCATAACCTCACTCATGTAACTGTGACCCTCTGTATAGTAGCTTTACAATAAAAAAAAAAAAAAAAAATGCGTTCTTTGTCACTTGGCTAAAAATTTATTCTTCTTTGTTGAAGCTGCTCTTGCTTTGAATTACCTTTCACTGGTTTCCCTAGTGATGTATGTACTGCATGTGTTAATAAAGTTGCTTGGTTTTCTCATTGCTCTTTCATTGCAGGTCCAGCCATGAATTTGCGGAGAAACTTAGTTTTTTTCTCCATGGTTGATAGGGCACTCCAAGCTCTGTTTCACTTTGTACGACTTCCATTTCCCAAATCTCCTCATTCTCCAAAATTAGAGCCTCACAACCTAGTCACTTCATCCCCATCTCAGACAGCAGAAAGAAATAAGGGAGAAGGCAACACCCTCTCCTTGATAATTGTTGTACATATTCTCCTCTGTCAATATCCCAATGGTCAGACGGACTTTAATCTCATGCCTACCAAGCTGCAAAGAAGTCTGGGAAATGTAATCATTACTCTGGATAGCTTCCCAGGTACAAAATGAGCATTCTATTTCTGAAGAAGAGGAGAACATACACTGAAAGACAATTAATGGTCTCACCACCAGCCGCCAAGACATTCTTGTTCCCTAGTTGACCCAGGAAAAGCAGAATCATTCCTGCTTGCCCCCAGAGAGGCCCCATGAGGCCATGAAGGCTTTTGGTCCTCAAGGAGCCTTGTTCATGGAATGGCAGGTGGCCAAGGACTCTGCAAATGCTTCCAGAGATGCCAACCTGAAGAGATGGCAGATGAGGTCGTGGATGTCCCTACTGTCACAAGCATGTAAAGCTTCTAGCTTCCTCAGCAATGGTACCCAAGCAAAGAAAGGGACTTCAAGTTGACTGGGAATATGACTCTACTCTCTCAATGAAATGGAGATTATGGCAGCCAAGGAGTTGTTCACCAATATTCTAAGCTGTCTTCCTTGTGGGTAGATGATAGGATTTGTATTGTCCTTGAACTCACATGTGGTCATGTGATACATGATGTGACTAATATGCAAAACTGACATGGGTCCTCTCCGGGCTGATAAGAAGACCTGGGATGGTGAATTTTATATGTTAATTTGGCTAGACCACCGTTGCCAAATCTAATTGTTGTGATTAATCTTTCCATTAAGAGACTTAGAACAAAAACAGATCATCTTCCACAAGAAGAGTGAACCACATCTAACAGTCAAAGCTTACTTTTTTGGCAGTACCATACTGGAGTTTGAACTCAGAACCTCACACTTGCAAGGGAGGCTCTCTACCACTTGAACTATGCTCCCAAACATTTTTTGCTTTTCTAATTTTTCGATAGGATTTTTAACTTTCTTTTCCTGGACTCAACTTTGAGCCTCCTAGCTATACCTTCCATGTAGCTAGGATTATAAGCATGTATCATAATGTCTAGATTATTTGTTAAGATAGAGTCTCACAGGAATAGGAAGGTGGCTCAGTGGTAGAGCACTTGCCTTGCATGCCTGAGGCCCTGGGTTCGATTCCTCAGCACCACATAAGCAAAAAGAAAAAAAAAGCCAGAAGTAGCACTGTGGCTCAAGTGGTAGAGCGCTAGCCTTGAGCTGAAGAGCTGAGGGACAGCTCCCAGGCCCAGAGTTCAGGCCCCATGACCGGACCCCCCCCCCAAAAAAAAAAAGATAGAGTCACACCAACATTTTGCCTGAGTTGATCTCAAGCCATGATCCTTCTGATCTCTGTCTCCTGAGTAACTGGGATTATAAGCAGGTTCTACCGCATTTGGCTATTGAAGCTTGAAGGGAACACTGATGTTCCCTGAGAAAGAAGTTCTGCCTCCAGCCAACCTTCAGACTCACACTATAATATCAACTCTTCTGTGGATCTCCAGCCTGATGGCCCACTCTGTATTTGTTTGGCGTTTCTGGATGTTGCTTGGTGGCAAAGAAGAGGAAATCCTAAATTCACTTTCCTTGTCTTCAATTTCCTTCCAGGTGGTTGTAGACCCCAGAGTTCAGCTCCTAAAGCAACACAGCTTTTCTTTTCTATTCTCAGACCCAGGTAACTGATCACTGTTTTCCACAGGGCAGCTTCCTGGAATGCTTTATACATATAATGTATATGCATATATGTATATGTCACTTCTGGGCATCATACAGCCCCTTCTACCTTCTACAGGCTTACCTGGAATCACTCACAGGCTAATGTCTACTCATAAGCAATGTACTCAGGAGCTCATGTAAAAGGCAGGTTTGAGGTCCAGCTGAATCACTAGGCTGGACGTCAGCCCAGAAAGTTGCATTTTTGGAAGCTCTTCTCCCCCAGGTGGCTGCATGCAGGTGGGAGGCAGATGACTCCTGGAGAAATAGTGTCGCAGGGAGATGGGGAGGACTATTCGCACAGCCCATCCTGGAGGGTCTCCAGCTCTGACTTCATTTGTTTGGAGGTAGCTGAGCCATCTGCTCAGAACCTTAAAACAAAATAAACCAAAGTGACAAACAAAAGATGGAATGTTTCTTCTAGGAATTTCTGTGGCATTTGGCCCTATTCTTTCTGTTTGCTCCTGGGATCTTGTCTTTTCGGTGTTGCAGTCTTTAATTACACAATTAAGGACACATGGCAGTCCGTTCTACCATAGTTGGAGATATTTTTTGCCATGTTTGCACAAGAACAATGGCATTCCTGACAGTAAACACAGGAGGGACAAGCAACAGAGGTCTCAGAGGAAAGCTAGGATAATCAAAAGCTAATGCATACTGTAATGTGGTTTCTTTAGAAACCTGGTTTACAACCAACAGGCAAAAGCAGCACTAAGCATCACAAAGACATGATCCATTTGGCCAATTGAAGGGTTAATGTTTATGGCCTCCAGAAAGACGCTGCAGAGCCCCACATCTGGAAGAAATTATTCCAGCCTGGTCTTGCTCAGCTCATCAAAAAAATAAAAATAAAATGAAATAATAAAAATTATAATCCCTGTGCCCCCTGGTGGTTAGGAGAGGAACTACAACTTATCACAAAAGCAAGAGATGTTTATATTTTATATTTCACTACTCTACTATTCAGGGTCAGATTTGTAGGCACAGATTCATCCTCGAGTTACATAGGGACATTCTGATATTTTTGTGTGGATACCTACATTTACTCCATACATTAGCTGATACTAATGCTTCATATTGCAAATATTTAGCATCTCTTAAAAGCACAGCTTTTTTTTTTTTTTGGGTCCGGTCATGGGGCCTGAACTCTGGGCCTGAGCGCTGTCCCTCAGCTCTTCAGCTCAAGGCTAGTGCTCTACCAGTTGAGCCACAGCGCCACTTCCGGCTTTTTTCTTTTTGCTTATGTGGTGCTGAGGAATCGAACCCAGGGCCTCAGGCATGCAAGGCAAGCACTCTACCACTGAGCCAACTTCCCAGCCCCTAAAAGCACAGCTTTTATCTAGCTCAATTGTATGCATTAAGCTGGGCTAGTCACCCACTATATGTCACAGAAAATGCTCCATATAAATCCCTAAGCCGGGCACTGGTGGCTCACACCTGTAATCCTAGCTACCCAGGAGGCTGAGATCTGAGGATCACGGTTCAAAGCCAGATGGGGCAGGAAAGTCCGTGGGACTCTTATCTCCAATAAACCACCAGAAAACTGGAAATGGCATGGTGGCTCAAGCAGTAGACTGCTGGCCTTGAGCTGAAGAGTGCAGGGACAGCGCCCAAGCCCAGAGTTCAAGCCCCACAACCAACCAAAAAGAAAAAATCACCAAGAATTAAATGTAATTTGTTGACTCAATCTTTGTTATTGTTGTTTTTTTTTTTTTTTTGAAGCAACTTTATTGAGAAGGTTCCTACGCTGACCAGCCAGGGCCGCAGCACAGGCTCACAGCTGATACTGCGACCTTGACTCGGTCTTAATAAGACACTCTTCACCATTTACTCCCAGACTTTCTGTCCAGCTTCTCCCTTCCTTTGCAATCCCTGCTTTCCCATCCCACACATCATTTCTCATGACACCAGAATCTTCTGCCGGGGGAACTTTTGTATTTACACTGTGGCCCTGGTACCACCTGGCTAGCAGATGCACATCTTTCTGGCCAGCCAAATTAGGGGGAAATCTCACAACTCCTAACCTAGATAACATGAGGAAAAGACCTCTGAACATTCAAAGGGGACTGGTCATTAGCCAGACACAGATACTCAAAAGCAAACATTTCACTTTTAACTTTAAATTTGTTATCTGAATGTCATAGTTCACATCTGTAACCCTAGCTACTCAGGAGGCTGAGACCTATAGGATTGAGGTTTCAAGCCAGCCCAGGGAGAAAAGTCCATCTGTAAGCCTGGCCCTGAATCTCTCTCTGGATCTCTGTCTCTCCATGTGATCTCTTCTACCATTGTGATGCTATCTACATGAAGCCCTCACCACAGGCAAGCCAATGCCAGAACCATGATCTTTAATCTCCAGCACTTGAACTCAATAAGCCTCTTTCCTTATAAAACTTCAGAAGTTTTGGTAAAGCAACAAAAGTAGCCTAATACAATATCTATCCCCAGAATGGAACTATCTGTTGCAGGAAGAGATATTGGAATTTGTTTGTTGCCATTGTTTTCTTTTTGCTTGAAAATGCTCTCAGTGCTGGACATAGTAGGATACATTTCTAATCACAGCATTTGGGAGGCTGAGATAGGAAAATCTTGAGTTTGAGGGCAACCTGGGCTATTACAGTGAGTATGAAGCCATCCTGAACTATATACAGCCAGACCTTGCAGAAAGCTCAGAACTCACTGATTGTATGTTTCTGGCTCTGGAACCTCACTCACAAAATAAATTCTAACATACTCTTTTGATTATGTTAGAAGAGCAAATGTGGGCTGGAGCTGTTGTTCAGTGCTTAAGTGCTTGTAGAGCATCAGTGAGGCCCTGTGTTTTAGCTTGTGGTAAGGGATGGCCATTCTAGACCTGAAAGTAAAGGGCACATAGAGGTGAAAACACTCCGGTACAGTAAACAGCACTAATTAGAGTGTGAACCAATGAAAGTGGCCAAGTGTTCAAACCCTTCCTTGAGGAGTATGAATAGTTCAGGGAACGTGAAACCCCAAAGACAGAGATAGAGAGGGCAGACACAGAACCAGCACAGCATGTGTGAAAATGTGAGACGCTAAAGAAGCCTCAGATCTGAGGCTGGACAGATGGTGGAGAACAGCCTTCAAGAGATGCTTCCATTCAGTCTGAGGACAGTGATCCGACTGAAACAAAACTGCAGACTGGAGGAAAAAGGCAGATTTCCCAGGCCCACGGGCAACTTCCAGTGGATGCTGGTGTGAGAAACTGGAATGGCTTTCCTGGGGATCTCTGCTGAATCTCAACCGTGCAGGCCTGGTTGCTTCTACTGAATCTGCTGTAAGAAGAGCTCAGGATTGATTGAAAATGCCTGTTTAGGACAGTGTAGAGGCATGTCATTGGATACAACATGGAGTGACCAGGAACGAAGGGGAAAATGAGATTAATAAGTTTGAAATCAGCTGGATGGCTAACAAAAGAAACAAAAACCATAATGACTACAAGAGGGCAGGAATGTCTGTAATGTCAACCAACTTTCACAAGAGAAGCAATTTAATGCAGGGTTCTCTAATTCACCTCTCGGTGGCGCTGTAGTCTCTGGATAGCTACCGAGCTGCCTAGCTCTCTAGCAGGTCCAGAAACAAAAGGGTTTCTCAGCCAGGCCTCCCTCTGTGATTTCCTTGTCTTGGTGGTAATCGTAAATTTCTAGACTAAGCTTTGTATATTCAGAAACCTGGAATGGAGTTGGATGGGATGGAAATTTGAATTACTTGAATTTCCAAATGTGGTAGGTATGTTATAGTCAAAGAACACAGAGACATAGGAGAAAGCACAAAGATTCTGAGTTGTTTTATGATGGACACAGTAGTACACATCTGTAATCCTGACCCTTAGGAGGTTGAAAGGTCAAGTGTTAGAGGTCAGCCTCTATAAAAAGAGTTCAAGACCAGTCTAAACTATACAATAAGACCTTGTCTCAAAAAACAAAAACAGAAAAGAAAATATCAAATTATGTTTTCGCTCCTGTAATTTGTAATACTAGCAATAAGTTACACATTTTGGAACAATGCTGACTTTTAAGTGGTTATAACAAGCACTGTTTTGGCAGATGAAGCAGCAAGTTGCCATGACATGAAGATATGAGGTTTCCCTTCAATGTTGGATAAACTACATTTTGCTTAAAACCTTAGGCATGAAAAAGAAGTCACCACAGAACCTAGATTATTAAATGAAGAGCAGAGAAGAGTGTATTTGTCAGGTTTTTTCGGGTTTTTTTTGTTATGATTTTTTGTTATAAAAACATCTGGGGTTGGGAAGATGGCTCAGTGGTAGAACGCTTGCCTTGCATGCATGAAGCCCTGGGTTCGATTCCTCAGCACCACATAAGCAAAAAGAAAAAAGCCGGAAGTGGTGCTCAAGTGGTAGCATGCTAGCCTTGAGCTGAAGAGCTGAGGGACAGTGCTCAGGCCCAGAGTTCAGGCCCCACGACTAGGCAAAAAAAAAAAAAAAATCTGAAGCTGGGTAATATTAGTAAGGAAAAGGGTTTATTTAACTCTGTTTTGCAGGCTGAATGTCCAAACAGCAAGGCTTCTTGTCACAGTGGTCTGATCATGATGGGAGGACCTGGAAAAGAGACAGATACCATTGATAGATTTAGTCAGGGGCCACCCTCACGCCTGTAATCCTGGCTACTCAGGAGGCTGAGATCTGAGGATTGTAGTTCGTAGCCAGTTCTTGCAGGAAAGTCCATGAGACTCTTATTTCCAATTAACCACCAGAAAACCGGTAGTGGTGCTGTGGCTCAAGTAGTAGAGCACTAGCCTTGATCTGAAGAGCTAGGCCCAGGCCCAGAGTTCAAACCCCACGACCAACAAAAACGTGGGGAGGGGAGAAAATCTTCTTCCTTCCCTCCCCTCACACTCTCAACAATGCATGGTCTGTGGCTTTTTCCCTACCCTCCACTTTTACAATAGCGACTAGAAGGACCAGGTGCACCCCAAGGACCAGGAGAGAGTCGTAATGTCTCTCCAAGGACAAACTGACAGCTGATATTCATTATACAAGGAATAAAGTGCTTTCAAAAAACATCGTGCTCCTGACTAGAAAATTATCCGCCCTCAGCAGCCCTATAAAGGTTCTGTTCTTGCTGGCAGCCAGTGGCTCCTGCCTGTAATCCTAGCTACTCAAGAGACTGAGATCCAGAAGATCAAGGTTGGAAACCAGCCCAGGCAGGAAAGACGGTGAGACGGTGAGACTCCATTTCTAAAATAACCAGCAAAATAAGCCAGGCTGGGAGTGTGATTCAAGAAGCTCGATTCAAGAGCACCAGCCATGAGCAAGCAAGCACAAGGCTCCGGATTCAAACCCTGGTACTGGAAATAAAAATTCTTTCCTTTATTATTATTTTTGTTTGTTTGGAGGTTGAAGGAACCTGATCTATCTCTTTCTCTTTCAGTATGTGTGCATTCCCCTTTTCCCTCCCTAAAAACCTCTTCTCTCACCCTGTTACCCCAATTTAAGCTTTGCCTGTGTTTGAATACCTTTGCTAAATTTCATTTCTATTGTCTCCATCATGAAGCTCCAGTGTCTAACATCTTCATGGCAAGACAGAACATAAGAGAGCTGGGGAGAGGCCAGGCTTGCTCTTTATAACAATCCTCCCTTGAGAACTAGCTAGGGTCCCACAAAAATTACATCCGCTTCTTCCCATAGCCATGCTCCAGTACTTCCTCCTAGGCTTCCCAGGACCAAGCTTCGAATAAACGAACGCCCTCTGGGGGATGCGCTTAAACCATATCCAAACCATAGCCAAGAACCAACATCACCTGTGACTTGACACACACACTCGCCAGGCTGATTGTTGCCATTCCACCTAGCCACAAGTGGCCTGTGGATTAAATCTGCAAACCCGCTCTCAGCAAACTCAAGTCTTGACCTTCTTATTTCCCACCAGATGTGCAGGTATCTGGTCCAGTTGTTTCCGCTTCCCTGGATTCAATTTAGCCTGGAGGTGAAAATCAAGGAGGTTCAAATTTTACCCTGGAGGGTGAGAATTGTATGTATCACAGAGTAAGTATCAAAGTGACAGAAACAAAGAGCAACCTTCAGGCTTTTACACCCTTACCTTTTTGAGTTTCTCTCTTCCCATTCAAGATGTCTCCATGGTAACTCACTCAGAGCCTGCAAACAGCCACCCCATGGGTCTGTGAGAGATTGGATTACTGCTCCCAGTTCTTCAGTGCCTTCCTGCAACAGAATTACAACATCCACAGCCTCTGCCATGTGGCTCTTCAGGGTCTGGAATAGGCACAGTACCTTCTTGTGACCCATGGGTACGATGTAATTTGTTAGTGGAATAAGTAGTGGATGTTATCTGGGCAGAGGGCGCTTGTTTTGTTTTGTTTTTACATGCTTGTTTGGTTTGGTCTGGCTTCTTCAATTTCTGCCGTCTCCTTGGAGATGAGTCATGTGTGGGGCAGACTTAAAGCAGACCAACAGCCTGAGCAGAACCACCACCGCTGGCCTGAGCACCTCTAGGTGAAATGTATAGATGTGATGTTGATGTTGTTGGTGCTGAATTATGATGTGCTCTGTGCAGAGCCATTGCAGTACAGACCGCCTGCTCCAGCCCTCTTTGGGGGCCATCTCATATTTAGTATGTAGCTCACTCCTAACCAGATGTACCCTAGCCACTGCCAGCTGTGACTGGAATTCTCTGTTGCTCTAATGCCACCTCCAGGTTTGCAGCAGCCCTGCGCAGGGCCCCCGTCTCTGCAGCAGGAAGTCTCTGGCTCTGAACCCAAGACTGAGTTGCAGCCAGAGAGCCAAAGGAAGCTGACAATGTGCATGATTTTTCTCACAAGTTCTGTGGCCAAGACAGTAATTATGTTGCATGGGAGGAGGAAAATGGGGATAGGTACTTCTTTTGGTTTTTTTTTTTTCTGAAGTTTTAAAAATGATCTTTGTTGGGTGCCATGGCTCATGTCTATAGTCCTAGCTACTCTACCTGAGATCCGAGTTGTCCTACCTGAGATCTGAGCTATAATCTGTACTCCTAGCTATCTACCTGAGATCTGAGGATCGTGGTTCAAAGCCACCTCGGGCAGGAAACTCAGTGAAACTCTTATCTCCAATAAACTACTCAAGAAAAAAAGAGCAAAAAGAAGCTCAGGGCCCAGGCCCGTGCCCAGGCCCAGCAAAGAATTATAATAACAACAATAATATTATTATCTTTAAGTAGTTGTACAAAGCAGTTGCCCTTCAACAAAGCAGTTTTTAAATACAATGCATCTTGATCAATGTCACCCCTATCAACTGTCATCGATCCCTTCCCTACTTACCCCTCCCCTTACTCATCTTAATTTTGTAAACTATACATTGAATTCTTGACTGCTTTCTCCCCTACTTCTGTTAGGATTTGACATTTTCACCTTGTTTTTAAGTGAACCTTTAAGTTTTTTGTTTTGTTTTTTTGGGGGGTCCAGTTGTGCGCCTGAACTCTGGACTTGGGTGCTGTCCCTCAGCTCTTCAGCTCAAGGCTAGCGCTCTACCACTTGAGCCACAGCGCCACTTCCGGCTTTTTTTTTTCTGCTTATATGGTGCTGGGGAATTGAATCCAGGGCCTCATGTATGCAAGGCAAGTGCTCTACCACAGAGCCACCTTCCCAGCCCCCAACCTTTAAGTTTTTAAAACAAGTATTTCACATTGCTAGGGTAGACATGATCACAAAAGTAAAGCAAATGGTACAATACACTTCACATGTAACCCCCCCCCCAAAAAAAAAACATCAATCCTTAACAATCTGGCCCATCCACACCTGTAACTCCCTCCTCTTCTCCCAAATTATATTAAAGCAAACCTCAAATATGGTGGTATCATTTCATCCATAAATATTTGAGTATGCTTTTCTTAAAAATATATTTTTTATGTACAATGTGTCATACCTATAATCCCAGCTACTTAGGAGAAAAAGATCAAGGGAATTGCAGTTCTACGAAAGTCTGGACAAAAAGCTATTGAAACTCCATCTCAACAAATGAGCAGTATGTAGTAGCACATGCAGATAACCACATTCAGAAGGGAAGAAATAGGAGAGAAAAATCACACACAGGCCAAGATGGCCCCAGGCAAAAAAATCTTTAAAAATAAATCAAAAGTTTATTGCAGCATTATTATAGTTAAGATATGGAACCAACCCACATGACCCTCAGTAGATGAATGGGTCAAGAAAATGTGGTATATATACACAATGGAATTCTATGCCTCCATCAGAAACAATGGCATTGCCCCATTTGTTAGGAAATGGAAAGGCTTGGAAAAAAAATTATATTAAGTGAAGTAAGCCAGGCCCCAAGAAACCTAGGTCCCATGGTTGGGGGGAGGATGGGAAGGGATGGGAAGGGGAAATAAACGAGGAGGCTACAATGCTTGATAGGGAATGTACTCATTATCTTGCCCATGTAATTGTAACCCCTCTGTACAGTATTTCCACAATAAAAAAGAAAGAAAGAAAAAACAAACCCCCCCCAAAAATAAAATAAAGTAAATAAATCAAAAAAGAGAGGCTGGGAAAGTGCTTGCCTCACATGCAAGAGGCCCTGGGTTCAATTCCTCAGCACCACCTAAATAGAAAAAGCTGGAAGTGGCACTGTGGCTCAAGTGGCTTGAGCTTGCCTTGCCTTGAGCTGAAGAGCTCAGGGACAATTCCCAGACCCAAAGTTCAAGCCTCACGACCAACCAAAAAAAAAAAAAATGTTCATTATTATGCAATAAATCTAATAGTGTCAATTTGTCTTGTCAGTATTCAAATTTCCAGTTGCCTCATCTATGTGAGAAAATTTTCTCTTTCTTTTTCAAATGAGGTTTGTGATTTTTTTTTTACATTAATAAAATCAACCTGCTTATTTTGATTTGTATGTATTTTTCAAAGTACAATCGGGACCTCAATAAGTGTTTTAAATCTCAACACACAGGAGGAAATCATAACAGCAAAAATGATATAAAATAGAATTTTAAAAATAAAAATGGAATAGAAAAGACACAAGGGGACAGCAGATATTTGCTCCCAACAAAGTGCATTAAGGAATTTGGGTTCTCTCTTCCTTAAAGCAAGAAGAGTTCAGAGGTTAAACAGTTTTCCTCTGTTAGGATTCTCACTTTTTATGGTTGGTATGAGATCTATCTTAGAGGTTCTTCCTCCTCCTCCTCCTCCCTCCCTCCCTCTCTCCCCTTCTTTCCCTCCCACTCCCCCCATTCCTCCCTGTCTTTCTCCCCCTCCTCCCTCCCCTCCCCTTGTAGCACTGAGTATTGAAACCAAGACCTCAGACACACTAGGCAAGCATTCTACCCCTCAAGCCATACCTTTAGCCCTTTAAAAAACAAACAAAAACACCAACTTTTTTACTTTGTCTTTGAGACAAGGTCTTTCAGCTACCTTTGTCCAGGCTGACCTTGACTCAAAATCTTTCTACCTCCCAAATAGAATTACAGGCATTTACCACCAGATGCAGTTATTTATAGGATTCACTGCCCATATACTTTCAATTACTTCGTTACTTAAACCCACCACCACCACTCCCTACACACACAGAAGGTCTTGCTATATAGCCTATGTAGCCCAGACTGGCTTTGAACTCATGATCTTTCTGGGAACTGGAATCATAGACATGCACAACCATGCTCAGCAAGATCCCTTTTAATCATAGGCTCTCCCTCCAACTCTTTTGTATTTACCTATTGGGGAAACAAGGTTATTATCCTTTATGGTTTGTCAGAAGAAAAAACACCACAGTGTCTATTTTTCACTGCTCTCCAGCACATCACTGAATCCAGAAGGCTTCTGTGACCTCAGAAGGTATGGGGCTTTCTCGCCATCCATCTGCAGGCAAGCTGTGCTGCAACCGCTGAGCTGCCTCTAATTCAGTTCAGTTCTCACACTGTTTATCGGAAGTGGGTAGCCACAGGTCCAAAGGTCAGAGACTCAGTTCCCAGAGTGTCCCCCCTCTGTGTTGGATGCCAATCACAAGTTCCATGTTGTTTTTACCTGCACTTCAACCAACCGGTTATATATTGCAGTCCCACCACTCTGTCCTTGGGTTGATTTGCTTGAGCAGCTCACAGAACTCAAGAAGACAGTTGCTTATGCCTACATCTATTTTTAAAATATATGTATATATAATATATATATATATATATTACAAAGGACATAGATACAGAGGTGCATAGCGTTTGTATGAGTGACGGAAGGAATAAGAGAAGATTACAGAGAGCTTCTGTGTCTTCTCCTGGCACTCTGTCTCCAGGAATCCCCAGGTGTCTGGAAGCTCCCTGCCTGGCCTGGAATTCTGTGGAGACTTCTCTGCATTTGTAATGCTAATAGACAGACTTGGAAAACCCAGCAAGCACTGTCAGTTTTAGCTTTCTTGCAGGATTCTCAGCAAGATTCCTCAGCCCAGGGTATGGGTATTCCATTCTCCTGGAATGAGGAGGGTCTCATGATCTACTAATATTGGACAAGAATATGTCAGAGAATCTTTTTTTTTTCTTTGTGTCAGTCATGGGGCTTGAACTCTGGGCCTGGGCACTGTCCCTCAGCTCTTCAGCTCAAGGCCAGTGCTCTACCACTTGAGCCACAGCACCTCACAGACTTTCCTGCCTGGGCTGGCTTTGAACTGCAATCCTCAGATAGACCTCAGCCTCCTGAGTAGCTAGGATTACAGGCATGAGCCACCAGCACCTGGCTTATGTCAGAGAATCTGTGTGGTCAGTTACAAGATGGGAAAGAGGAGGAAGATTAGAGTTTCTAGACCCGCTTTGGAGAAGAGAAATTCTTGTTCTTATGGCTTGCCTCAAGGAAGGAGTGTGGAGCCAGGAAATAGTGCTGAAGAACAAATACATATTTCACAGCATCACACTTTCTAACACTTGTGGATTTTGCTTACTACATCATCTGGTAGCTTAAACACACTCAGTCTTCTGTATTTTCTAAAAATGTGGAGTTGGAATTAGATCAGTATTTTTCTACAGAAAAATCTGGAAAATAGAGAAAAGTACAAATAGAACAAGGCATAATTTCCTCAAAGTTTCACGCTTTAAAATTTCTTTTTTAGTAGGACAGCTCAAAACAGAAAACACAGCTCCTTCCCCTCTAGAAAACTCTCTTCAAGAGTAATCTCAGAAGCTGGGCACAGATGGCTCACACCTATAATCCTAGCTACTCAGGAGGCTGAGATCTGAGAATCATGGTTGAAAGCCATCCTGGGCAGGAAAGTCCCTGAGACTCTTATCTCCAATTAACCCAGAAAACTGGAGGTGGTGCTGTGGCTCAAGTGATAGAGCACTCACCTTGAGCTAAAGAGCTGAGGGATAGTGCCCAGGCCCAGAGTTCAAGCCCCATGACCGACCAAAAACAAAAACAAAAATGAGTAATCTCAGCTAACAATTTGGGACTTGGAGGATACAGTTCAAACTTGTTGTTGTTGTTGGGCTTGAACTTTGGGCCTGGATGCTGTCCCTGAGCTCTTCAGCTCAAGGCTAGTGCTCTACCGCTTGAGCCACAGCAGCACCTCTGGTTTTCTAGTGGTTTATTGGTGATAAAGAGTCTCATGGACTTTCCTGCCTGGGGTTGGCTTTGAACCACCATCCTCAGATCTCCAGCCTCCTGAGTAGCTAGGATTACAGCTGTGAGCCACCAGTGCCCAGCAGTTCAATCATTTTTAAATGAAGGAAATGTGATGGTCAATTTTATGTGCCAACTTGACTGGGCCATGTGGTACCCAGATATTGGATCAAACGTGATTCTGGGTGTGTCTATGAGAATCTTCTTCTTTTTTTTTTTTTTGGTCGGTCATAGGGCTTGAACTCTGGACCTGAGTGCTGTCCTTCAGCTCTTCAGCTCAAGGCTAGTGCTCTACCAGTTGAGCTACAGTGCCATTTCCGGTTTTCTAGTGGTTTATTGGAGATAAGAGTTTCACAGACTTTCCTGCCTGGGCTGGCTTTGAACCGTGATCCTCAGATCTCAGCCTCCTGAGTAGCTAGGATTACAGGCATGAGCCACTGGTGCCTGGCTGAGAATCTTTTCGAATGAAATTTACTTTTGAAAATTGGTAGAACTTGAAAAGCAGATTACTCTCACCCCTAATGTTAATGGGCCTCATCCAACAGATTAAAGAACTAAGCTGAATGAACTGAATGAACAGGCTGACCCCTGGCTGATAAGGGGAAATTCTTCCTGCCTGAGTACTTGAACGAGATATTGGTCTTTTCTCAGTCTTCAGACTCAAACCAAATCATTGGATCTTCTTGGATCTCAAGCCTCTACCTTTACATCTAGAACATAAACTAAGAGCTCTTCTGATTCTCAGGCCTCTAGGGCATGGTCTGGGTCTACACATTAGCTTTCCTGAGTTCTCAGGTTGCAGACTTAAGATATAGAATTTTCTCAGCTGGAACCTCACATGTATAAAAATTCATGAACATTTAAGTCTCTTTATAAAATAATCTAGTAATTTGCAAATACACATATCCTTCTGCATACTTGAAATCATCTCTAGACTATTTATAATGCTTAATATAATTGTTACAAACATAGTTGTTATATTGTGCGTTTAGGGAACTTTGACAAGGAAAAGTCTATGTGTGCCAGGTGTTGGTGGCCCCCACCTGTAATCCTAGCTACTCAGGAGGCTGAGATCTGAGGATTGCAGTTCAAAGCCAGCCCAGGCAGGAAAGTCCGTGAGACTCTAATCTCCAACAAACCACCAGAAAACTGGAAGTGGTGCTATAGCTCAAGTAGTAGAGCACTAGCCTTGAGCTGAATAGCTGAGGGACAACTCCCAGGCCCAAAGTTCAAGTCCCACGACTGGAAAAAAAAAAAAAAAAAGGCTATTTGTTTTTAAGTATAGGTTAATTTGGTGAGGACCACATTTTCAGAATATGGCTGATTGAATTCAAGGTTGGGAAACTTGCAGATAGAGAAGGTTATATATCCTATTAGAGGCCAGTAACGACTACAGAAGACTAAGTGGAGGGGATGGGACTGGAACTTGAGCGAGGCAATGAAAGCTAGGTAATATTTAAGTATGTGTAGACAAGGACAGAGTCTACCAGGAAAGCAAAGTGAAAGAACCTATTAAGTAGGCCTTAGTGGGGAAGCTGGGTAGATCTGAGACTTGGGATTGTTGAATTATGCAAGGTTTTAGATGCCAATGAAAGGAATATAGAATCCTATGGGCAAATATATATATTTATATATATATATATATATACACATACATATATATGCATATATATGTATATATGTACATATATACGTATATATACATATATGCATATGTATATATATATACATATCAATAACTACAGGTAGCAAGACCAAAGGCATGGTGTTGAAGAAGTTAGATGTGCATGCAAAATGGTTCAAAAACAGCAGGATAAAACAATTATGTCACTATACACAAGACCAAGACTTGGAAATAACCTAAATGTATATCACTGGATGAGAAGTTAAGAAAAATGGGTTACATACACACATTGGAGTATCATACAGCTTTAAAGAAGGTGGTCCTGTAATGTGTGAAACAGAGGAACCGAGAGGACATTGTGCCAGGGAAAATAAGTTAGTCACAAGAAAGATGAATACTTCATGATGTTGCTGATCTAAGATACCCTAAAATAGTCAAACCTGTAGAATCAAATAGTAGAATATTGATTGACAGGAACTGGAAAGGGGGAAAAAGAAGGGTTCTTTATCAATAGGTATGAAGTTTCAGTTAAGATGAAGAGCTGCTGTGCCATGTCTTTATAGTTAACTGTACTGTATGCCTAAAAATCTATCAAGCTTGGTGTGGTGGTAGGCACTTACAAGCCCAGTTACTTGGGAGGCTGAGGCAGAAGAGATCACTTAAGCCAGGAGTTAGGAGGCCAGCCTAAGCAATACAATAAGACCCCTTCTCAAATAAATTTTTTTAAGCCAGGCACCAGTGGCTAACCCCTTCCTTAATCCTAGCTGAGAGGTTGAAGTTTTCATCCTAGCTGAAGGCTGAGATCTGAGGATCACACTTCCAAGCAGCTTGGACAGACAAATTCTCAAAAGTCTGGAAGCAGACGTGTGGCTTTGAGTGGTAGAGTGCCAGCCTTGAGTAAAAAAAAAAAAAGCCAAGCAAGAATACAAGGCCCTGAGTTCAAGCCCCAGTAGCAACATGCACACACACAAAATGTTGTAGTTAAAATAATATATTTCATGTTAAATGTTCTCAATAAAATAGAATTGTTTTTTTTTTAAGTAGCAGAATTGCTTGGCAAGTTCTATTTTGAAGGAGCACATGAATATCATTATCAAGCTGTATAAAAAAATCACACACGAGGGCCTGGGAACGTGGCTCAGTGGTAGAGTGCTTGCCTTGCATGCATGAGGCCCTGGGTTCGATTCCTCAGCACCACATAAGCAGAAAAAAGAAAGAAGTGGCACTGTGGCTGAAGTGGTAGAGTGCTAGCCTTGAGCTGAAGAGCTGAGGGACAGCGCCCAGGCCCAAAGTTCAGGCCTCATGACCAACAAAAAAAAAGAAATCACACATGACATCTACAACCATATTTGCTGCCCTCCAAAAGGAAAGCTCAAAGTAAATGAAGGTTTGTACAATGAGTGCCAACACTTTCACACCCTGGCTCCTGGATACACCCTCCTATTCTTCAGTCCTCTGGACTCTCTCCTTCTCATACTTTCATTGCCCCCAGGGTGTGACTCACTGACTCTTGATGCATTTTAGCTACTAGCCTTGCTCAAACAGTCAGCTTCAAACTCCCTTCATGTGTCTGCCAGACAAGAGAGGCTTACACTAAATATCAGGTGCCATATTTCAGTATCTCTAGAGTCCTACTGCCAACATTTAAATTCTAGCTCCATCTTTTTCTGTGTAACCTGAGGCCAGTGCCTTAAACGATCTGTGCCTCCGTTTCTTCATCTGTGAAATGGGGAAAATCACAGCATTTCTCATCATAGAGTTATTTGGAGGATTAAAAAGGACAATACACATAAAGGCCTACAATAATAATAGTGCTCTATCATTGTTTTTGTTATTATTATTATTATTGTTAGGTTTTTAAAAAGAGGTAGCTGAGTAAGAACTGCAGCACTCACGTGGTATTCAGGTAAGGGGTAGGTTTATTCAGTAGACCTGCTGGGACCAGGCAAGGTTGGCACTCCACGTGGCTGGGAAAGAGAGAGGAAAGAGCTAGAGCAGAGAGAGAGCTAGAAAAGAAGAGCAAGAGAGAGAGAGAGAGCTAGAAAAGAACAGCAAGAGGGATAGAGAGTTAGAAACGAACAGAGAGAGAGAGAGAGAGCTAGAAAAGAACAGCAAGAGCAAGAGAGCTAGAAAAGAAGAGCAAGAGAGCGTCTGGGCCTGGGCTAGGCCTTATGTATGGTATGGGCGGGGAAAGGTGTGGCCACATCAAATTCAGATGTGACCTCAGCGGATGCAGATGTGACCTCTTCCAGGTGTCCCAGTTGCCTAGGTAATGCAGGTAATGGGTGGAGACTTTGCTGCGAGGAGGGTGGAGTCTGCTAGCCATCCAGGAGTGGACCTTACAATTATAACGTATATAAATCAAGAAAGATATTTATTCTTCCACTACTATATATGTTCCAGAGCTAGTGAAGTCACCAATGATCCTGAACTTTGGCCTCAGGATCTTGTGGCTATGTACTGCAGCTCAGATAGCTTCCCTGGGAAAGCTGGATTTCCACCCTGCTGGCTCCTTTTCCATTTCATCCACGTAAGGGAGTGCCTTTGTTGGGATGAGTTCCTGCCTATCCCTGTAACCTGTAGCTCCTTCTCCTGCAGGAAGTGGTATCAGACATACAGTCCTCTAAACTCAGTGCCAGTTCACAAGTAATAACTGCTGAGTTTTAGAGAATGAGAACTGTATACCTTATGATTTCAAGGAAAGAAAAAAGTATTATCCTAGTCCCAAGTGGGAAGGATGGGTCTTTAATGAAAAGCCCAGTCCTAGGCAAAAAGAGCAACACAGGAAGTATCACAATACTAGACTTCAAATTATACTACAGCGCCATAGTAACCAAAAAAAGAAGCTTAAAAACAGGCACAAAGACAAGCCAGAAATAAAACTACACAGCTATAGCTATCTAATTTTTGATGGAGGCAGAAACATATGCTGGAGAAAAAGACAGGCTTTTTAACACATGGTACTACAAAAACTAGTCAAAAGGTAAATATTTTCTGACTAGGACCTCAATTGCCCAGAAAATAAGAGCAAGAATAAACAACTAGGACTAGACTACATCAAATGAAAAGGCTTCCATACAGCAAAAGAAATAATTACAAGAATCAATCCACAGAATGAGAGATAATCTTTCCCACCTATGATAAAGGATTGATATCCAGAATATACGAGCTGCATTAAAAATATGCAAACTACTCAATTAATAAGTGAGCAAACATGTTGAATGAACATTTCCCAAAAGAAGATATATAAAAATGAAAATTGTAGCAAAGAAAAAATATGTATAACTGTCTAACAAGACATGCAAAAGAAGAGCCTGCCTCCCTCCGTTGGATGGAGTATTGGGTTGAGAGAAAGAGAGAAAGAGAGAGAGAGAGAGAGAGAGCTGGAAGCGATCAAAGCTTGAGTCAGGGAGATGGAGGAAGCAGCTGAGAAGCTAAAGGAGCTACAGAACGAGGTAGAGAAGCAGATGCCCTGGAGCCACCTCCAGGCAATGCTGGCCCAGCCATCATGTCTATTGAAGAGAGGATGGAGGCCGATGCCCGCCCCCTCTATGTTGGCAACGTGGGCCATGGTGCAGCTGCAGAACTGCCAGAAGCTCGCTTTCATGGCTGTGGTTCAGTCAGTGGGGTGACCATACTTTGTGACAAGTTTATGGCCATCGCAAAGGGTTTGCACCTGTAGAGTTTTCAGACCAAGAGTCAGGGAGGACTTCCCTGGCCTTCGATGAGGTCCTTTCTAGAGGAAGACAAAGCAAGGTTGTTAGCAAATTAAGATGAATTAGACTTTGCCAGAGAACCACGCAGACATCTAGGTACATAGAACAAAGAAAGGTTTAGAGGCGGGTGGCAAGACTCCTTCTCACAAGGGAGGAATGAGAAGAAGCACCCGCTATTGTCTGGGGTGACCTATAGAACCTAGGAGGTTCAGGAGGGGCTAGAAGGGGCTAGGAGGTGGAGGCCCGGTGTGGACATGTGGGCCAGGGGCTTCATCATGGTGCACTAGGATTTATGGCGGCTATCCAAATAGTAGATAAGGGTCCTGCAGCTGCCCAGACCTGAAGGTCACTCTAAGGGGCTCATGTTGTCTTCTATGGTGGTAGCTGCCCCAGAGGAGTGCCATCCCAAGGCAAAGAGGCTGGAAGTTGATTATTTACTGCCTTTACTACATGGGCCTGGTGTTGCCTAGGAAGGGGGCATGCCAAGCTGTGGAGAGGGGAAGGAGTGGACTAAGCTATGGAAAGGGACTCATCTCGCTAACATGGGTGATTCCCAAACAGACCAACAGACAGGGCATCAATACACAGACCCGGGTTTCCCACACGCCTGCTGCCCTGCCAGGACCACAAACTACCACAGTTCCCCATCTCGATTCTCCAGTGGTTTTAACAGCAGGCCCCGGGGTGGAGTCTACTGGGGCTGGGCTAGAGGGACATCATGGCATTGCCCTTGCTAAGAAAAAAATAAAGCCATGTGCCGGTGGCTCACGCCTGTCATCCTAGCTATTCAGAAGGCTGAGATCTGAGGATCGCGGTTCAAAGCCATCCTGGGCAGGAAAGCCCATGAGACTCTTATCTCCAATAAACCACCAGAAAACCGGAAGTGGCGCTCTGGCTCAAGTGGTAGAGAACTAGCCTTGAGCTGAAGAGCTGAGGGACAGAGCCCAGGCCTGGAGTTCAAGCCCCGCGACCGAGCTCCCCCCAAAAAGAACCAAAAAGAGGGTATGGGGGGTGGGGAGAGGAAAGAAGGAGACCAAAAAGGAATAAAAAAGAAGAAAGATGACTTTGATGGAAAATTTTATTTACTTAATTTTCTGTCGGTCATGGGACTTGAACTCTGGGCCTGGGCGCTGTCCCTCAGCAATTCAGCTCAAGGCTAGTTCTCTACCACTTGAGCTACAGCACCACTTCCAGTTTTCTAGTGGTTTATTGGAGATAAGAGTCTCATGGACTTTCCTGCCCAGGATGGCTTTGAACCATGATCCTCAGATCTCAGCCTCCTGAGTAGCTAGGATTACAGGCGTGAGCCACCAGCACTCGGCCCCCAAAAAATATTAAGAAAAAGAAAAAAAGATATACTGTGCAAGCGGGGAGAATCCCGCAACCAACCTGCTCTGGGGAATAGGGAGAGACCCAGGGGCTGGAGCCCGGGGCTGCTCATCCATCTGGGGATTCGCCAGGGACAACTCTCACATTCCCCTGCCCCCTCTATTCCCTTGGGGGCTGCTCAAGGGTAGGCAGGGATTGGGTGGTAGGATGGTTTTTGTTTTGTTTTGTTTTGTTACCCAGGGCTCTAGAAGGACATCAAAGTGTGCTGCTCTGTTACCTTCCCTCCATCTTCTCCCTGCCTATGGCAGACCCTGCCTGCCCACTCCTGTCCTGCCAAGTCTACCACCCACCCCACCCCTCTCTCCCAGCTCCCTGCCCCTCCAGATTGCCTGGTGATCTGTTTCGTCTCCTTTTGTGTTCTTTTTCTGTTTTGAGTGTCTGTCTTTGCAGGTTTCAGTAGCCAGAAGATGTCCTGTCCACTCCCAGTGGCTCCAGTGTAAATTCCCCTTCCCCCCAGGGGCAATGCACTACCTTGTTTTGGAGGGTTTGAAGGCATTTTTATTTTTCAGTTTTTTGTTTTTTTTTTTTTTTTCCTTTGCCTTTCTTTCCCTTTTATTTGGAGGGAATGGGAGGAGTGGGAACTGGGAGGTGAGAGATTGGATTGTTGTTGTTGTTTAGCTCATTTCCAGGAGGGATGGGAATTTTTTTAAATGTGTAATGAATAAAGATGTTTTGAAAATTAAAAAAATATGCCAAATTGTTCAACATCTTTAGCCATAAAGGAAATACAAATCAAGATCCACCTCTGTCAGAATGGCAATCATCAAGAAAACAAAGAACAACAGATGCTAACAAGAACTCAGGAATAAAATTTCAAACACTGTTGATTGTTGTATAAACTAATGAAACTACTATAGAAATCAGTATGGAGGTATCTCAAAAAAAAGATCTGAAAGAGAGTAAATCAATGCATGAGAAAGACATCTGCATATCCGTGTTTATTGCAGTACTGTTCACACTTGCCAAATGATGGAATCAGTCAAATTGCTCAATAAACAACCAATGGATAAAGAAAATATGGTACATATACCATGGAATCCTACTCAGCTATCAATAAACATTTTCAGGAACAGGGATGGACTGTGGGTCATATTGAGATGAACCAAACTCAAAAAGCCAAATACAATGTACACACACACACACACATACACAATTTGATTGTAACTGTAAGTCTTTTTGAGAGGTTCAGGAGAGGAAAAGAGATTGGTGATGGATGATAATATAGAAATGTACTGTATCTATGCATGCAATAAAAGGAAAGGCAGCAGTATGAGCTTCGGGATATATTTGCTGAGGCACGACTTCAGGCCAGATGGTGGCCTTGGGTCTGCTGATTGTCCAGCGGTGTAGTCCTTGCTGCGGGATATATTTGCTGAGGCACGACTTCAGGCCAGATGGTGGCCTTGGGTCTGCTGATTGTCCAGCGGTGTAGTCCTTGCTGCTCTGTACCTTCAAGTCCAGTGTCAACCACAAGATAAGGAATGTAGTGACTGTGCCTAGAGCTATGCACACATTCTTGAATGTCCACATGGGAGGATGGGGAAATGGAGATAGAACAAGAAAAAGAAAAGAAAAACATGTTTGGTTTTTTTTCCTTTAAAAAAAAATGTGCATAAAGCCAGGTGCTGGTGACTCATGCCTGTAATCCTAGCTATTCAAGACGCTGAGATCTGAGGATCCGGTTCAAAGCCAGCCTAGGCAGGAAAGTCCAAGAGACTATAATCTTCAACTAACCACCAGAAAACCAGAAGTGGTGCTGTGGGTCAACTGATAGAGCACTCTTCCTTGAGCTGGAGAGCGCAGGGACAGTGCCTAGGCCCAGAGTTCAAGCCTCAAGACCACCACCAACAACAACAAAAATGTGTATAATTGCAAGCATGCTGGCCAGTAAAGTTCAATAACTGGGTGGAAACTACAGTTTTAAGCACATTTAAGTGTCTGTTCCTGTTATATAAGTGAACTGTAGGCTCAGCACCTGTAGAACAGATTTGAAATCTCTCATGTTGCCATGGACCTTAGAATTTCCTCTCAGCTTTTCAGTCTCCCAAATCTCTGAAACTCTGGTTTCGACTTCCATTTCCATTCCCTTTTATGGGCCATAATCCTCCTCTTTGGCTAGTCTGGCTTGGATTTGACATGCTGCTCTACCCTTTATGGCACAGGGCTCTTTTATTTTTCTCTAAAAGCTTCATTAATGTTCTTTTTCACATTCAAATCTGCAATCCATCTGCAATTGATTCTGCTTCTGGCTGCAGTGTTTTACAGAGAATGGAACTGAAAATGATTGTTGTGCTGACTGACTGCTCCTGCCCGATTCCAACCTGATTCTCTAGCACTCTCAATGGTCTCCTGTAAAATCCCCTTGTTACACGTCAGCCAGGTTGCTTTCTGTTCCTTGTAATCAAGGATCCTCCATTTTCACTCTCCCAGGAAAGTGGATGTTTCCTATTTGGATGGAGGTAGTAGGAAGGAAGACATTGGGATGATGAAGGAAGAAGTACATTGGTTACTATTGGTGGAATCTGACCTATCACATTTACTTCTCTTATATTGGAAGCTAAATATACCCACTCCCAGACCTTTACTTAAGACTGAGTGGCATAGGTAGCCATAAACTTGTTTATGTTGAAGATACTGGACAAAGACAGTCAAAGCTTATAGTCTTGGAACATTAAGAGATTTGCCAGTAGGCTCTTGTACATTTTAATAGACTTTACTAGAAATAAAGTGAGTTTTTCTATGACTGAATCAATGCCACATTCCACCTACATCATAATGCTGAGGGAATCAAGGATATCATTTGTGAATAGAGCTGAATGCAATCTCACTGACGTAGGAGGGCTACTAGACTTCTCTCTAGACAGTTGAATGCCAAAAGGCCTTTATCCAATAGAAGACTCTACAGTTTCTCTATGCCCAGGGTGCAGATTCTTATCAAAACAGTATTCGCCCACTGCTTCCTATGGAGGCAGAATACCATAATGGATAAAAGTTCCAGTTTTGAAATCTGGGGTTAATTACTTAGTTTACATGACCTTGGGAATGTTATTAACTTCGCAGTACCTCAGTTTTCTCATTAAAAATCTAGAGTTCATCAATTGTGCATGAGGCTCAGGAGGAGTCCATTCTTAGCACCAAAATGATAATAAAATCAACTTGCATGGTTGTAAGAATTCAGTAGGACAACTAGATCAGAGTGACATACAAAGTATTTTTACCCAGTTTTAACATGCTCTGGGTTTTTAAAGGAATGTGATGATTGTGTAAAGGGAAAGATAGTTACACTATGTTCTGTTTAGTGCTTCAGCAGATTGCTTCAGCTTTCAGATCTCATCAGCAATGATTTTTATTTAGCTAGTATACTACCTGATTCCATCTGTACTCCATTGCTTCATGGAGATTCTAGTGCTCTGTACTGAATTTTTCATGGTAAAGTTTTATTTTAATTAATTTTTTTGAGATAGGGTCTTGATAGGTTGCCCATGCTGGCCTTGAATTACCAATCCTTCACCTCAGCATCCCAAGTTTTAGGTAATTTTTTGTTTTAAAAAAGAAAAATTTAGGGGCTGGGAAGGTGGCTCAGTGGTAGAGTGCTTGCCTTGCATGCATGAATCTGGGTTCGATTCCTCAGCACCACATAAGCAAAAAGAAAAAAGCCGGAAGTGGCGCTGTGGCTCAAGGGTAGAGCGCTAGCCTTGAGCTGAAGAGCTGAGGGACAGCACCCAGGCCCAGAGTTCAGGCCCCATGACTGGACCCAAAACAAAAAAAAATTTAAGCCAGGAAAGGTGACTGTACCTGTCATCCTAGGTATGTAGGAGGTGATAGGATTGCAGTCTGAAGCCAACCCCCTGGCAAAAAAACAAGACTCCATTTGAAAAAAATAACCTAAAGCTAAAAGGGCCAGAGGTACAGCTTTCCCAATGGCAGAATACATGTCAAAACAAGCTCAGACCTCAGTACAGAAGGGGGAGGTAGAGGAGGAAGAGAAGGGGAAGGAGGAGGAAGAGGAGAAGGAGCAAAAAGAGGAGGAGGAGGAAGAGAAAGAATGAAAAAAGGAAGGAAGGAAGGAAGGAAGGAAGGGATATAAGCAAGATGGTAAGTACTTGAAATCCTAGTACTCTGGAGGCGGAGGTGGGATGATGATCAGGAGTTTAAAGCCAGCCTACTAATGACAAGACCCTGTCTTAAAAGAAAAAGAAAAAGAAAAATTAAATTAAAAATTAAAAAATTATAAGTGAAATAATCGACAACTTTAAGAATAAAACAGGAGAGAAGCAATATAATATAGTGGATTAAGAGCTTCTTCCATTTGGCTCTGTGAATGAGAAGAAAAAAAACCGAGGTAACAAAGAAAGGGTTATATCCTGAGAGAAAAAGAGGAAGGATCATATAAGAAGTATCAGAATAGCTGAAAAGCCCAAAGAAACAAGAGAGCTTGAAAAGAAGAAAATAATCTGAAACTCTGACCCAGACTCCCTGGGGGAGATGATACCAAGGCCACAACCATACGAAAGGCAGCTCTGGCAGACCTAGGCACAGGACAAGCCTAAAAACCAGTGTGAGGACCGAGTGGGACAGTCGACTACTCCTGTGTGGCCGGCTGGCAGTGGAGAAGACAGGCCTCTCTCTTAAGAGTACTATAATCAGTAACACTATCTTGAAAGGGGGCTTATTGTTTGAGATTACGCTATTCTGGGGGTCTGAAAACAAGAAGCCATGGACTCCGAGAGCCTGGGGTCAGCCTCCCTCGGTGTCTGAATGAGAGAGAGAGCCTTCTAAGAGAGGTGATAGGAAGGGGGAATAACGTAATGTGGTAAGTCTAGGGAGTTTTGGCAATGATGGGTGTGGTGATGTTCTTTACCTCTGTGATTAGTGAGCCCATCATCTGAGTTTGGCTATAGAAACAGAGTTTCCAGAACTGTGGCTGAAGAATACTCAGCCTCCACTTCTGGGTGGGAGTGAGAGTCTAGATACCAGGTCCCATGGATCAAATGATCTTCTTAGACTTCTTTCTCCCACAGAGTGGTTAACTGCTGGGTAGGGTATGAAAGCACAGGGAGCAGAAGATGGAGTTCTTGATTCTCTTAGTTCTCCCCTTCTAGTTCACAAGTCAGTGCTTTGTTTGCTTGTCACACACATCAGCATATTCAATAGAACAGCCCTAAATTTGGATGCTTGCTGCCCCTATACACAAGGGAAGCTTCTAAAGTGAATGCAGAAGATAAACAAACAAACAAACTGAATGCAGCCCTGAAGCCAACACCTGATCCTCCACGGGCCCCACTCTCAGGACCCTGACTCAGGCTCCATTCTCAGGCCACATACAGTACTAGTGTGTACACTAGGAATCTTACAAGACATTTTAGCTCGTTAGTTTTCTTCCCTCTGACTGGTGCTTGGGATCGGGACCAGTGACTTGAGACTGTGGGCAAAGCTGAGCTACTGAATGATTATATACTCCAATCTAGTGAGGGTATAATTCATCAATCCAGTCGCTACACAATTCTGCCTGAACATTGATAATATTTCAACCAAAAGACTGCAAATAATTAAAGTCTCCACCTAGGCATCAGTGGCTCACCTAGCTACTCAGAAGACTGAGATCTGAGGATTGTGATTCAAAGCCAGTTCAGCTAAGAAAGCTGTATGTAGCTGGGCACTGGTGGCTCATGCCTGTAACCCTAGCTACTCAGGAGGCTGAGATCTGAGGGTAGTGGTTCAAAGCCAACCCCGGGGCAGGAAAGTCCGTGAGACTCTTATCTCCAATAAACCACTAGAAAACCGGAAGTGGTGCTGTAATAGAGTGCTAGCCTTGAGCACAAAGGTACCTAATCCTTGTCTTCTTATTCTTTTTTTACATAAGCACTCTGACAATTGAACCACATTTCTAGCCTAGTGCTTAAGTTCTTTTTTTCTTTTCTTTCTTTCTTTTTTTCTTTTCTTTTCTTTTTTTTTTTTTGCCAGTCCTGGGTCTTGAACTCAGGGCCTAAGCACTATTCCTGAGCTCTTCAGCTCACGGCTAGCACTCTACAACTTTGAGTCACAACACCATTTCCCATTTTCTTGTGGTTAATTGGAGATAAGAGTCTCATGGACTTTCCTACCCCAGCTGGCTTTGAACCACGATCCTCAGATCTCAGCCACCTGAGTAGCTAGGATTATAGGCCTGAGCCACTGCTCAGCTCTGCTTAAATTCTTAATCAGAGAAATATAAGACCATAAAAAAGAAATAAAAATATACAAATAGGAAAGAAAAATTTAATTAGCTGTTTGCAGATAACATGATTTTATATTTAAAACACCCTAAAGACTTCACCCAAAAACTATTAAATCTTATACTTTGGTCAAAGTAACAATACACAAAAACAACATTATTAAAGAAAAACCAACAGTAACATCTTCATATTAATATGAAACAGGCTGAGAAAGAAATTAGCCGATTCCAATGATAATAGCCTTCAAAAATAAAATACCTAAAATAAATACAATGAAGTTAAATACATGCATCATTAAAAAAAAAACTATAATACCATTGAAGAGCTGGATATTGGTACTCACGCCTGCAGTTCTAGCTACTTTAGAATCTGAGACCTGAGACTTGAAGTCCAAAGCCAGCTCAGGCATGAAAGTTCATGACATTCTCATCTCCAATTAATCGCCAAAAAAAAGCCAGAAATGGAGCTGTGGCTCAAGTGGTAGAATGCTACCTAGCCTTGAGCAAAAAAGCTCAGGGACAGTGTCCAGGCCTTGAGTTCAAGTCTAAGGACCAGCACAAACAAACTAACAAACAAAAACATTGAAGAAATAAATTGAAGAAGACACTAGATGATGGAAAGATCTTGCATTTTCATAGATCATCAGAATTTATTAGGAAAGAAATCTACAGATTTAACATGATCTCCATCAAAATCCCAATCTCATTTTTTACAGAAACAGAAAAAAAATCAATTCTAAAATTCCTATCGAAGTATAAAATACCCCAAATACTCAAAGCAGTCTTGAGCAAAAAAGAACAATACTGAAGTTTTCTCAACAATGAACTTCAAGTAATACTACAGATTCACACTACCAAAACAGCATAGTACTGGAGCAAATACAATCACATAGACCAATGGAATACAACAGAAGACTCAGAAAAAAGCACTGAGGTACAGCCATCCGATTTTCAACAAAAACGTCCAAGGCATCTGTTGGAGCAAAAACCAGCCTCTTAAACAAATGGTGCTTGCTTTTGAAAACTGGCCATCTACATGTGAGAGACTGAGACTAGGCCTATGTTTGATTTTTGGACTCAAAATGGATCAAAGACAAAAGTTTGAGTCTCCTATAAGAAAACATAGGGAAAACACTTAAAAGCACAGGCATAATGACTTTCTGATGAGACTTAATAACTGTTGCTGAAATAACAGCAAGAATTGACAAATGGGATTACATAAAACCAAAAGCTTCTGCACATCAAAAGAAACTATTTCTTGAATTAACAGAGCCCACTTACAGAATGGGAGAAATTCGCTGCCAGCTATCCATCAGACAAGAAGTAAATATACTGAGTATATGAAGTACTTAAAAATTAAATATAAGAACAAATCATCTGATTAATAAATGGGCAAATATGTTAGACAGGTAGTTCTCTAAAGTACAAATGGCTAGCTAATACAGGAAGAAATATTCTAAATATCCTAAACCATAAAGGAAATGCATATCAAAACAGCATTGAAATTTTATCTCTCTCCAGTTAGGATGGCATTCATCAAGAAAACAAACAACAAATGCTGGCATAATTCAGTGGGGAAAGAAAACTTGTATACTATTGATGGGAATGTAAATTAGTGCAAGCACTATGGAAATCAGTATATAGGTTCCTTAAAAAGCAGAAGGCAGAAATATCACATGACCCTACTATAGCACTCTTGGGCATGTACCAGAAGGAATGCAAGTCAGCATACAGCAGAGAATAGCTGAACATCCATGTTCAATGTAGTACTATAATCCAAGCTATGAAATCAGTCTACATGCTCATCAATTGATGATAAAGAACAATGTAGTATTATTTAGAATAAATAAGAATGAAATTACAGCTGGGCACCAGTAGCTCACATCTGTAATCCTGGTTACTCAGGAGGCTGAGATGTGAGGATTGAGGTTTGAAAGAAAGACCATGAGACTATATTATCTCCAATTAATCACCAAAAACAAAGCTGGAGGTGGAGCTGTGGTAGTAGTAGTAGGGCTTGAACTCAGGGCCTGGGCACTGTCCCTGAGCCTCTTTGCTCAAGGCTAGCTCTCTGCCACTTGAGCCACAGCGCCACTTCTGGTGTTTTGTGTTTATGTGTTAGTAAGGAATCCAACCCAGAGCTTCAAGCATTCTAGGCAAGCACTCTACTACCATGCCACATTCTCAGCCCTGATACTATGTTTTTTATAGGATTGGAAATCATTATTTCAGTGAAATAAGCAAGCTCAAATACTGCAAGTTTTCTCATAGAATCTGGAGCTTTTAAAAAAAATGATAAGATTGCAAAAAGAAGATTGCATAGGGGTGATTATCAATGAGACAGAAGAGGACAAAAAGAGAGGACTGTAGGAAGATGGTGAGTATGAAGTACACTATATGCATGTATGAAAATAGAATGATGATGGAGGGCCAGAGTGCAGCAGTGGAACTCACTAGACACTATGTTGAAAATGAACTATACAACTTGTGGGTGGAAATGAGAGGGAAAAACTGGAAGAGAGTGGAGAAGGAGTGACATTGTCCAAAAAGAAATGTACTCATTACTTGAATTATGAAACTGTGATGCCTCTATACATCTACTTTATAATAACAATTTAAATTTTTAATAGAATAATGAAACCCATTGCAAGTGTTTAAAAGGGTGGAAAGGGGCTGGGAAGGTGGCTCAGTGGTAGAGTGCTTACCTCACGTGCATGAGGCCCTGAGTTCGATTCCTTAGCACACATAAACAGAAAAAGCCGGAAGTGGCACTGTGTTTCAAGTGGTAGAGTGCTAGCCTTAGCCTTGAGCTGAAGAGCTGAAGGACAGCGCCCAGGCCCAGAGTTCAAGCCCCATGACCGACAAAAAAAAAGTTGGGAGGGGGAAGGAAAGGATAAAGGGTTCTAAATGAAGTGAATATAATCAAAGCACATTATATGCATGCATGGAAATGTCACAATGAAACGCCTTTGTAGAATTAATATGCTCTAAAAATAAACAGAATGTTTGTTTATTTTTTAATGTATTTTTTTTGTCTTTTCTTTTTTTGGTACTAAGGATTGAACCCAGAACACTGGATTTGCCAGGCAAGCACTTTGCCACTAAGCTACATCACAGCCCAGAATATTTGAAAAAGGATGTTTGAGCTAGGCATGATGGTGCATGCCTATAATCCCAGCTACTTGGAAGGCAGAGATTGAGAGGGTCATGGTTCAAGACCACCCCAGGCAATAAGTTTAGGAACATCACACCTTAACCAACAAGCTAGATGTGGTGAGGTAAACCTTTAATTCCAGCTAGAAGGATGCACATGTAAGAGAATGATTGATTGTCCAAGACCAGCTCCACACAAAAACTTCAAGACCTTACTCAATAAATAAGTAAAGTAAAAAGAGTTAGGGTATGGCTCAAGTGGTCTCTACCATGACTTGTAAGCATGACACCCTGAGTTCAAACCCCAATATTTGCCTTGACCAAGTAGAGAACGATTCCTCTATGGGGCTATTTCTTTTTTTCTTTTTTTGTCGGTTGTGGGGCTTGAACTCTGGGCTGGGCGCTGTCCCTCAGCTCTGCAGCTCAAGGCTATCATTCCACCACTTGAGCCACTGCGCCACTTCTCGTTTTCTTGTGGTTTATTGGAGATAAGAGTCTCATGGACTTTCTTGACCTGGCTGGCTTTGAACCATGATCCTCAGATCTTAGCCTCCTGAGTAGCTAGGATTACAGATATGAGCCACTGACACCCGGCTCGGGGCTATTTCTTATAAGCTTCATGTGCAGTGAGCATACAGGCTGAAAAATATACAAATCATGAATTAACGGACTTAATTACTTTTATGTTATCCATTCCTTACTCAATTTATAAATTATTTTTAATGTATTCATCCTCTCTGATGGACTCTAATATTACCATCTCCTTCCCACTCACTTCCTTCTAACTCTCCCTATTTATAACAACAGATTCATTTTGCTTTTCTTGAACTTCATGTAACATGACAACATGATTTGTACTTATGTCTGTTTTTTTTCCTGCTCAACTTTGTACTTGCAAGAATCATCCATGTGGCAATAGTTGATTCACTCCTACAGCTGGTAATATTTTATTGCATGAATAGTATAGAACTTTTCAACTATTAGACTACGGATGAATACTTGGGTAGTTTCTAATTTTAGACTGATTTGAATGGTCACTTTTAGGGACATTCTTAGCCATAACCATTAGTAAACATAAATCTACTCCTGAGGTACAACCAGGAGCAGAATTGTTGGATCACAAGTATGCATTATTGAATTTTCATAGAGTCTGCTTTTCCAAAATCGTCGAACCAACTGGCACTTTTACCATGGGGATGACAGTTCCACTTGATCCACACTTTCATGTAGATATTTAAATGCTTCTCTTTAACCTCAAGTCACAGAGAATCTTATATGTGGGAATTTTAGATTCGCTACACAAATATACAAGTGGGAGTGTATCACCTCAACATGGAATCTGTGACCCTCCCTGGTGGGTGGTGGGCACTGCTTAGAGCATTGTTGGCTAGTCCTTGGGGAAAGATTTTGGCTGTGCTTTATCCAAGCCAGCAGCAGCTGTGGAACACCCACTTTGTCCCAGAGAGAAAGTGACATACCCCACACCCTACCAGCAAAGAGAATGAGCTGGTTATTCAATTGCTCTGGCCTCTAGCTCAGCCAGGGCTACTGTTGTAGCAGGGCAGGGAGGAACTGTGCCCTGGTAGAGGAGGCTGGTGTAGGCAGAGGAAAGGGAAATGAGGGGGCTGGCTGACAGCTAGAAAGCAGATTCAATGTGAAGTGGGAGGGAGGAAAGCCAGGGTACAAATGACTATTTCTAAGATGTATGCAAATCAGATATATCAAAACTAGATTTAAATTGAAATATTAATACATTAAATAGAAAAGAGTTTCTTTTGTAATTGCCACACAAAAAAGGACAACTAATGGGAAAAGTAATGCATAGTACAACTATTATTGCAAGAATTTTCATTTTGGTTGCTCTTAAATCTACAGTACATTGGGTTCAATTAAAAACCAGACCAAGCTCTATGAGCAACTGCAAAATATTACTGAAAACGTGTACAACAATGGAACACATCCCACTCTTCAAAATACATTCTAAATATTCATTCATCCTAACACTCCAGCTTGCCCAGTGCTTTCCAACTGCCTTTCTGGAAAGGTCATATGAGCTGACTTAGTTTCCTTCCCCCCCCTTTTTTTTGAGATAGCATCTCACCCTACAGCCCAGATTGACCTCCAACTTGCAATCCTCCTGCCTCAGCCTCCTGAGTATTGATATTACAGGCATGACCCACCATTCCTAGCTTTGATCTAACTGTGTCCCTGACTTGGCAAGAGTAAGAGAAGAAACAAATCAGGAAAAGGGAAAGAATACATAGGAAAGTATAAGCATGTAGAATAAGGCATGTTCATAAAATGTCTAGTAGTGCCTGGTAGGAGGACAAAGTATATACCAATAAGTGACAGATGAAGCTGAAAAAGGACGCAAGGACCAATTTTCCAAGGATGTCAAATATTGGATTTTATCCTGAGAGCTGGGTGATGATAGTTTAATAACAAAGGAGTGTTTTGCTGGAATCAT
The DNA here is from genome assembly GCF_019054845.1 of Dipodomys spectabilis. NCBI lineage: Eukaryota > Metazoa > Chordata > Mammalia > Rodentia > Heteromyidae > Dipodomys > Dipodomys spectabilis. The sequence goes on along the minus strand of NW_024870815.1, from coordinate 3,105,081 downwards.
ATTTGAAAATAAGAAAATTACTCAGAAAGCATTGTATATTCTGGTTTGAAAAGAATTAGGAAGTGGTTGACAAAATCAGATAGGAAATGAGAGCTTGAACTGACAATTTACTTGAACTAACACATAAATATATGTGTATATGCCTGTATATGTATTTATACATATATGTATATTGCACATATGCACATATACGTTTGTGTATGTGTATGTTATGTAGTGCATATGTATAGCATTATTTTTTTCTAGAAGGGTCTCTCATTTTTTGCTGAAGGTCAATGTCCTACAGCAATCATACTATCAATGCCACTATGTAACCAGGATCACGATGAGCATACTACTACATACAGCTTTGTTGGTTGAGATGAAGTTTAGTTAACTTTTGGTCCAGTTTACCTCGAACTTTGAACCTCCTGAGTAGCAGGGATTACAGGCATGAGCTACCGTACCCCATGATTCTTACATTATCTTTGGGTTGTAAACTTTTATTTGCTCCTCTCAATCTACTCTCCACTTTTCTCTACCCTGCTCTGTAATCAAAGAGTCTGAGCTAATTTGGAGCCCTAGCTGATCAGAGAGAGAGGATTCTATTACAGCTCTCTTCTTTCAGGCCAACAACGCTGGTCTAGTGTCCATCTCCATATTATACCTTTCTTTTTAGGAGTTTCAGGATTTATTACTTTCCCTAATCTTTTAGGCCAAATTACCCAATGATAAATGTATTGCTTTCTTCTGGGGTCCCAACTAGTATAATGTTCCAGGAGTGGCCAAAATAAGTCAAAATGGGGGAAAGGGAGAGGAGAGGGATTTGGAGCTTCCCATAAAAGACAGCTGGATCAGGAGCTAATGAGTCTTCCCTTATACACAAATCCATTGCCTCAGGTACAGCACCTTGAGGGGGGGCAGGAAATCTGGACATAGGAGGCAACAAAGACGACATTTTGGGCATGTACTCTAACCCAATTACTAGGAACCCCATAGGCTGCCAGAGTTTTGTATGAAACAACCTGACAAAGATATTCAGAAGAAGATCTGGGCTACGATTCCAGTTGCTTTGCCAGTGGGCTTTATAATACTCAAGGACATAGATGGCAGATAAAGATGCTGTACAAAGCCTCTGACAAGCCTCAACATGAAAAGCAAGTAACAAAACCCCTTGGGTCTTGGAATCAGATTGTTCTTGGCCACAAGCTGTCCTTCCACATGAAAAGCAGTTCTTGAGAGATTCTAGGCTCTCAAAGAAACTGAACGAGAGTCTGTATGAGTCTATTTTTCTTTACTATAGCAAAATACCCAGACAGCATATCCTTACACTGAAAAAAACGCTTATCAAGTTCCCAGTTCTGGAGATTCAAGGGCAAGTGCTTGGTGCTAGTGAGGCCTTGTGGTGGATAATCCATGGCATCAAAATGGCAGGAGCTTATATTAGAGGAAGAATGTCTCAAAATCAGAATCAGGGAGCAAATCAGGAGTCAGGTTTGTTCTTATGATAACTTGTTCTCTTGAGAGCTCAGAAGTACCTTGAGAGTACATTCAATTCATTCTAAGAACAGCTCCCCTTAGGATTTGCTTCCAGGCTCTCTTTAAAAGGTTCCACCTTCCAACATGGCCAGAATGAGGAGCAAGCTTCCAACATGTGAACAATTGGAAGGCAATTACATCCAAACCATAGAAAGCTCTCAAGTTCTCATAGAAATACTCATCATGAACAGGAATTACCTGATACACAAAATCACAAGTGTACACACACACACACACACACACACACACACACACAGGAGCAGCACAGAAGGCACCAATTAACTATTATAGGATAGACCTAGCACCTATCCTATTACTTGGAACTCTCTTTTTCTAGCTGTCCTTAAAGCCTTAAGAGGAGCTCCTTGTGACCAGTTAATAAAATAAGCAAACAAGGAAGAATCAAGGCCTGATTCATTGGTTCATTGTGTGGCATGCTATTCTGAGTTGAAATTAACTACTGCCCTGTCCCCAACACATAGAGTTCTGAAATATAGTGTTACAGGGCAAGTTTGAGGATTTCCACTTTATTTTCTACTATAGATAGATGATAGCTAGCTAGCTAGATAGCTAGATAGATAGATAGATAGCCTGAGTTTGGATCTGTACTTATTATTGTACTGGCTGGTAATTTGGTCAGCTAATCAGATGTGAGCAATCAGTGCCAGTTTAAGTATATGTTGTTTTAATCCAATTATCCTGTAATGTGTTACAGCATCGAAAAGAAACAAAGATCACATGTAAACACCAAAGTAGAGGACTCCATACTCAGGTAAAAGGACCCTCTTGGCCCATCCCTTTGCCCAGCCACCCTACTGCAAACTTAGTGGGTCCATGTACGAAGAGTGTATACATTTATTTAATCCTCACATCAAATTTATAATACAAGTAGTAATAGGGTTTTTTCTGTTTTATAGATAGGTAAAACATGACACTGGAGGTTAAATCAGTTGGCCAAAGTCATACTGCATCAAGAAATTGACCTAGGATTTGAATTTGCTATAAGACGCCAGTACTGTACTGTCCAATATAGCAGCCATTCATAATACAAGAGTACTTATATTTAAATTAACTTAATTTCTGTCACATCAACCATACTACAAGGGTTCAGTAGCCATATGTGGCTGGTGATTGCCATAGTCAGAAGTTAGAGGGCTTTTCTGTGTTAGGAGAAAATTCTGTTGGAGATTATTGCTCTGGAGTGTGAACTCTAAACCAATGTGCCATATGGCATCATTCACTGATATGATCATCAAGTTTTCTTGATGATCATATCAGTAGCTGAAACTCTTCTCCAAGTTGTATTTTTATAATAAAAATTGAACCCAGGTTCTTGTACATGCTAGGCAAGTACATGCTCTAACACAGAGTTAAAATCCAAGCCCCTCCAAGCCTTTAGACATCCCTGTAGCTATCTTGAGTCCTGTGAGTTCTTTAGATTCTTAAGAATATGATACTGACACAATGAAACCTTCTAACATTGGTGTTGGGTATTGAGACTTGGCAGCGAATGCCATGTACTAGAATGTCAAGGGAGCTGACAGAACTAAAATAGGCTGATATTTGCTTGTGTGATGATTGCCATGTCAGGTGGTAGTTGGGGGAGGGGAGAGGAAGATTTTAAAGACACATGTCACAAAACCTTTGCCCTGAAGAAAAGGATACAAGATAAATTTCATTCATACCACATATTTAAGTGCTTACTTCTTCTAGGCATAGTCTTAGGCACTGGAAACTCAGTGGCTGAACAGACATACCTTTTGACTGTGTGGATTTTTTTTCCCCATGAGAGGAAGAGACAGATACCAAGCAAGAAGCAGTAAGTTTCATGAGTATTAACAAAGGCAAAGTATAAGATACCAAATAGATGCCAGGTCCCGGTGGCTCACACCTGTAATCTTAGCTATTCAGGAGGCTGAGATTTGAGGATCGAAGTTCAAAGCCAACCCAGGTAGGAAAGTCCGTAAGACTCTAATCTCTAATTAACCAGCAGAAAACCGGAAGTGGCACTGTGGCTCAAGTGATAGGATGCCCTCCTTGAGCTGAAGAGCTGAGGGACAGCACCCAGGCCCAGAGTTCAAGCCTTCACAACCAAAAACAACAACAACAACAAAAAGAAGACACCAAATAGAGAAACAATATATTTTACATGTACTAGGAATTGTAAAGGAAAAATAGTCATACCCTAAAACTAGAAACACTAAAGTGTTCCCACTTATTTAGTGACCAACCAATAATAGGCACATTATTAGTCTAGACAAGTGGGAATCTTTATGAAGATTTCAGGAAGACAGCAAAGTATTGTTGGTTAGATATGTTCTAGGGAGACAGTATATTTTCGAGATTCATTCTAGAGTCAGATAGGTCTACTTTGAATCCCTCCTCTGCCATTTATTAGCTTTATGAATTCAGTTTTATCATCTCTAAATAATCACCTACCTCATTAGTTTTTGTAAAGGTTAAATGAGATACTTCATTATAATATATGTGTTGGTGTATATTTAACCTTATGTTCTGTTATTATGGTGTACAGATGAAGGTTTTTATATTTCCATTGTATATAGTATTTTAGAGTCATAATTATGACTGATAACAATATATGCCAATCACCAACATTAAAGATGGGTTTAAGAGGATCAGATCTACACATAGACAAGGAAGGTCATTCTACATTAATAAAGGGAATGAACTACAAAGAGGAAATCACAGTGGTGAATATTTATGTTCCAAACAATGCAGCATCTAAACACATTAAACAAATACTCTTAGACTTATATAACATGTTAGACCCCAACACAATAATAGTAGTGGACTTTAACACTCCACTCTCATTAAAGGACAGGTCAACCAAATCAAAGGTCAGCAAAGAAGTTTCTGAATTAAATAACACCATAACTCAAATGGACTTAATAAGCATCTATTAAGAGTATTTCACCCGTCAACCACACAATTCACATTCTTCTCATCAACTCATAGAACATTCTCCAAATCTGACCATATCTTAAGACACAAAACAAGCCTGACCAAATACAAAAGAATTGAGATAACTCCTTGCATCCTTTCTGATCTCAGTGGAATTAAACAACAAAGCATACTGCAGAAAATACTCAAACATATGAAGATTGAACAACACACTGCTGCATGATACATGGGTTACTGAAGAAATAAAGGAGGAAATCAGAAATGTCTTACAATTCAAGGAAAATGAAAACACATCATACCAGAATCTCTGGGATACTGCAAAAGCAGTGTTGAGAGGAAAGTTCTGAGTGGGCACATAAAGAAAACAGTAAACAACCTCATGATGCAATTAAAGCTCCTAGAAAAACAAAAACATGCCAACCCCAAAACTGCTAGACAGAAAGAGTAAAGATTAGGGCAGAAATCAATTAAATAGAGATTTTAAAGCTATATATAAAATCAATGACACAAAAAGCTGGTTATTTGAAAAAATAAAATTGACAGACCACTGGCTAAATTGGTGAAGAATAGAAGAGATTCAGCTCAACAAAATGCCAAAAGAAACATTACAACAAACATCCAGGAAATCCAAAAGACTATGAAGGACTACTTTCAATACCTATACTCAGATAAGATGGAAAAATTAGTAGGAATGGATAAATTCTTAGAGACATACAAACTGCCTAAGCTGAACCAAGAAGATATAAATCATTTAACAAGCCCATAATATGTAATGAGATTGGGGAATTAGTCAGTAGTCTTCTAACAAGGAAAAGCCCAGGTCCTGATGGATTCACAGGTGAATTCTATAAGACTTTTAAAGTTGAACTAATAATGGTAGTCCTCGAATTTTTCCATGAAATAGAAAAATAAGAATCAATTCCAAACTCATTTTATAAAGCCAGCAACATTCTCATTCCAAAACCAGGTAGGGATCCAACAGAAAAAGAAAATATGGACCAACCTCTCTGATGAACACAGATGCAAAGCTCTTCACTAAAATACTAGCCAACAGAATTCAGAAAGTAACAAAAAAATCATACATTATGCCTTTTTTGATGATCTGCAAATTTAATGCAGCCCCCATCAAAATCCCAATGATCCCAATGAAATTCTTTACCTACATATGGAACAAGAAAAGACCTAGAATAACCAAAACAATTCTAGGCACAAAAGGTAATTCTGATGGTATCACAATCCCAGACCTTAAGCCTTCTAGAGAGCTATAATAACAAAAATAGCTTGATATTGGCACAAAAATAGACCTGAAGGTCAATGGAACAGACTAGAAGACTCAGAAATAAAACCATATACTTGGGCTGGGAATGTGACTTAGCGGTAGAGTGCTTGCCTAACATCCGGGAAGACCTGAGTTCGATTTTTCAGTACTACATAAACAGAAAGAGCCAGAAGTGGCACTGTGGCTCAAGTGATAGAGTGCTAGCCTTGAGCAAAAGAAGCTCAGGGACAGTATCCAGGACCTAAGTTCAAGCCCCAGGACTGGCAATATATACATATATATTTATTTATTTATAGATATCTGATATTTGGTAATGGAGCCAAAGATATACAGTGGGAAAAAAAAGGTAGCCTCTTCAATAATTGGTGGTGGGAAAACTGGACATCCATATGCAGAAAACTAAAAGTGGATCCCTGTTTGTCACCATGCATAAATAACAATTCAAAGTGGATCAAAGATCTCAGTGTCAGACCAGAAACTTTGAAATCAGTGCAAGAGGGAGTAGGAGAAACACTAGACCTCATAGGCATAGGCAGAAACTTTTTGAAAAGAGTCCCAGGGGCACAGCAGATAGGAGAGAGACTTGACAAGTGGAATTACATTAAAGTAAAAAGTTTCTACACAGCAAAGGACATAGTTACTAAACTAGAAAGACAGCCAACAGACTGGGAGAAGATCTTTACCAGCAATACATCAGACAAAGGCCTAATATCCAAAATAAACATGGAGCTCAAGAAACTAATTTTTCCCAAAGCTAATTAATCAATTACTAAATGTGCAAAGGAGCTATGGAAAGACTTCTCAGAAAAAGAGGTAAGAATGGCAAAGAAACAAGTGAGGAAATGCTCATAATCCCTGGCCACAAAGGAAATGCAAATCAAAACAACTCTCATCTCTGTATGGTATTCTCACAATAAAAAAAAAAAAACTCTCATTTCTTCTCTCCCCAGTTAGAGGGGCCAACATCATGAATTTTAAACAAACGTTGGTGGATATGGGGGCAAAAAGGAACCCTACTGCACTGTTGGTGGGAATGTAAACTAGTGCAACCCTCTGGACAGCAGTCTGGAGGTTCCTCAAAAAACTAAATATACCACCAGCCATACCACTCCTAGGCATCTACCTAGAACATCACAGGCAAGGATCCCTTAAGGACACTTGCACAGCCATGTTCATTGCTACATTGTCCACAATAGCCACATAATGGAAATGGCCCAGATGCCCTACAATAGATGAGTGGATGCAAAAAATGTGGTGCCTATATACAATGTAATTTTACACAGCCATTAGAAAGAGTAATATTATGTCATATGCAGGGAAATGGATGGACCTAGAACAAATCATGTTAAGTGATATAAGCCAAGCTCAGAGAGACAAGTGGTGGCACTCACACACAGTGAGACCAAAAGAGGATACTCTTTTGAGTATCCTCAAAGGCACAATGCCTATATGTATCTGATCATACAAAATAGTATTTATCAAAATGAACCCCAGGAAATTGAAATAAGAGGTTTTTTTCTGTTTGCTGTTTTTCTTTTCTTTTCTTTTTGTCTTAAGGGAGGCACAGAAATGGAGGGACAAAGGGTGAAAAAATGCAGCAACGGTACTATTAGACACTGTTGAAAATAAACAATACAGCTATGGGTGGAGATGGGAGGGAAAAACTTGAAGAGATGAGAGAATGGGTGATATTGTCCAAAAAGAAATGTACTCTTGCCAGGCGCTGGTGGCTCACAACTGTAATCCTAGCTACTCAGGAGGCTAGCTCTGAGGATCGCAGTTCAAAGCCAGTCTGGACAGGAAAGTCCGAGAGACTCTTATCTCCAATTAGCCACCAGAAAAGCAGAAGTGGTGTTGTGGCTCAAGTGGTAGAGCATTCACCTTGAGCTGAAGAGCTCAGGGATAGCATGCAGGCCTAGAATTCAAGCTCCATAACTGACAAAAGAAAGAAAAGAAATGTACTCTTTACCTGACTTATGTAACTGTAACCACCCCCCCTAAAAAATAAAAAATAAAAGACTAAAAAAAGAGGACCAGATCTTTAGGAACAGAGCAGTAAGATGCTGGAATAGCCTTGAGCAAGGGATTAACTGGGAAGGAATACAGAGAAGAGAATTTTAGATACATAAAGTTTTTTTTTTCAGTATACCTGCAATTCCACTCTTAATTATATATGGGGAGAACTAAAAACAAATGTTCATACAAAAACTTGCATATCAGAGAAGTGTAGGTTCACTTCTGTAATCCCAGTACTCCAAGGCCAAAAGTCTTTAATTTAAAGCCAGACTGCACTACACAGTGAGACCCTAAGTCAAAAACCAAGACTTGCATACCAATGTTCATAGTAGCATCATTCTTTTTTTTTTTTCCCCTTGGGGTTAGTCATGGGGCTTGGACTCTGGGCCTGGGTACTGTCTCTGAGCTCTTCAGCTCAAGACAAGTGCTCTACCACTTGAGCCATAGTGCCACTTCCCATTTTCTTGTGGTTAATTGGAGATAAAAGTCTCACGGACTTTCCTGACTAGGCTGGCTTTGAACCACGATTCTCAGATCTCAGCTTCCTGAGTAGCTAGGATAACAGGTGGGGCCACTGGTGCCCGACTTAGCATCATTCTTAATAACCAAATAATGCAACAACTCAAATGTCCATAAACATATGGATGAATAATCAAAATGTGGTATATCCAAACGACGGACAATGAAATTTGAAAATACTATGCTAGCCGGGCGCTGGTGGCTCACGCCTGTAATCCTGTAATCAGGAGGCTGAGATCTGAGGATCGTGGTTCAAAGCCAGCCCGGGCAGGAGAGACCGTGAGACTCCTATCTCCAATAAACCACCAGAAAACCAGAAGTGGCGCTGTAGCTCAAGTGGTAGAGTGCTCGCCTTGAGCTGAAGAGCTGAGAGACAGCGCCCAGGCCCAGAGTTCAAGCCCCATGACCGACAAAAAAAAAAAAAAAAAAGAAAATACTATGCTAAGTGATATAAACCAGTCAAAAAACTTGTAAACTCCATTTAGGTGTCCAAAATTGAGAAATCTCTAAAGACAGAAAGTACTTTCATTGTTGCTAAGTGTTAAGAGGAATTAGAAATGAGGAGAGACTGTAATTGGGTATAGAATTTATTATGAAGGAGATGAAAATGTTTTGAAACTAGATAGTGGTGACATTGATCATCATTTTAAAGGGTGGTATGTGAATTGTATCTTTAGAAAAGTTTAATTGAAAAAACATTAGGGGTTAGACATTGGTGGCTCACACCTGTAATCCTAGCAACTCAAAAGGCTGAGATTCTGAGGACTGAGGTTCAAAGTCAGCCAAGGCAGGAAAATCTGTGAGACTCTTATCTCTAATAAACTACCAAGCCGCAACAACAACAACAACAAAAGGCTATAAGTGGAGCTGTGGCTCAAGTAGTAGAATGCTATCCTTGAGCAAAAAACCTCAGGGACAGCACCTAGGCCTTAACACACACACACACACACACACACACACACACACACACACACACACACACACACACACACAAAATTAGGTTGGGTATGACCAGAGGTTATCTAGAAAAAGATCTCTAACTTTCAAAGACACAGCCAATACATATTCTTGGTTTTTTTCTTTTCTTTCTTTCTTTTTTTTTTTTTTTTGCCAGTCCTGCCGCTTGAACTCAGGGCCTAGGCACTGTCCCTGAGCTTCTTTTGCTCAAGGCTAGCACTCTACCACTTGAGCCACAGCGCCACTTCTGGCTTTTTCTGTTTATGTGTTAGTGAGGAAAGGAACCCAGGCCTTCATTCATGCTAGGCAAGCACTCTACCACTAAGCCACATTCCCAGCTCTATATTATAATTTTGATATTAATTTAAAAGACTAATATGAACAATCAACAAAGAATCATGCTTAACAATAAGTCTTTTTATATTTTTGGTCCTAGATCAGGACTTGAACTCAGTACCTTATCTTTTTGCTCATTGGCTAGTGCTTTATCAACCAAGACATACCTTCAATCCCTGTTGGCTGGCACTGGACATTCTGGCAGCTTAAGTTCTACCTGGCTATCTGTGTCTCAAGGTCGCCTTGACCTGGCCTAACCACATCAATCCCTGGTAAGGGTAAATTTCCCCAAATTTCCCACTGACTTATACAGTCTCTAACTTTCTCATTCTTACAGGTTCTCTCCCTGTATCTACTCCTCTAGCTTAAAGGCAGCTGCCCTTCTCCACTCTGATGGAGGCAGCCTGTCAGTCTGTCTGATATTAAACCTTTCCTCCCCTCTCCAACATGTGTGGTATGCTTTATCTGGCTGAGACCATTAAATCTTATAGCAGCTTCTCCCAAACCAACACGGTAGAGATGACTGGGCTGTTTTACCAAAGCAGCTTTGAATTACTGGAGACACTCCACACACAGGTCTCTATTTCTGAGACAAGAGTTCCCTAGCAGATCACCAGAGCTTCTTTAGAGGACCAGACATGGCTCTACCACTTCCAGGGGGACCCCTTTTCCATACAATGTCTTCTATACAAAATCATCCATGACAGATATGGAGATACTCAGGGAAGAACCAAAAGGCTATCCTGCCCAAATATTACCCTGAAATGCCTGTGGGAAACTGTCACCTTTGGTTTGATCATGTGATTTCATAATGTCCTTGCCCCTTCTATAACCATGCTCTTGAGGATGGTAGAATAGCCACAGGGCAACAATGCTAATAACGACCAACACTTCATTGAGCGCTTGTTACATGCTGAGCAATGTTCTAAAGAACTTTAACTGTGTGAATTCATTTACCTTTCACAACAGCCATATGAAAGGGATGCCATTATTTCTTCAAGAAACTGACAAGCTCGCTCTTCAGCTTTTGTCCATCATTGTAGTATGTGTGCTTGGCTCAGCTTCTCATCATGTCTTCCTATGACATTTTCAGAATCAAGTAATTCCTAGCTAAGAAATAAAAATGAGTCAGGTGCCGGTGGCTCACACCTGTAATCCTACCTACTCAGGAGGCTGAGATCTGAGGATCGAGGTTCAAAGCCAGCCTGGGCAGGAAAGTCCATGAGACTCTTATCTCCAATAAACCACTAGAAAACTGGAAGTGGCGCTGTGGCTCAAGCGGTAGAGTGCTTGCCTTGAGCTGAAGAGTGCAGGGACAGCGCCTAAGCCCAGAGTTCAAGCCCCATGACCGACAAAAAAAAAAAAAAGGAAATAAAAATGAAATCATCCCAGGATGCAGTGGATTCAGATGAAAACTGGTAACAAAATGATGTGCAACTCTAAAGAGGAAACACAGGAAGAGAACCAAGGAATAGAACAAGATGACATCCATTCTTATGCACTATCCTGGTCAACCATACTGCCTTCACTATGGACAGCTGGACATTTTCTATTTGGAATCTGATTTTTCTTTTTCTTTGATTATCCAAAGAATGGGCTCAGTAAAAAATCTGTGAAACTTTTACAAAGAAAACTACACGGAGCTCAGAGATATTAAATAACTTACCTGAGGTTGCATACAGATGTGGGTAGAATTTGAACATACAAAATCTGGTCCTAGAAGAAGCATCTATGTCATAAAATCTCTTATTGAGATAGTATGTATGATCTCCTGAACTAACTCCCTCCCCTTTTGTACCAGTGGCTGTCACTGTGCAAGAAAACATTTAAGCCAAGTGCCAGTGGCTTATGAATGTAATTCTAGCCACTCAGGAGGCTAGGATGTGAGGATCATGGCTCAAAGGTAGACCAGAAAGTTAAGTTCAGGACCCTCTTATCTCCAATTAACTAGCAAAAAATCCAGAAGTAGAGCTGTGGTTCAAGTAGTAGAGCATCAGCCTTGTGTAAAAAAAAAAAAAAAAAAAAAAAGCTAAAAGCTAGTGCCTAGGCCCTGATTTCAGGCTCCATTAATGGCAAGAAGGAAGGACAAAAGGAAGGAAGGAAGGAGGGAAAGAAGGAAGGAGGGGAGAGAGAAATCGTAAGCAAAAAAGAAAGAAAGCAAGAAAGAAACAAGAGATCTCTGTAGATCATGCCAGGGTCCATGGTTCTCAGGTTGTTGCTTAATTAAGTCCTTCATACCTTTTTCCTGTTGTTCACTGTCCACTATTCATTGGTCAAAAACCCATGAAAGAGCTTCACTCAGATTCTGAAGAATTTTTCCTCCATTACAGTTTGACTCTGAGACCATAGTACTATGCCATATACAGTGTTATACTTTTCCTCAATGAGCAGATCATTCTATGGCTTACTCTTCCACAATTTTTTACACTACTGAAAGAATAATTCTGTTGCTCTGGTTATAGGATAGTAACTGTAAGGGCTACAGGCTCCCTCAAAAACCACTGATATTCAAAAGAGCAACATCAAAGGTATGCTGATGGACCAGGTGCCCAGCAAATACTATTAGGCATTCTTCTCATCACAATCTTTCACTATATCCCTGCTAAAAAAAAAAAAAAAAAAAAACTGCTTCCTATGCTTAGTAGTTTTTCTTCATTTGTGTCAATTAACCCAGTCCTCATGCTCAGTCTATATTCTGCCATTCATTATCTACACTGCCAAGCCCTGTTAAATGAGATGCAAGTCCCTGGAAGATTCTTGCACAGTGCTAGCAGGAATCTAAATTTCAGAGCTCCTCTTTCAGAATTGCCAAGAGTATAGCCCAGACAAGTCTTGGAAAGCAGCCTAGAATTTCTTAGAAAGCTCTGAGACCTTTTGCCTGGCAACCCTTTGTTGTGTATTTGAGGAGTGGAGAAGTGTACCACCATAGTCTTGGACCACAAGCCCAACAGTTCATGAAGAGCAATGAGAGATTCCATAAAACTGCCTACATCTTCTTGCCCCAACTTGATCCCATTGTAAATCCATGTATTTGCTCTTGCCTTTAGCCTTCACTTTTTTTCTTGCTTCCACTTCCTGGAGTGCATTTCGATAAATATTATTTTATATGATCTGATGCACATATGCATTGTACCTTCACTTTTATGTTCTTGTTTCCACAAACTGAACATAATCTGCATGGCTTAACAACTAAGGACCTAGTTGAGATCCTATTGTTTCATTCTACTTGTACTCAAAAAAGGAAAGAGGAAGAGAAAAGAGGGGAGAGGGAAGGAAAGAGAAGGATTGGAGAAGGAAGAGCAACTAGATTCCTGAATAAAATCAGGAGTTTCCTCTAAACGGCTGTCCTACCTCAATTGGCTCTTAGGAGTTAGGTCAAGAACCAGGTTAGCTCTCTTACTGGTCCTCCTGTCCTCAAATGCTATGCACTCCCTCTACCACCAGCCTGCATTGGGGAAGTCCCAGAATGCTTGAAGTCTGAACCTGTCTGAGTTGTAATCAATGTCTCCTCATTTCCCTTGACCTCAAATCAATGACTGTAATTATCTCTCTTAGGAAAGGATCACAGATTCGGTCTTGAGTTTTCCTTGAGTCCTTGTACCCTCCCTGGACTCCCGAAACAACCACAGGTTGTCCCTTTGTCGCCCCATGTTATTCCATGCCACCACTGCCCAAAAGATACTATTTATTTTATGCCTTCAGAGGTCAAATCTTCCCTTTACTATCCTTTGTCCCATTTTTTGTTATTAAGAGGCATATAGGTAATGGGTTGGAATAACCCCATTCACATGGCATTTGCTATGAGGCAGGCAGTACTCTACAGCTTTGCATCTAGGAAGAAGTTAATCCCTATTCACAATTCTGATATAGATTCAATTTTTTCATCTCAATTCACAAAGAAGGGGAAAATGAGGAACAGAGAGGTTGGGGCTGAGTTCACACAGCAGTGAGTAATCAAATTGGGATTTGAAGCCGGCTAGGAGCAGCTACAGAGTCTTTGCTCTTATTTACCCTTGCTATATTCTTCTTGGTATAGTATTATAATCATTCTGGCTAATACATCTGTATTTTAATAAGGCCTTCTGGGGTTTTTTTGGGGGTGGTCTGGTCATGGGGCCTGAACTCTGGGCCTGGGCTGCTGTCCCTCAGCTCTTCAGCTCAAAGCTAGCACTCTACCACTTGAGCCACAGCACCACTTCCAGCTTTTTTCTTTTTGCTTATGTGGTGCTGAAGAATTGAACCCAGGGCCTCAGGCATGCAAGGCAAGCGCTTTACCACTGAGCCACCTTCCAGCCCCTAATAAGGGCTTTTGGAATAACAGGCCTTGACTCAAAAAAGGCCTTGACTCTACATACAGCTATTTTCACTGAGCTAGGGGCTGTCTTTCTCAAGCTAGAGTCACCAGTGGCTACAGGACTCCCAATTAACATTTCCTTTTTTTACCTTTACATGCTAATTGCAGCTCAAAATTATGACCCTGAGGCACTACAGGTTCTTAAACTGCTTTCTGAAACATCAGAGATAGATTAAGTCCTGCACCATCTGGTTTTCTCCATTCCACAAATGCTTATCGAGTACCCATCACTAGGCACCCACTGTTGGCATTCTGCTCTTATAAAGATTATAGTTTGGTAGGTGAAATAGATATCAATCATCATATCACACAGTAAGTACAAGATTGTACCAGTGACAAGGCAGCCAAGGAAAGATGCCTGGTGTTCTGAAAGCATAATAAAGATCCGACTTAGTGAGAAGGTCAAGGGAGAATGAGAAGGGGATGACTGAGTTGAGATCTTCAGGCCTGAGGATTAAGCAGGTAAAGTGAAGAAAGGAAGGGCATTGTAGGCAATAGCACACTGAAGCCCTTTGTGGGTGTGAGTATGGTAAATAGGAGCTCCAGGTAGCTGGAGTGGAGAGAATAAAGAAGAAGGCACTGAAAAGGCAGGAAGGGCAGACCATGTGGAGTCTGGTGGGCCATGTGGAAGAATTTGCTCTGCCCTATCAAGTGTGAGAAAACACTCCAAGGTTTGATCCAATTTGCATTTCGCACCATTTCTGAAAATGAAGGATGCCAAATACCATAACTGGCTGCCTCTCCTTTTCTGTTGTTGACCCAGAAGATTGTATGCTGCCATTTTGCCTGCACTGGGAACACTGGGACATATACTGATATAATAAGCCACTTACTTTTTAGTTGAAAACAGTGAATGAGTAGTTGATTTCAAAGAGAGGTACAGGATGGGTGCCAGTGGCTCACCCTATAATCATAGCTACTCAGAGGCTGAGATCTGAGGATCACAGTTCAAAGCCAGACTGGGCAGGAAAGTCCATGAAACTCTTATCTCCAATAAACCGTCAGAAAACTGGAAGTGGCGCTGTGGCTCAAGTTGTAAGAGTGCTTGCCTTGAGCTCAGGGACAGCACCCAGGCCAAGAGTTCAAGCCCCACAACAGATCACACACACACAAAAAAAAAAAAAAGGAGAGAGAAGTACAAATATCCAGCTTCGTTTTCTGAAATTAAAAAAAAAATGGTGCTATTGTACAAAATTGCTACCTATCTCCTACCATAGAGATGTTATTGACAGATCTGTTCTAAAATTTCATAAAGGTTAGAAAATCATGTTCAAACCATTATACTACTAACTGCCAAGGAAAAAAATCTAAGTCTTTTTTTCTCTCATTCCCTCCCTCTGTCCCATCCCTATCGTAAAACAATTTCAACAAGTTTCATTGTTCTATTTTTATATGTTTATGAAGTACTTTCACTATATTTACCCATATTTATCCTCTCCACTGGCCTTCCCCCCTCTCTCTAAAACCTGCTCCCCAATAGAGTATGTTTTATTTTCCTATCACTCTATTTTTTTTTTCATTTTGGGGGTGATATTAAGTATAAAAGAGGTTTCACTATGGTATTTCACATATGCATATATTAAAATTTAGTCAGATTAACTTCCTCCATTATTCCCTTTCCCCTTACTTCCCATTGTTCAAGAGAAAAACAGGCCAAAATTTTTTTTAAAAATCACATATATCTCTCTCCCTATATATAGGTACACATATGTAAGTATATATGTACATGTATATATGTGTGTATACATATGCATATGTATATATGATTGTAACAGTGGGGCTGCTTGCAGAGGGAGGGAAGAAGAGAAAAGAGAATTATGGAGGATAAATAATATCAAAATATGTGGTATTCTATGTATGGAGGGAGCTCTTATTGATTGGGGGAGGGTAATTTGAACTCAGGTCCTCAGGTTTATCAGGCAGGGACTCTACCCCTTGAGCCATGCTCCAGATCCAGAGAGCATAAGAAAACTCACAGACCCACATCTTTTCTATTCTAGTTCTCTAGAAAACTCCTTCCTTAAGCAAACTCAAGTTTAGACTCCTCTACAGGCAGCATCTTTGAGGAAAATGCTGTTGTAAACAGTTATCACTACTGCCACACCTACTCCCACACCTCAGAACAGTCAGGGAAAAGAAATAAACACCTCTTCTTCTTTTTAGTTACCATTCTCTAAAGACCTGCCAAGCAACCAAACATAAAACTGGTCTAAACCCAATCTCTTGGGGCAGGTGATTAACACCTGTGTTTTCTAACCCCCCCCCACCCCCGCTTTTTTTCAAATAACTTAGTGATAGGTTCATAAAAGCAGTAGTCAGTAGGCTTGATTGCTCAATGAACTTCAAGGCAAATTACCTTTAAAATGCAGTAAAATGTGATGGAAGGAGTGAATCTGATCAAGATAACATATGCATATTTGGACATGTCAAAATGAAATGCCCTTCTACAAGTAATTGATGTTAATACAAGTGTGGAAATAGCTGGGTACTGGTAGCTCATGCCTATAACCTTAGCTACTCTGGAGGCTGAGATCTGAGAATCGAAGTTCAAAGCCAGTCTACAGTTCACAGCAGAAAGGCTGTGAAACCCTTATCTTCAATTAACAAGCAAAAAAAAAAAAAGTGAAAATGTAGATCAAGTGATAGAGCACAAACCTTGAACAAAAAAGCTAAAGGATAGTTCCCAGGTCCTGACTTCAAGCCTCAGTACTGAAAAAAGAGAGGAAAAAAAAGAAATAAAACAAAATACAGTTTTAATATCCTACATTTTCTTTTCTTTTTTTCCCCATAGCAACACCCTTGGGACACAATAACTTTTGCCTTGGAGAAACATCAGTACTCTCAAAAACAATGACATTGACTTTTATCAAAGCTTCTACAATTTCTCTTTTGAAATGAGTAAGAGGACAAATCAGACAGGTTCTCAGAACCTGTACTTTTGTAGGAGGTATGGGGGAGCAGGGTTGGCACAAATAAGAATTGAAGCATTGTTTCTGTTCTGAAAGGAAGAATGTGAGATTAAAGGCCTGAATTCATGGGTGAGTTCTGATTCACCAGCTGAGTATCTAACATTGAGAAGAGTAGCAGGGGGCTGAGAGGCATAGAGGAGGTAAGAAAGAAGTGAAATTGAGGTCTTAAGGTGTGATAGAACAGGAAAGAGATAAGGCAGCAGTAAATAGCCATCAGAGGGAGAGAACAAGAAAGGAAATGGTTGAAAATAAATTGGGAAAGAGAAATCCGTAAGAATGCAGAAAGCAAAGGCAAATAAAAATGCTATTCCATCCTTACCAAGGAAGTTCTCATGCCCTTTCCAACTATCTTTTTTGTTTGTGGTGGTCATGGGGCTTGAACTCTGGGCCTGGGTGCTGTCCCTCAGCTCTCCAGCTCAAGGCTAGCCTCTACCACTTGAGCCACAGCACCACTTCCGGTTTTCTGGTGGTTAAGTGGAGATATGAGTCTCACAGATTTCATGCCCCGGTGGCTTTGAACTGTGATCCTCAGATCTCAGCGTCCTGAGTAGCTAAGATTACAGGTGTGAGCCACTAACACCCAGCTTCCAATTATCTTTTTTAAAAATTGGTCCTCCCTCACTTGTAGCCAGACTGACCTCCTTTTTTGTTGCAACCCCTGAAAGGGGGTTCCTGAGTTAGGATCTTAACTTACACTCTACTTCACTACACTAACCAACCTACTACTGGACTGTTTTTCTCACTTCCTCTACTCAATTGGACTCCCTAACTACACCCTCCACAAACAGCAGGTGTTTTATATTATTTGTTCTGATTCTGTGTGTGTGTGTGTGTGTGTGTGTGTGTGTGTGTTTGTGCATGTGTGCCACATGCAGAGTTGTCTCTGAGTTTTTGGTTTTTTTCTCAAATCTAGAACTCTACCACTTGAGCCACAGCTCCACTGCACTTCTAGCTTTTGGGTAGTTAATTGGAGATAAGAATCTCATGGCCTTTCCTGCCTGGGCTGGCTTCACACTATCATCCTCAGATCTTAGCCTCCTGAGTAGCTAATATTACAGGCATGAGCCACTGATGCCTGGCAGTGAGAAAAGTCTTTTTTATGGAAGTTGTTGGCTTCCTTTCAGTTAATCCTGAGAAAATATTTTTCTGAAGGGTTCCTGCTTTGGTTATGTGGCTGTTATACTTTCCTTTTCCTGAGCACTTTAATTCAGACATCCTGCTAGGAGCTCCTTGAATTTTAATTACATCCTGTTAATTAAGCCACATCCTCTTGTGGATGTGAACCTGAGTTCAGCCAATCTGAGTAGAGGGGCAGGGCCTGCTGGGTTAGGGATAAAGAGAGAATAGCCTGCTCGCTCAGTGTGTTTGCTTCCAGACTTCTGGCAGCTAGTACATCCTTCTCCAGAAGTAAATTTTGCCTTGCTGATTACTTTCGAGTTGGTGTCTTTATTCTTACATGAGACCTCAACATCCAGAGGTATTTCTAAAACTGGCTTGCCTTGTTCCTTTCTTTGTTGTTTTGTGCCAGTCCTGGTGCTGGGCCCTGGCCCCGTGTTTCTTTGTTCAAGGCTAGTTCTCTCACTTGAGCCACTTCCTGCTTTTTGGTAGTTAATTGGAGATGAGTCTCATGGACTTTCCTGCCCGGGTTGGCTTTGAACCACCATCCTCAAGATTTCAGCCTTCTGACTAGCTAGGATTTCAGGTGTGAGCCACCTGTGTGTCTGGCTTGCTCTGTTCTATTCTTAAAGCTAATATCACCATCTGACAGACGTTGTTTTGTCTGTTGCTTTACTCCTAACCCTTCTAGACTGTAAATTCCACATGAACAAGGACTCTGGTTTGTTCACTACTTGTTTTTAACAGCACCTGACACCTTTGGGGATCTTCAAACACAGGCTGACTGAAGGAGTGGGTGGGGTGGGCCGAGGGCTTGACCGGAGGCGGGGTTGGCAGGCCAGGGTGTTCTGGATCTGGCTTTCTCAGCCCTGCTCACTTTCCTGTCCTCCCCTCACCCCCCCCCCCGCCCCCGCTTTCTCTCTCCCTCCCTCTTTCCTCCCACTTCAAAGGCTTGGAGAGACCAGCTGCGGGGAATGCGGAGCAAGAGGTAGAATCCGACCAAGCCCAGCTCAAATTCTGGTGAAAAGTGAGCGGAAGAGCTGACACACAGAGCACAAAACGCACACGCAAAAGTGAAGGCAAGCGGTGCAAGTAAGGGGGGAGTCGTCCAAGAGGCTAACAGACGTCACTCGCCCCAGTCACGTTCCCGACTCCCCCGCGGCGGGGCGCGGCGCGGCGCGGCGCTCCTCCTCGCCTTTCCTGCAGCGGCTCGAGGTCACGACCTCCCCATCCCCAGCGGACGCCTCCCGCCCGCACCTTACACACCCGCACCTTACACGCCCACTCTTGACACACCCGCCTCTAGAAGGCCCAGCAGGCGCCCGCGGAGGTGGTGGGGTGGGGCGGGCGGTGGGAACTACATCTCCCAGGATGCCGCGCGCGGGCACGCCTGCGCAGTGCGGACGGAGGCGGCGGTCTGTTCTCCGCTGAGGAGGAGCGGGGCTGAGGAGGGAGGCAGCGGGTGAGAGTTCAGAGTTCAGCAGCAGCAGCCCGAGCCCATGATTCCCATATGCCCTGTAGTTTCTTTCACCTATGGTGAGTCTAATATGGCCCGCCAGGCCTCTGCCCGGTCCTTCCCCGGCCCCGGGTGGCGGGGGAGCGCGGGGGTTGGGGCTGGCTGCGGGGAGGAGGCGGCGGCCGCCGCCGGGGCGTGCGAGTGAGTGCGGGCGCGCGGGGCGGGAGGCGGACGGCGGCGCGGCCGCGGCCGGGCGGGCCGGGGCGGCTTCTCACGGGCCTCTCTCTCTCTCCCCCGCCCTCCCTCGGTGTCCTGGTCCCTCCGTGTCTCTCCTCCCGCCATGGGACCCGACTCTCCGTGCCCGCCGCAGTGCCCAGCCGGCTGGGGGAAGATGCCAAAATGGCGACCGGCAACTACTTTGGATTCACCCACAGCGGGGCGGCGGCGGCGGCGGCTGCGGCCCAGTATAGGTAACGGCTTCCCGTTCTCTTCCTCCTCTCTCCCTGCGAGCCCCCGGGCCCAGGTCCCGCCGACGCCACGACCCCGCGCCCGTCCCCTCCCCCCCCACCCGCGGCCCCGCGCCCGGGCCCCGCGGCAGGCCCGGCCCGGCCCCGCGGTCCCTGCAAGCCCGCCCCGCCCGACGCCGGCTGCCGCGGGGAGCGGCCCCCATCGGGGGCGGGGAGGGAGAGACGGCGAGGTGTGGGGACGTGGAGGGCCGCTGGGGCCTTCAGCGGCCCCGGTGGCTAAAATGGCCACCCGCGGCCTTGGAGCGGGGCCGAGGCGCCCGCCGCCGCCCGCTTGGGCCCCCCGTCCCTGCCTCCGCCCGTCCAGCCCCCGCCCCGGGTCTCCCTCGGGTTGGAGGATGGAGAACGGGGAGCCAGAGGGACCTCGCGGGGAGGGACGAGTCGCTAGTCTGTCGGACTCTTCCTGCGACGCCTCTGTCCGTTCCCCCGACTCCCGCCCCCGGAGCCCAGATAACGTGTCGTTGTTTCGGTACCTTCTCTGCCCCGAGCTCCCCGGTCCTCCCATCAAACCATCTGCCGGCGTCACTGCATCCTCCGGCTCCCTTTTACTTTTTCCTGCACGGAGAGATGTTAATATACCAACCACCTGTGAATTGTGTAGTTGTTAGTCTGAAAAAGGATGTGCGAAGTTTCTAGTGTTGATAAAATGGACTGCACAGACTGGTTGCAGCTGCTGAATATAGGCTCCAGGTAGGTAGGCCAGTGATTCTCCACGGGGGTGTTGGCGAGAAGAAAATGCAAGTGAGGTTGCACTGAGTCATGGTAATGGCACGGGATGAAATCCCTACCTTAAGGCCAGCTGTCAATTCAGACCGGTCAGTGGTTTTGTATCCATCTTGTCAGTCAGAGACAAAGACGCACCGAACTAGGTATCTTATTGTTGGTACTTTTGGGTCATTCAGTTGGTTCAAACTGTAAGCACACAGAGCTCTTGAGTAATAAGCATAATTGTTATATGCCTACATTTATATATATGCATTAGGTTCATTAGCTATTGGTTAAACCCGGATAAGGTTTTTGTTTTTTCTTTTCACTTCGAGAGGCAGGCAGGTTGTGTAATGGAAAAACCTTCATTTAGGAACCTGAAGATCTGAGTGACAATCTCTTCTGCTCTTGATTTTGTATCCTTGAAGCCATTATATGAGTTTTCACTTTGACCATCTGTAAAATAGGATACTGGGCAGGTGTTTTGGAGCTGAAACTAAGGGGGGAAATTGCCCTATTTTATGGGACCCTAAGATGCCATTTATTGCAAGAAACATGATTTTAATGTACACTGAACAGAAATACATGCCTATGAAAAGCAATACTTCCGGACCCACTGATTGTGTTGATTTTTTGGTGCTGGTCCTGAGGCATAAATTCAGGGTGTAGGGCACTGTCCTTTGCTCAAGGCTGGTGCTCTACTACTTGAGACACAGCTCCACTAGGGCTTTTTGGTGGTTAATTGGAGATGAGTTTCATGAACTTTATTTCCCCAAGCTGGCTTTAAACCGTCATCCTCAGATCTCAGCCTGCCTCTTCAGTAGCTAGGATTATAGGCATGAGCCACTGGTGCCTGGCTTCATTGATTTATTTTTTTAAGAAATGTCAAAATGTATATAATTTTAACATATCCTTTGCTAACTAGCTGTAATGTTAATCAGGTTTGCTTTGTCGTCTTTTATAAAACCTATTAGAGCTGCTTGTGGAGAGATGAGGGAAATCAACCCTTTTTTTCCCCTGGGAAATGAGTTAGTTACTGGCCTGGGCCATAAATCTACTGCTTAGCAAGTACCAAGTGTCCTAGGAAAGGCTGTATTCAGCCATTAGAAATTCTACTTGTCTTACACAGTATGTTTCTGTTTTATAGTATCCACTCAATGATAGATTTAGGATTATTAACTTGTTTTGTGCCGGTACTGGGGATTGAACTCAAGGCCTCATACTCTCGCTTAGCTTTTCCTGCTCAAGGCTGGCTAGGGCACTACCACTTGGGACACACTTCCATTCTGGCTTTTTGCTGGTTAATTGGAGATAAGAATCTCCGGGATTTGTCTGCGCTCTAGTTTCCAACCAGGATCCTCAGATGAAGCCTTCTGAGTAGCTTGAATTATAGACAGGAGCAACCAGCACACCTGATTGATACCTGGCTGGTTTGTAGATTTTTTTTTTAAGTACATACTATGTATAAGAATTTTTTTTGAGGGGGGGGGTGTCAGAAATATATGTTGCCAATTCCTTTTCTGCAGATTGCCTTTTGATTACCTAATAGTAGTTTGTGTTGAATAGAAATATTTAATTTTACGGTATACCAATTTACATACTTTTCCTTTATGGCCACAGGTGCATGGCAAGATTATTAATTGTTCTTAAATACTTTGAGCATTTTTTCAAAATGCAGGTAGGAATAAGGGAGGAGGACATGTCAATCTAAAGATACTTAATTTGGGGGTTAAAATGCTTACATATTTTATCAGTAATATCCAAATTACTGAATTGGTTATTAACTACGCATATGTTATGAGAGGACTAGCTTTTTGATACTACTTATGCATATATCACCCATACTATAAAGGGTCTTTGTCCTTATGTTTATGTACATACATGAAAATAGTTTACATTTAAGAGCAAGAAATCACACCCAATACTGATATTTTGGCCAAGGAAGCTGAATAAGTAACAATAACAAGTTATGCAAAAATAAGTTAATGGTGTTTTTTCTTCTGGTCAGGAATAGTTTACAGTGAATCTTTTAGAGGTGAAAGATCAAAGCTTAGTCTGCAAAATTTTTGTTTTTGATTTGAAAAAGTCTCAACTTGGGTCCTCGTTCTTGCTAGGTACTTTACTGCTGAGCCACACCTCCAGCAAATCTTTTAAAACATTTACCTGTGGGACATGTTAATGAGTTGCCTCACATCTTTCAATATAAGATACTGAAAGCAAACATTTTATATGTAAATTTAATTCTAATTCTTGGTTTTCATCATTGCTATGCAAAATATTGGGTGAAGCTTTAGACTTTCTTAAACAATACTGAGTTTGAACCCAGGGCCTTATGCATGCTAGGCAAGTGGTTTGATACTGAGCTCCATCTTCAGCCCTATATTGAAGTGTAGAGCTTTGGTATTCATGATGACACACTAAATTTTGGGTTAGGATACATGATAAAGAGGTCATATAAAGTCCTACTACTAACAGCTTTTAGGTTTTAATAACTCATGTTAATATTTTTGTGGTGAGCATTTACTCAGTCCTTATGCTACAAATCTTAATCTGCTGTTTTTCATAGTTTTCTGTAATTTTAAAAGACAAGTAAATTGCCATTCTTGCAGATGTAATCTTTAAGAAACCTTTCCTTGCATATAGATTCTCCCTCCTGCTTTGGGAATCCTGACATCCAGGAAGGTGCTGTACCACTGAGCCACACCTCCAACAACTTAAATAAAGCTATCAGTATATCCTAGGAAGCCTCTGCATTTTTCTATTGTTTTGAGGGGTGGGTGTGGGGGTCAATACTATTTGCAAAGTGCTCCAAATAGTAACTGGCATATCAAAGTTAGCCATTATTCTCTAGGTGTTTGGAAATGAGGTTCGGAAAAGGTAAGGGTTAGAAGTGTAAATCTGGATATCACAATTTGTAATTGTGAATATGGATGAAATCGAGAACATACAAGGCCTGCCACTTACCAAGTGTTTAGTAAACATGTTTTGAATAAATGAAAGAAAAAGATTAAGCTCTGCTTGCAAACTTGGGGAACAAGTTTGTGAGAACGAGGGGGGAAAAACAAATGCTGACAAAGAATGTCCTTGAAATTAGAGTTGAAGAAAGAACTTTTTTGATAAGGAAACAGTGAGAAAGTCTTTTAAGCAGTAACTATATAAGGAGGACAAACAATGGTGTGCAGTTTATGAGGTTAGCTTTATAGCTTCTTTCTTTCCCAATCCAGTCCACCCAAACTATTTTTTTTTATCATAAGTATGATCTTCTTTACAAAATATAAATTTATAAATTTAGTCATAATGCTTGTCACCTAAGTTACTATCATCTGGTTTTCCTAGGTCTTTTTTTGTTTAAGCTCTTACACACTTTTGTAAATACTCCTTGGGCATGTGCTAAAAAAAAACTAAATTGACATAGATCATTTTCGGTGTTTTTTTCCATCTCAATGTGAATGTACATATTGTTCCCTGAAGAAATGTTAATATACTTGAGAAATGATGAAATAGTTTTTTTTCTTGCATACAGAGTTACAAAGCATTTGGTTTTAATTATGTTACCCATGAAGTTTTAGTGTATTCACTAGTTTGTAAGGTTCTTTTTAAGCAGTTGTGTTTTTTGCATAGTTCATGTGTAGTTTTTTTGTTGTTGTTTTGTTTTTTGGTCTTGAACTCTGGGCTTAGGTGCTGTCCCTGAGCTTTTCAGCTCAGACTAGCATTACCACTTGAGCCACAGCACCACTTTAGGTTTTCTGGTGGTGGTTAATTGGAGATAAGAGTGTCATGAATGTTCTTGCCCGGACTGGCTTTGAACTCAAATCTCAGCCTCTGGAGTAGTAGCTAGGATTACAGGTGTGAGCTACTGGCGCCTGGCTCATGTGTAGTTTTTTGAGCAGCTGTATAGCATTTTAGTTTTCCTTTTTTTGGTCGGGGACAGAGGGGTAGCAATAGCGTTGGGGTTTTTTGAGCTCAGGGTTTGCTTGTTAGGCAAGTAAGTGTTCTTTGAGCCACACCTCCACTTCTTTTTTGCTTTAGTTATTTCTTAGATAGATTGTCATACTTTTTGCTCTGGCCAAATCAGATCAAAGTTCTTTCATGTGTGCTACTACACCCAGTTTATTGAGATGGGGTCTTGATAGTTTTTTCTCCAGGCTAACCTTGAATTGCAATCCACAATCTCCCCTGCCTTGAGTGACTGGTAAGACAGTATACAACATCATTCCCAGTCATTCTAGAAAATTTGGGCACAATTATTATATAGTCAGTTAATATTTAACATTGATTATAGCCAAGCACCAGTGGTTCATACTAGTAATCCTAGCTAATCATGAAGCTGAGATCTGAGGATCATGATTCAAAGCCAGCCTGAGCAGGGAAGTGAGACTCTCATCTCCAGTTAACCACTAAAAAGCCAGAAGTGAAACTGTGGCTTAAGTAGTAGAGCAGTAGCCTTGAGCTTAGAAGTTCAGTGCTCAGACTCGAGTTCAAACCTGGGACTGGCACACACACAAAAAACAGTTATTGGTCTTCATGTTTACCAATGTCAACAATTCATTCTGAAATAATTTTCATTCATCCTGAAGTAAATATTTCAGAATTTTCTTTAGTAATGAGCTCCCTTCCTCTTTTTTTTTTTTGGGGGGGGGGTCCGGTAGTGTGGCCTGAACTCTGGGCCTGGGCGCTGTCCCTCAGCTCTTCAGCTCAAGGCTAGCTCTCTATCACTTGAGCCACAGCGCCACTTCTGGGTTTTTTCTTTTTGCATTATGTGGTGCTCAGGAATCGAACCCAGGGCCTCAGGCATGCAAGGCAAGCGCTCTACCACTGAGCCACCTTCCCAGCCCCCCCCCCCTTTCCTCTTTTTTCTTTGGTCCACTGTGGGGCTTGAACTCTGGGCCTAAGTGCTGTCCCTGAGCTCTTCTGCTCAAGGCTAGTGGTGCTCTTCGACTTGAGCCACAGTGCCACTTCCATTTTTCTGGTGGTTAATTGGAGATAAGAATCTCTTAAGATTCTCACAGACTTTCCTGCCCAGGCTGGCTTAGAACCACAATCCTCAGATCTCAGCCCTCCTGAGTAACTAGGATTACAGGCGTGAGCCACTGACTCCCATCTTCCCTTCCTTTTTAATCTCAGAATATCTTTTGTTCTGTTTTGTTGTGTTTTACAGTACCTCTGAGTTACATCTCTAGCCTCCAAAATATTTTTATTTTTTCTCTAATTTCCACTAAATCTCTGTAGGCAGATTTTCCCCCCCCTCTGGCTACTATAAAAATTTGTCTTTTAAGTTTATTGCCTCATTTGCATACATGTTGTTATGTATTCTGTTTTATTTACTCCTGTTTGGGGATTGTTAGGCCTCCTACATCTGAGGATTGTTGTTTTTCATCAGTTTTGGGGAATCTATGTTTAGCTATCTTTCTTGATCTTCATTTATCATACCAACTGATTATGTTAACCAACACTGTTCTCACCTAGAGTTTTTAACTTCTTTCATGAGTAATTATTTTTTGGGGGGGTCGGTTATGGGGCCTGAACTCTGGGGCTAGCACTTTACCACTTGATCCACAGCACCACTTCAACTTTTTCTGCTTATGTGGTACTGAGGAATTGAACCCCGGGCTTCATGCATGCAAGGCAAACACTGCCACTGAGCCACCTTCCCAGTCCCTTGGGTAATTTTTTGCCAGCATGTCTAATAAGTTATGTAAGAGCCTAGTTTCTGGCTTTTTTGTATACTGTACTTAATTTCTGGAAGTTCTGCTTGGTTCTTTTAAAAGTCGGTCTGAAGGACCAGAGGTTGTAGAGCATGCCTGTAATCTCAGATCCTCTGGAGGCAGAAGTAGGAGATCTTGATCTCAGTCTGACTCCAGGAAAGCCTGAAACCTCATCTGAAAAACTAAAGCAAAAAAAAAACCCGAGAAATAATGACCCAAGTACAAGTATGAAGACCTGAGGTCTTTTGATCTGTGCCTTATGTTTTTTTATTTCGTTGTTTTGATCGTGGTGTTTGAACTCTGGGCTTGGGTGCTGTCCTTGTGCTCTTCAGCTCAAGGTGAGCCAGCCACAGCACCACTTCTGGTTTTCTAGTGGTTTATTGGAGATGAGTCTCACGGACTTTCCTGCCCTGGCTATCTTTGAACTGCCATCCTCAGATCTCATCCTCCTGAGTAGCTAGGAATACAGGCATGAGCCACCGGTGCCGGGCAATGTACCTTATTATTTTTTTAAATCTTAGTTTGAATAATGTTTTCTACCTTTTTTAATGTACTTAAGTTTATAGATGTATTCATGGTATCTTGTTTAAGACTTTTTTTAAATTTATAAGCCTGTTTCTTTGAACATTATGGCATTTAGGGAGAAATGGGTATTTTGTGGCACTTGGAATTATTACTTGTTGAGAATTTAATTTCTTGGCTTAGATTCTGATTTAATAGCCCAAACCTGCGGTTTGTTTCTTTTATGACAAGGGCTGTCTTCTCATTTATAAGAAGAGATTTTTTCATCTTTACTCATCCAGGCTGAGACAGTTTCCTTACAGTTCTCCCTTAAGGACTGAGAAGAGCTTTATCCTAATCCACTGACTTTGATGGTTCCTTATCAGAGCCCCCAAATCCCAAACTATTCTTTCTCAGTTCTTTCTTGGTTCTGCTAACACAGAAAATGATAGGCATTTTATGTAGTATTCTGCATAAAATAGGAGGAGTTTTGGGGTTCTAGGTGAGAATATGATACCTATGTGCGATTTGGAGTTCTCACCATTTGTTCATTGCTCATTCAAGACCAACATTTGTTGTTGGCAAGCTACCAATTTTAGACCACTCAAAAGTGTGTTAGGCTAACTGGTGCAGCTTCATGAGCTCTTGTTACCAGACCATAAGAGGATGCAAACATTGTTCAATTTGGTTTACATTTTTACATCCTGTACATAAATTTCCTTGCAGAGTAATGGCATTTGCAGGTCAGCTACTTTTTATTAACAGGTTTTATCAACATGTATTTGTCAAGAGGGTTTCATTGTAACATTTCCATACATGCTTACGATGTTACCCCAAAATGCTAGATAGATAACTTGGACATCGTTCTAGACCTACAAGGATGAGCAGGTGCCATCAGAATAGCCTAATGTAGTTAAGGCTTTTACCTTTCAAGTTTCCTTTATCTTTAATAAAGAAATTTTTAGAAGTATTTTGTTCTTGTTTTTAGGTACCTTACATTACAGGAGGTTTTTTGTTCTCCTATCTAAGCTTACTTAGTTGAATCCTAAGTATTCATTTCGTGGTTTATTTTGAAAAATTGTCTTAAGGCCAGTTGTTGATTCAAGCCTGCAACCTTTGCTACTCAGGAGACTGAGATCTGAGATTCTTGGTTTGATATCAGCCTGGGCTGAAAATCCAGAAGTCCAGAAGTGGAGCTGTGACTCAGGTGGTTGAGCTGGCCCAACCTTGAGTGAAAATGCTAAGGGACAGTGCCCAGGTCCTGAGTTTTAAGCACCAGTACCAGCACATACACACATTCACACAATATATGTTTTGTATCTGGCCTATTTCATTTAGGTAATATAATGTCCTTAAGGTTTGTTTTTACCCTTAGGACAGAATTTCCTTCATTTTTCAAAACTTGACTTGCCATTGTATATACCTTTTGGGTTTTTTTTTTTTTCATTCCTTTATTGGTGAATATTTGGGTTGTTTCTACTCTTGGTTTCTGTTAATAGTTCTGAATGTCTTGAACACTTTTAAAATTTCTTTTGGACATATACCCTTAAGAGAGATTGCTGAGTCATATAATAAGATGTTTTGTTTGTTTTGTCTGAGATGGGACTCCACTAATAATTTCATTCATTGGCTGGCACTCTACCACCTGAGCCATGCCTCAAATCCTAACAGTTCTTTTTTATAGCTCTTTTCATATCAATTGCACTCTTTTATATTCCTACCAACAATGCATAAGAGTTCTAACTTTGTCTCTTCTTTCCCCTCTCCCTGCCCTTCTTCTCCCTCCCTTATTACCTCTCCATGCAGGGGATCAGAACCCAAAGCCTTGAGCATGCTAGGCAAGTACTCTATCACCGAGCTACACTCCAGCCCCAAGGGTTTTATTTCTTCCACGTCTCAAACACTTGTCTTTATAGTAACCCTTCTAAATGGACAATGAAATGACAACTTGTGATTTTGATTTGAATTTTGATCATCTTTTCATATATTCTTTGGTCATTTATATATCTTTATAGAAAGGTCAGGTTATTTGACTTTCTTGTTCAGTAGTAAGAATTCTTATGATTTTGGATTTTACTTATAACAGTTTGCAAATATTTTTTCCTGATCTCTGAAGTGTCTTTCACTCCAGTAGTTACGTTCTTTAATGAATTTAGGTTTGACGTAGTCCATTTTGTCTCTCTTTGCTTGATTTGCTTGTGCTTTTGATGTCAGACTAGGTACCCCTTTGATCATTTTGAGTTATTGAAAGGATTCAACTCAATTTCTTTACATGTGGATGTCTCCTTTTCCCCGCACTGTTTGTTGGAAAGACTGGTGTTTGGCCCCTTTGTCAGTTATTTGACAGTGTACTTCAGGGTTTATTTTTGGTCCTTTAATTCAGTTCCATTGTCTTTTGGGAGTATTATACAAGGATAATGCATTGAACCTGTAGATCACTTTTGAGTGTAGTTGAGTCTTAAAATACTAGGTATTCTACCCCAAAGACATGGGATTAAAATGTTAAAAGTATTATTAAATCATTTAAAGTAAGAAAAATAGAATCACAAGGTACATGTCTGTGTTTGGGAGGCTGAGACAGGAGGATTGTAAGTTCCAGTGTGGCCTACATAGTATGTAGTCAGTATGAGTTGACTACATGTCTCAAAAAAGAAGTAGCCAAAAATGATAGTACACAGTTATTCCAGCACTGAAAGGGCAGAAGCAGGAAGATCAAAAATTCCAGGTATGCCTGGGCTACATAGTCTGGCCCTATTCCGATTACAAAAACGCTAAAGACCTCCAACTTCTCAAAGATCTCTGGCATTCTGTTTCTCTTTGTTTTAGTGTTAATCTTTATATCATTAAATAATATGCTACTTCTGCTAGTTCAGAGTTTATCACCTGCATGCTATTTTATTTCCTGTATTATAGTTTAGACTTACTATATAATAGCTTCTCATGCTTTTCTCTTCTCCCAAAATTCAGTACTGCCAAAAGTAAATAAATAAAAACTGAGATCCTTATTCTGATCCTATATGTAATTAGACAGAGTACAGAATTCTACATTAATAATCATTGTTGCCTGAGTTTTGAAGACATAATCCAATTGTCTCCTGCTAGCCCTTGCTGTTATTCTTAGTCTAATTTCCACTTAGTTCTAGGGCATTATTTTTTCATTGTTTTGATTGTTTAGAATATTTTTTTGTGTTGCTATTGAAAAATACTAGTCTCAGCCAGGCGCCAGTGGCTCACACCTGTAATCCTAGCTACTCAGGAGGCTGATGTCTAAGGATCATAGTTCAAAGCCATCCTGGGCAGGAAAAGTCCATGAGACTCTAATCTCCAGTAAACCACCAGAAAACTAGAAGTGGCTCTATGGCTCAAGTGGTAGAGCACTATCCTTGAGCTGAAGAGCTGAGGGACAGCGGCCAGGCCCAGAGTCCAAGCCCCGTGACTGACAAAAAACAAAAACCCAAACAACAACAACAACAAAAAAAACATTGAATTTGGAAATGTGCTTCTGTTAGTGAGAAATTTTAATTTCTTTTTCACCTAGTTAAATATTGGATCTCTAGACTTACCCCTTGTCTTAATTTTTCATATCTCTGTCTTGTATATATTTGTTAACTTATCTTCTAGGCTCTAGTTTGAAGCTTTTGTCTTCTTGGTGCAGATGAAAGGGTTTTTTGGTACTGGGTTTGAACTCTGGGCCTCACACTTGTTAGGCAAGCAGGCTATTACTGAGCCATGCCTCTGGTTCTTTTTTGTACTAGTTAGTTTTGAGATAGGGTTTTTTTTTTAATTCTTTTTTTTTTTTTGGTTGTTCATGGGGCTTGAACTCTGGGCCTGGGCACTGTCCCTTAGGTCTTCAGCTCAAGGCTATTGCTCTACCAAAATTGAGCCACAGTGCCACTTCTGGCTTTTTTTGCTTATATGGTGCTGAAGAATTGAACTCAGGGCCTCATGTATACAAGGGAAGAACTTTACCACTGAGCCACCTTCCCAGCCCCAGAGATAGGGTTTTTCTGTCGGAAGCACAATCCAGCTTTTTTAGGCTTCTTGTCCTAATCAGAATGACAACCTCCCACTATCCCATTCAGCTACTGGTTAATAAGAAGGGATCTTGTGAAGTTTTCTACCCAATCTGGCCTTGAATCATGATCTTTTCTCTCTGAACCTTGAGTGTTTTTACTTTTTTTTACAAAAATTACGTCCTTTTTTATGTCTGACTCCTGGCTTTTCTCAATCTTAAACATTTTGTATTTTTCATGATTTGTTAGCTTATCTATGTTAAAACTGAACCTGATTAAATTTGACTTATTAATAGAATAAGAGATTATTCAAACACAGACGCTCTTATTCTAGTACATGCTTTATAAGTGAAATTTTATCGAAGTTCACAAATGTTGTTGCTGCTATTGTTACTGTTTTTGGCCCAACTCTGGGCCTGGGTGCTGTCCCTCAGCTTTTCAGTTTAAGGCCAGTGCTCTACCACTTGAGCACAGTGCCACTTTGTTTTCTGGTCGTTAATTGGAGATAAGATCTCATGGCTTTGAACTGTGATCATCAGATCTCTGCCTCCTGAGTAGCTAGGATTACAGGCGTGAGCCTGCCCACAAATGTATTGTGATGGTACAACACTTGGATTTTTAAAAATTGTCCTGTTTTGTAAGTACTTGAAGAATTTAATTTTATACACTTTATGCAGGGAGATAACTCCTTTTATCCAATCAGCCTTTGTTGGTGGTTGTATTTGGGGAATTTTGGGGAGATGGTATGATGATGTTAACATAGAGACTTTTATATGCTAAACAGGTAGGTTCTCTTACCACCTGAATCACACCCCCAACCCTTGTTTTTTCTCACTATTTTTCAGGTAGAATCTCTTGGTTTTGTCCAGGTGCCTCTCAAACAGTGATCCTCTAATCCGTGCCCTTCCTTGCAACCGCCTTGCCAGGCATACACCACCACTCTTGGCTTTTTTTCCCCAAGAATCTATTAATAATACAAAGGAGTTTTGTTGTGATAATTCCATATGTATGTAATAGTGTACTTTAAACACTAAAACCTTACCCTCGGGCTGGGGAGGGGCTCAGTGGTAGAGCGCTTGCCTTGAGCTGAAGAGTTGAGGGACAATGCCCAGGCCCAGAGTTCAGGCCCACTACCGGACCCCCCAAAAACTTACCCTCTCCCCATTTTCAGTGGTTTTGGTTTTTATTATTGTATGCCATATGCATTTCTGCGTGTGTGCATGCGTGCGCATGTGTGAGTGAATTATTTCTGTCCTCTTCGTATATGCCTACCCTCTCCTTTTCCTTTCTCCCTCTCAGAACCCTTCCAGTTTTTTCAGGTCTAGAGTCTTTGTGTGAACAAAAACATGCAATATTTGGCTTTTGGAGCTTGACTTCCTCAAAGTGATTATCTCATTTCTATCCAATATCCTGCCAACAACATATTTTACTTTGTAATGGCTGAATAATACTCCTGACTATATACATACACACTATTTTTGACCCCTTCATCAGTTTTTTTTTTTAAATTTAATTTAATTTTATTTGTGAACATACTGTACAGAGGAGTTACAGTTACATGGGCAGGATAATGCATACATTTCTTACCAAGCATTGCAGCCTCCTCCTTTGTTTACCCTTCACATCCCTTCCCAGCCTCCCCCCTCCCCCCCAATCCCAATCCTTCTCCTCCTTCCCCCCCCCCCCCCCCCCAACGTTATAAAGCTCGTTGTTGCAACAGGTCCACCTGTATCCTTAAACAACTGGTTTTTCCCCATCTCCTCCACAAGTTATACTGACATCAAATATAGTGAAAGCAGGGGTTATACTGTGGGGGAGGGACATACAAAGCAACAAAGAGATAATCTTATAAATGTGTTAGAAACACATGCATGAAAGAAAAAAACATTAAAATACACATCTAAGGGTTCATTTTCCTGACATCACATTATCTGATCTTTTCCGCTTGACTCATACATATACTAGATATTACAAATAAGGGAAACCATGGGACCTACGTTTCTTTGGGCCTGGCTTACTTCACTTAATATAATTTTTTCCATGTTTTTCCATTTCCTAACAAATGGGGCAATGTCATTCTTTCTGATGGAGGCATAGAATTCCATTGTGTATATATACCACATTTTCTTGATCCATTCATCTACTGAGGGGCATCTGGGTTGGTTCCATATCTTAGCTATGGTAAATAATGCTGCAATAAACATAGTTGTGCTGGTAGCTTTAGTGTGGTCTTGTTTGTAAACATTAGGGTAAATGCCCAAAAGTGGGATTGCTGGGTCATAGGGGAGCTCTATGTGAAGTCTTTTGAGGAACCTCCATACTGCTTTCCAAAGTGGTTGAACGAGTTTACATTCCCACCAACAATGAAGTAAGGTTCCTTTCTGTCCACATCCCCTCCAGCATCTGTTGTTGTTAGAGTTCTTGATTTTTGCCGTTCTAACTGGAATGAGGTGATATCTCAATGTTGTTTTGATTTGCATTTCTTTTATGGCTAGGGATGTTGAACATTTCTTCGTGTGTCTATTGGCCATCCTTCTTTCTTCTTTAGAGAAGTTTCTCTTTAAGTCTTTCGCCCACTTATTTATTGGGCAGTTGTTTCTTTGAGGATTTGTTGTTGGGGGGTTTAATTTTTTGAGTTCCAAGTATATTTTAGATATGAGACCCTTGTCCGTTGTATGGCTAGTAAAGATCTTCTCCCAATCTGTGGGCTTTCTATTGATCTTGCTAGCTATGTCATTTGCCCTGCAGAAGCTCTGCAACTTTATGCAATCCCATTTGTCCAACCTTTCTTTGATTTGTTGTGTTTCCGGGTCTCTGTCTATTCAGAAAATTTCGGCCTGAGCCAAGGAGACCCAGGGTTTCTCCTATTCCATCCTGTAATGTTTTCAGAGTGTCTGCTTTGACTTCAAGGTCTTTGATTCATTTGGAGTTGATTCTGGTGCAGGGTGATATATAAGGATCTAGCTTAAGTTTTCTACATGTAGTTAACCAATTTTGCCAGCACCATTTACTGAAGAGGTTGTCTTTCTTCCATTCTATTGTTTTAGCTCCCTTATCGAAGATTAGATGGCTATAGGTCTGTGGGTTCATTTCTGGGTTTTCAATTCTATTCCTGAGGTCTGTTCTTATGCCAATACCAAGCTGTTTTGATTACTATGGCTTTATAGTAGAGTTTGAAGTTTGGTATTGATATTCCTCCAGCAGTGTTCTTTCCATTCAGGAGCGTTTTTGCTATTCGGGGTCTTTTATTGTTCCATATGAATTTTTGGATTGCCTCTTCTATTTCCTTGAAGAATGAGGTTGGAATTTAGATAGGTATTGCGTTGAATTTTTAGATAGCCTTGGGAAGTATTGCCATTTTCACGATGTTAATCTTTCCAATCCAGGTCATCAGTTTTTTTTTGACACTTATTCATTGAGATGTCTCAAACTGTGAGATCCTCTTAATCTCTACCTATCTCCCAAGTAGCTGGGATTACAGCTCCACTTCTGGCCCATTGTAATTTTTTTGTGTTCTTTCAGAGACAAATTTGCCCTTGGGTCCTGGCTGGGCTTGAATTCTAGATATTTTTCTCTCAGCCTTCCAGGTATCAGGATTATTATGGGTATATTCTACTATCTCATCAACACCTGTTTTTTGCGGGGGGTGGGGGGGGGGGGAAGTCCAGTCATGGGGCCTGAACTCTGGGCCTGGGCGCTGTCCCTCAGCTAGCGCTGTACCACTTGAGCCACAGCGCCACTTCTGGCTTTTTTTCTTTTTGCTTTTATGGTGCTGAGGAATCGAACCCAGGGCCTCATGCATGCAAGGCAAGCGCTATACCACTGAGCCACCTTCCCAGCCCTCCATCAACACTTTTTAATATTCCAAAAGTCTTGATTGAATTATTTCTACTTACAACCAGTTTTGTTTAAGCTAATTTGACTTAATTTTGTTTTCTTTTTTCTTTGTTACCCTACTTGCTGTGTTAGGGATCAAACCCATACCTCACTTATACAAGGGAAGTACAGTACTATACAACTGATACCTTCAGCTCTTTCTCTCAATATTAAAAAGTAAATTTACGTAGCCACCCTGTATGTAATTGAATTAATATAGGTTAATCTGGTTATCTGTACTGTACAAAAGTAATTTTTCTAAGAGTATTTGGAGTCAAAAGAGAAATTTCGAGGTAGGTTTAGGATAATGAATCAGAGAATATTTCTTTTAAATCGCATTTCACTGCCCTAGGAATTAGCCCAATAGGAATTGAAACTAGATTATCATTTTTCCTGATGCTTGTGGTGAAGTTAGTGCTCCCATTGAGATGATGTGTAGAGACCTGACTATACAGACCAGAATTGAGATAGGCAGCCCTAGGATGGAAACAGAAATTGTTGCTTGCACTGGCACCTGTTTTTAATATGGTTCCTGGGAAGGGTGACTATATAATTTATTGTTGAGAAACTTAAGAGAGTAAGTAACAGGGATATCACTGATAATTATACTAAGACTGAAGACATGAACCAGGGCATATGATAGCCTTCCTTCCTGAGTCACATGGTCTTTTTTATGGTTAGGATCAGAGGATTTCCACTTTTTCCCTTATAAAGGGCAAGTTTTAGGGATGAAGAAATATGGACAGGTACTATGTAAGGAATGGTGGATAAGTGTACTAGACCCTCCATAGTTTCTGGTTCTGCATTAACAATGGAAAATATTCAGGGAAAATAATGAAGACTGTACTAATGAACATGTGTAGACATTTTTCCTTGTCATTATTATCTAGCAGTACAACAGCTATTTACATAGAATTTTCATATTATGGAAGTGGCGCTGTAGCTCAAGTGGTAGAGCGCTCGCCTTGAGCTGAAGAGTTGAGGGACAGTTCCCAGGCCCAGAGTTCAAGCCCCACGACTGACAAAAAAAAAAGAAAAAGAAAAAGAAAAATGTTAGAATTTTCATATTAATAACATACTACAAGTGATAGATGACTTACAATATGTACAAGGATATATGTACATTATGTGCAAATACTATGGTATTTTATATGAGAGATTTGAGTGAAATATCTTTAGATTTTGTTACGCTGGGGAGTCCTGGAACTAGTTCCCTATTGGTACTAAAGACAACTTTATAATAATACAATTTTATCTAAACTTTTTGGTTAACCCAAATCTTTCTTATATAATCTTAAGTAAGTGAACTCTTTATTAGTTAAATGTTTAACATATTTCAGACTTGGCAAATTTATGAATAAAAATTTTCTCAGGTCTGAAATGTTAAAGGAGTATGACTTGCTAGTGGCTTGTTTTTCCCTTAAGGATATAGAATTGTCCACAAAATGAAACACACTGTTCTAGCCAACTTTCCCAGTATTTTTTTTTTTTTTCAGTTGTGGAGCTTGAACTTGGGACTTGTGCATGAACTGTCTGAGCTCTTTCACTCAAGGCTAGTGCTCTACCAATATGAGCCACAGCTCTACTTTGGGACTTATCCTACCTGGTCTGGCTTTGAACCTTGATCCTCAGATCTCAGCCTCCTAAATAGCTAGGATTAGAGGCATAAGCCACCAGTACCCAGCTCACTTTTCCACTATTACAATGTAACCTTCCCCTTTCCTGTCTTATTATTGGCATGTATTTAGAAAGTGTTAGCTACTTTTATATGAAAATATGGAAAGCTTATAAATAGAAATTATAATTTCTTTGGACTCATTTCTGTGTTTTGTTTTCTTTTTTATATTGACTGAAATCTGCAACCCTTTAACTTTCAGCTTTTGCCTGCAGTTTTGTTCTCTAGAGCAACATGGAAGTGTCATCTTTTAGAAGCCAACTGTCAGCTTTCCTATACTGAATTTCCTCAGGTCCCCTTTTATATGAACTAAAGTGTGTATATATTAGATTCATATTGATTCTTTCTGGACACATCTTGGTATGTGTTTTTTTTTTTTAATAGAGGTGAAATACGATGGTAGAATTTAAATTTTATACTTTTCATGTTACCCTGCATGCCAGTGTGAAATATTGTTCTATATAGTCTGTGAATCAGATACTCTTTAAAAATAGGTGCAAAATTTATGTCCCCTTCCCCTCCCTAAGTTATTCTTAACTATTGGCTCATATTAAAACTTGTAGTTAGCTACAATTTGCCAGCAAAATAATCATCAGTGCTCCTTGTTTTAGAAGGCATTTCTTACTTAGGAATTTAGCCTTACCGAATAAATTACTCAAAAACTTTTAACAGCTAATATGCTTGGTATCTGTAGACCTTTTGTTTCATATGATATTAATTTAAAAGGTAAAGTAGAGCTAGATGCTTGTGGCTCGTGTCTATAAATTCCGTCTACTCAGGAGGCGGAGATAAGAACATTATGGTCCAATGCCAGCCTGGGCACAAAAGTCTGAGAAGCTGGGTGCAGGTCGCTCACAACTGTAAAAGCCAGGCAGGAAAGTCCATGAGACTGTTATCTCCAATTAACCACCAGAAAATAGGAAGTGGCCTTGTGGCTCAAATTGGTAGAGTCCTTTAGGCCCTGAGTTCAAGTCCCATGACTGGCAAAGCAATAAATAAAGGTCTGAGACCCTTATTTCCAATTAAGCACCAAAAAGTTGGAATTGAAGCTCTGGCTCAACTGGTAGTGCACTACCCTCAAGTAAAAAAAGCTCAGGGACAGCATCCCAGCCCTGAATTCAAGCTCCAGGATTGTTACCAAAAAAAAAAGTACAAGTAATATTTCTTAAAGAAATATAGGTAGAAATTAGTTTGATTATTGTTTGGAAAATGTTCTTGCCTCTTAGTTAAGTGGCAGTGATTGCAAAGCATCCGCCTTAGGGTTCTTTCTATAGCATATCCTGTTACGTTTCAAGAGAAAATTAATTTCGTAATGAAATACTGCCTATATATATGCAGGGAGTTATATCTGGAGATAGCTAAAATATTTCATTGTAAGCTTCTATCCCCAGAGCTGCTAGTAATTGTTAGGAGGTATCCTGTGCATTTTAGGATATGTAACACTATCCTTAGCCTCTACCGAGGTACCAGTAGTACACATTACCACCACCTCCTGATTTCAAAAATACCTTCAGGGTTGAGGATGGAGGTAAATGGATAGTATATGCTTACTAATAACACAAAGCTGAGTTCGGTTCCAACACCAAAAAGGGAAAATGATGATTCCAAACGTGGACAAAAATCTCCTCCAGTTAAGAAACACTGCTGTAGAGCAACAAAGTTCACAGGTTCTAAATCTTTTTTTTGTGTGTGTGTGGCGGGGGGGTGTCAGTCATGGAATCTGCACTCGGCTTGAGTGCTGTCCCTCAGCTCTTCAGCTCAAAGCTATTGCTCTACCGCTTGAGCCATATTGCCACTTCTGGCTTTTTCTGCTTATGTGGTGCTGAGGAATCAGGACCTCAATGCAAGGCAAGCACTCTACCACTGAGCCACCCTCCCAGCCCACTCTAAATTTTGTTGTTGTTGTTCATCAAGGGGCTTGAACTCTGGGCCTGGGTACTGTCCCTCAGCTCTTCAGATCAGCACTGTACCACTTGAGAGCCACAGCACCACTTTGGGTTTTCTGGTGTTTTATTGGAGATAAGAGTGTCACGGACTTTCCTGCCTGGGCTCGCTTTGAACCGTGATCCTCAGATCTCAGCCTCCTGAGCAGCTAGGATTTACAGGCGTGAGCCACTGGCACCCGGCTCTAAATTAGATTTTAAGAGTGATAAAGAACTTTACATAAAACAAATTGTGGTCTCTTGGAGGTGTTTTGTTTGGTACTGGGGATTGAACATAAGGCATTTCACATGCTAGGCAAATACTTTGTGACATTGAGCCACATCCCCAGTCTAAAAAATGCTTATTCACAAAGTTTTTAGTTTGGTACAATTTTTTTCCTTCCTAATGTTTCTTAGCCTAGTTTGTCTTCTTGCTTTGCAATATGATAAGTAATCTAAACTATATAATATGTGTGACTATATAGCATAGTGAGATTAAGGAATAAAAGAACAAATAAATACAGTAATAAATAGAAAGTTTGTTGAATCTAAATACCTGGTCTTTGGTAGTCCATGATTGAGTTGCAAATGTGTTTTTAGTTAATAGATAAATTTTAAAGATTAATTCCTTGATTTTAACATTAAATTTTATTATATTTATTCTTCTGCTTCACATATAGCCAGCAGCCAGCTTCGGGTGTAGCCTATTCTCATCCAACTACAGTTGCTAGCTACACTGTCCATCAGGCTCCAGTAGCTGCTCACACAGTTACTGCTGCCTATGCACCAGCAGCTGCCACTGTTGCCGTTGCCAGGCCTGCTCCTGTAGCTGTTGCAGCTGCAACAGCTGCTGCTTATGGAGGCTACCCCACTGCACACACGGCAACTGACTATGGTTATACCCAGAGGCAACAAGAAGCACCACCGCCTCCACCCCCAGCTACTACACAAAACTACCAGGTAAGAAGAGTGCTAGTTTCATAGCCATACCATGTAAGTTTAATGGGCAGAATGTACGTATTTAATGCCTAGGCCAGTGCTTTTCAAACTTGTCTTCCAAAACATGTATGTAATGATAGAGAAAAGTGAATGGTTATTTCTAGATGTTTTGGGACATGGTTTGCAAACATTATTTCCATGTAATATCTCATATATATGTTTTAGTTTTTAAGTGGTTTTATATAATTAAGTGCTTTCCTGTCATCTTAAGTTTCTGAGGAAAAATATCTCTTGCTTATAGTATGACGTCACTTGTTTGTTTGAAACAGAGGTATGTCTTCTTAAAAGTGAATCCAGTTGCTTGTATTTTATGATGTCAAGATGTTAATTTGGTCCTAATTCTTTAACCTGTCTTTTTTTATTTTATTTTTTTTGGGTCCGGTCATGGGACCTGAACTTTGGGCCTGGGCACTGTCCCTCAGCTCTTCAGCTCAAGGCGAGCGCTCTACCACTTGAGCCACAATGTCACTTCTGGCTTTTTTCTTTTTGCTTATGTGGTGCTGAGGAATTGAACCCAGGGCCTCAGGCATGCAAGGCAAGTGCTCTACCACTGAGCCACCTTCCCAGCCCCTAACCTATCTTTTTTAGCCAGCACCCAGTTAGCCAAGTTGGTCCTGTGGGACTTTCCCCTCAGTTTTTCTACATTCTTTTTTCTTTTTTGGGGGGTGGGGGGAGTCCGGTGATGGGGCCTGAACTCTGGGCCTGGGCGCTGTCCCTCAGCTCTTCAGCTCAAGGCTAGCTCTCTACCACTTGAGCCACAGCGCCACTTCCTCTACATTCTTTTTTTAGCATAAGCACTAACTTTTGTGTGTGTGTGTGGGGGGGGGAGATTTAACAGTATTAATATTTACTTTTTTTTTTGTCCGTCATGGGGCTTGAACTCTGGGCTTGGGCGCTGTCCCTGCGCTCTTCAGCTCAAGACAAGTGCTCTACTGCTTCAGCCACAGCACTACTTCCGACTTCCTAGTGGTTTATTGGAGATAAGATTTTCACAGACTTTCCTGCCTGGGCTGGCTTTGAATTGCAATCCTTAGATCTCAGCCTCCTGAGTAGCTAGGATTACAGGCATGAGCCACCGGTGCCTGTCTAATATTTGCTTTTTCTGACAAATTACTAAACTGGAATTCCTTTTGATGTATGTGATTGATTGTTCATTATACCCCAAAACAGAGTGTAGTAAAATTTGTTGCAGGCTGGGAAGGTAGCTCAGCGGTAGAGTGCATGCCTTCCAAGCATGAGGCCCTGGGTTCGATTACTCAGCACCACATAAACAGAAAAAGCCGGAATTGGCGCTGTGGCTCCAGTGGTAGAGCGCTAGCCTTGAGCTGAAGAGCTGAGGGACAGCTCCCAGACCCAGAGTTCAGGCCCCATGACTGGCAAAAAAAAAAAAAAAAATTTGTTGCTTTAATAGCATCTATGAAACCCATCATTTTATAAGCCCTGCCAGCTGCTTTATTCTTGTCCATGTGCATATCTTCCCATCCTTTTTTACTTTGTACACTGCCAAAATTCACTTAGCTCACCTTGATCTTTAAAAAGAGTGAAAAGAAAGCAACGCTAATTATAAATCAAAAGTAGTAACACAGTGTTTGTTGTGTATCTTAAGAGGGGGCAGTTGATACATGTGTAACACTGGGAATCTAGCCCAGGTAAATATAAGCTCTGCCACAGAGCTTATATCTCTCAGGAACAAGGTGTTCTTTTCCCCTTATCCAAGATAAAAATTACCATTAACTTTTTAAAAAATTGGTTTTTATTTATCTTTTGCCAGTTCTGGGGCTTGAACTCAGGACTTGGGCACTGTCCCTGGACTTCTTTTGCTCAAGGCTAGCATTCTATCCACTTGAGCCACAGCGCCACTTCTGGCCTTTTCTGTTTATGTGGTACTGAGGAATTGAACCAGAGCTTTAAGCACTCTACCACAAAGCCACATTCCCAGCCCAAAAAGTTGATTTTTTTTTTTTTTTCCATCAGTTGTGGGGCCTGAACTCTAGGCCTGGGAGCTGTCCCTCAGCTCTTCAGCTCAGGGCTAGAATTCTATCACTTGAGCCCCAGTGCTACTTCTGACTTTTCTGCTTATGTGGTGCTGAGGAATCAAACCGAGGGCTTCATGCATGCAAGGCAAGCACTCTACCACTGAGCCACCTTCCCAGCCCAAAAAGTTGATTTTTATTATTTATTTATTTATT
Organism: Dipodomys spectabilis; assembly: GCF_019054845.1. Classification (NCBI taxonomy): domain Eukaryota; kingdom Metazoa; phylum Chordata; class Mammalia; order Rodentia; family Heteromyidae; genus Dipodomys; species Dipodomys spectabilis. The sequence goes on along the minus strand of NW_024870815.1, from coordinate 3,063,530 downwards.
TTTTGGGTCTGATCATAGGGCCTGAACTCTGGGCCTGGGCGCTGTCCCTCAGCTCTTCAGCTCAAGGCTAGCGCTCTACCACTTGAGCCACAGCACCATTTCTGGCTTTTTTCTTTTTTGCTTATGTGGTACTGAGGAATCGAACCCAGGGCCTCATGCATGCAAGGCAAGTGCTCTACCACTGAGCCACCTTCCCAGCCCTAAAGTTTATTTTTATTTGAATAACTTTTACTTAAAATTTTTCTGGTTTGAATAGAAGTTAAGCATGCTGCTTGAAAAAAGTTTTTTTGTGTGTGCCAGTCCTGGGCTTGAGCTTAAGTCTGGGCCTAGGCGCTATCCTTGAGCTTCTTTGGCTCAGGTCTAGTGCTCTACTACTTGAGCTACAGCTCCACATGTGGCCTTTTCTGAGTAGTTCTGCCTGGCTGCTTGAAATGTTTTTAATCTTGTTTGATAAAAGTTTAAAATGAGTCTTTGTGTTGATGTTTTGTCTTTTGTATCTAGGTCTGATATAGAACCACATGTTCACTTCATTTTGTTTGTGAGAGAGAGGAGAGTCTATGTATGTCAGAGAGTGAGTTCTGGGCTTGAACTCTGAGCTTGGGTGTTGTTCCTGAGGTTTTTTTGCTCAAGGCTAGTGCTTTACCACCTAAGTCATAGCTCTACTTCTTTACTTGGTAGTTTATTGGAGGTAAGAGTCTCATAGTCTTTCCTGCCCTCGCTGGCTTCAAACTTCAATCTTCTGATCTCAGCCTCCTGAGTAGTTAGGATTACACACATAAACCTTTAGCGCCTGGCTCGTTTATTATATTTTTATTTATATACCTTGTAGTAAAACTTATCTTTATTTCTTCAGGATTCATACTCATATGTAAGATCCACCGCTCCTGCTGTAGCTTATGATAGTAAGCAGTACTATCAACAGCCAACAGCAACTGCTGCTGCTGTAGCTGCTGCTGCCCAGCCCCAGCCATCTGTTGCTGAAACCTACTATCAGACGGGTGAGTTACTATTAAAGCTGAACGTAGTTAGTGATTGTTACTTGTAATCCTAGCTCTAGGGAGGTGGACGCAGGAGAATTACGAGTTTTTGGCCCATCTGAGGTTCATAGTGAAAACATTTCTAAGAGTGTCAGTGCAAGATATTTTTAAATTAAAATCTACCTAAAATCATTGTGTTATACACAACCTTCAGACAGTTTCTAACCAGGTCTTCAATTTTATCTCCTACAATGCCTGTTAATTACAAAGAGCTGGTTATGAAACTAATTTATAACATGCCCTTTTATAAAAAGAAGTCATAGCATTAACTTTTTTTTTTGGTCAGTTGTGAGGCTTGAACCTCTGGGCTTGGGTGCTATCCCTGCACTCTTCAGCTCAAGACAAGTGCTCTACTGCTTGAGCCACAGCGCCACTTCCGGTTTTCTAGTGGTTAATTGGAGATAAGAGTCTCACAGACTTTTCTGCCCGCTGGCTTTGAACCGTGATCTTCAGATCTCAGCCTCTTGAGTAGCCAGGATTACAGGTGTCAGCCACATTAGCTTCTTAACACATTCTATCTTTGCCAGAAATGCTTAAAACATTTTATATTGCTGCCTGATCTTTTAACCAATGAGGACGTCTTTTTATTTTAAATTTATTTTATTGTTGTTATAAAGGTGTTCTACAGAGTGGCTGGGAAGAGGCTCAGTGGTAGAGCGCTTGCCTTGCATGCTCGAGGCCCTGGGTTCAATTCCTCAGCACCACATAAGCAAAAAGAAAAAAGCCGGAAGTGGTGCTCTGGCTCAAGTGGTAGAGCGCTAGCCTTGAGCTGAAGAGCTGAGGGACAGTGCCAAGGCCCAGAGTTCAGGCCCCACGACCGGACCGCAAAAAAAAAAAAAAAAAGTGTTCTACAGAGAGATTACAATTACATGAGTCAGGTAATGAGTACATTCCTTTCATACAGTGTCTTCCCTTCCCTCACTCCCAGACCCTCACTCCCATTTCTACCCATGAGTTATATAGTTCACTTTCATCAGTGAGTGTCAGTGAGCCCCACTGCTGCATTTTTTTTTTTACCCATTTTCCTTTGAGTTCTGTACCCTCCTTCTACCATCTCAAAGATAAGCATGCAAATACAACCATATATAAAAAGAATCATCAAAAAATAAAAATTGGGGGAAAGTATCTTGTTTCCATACGTTGATGTTCATTTTGATGTATATTACTCTGTATAAATACACAGAAGACTTTTCTAATGTGGCTGTATTTTTATCTCCAGCGTGACAGTTCTATTGTGATTCAAATACAGAAAATATTTTGTTTATGTAGAAGCCTATATATTTATAGATTTTAAAAGGTAGAAACTTTTGTGTAGGTGAATTGAGAATGTTAAAACAAGACTTTCTAAGTTGTGCAAATAGAGCATCTTTTAAAATTACTTTTGAAGGACCTAAAGGTTTGGTAGACTTGAAAGAGAATAGAGTTAAATTCCAGCATTTGCTTTACCACTAATAGGGGCAAGTGATTTATCTTCATGTTTGTTTTGTTTATGGGTCATGGGGCTTGACCTCTAAGCACTGTTCCTGAGCTTTTTCACTCAAGGCTAGTGCTCTACCACTTTGAGTCAAAGCAACACTTCTGGTTTTCTGATGGTTAAATGGAGATAAGAGTCTCATGGACCTTCCTGCCCAGACTGGCTTCAAACTGTGATCTTCAGATCTCAGCCTCCTGAAGTGCTAGGATTAAAGACATGAACCACCAGTGCCTGGCTTCATGTTTCTTATCTATAAGTGACATAATTCAGAGCTCGGTATAGTCCTTCTAGTTCTATGAATTTGTGAGCTTTAAAAGTGGTTTCAAAATATTTTGAAGCAGGGTGTATACATGCCTGTCATTAATAGCACTCAGGAGGCTAAAGCCAAGAGGATAGTAAGTTTGAGAAAAGGTTGGGCTACCTAGGGAGACCCGTCTCAAGGAATAGAAGAGACAGGAGGGGGGAAAATATTTATATATATATATATATATATATAATATTATTATGACTTAATTTTTATGGTCCCTGTTGATTGTTTATAATGGATTCCCTAGTTAATGATCAAAACTTATACAAAATTACTCAGAAGATTTTGGTTTAGTCTTAAGTTTTGACATTGATTGGGTTTTGTACATCTCAAGTCACGGATATTGGTTTCCTCTGTAAAACATTTTCATCTCTGTTCTGTGAGTCAAATTACTAATAAACAGCTACAGATAGAAGTTAGCAACTTACCATAAAATGAGTTTGATCCCTTAATATTTGGGTCTTTATCTTAAATAAAAATGGTATATTTTAGTGATCATTAATAAGTGATTATTCCATTTGGTAATTGTTCCTAAGATTAAAGTATTCATTTGTTTTGAATATAGTCGTAGCAGAAAGTTGAGAGGAGAATCATACTATGTGAAGTAAGCCTGACCAAAGAAACATAGATCCCATACTTTCCTTCATTTGCAATAATTAGTATATGTCTAGGATAATTTTATCAGATAAGCAGAAAAACTCAAAAGCTATACATATAAGACCATATAAGATGATGCTAAGTGAAATGAACCTCATGATATGGACATGAGGTCTTTCTTTGTTTTTGTTTTCAATGTACTATGTGATTTTTTTTTTGTTTCCTTTGTATGTTCTTCCCTCTTAAGATATATCCCCTGTTGTCACTGTACTTGATTTTGGTACCCTGCATCTTGTATATAAATTTATTTAATTTGGAGAGGGGAAGGGGATTAACAAAATGTTGAAACAGGGACACAGGATGGAACCATTGGAACAATGATATTCACAAGATACTATATTGGAAATGAACTTTACAGCTTTGGGGGTGGGGAGGAGTGCGGGAGCTGGGGGAGGGAAGAGATAGTGGGAGAACAACAAAGGAGGGGGTAACACTGCTCAACAAGAAATGTACTCATTACCTGTTACTCATGTAACTGTAACCCCTCTGTACAGCATCTTTACAATAAAATTAAATTTAAAAAAACTTCTGAGAGCACAAAGAAAAATAATGTAAGTTAGTACAACAAGCAAAAGGGGCTGGGAAGGTGGCTCAGTGGTACAGTGCTTGCCTTGCGTGCATGAGGCCCTGGGTTTGATTCCTCAGCACCACATAAGCAGAAAAAGCTGGAAGTGGTGCTGTGGTTCAAGTGGTAGAGTGCTAGCCTTGAGCTGAAGAGCTGAGGGACAGTGCCTAGGCCCAGAGTTCAGGCCCCACAACCGGCAAAAAAAAAACAAAAAAAAGTTGAGGAGAAATTAATGGTTGCCAATTAAGAATAGCTTTAAGCTGGGCACCGGTGGCTCACGCCTATAATCCTAGCTACTCAGGAGGTCGAGATCTTAGGATCGTGGTTCAAAGCCAGCCCGGGCAAGAAACTCCATGAGTGGCTCTGTGGCTCAAGTGGTAGAGCGCTTGCCTTGCTGAAGAGCACAGGGACAGTGCCCAAGCCTAGAGTTCAAGCCCTATGATTGACTTAAAAAAAAAAAGAAAAGAATAGCTTTACTCAAGCTTTTAATATTTGGAGAATGAAGTAATACCTTGTAAATTGACTTAAGTTGAGGTTCACAATGGATAAACAAATAAAATGCAATGGATGGTATATGAATAAGTTTCATAGATTTAAAAACTGAAATTTTTAATGTGAATTGGAACATACACCTTGAGGTTCTGTTCCCAGCATTAAGCTTAACTTAGAATAAACTGACTAGCTTAACAAGTCTGTCTCTCCCTCTCTTTCTCCCCTTCTCTCCCTCTCTCTCCCCCCTACATACCATAGCTAAAATTTAATGCCAGCTATAAATGATAGTACTATTTCATTGTAAGTTTTTGCCAAAATTGGGAAAAGGTAGATGGTTGATTTAATTCATATTTATAATAAGAGTTGTACCCTTTTGCCACATAGAAATTGCAAGTACTGTTATTATCCATCCATTTTAATTTTAAGTATATTGTTAAATAACTTTAGTGACTTACTCAGTTTTCTGACATCTTTTCCCCTTTAGCTCCCAAGGCAGGTTATAGCCAAGGTGCAACTCAGTATACTCAAGCCCAGCAAACTCGACAAGTGACAGCCATAAAACCAGCCACACCAAGTCCAGCTACCACTACTTTCTCCATTTATCCTGTGTCCTCCACCGTACAGCCAGTGGCAGCTGCGGCTACTGTGGTGCCATCTTATACTCAGAGTGCTACATATAGTACCACAGCAGTTACTTATTCTGGTAAGATTGATAAGCTATTTACATGAGTTAACATTAAAAGGGATTTACTAAAAGCTGTCCTGATTTTCCTTGGAACTATCTAGTAGGAATTGAATTATTAGCAGGAATTAATGTAAGCATATCTGCATACTATGAAAAATGACTATACTGCAAGTAGTTCCTTTTTGTTTGTGGGTAGATCTTAGCAGAATCTTAAGGTGTTCTTTGGGAATTTGCAATCTAGTTAAAAGTTGGGCATAGAATTACAATTAGAGGAAGAAACACAAAGTCTTATGTGGCCTAGCTTTCTACTACAATGTTAGAACTTTTGAAAAATCTCTAAATTAGTTTCTGCAGTGGTGAAAGCAAAAAGAAAAAAAAATTTTTTTTATGCACATTTAGATATTCTGCTCTAAAGCATCAACTGCTGGTGTCCTCCTGGTTAAACCACACCTCCAGTCCTTTTTTGCTGGCTATTTTTGCAAATGGAATCTAGTATTTTCTGCTTGGGCAGGCTTCAAACCACAATCCTCCAGATCTCAAGCTCCTAGTAGCAGGGCATGAACTTTAGTTCCTTCTTACTCTTTTGTTAAGGATAGACAAGATGTTTATTTACAGAAACTTTTTTTATTACTTGTACAAATAAATTTTGTTATGATTTATTCATATATGTATACAATGTGCTTTGATCAAATTCACTACCTCTTTAGTTTCTTAATATTACTGTGGACTTATTTAATGTAGTATTCTATAATCCATTACTGACATCTCTCTTTGAGGCTCACGTTGTACCAATTTTGGACAGTGGAATTCTCTTCAGACCAGTCCCTGAGTCATTTTATCATTGCCATGTTATTCTCTGAGGACATTTTCCTTTCTACTGCTGTGAAATATTACAGCTACACCTCATGGTTTTCTCTTAGCCATTTTAGTAGACCTATGGTTTCTTATAAGTGCCACTGGCATAAAAACAATTCAAGGGGCTGGGAAGGTGGCTCAGTGATAGAGCACTTCCCTTGTATACATGAGGCCCTGGGTTCGATTCCTCAGTACCACATAAGCAAAAAGAAAAAAGCTGAAAGTGGCACTGTGGCTTAAGTGGTAGAGCGCTAGCCTTGAGCTGCAGAGCTGAGGGACAGTGCCCAGGCCCAGAGTTCAGGCCCCACAACCAGACCCCCCAAAAAAAAACAAAAAAAAAAAACTATTCGAACAAATGCATAGTATTTCATTGAGTTGAATGCCCTATATTTTTGTATTATATACTTTAGAGCATTTAAGGCTTTTAAATATTTTAGTTGACACTGTAACTATATTACAATATATAAAATAATGTACTAGGAAGTACAATGTGGTAGTGCACTGGAACATTAGAAATTATTCCTCTTAGCCAGGTGACTCATGCCTGTAATCCTAGCTACTCAGGAGGCTAAGTTCTGAGGATCACAGTTTGAAGCCAGCCTGGGTAAGAAAGTCTGTAAGATTCTTATCTCCAATTAACCACCAGAAAACCAGAAGTGGCGCTGTATCTCAAAGTGGTGATAGTGCTTAGCCTTGAGCATAAAAGCTCAGGGACAGCATCCAGATCCTGAGTTCAAGCCCCACGACCAACCAAAAAAAAAGTTATTCCTCTTGCCAGGCACCGGTGGTGGCTCCACACTTTATAATCCTAGTTATTCAAGAGGATGAAAATGAACTGCAATCTAAAGATTGCAGTTTTAAGCCAGTCTGGTCAGGAAAGTCTGTGACACCTAAAGTTAAGCAGATAAAAGCCAGTAGTAGAGTTATAGTTCAATTGGTAGAGTGTCAACCTTGACAGAATAAGCTAGACCCTGAGTTCAAGCCCTAGAGCGCACGCGTGTGTGCATACACACACACACACACACACACACACACACACACACACACACACGCGCACACACACAGTTGCTTTATCAGATTACATCCTCCTATACCCATTTTCTATCATTTACCCTATACTTGTCAGACCCTCATAACTGCTCTCTTATTCTCTACTTCCTTCAAGGTTAACTTGTTACCTTTTACATATAAGCAGAAACATGCAACATTTGCCCTTCTGTATGTAACTTACTTCATCTAACATAATACACTATAGTCTCATCATGTTGCTGAAAAAAATGACAGAATTTTATTCTCTGTCAGGACTACATGGATATACTGTTGGTATATCTTTTATTTTTTTTTATTTTATCAGTCGTGGGGCTTGTACTCGGTGTGGGTGCTGTCCCTGAGCTTTTTTGCCCAAAGCATTTGGAACCATCACTCTACTTGGTGGTTAATTGGAGATAAGAGTATTTCAGACTTTCCTACCTGGGCTGGCTTCAAACCATGATCCTCAGATCTCAGCCTCCTGAGTAGCTAGGATTACAGGCATGAGACACTGGCACCTGGCTGGGTTTTTTTCTTTTTAAATCTTTATCCCTTCTGCCAAAGGACTTCTGCTTAATTCCATATCTTGGCTGTTATAAATAGTGCTATAATAAATATGCAGGTACTGAGGATAGGTGCCTGTGGCTTATGCCTAGTCCTAGCTCCTCAAGAGGCTAAGATCTGAGGGTTGTAATTAGAAGCCAGCTCAGTAAGGAAAGTCTGAGGAAACTTGTTACTTTTCCTGTTCTCGGAGCTTAAACTTGGGGTCTGGCCTCTGTCCCCGAGCTGCCTTACAGGGTCTCTAGTGCTCTAGCACCTGAGCTATAGTGCCTCTTGTGGCCTTTTCTGAATAGCTTATTGGAGAGGAGAGTTAATGAACTATCTAACCATATTGTGGACTCTTAAATTTAAAAACTAAAATACAAAAGAACAGAATTGGAAAAACTGTTGGCCTTTGCTGCCTTTATTCTGCTGTTTTCTTCATACATAAATTATATTTAAGTAGCATGTTAACACTTTTTATGTAGGACTAAAATCATTTGGTAAATAGTTATAAAGATTGCATGATAAGTGACTACCTAGCCATGTATAAGACCTTGGGTTCAGTTTGCAGCATTACACACAAAGATACTGTGAATCTTTACAGTGAAATTTAAGCTATGTATATTTTGCCTATAAATTTTAGAGCATTTGGCCATGAGCTTAGTTATGTTTTTTTTTCACATTCTTAAAAAAAGCAGAGGACATTTGTTGTGACTGCCTCACTAAAGTTTATTGATCTATGAAACTTTTAATTTAACCAGTTGTTTTCTCATTTAATCATGTGCTTATTAATCCAAATCTACCTATTCTTCCTGTTTTTATTTTAGGTGTTTTCTTGTCTTACCACCTTTTCTAAACATTTATAAGCATTTCTAATAGTATAGCAGCAAACTTCAGGAAGGCTTTTCTCAGTAGTTGTCTGATACCTTTTTTTCTTTTAGGTAAATCCATTTTCAGATACCTGTCATTCTGATTTGCCATATGTCTTCGCTCTTGTCCATCCAGTTCCTGTTTTTCTCTATATGTGTAGATATATTAGAATCAGTGGGTTACAAGTTTTTTTCATAATAAGCGGGCTGCATTCAAGAGAGCAAAAGTTGAATTCACTTTAAGTAGCTGTTCTGTGCTGTCCTTACAATTAGGAATCTTGTCTCCTGAGCCTCACTTTTTGTCCCTTACCTATAACCATAGAGAAAAAAAGCTTACCTAGAATTAAGCTCTCTGGATATCGGATGTGTTCCCTACTTCAAATTCTTAGTTTATAAGTAATAAGTGCTCCAGTTGCTAGGTGGACTTACATATAAAATTAGGGATTTTTGTCAAATTTTAAACTATTGCATATTTTTAAATGTTAGTAAATAAACAACAGCTATGTAGTTCATCGAGAATTAGAATAATGGAAATGAATAAAATCAAAACATTTTTTAAACTGCTTTTTCATCTTTTGAAAGATAGAATTAATCTTCATTTATGATACTTTCATCTGAATTCCAGCTACATATCACAGCCTTTCTGCTAAACTTTAATTATGTTGCCTCTTCAAACTAGCTTCTTAACTTTTTTGTAAGTTGTAGAGCCCATCAATCAAATTTTGGGGGCTCAGCTTTTGATGTGTTTTCTCTTTTGAGCCATGAAGTATCTTACTTTGATGAATTTTCTTTTCCTATTTAGGGTTCCTACCTCACATTCTTCTTTAAATCTGTTTCCTAAATTGTAATCAGAGGATTTTTAGGGAAATAACTGATTCTAAAACAGTGTAAACTTGTCAAATAGTTATCTCATTCATTGATATAAATAGTAAATTTCTTTAAATGGGGGACCAAATCTCATATTTCCTTTATATCTTCATAACACCTGGCATCCGTTAATACTTGTCAAGTAATTTATGTAGAAAGATGGTATGGTTCTAGGAGATAGACACATTATTGTAACTATGCACATGAAAATCTACCCCTTTTGGCAATATTTATTGAGTTTAAATTTACAACTAATATTTAACTTGTCCTGTTTGATTATATAACAATATTTCTTTGGTTTTATTTGTAAGGTACGTCTTATTCAGGTTATGAAGCAGCAGTGTATTCAGCTGCATCTTCCTACTATCAACAGCAGCAGCAGCAACAGAAGCAAGCAGCAGCAGCAGCAGCTGCTGCTGCAGCAACAGCTGCCTGGACAGGGACCACTTTTACTAAAAAAACACCATTCCAAAATAAACAACTGAAACCAAAACAGCCTCCCAAACCACCCCAGATTCACTATTGTGATGTTTGTAAGATCAGCTGTGCTGGACCACAGGTACTTATCTATATTGTGTGTATTACCGTGGGTCTCAGTAGTTTTGTAATTCTGGTGAGACTGATTTACATGTTTATAGGACATTTAGGAATAAAAAAATCTTTTTCAAAACAATCAACTAAAAAAGTATATACTACAGGATTTACTAGTTGCAATATACTAGCAGTATATAAAGCAAATACTATTATCATAGTTAAATATATGCTTATATGCATGATTTAGGCATGGATCTGTTTATAACTTCCTAACTTATTTATTTTTGTTTGTGCATTTAGTGGGGCTTGAACTCTGTGTTGAGCTCTCAGCTTTCTTGCTCATGGCTGATGATCTACCATTTTAATATTCCTTCAATCTTAGCTTTTCATAGGTTTATTAGAGGTAGAACCTTTAAGACTTTTCTACCTAAGCTGGCTTTGAACTTCAACCTTCTAGGAGTCAGTTTGCCTGAACAGCTAGGATAATAAGCATAAGCCACAGGCAGACTGCCTTATATGAGTGTCTACTTTCAGCCAGGCGCTGGTGACACAGGCCTAGCTACTCATGAGGCTGAGATCTGAGGATTGCAGTTTAAAGCCAGAAGTAGCATTGTGGTTCAAGTGGTAGAATGCCAGCCTTAACCATAAAACTTAAGGCACAGTGCCCAGGTCCTGAGTTCAAGCCCCAGTACCAGCACACACACACACCAAAAAGAGTCCAGTTCTATAGCCAGGTATAGTGGTACATTTCTGTGAACCCACATTTTAATCACACCTCTAAATCTGTTTTGTTTTTTATTATTTTCCTAAGAGTATCTTGCATTTTGGCTTGTTTTCACCTTGAACTGTGATCCTTCTAATCCCTCCTTTTCCATAGCTAGGATGTTAAGTTTTCTCCACTGTGCTTGACTTATTTGTTGAGATGGAATCCCACTAACTTGGGATTTTTTTTTTTTTTTTGAATGGAATCAAGCCAAAATCCTTAGGAACCTCCTGAACTGGAATTACAAGCATGAGTCATTGTCGCTGACTTTCTTTTTTTTAACTTAATGGCATACTACATTTTTTAATACTGTATTTTGTAATTATTCTTTTTGTCTAGCATTATACTTAAGCAATAAAAGATAGATTGTATGTGTGTACACTTGATAAGAACTCAGGACTCAAAAGAACTCTAGCTCAGCTTTTTACCTCATGGCTAGTGCTCTACCACTTGAGCTATACCTCTAGTCCAAGATACAGATTCTTAAAAGAAGTAGCCACACATTGTAGCTAAGTATGAGTGCTTTGTAACTTTAAAATGTTTATAAATTTATTCTTGAAGGTTTACTTATTATACACAAGTTTCTGTATTCAATCCCCAGAACACAAAAATTATTCTTGTTCAACCAGGTATGGAGAACTACAGATAGATCACATCTGTGAGAAATTCCTCATGCTTTTGTACAATTGCTTTTAAAATTTCTCATTTTTAAATGAATACTAGAGATTTGAGCATTGGATAGCTGATATAGAAAGAAAATTTCTTTTTGTTTGAAACAGACTTACAAAGAACACTTAGAAGGACAGAAACATAAAAAAAAAGAAGCTGCATTGAAAGCCTCACAAAATACCAGCAGCAGCAACAATTCTACTCGTGGAACTCAAAATCAGCTACGTTGTGAGCTCTGCGATGTGTCTTGTACAGGAGCAGATGCATATGCTGCCCACATTCGTGGTGCTAAGCATCAGAAAGTAGGTGGTCCCCCTTCCCCCCTCCTCCCCCCCACAGCCTTATGTCTCACTCTGTTTAACTTTTCAATGGAGGTTTAAGAAAAAAGGTAGCTTCATATAAGTATTGCTTAGATGTTAACATACAAAAAGTAACATCAAATAGCTTAACCTTTTTCAAACTGAATTAAAGCAATTTTATTCAGGAATTATGTATTTATTTTCTCCCTTCTGTGTTTATTATGGTTGATTTGCAGTTTGCAAATTCCTGTTTGTTCATCTGGTAGTACATATTTTCCATATCTGCTGCACAGAGATCATGTAAAAGTAACAAGTGTTGTCTGTAAAAATGTATTGAAAAAATATGGCAAAGGAAAAATAGGTTTTTATCTTACATCATTCATACAAACTTAAAAATTCGTACTTTGAATCCTCTAACAGGTTATTGCATTTTGTTTTGTAGGTTGTTAAGTTACATACAAAACTTGGTAAACCTATTCCTTCGACAGAACCAAACGTTGTTAGCCAAGCTACTTCCTCAACAGCTGTATCTGCTTCAAAACCAACTGCCTCTCCTTCAAGCATTGTGGCAAGCAATTGTACTGTGAATACTTCAATTGCAACTTCTTCAGTGAAAGGTCTTGCAACTCCAGGAAACTCATCTCTTAATAGTACATCCAACACTAAAATATCAGCCATTCCTACCAATATGGCTGCCAAGAAAACATCAACACCCAAAATAAATTTTGTTGGCAAGTACTGAGAATTCTCTGTTCCTCCTGTTCTATTAATGTGTTTCTTTCCCATTACAAGATTAACATTTGTTTATTCACTTTTATTTTGTTGATTCTAGGATCAAGCTGAGGGCCTCGTGCATGCTAGACTGGCACTCTACCACTAAGCTATGTCCTCATTCTCTGCTTTCTCTATTTCTCCTTCCTATTCAGTCCAGTCTGCTATATAGCATTTTCCCTCTACCCTTTTCTGGAAACAATTTCATGAATTACCAAAGATTTAACTGCCAAATTCACTTAGATCTTCATTCCATTGACCTAGTTGACTGCTTTTTTTTTATATGGTCTGGATTTATAGCTCTGGCTTGCCTCAAACTTGCTATCCTTCCCTCTATTACACGTCCTAGAAGTGCATCGTCACACCTGGCTGTTGATTGCTATTCTGTAAAGATTTCTTAGATCTTTACTTCTGCCATGTACAGTGATCCCTCACCTATCACGGAGCTATGTTCCAGACACACCCCCCCAATAATAGATGAAAATCCACGAAGTAGCAGCGTTATATATTTGCCCCTCACTATATAGTGGATCGCCTATTGCTACTTTGTGGATTTTCACCTTCCGCAGGGGTTTCTAGAGCACAGCTCCCACGACATGTGAGGAATCACTATTTATTTATGTTTTTGTTTGTTTGTTGTCAGTCATGGGGCTTGACCTCTGGGCCTGTGCGCTGTCCCTCAGCTCTTTAGCTCAGGCAAGAAGTGCTCTACTACTTGAGCCACTGAGTCACTTCCAGTTTTCTGGTGATTAATTGGATAAGAGTCTCACTGAGGGGCTGGGAAGGTGGCTCAGTGGTGGAGTGCTTGCCTTGCATGCCCTGAGTTCGATTCCTCAGTACCACATAAGCAGAAAAAACAAAAGCTGGAAGAAGTGCTGTGGCTCAATTGGTAGAGTGCTAGCCTTGAGCTGAAGAGCTGAGGGACAGTGCCCAGGCCCAGAGTTCAGGCCCCATGACCGGACACCCCCCCCTTCCTCCCCCCCCCCCCCCCAAAAAAAAAAGTCTCACTGACTTTCCTGCCTGGGCTGGCTTTGAACTGTGATCCTCAGATCTCAATCTCCTGAGTTGCTAGGGGTGAGCACCCACCTTGCTTTTTTTGTTTGTTTTTGGTTTGTTTTTGTTTTTTTTTGTTTTTAATAAAACCCTGCAGTATAGTGAAGCCTCATTCAGTGAACTGCGATAAAGCAAAGAATGACTATATCCATCCTTCCGTTTCTCAGATGTGTTACTGTTTCTCTCTGCCTATGTGTTCATTTTGGATGTTGTCTCACTGTACTCCGCTATTGAATAGTCTGTGCTTATCAGTATGACCAAATGACTAAAGTGTCTTTGGAAAATTTAAAATGCCCACTTGAGTTTGAGAGCCATGTTTTAGATATTCACTGGTCATTCTCTGTATAGCTCTAGGAATGACTAATAGTATGTCCCATTCTAACCCACAAATCCATCACAAGAATACTATAAAATAGCCAGGTGCCAGTTGGTCACGCCCATAATACTCGCTACTTAGGAGGCTTGGATCTGAGGATCCAGGTTCAGAGCCAGCCTGGGCAGGAAAGTCCAAGAATCTGATCTCTAATTAATGACCAATGTGCTGCAATGGAGGTGTAGCTCAAGTGGTAGAGTGCTAACCTTGAGCAGAAAAACTAAAGGACAGCTCCCAAGCCCTAAGTTCAAACCCCAGCACCCAACAAAAAAAGAAAAGGGAAAAAAAATACTCAAGGCCTGGCACTGCCTTGAGTTCAAATCTAGTAACATAAATTTACAAAAATAGAATGCCATAAAATTGCTTATTTTTCAGTGAAACATTGAAAAATGTTTTTCAGTGCCCTTTCCTGTGCTAGTTTGTTTGCTTGTTTGTTTTGTTGGTACCTGGGCTCGAACTTGGGGCCTCCTGCTCTGCTTTCTTGCTCATGGCTTAATTTACCATTTTATCCTCTAATCCCTTTCATTGTTTTCTTAGGTCTTTAAGATATTTCTTTGGTCTCATCATCTCTATCTTGGTAGTGATTCATGCTGAAGTACAGACTATGATTTGAATTTGAGTCTTAATCCCATGTTGTTGTTGTTAGTTGTATATGCCAGTCTTTATATTGAGACATGATTTTCTTCCTTTCCATTCCTCTTTTCAAAGTCCATGTTCATCACCTTTTGGGAAACCTTTTTAACTGGACTAGGTTAATAACTCCTCTGAATTCTCACAAGATACATTTCCTACTTTTTACAGTACGTATTTAAGATATCATAGTTATTTTTATCTTCCTTTTTTATGCCAATGCTCTGGTCCTTGTACTCTCAAGAGGCTTTTTCTTTCATGGCTGGTGCTCTACCACTTGAGCCACACTTCTACTTTCCAGGTTAATTGGATTTAGCTGCCTGGGCTGGCTTCCATCTGAGATCCTCAGGTCTCAGACTTCTGAGTAGCTAGAATGATAGGTATGAGCCACCAGCATCTGGCTCTTCTATCTTCTTTAATTTCTAGAAAACTGCATTATCTTATTTTTGCTTTGTTATCCTACCAAAATTTAGGTTGTTGCCAAGACCTTTGTAAACACTCAGTTGTTGTTGTTTTTTGACAGTACTGAGGTTTGAACTCCTGTCCTTTATTGCAGTGCTTATTTTTTACATAGGGTCTTGCTTCCTGTCTAGATGTAATTGTTACCCACCTGACAGTAACCCACCTATTTTAGGCTTTCTATTGTAGCAGAGATCACAAGTATATATCACCACATTCAGCTTCTTCTGTTTAGTTTCACTGGTTTCTCTGCCCAGATTGACTGGAACTGTGATCCTGTCAGTTTTAACCTCTGTAATGCTAGAATGATAATCCTGCCCCATACTGCTCAGACATCATTTGAGAAAGAGCCTCAATCACATGCAATACCCTCTTCATTTCAGCCTTCTTCATAGACTTATAGGCATAAGCCAATGGTACTTAGCTAGTGTTTTTGCAAGAGGTATTTTTCAGGGTTCAGTATTGAACCCAAGTCTACATGCACTCTTGCTAGCCTTTTCACTCAAGCTGGTGTGGTGCTCTTACAACTGAGCCACACCTCCACTTTGGGTTCTTTTGCTAGTAAATTAGAGATAAGAACCTCAGATTTGTCTGCCCACGCTGACTTTGAACCTCAATCCTCAATTCTCAGTCTCCTGAGGTATGGAGCCCTTTGCAAAAGGCTTACTTAAAAGCAAAGAAACCCAATGATATAACATTCCTTTGGAAAGTTAAAGTTGTTGATTGAATGGATGGCTGAAATGACACCTAAGATCTATTGTTATGAAGGTTATTCATATTTTTGTCTATAAATAAATTTCTTTTGGTAGTGGTATTGGTGCTGAATTTCAGGACTTAGCCCTTGGTAGCAGGCACTCTACCATTTGAGCACTATACTATTTACAGTCCTTACTTTTCTTTTCTTTTCTTTTTTTTTTTTTTTTTTGGGGCCGGTTGTGGGACCTGAAACTCTGGGCCTGGGCACTATCCCTCAGCTCTTCAGCTCAAGGCTAGCGCTCTACCACTTGAGCCACAGCGCCACTTCCGGCTTTTTTCTTTTTGCTTATGTGGTGCTGAGGAATCGAACCCAGGGCCTCAGGCATGCAAGGCAAGCGCTCTACCACTGAGCCACCTTCCCAGCCCCCTTTTTTTTTTTTGCTGATCCTTGGGCTTAAACTCTGGGCCCAGGAGCTGTCCCTGAGTTTCTTTTGCTCAAGGCAAGCACTCTGCCACTTGAATTACAGTGCCTTTTCGGCATTTTTAAGTAGTTTTTTGGCGATAAGAGTCTTCATGGAGTTTCCTGCCTGGGGTGGCTTTGAATCATGATCCTCAGATCTCAGTCTCCTATGTAGCTAGGATAATAGGCATGAGCCATCAGCACCTGGTTGATGAATATCTAATGAATACCTTTAAACAGGAGTAACTTTTAAAAAAATGAATAATGGGCTGGGAAGGTGGCTCAGTGGTAGAGCGCTTGCCTTGCATGCATGAGGTCCTGGGTTCGATTCCTCAGCACCACATAAGCAAAAAGAAAAAAGCCGGAAGTGGTATTGTGGCTCAAGTGGTAGAGTGCTGTGAGGGACAGCGCCCAGGCCCAGAGTTCAGGCCCCACGACCAGACCCAAAAAATAAAAAATAATAAATGAATAACTAATAAGCCTGACACCAGTGGCCCACATTTGTAATCCTAGCTACTCTCTCAGGAGAGGATCTGAGGACCAAAATTCGAAGCGAGCCTTGGTAGGAAAGTCTGTGAGACTTTTGCCTCCATTTAACCATCAAAAAGCCAGAAGTGGAGATGTGACTCACATGGTAGAGCACTAGCCTTGAGCAAACAAAGGTCAAGGACAGTGCCCATACCCTGAGTTCAAGCCCCAGAACTGGCCCTCCAAAAGAGGAATAAAACTATTTATTTTTCAATCATGTAGAACTTAGGATATAAACATAAATTAGGTTAAGTCCCTCATTCTTTTAGATACTTGATGTTCGCTTACATACTTGGTCATATAAGAGCAAATGTGTGGGGATTAGGGATATTGTTGGGTGATGAAGGGAAAAGTAACTTTCTAATAGGATTTTGAGAAAACCATGTCATTTATGTGGTTCTTCAAAAATTTTAATATCTATTTTACATTAGCAGGAGTTTGAAGTTTTTTGTTTAATCCTTTATACATTTATACAAAAATAAAACTAATTCTTTGATGCTTTTCTAGGTGGTAATAAGCTACAGTCAACAGGAAATAAAACAGATGACCTGAAAGGAGCCGAATGTGTTAAAAGTACTCCTGTCACTTCTGCTGTGCAGATTCCAGAAGTAAAGCCAGACTCAGTGTCAGAGCCGGTCACACCTGCATCTCTTGCTGCTTTGCAGAGTGATGTACAGCCAGTGGGCCATGATTATGTGGAAGAGGTATTGATATGAGGATATAATTGCTGTGAAATTGGATAAGGAAAGAAATGTGCTTGTTGCAAGCACATTTTACATGTAAAAATCAATTATCACATTTACATTTAGGTTGCTTATGAAAAGGTATCAAAAGATTGTTAAAAAAAAAAAAAATAGTGGGACTAGGAATATGGCTCAAATGGTAGAGTACTTGACTATCAAATCTGAGGCCCTGAATTAAAAATCCCAGAACTTCAAAAATTAAACATGATGCCTTTTAGGTTGGACTGTCACTGACTTGAAGTCATTTCGCATGGTAACACTGTCACTGTAATGTAATTTTCCAGGGCTGGGAAGGTGGCTCAGTGGTAGAGTGCTTGCCTTGCATGCATGAGGCCCTGGATTTGATTCCTCAGCACCATATAAGCAGAAAAGGCCAGAAGTGATGCAGTAGCTCAAGTGGTAGAGCACTAACTTTGAGGGACAGTGCCCAGGCCCAGAGTTCAGGCCCATCACTGGCAAAAAAAAAAAAAGAATTTTCCATTTACTTGGCAATTACACTAGTGGAAAGACCTAATATATGGTCTTTGAACACTCACCTAAGGTATAAAATTGATTACTGACTTAATAGATGCTATTTTTATTTGGTTTCTTGAGCTATTAGAGAACTTCCTGTCATGCAGGTGAAGTTGAGTAAATGGAAGAACAAAGGAGAAATTAGAACATTTGATGTTGAATGATTGCTGCTAGCAGGATGATTATGAGATTATACTATGATGTAAACAGTATGGTTTGCTTTTACTATGTTGTGGACATGTATACAGTTTTGAACTTTAGTGTAAACATCTATCAAACTGGTAATTTTTTCCCCAACAAAGTTGTGAAGCATAGATTTAAGTCCCCAGCCCCAGCACAGGGTCTAACAGTAGTTTTTAACTGGCTTTTCTTTCAATAAAGATTATATAGCTAGATGTGGTAGGTACTTGCCTATAACCCCAGCTACTCCAGCAGAGGCAGAAGAAACATGAATTGAAGGTCAGCCAGGTAAAGTCATCAATACCCTACTTCAGAAATAAAATACCAACCAGGTGCCAGTGGCTCACACCTGTAATCCTAACTATGCAAGAGGAGGGGATCTGAAGAGGATCCTGGTTCAGAGAAGCCCAGGCAGGAAAGTCTGAGAATTTTATCTCTTTAAGTGCCAAAAAAGCTGGAAGTAGAGGTGGGTGGGGCTCAGTGGAAGAGCTTAAATACAGTGCCTAGGCTGTTGAGTTGAAGGCCCAGGGAAGAAGGAAAGGGAGACAAAAATAGCTAGGTGCTTGATTTTATCAATCATTCATAACACCCTGGGATCAATACACAGGGAGTAAAATTTACATCATGTACAAGTTTTTTATTGAGACAGACAACAGATATATAATTTTTAAGTAATACATAAATTGATAAGTTATGTCTTTGTGTTTGTGAGCACCAGTCCTGAGACTTGAACTCAGGGCCTCATATTCTCACTTGGCTTTTTCATTCAAAGCTGCCACACTACCACTTGAGCTAAACTTTTACTTCCAGCTTTTTGTTCGTTAACTAAAGAAAAGAGTCTCATGGATTTTTTTTTCATCTAAGCTGACTTCCAGCCTCAATCCTCAGAGCTCACCTGCCTGCACAGCTAGGATTACAGGTGTGAGCTACCAGCACCCAGTTACCTATCTATCTATCTGTCTTATCTATTTATCTATCTATCTATTTTTGGTCAGTCGTGGGGTCTGAACGCTGGGCCTGGGCACTGTCCCTCGGCTCTTCAGCTCAAGGCTAGTTAGTGCTCTACCACTTGAGCCACAGCGCCACTTGCGGCTTTTTCTGCTTATGTGGTGCTGAGGAATTGAACCCAGGGCCTTATGCATGCAAGGCAAGCACTCTACCATTGAGCTGCCTTCCCAGCCCCTACATATTTTATTATAAGAGTACGATTTTATTATCTTTTAGAAAATGTTTTCCACCCAAACAGACTAGTTTCTAATGATTTGAGTTAATCTTAAACTTCAGAACATTATAGTATCCAATCTTAATACTTGCATTATCTTAATGTGTATAGTAATATTCCTGCCTACTAGTCTTTCTGATGTGTAGTTAGAAAAAAAAATTATCTTGATTTTATTTATTTATTTTTGGTTGGTTGTGGGGTTTGAACTTTGGGCCTGGGCCCTTGTCCCTCAGCTCTTCAGCTCAAGGCCAGCACTCTGCCACTTGAGCTACAGTGCCACTTCTGGTTTTCTGGTGGTTTATTGGAGATAAGAGTTTCACGGACTTTCCTGCCTGGGCTGGCTTTGAACCTCGATCCTCAGATCTCAGCTTCCTGAATAGCTAGGATTAAAAGGTGTGAGCCACCATCGCCCGGCACGCATAAAATTTAGAGTGCTGGAGGGTACTGGAATTTGAACTCAGGGTCTTGAGCTTGATATAGACAGCAAGGTTTGTTCTATACCTCCAGCCCTTCTCAAGAGTTAATAATTCTAGCTTTTAGTCACAGTTCTATTCTTTTAAAACTTTATAGATACTGCCACCTAGTTTTTCCCCTTACTTAAATTCTAATTTCTTAAAACTTGAACAACATTAAATCTGTAGAGCTTACATACTTTTTATGTATTAATTTATTTACTTTGCAATGGTAGGAATTGAACTAGGGGCTCAGACTACTCGGACTATATTCTCAACCCTGTGAAGACTTGTGAATGAATTCTTAACAGCTCTAACACTCCTGTTTTTCCACACCAAGGTACGAAATGATGAAGGAAAAGTAATTAGGTTCCATTGTAAATTGTGTGAATGCAGCTTTAATGATCCCAATGCTAAGGAGATGCACTTGAAAGGACGAAGACACAGACTTCAATATAAAGTAAGAAAATGTTTTTCCTTTTTTTTTTTTTTTAAAGTAACTGAATGTTCTGTTTGTAAATCTGTGTCTAAACACAATTTACCTGGTTAATGAACTCTCATTCTAAGATTAGCATGTCCTCTAAATAGTCAACTTAGATATGTTTTATTATTTAGTTATGCTGAAGCGCAATATAACCTCAATGGCTTAAACTGATAAAATTACTTGGATTGGTAATCATATAAGAATAATTGCTACATGTAGAGTGAAGGGTGTTTTTGTTTTGTTTTGTTTTGTTTTTGTCAGTCATGGGGCTTGAACTCGGCCTGAGCGATGTCCCTCAGCTCTTCAGCTCAAGGTGAACGCTCTACCACTTGAGCTACAGCGCCACTTCCGGTTTTCTGGTGGTTTATTGGAGATAAGAGTTTTATGGACTTCCCTGCTTGGGCTGGCTTTGAACCGTGATCCTCAGATCTCAGCCTCCTGAGTAGCTAGGATTACAGGCGTGAGCCACGGGCGCCTGGCGTATTTCAAGTTTTTAATTGGTTGGACTAAAAATACATGACACATGCCTTTTCTGTTAAAAAATCAGTGGGGAAATGTCATTGAGGATAACTTGAATCCATGTTCCTAGGCCCTGGTCACTCATCTAGCTCAGGATAAATTATTTCCTAAATAAATAAGCACAGGACATTTGGGCAATACAGTACTTGCATATGAAAACATTAGTTTATTAGGACACATTATTGTTTCCTAATAAAAGTTTTGCAATCTGGGCTTCATTGTGACATTTTTCATACATGTATACAATGTATCCAACTCCCCATTTTAAAAATAATTTTGATGAGTCTCATTGTTTCATTTTCATACATGCAAATGAACTACAGTAACTGTATTCATCCTCATTTAACTTGTTTCAACTCCCTCTGTTATCACTCCCCCATAGCCTGTTTTATTTTCCTGTGAATTTTTTATCTCATTTAAAATTATTTATAAAGTTAAATACCTATTAGTCCTCTAAGAATTTCATAAAACTTTCTATTAGGGCTGGGAAGGTGGCTCAGTGGTAGAGCTCTTGCCTTGCATGCCTGAGGCCCTGAGTTCGATTCCTCAGCACCACATAAGCAAAAAGAAAAAAGCCGGAAGTGGCACTGTGGCTCAAGCGGTAGAGCACTAGCCTTGAGCTGAAGAGCTGAGGGACAGCGCCCAGGCCCAGAGTTCAGGCACCAACACCGGACCCAAAAAAAAAAAAAACTTTCCATTAACACTAAGTTACACACTAAGCCATTAAGTCTGAATAATTAAACATTTTAATTAATACACTGATAAGTCTTTTCTCCTATTATACTGATTTTACCTTTGAGTAGGAAATTTGCACAAAAGAATTTGTATGATAAAAGAATGTGTGGAGCTCTGCACTGGTGGTTCATACCTATAATCCTAGCTGAGATCTGAGGGTTATGGTTGGAACAGCCAGGCCAGGAAAGTCTGTAAGACTTATCTCCAATAAAGCACCAAAAAACCAAAGTGGAGCAGTGGCTCTAATGATAGCCTTTAGTATAAAGCTTAGGGACAGTGCCCAGGTCCTAGTTGAAGCCCAGGATCAGCAACCCCCAAAAAAAGAACATGTTGAATTCTTGATGGGAATACATGTAGATTTTTGGAGAGCTGCTATTTCTTAAATGTCTATATTAACAGAAAAAAGTAAATCCAGATTTGCAAGTTGAAGTGAAGCCCAGTATTCGAGCAAGAAAGATTCAAGAAGAGAAAATGAGGAAGCAAATGCAGAAGGAGGAATATTGGCGAAGACGAGAAGAAGAAGAACGCTGGAGGATGGAAATGAGGTAATAACCTTTAATGGCATGACATGATAGTGGTTCTGTGTTTCTAAAAACTTAGCCTGCCTATTTAAAAGCTCTCACTCATAGCAATCCAAATTTGTTTAATGTACTTTAAAGTATTGGAGATGGAACTCAATCCTCATACATGCTAGGAAAGCTTTCTACCACCTAAACTAGACTCTCAGTCCTTTTATGTTTTTATTTTGCTTTTGAGATTCTTGTACTACTTTTGCTTTGGCTAGTTTCAAACTAGATTCTCCTGTCACTGTCTCCAAACTAGCTAGGATTACAGCTGTGCACTACCACCAGCGATTTTATGTGCTTTTAGTGTCTGCTAACATCCTAGTGTTGGGAAATACATGGATTAAAATTAATGTATTGACTGTATACACTATTATGTGACTGTGGTTTTGATATTAAGAATTTTGTGGTAAGTGCTATCTTACTAAATATTTGAAGTTTCACATTAGATAAGTGCCTCTATTTAAAGCAAGTAAAATCTCATCTTTACAGCTCAGTAAGATTTTGTTTATTCAGAGTTATATAGTAGTCATAATCATCACCTCTAGAAAAAAATACAAATCCATTCATTAACAATCCCAATTTATTCCCCCATCTTCCTTCCCTACCTCCAACTCCTTGCAGCCATGAATATACTTTGTCATTATAGATCTACCAGTACTGAGGATTCATATGAGTAGAAACCAATATTTCATTTCTCTTTGTAGATAACAATATATCATTGTATGTCACATTTTGCCTGACCTTTCCTCAGATAATAGCTATTGAAAATTTTTGTGAATACTGCTATTTGAGTATTTTGTGCAAGCTTTGAAGTATAATTCATAAGCATACTTTACACATATTATAACTATATATCTTCAGACCTACTAAAATTAGGATTTTTATTTCTCATGCTAACAGTGTTCTTTTGTGCAGATACAAAGTTTTCTTTATAAACAGTCTTCAAAGATGCCTCCCTTTTATAATGAATACTATACTCTTGCTTAAATCATAATCATTTTATAATAATACCAGGAACGTCCATATTGCAAGTGTGTAGTGAAAATTAAAACTGAGAAATACACGTATTTAGAAATGTTCTATTTTTATGTTTAAATACATCAATAAAATGGACCATGTAATTTAAAGGGTACAGGGCTTGGAAAGATGGAACTAGGACAGGAATGACATTGACCAAGATGCATTATACTCAAAAATTGTTATGTTGAATTTAAAACCCCTTTGTACAACTACTTATGAAAAAAATACTATTTATTTAATAAATATAATGTGAAAATTAACTAGAAAATACCATTTCTCCATTTATGTAATTTTTATAAATCTCTTCAATGCTTAAGAAAAGACAAGAAGATTGCCATTGCTTTCATATTCATCTTACTGTAATACATATTGCTTATGATGAGAGTAAAAATGGAAAGGCAAATAAAGGTGTTTCTCTTGTTCCGTCCCTCCTTTTTTTTTTTTTTTTTTTTTAAATTTGAGAGGAGTTTTATTGTATAGCTGCGGCCAGCCTGAACTCAAGATCCACCTTGACCTGTTTTTTTATTACTTTTTTGTGTGTGTGTAGTACTGTAGTTTGAACTAATGGACAGGTACACTACTGCTTGAGTTGTGCCTTTGTCCCTTTTCTGCTTTAGTTATTTTTCAGATAAAGTCACACACTTTTTCTCAGGCCCTCAGACAGGTGTACTTCTTCCTTTGCCTTGGTTATTATAGTTGTGTGCCACCCACCACACTTGGCTTGTTTGTTTATAGATGTGATCTGACATTTTGCTTGGCTTGCCAGTCTGTCTACCACTTGTACACTTTTTGTTTTGTTGTGTGTGTGGGTGTGTTTGTGTGTGGGTGTGTACTTTTGTTGTGTGTGTGGGTGTGTGTCGCACGCCAGTACAGCGGCTTAAATGCAGGTGCTATTCCAGGCATTTTTGCTTAAGGCTGGCACTCTCAAGTGAGAGTGCTTCTTTTAGCTTTTTGCTGGATAATTGAAAAGTCTCAGACTTGCCCTGCCCTAGCTAGCTTTGAACTGCTATCCTGAGATCTCAGACTAGAATTAAGGACACTCAGCAATGTTTTTTGTTTGCTTGTGTGTTTGTTTTTTAATGCCATATTGAGGCTTGAACTTGGTCTTAGATTTGCTCAGCTTGTTTGCTCACTCAGCATGCATTCAACCCATGCCTCCAACCCAGATTTCTGCTGCTTATTTTGGAGATGAAATCTCAAAGACTTGTCTGCCTAGACTTGGCTTTAAACCATGATTCTCTAGATGTCAGCCTACTGAGTAGTTGAGCCACCTACCAAACTGCACACACTTATATTGCACTCATTTACCCTTTTTTATATGCATACCCCTTCTTGTTTTTGTCCTTTTTTTTTCTTTGTTGGTTGTGGGGCTTGAAATCTGGGCCTGGCTGCTGCCTCTCACTTCTTCAGCTCAAGGCTAGTGCTCTGACATTTGAGCCACAGCGCCACTTCTGGTTTTCTGAATGGTTTATTAGAGATAAGAGTCTCACCAACTTTCCTGCTCAGGCTGGCTTTGAACATGATCCTCAGATCTCAGCCTCCTGAGTAGCTAGGATTACAGGCATGAGCCACCAGCACCCAGCACATTGTCCTTTATAATATGTTGGAAATTCTTTTCTACACTCAAATCGTGCGTGCATGTATGCATAATATGAAAAAAAACAACTACTACTAAATGCTAATACCTATGTGCTGAGGAAGAATTGGTAGTCTGTGGTTAAAAATTCCTGTCCTCATTGAATGCATACATATTGAATAATAACAAACTATTACCTGGAATGAACATGATTTTCCCGAACCTTACACTATAGTTTTGTCTTCAGGCTTAAATGACATAAAACCATGTTTGATTAGTCTTTTTTTTTTTTTTTTTTTTGGTTGGTTGTGGGGCTTGAACTCGGCCTGGGCACTGTCCCTCAGCTCCTCAGGTCAAGGCAAATGCTCTACCACTTGAGCCACATCGCCAGTTATGGTTTTCTGAGTGGTTTATGGGACTCACAGACTTTCCTGCCCCGGCTTTTAGCCATTATCCTCAGATCTCAGCCTCCTAAGTAGCTAGGATTACTGGTGTGAACCACCTGTGCGCAGTGGTTTATTAGTCTTTAATTAGAGCTATTCCCTGTTAGGTAAATTAAAAGTTGTTACAGTGAAAGTATAGAGGCACATTTATTTATTTCTTACATTCTGTTTAACACAGTTTTGTTGGTAAAGCCTTATTCTTACCAAAGTTTTCTTGCACACAGTTTCCTTTAAGAGCTATTCCTAAATCTCAGACTATCTTAATTTGATGATAGAACCGAGTAGAATGGTATAAAAGGCAATAGAATAGATTCTGGAAATGTTGACCAGTAAGTTAGAGGGAATATACTAGATTGTGCTCCTATCTCAGCTGATGGATATTTTATTTTCAATGTATGCATTATTTTATTCTGAACTGAAAGCTATGGGTTTCACAAAAATCCTGCTGGCCTTGGCAATGCAAGCTGCATTTCCTTTGGGCAACAAATTAGGGAGTGCTAAGAGGTTCTATAGAAAATGATAGCAGAGGGGCTGGGAAGGTGGCTCAGTGGTAGAGCGCTTGCTTTGCATGCCTGAGGCCCTGGGTTCGATTCCTCAGCACCACACAAGCAAAAAGAAAAAAGCTGGAAGTGGCACTGTGGCTCAAGTGGTAGAGTGCTAGCCTTGAGCTGAAGAGCTGAGGGACAGCGCCCAGGCCCAGAGTTCAGGCCCCCCACAACCGGACACCCCCCCCCCCAAAAAAAAAGAAAATGATAGCAGATTCATTTATTTGAAGATGTGAAGAAAATGCCCAACTGTGCTGTCTGTCTACACATTGGATCTTTACATAAGTTACTTTTGGGGTCTTCTTAGCTATATTTGCATTTACAAGCCGTACCTTAAAAGAGAGAGAGGGTTGGGAGGAATGGAAAGTTTCTGGCTCCTATCCTTAAGATACAGTTTTTTCCTAATTTTTCTCACTAGTTCTCACTTTTAGTACCTAGTGAAAACAAATAAGGGAAGATGGATACAGAAGGGAAGAAGAAAAGTCATAGCTAAACTGATTTGGGTATTTTGGGGTTTTGTTTTTAATGTCTTGGATTGTATTTTTCCCCACCATGGTTACAATACCATTTGTGTTTCAGACGTTATGAAGAAGATATGTACTGGAGAAGAATGGAGGAAGAACAGCATCATTGGGATGATCGCCGCCGAATGCCAGATGGAGGCTATCCTCATGGTCCTCCAGGCCCATTAGGTCTTCTGGGAGTCCGACCAGGCATGCCTCCTCAACCACAGGGTCCTGCTGTGAGCATCCATTTTGTTTTTTATAGTTAATCTGATCTCAAAAGTTTTTCATCTGATTTAGGTCCTTGTTCCTCTTCTTATTATAAGTACTTGCAGTTTCGGTATAAAGACTTGATAGCGTTTCCAATTCTCTTCCATATATATATATTTACATACATATATATTGTCTTCCGTATATATATAAACATATATATATACACACACATGAGGGGGCTTGATTATTTTTGCCTTCCAATTGGTAATGGTTTAGAATTATTTTTAAATACCAGTAATTTAAAATGTACTATTAAATTTAATGGACAATAGGTAGATAAATGTTATAAGACCAGTGCCAGAATTACTATGTTAGGAAGACTACAAGACTTATCAGACTTTCTTTCTTAATTCTTCTCTTTTTAATTTATCATTGCAGTGTCAAGTATTAGAAGCAAAGAAAGTTTCAGAATCATGATTTTTCAAGTTCACTGAAAACCTTTTTCAGGGCTCAGTTACAGCTTATTGAACACATGTGCGTCCCTGAGTTCTATTACAACACCATGAAAGTTTTAAAAAGCATTTTCATAGTGTTAGATTATGCATATTATAATATTACTTGTTATGAGACAAAATGTATGCACATCATCCAAACATGCTGTATGGAGGTACAACTTTCCATAGTTCATGTTTTCATTTTTACTTAGATGGAAAAAGAAAGGTTAGTTTTGAATAGACAAGCTGCTAAATTTATTTTCTTAGTGTAAAGTTAAGACACATAGATACATAATTTTAAAATATTTTTGTCAGAAAATGTTTTTTAAATGAAGTAACAACTTTTCTCTTTCTAGCCCTTACGTCGTCCTGACTCATCTGATGATCGTTATGTAATGACAAAACATGCAACCATTTATCCAACTGAAGAAGAGTTACAGGCAGTTCAGAAAATTGTTTCTATCACTGAACGAGCTTTAAAACTTGTTTCAGACAGTTTGTCTGAACATGAGAAGAGCAAGAGCAAAGAAGGAGATGATAAGAAAGAGGGAGGTAAAGACAGGTGTGTTTTCAAAGTTATTTGCTATATGTATTTTGGGTTGTTTTTTTTACACTTGAAACAAATACTGCAAAGACCTACCTAATTGAGTCTATGTCTTAGGTATACTTGTGTCTGATATTTAAGATATTCAGCTTTTTGTTAAAATGAGAAACAATTATTTTGACATAGTTTCAGACCTTATGTTGTTACTCATTGAGTTTGATATAAAAATACATCAGACCAACCGTTAGGGTTTTCTCATTAACTTCAGCAGTGGCTCTTCTGTTTTTATTTGTTGTGTCTGCATCCCATTCAGTCTTTAGTTGATTAAAACACTGACTATGAAACATGAACAAACTAAAATTAACTTCTCATTTCCTTTTACTATTTGAAAATACTTTTGTATTAAACATAGCTCTTTTTTTTTTTTTCCCCTCGGGTCCAGTAGTGGGCCTTGAACTCTGGGCCTGGGTGCTGTCCCTCAGCTTTTCAGCTCAAGGTGAGCGCTCTACCACTTGAGCCACAACGCCACTTCCGGCTTTTTTCTTTTTGCTTATGTGGTGCTGAGAAATCGAACTCAGAGCCTCATGCATACAAGGCAAGCGCTCTACCCCTGAGCCACCTTCTCTTATTCTAACTTGCAAAATAAAAGCATGGCCTGGGCATAATGTTGTACAGTTGTAATCGTAGCATTCAGGAGGCACATGGACAAGGATCACGAATTTCAGCCCATCCTGGACTACATAGTGAGACCATGTCTTATACATACATTCATAAATAACCATCATATTAGT
The DNA here is from genome assembly GCF_019054845.1 of Dipodomys spectabilis. Classification (NCBI taxonomy): domain Eukaryota; kingdom Metazoa; phylum Chordata; class Mammalia; order Rodentia; family Heteromyidae; genus Dipodomys; species Dipodomys spectabilis. Next base: position 3,035,372 of record NW_024870815.1, on the reverse strand, counting down.
GTCCCATGAAAATTTCTCATTTGGTTTATTTTTAATACATGTTGCTTATCTAGGTAAGGTTTAAAATATTTTTCTATTATAGTTGATTAAATACTGTATGTTTTTATACTATAACTGAAGATTCTAATTTTGTGCATGTAAGTTACTTAATATTCTGTTTGAGAAGAGAAATACATAAGTGGATTTTTCTACAGAGCTTTGAAAGGAGTATTGCGAGTGGGAGTATTGGCAAAAGGATTACTTCTCCGAGGAGATAGAAATGTCAACCTTGTTTTGCTGTGTTCAGAAAAACCTTCAAAGACATTATTAAGCCGTATTGCAGAAAACCTACCCAAACAGCTTGCTGTAAGTATTATGGAAATGTTAAATTTACCTCTTTTTTGGCAGAACTAACTGTGCTTCACTTTAAACCTCAGACAGATTTTCAGTTTTTGGCTTGACTTTTCATACTGAGTTTTTTTATTGTACCAACTGGTGAAACCATTTTCTACTTTGTCTTTTTAGGTTTCATAGTTGCTTGCGCTTGATATGAAGCCATTTTGATAATTTATTTAAAAATCTAAAATCATAGTATATGCCCTCTATTTTTCCTTTCCCAAAGATTTAAATCATAAGAAGGTAGTTCAAAGCTGTATGGTATGTGTGTGTGTGTGTAAGTAACAAAGCTTGTGTGTGTGTGTGTGTGTGTGTGTGTGTGTGTGTGTGTGTAAGGTTATGAACATCTTGCTTATTTAAATACTTTTTTTTAATTTTGTGTTTTTTAAATTAGCATTAAATTAATTGTTACAGGGTAGTTTGGTGATATTTTCAAACATACATACCACATACCCCATTAGTCTTATCCCTTCAATCCCTCTTCATCATTTCCCTACCCCTCAAAACAATTGCAACAGCTTTCAATGTTCTATTTCTATGCATACACATTTATACTTTAACTATATGTACCGTCATTCACCATCTTCATTCACTCTCCTACCACTGACACACTTTACTGTCCTTTTGGGACTATTATAGAGAAAAATAGGAGTTACTTGAACACAAGTACTGCTATAATATGGCCCTAATCTAATGACTTTCTTGGGCAGCCACTAAGGAGCAGCTACTAATGGACAAGTGGCATATATAACATGGATACACTAGGCATTGTTGATGTGATTTCATGTACCAAGTCTCTCAGGGAAGGATGACCATATAAAGGTTATGCTACTCCTTGGCTCATGCTGTTAATACTCTTGAATTATTTACATGGCTGAAACTTGGGAAGTAAAACCACAGATAAGGTTATTGCTATATTTTCAGTTTTCTAATGTTTATAATAATGGAAAATACTTCTTTTATCTATATTCAGTGGTTTGTAGAAATACACAATTAATAGAGCACTACCTTTTAGTTCTACCAAAGATTTTTTTTTTGGTCTGGTCATGGGGCCTGAACGCTGGGCCTGGACACTGTGTCCCTCAGCTCTTCAGCTCAAGGCTAGCGCTCTACCACTTGAGTTACAGTGCCACTTCCGGCTTTTTTTTTTCCTGCTTATGTGGTGCTAAGGAATCGAACCCAGGGCCTCAGGCATGCAAGGCAAGCGCTCTACCACTGAACCACCTTCCCAGCCCATACCAAAGATTTTTTAAAGTTGAAAATTTAAAAATTGTAATGTATTTATCAGAAAAGTTTGGGCATCTTGAAAAAATAAAGTTTTTGAGAAACATTTTAATTCTAACTGTAGTACTTATTAAAACTCCAAAGTAGGAAATACTGTATCCTAACTAGATAATTAAGAGTTATGCAAAAGTTGATTGCTCTGGGGCTGGGAAGGTGGCTCAGTGGTAGAGTGCTTGCCTAGCATGCATGAGGCCCTGGGTTTGATTCCTCGTAGCACATAAGCAGAAAAAGCCAGAAGTAGTGCCGTGGCTCAAGTGGTAGAGTGCTGGCCTTAAGCTGAAGAGGGCCCAGGCCCAAAGTTCAAACCCCACAACCAACAAAAAAAAAGCTGATTACTCTTTCAAAATATACCTGCTTATTAGGTAAGTGGCTAAACAAGTAAAAGTTAATTCATCACATTTAACATTAACATAGTACTGTAATTGCTTCATATAGCTGACTTAACTGCCTCCCAGCCTTAAAAGTGTCATGAATAATTTATGTTCCCTTTTTTGCCCATCTTTACATCATCAGTAAAGATTTAAGTTAGATGGTATATTGTGAACACATATAATTACTGTATAGGGCCTTTGTTTTATGTAAAACTGGAGTTTTACTATACATCTACAAAATGGTGGTGAATCTTAGCTTTTCTAGTTACTGATCAGGACTTTTTTCTTCCCTAGCAAGATATAAATCTTGGAGTCACAAAGAATGTACAGTAGAAAAAGAATTGTGACTCTTCAGTTGCAAGTATTTTTTGTCTGAAAATATGAGAAATGAGTAATAGCAATTTTATTTATTTATTTATTGGTTGGTTGTGGGGCTTGAACTCTGGGCCTGGTGCTGTGCTCAAGACTAGCACTCTGACACTTGAGCCACAGTGACACTTCCGCTTTCTGAGTGTTTTATTAGAGCTAAGAGTCTCATAGGGGCTTTCCTGCTGGGGCTGGCTTTGAACCATGATCTTCAGATCTCAGCCTCCTGAGTAGCTAGGATTATAGGCATGAGCCCCTGGGCCTAGCTGAGTAATAGCAATTTTTTTTAAACCTAAGAATTTGTTTTAAGATAGATGTACCACACACACATAGAAATAACCAAGATAATACAAATAACGGTAAATACTAGCTCAACAAAGAATTCTTAAGGAAGAGCAAGAGCTTTAATTTGTCTTAAGTAAAGTAGTATCCAGTCCTTATAGAACAGTTAAGACAGTAAGAAGCTAAAAACCATAATTGTCCATTAATAAAACAGATTTACTAATTTCTTATCATCTTTATTACATAGGTTATAAGTCCTGAGAAGTATGACATAAAATGTGCTGTATCTGAAGCGGCAATAATTTTGAATTCATGTGTGGAACCCAAAATGCAAGTCACTATCACCCTGACATCTCCAATCATTCGAGAAGAGAACATGAGGGAAGGAGGTTGGAAAGCCATTAAACATTCTACTATTCTATTATTTGGGTTTTTGTTGTTGCTGGGGTTTTTTTTGTTTTGTTTTCATTTACCTACCTACTCCTTTAAGAAGGCATTAAGCCCTAGAAGGCAACATGCTGGCATTACATGTGAATTTTGATAGATTTAACTTATACTGAACAACCAGTTTTGCTGAAGATCATTTCCGACAAATACTCTTCTTAATGATGTACTTTGTATTAATTAACATTATGTGATTGCTTTTCTTGATTTTTTTTCTTTTCTTGCTAACCTCAGATTTCTGGAAAAAATAACTTTAGAATTATTTTTACTATCATAGTTCACACATGAAAAATGTTTGCTAGTAAACTAGAAGCCACAAATACAACTTTTGTAAAGAACTTGGTCTTACCTTGTCTTTTAAAAAAAAAAGATGGAAGTTTCACAAACAAAATTGGCTAAATATTTAACACATTTTAAGAGGCATTGTTACGTATAAAATCATGGATTTGGCTTGTAGTGAGGTAAATATTTCTAGTTCTCTGAGGTTGCTCTTTGGTTTAGAGCACTTTGTTCAATGCAGAGCATTCTGATACAGATTTGGGCATTTCACTGTAATATACTAGAAATATTTTTTAAAAATGATTTAGGTATAATTAGTGAGTTATAATTACAGTTCAGGGTTCTTTAAGCCTATTTACAATTGTAGAATATGAACTCCTGGTGCCAGCAATGTTGCTTTAGGGACTGTTCTGTAACATTTTCAAAGCTTCAAAAGCTTTTAAGCCAAAAGCATGATCAGTGTCTGCAGTATGTTGGTTCTTTTACTTTATGGGTCAGATAAAATTTACTTTGTTTCCTTTCATGTTGGTTATGCTTCTTGTTCAATCTGCAGGTACAGTCTACACTAACACTTCTATATGATATAGCTTGAGTAGAAAAGCCCTTGTAAATTTGTTTTCTTACAGCAAAGCAATTTTTCAGACACTGGGCTTCTGAAAACCCAAGAAAAGATTATTTTAACCAAAAAGTGTTATTGGGAAATATGTCTAATTTTGCATACTTTGTATACCCACCATTTGTATAGAATTTGTATGTTGTATCTTAAGCTTTGCATCTTAAAAATAAATTTTCTTTTTTTTTTTATGTGAGCATGAGATTCCACTGGAGGTCTGAATGTGGGTGTTGCTGGAGAAACAGGTCCTGAGTCAACTGGCCAGGCTATATGTAGCATCTGGGCCTTGACTTAGTTTTGAAAAGTCTAATGTGACACAATATGAATCATTGTTGATATATGTTGTATGATATTATGCTCATATATTATTAACTGAGTGTATTTGTCCAATTATATTTAGGCTGAATTAGTATAGCATCAAGCAATTTGGTTATAAAAGTCTAAACCTATCCCTTCTAAAGGAAACAAAATTACATTTTTGTCTGACCCAGACTTGAGTTAGAATTACTGTTCTGGATTTCATAACTATTATCATGAGGGAAATGATCAGTCTAAAATTGAAATATTTTGCTTGAAGACACTGAGCTAGAAACTTGGATGTACAAAGTGTCGAAGCATTGATAGAATGTTCCTTGCTGCAGATAACTGCAGTAAACAATGTCTTTAGCTTCATTATGAAGATTCCTTCTTTCTTGCTGCAGAATAACGGTATGTATTCTCTCACTGCAGCTCTCAGTGCTCTGTGTCTTAAAATCATTTAAAGCCTATAGCTTGCTTTGGGAGTTAGTACAAGGGGGTAAGGAAGGCTTTGCCGGAAGAATCATTGTAAATCATGAGATGTACTATTTGCACATAGTGTGGTAGCCTTTGTTATATAGAATGGTCCTGTTTGATATGAAAAATTACTTAATAAAGGAAATGATTAAACTGTCCAAATAACTGTTAAACACATAGCATTTATTCTGTGGTACTGTGTTTGACAGTTAAACATTAAGCAAACATTTAATTGACTTAAAGCTTGAAATGTTCAAATGCTCTAACCCTTGCTACAGAGTCTTTTCTGAAGCAAATCAAGTATTGTGTGTTTTTTTCCACCTATAGCTTATCAGGCCCGGTCCAAAGCCTTCTAGCAGAGGGGATTGATTCCTGTCAGGGGTTGCTGCCAAGACATCGGAAGGATTTTTGACCAAGGTTTTCAAAAGCTCAGTGTCACATCTGCCATTTGTTGAAGGAGGGATTTTGGATGCAGAGTCTGGCATTTATTGTCCTTTGTGTGGCTGTTTTGTTTGTTTTGTCTTTGTCTCTTCTAGAATTGAGCAGTGTTCACACTAGATTTTAAATAGTTCAGTGGATTATATATTTTATATAACCATATTAATATATTCCCATTAACTTTTAACCATAAAATAGTGTGGACACAGCATGTCTTCTAATTGGTGATTAACCCCTTAAAACTTGTGAAATATATTCATGTAGGATAAGAATTTGCATTTTGTTCATAAATTAACTGATTTTTGTTTAGTTTCATTAACTGGGTTTTAGGCAATGAGTTTGATTTTAGCACAATATACCTAAGGGGTTAATCTACATGAAATGTAAAAAATGGGTACAAAAATCCACACTCTTAATTTCAACAGGAATTGGCTACTTAAAGCTCCAATTTTTTAACTTGCAATAGGTGTCTTGGCAACTTAGAATTTCTATTATTGATTTAAATTCTGGCACTGTGAATGATTATGTACCAAAAAAAAAATAACCATTTTCCTTATTTAAAAAAGTTGGAGGAAATTGTAAAACTGTGATTTAACATTAGGTATTTTAGAAACTTTTTTAGGAGATTGCACATTGTCACCTATTTGCATTCTAGGTTTAGCAAGTAATGAAAACAAGAGATACAGAATGTGTTCTGCAAGCCTGAGAGAGGGAGTAGTTTAGGGGAATTTTCTTCTTTTTTGAACTTCTTAGCTGTGCTTTCCTACATCCCTTTCCTTTTATCTCAGAGTAGTCTTTTTCTTTATTTCTAGTTGAATATTAGAAGTTTTGAATTAGATTGACTGTAAGACTTACAGGTCTTCTGAAAAATCTGTATTTGATCATTTGAGAAATAACAGCTAATAAGAGAAAGCACAGGCAGGGAATACAATTTTCAGTTTTTTATATGTACATTTTTTATAAGATAGATATTTGAATAGTTTGCCCAGATTTGCAGCTAGTACTTTTTAAAATAAAATCATCTTTATCTTTATATTTTATTTCTTTGGGTTCTGCATATTGATTTGAAGTACTCAGTGAATTATCCTAGCTGCCCCACGATTTTGGTGCTGTTCAGCCAAAGCACTGTTAAACTAAATAGTTAATACAACATTCTATATTTAGAAAGTATACCACAAATCATCAAAATCGATGTTTAAAATAAGCTTGTTGAATAGTCTGATTAGCAAATTTGTCATATTTATTTATGCATATTTTGTACATATGGTTAGATGAGTGAATATAGAGGTTAGATGAATGAATATACAGCTGCCCTTTGACTTTTTCACTTCAAAGTCATTACTTCCAGGCAACAGTAGCTAATGCCAGTCAGTAATCCTTGCTCCACAGGAGGCTGAGATTTGAGGCTTGCAATTCAAAGCCAGCCTAGACAGGAAAGTACATGAAACTCTTACTTCCATTTAATTACTGAAAAGCTGGAAGTGGAGATGTGGCTAAAGAGTGAGAGCACTAGCCTTGAACAAAATAGCTCAGGAACAGTGCCTAAGTGCCAAGTTTAAGTCCCAAGACAACTACCCCAAAAAAGTCATTATTTAATGACTTTTTATTTCTTAATTTATGTAAACTTAATTTCTTGTCCTGGTTTAGCATTTTCTCAAGTTTTATGTAGCTCATTTATTATGTTTGAATCCACTTAAGCCTTACATAGAATTTATCACCAAAGAATTATGCTTTTTGATTCCTTTCTAGTTCCTGTTGCTTCTTTCTGTTTTGCTCTTATTTCACTCTTTAATTATTTGGAATATTTATGAAACCTTTGAGTTTTAGAGGACATTATATATTCCTTTACAATCCATGAGTTCTCTTACAGAGCTTTAAGCTCTCAAATACCAGGTTTTCATCTTTGATTTCTTTTCCTGATTTTTAATGTATTGGTTATTCCATATTTATCTTTAGTTCTTTGTTTATATTGGTCTAGAATAACCTATGAGATACCTAGAATACTGAACAAACTTAGTTTTATTGTGCATTCTCATTTATTAAGGTGGATTTTTGTGTTCCCTTTGTCTTGTCTATTTGTGCTGGTGCACTGTGTCCAATTATCTTTCCTTTAGGTTCATGAGGTGGGTGGGATTTATATTTCCACAAAACATTTACTATATTACTAAATTAGGAAATTAACTTGTTTTTTTTTCTCATGTTGAATTGTGTGAATTTATTGAAAGTAATTCTCTGGGTACATTAAAATTCTGACAAACTCAAATGGCTCATGTGACACTGATGCTACTTTAAGGAAGTGTCTTGCTCACCTGGTCAAACACCCATTCCTCACTGCATTTTGCCAATTCAATCCATTTTAGATGTAACCTCGGGTATGGTGAAAGACCCACCGGACGTCTTGGACAGGCAAAAATGCCTTGACGCTCTGGCTGCTCTACGCCACGCTAAGTGGTTCCAGGTTCGGAACATCATTTTACTTTTTTCTTGTAGCCTTATGAGAGAGTAGTTCAGTACCACATGTTTAACTGTGCTTAAACATTTCAAAAGATTGCCCAAGCAATACTATTTTAAATTATATATCAGAAAATATGTGAACCTAGAAAGTTGAGTATTAAAGATCTGCATATTGCAGTTACTATTAATTTGACAATAACCTAGGTTTGGGAGTGTTTGTAGTTTGGGGACTTTTTTATTTTTATTTTTATTTTTATTTTTAGAGGCTATTTTAAAGTTGACTTGTTCCAGGAGCATCACAAGTTTGTGTATATTCCATAAGGCTGCAGATTAACTTTGCTTTAAATAATAGAATATGTGTTTAAAGCTTTGTGTATAGTTAAGATTTACCCCCTTTCTCTGAGTTCCAAGTGTAGGGAATGAAAGGTGAGGAAGCGGCTGTTTGGTTTAGTGACTTTGCAGTCTTGCAAAGGCACAGAAGGGAAACCAAACAGATTTCCTTAACCTTTCAGTCCCTAGACAAACTTTTTAGCTCTTTAACTTTTCTTCTAATGTAGGCAGATTTTTTTTCTAAAGTTTACTGTTTTAAATGAATACAGGTCAAGGTTCACAGGGGATCAAGAAATATTATTCTTGTATAATCTGTTTACTTTGGCCTAAATACCAGCTTTTAAATACTAACTGGCATAAAATACTGCTGTAAATGGCAGCTCATTGAGTCCAATTCAAGTGTCATTTTTGTTTTTATTTGAGCTTCCATTGGACAGTGGTATTTTAACTTTCTTTCATCAAGGGATATTTTCAATACTTCTAAGGTTAACTCAGTTGGTTTTTGTGTTGCCCTCAAGGCTAGAGCTAATGGTCTGCAGTCCTGTGTGATAATCATACGTATTCTTCGAGACCTCTGCCAGCGAGTTCCAACTTGGTCTGATTTTCCAAGCTGGGTAAGTATTATGAAACTGCATGGTGTAGAAAATAAACATTTTGTCCTCTTGAGTTTACACTAATTTTATCTTGTACTTTATTTAGGTTTATTTTTATTTAAATTTAAGGTATTTTTTTAAATAAATCCTGGGGATATTAGAATATTGCATTTTTCTCAGAATTTACTAATCAAAGAATTATATCCCTGGGCTGGAAGGTAACTCAGTGGTAGAGTACTTGCCTTGCATGCATGAGGCCCTGGGTTTAATCAATTCCTCAGCACCACATAAGCAGAAAAAGCTGGAAGTGGCACTGGCACTGTGGCTCAAGTAGTAGAGTGCTAGCCTTGAGCTGAAGAGCTGAGGAACAGCACCCAGGCCCACGCATAGAGCTGGGCATTGTTGGCTCGCTCCTGTAATTCTAGCTACTGAGGAGGCTGAGATCTTAGGATGGTGGGTCAAAGCCAGCCCAGGCAGGAAAGTCGGTGAGACTCTTATCTCCCAAAAACCACTCAGAAAACCGGAAGTGGCACAGTGGCTCAGGTGGTAGAACACTAGCCTTGAGCTGTAGACCTGAGGGACAGCGTTCAGGCCCAGAGTTCAAGCCCCCCATGACCAACAAACAAAAAGAATTATACTGGGCAGGTGCTGGATAACTGACACCTGTAATACTAGCTACTCAGGAGGTGGTTTGAAAGTCACTCTAAGCAGAAAACTGGGATTCATCTCCAAAATAAGCAGTAAGATAAAGCTGGGCTCAGGGCTGGGAAAGTGGCTCAGTGGTAGAGCGCTTGCCTTACATGTATGAGGCCTGGGTTCGATTCCTCAGCACCACATGAGCAGGAAAGAAAAGCCAGAAGTGGTGCTGTGGCTCAAGTGGGAGAGCGCGAGCCTTGAGCTGAAGAGCTGAGGGACAGCACCCAGGCCCACAGTCAAGCCCCACGACCAGACCCAAAAAAAAAAAAAAGCTGGGCTAGAGGCATGTTTCAGAGATGGAACCCACATGGAGCAAGTGCAAAATCCTGAGCTCAAACCCTGATAACCTGAAAGAAATTAGGAAGAAAAAAGAATTAGGCTGAGACCTGGAGGTACCTAACTGAAAGCCATCGTGGGCAAAAAGTTTATGAGACCCCTCCCCCCAATTTCAACCAGTACAAAGTGGGTATGGTACCACAGACCCAGCTACACAAGGTACATAAGTAGGAGGCTCATGGTCCAGGCTGGTCCCAGGCAAAAATCAAAGCCCTGCTCACACTTCAAAAAATAACACAGGCCAAAAGAGCTGCTAGTATGGCTCTTGTGGTAGAATCAGCTTAGTAAGAGCAGTTCTCTGACCTCAATCCTATTTACTAAAAAGAAAAAGGAATTGTTCTTTTTCTTTTCTTTTGGTCAGTTGTGGGGCCTGAACTCTGGGCCTGGGCACTGTCCCTCAGCTCTGCAGCTCAAGGCTAGCGCTCTACCACTTGAGCACAGCACCACTTCCAGCTTTTTCTGCTTATGTGGTGCTGAGGAATCGAACCCAGGGCCTCACGCATGTAAGGCAAGCACTCTACCACTGAACCACCTTCCCAGTCCCGGAATTATTCATATATATCTGTATTGTCCTCCTATTTTCTTATTCTTCTGAAAAGTTAATGTTCTAAAACTATAACAGCGATAACTAGTTGCCTCTTACATAGAGAGTTAAACAAAAAGTGAACTAATAATTCCCCTATTCAGGATTCTGTTGACTTTTTGTTTTTTTGTTTTTTGGGGGGGGGGGGGAGTCCAGTCGTGGGGCCTGAACTCTGGGCCTGGGCGCTGTCCCTCAGCTCTTCAGCTCAAGGCTAGCGCTCTACCACTTGAGCCACAGCACCACTTCCGGCTTTTTTCTTTTTGCTTATATGGTGCTGAGGAATCGAACCCAGGGTCTCAGGCATGCAAGGCAAGCACTCTACCACTGAGCCAACTTCCCAGCCCCTTCTGTTGACTTTTTAAAAATGTATATAGTTGGGAAAATTTAGAAGTTCATAGGTAGTAACAAAATAATGTGTAGTTTGGATATTCAGTAATGCGGAGTGGTACAAAATAATAAGTGAAGCCCTTCCTGCTTAAAGACTTGTTATTTTACCACTTTGCTATGTTTTTATAAGTGTGTTTGTATGTGTTTATATGTATCATACATGTTTGTGGGTTTGTGTTTTCTTGCTTTTGTTTTATTTTTGTTGCTGGTGTTGGTCATGGTCTTGAACTCTGGGCCTGGGCACTGTCCCTCAGCTCTTCAGCTCAAGGCTGGAGCTCTACCACTTGAGCCACAGTGTCACTTCTGGTTTTCTCATGGCTAATTGTAGATAAGAGTCTCACGGGGACTTTCCTGCCTGGGCTGGCTTTGAACTGTGATTTTCAGATCTCAGCCTCTCTGAGTAGGTAGGATTACAAGCGTGAACCACCAGTACCCGGCTTCTTGCTTTTCTTTTGCTTTTCCTGGTTTCTTGCTATCTTGTTCATTTGCTTGATTGGTTGGTTTGCTTTGGTTTGGTTTGATTTGGTTTGGTGGCAGAATATGGGAACAAACTAAGAGCCCGAACATCCAAGGCAAGGCTACAATGATCTAGACCTCCAGCACTATTGCTTCTGTTTCTGTATCTTTTACTGACAAACCTCTTTGGGGTTTTGTTGTTGTTAGATTTTTTGTTTATTTGGCTTGAACTCAAGGCCTGGGCACTGTCCCTGAGCTTTTGTTTGCTCAAAGCTACCACTTGAGCCACAGTGCCACATCTGTCCCTATGTGGTACTGAGGAATCGAACCCATGCCTTCATTCATGCTAGGCAAGCACTCTACCACCACACCACATTCTCAGCCCTTAACTAATATATGCTACATTTTCTTTTTGTTTGTTTGTTTTGGCTGGTCATGGGAATTGAACTCTGGGCTTAGGCGCTGTCCCTGTATTCTTCAGCTCAAGGTGTGAGAGCTCTACTGCTTGAGCTACAACACCATGTCCTACTACATGTTCTTTATCCACTTATCTGTTGATTTTTTTTTTCTGTGCTAGTTTTGAGGCTTGACCTCAGTGCCTGAGTTGCTAGTCCCTTAGCTTTTTTGCGCAAGGGTGTGCTTTACTACTTGAGCCACAACTCTTTGTTCAGCTTTTTGCTGGTTAATTGGAGATAAGAGTCTCTTAGATTTTTCTGCCTGGGTTGGCTTCAGACTCGATCCTCAGATCTCAGCCTCCTGAATTTCCAGCAGTTCAATTGTGAGCCACCAGCACCTGGCTGTAAAATCATAATTGATGTTAATTTTTCTCTGTCTTTGGGAAAATCTTACCTTATTTTTTCTTTTATCTGCATTTTAGCCATGCATCTGCTTATTATTACTGTTGATTAGATGTGTGCATAATTAACATTTTCAGCTCGAGTAATATTCGTGAACTCTAATGCATTGCCTTGTAGGATCCACCTGAATGTCACCCAAACAGAATAAGCATTTGATTTCTTAGAAATAATTTCTTACTAGCCTTATTTTTGTCTGGCAGCTGTAGCTGTGCATTGTATTATATTTCTTGATTATAGTCAAGTTTTGGTGCAAGTGATCTTGAGAGTAGGTTGTGTTGTCACTTAAACAGTAAATTTTTTTTCTTTTTTCTTTTTTTGTCAGTCATAGGGCTTGAACTCTGAGTCTGGGCGCTGTCCCTGAGCTCTTCAGCTTAAGGCTGATATTCTACCACTTTAGCCACAGTGCCATTCCTGGTTTTCTCATGGTTAACTGGAGATAAGAGTTTCACCGTGGGGGGCGGGGGGGAGGTCTCGGAAGGTGGCTCAGTGGTAGAGCGCTTGCCTTGCATGCCTGAGGCCCTGGGTTCGATTCCTCAGCACCACATAAGCAAAAAGAAAAAAGCCGGAAGTGACACTGTGGCTCAAGTGGTAGAGTGCTAGCCTTGAGCTGAGGGATAGCACCCGGCCCAGAGTTTAGGTCCCATGACTGCCTCCCCCTCCCTCCCCCCCCCCCCAAAAAAAAAAAAAGAGTTTTACGGGGACTTGCCTACCTGGGCAGGCTTTGAACCGCGATCCTCAGATCTCAGCCTCCTGAGTAGCTAGGATTACAGCCGTGAGCCACCTGCACGTGGCTTAACTTAACTTTTCTTCTTGGTTTTCATGAAAGAACACTGAAATTTTTTGGAACTTCATTATCTTCAGGTTGGTTGGGGGTGTGTTTTGGCTTTTTTGTTTTTTGTTTTGTGCTGGTACTGGGGCTTGAACTCAGAGCCTTGGGGTCTGGATTGGCTTTTTTCTTTTTAAGGAAATATATAGAGTAGTTACAGTTACATAAGTCTTGGTTGGCTTTTTGCTGGCTAATTGAAGATAGAGTCCCACAGACTTTTCTACTTACATTTGTTTGAACTGATCCTTAGATCTCAGCCTTCTGAGTAAGGATTATAAACATGAGCCAGTGAGAGTTATCATCAGTGTTGTTTAGCATGCCTATCATTTGGTTTGAATAAATAATTTAAACATGCTTGTTTTTATGACCTTTCTTTTACCATTGCAGTGTACACTGAAATGGTAGTTTACCTTCAAGTTTTTTTATCCTGAATTCCTGGTGAACTAAATAAATAAACACATATGGCTCACAACTGTAATCCTAGCTACTTTATGAGGCTGAGATCTAAAGGATCACAGTTCAAAACCAGCCCAGGCAGGAAAATCTTTGAGATTTATCCCCATTTAACCAACAAAATGTCAAAAATTGGAGCCTAGGGCTCAAGAGATAGAGTACTGCACCCAGGCAGGTCCTGAGTTCAGACCCTAGTAACAACTACACTCCCTGGTCCCCCAAACAAAAGAAGTATAAAAAAGAAGGTGGAGTTTTTATAAAGATAGTTTGGCATCAAAATTAGTGTTTTAGTATTCAGGATTTTTTTTTTTTTTTTTGGTCAGTCATGGGGCCTGAGTGCTGTCCCTCAGCTCTTTAGCTCAAGGCTAGTGCCCTGCCACTTGAGCCACAGTGCCACTTCCGGCTTTTTCTGCTTATGTGGTGCTGAGGAATTGAACCCAGGGTCTCCATGCATGCAAGGCAAGCCACCTTCTCAGCCCCTCCAGGATTTTTTAAAGGCATAGGATTAAAATTTTTATTAGGTATTTTTATAAACTTTTGTTAGTTCAGAAGCATTTTATACAAAACAGAATTTTTTGTCACACAGTATAGATGAATCACCAGAACATGATGAATGAAAAATACAGACAAAATGATTACATATGATTCCATTTATATAAAATAATGTGAATAAATGGATGCATAGAAACAGAATGTATATGTCTATAGGAGAACAGACTGGTTGCTAGGTAGGAAGTTTACTTTAGTGTGATGGAAATGTTTTAGAAGTATAGATAATGATTACACAGCATAGTCCATGTACTAAACACTGATTACTTTAAAATGGTTAATTTTACATTTTGAAGTATACCTCAGTTTTTTTAAATGAACCTTAGAGCAGAGAACATTCTCTTAGCAAGAAGAAGAATCAGCAAATTATATGTGGATAGTATCAACTCATTTAGTGTAAAAATAAAATTCAGTATTTAGCTACCCTTTAAACCTCCCCTCCCCCCCCCCCCAGGTGGCTGGGAAGGTGGCTCAGTGGTAGAGCGCTTGCCTTGCATACATGAGGCCCTGGGTTCGATTCCTCAGCACCACATAAGCAAAAAGAAAAAAAAGCCAGAAGTGGCGCTGTGGCTTAGGTGGTAGAGCACTAGCCTTGAGCTGCAGAGCTGAGGGACAGTGCCCAGGCCCAGAGTTCAGGCCCCAGGACCGGACCCCTCCCCCCCCAAAAAATCCCCCCCAACCTATTTAAATTTTCAAATCACCAAAAATAAAAAAATTTCCACTTAAGTCATAACAGCTTAGCCCTGTCATTTCATATGAAATTAAGGTACACTGTATGTGTATATTAGAAAAATGCAGCTTTCTGCAGTTGGACCTAAAAATGGCAGTTGCATGCGCATATTAGTATTTGTCATCTTTAATAGTAGTCCTGATTGCCTCCAGAAAGTGATAGTGATAATTTAAGTTGATCAGTGAAGACTTAAAGGCAGAAATTAGTGAGTGGTAGTTAGTCAGTAAATGATCATGACTATGATGATAAAGAAGATAACTGCTATTACTATTTAACTAGAACTGTTAGAAATGAACAACAGCCAGGCTTTTGTGTATGTATGCACACATATGAGTGTGTGTTTAACAGCCCTTTTGTAAAGCCTTAGAACTAACACTGCTTGGTTTACTTAGTATGTGCTTTTTTCATTGGTGATAGAGCTTGCCAGTTACCCTCTGGAAAGATTTTACTGAATTAAACTCCCACCAATGAAAATGTATTACCACAAGCTCAGCAAGTGTTTTCTTTTTAACATAGCTGTTTAGCAGAGCTAGAAACAATAATCAAGGAAACTAGAGATTTCTATGTGAATCAGCTATTAATGGAAAGATGCCTATTTTTTAACTTGTTTAAAATTGTGGTGTAGTAATAGTGTCTAGTTAAAATCAAATGAAAATGTGTACTTAAATGCTTAGTACCTGCTACTTAGTAGGAATTACTTATACTACTGGAGATGGAAAGGAAAAAAAATAACACTTAAAGATTTTTAAAGCAAGAATTGAGCTGTGTGGATGGAGCTCAAGTAGACAGCTTATCTGGCACATACAGGGTTTGATCTGCCAGTGCTAGAAAGGAAAATTGAAACAAATATTAATCATAGAATATGGAGAGTGTCTTTAAGCAGCTTTAGGCTCCAAGGTTCTTTGCATTAGCTTTCTCTAAAAGCATGAAGTAAAAGATGAAATGGGCATGTTTAATGTCACTTTTGAATTTAAGCAAATCAGTGTTAGTGATTGCTCTTTATTTCTGTCACTGAGTTATTAGTGTTTTGTAAGTCTTTAAAAATAATTCTACTTTATAAATGTGTGTGTGCTTGCATGCTCATGCAAGCACACACATATGTAGTTGGTCCTGTGGCTTCAACTGGGGCTTGAGTGCTGTCCCTGAGATTTTTTTTTTTCCCCTCATAGCTAGCAGTTGAGCCACAGCTCTGCTTCTGGCTGTTTGAGTAGTTAAAAGAGTCTCACAGACTTCCCTGCCCTGGATGGCTTCTAACTATAGTCCTCAGATCTCAACCTTCTTAGTAGCAAAGATTACACAGATGCCTGGCATCTACTTCATAAACATTTATTTAGTATTTATTGTATGCTGGAAATTAAGCTAGCCAAGGTGGTTCAAAATGTAAACACTGACCTTATCCTCAAACATCTTACATATTATAGTATTTTGACATCTTAAAATAATTTGTCCAAAAAATATGTTCCATACAAATAGAGCTTTAAACATAGCGAATGAAGTTTATGCTTAAAATGTAAAATCTTTGCCTTCCTTAACAAATACAAAGACCTGAATTCAAGCAAGAAAACATTAAAACCATTAAGTGACATTTTAAAAAAACAACTTAAGGCTTAGAGTATGGTTCAAGTAAAGCTCTTTTTTTTTGGCTAATCTTGGGGCTTCAACTCAGGGCCTGAGCACTGTCCCTGAGCTGCTTTTTTGCTCAAGGCTAGCACTCTTCCACTTGAGCCACAGCGCCACTTCAGACTTTTTCTGTTTATGTGGCACTGAGGAATCAAACCCAGGGTTTCATACATGCAAGGTGAGCACTACCACTAAGCCACATTCCCAGCCTCTTTCCTAAATTCTTAACTGAGTAAACTAAACTCTAATTTTTTTCGTTTTTATTATTTATCATTATAAATACTCATTTTCAAAATATTTTTCAGTCTAATGCTTCTACCCATTTGCTCAGCTGTTTCTATAAGTCCTATCTCTTAGAATGTACTTCTAATTTGAGACTGCAATCTCTATGTGTCTAAACATTTTAGAAGCAGTCTATTGAGATTCTGAGAAATGGCCCTGGAGTGAATAGTTTTATGTCTATTAATCTGTGTACTTTTAAATGTATAAATATGGGGTTTTCAGCTTATGAATCACCTTAAGAAGTTTACTGTAGCTCCAAGTTTAGCTTTAAGGTACTTTTTTTACAGTTGTTATTTAAAATGTAAGTAAAGCCAGGTGCTGGATTACACATGTAATCCTAGGTACTCAAGAAGCTGAGATCTGAGGATCAAGGGTTGAAGCCAATCCAGGCAGAAAAGTCCTATGAGACACTTACCTCTAAAAAACTAGCCAAAAAAGCTGGAAGCGGCACTTGTGGCTCAAGCAGTGGAGCATTAATCTTGAGCACAAATTGGCTCAGGGACAGCGTCCAGGCCTTGAGTTTAAGCCCCTGGACTGGCAAAAAAGTAATAAAATGTAAGTAATAGCTTAGTAGTTATGCTATGTGCAAGGAGCCAGACTTTACATGATTATATTTGTATGAATATCCAGAGGAGGCAAATCTTTAGACATTGAAAGTAATTTGGTGAGTGTCAATGTTGGATGGAAACAAGAGAAGGAAAAGAAGAATGTGAGTGAGATGTCTTTTCCGATGATACATTTTGGTATTTGCGATCATAGCTGAACAATTTTCTAAGTATACTGAAAACCACCAAATTGTATATTTAAAAGAGTGATCTTTTACAAATTAAAAAGCTTAAAAAAAATTTTAATGAAAACATTTTTTTCTAAAAAGAGACCCTAAAAGCACATCATGGATTTGTTGATTTTAAATCCATACTTTTAGTCTTTTTTGATTTTTTAATCTTACAAGTGTAATTTGCATTGAGAGTATAATTTATGCCTTCCTGAGAGATAATAGAACTGAGTATTCATGAAACGAAAGTTTAGAGGACTAAGGATATGCATGCCCAAGTGGCAAAGCACTTGCCTATCAAGTATAAGGCCTTGAGTTCAAGCCCCCAGTACTACCAAAAGAAAAACAAAAATAACCACTGTTTGTAAATAAAAAATAGCCTGACATGGAGACATATGCCTGTGATTCCAGCACAGTGGATGTTAAGGCAGGAAGATGGCACGTTTCAGGCCACCCTGCACTTTATTAGCAAGACCCTGTAAAAAAAGGGAGCAAAAAAGTCTTCTGAATAGAATATTGTTCTACCTGAACTCTGTACCATCATCCATCTGAGGTATCAAAGAACAAATGTGTATGAGACCTAAATAGTTAAAGAATTTTAAGACCAATCATTTTTTATGGTAAAGGACAACAATAATTAAAAATAGACACCAATCTGTTAATTTTTATTTATTTTTTAAATAAGAGCTCCAAGTATAGACCAGGCAGGCCTCCACCTTGTAATTCTCCTGCTGCCGCCTCAGCTTATACCACCACATGGATGGATTTATTGCCATCGTTTTCCTCTCTCTCTCTCTCCCTCCCTCGCTCCCTCCCAGTCATGGGGCCTGAACTCTGGGCCTGGGTGCTGTCCTTCAGCTCAAGGCTAGCACTCTACCAATTGAGCCACAGCACCACTTCCGGCTTTTTCTGCTTATGTGGTGCTGAGGAATCGAACCCAGAGCCTTATGCATGCAAGGCAAGCTCTCTACCACCAAGCCACCTTCCCAGCCCCTATTTTTTTTGACAGGGTTTTGCTATGTTGCCTAGCTACTCTTGAAGTGGCATCAAGCAGTACTACAGCCATGCGTCTCCAACCCCTTGTTTCCATTTCATGATTTTTTTACTTAGTCTTTAAATAATTATACAAAGGGGTTTTGATTCAACAGAATTTCATGATTTTTATTTTCTCTGTGTGTGTGTGACCTTCCTCTTAAGTTGTGATTCTGATGTTTGTTGTTACACAATTTCTTTCTTTATGTTCTTCGTAGGCTATGGAGTTATTAGTAGAGAAAGCAATTAGTAGTGCTTCTAGTCCTCAGAGCCCTGGGGATGCTCTTAGAAGAGTATTTGAATGTATTTCTTCAGGGATTATTCTTAAAGGTAAGTTTTATTTTGTTTTTAATAAAATAAAACAAAATTTGTTTGCTTGATAGTTGAATAAGGACTTTTGGAAATGGATAATGCTGATGCTTTTATTTCCTGGTGATTGTTATAGGTAGCCCTGGACTTTTGGATCCTTGTGAAAAGGATCCCTTTGATACATTGGCAACAATGACTGACCAGCAGCGGGAAGACATTACATCCAGTGCACAGGTAATAGAATTTTTTTTTTGTCATAGGTCTTCAACTCAGGGCCTGGGCACTATTCCTGAGCTTTCCAGCTCAAGGCAAGCACTCTACCAGTTGAGCCACAGCACCACTTCTGGTTTTCTTGTGGTTCATTGGAGATAAGAGTCTCAGACTTTCCTTCCTGGGCTGGCTTTGAGCAGCCATCTCAGATCTCAGCCTTCTGAGTAGCTAGGATTACAGGTGTGAGCCACCAGCACTAGGCAGGTAATAAAATTTTTATTCACCAAACTTTGGATTACTGCCCTTAAAATTGGAGAGGGGTAGGGGTTGTATATTTTTCATTATTCTACTACTTTGGTATGTAAACCTTTAGAGAAGGTATTAAAAGACTGACCTTGAAATAGATTTTTATTAGTATATTATTTAATTATGCGTGCCATACATATTAATAATTTTAGTGTCATTAAATAATAAGTACTAGGTTTGGGGATTATATTTATTTTTGTTTTTTTGTCAGTCATGGGGCTTGAACTCTGAGGCCTGGGCACTGTCCCACAGCTCTTCAGCTCCAGGCTAGGGCTCTACCACTTAAGCCACAGCGCCACTTCTGGTTTTTGGGTGGTTCATTGTAGATAAGAGTTTCATCAATTTTCCTGCCTGGGCTGGCTTTGAACTGCAATTCTCAGATCTCAGCCTCCTGAGTAGCTAGGATTATAGGCATGAGCCACTAGGTCAGAAAGTCTTATGTCCCTTGGTTAAACAGAAGTGAGTGATAATACTATGTGGTTTTAGATATTACTGTTACAATTCAGCCTTTCCTTTTGCTGTACAGTATGGTATTGGATTAGCTCTAGAGTCAGACTCCCTATATTTGGTTATCAACTCTTCCCTTTTACCATTCCATTTATAAAATGGAATTGAGCAGTTCTGTCTCAACAAAATTGTTGAGAGGATTAAATGAATAAATGTGTATACCATATACCCCTTGATACATGGAAGGGTCTTAAATGTTAGGAATATTATTACCATTATTACTTACCAATCCTATTGTAAGAATAATGGTGAAAAAAATGAATGGGGGTATTCAAATTAACTAGCTAGAATCTTAGGGTTCCAGAAATATACTAAAAAGGGAAGAAAAGATATATTTGTTGTGAACAACAATAATCCACTCTAAAATAGATACTAGTTATTAGGCTTAAATTCATGTTTATTGCCTCTACTGCTAAAGATAATTTCATTTTTGAAACGTAATGGATTTAGAGTAAATTGTTAGGTGAGAAAGTAAACAAACTTTCATAGTTGGAAAAAATGCTTTTTTAAAAGTTACCTTGAAGAAAATGAAAGAGTTCATAATTACATTCATATAACATTCATGGAATTGTAAAGAAGACGACAACAGATTAGTGATTCCTAAAAGTTAGGGTTAGGAAAAGGGAATGGTTGTGATAGTGCTACAATTCAGTATTTTGATTAAGATTATAAATATAAGGCTGCACATGTGAAAAATGGAAAAGGTCTGTACATATATACCCCAAATTGCATGCATAACTGATGAAATCTGAATAAGCTCGACAGTGTATCACTCAGTTTTTAGTAACACATTGGAAAAAACTAAATTGCAAAAGTAAAGCATATAGCTTCTAGGAGTGTTACCAAATTATTGGCCATAGTATAGTAAGCTTAGTAAATTTCTCTCATTAATTAGCATGAGTATATGATTTAAATAATAACTAATAATAGCCCTTTTCATAATAAAAAGACAAGAGTTGGGTATGGTAGTGCCATGAAAATAGAATTTTGTTTGTGAGCTGAGGCAAGTGCATTGTCCTCTGTTGGGGAACAGCTTAGACTCATTGAAAATGATCTACAGTAACAGTGCACTTTTAAGATTGCTTATGGTGGGGCTGAGAATGTGGCATAGTGGTAGAGTGCTTGCCTAGCATGCATGAAGCCCTTGGTTCAGTTCCTCAGTACCACATACACAGAACAGCCGAAAGTGAACCACAGTGCTGTGGTTCAAGGGATAGAGCACTTGACTTGAACACAGAAAGGCTCAAGGACCGTAAAAAGGATTGCTTATGGCAAATAACACAAGCAAATTAATCTAATTCTTAAGTCTTAAGAATTTTAGTGGGGGGGGCTGGGAAGGTGGCTCAGTGGTAGAGCGCTTGCCTTGCATGCATGAGGCCCTGGGTTCGATTCCTCAGCACCACATAAGCAAAAAGGAAAAAGCCGAAAGTGGTGCTGTGGCTCATGAGCTGAAGAGCTGAGGGACAGCGCCCAGGTCCAGAGTTCAGGCCCCACGACTGGACCCAAAAAAAAAAAAAAATTCAGGAATTTTAGTGGGATGGAAGAGGCACTGTGGCTCCAGTGGTGGTAGAGTGCTAGCCTTGAGCTGAAGAGCTGAGGGACACAGCACTCAGACCCAGAGTTCAAGCCCCATGACCCCCCCCACCAAAAAAAGAATTTTAGTGGGGGAAAAAATGAGATAGGGTGGTTTTGTTGTAGAGATACAGAATCAATTGGTGTTGCTCAATACAATGTTTACTTTTACCTTACCTTACAAAATAATGAGGGGTTATTTTGGCTATTAGTTCTGTTGATAGGTTAATATGTGCTTCTGCTGAGGATTAAAACTGGGGACTATATTTTCAACACATGTTGTGAGCCTGTACATATGAGCACCCACAGCAAAAAAATGGGAACATATCAACAGAAGAGAAAACTGAATGGAATACACCTTTTCTTTTTCTCTATGTACTGTTGCACGAGAGTGTTGTACTCAGCTTCCATCCAGTGACTTTTAATACTATATTTATAATGTTTTTGAAAATGCACATGACCTCACATGTGGATTCTGAACATAGAGCTTTCAGTTCTGATTAATTAGTTATGAAACTTCTTACTCATTCTAATTGATTGTATTTCCATGAGCATACTATTTTGCTTATTACTGTTGGTGTAAGGTTATGAATGTTAGTGTTTGATTTTTACATTAACTATATTGTTTGTTGCAGTTTGCATTGAGACTCCTTGCATTCCGCCAGATACACAAAGTTCTAGGCATGGATCCATTACCACAAATGAGCCAGCGTTTCAACATCCACAACAACAGGAAACGAAGACGGGATAGTGATGGAGTTGATGGATTTGAAGCAGAGGGGAAAAAAGACAAAAAAGATTATGATAACTTTTAAAAAGTTTCTGTAAATCTTCAGTGTTAAAAACAGGTGCCGGTTTGTTGTTGGTTATTTTCCATTCAGAATAATACCTGCTTTGAAAAGTTTATCAAGAATTTAAAGAATTTCATGGAAGAACCAAGTTTTTCTATGACAAAAAACTTAGTGTACAGTCCTAGGTATTATATGAATGGAAAGAGACCCCATCAAAAAAAATTGTACTCCGACAAGGGAATAACAATGGTTCCAATTTTTCCCATTATTTTGATCTTATTTACTAGTTGCCCTAGCTACCCATATTTTTGTGTTTTTTATTAACTAGTGTGTTGTCTTATTAAATCTTTACTGTATTTAATGCAGGATTTGTGCTTCTGTTGCTCTGTGTATTTTGATACTTTCATTTAGAAGATTTTGTTTGCCTTTTGACACTAGTTGTAAGTTACTTTGTGTTATAGATGATAACCTTACCCTTTAATATTTTACAGCAGTACGTTTTTTTGTAACGTGAAACTGCAGAATTTTTTTCTTTTGTTACTCTATATGTGAAGGATTACAACACAAAAGTTACCCTGCCATTTAAGTGCTCAGAACTGAATTTTTCTGCAGATCTTGTGGCATTTGTCTCTAGTGTGATATATAAAGGTGTAATTAAGACAGATTTCTGTTAATCTAATCAAGTTTGCTGTTAGTTGTGCATTAGCAGTATAAAAGCTAATATATACTATATGGTCTTGCAACAGTTTTAAAGCCTCTGCATAATTGATAATAAAAATGCATGACATTTTGTTTTTAATAGACTTTTAAAATTACAGTTTTAGGTTTAACACGTAGATCTTTGTACAGTTGACTTTTTGACATAGCAAGGCCAAAAATAACTTTCTGAATATTTTTTCTTCTGTATAAGTGGAAAGGACATTTTTCACATATAAGTGGGCTATTATTTTGAAAAGAACTTTATCATTGTGTAACTAACAACAATAATTAGCCCTTAATTATGGTGACCGTTCTTTATTGATGTGTGTGTGAGATTATTCTAGCAACTATTACAGTAAAACATAGTTGAATGATTCCCCCACACACATCCCCATTACCCAGGTAATTCAAGTCTATTAACAGTAAAGTTGACAAAGTATTATTGAGGAAAAATTAAGATTATCTAAAGGAAAAAAAGCAGAAATTTATTTGGTGTGGCCATCTTACATGCTTATGTCTCCTACAAAGAAGCTTAATATAACAGTGGTGTAATGGGGAATTACATCTTACTGTTAATGTATGTATGCTCTGGTACACAGATGTCATTTTGTTGTCACAGCACTACAGTGAAATACGTAAATAAAAACTTAAATTCATATAATGACTTAACATGTATTATGTTAGAACTTAACTACTTTTGTTTTGAAATGAGTTCATTTCAGTAAAACTATATTCAAATTTACTGGGTTCTATATATTTTACTCCTAGCAAATGTTTATTGCTTACACACAGAATTCTAGAAAATTGTATAACTCAGTACTGTATTCATGCAGGGTTTTTTCCTAGAATCAGAATCTTACCCCTAGATTTATAAAGGTCCAGATAATTGTAACAGATAAATGAGAAAACAGAATTGAAGACTTTTTAGACTTTTCTCCCAAATATTTCTGATACTGTGTAACCATTACCCTTTAAAATTGCTATTATTTTATATTTTTAATCTTTGTTTCCTTTTAAGCTTCAACTATTTAGTCATCTGGTAAACTTTTAGATTTTTTTTCTCAAGTTTATTGTACACTCACATTCAGACACTGTGCTAGGTCTTTGGGAGTATGATTTTTTTAATCAGCATACATGGTATATATAGGGGTCATTTGACATTCCATACCATACCATATCCCAACCAAATTCATTCCTTCTCTCACTCTCCCTTATCCTCCTTGCCTTTACTTAAAAGCAGTTTCAACAGATTTGATTGTTGCATGCATGCAAGTCAAGCATTTTAAGTATATTCATCCTCATTCACTCTGTTAGCCTTTCCACTCACAACAGGTACCCTGCCCAATGCAATCTGTTTTTTCTTTCCCTTTTTTAAAGGGTGTATTAATTATACCAAGGAATTTCACAGTGGTATTTCAGATATGCGTAGATTATATTTTGGTCAGAATTGCTTGCTTTTTCCCCCACTCTATGTTGATCAGTAGCTCTCATTGAGATTTCTTGATATCTTGATATATATAGAGATACAGGCATCTTGATATAGTTTCAATATATTTTGAAATTATTTACCCTCATTCCTCTAAACAGTCCCATAGTTAGAATCATGTTCTCTGTATGCATGTGTGTGTGTAAGTTTGTGTATATATGTACCTGAATATATGTAGCTTTCACAAGTAAGCAATTTGGCTTTTTGAGCTCAGTATATCTTGCTCAATGTGTTGCTCTACATTTGCTGCAAATGACTTTTTTTTTTTCTTTGTAGCTATGTTATATTCCGTGGTATCCATTCATAAGTTAACTAGGCTCCTCAGCTTATTCCACAGCTTTTGGCTGTTGTGAATAATGCTGCAGTAATACATGGGTATGCAGGTATCTTCCTTTAATGTTGATTTATATATACCATTGGATATATGCTCAATAGAAGTATAGCAAGGGCAAAGTAGGTCTCCTTTTAGTTTTTGGTTTTTTTTGAGGAACCTCCATTACCGATGGTCATTGGTTACACCAGTTCATATTCCTGTCAACAGTATATGAGGTTCCTTGTGCCATGCATCCTAGATGGAATTTGTTGTTTTCTTGATTGTCATTCACTAAGAAAATGGAATCTTAGTGTGCTTTTGGTTTGCATTTGGCTTAGGATATTAAACATTTTTCCATGTATCAGCCATTTATACTTCTTAGAACTGTCCATTTCACTCCCCAGTTGGTTTTTTTCTTTTAATCTCTATGTATTCTAAATAGTGTTTCTTAACCTATTGAATAGCAAGAACAGATACACACACACACCACAATTATAAGTTGTCTCTTGGTTCTAGTGATTGTTTTTTGTTTGCTGCACAGAAACTTAATTTGATGTTGCATTTGTCAGTTCTGAATCAAATTCAGAAGTAAATACCTGTGCCTTTAATTTCCAGAGTCTTTTTTTTTTTTTTTCCTGTTTCCCTGTAGTATATTTAAAGCTTCAGGTCTTTAAGTTCTTTGATCCATTTCAAGTTGATTTTTTGTACAAGTTGGTTCCAGGAGTTAAACTTAGGACTTCATGCTTGTTGAGTAGCTAACCCTGTCCTGTGTTCTACCACTTTAGCCACACCCTAAACCCCATGCTAGATGTTTTCACACATTTTCCCATTTAACTGTTCAAAACAGATTGTAGCTCAGTGGTCAGTGGTAGAGAGCACTTGCTATCTATCATGAGCAGGACCCTAGGTTTGATCTCCAGCACCACAAAGTAAAAATAGTGTGTGCATGACATAACAAGCAATGGCACCATACTACTTACTTTCCAATTGAAGTCCAGAATGGCTAAAGGTCATACATCTGGGTTTATGCCTATATTTAAATGACAGTTGAAATTGAGACCCCAAATTTAGGTTTGACCCCTGCAGTTTTCGATTACATTCTAAAAATGTTTTCATCCCATTTTTTAGGTTTGCCTTTGGTTGAGTTGATTTAGGGGTGGGGGAATTGGTTTCTTGAGGAAGGAAGTCATTGTTTGACTTTTAATTTGGTTTGGGGGCAGTTCTAGGATTGGGGCCTGAAGCTTACTGGACTGATACTTTACTACTTGAGCCATACCAACTGGGTTTTTGTTAAGTGGGTTTTTAGAGATGGAATCTCAAGGACTTTTTTCCTGGAGCCAGTTTTGAATCTCAGTTGTACAGATCTTGATCTCCTGAGTAGTTAGGATTAGAAGGGGTATGTGTGTGTTTGGTTGGAATGCTAGGGTTGAACTCAAGTTCTTGGGCTTGCCAAACAGGTACTCTACCTCTGAGCTACATTACCAGCAAGTTTATTTTCATATTTCTGTGTATTTTTTGTATAGTTTGGTTATTATAGTAGCTATGGCTAGGTCGACATTAACCATGTTGTATTTAGTAAATTATACTCTATAATCAAATGAAGCCTTGGTTACCGCCTGCTAATGTATGCTTGAGCCAGTTTTGGCAGTTTATTCAGGCAGAAGCCTCTCTCTGGTTTTCCATATATTAGTACATGCTTATGTTATTCTTTTTCACACCCCTGTTAGTACATTTCAAATGAGTGTTTTCTTAATTACAATTATGTTTATATTTTGAATAAGCTAAAATTAAATTATAAAATTACACATAATAACAATCTATTTTTCATGATCACACTGTGTTATGAATTTAAGTTCTGGATAGTTCCTATACTGAATTTACCATTATTATACCATATTTAATGAGAAATAAAAAGGTTTTCCAAGTCCAGTGTTATACAAAAATAATACTGTGTCCATGGCAGTGGTCTCCAACCAAGCTTTGAGTCATTTATATTTAAAATAATGAAGATTTCTAAAGCTGTGTGTGGCAGCACACACCTGTAATCCCAGTATTCAGGAGGTCCTCAAATTCCAGGCTAGCCTGAACTATCTGTAGAAAGGCCTTCTTTGTCAAAAAAAGCTGAGTGTTGGTGACTCAAGCTTCCTTTTCCTAGCTACTCAGGAGGCTAAGATCTGAGATAGCCAGCCCAGGCAGAAAAATCCTTAAGATACTCATCTCTAACTAGCCAGCAAAAAAAAAAAAGGAAGTGGTACTCAGTGTGGCTCAAGTGGTAGAGTGCTCTCCTTGAGCTGAAGAGCTGAGAGATAGCACCCAGGTCCAGAGTTCAAGTGCCACGATTGAAAAAAAAATCCGGGCAGTGGTGGCTCACGCCTGTAATCCTAGTTACTAAGGAAGCTCAGATCTGAGGATTGCAGTTTAACACCAGCCTAGGTAGGAAAGTCTATGAGACCCCTATCTCCAGTTAATCACCAGAAAACCAGAAATGGCTCTGGCTCAAATGGTAGAGCTCTTAGCTTGAGCTAACGAGCTCAGGGACGGCCCAGGCACAGTGTTCAAGCCCACAACCGCAAAAAAAAAAGTTGTGTTTCAAGTGGTAGATACCAAACGTTAAGGGTGAAAAAGCCCTTAGTTCAGATCCAAAAAGATAATTGCCAAAATGTTTCTGAAGAAAGATAGGGTCAATCTGAGAAACTTTATTTTCAGGGGTATGACAAACACATTGACTACATCTGCAAGTAGTACATTGTATGCTGGGTGGCAAGCGTTGGAGTTGCATCATTCCCTTTTCAGAGACAGTTGCTGTGGACTGTATCCTCCCACAAGTGATCTGTGTGTTTCATTGTATCTCAGCATCTTAGATATTGTTCCAGATGAATGTGAAGAGGGGGAAGTGCTACAGGACCATTTCTAATTAGATTCTAAATTTAGATGGTTCTCAAGCAACTGGTTGGTTCATAGTCATGCTTTAATTAGACATATCAGTGACTTCAGTTTGGAGCTACCTGTGTGAAATGCCTTTTTAGAAAAAAACAATCATAGGCTGGGCCCCCGCGGCTCATGCCTGTAATCCTAGCTACTCAGGAGGCTGAGATCTGAGGATTGTAGTTCAAAGCCAGCCTGGGCAGGAAAGCCCATGAAACTCTTATCTCCAATAAGCCACCAGAAAACCGGAAGTGGCACTGTAGCTCAAGTGGTAGAGTGCTAGCCTTGAGCTGAAGAGCTGAGGGACAGTGCTCAGGCCCAGAGTTGAAGGCCCACAACCGACCAAAAGAAAAGGAAAAATCATAGAATGAGAGCATGAGAAGGTTATTAAATTGGCCTCAGAACACTACTCTTCAAATAGATGAATGTTAAGAGAGCAGAAGTAGACAAAACATACCTAGGGCCTGATAGAGTGCTCCTACACCTGGCATGGGTCACAGCAAATCAAGAGTGAGATGTTCAGTTCTGGGTATCAGAAAGTGAAAGTGAAAGCAATGTAATGAATGTATTTTTACAGGACCTAGGACTTGATCTGTACTAGATAAGTTTTCTGGTGAATTTAAGTCATGCTTTGTAGTGGGAACTACGGATAGAATCACAGGATGTTATAGATGAAAAGGGGATTTTTTTTTTTTTTTTGTCGGCCATGGGGCTTGAACTCTGGGCCTGGGCGCTGTCCCTCAGCTCTTCAGCTCAAGGCGAGCGCTCTACCACTTGAGCTACAGCGCCACTTCCGGTTTTCTAGTGGTTTATTGGAGATAGGAGTCTCACGGTCTTTTCTGCCCGGGCTGGCTTTGAACCGCGATTCTCAGATCTCAGCCTCCTGAGTAGCTAGGATTACAGGCGTGAGCCACCGGCGCCCGGCGAAAAGGGGATTTTTAAAGGTATCTTCTTTTGAGGCAAGGCCAGTACTATAGCTGCAACTTCTGGCCACACACTCACATTCTTGTTCACCTTTTCCCACTCACTGTTCACACTACCACTTGATCCTTGCCTTTGAAGCCAGCCTTATGGCTGGCCCTCAGGGCTTAGCCTCCTGAGTAGCTAAGATGAAAGATGAGCCACCAGTATCATCTAATATGAATAGTTTCGGAAAAAAAAGGTGGAAGAAACAACTTTTACTCAGGGCTAGGAATGTGGCTTAGTGGTAGAGTGCTTGCCTAGCATGCATGAAGCCCTGGGTTTGATTCTTCAGTACCACATAAACAGAAAATGCCAGAAGTGATGCTGTGGCTCAAGTGGTAGAGTGCTAGCCATGGGCAAAAGAAGCCAGGGACAGTGTCCAGGCCTTGAGTTCAAGTCCCAAGACTGGCAAAAAATAAAATCTTAACCTCAGCAGTAAAGTGGATGAAAGTCACTTGCGAAGTTGTTATCCATGTTCAAAATTTACAACCTGTTATCTAAAAGGTCCAGGTAGTGGTTTAACAGTATGTAAGGGGATCTTTTAAGAAACATGTAACATAGTTATATTTGTCAGTGAATATTTCTTCTTAGTAAAGAGCTCAAATGGCCAACTGCCTGTGATTTTTTTTTTTTCCTTAGCAGGATACAGGAATGCAGGTTTGGGGATGTGGATAATGATTTCACCATATCTTGGAACTGAATTTCCTAGATCTTTTTTCTTCTTTATTTTTTTTTTTTTTTTTGGTCGGTCGTGGGGCTTGAACTCTGGGCCTGGGCGCTGTCCCTCAGCTCTTCAGCTCAAGGCGAGCGCTCTACCACTTGAGCTACAGCGCCACTTCCGGTTTTCTGGTGGTTTATTGGAGATAAGAGTCTCACGGTCTCTCCTGCCCGGGCTGGCTTTGAACCGCGATCCTCAGATCTCAGCCTCCTGAGTAGCTAGGATTACAGGAGTGAGCCACCAGCGCCCGGCTTTTTTTTTTTTTTTTTTTGCCGGTCATGAGGCCTGAACTCTGAGCCTGGGCACTGTCCCTCAGCTCTTCAGCTCAAGGCTAGTGCTCTACCACTTGAGCCACAGTGCCACTTACCGCTTTTTCTGTTTATGTGGTGCTGAGGAATCGAACCCAGGGCCTCATGCGTGCAAGGCAAGCACTCTACCGCTGAGCCACCTTCCCAGCCCTTTCTTCTTTCTGATATTGAGGTTTGAACTCATGCCCTGAGCTTGTCTTTCCTGTGCTCTACTACTTGAGCCATGCCTCCAGCATGGCACTTTACTGGTAGTTACCCTGTATAGTATGATTATGGCTAATCTGTAGTTTTTACAATTATTACCTAATTGTGTGTGTATGTATGTGTGTGTTGTGCTGGAGTTTGAACTAGGGTTTTGGTGTTTGTTAAGTAGCCACCACTCCCCACACTTGTTGTTGTTGGTCAATGGGCTTGAACTCAGAGGACTTAGGTGTTGTTCCTGAGCTTTTCTTGTAAAGGCTAGTGTTCTACCACTTTGAGCCACAGCTCCACTTCAGTTTTCTGGTGGATAATCAGACTTTCCTGCCCCAGCTGTCTTCTAACCACAATCCTTAGATCTCAGCCTCCTCGGTAGCTAGGATTACAGATGTGAGCTATGAGTGCCTGTGGCTCTACTTGAGGCACTCTGTCAGCCAGTTTTGCATTGGCTATTTTTGAAATAGGTCTTACTTTAACGCCTGGACCAGGATGAACTTCCATCTTATTTGTGCTTTATCCAAGTAACAGAGGATAACAGGCATAAGTCACTGTACCCAGCCACTGTGCTTCCTCTAGAACTGAAATAATAGCAGATGCATGCAACCATGCCCACCCACAAAATTTTTATGCCTAGGTAGGCCTTGAACTTGGATCCCTGAATCACCCCTTCTAGTAGCTAGAGTTACAGACTTAAGCCACTATGCCCTGCTTTGATTACCTAATTTTATTTTTTTATTTTTACTTTTTTGGTCGTGGGGCTTGAACTCTGGGCCTGGGCACTGTCCCTGAGCTCTTCAGCTCAAGGCTAGCGCTCTACCACTTGAGCCACAGCGCCACTTCTGGTTTTCTGGTGGTTAATAGAAGATACGAGTCTCACGGATTTTCCTGCCCAGGCTGGCTTTAAATTGCAATCCTCAGATCTCAGCCTCTTGAGTAGCTAGGATTACAAGTGTGAGTCATCGGTGCCTGATTACAAGTGTGAGTCATTGGTGCCTAGCTACCTAATAATTATTCAATAATACAGTGTAATCTTTTTAAGGTGTAAAAACCTCTCTAAGGAAAAAGTGCAAAATCCTAGCATGACATTCAAGGCCCATGAATGTCCTTCAAGTCTCATCTCCCAGAAATCCCTGTTTTCTAACCTATAGTGTAACTTCCAAATGCTCATCTGTCTACACTTACGAGATGCCCCTCTTCTGACTAGAATGTCAGAGTCTTTCCTTTTCAGTGGGCTCTCTGCCGGGAGATAAGAAGACCTGGAGGGAGGGGGAAGCAAACCATAGCAGAAAGGCTTCTAAAAATGAACGGATGACTTCTCTGAACTGTACTGAGTTGCTAGGGGTATTTTCTTTTGGGTTCCTATTTTTCTCTCATGAAGTGGAAAGATAAGTTGATTTTCTCCCTCTTTCTGTGCCCCCAACTCAACTGAAACAAGACTTTTTATAGACTACTTAAACCTGTGTAAGATATTATTTGCAAACTCTGAGGAAAGCCTGCTTTCCTTGGCTGCCCTGAGAACTAGTTCTGGAGACCAAATGAATGAATAGTGAATGTGCTTCTGTGTCCTGGAGGTAGGTAAGGAGTTGAGCAAATGGCTGATTATTAACAGCTAAGGCAGAACGTTGGTCTGATTAAAAAATAAAAACCATGGAGATGTTTCTTTACAGCTTAGTGATTCCTAGTTCTTAGGTCCTCTTTCTGCCTTTCAAGAAAATGGATTGTTTCCATATTTTTAAATTACATTTTAACTGTAGGACAAGAGGGCCTCTCACAATGTCTGAAGTTCTTTTGCAAGCACCTGAACAAAAAAGCCTTTCAACTTTTCAGTAAGTAGCCATGCTCAGAACAGGCCTGGCTGTACTCTGAGCAAAGATCAAGCATCCAGGCAGAAGGCCACATGCTTAGCTTTTTTTATGAGAAAGTTCTCCTGACCCTTATGACTGATGGCTTCTTTCTAAAATCTTTACGCTCCAGACACCAGTGGCCCTCTTACTATTCTACATATTTGAGATATATCCAGCCCTGAACCAATAGGGGTAAGATTCTGTGTTCAAAGATTTCTTTGAACAGTCAACAGAGTTTAACAAAATGGTTATCTGGAAGCTGAAACACATTTTGACTAGTGAGGAAAGGGCAAGGGGCTAAGGGGGAGAGATAAAATATGTGAGCCCATGCTCACATGGGAGGGCGGGGGGGACTGGGAAGGTGGCTCAGTAGTAGAGCGTTTGCCTTGCATGCAAGAGGCCCTGGGTTCAATTCCCCAGCACCGCATAAGCAAAAAGCAAAAAAGCCGGAAGTGGCGCTGTCTCAAGTGGTAGAGCGCTAGCCTTGAGCTGAAGAGCTGAGGGACAGTACCCAGGCCCAGAGTTCAGACCCCATGACCAGATACACCCCCCCCCCCAAAAAAAAAGCCTTGGGGCAGGCACTGCTGCCTCTTGCTGATAATCCTAGTTATTCAGGAGGCTGAGATCTGAGGATTGTGGTTCAAAGCCAACATAGCCAGAAAAGTCCTCATGAGACTCTATGATTAATCACTCAAAAACAGGAGTGGTGCTGTAGCTCAAAGTGATAGAACACTAGCCTCAGGGATAGTGCTCCAGCCCTGAGCTCAAGCCCATGACTGACCAAAAAACAACAAACTTAGAAATAAAGGTTCTCTTTTTTTTTTAATTTTTATTTATTTTTTATTGTGAAAATACTGTACAGAGGGGTTACAATTACATGGGCAAGATAATGAGTACATTTCTTATCAAGCATTGTAGCCTTCTCCTTTGAGAAGTAAAGATTCTCTTAATGCTATCTCTCAGATTAGCTATGGCCAGTCACTTGTTTTTCCCTGATCAGTAGTAGCAGAACCTCTCAATCTCAGTTTACATTGAAGGAGAAATAACACATTTTTACTTTGTGACACACCATCTTATAGCTGGATGGGATATAAATCATTACATAACTTCTGAACTTAACTAGTTTGGATAATCAAATAAATTGGCGGGGTGCTGTGGCTCACACCTGTAATCCTAGCTACCCAACAGGCTGAGATCTGAGGACCAAAGCTCAGGATCAGCCCAAGCAGAGAAGTCTACAAGACTATTTCCAATTAGCCAGTAAAAACCGAAGTGGAGGCCTGGCTTAAGTGACTGCATGAGCAAAATAGGCAAAGCAACAAGGCTTTGCATTCCAGCCCTAATACCCTCCAGCATGCCCCTCCTCCCACACACACACATTAATGATTAGAGATATCAACAAAGCTTTCTTTCCTCCTTCCTGGAGATCTTCCTAAGTCCCACACCAGCTCTGGACTTGTATTCTCCTGGAATGAATCATGATCATTTCAAGGGGGAGCCACCAAAGCAAGTTTATTCTGGCAGCTGCCTTTTCTTCATTCTCTCAATACATATACTAGGGGTTCTTTGCTGGGGAAACAGGAAACTAGGCAGAGGGTCCATGCACTTAACATCTGCCTCATGGGCTCCCTATGATTTGGAGGAGGTGAGAACAAAAATAGGTTTGAGTCTCACACCCCTGCCTGTATGGAACTTTTGGAATGCAGTAGCCTTGATGATCCTTAAAAGAGACACAGAACATAACTAGGAGAGACAGTCAGGGTGCTGGCAGGGGAAAGGACACCTAGGTGGGGACAGGCCATAGCCACCGAAGAATAAGGACTTAGCCATATTTCTGGGGAAACTTCCCAGCTGACCAGTGCCACAGAGCAGGAAGGGGTGGTGGAGGCCCAAGTGAGCACTGTTGAAGACAAACACTTGCCTGCTGAGGAATAGACAGAGGAAATGGACCCCTGGGACTCCCTCCCAGAAAGGGCTTTTGCAACCCTAAACTCTTCCATTCAGCCCAGAGGGCTCAAAAATAAGCAATGGCTATGACACTAAAAAAAAATTGCAACATCTGGATCATCTTTGTCTCTGTTCTTGAGGCATTCAAGTCCAGGGATACAGAGGGAGGAGTAAAGCAGCAAAGACTAATGAAGAAAGAGATAGGCAAAGTGCGTGCTAAACAGAGAGGTCCCAAGGGAAGACACCACCTGGGTGTGTTGTGCAGGGGTTAATAAGACCTCTGTAGAGAGCTGCATAACTCCTGAGATGGTTGTGCCAGCCAGTGGGCCCATTCAGTCCTCACAGCCTATGGGAATCTCCCCTCAGCCTGCCTCCTCTTTGAGCAATGCTTAGTCCCTCTGCCTTGGTTTCCCTTCTGGTGCACACTCCTGGGTCCAGCCAGTCTGCTGTTCATGTGCAAGCCTTCCAGGGGCAATGGGTCATAATGTGATGCCCATGACTGCTCAAGGCCATAGTGATTTGTGTTTGGGGCCTGCACGCAGGACTGCTCAAGGCTATGGTGAGGGATGCAGAAGCTCTGTGGGGAGAGAGAGCCTTTGCCCTGATTGCCTAATTGCCTAGTCTGGCTTTTTTTTTTACTCTCAATTAATTGCTAAGACCTGAGTTGATAAAGTCAATGCTCACAAACAGATTAAGTTTCCTGCTTGGAACAGCTGCCGCTTAGAATCAGCAACCCAAAAACCACACTGTACTAAGTTCAAGGGTAGTCAAACAGAGTAGTGTGGCCCTGGAGAGTTGTTTTATTTTCTTGGGTTTGTGACCCTCTTTTCAAAAGGAGTTGTTGTTTGTTTTTTCTGTTTTGGGGGTTTTGTTTTTTTTCCAGTCATGGTGCCTGAACTCTGGGCCTGGGCACTGTCCCTCAGCTCTTCAGCTCAAGGCTAGCGCTCTACCACTGGAACCACAGCACCACTTTCGGTTTTTTCTGCTTAGGTGGTTCTGAGGAATGGAACCCAGGGCCTCATGCATGCAAGGCAAGCACTCTACCACTGAGCCCCTTTCCCAGAGGAATTCTTTACAACTCAATGGGGTGTATAGTTCTGCAGCCCCAGAGGCAGCCCATGCTGAGTTTATATTCCAGACTTGATATAGTTTGGTCTAGTAGGATATCCAAAGGACATCTTGTGACAAGGCAGGAAAGAAATGAGCCCAACCTTCTACTTTTATTTTTTTGAGAGTGGGACTTACTTGAATCATACCTTCAGCCCTTCTTGCCTTTGTGGTTTATTTACTTAATTGTCTTCATTATGTTTCAAATAGCTTTTCACTTTTTGCCTAGGCTGGCCTAGATCATGATCCTGCTATTTACGCTTCCTGCTTAGCTGACAGATATATGCCACTAGTCTTTGCCCTTTATTAGTTGAAATCTTTTTTTTTTTTTTTGGTCATGGGACTTGAACTCTAGGCCTGGGCATTGTCCCTGAGCTCTTAAGCTCAAGGAGAGCACTCTACCACTTGAGCAACAGCATTAGGTCTTGTTTTCTGGTGGTTAATTGGAGATGATAAGAGTCTCACCACTTTCCTGCCCAGTCTGGCTTTGAACCATGATCCTCAGATCTCAGCCTCCTAAGTAGCTAGGATTACAGGTGTGAGCCACTGGGGCCTGGCTTTGAAATCTTTTGACCTGGACAAGTTTCCAACTATGATCCTCCATTCTCTGCCTCTCATTACAGTCATGAGCTACCATATCTAGCTCCAGTCTCTCCCTTTTAACACTGTCCTTTATCCTGTGTAAAAGAATTGGAGAATTCCAACCTGGTATTAGCAGGTTGTTGGTAATACCTCCTCTCTACTTTTGATATTTTTGTTTGTGTTCTCGCTGATACTGGGTCTTGAACGGTGGCTTGGGCACCGTCCCCCCTTAGCTTCCTTGCTCAAGGCTAGTGCTCTCCCCCTAGCCACAGATCCATTTCCATCCTCACCATTCAAAAGAAATAGTCCTGTAGAGGGTTCCTGAGGCTTCCATCCATCCCACAATCGAGTCAGAGCAATGAGGACAGTGCTGGGGAAAAAAAAAAAAATCTATGTAGCACAGGAGAGACCTCTAACCTGAGGAGCTCCTAGCCGACCTCTCAGGAAGACATCAAATGCATGGACTTAGTCCAGTTATTTATAGACATTCAAGCAGATGAGGTAAAGCATCCTACAGAATCCAGATACTTAGAAATTCAGAAAAGGTCTGTAAGAAAGATGTTAACAGAGGTATTGGCATTGGAATAGATTTGTAGGATGGTATGATTTGGGATCTATGTCAAGACAAGCAGAGGCAGAAAATGGAAAAGTCACTGGGTGCTGGTGCCTGTAATCCCAGCTATTCAGGAGGCTGGGATCTGAGGATTGTGGTTCAAAGCCAGATCAAGCAGGAAAGTCCATAAGACTCTTTTTTTTTTAATTGTGAAAATACTGTACAGAGGAGTTACAATTACATGGGCAAGCATAAGACTCTTATCTCCAATTAATCACCAGAAAACTGGAAGTGACACTATGGTAGAGCACTAGCCTTGAGTGAAAAGGTCAGGGACAGTGCCCAGGCCTTCAGTTCAAGCCCTATGACTGACAAAAGAATAAATTATTTACTGTTAATCATTTTCATTGTTCAAAATTCAAAGGTAAAAAGAGTATAATAGTGGAAATACTTTTTCTCTAAATTTCCATCTTCCCTTTCAAACAGCAACCAATGTCATAATTGCCTTTATGTCTACCCAAAGATGTTCTATGCATCTATGGAGTACGTATAAACCAGGCACTGGTGACTTCTGTCTATAATCCTAACTAGTCAAAAAGAACATACAGGCTGCTTCTAATCTGTTGTCACAAAACTGCAATAAACTTGGTTGGATGTCATTTCAAACCTAAATGCATAGGCATTTAGGATATGTTTTTAAAATTGAAATTGAGATGATTTTAATAGACATCCTAAAATTGCCTTCCCTCTTGCCCCATCAGTTTATCCTTACATTAGTAATGAGTGGAAATCTCTGTTCCTCCGATCCTCACTATGGGTCCAACTCAACACATAACACATTACATTGGGGGCCTAGCTATGTGCTGGTTATAAAGGAGTCTCATCCCTGTTTTAGAGAGCTTCCAGTAGAAATTGGAAGTTGCTGGAGATGAATCACAGTACAGTGCTGATAACCTTTAATGAGTAATCCAAGCAGACCATTAACTTGTGTTTGTAGAAGGACAATTACAGCTTACAAAAGCCTTTAAAGTATCCTACCACTTGGCTAGCTTAGGTTAAATGTTTTGTTTGATAGCGGCAGTACATGCATATTGTCTCTTATATTGGGGAGGTTGAGGCATAAGACTCATTTGAGCCCAGGAATTTGAGGTCAGCCTGGGCAAAACAGCAAGATCTCATAGTAGGTTGTCATATGCCACCACAGGATTAAAAACAATGCAGAAAGCCAGTCGCTGGTGGCTCACACCTACATCCTAGCTACTCAGGAGGCTGAAATCTGACGATTGAGAATCAAAACCAGCCTGTGTAGGAAAGTCCATGAGACTCTTTTCTCCAATAAACCACTAGAAAAACCGGAAGTGCCGCTTTGGCTCAAGTGGTAGAGTGCTTGCCTTGAGCTGAAGAGTGCAGAGATAGCACCCAAGCCCAGAGTTCAAGCACCACAACCAACAAAAAAACCCAAAAAACAATGTAGACATTTTTTTAGGTCCAAACCTGGGACTTATCCATTGAGCCATGCCTCCAACCTGGAATGCAGACATTTCTTAACCTAGGACTTCTCACCATCTTCAGAGGACAGTTGATAGACCCTTTGTTGCAGCAAGAAGTAATATGCTTTTCTATTTTTACTTTAATTTTGTTAATTTTCTATTTTTTGTTTTGTTGGTCTATTTACTTATGCCAGTACTGGGACTTGAACTCAGGGCCTGAGTGTTGTCCCTAGCTTTTTCATTCAAGGTGAATACTTTACCACTTGAATCACAGCTCCACTTCCAGCTTTTTACTGGTTAATGGGAGATAAGAGTCTCACTTTCCTGCCTGAGCTAGGTTTGAACTAGGATATTCAGATCTCAGTCTCCTAAGTAGCTAGGATTATGGGCGTGAGCGACCAGCCACCATCCTGCTATATTACTTTCCCTAAACCCTTCTCTTTACGAGGGTTTTTAGTGGATTTATGTTATTTTCAGTTATTAGTTGTATATGCACATATATACATATATATAAATATATGTATACATATAGATATTTGTACATACACATACATCTCTCTCTATATATTTAATACACTTAAATCATGTGTGTTCCCCCATCACCTTCCCTTTCTTCCCTCCCTACTCCCCCTCCCCACCCCCCCACCCCCCCACCTCCCCGCTGCCCCTGCTCCTGCCCCTGTTTTTGGTTGGTCATGGGACTTGAACTCTGGGCCTGGACGCTGTTCCTGAACTCTTCAGCTCAAAGTGAGCACTCTACCACTTGAGCTACAGCGCCACTTCTGGTTTTCTGGTGGTTAACTGGAAATAAGAGTATCGCGGACTTTCTTGCCTGGGCTGGTTTGAACCATGATCCTCAGATTTCACCCTCCTGAGTAGCTAGGATTACAGATGTGAGCCACTGGCCCCCAGCCTTCCCTTTTACAATCATGGCCAGACCACTGGTTAAAATTGAAATTTGGGATATAGTCATTAAAAATATTTATACACACAAAAGTTTTCTTTCCTGTTTACTAACCTGTCTTCTCAGTTTTTAATTTGATACTACTTCACACACGTGCAAATAAATATTAAGTCCCTACTATGTTCCAGGAAAGCACCTGTTAGATAAAGTTGAGTAAAATACACAAATAGCTGTTGCAAGTGACTGACTGCACAGAGGAGGAAGTGCAAAGAAAGGACGCAGGCTTCAGCTATGTGCCAAAGTAAAATGTTGCCCTACTTGTCAGTGTGGTGTCACCTGTCAGTTTCTGGGAAGAATCAGGAGTACTTCAGTCTGCCGTGAATTTCTATGTAAGCTATTTATGATCCTCGGAGAAATCAGGGCACATTAGAGCCTGGTGCCCGTAATCCTAGCTACTCAGGAAGCTGAGATCTATGGTTGGCGATTTGAAGCCAGCCAAGCAGAAAAGTCTATGAGATTCTTATCTTCAATTAACCACTCAAAAAACAGAAATGTTGGAAGTGGTACTGTAGCTCAAGTGGTAGAGCCCTCGCCTTGAGCTGAAGAGCTGAGGGACAGTGCGCAGGCCCAGAGTTCAAGCCCCATGACCGATCAAAAAAAAAAAACAACAACAAAAAACAAAAAAACCCAGAAGTGGTGCTGTGGCTCAAAGTGGTACACCTTTAGCCCTTGAGCACAAAGAGGCTCAGGGACAGTGCCCAGACCCTGAATTCAAGCCTCACAACCGCCCCCCCCCCAAAAAAAAAAAACAAAAAACAAGGCTTTATAATATTAATGCAAATTAAAAGTATTTCAATATCTAGGGACCTCCATCTGTTCCTATTATTAGATGGAGAATGAGTTGATCTCAGCATCAAAGGAATTTTTCAGTCAGTTGGAAAAGACTCCTCTGAGGAGTCAAGTAAAGACAGGCTGGAAACTGGGGAACCTGAAAACAAGATGGAGAGAGATCTAAGTTTGTTCTCTGCTTGCTCTGTGTGTGTCTTTTGCTCTACCACTTTGAGCCACAGCTCCACTTCCTGTTTACTGGTGGCTAATTAGAGATAAAGAGTCTTAAAGACTTTTCCTGCATGGGCTGGTTTCAAACTGCGATCCTGGTTTGTTCAGCCTCCTAACTGGCTAGGCTTACAGGCTTACGACACTGTCGACTACTAGCTAGACTGAATTTCTTGAGAATTGTATCCTGTCTTAATCATCTATGTCTTAAACTTGATACCAATGCTTTGATCGTGGAATCAAACCCTGAGCCACGCGCATACTAGACAAATTCTCCACCCCTAAACTTTATCCCCCAACTCTTTTTTTTTTGGGGGGGTGGGGGGGAGTCCGGTCGTGGGGCCTGAACTCCGGGCCTGGGTGCCGTCCCTCAGCTCTTCAGCTCAAGGCTAGCACTCTACCACTTGAGCCACAGCGCCACTTCCAGCTTTTTTTCTTTTTGCTTATGTGGTACTGAGGAATCGAACCCAGGGCCTCATGCATGCAAGGCAAGCATTCTACCACTGAGCCACCTTCCCAGCCCCTATCCCCCAACTCTTAAAGATGGAATGTAATAAGTTGTATTTGCAATCTTGCTTAAAAAATAAGGTTTTGAGTCAGGTACTTATGGCTCACAACTGTAATCCTAGCCACTCAGGAAGCTGAGATCTGAGGATCGCGGTTCAAAGTCAGCCTGGGCAAGACCGTCCGTGAGACACTAATCTCCAATTAATCACAGAAAAAGTTGTAAGTATCGCCAGGGCTTAAGTGTTTAGCCTTGAGCAAAAAGGAGCTCAGGGACAGCGCCTAGGCCCAGAGTTCAAAGCCCAGGACCGGCAAAATAAAAAATAGGGTTTTGTCGCCAACTAGGGAGAGTAGATAAAAGAAGTACTATTGTCTCTCTGCTATCACACTTAAAACTATAGAGCTTGAAAGTCGTTGGAGCGACTCTTCACACCTTTAGAGGTTTCATTCCAAAGCAACAAAGATCAACCGCGGTGAACAACTGCTTACAATTTAAGTCGCCGCAGAATCATTGGGCAACCAGGACATCCTTCTTCTCCAATCGCGGGGAAGTACTGAGAAAGAGCTCTCTGAATTGGCTAGAAGAAACATCACTCCAGGCTCATTCAAATAGGGTGTTTGCTGGCCAATCACAGGCAGCCTGAGTTTACCGCCCGCGGGTGGAGCAGAGCCTGCGGCTGGAGGCGGATCTCCCAAGTGAAGGGAGAGGGGCGTGGCCTCCGCCCAGGAGCTTCTCGGCTGGTGGGCGGGGCGTGCGGGCCTGGGCGGGGCGAGCGGTGTCTGCGGCGGAGCCGGATGCGGGCGGCGCCGCGGCCGCCGAGGCCCTAGGGATGGGCGGAGCCCCGGCTGCTAGTGCTGGTGGCCGCCGCCGCTGCCCAAGCTGGGGACCGAGCCGCCGCCTCTGCTCCCGCGCGTCGTGGCTTCCCAGGCGGCGGAATGCTGGGGAAAGGCGTTGTCGGCGGTGGCGGCGGCACCAAGGCGCCCAAGCCGTCCTTCGTGTCGTACGTGCGCCCTGAGGTGAGCGGGCGCCGCAGGGCTCCACGTCGGGCTGGAGCGGCCGGGGCAGGGGCTCCGGGGCCCCGCCGCCGCCGCCGCTGCCGCGGGCCGGGCGGGAGAGCGCTTCCTGCCGGTGTGCGGGGCGGGGCGAGGCCTCCGGGCGCTCGGGGGCCTCCCGCGGCCGGGCCCGGGCCCCGGGGGGGGGGGCGACGGGCAGGTGCCGAGGGCCGGGCCCCGCACCCGGACGTCGTGGGATGGCCCCGTGGCCCGGGACGCCCCGGGGGACCCCGGAGGGGAACGGGGGGCTGTCGGGCGCCGCTGCAAGGTCGGAACCCCCGCGGGGCCCCGCGCGCATCCCGCGGCCAGGTGAGGCCGGACTCGGTCGGGGAGTTTTCCGGGCTGGCCAGCCGCAGCCGCCCTCGGACGCCGCCGCGGGCCTCGCTGCCCTCCCGCACCCCGACCCCCGTCCCCCGTCCCCCCGTGAGCCTCCGCTGTCGCTTCGTTCTCCCTCCACCTCCAGTGTAGCCTCCCTGCTACAAGTCCATCCATTGGGAAAAGACACTTTCTGAGCTCCTGCTGTGTGCTGGGCATTTGTGAGCCGAACATAGAGCCCTCTGCTTTCCCGGGGCTCATAGGAGGGGTGAGAGGAGACACTGGGCTAACCGTACATAAAATGCAGCACTGATCCGGTAGATCCGAAGATAAATACAGAGAGAAAGGACATCCTTTTTCATCCTTGTAAAGGTGCTCTGAGCCAAGACGAGAAGGATGCGAGGAACCTGCGGAGGGGGGTCTGGGGAGGCAGCCCCAGCCGGGCCGCCCAGTGAGGGTCTGGCGGCTTGGAGGAATATTACAGAAGCCAGCGTTACGAAGCCCGGGGAGAGGCGTGGGGGCGGAAAGTGGGGCCATGAGAACTCCTAGACAATTTTGAAGGGTGTGCGTCTATGCGTATGTGTATGTATGCATGCCTGTATGCGGGTGCTGGGCCTTCAGCGAGGGCCAGGCG
The DNA here is from genome assembly GCF_019054845.1 of Dipodomys spectabilis. NCBI lineage: Eukaryota > Metazoa > Chordata > Mammalia > Rodentia > Heteromyidae > Dipodomys > Dipodomys spectabilis. The sequence continues at coordinate 2,993,893 of NW_024870815.1, read as the reverse complement.
CTCTGTCCCATACCTCTGCAATGTGAACCACAGCAGAACCTCTGGCTTATTCATTTATGAGCGTCTCCGTCCGTGTGGGCTGGCTTGGAACCTTAATCTTCAAATCTCAGCCTCCTGAGTGGCTAGGTTTACAGTGGTGAGCCACCTGTACTTGGCAGATTTCAAGGCTTTTTGAGCCTTAGCTCTTAATGATTACCTATGAATGCTTTCTGATTTTGGACTTGGGCTTGTGAAAGGTTCCCCCACCCCCACCCCTCGGGCCCCAGCTCTTTAATCAGTAACGTACGGAAACAGCCAAATTCAGGCCGAATCCATTGTCTTCCACTTTTTACTTGAGTAAGGTGGACAAGTGGGACTGTGGGCGATCTGGGATTTGGGCCTGAAGCCATTGCTTATGTATCTTCAAATTCAAGATGAGTGTTTTTCCCCAGTAGAGAGTATTTTTGAAATGGGTCGTTTATTTAGTTTTAATTTTCATATTAAAAACCACTTCCTCTGTTAGTGCTTGATATGGAGTCAGTCATCTTAAATTTGCAGCACACTGTAGTGTCACATGTAAATAATGCAGTTGGTTTCTCCTTTTTTTTCTTCAGTTTTTGTTTTTTTTGATAGAACCTTGGTTGAAGGGCAGTTGATCTATAACCTTTTATTTATTTATTTATTTTTTGGGTCCGGTCGTGGGGCCTGAACTCTGGGCCTGGGCACTGTCCCTCAGCTCTTCAGCTCAAGGCTAGCGCTCTACCACTTGAGCCACAGCACCACTTTCGGCTTTTTTCTTTTTGCTTATGTGGTGCTGAGGAATTGAACCCAGGGCCTCAGGCATGCAAGGCAAGCGCTCTACCACTGAGCCACCTTCCCAACCCCATCTGTAACCTTTCTTAGCAAGATTAAACTCATGAGTGGGAAAGTCTTCTGAAACGTGGCTAGAGTTCAAGAATGTTCAAATTCTTCACCGACCAAGTGCTCATGTTGTAATTAGACATGTTTGCGCTCTTTGCCCACAGGACCTGATCTATTTCCTTTGAGGGATAATTAGGGAAGAGGAGTGGTTCAGTCCTGGAATATGCCTACAGTGGTCACATTTTTAAGATCCTTAAAGTTATTTTTTATTAAAATAATGCTGTGCATATTCTGTACTACTTTGTTGTAGTCTGATTCTAAAAATATTTTGTAACAGGATGAAGCTCTTACCTGAATTGTGGGAGGTTTCTTAAAGATTAGGCTAGGAGGAAGTGAGAAGACAATTTATTTTTAAGTACATAGCCTTGCTAGGCCTCACTTATGGGAATTGCATGTAAGGAGCACTAAGGAATTGTTGGGTGCCTTAGAGCCCTGAATCTGGTAACTTCTTGGCTTACTCTATGAGATGAGTCCCTCAGAATACTTCTTAAGACAGAGTCCACTGTCTCTAGTCACCTTTCCCACCTGTTGCATTTATCTCTAATGTTTGTTGTGCTATCACTTCTTTCCTACTGATTTCTTCTTTTTCTTCCTTTTTTCCTCCCACAATGCTGAAGATTGAACCCATGGTTTCACTCATGATCAGCATATACATTACAGTAGCTAGGATTACAGGCATGAGCCACCGTCGCCCGGCTTTATCAGTTCTTTCTATTAGGGATACTAGCTGGGAAATTGCAGTGCGTCAGATGCTTTTTTTCCCCTGGGATGCTCTTATTGAGCTGCCAGAACAATCTTTACACTTTATGATGTAATGATACCTGTTCCTGTGATAAGCTTGCTCTAGGCTGATCAGATCTTGGAAGGTTCCAGTTTCTGCAGCCATCATGATGCCAAAGAATCTTATGAAGAAGCAGCACTGGGCTCCTCTCTGGATGCTACATTTAAAGTGTTTGAAGTTGGTGGGCCTATTTTTTCCTTGGGATCAGAATGGACTAGCATTTGCTAGCCTAAAATGAAGGAAAATAATTCACTCCATCTTTTAGAATTGGATTTCTGCCAGAGTAACTTCAGTGGTTTTGTCATTGATCTTCCTAAATCAGTGAGTGTGATAGGTAAAATCTTAAACCATAGCTAAGGACTTCTGGTCTTAACAGCTCAGAGAGTTACTGGTAAGTAGGAAGCTGATGGTTCTGAAAGTTGAGGTGAGCAGAGAGGAGGAATTTGGGTACATCTTGATATTTGATGACTGGTACCTAAAAACATCTCAGCATCCCATCTTTGCCTAGCCTCAGGCACAGGGTGAAAAGGATATTGGTGGCTGCAGAGGAAGTTTGGGTGCTAAGTTGGTTGTAGTTTAGGTTCCAGATCCATTTTTCAATGTCTGTGTGACTTATTATGATGTCAGAGCCATAAGTGTTCATTGTAGAAAAATAGAAGGATAAAGATATTAAAAAATTAAGATGGGCTGGGAGTGTGGCTCAGCGGTAGAGTGCTTGCCTAGCATGCATGAAGCCCTGGGTTCAGTTCCTCAGTACCACATAAACAGAAAAATCTGGAAGTGGTGCTGTGGCTTAAGTGGTAGAGTGCTAGCCTTGAGCAAAAGAAGCTCAGGGACAGTGCCCAGGACCTGAATTCAAGCCCCAGGACTGGCAAAAAAAATGTTTTAAAAATTAAGAATTATGAACTTCTTAACAACTCTTAATGTATTCCTATCAGATATGTGTGTGTATTTGTGTGTTTCACCAAAATTGGATTAATATTGCCACTTATAATATACTTTTTTCACTGAAAATACATTATAAATTTCTTTCCATATCGATGCTAAGATACATTGCTTCATTTTACTTTATTTATTTATTGGGTCCAGTCGTGGGGCCTGAACTCTGGGCCTGGGCGCTGTCCCTCAGCTCTTCAGCTCAAGGCTAGCGCTCTACCACTTGAGCCACAGCGCCACTTCCAGCTTTTTTCTTTTTGCTTCTGTGGTGCTGAGGAATCGAACCCAGGGCCTCATGCATGCAAGGCAAACACTCCACCACTGAGCCACCTTCCTAGCCCTTACTTTATTATTTATTTATTTTTTTTTTTGGGTCCGGTTTTGGAGCCTGAACTCTGGGCCTGGGCGCTGTCCCTCAGCTCTTCAGCTCAAGGTGCGCTCTACCACTTGAGCCACAGTGCCACTTCTGGCTTTTTTCTTTTTGCTTATGTGGTGCTGAGGAATCGAACCCAGGGCCTCAGGCATGCAAGGCAAGCGCTCTACCACTGAGCCACCTTCCCAGCCCCCCTTACTTTATTTTTTGTGTGCATACTATCTCCTCAGTTTTGTTGCTCACAGCAACATGTGCTTTACCACTTAAATCATACCTCCAGTCTAGCTTTTTTGCTAGATAATTGGAGAGGGAATCTCTTGGACTTTTCTGCCTGGGCTGGCTTCAAACAGTTATCCTCCTGAGTCCCTAAGATTCTAGGGATGAGCCATTAACTCTTTGCATATCATTTTAAACCCTTGTTGGTCAACAGAGGGTTGTGGATATATTAAATAACACAAAACAGCCTAAGCAGATGATTTTCTGATGATTTTCTACTTAGAAACTTTTTCTTCTGCTGAATGACAATTCTGATTCTTCAAGACTATCAATTACCTGGTTTGGTAATTTATATTAATTAGAAGTGCTTAGTGACTGTGCCCTGAAGCGTGTATATAAATGACAATAAGATGTATGTAAGAAAAAGTTCTTTTTTAACAAGAAACAATTCATTGTGGTAAGGAGCTATCAAAGCTTCAGGGTGCTTTAGTGTTCTGTGAAAATGACCTGGAAAATTTTAATTTTCAAAATCCTCCATATTTGTACCAATCTTTGTGTGGTATTCCAATTAGGGATAAAATGTACTTTCTAATACAGTTCAGATGAGTGCTTGACTTTTTTTTTTTTTTTTTTTTGGTCCGGTCATGGAGCCTGAACTCTGGGCCTGGGCGCTGTCCCTCAGCTCTTCAGCTCAAGGCTAGCGCTCTACCACTTGAGCCACAGCGCCACTTCCGGCTTTTTTTTTCTTTTTTTTTGCTTATGTGGTGCTGAGGAATCGAACCCAGGGCCTTGAGCATGCAAGGCAAGCGCTCTACCACTGAGCCACCTTCCCAGCCCATTTTTTTTTTTTTTTTTTTTTTTTGAGTGCTTGACTTTAAAGTACTATTAGTAGATACCATTGGCTTATCTTGAAGATTTTTAGATTTGGAAGAGAACATGAAGATAAACTACTGTTTCCACTGTACTCTTACTCCAATAAAGCAATATGAACACTGAGGCCCTGAAAGGTTGAATATCCTGGATTGGGGCATAGCAGTATTGTAGAGCAAAGAACTAGCTCCTAAAGCAACAACAGTGGCACAGACCAAGCCAGGCCATGGGACCTCAGGAAAGTTTTCATATAAATGTAGCAAGAATAGGCCCTTGGCAGAGGATGATGAGATACCTACCCCACTTGAAAAAAGACATTAGAGCTAATTATTTCCCTGTTTATCCCTCAGAGAAAAGAATGTATTCTATTATCTACTTTTCATTTAAGGCCATTTCTTTCATCAAAAACTATGTTCCCTGTATAAGTACCCCTACATGTAAAGGTAAGAGAATTGGCTCTGTAGTAAGACTGTCCTAGTTTAAACTGGCACCAACCCTTGCTAGCTGTGATCTTGAATAGGGTACTTAACTCTTCTATATGTTTCCACATCTGAAAATAAAAGACAAAAGGAGGGAGGGGAGTGGTAACATGACCAATTTAATGAGATTGCTGAAAAGATGAGTAAGGACAGTTCCTGAAGCATAGAAGTCTCTAATAAATATTATAAACTATTCACCTTTTTAAATATGTATATATATGTGTGTGTATATATACTATATAATATATATTGTATATATGTATATGATATATATATATATATAATGAAAAGAATACAGGAGGCTAGGAATATGGCTCAGTGGTAGAGTGCTTGCCTGGCATAAATGAAACCCCAGGTTCAATTCCTCAGTACCACATAAACAGAAAGAGCCAGAAGTGGTGCTATGGCTCAAGTGGTAGAGTATTAGCCTTGAGCAAAAAGAAGCTCAGGGACAGTGTGCCCAGGCCCTGAGTTCATGTCTGGCAAAAACAAAAAACAAAAAACAGGATCTTAAGTTTATGATCCTGGGCCTGTGTAATCTAGAGCTCTAGTCTGTTCTTGAAGTCTCTCTCTTTCTCTGTACCCTTCCCTGTTCTTTTTTTTTTTTTTTTTTTTGTCGGTCATGGGGCTTGAACTCTGGGCCTGGGTGCTGTCCCTTAGCCCTTCAGCTCAAGGCAAGTGCTCTACCACTTGAGCCCAGCACCACTCCCAGTTTTTTGGTGGTTAATTGGAGATAAGAGTCTCACAGACTTTCCTGCTGTGACTGGCTTTGAACAGCAGTCCTCAGATCTCAGCCTTCTGAGTAGCTGGGATTACAGGCATGAGTCACTGGCGCCCCGCTCCCTACATCTTTCTTTCTTTGTGATACTGGGGTTTGAACTCTGGCTTTCTGCTTGGTAGGTAGGCACTCTATCTTGAGACATGCCTCCCTGCTTTCAGTCCTTTTTATTTTGGTTATTTTGAGAGGGGATGTTGTTTTTTTCCAGCCTGGACTGGACCATGATATGATCCTCCTATTTATGCTTTTTGTTGTAACTAAGAAGACAAGCATGTTTTGGCCTTTTTCTGCTATGATGGTTGTTTGTGAACTTTTTTTTTCCATTGCAGAAACTTGAACTCAGGGCCTTGAGCTATTGCTTTTCTTCTTTGTGCAAAACAGCTGCTCTACCACGTGAGCCATACCACTTGAGTCATACCCCTACCTCTGGCTTTTTGCTGATTAACTGAAGAGAATCTCCCATGCTAGTTTAAAAAAAAAATTTTTTTTTATTGAGATTAGGTGATTACATATATTTCACATATTTCACAGTATTGTGGAACAGTGATACTTAAAGTCACAAATTTTAATCTTCACAAGGCAAATTGTCATTATCATGGTCTATAAAGTTTGTGAATTCTATGAGCTTTGACGATACAGCTATTTCTTCCACATCAGGTGGTATTTACATTTCTTTCCTTTTGTTTAATGTAAGCTGTCCCATGCTAGTTTTGAAACCTCTTCCTGAGATCTTAGCCTCCTGTTTTGCTAAAGTCATAGATGTAAGCCACCAGCGTCTGGCTCTTGTGAACTTTTTGATCAGGCTGGCATCAAACAATTATACTACTGATTTCCACCTCCATTAGCCCTGGTGCCCAGCTGCTTTTTTTTTTTTTTGTCTGTGTGAGGCTTGAACTCAGGGCCTGGGCACTGTCCTGAGCCTGTTTGTGTTCAAGGTTAGCACTCTACCACAGCACCACTTACAGATTTTGAGTGGTAATTGGAGATAAGAGTCTTTCAGACTTTTCTGCCTGGGTTGGCTTCAAACTGTGATCCTCAGATCTTAGCTTCCTGAGTAGCTAGGATTACAGGCATGAGCTTTTTTTTTATTTTTAATAAGCCATAACTCCATAACCTCTTCTAGCTTACTAATACATTTTGAATGCATTCAGTACTTATTTGTTATCTATTGTGTGTTTTTTTCTTATGAAGATACTAAAATATATAGCTCGGTTTCTCTTCTCAGAAAGCTCTACCAATCTACTTACCTACTTATTTATTTATAATGCTGGGGATCAAATCCAGGTCATTGTGCATGATAAGTGCTCTATCACTGACCTACATCTTCAGTCCCACCACCCTCCAACTAATTTTCTGATAGGAGAATTTTTCTCTTTGAAATTAGATGTTATTAATAGAGATTTTATGTGTGTGTATGCATGTGCTCATGCAGATACTGGGGCTTGAATTAAGGGCCTGCGTACTGTCTCTTGAGTTTTTTTGCTCAAGGCTAGTGCTCTGTCAGTTGAGCCACAGCTCTACTTCCAGCTTTTTTGGGGGAGGTGGGGATGGGAGGATAGTTAATTGAAGAGTCCTGTCCAAATGACTACAATCCTCAGATCTCGGCTTCTTGAGTAGCTACGATTACAGGTATAGGCCAGCCATTGACAGTGATTCAATAGGCCTTTCAAGGACATAAAAAGTTCTTCCTAAAATAATCACTTTCTTAGCTGTGGCTTTAGCCTGATGATCTGTCCAAAACTTCCGCTTTTTCTCTCTTGCATGTGCTTCCTGTGGCATCTCCCTGTGTCAGATCCAAGTTCTGCAGATGTAGCATCAGAAAGCATTGTAAGGCTCTTCCTGCGGCCTGATGAAACAGCTGCCACTCTTATAGTCCTCCTCTTAGAATCAGATACTACTCTGAGCTACTACTGTTTCTTAAGTGGAATAACCAGGACGTGGGGGTTTAGAGGGTAGCTCAGTGGTAGAGTGTGTGGTTAGCATGTGCAAGGGATAGAGCTCCAGAACTAAAACCAAAACAACAAAACCTGACTTCTAAAAAGGCTAATACTAGAATTTCAGGTTGTGGGAACCTATACTTTAAAGTTCTATATCTTTTCTCTGAATGTCCTCAACAGGATATTAGATATTCAAGGAATACTTGGCACAAAACCATACTATATGATGGTGTGTATTAGAAATAATCTTTTGTAGTCGAAAGTGAGGTTTTGTGTCTGATTCTGGGGATTGAACTGAAGGTCTTGTACTTGCTAGCCACTTTAGGTTTGCTCCCAACTCTTTTGTTGTTATTTTGTGCTTGAGATATAGTTTTGATAACTGCCTGGGCTTTCCTTGAACTAGCAGTACCTGTCTCTACCTCTTGATTAGCTAGGATTATAGGCAGGCATGTATCATTATGTCTGGTTCAAAAGCTGTTTTTTATCCTGTTTAAAAAAAGTGTTATGTTAAACTCAAATTGCAGTTTGGAAGTTAGAAAAATGAAATTCTATGAAGTCATAATGGTGCCCTAACCAAAGCAGGGCTCATATTTTTCTGTTCCTAGGCTTTGTGTGTGGAGCTTATTGTGTGATTTCTATGTCTGGAGTATTGTTGACCCATTTTGGGATAGTTTTAATTGAAGATAAGAGTCCCATGAATTTTCTTGCCTGGGTTGGGTTTGAACCATGATCCTTTCATCTCAGCTTCCTGAGTAGCTAGGATTACAGGTGTGAGGCAGCTATGCCTGGCAGTACTTTGAGTTGTTTTAACAGAAGGAAACCATCCTCATGTTGTTCATCTATAGGTTTTCACCTTTTGATAAGAAACCTATGAGTTTAGAAAAAGGCTGAGGCAAGTCCTTGGCCTTATTTGGGTTATATTCCTGGTAGCAGCCACCTGTGGGCCTAATGTGAAGTTAACTTAAAGTAGCAAGGCAGATGTTTCTGGGGTATGGGGCCTTTTTTTTGCCATTCCTGGAACTTGAACTTTGGGCCTGGGTGCTTTCCTGGGGCTCCTTTTGCTCAAGGTTAGCACTCTACCACTTGAGCCACAACTCCATTTTTGGCTTTTTCTGTGATTAGTTGGAGATGAGAGTCCCACTGACTTTCCTGCGTGGGCTGGCTTTGAACCACAATCCTCGGATCTCAGCCTCCTGAGAAGCTAGGATTACATGTATGGGCCATCTGGCATAGATGGCATTTTGATCAAATACACTTTCAATCATATTGATAAGCCAAAATTGTCTCAGTTCAACCAAAATTGTCTTAGTTAAGCATCCCAACTTCACTTTCATTGAAGTATGTTTTATGAATCTTCAAAAGGAACATTTTTTTTTTTTTGGTCAGTCCTAGGGCTTGAACTCTGGGCCTGGGCACTGTCCCTGTGCTCGTCAGCTCAAGGCTAGTGCTCTACCACTTGAGCCACAGTGCCACTTACAGTTTTATGGTAGTTAATTGGAGATAAAAGTCTCAAGGACTTTACTGTTCAGGCTGGCTTTGAGCTGGGATCCTTAGATCTCAGCCTCCTAAGTAGCTAGGATTACAGTCATGAGCCACCGGGGCCTGGCAAAAGGAACAATTTAAAATGAACCTTTTGAGATAAATCGGGGGACTAGTATTGAACAATAATTATTCTAGCCTCTAATCTTCTGAGAGGAAGAAGGAGGAAAGTACAAATACAGATAGATTCTAGGAGGGAGTAAATCTGTCAGGTGGAAAGATCTATGGCCTTACTTCCTTTATTTCTCTCTGCATATCATGTCATAAGTCTAAGAAAAATAAAGCTTGTTAATAACTGCTTGTATTAGCTGAAGATATTATCACCTTCAAGCTTTGGTTGTCTACCTGAATAATTGGAATGATAATGCTCATCTTACATGATAAGTATGTGTGAGTATTTATGAATATTAACTATGATTTGCATATAAAGCCCTTGGTGGGATTAGCCTTCAGAAGATATGGACTATTACTATTATTCAGAAGGTGGTTAGAGACACTATGATATTTCATAAAATGCTTAATCATTAATCTTAGAGTGCAGAGATCTTTCGTAGCTATGGTATTAATAAAAGTGAAGTAGTTTGTTGGGGTAGTGTTGCCACGGTATCATGCCAAGAAAGAACACTGTGTGGTAACTCTTAGAATAATTTTCACTATCTCCTGAAGTTTCCTTTCCTCTTTTTTTTTTGTTTTATATATTTGAAAATGATTTGATTATATATGAAATTCCAACCTAAAGAGAACACATAGACATTGACATTTCACTAATAACATTTGCTTTTGACATTTTGCTACTTTCAATTGTGTAGACATTTGGTGAAGAACATATCTAAGGTCTATTGGGCCTCTCTGCCAAAGTCTAAATTTTGTCCGTTTATTGTGTTTATTCAGTCATGCATTTAGGAAGTGAGTGAATCTGTGTGAAACTGAAACCTTTTTATTAATGTATACTAAAAAAGAAATGAATGACAGAGAGTAAGTCTGCTAAGCTGGGCACCAGTAGCTCATGCCTGTAATCCTAGCTACTCAGGAGGCTGAGATCTGAGGATCACAGTTCAAAGCCAGCCTGGGCAGGAAAGTCCATGAGACTCATATCTTCAATAAACCTCTCAGAAAACTGGAAGTGGTGAAGTGGCTCAAATGGTAGAGTTTGAGCTGAAGATCTGAGGGACTACGTTCAGGCCCAGAGTGCAAGCCTGACAAAAACAAAAAAACAAAACAAAAAACAAAAAAAAGTCTGCTCAGCAGGCAGTGTAGCAACAAATGGAGAGGGAAAGAAGACAAAGTACTTTTTATCATCTATGCAATGGCCATAGGACAATGGACCAGTGCTGGCAGCTCACACTTGTAATCCTAGCTAGTGAGGAGGCTATGTCACCCTATACAAAAAGTCCTTGAGACTCTTTTCTTCCATTAATCACCAAAAAGCCAGAAGTGGAGCTGTGGCTTAAGTGGTAGAGCACTAGTCTTGAATGAAAAAGTTTGGGAATAGTGCCTAAGCCCAGAGATCAAGCCTTTGTAGCAGCATATACGCACATACACAAACACAAACACACACACAGTGTGTATGTGCGCGTGCTCACACACTAAATAGAACAATGAAATCAGTGGAAATTGTTTTAAGAAGATGGGAGGTGGGATAAAAGAAACAGGGTAAAGTGAATGGGATATGTACCTATGAAAATATTGTAATGAAATCTCCTTTGTAGAACTAATGTATGCTAATAAAAATCTTAAGGATTTGAGTGACTCATAATAAAATCATAATTATTGCAAGTAAAATAAAATTGTCTCTGTGATTAATATAACTTTGTTTCAAAGGTATTTATTTACAAGGCTGTGCCATTTTTATTTGCTTTTCTTCAAACAAGATTATTGATTTTTCCCTCTGTAGCCTATCCTTCATCATTTCTTGCAGACCTGGATGATGAACAATCTGATAGAAGTAGTATGCTACCTTTGTTGGATTTGGGGGAAGAGAGCCATATGACAGCAGGGCTTACGTATGGTTCAGGTTCAAGGAAGTCCAGGCCACAGTGGCGAAATGTTTTGAAAACTGTTAAGTCTACTTTTGTCTTGGGTCTTACCAGCCCATGTCATACAATGGTCCTGGGCTGCTGGGTGTTTATTCTCAATAATTTAAAAATACCTGAGGCTGGCACCAGTAGCTTACACCTATAATCTTAGCTAGTCAGGAAGCTGAGATCTGAGAATCCCAGTTGCAAACTAGCCTGGACAGACAAATCTTTGATACTCTTATATCTGATTAACCAGGAAAAAGCTGGGGTGGAGATATGGCTCAAGTGGTAGAATGATAGCTATGAGTGAAAAAGTTGAGAGATTAGCACAAAACTAAACCAGTTAAAACATGAGAGCAGGTTTTTGCTAGCCTGAGATACCTTATCTTAAAAAACAAACTGCCTAGCCGGGCGCTGGTAGCTCACGCCTGTAATCCTAGCTACTCAGGAGGCTGAGATCTGAGGATCGTGGTTCAAAGCCAGCCCGGGCAAGAAAGACCGTGAGACTCCTATCTCCAATAAACCACCAGAAAACCGGAAGTGGCGCTGTAGCTCAAGTGGTAGAGCGCTCGCCTTGAGCTGAAGAGCTGAGGGACAGCGCCCAGGCCCAGAGTTCAAGCCCCACGACCGACAAAACAAAACAGAACAACAACAAAAAAAAAACTGCCTTGAAGAGAATGAACCTAGTTTTTCAAACAAAATTTCTGCCTTTTCTCTATATGTAAAATCGAATCCCTTATATTACATGTTTAGAGATAGTATAGTTTTCTTTCTCTCCCTTTTATTTATTTATTTTTGCCAGTCCTGGGCTTGAACTTAGGGCCTTGGTACTATCCTTAGCTTCTTTTGCTAAAGGCTAGCACTCTACCACTTGAGCCATAGCACCACTTCTGGCTTTTTCTGTTTATGTGGTACTAAGGAGTTGAACCCAGGGCTTCATGCATGTAAGGCAAGCCTCTACCACTAAGCCACATTCCCAGTCCCCATAATTCTCTTTCATCCTTGGTCTCTCAGTATACATGTGACCTAAACAAACTGCCAGGAACAGCACTTTGCCCAGTGGGCTAGGTTTTGATGGTGAGCACTGTTAAAAGAGAGAGCCTGAGACTGAGTTGCTTGGCATTAACAGAAAGCTCTGTTTATCTCCAGAGCCTCCTGGGCATGGCTGCAGATACACCTCAGTACCCCTTCTTTGATTCTAAATACTGTCTATCCCTCCCGTCCCATGCCTATCTACCTGCCTACTCATCATCATCTGTATCTTCCTCCATCCCAGCTTGCTTTGCTTGGCTTTACTTGGCTTGACTAATCTCTTATGCTTCTTTCCCCATTTTGTTTTAATGACCACTGTCTGCTACCTGCTGAGTAAGAAACATAGTCCTGTTAAAAGGGTGACAGGGGGCTGGGAAGGTGGCTCAGTGGTAGAGTGCTTGCCTTGCATGCATGAGGCCCTGGGTTCGATTCCTCAGCACCACAGAAGCAAAAAGAAAAAAACCAGAAGTGGCGTTGTGGCTCAAGTGGTAGGGTGCTAGCCTTGAGCTGAAGAGCTGAGGGACAGTACCCAGGCCCAGAGTTCAGGCCTCACGATTGGACCCAAAAAAAAAAAAGGGTGACAGGAACCCCAGTGTATCTGCCTGAGATTTCAGTGAGTATGTCAGATATGATCTGGTAGCAGACAGAAAGGATGGGTTACACCAAGGCTCAGAATGGGCAAGGCTGTCAGCGTGGCTGTGCTGAAACAGAGTGGCAGCTGAGAAAGAAAATCATCACAGTAGAAGGTTGGGATGGGAAGGAGGTGCTATTGTATTATGGGAGAGCCTTTGATTTCCTGGCCCACCCACTTGATGTGGACCTCAGACATGTGACTTCACCTCTCTGAGACTTCTTTCTTATAACATGGGAATAGTCATCTTCCTTGCAGGCATATTTTAAGACCAAGAATAAATAAATCATGTCTCTGTAACTTAGGACCAATTGTGGCAGATACTCACAACTGTTAGGTGCTAGAATTACTAATAACAACTTGAAGTGAGAGATTCTTTGTTTGACCGTTGTTTTTGTGTACTTGTCATTTGCTAAACTTTAGCTGGGTTAAAATTAGAAATCCAGGGAACAGTGTGTACTCAGGAGCTTCACATTGTATTGGGGAGACAGCAGGTCACCAGATGGCTCTGATGCACAGAGGTAGCTGACTGTGGAAGAGGGAAGCATGCCCAGAGTGTTCCAGAGCACGGTGGAGGACCTACTGGGCAACCCACTATGGCATCTGGTCTTGTGTGAAGGCTGTGTAGGCCTTGAAAAGGTAGGCATTGAAAGTGGGATGGGGTGTGGGAAGGAGAGGTCTAATGCAACTCTCAGGCAAGGGCGATAGCTTGAAAGGCTCCTAGGTGTACTGGGACTCTTAGGTTGGAGTGTCTATCTCCATCTCTTACATAAAGTATATGTACTCTGACATGACAGTGATAGAGAAATTGTAAGGAATATGATTAGGGTGCTACTAGGACAGACAGGATTGTTTCCAAGATTCTTTGAGGATACTTTCTAACATGTCATTTTTAGCATTTGACCACATTGCCCCTTAGCAAGCTGTAAGTACCTCCTCTTGTTCTTGCCCTGCTCCAAGGCATTTGACTGCCCCCACCCCCATTTAGCTAAGCTAGAGCTTATAGAGCCATTCTAGGGGAGGTGGTAGATGGAGAGGCACAAAAGCCAATACCTTATGTATCTGTAACTGCCATTAGTCACATACCTTAGCTTAAATGTAAGGTAATGAAAACTAATAAACACCGTTGTAAGGCAACATACAATCCTCACCTTTGGTATAATGTGGTATTTATGAGCATGGTTTTGGAATGAGGCAGAGCTCTACTGCTTGCTAATTGAATTTGGCCTGGGTATTTACTTCTCTGAGCCTCAGTTTCCTCATCAGTGAAATGGGGATAATAGTAATAATATCCAGTTCTGTTCATAAGGTTACTATTTATCTTACATGAGGCCAGTCATAGAAACATGTTAACATGTACCTGGCATGTAGTGTTAATTTTTTAAACTATTTTTTTGTCTTTCCCTTTTTGGTACTAGGGATCGAACCCAGGGAATTGCACTTAACTAAGCAAGTGCTTTACCACTGAGGTATGTCCCTGCCCCAAATTTTAACTATTTTGAGTGCTAGATCAAATAGGTTCTTGTCATGTTAGGCAAGTGCTCTACTACTGAGCTATATAGGTCAGGCCTCTAAGAGTGTTTGTTGTAGTTGCTGTTATTTCTTGCCACCCCAGACTGCAGTGCATGTATCTATATTTTCATGCATCGTTCTTTGGGTCACCAGTGTGGGTCCTGATGGTGGCAAGACTTGCCCTACATTCCCTCCCAGCCTTGTCTTCCTTGTATTCCCAGAACTATCCAGACTCGATGTCTGGAAATGGGAAGCAATGATATTGTGGAAGAACTTGGTTTCTGGGAGTTTTCAATTCTGGTTCATCCACTTGGCGGTGACCTCAGACATGGGACTTCACAGCTTTGAAACTTCTCACCTATAAGAGTACATGCTTATCTTGAAAATGAGAAGAAATAAATCAGTATACCCAGCTCAGAACCAGACAGGGTGCCTTTTGTCTTGGCTAAGTATGCCTATACCCACCATGGCCATCTTTCCCATCTACCCAGAGGGCATTGCTTCCTGCAGTTTTCTTTTATAGTAAGTAGGTTCTGAAATTTCTTTCTATCCTGCAGCCATATCTTTTCTCTCACGGGATGTCCTGTGACGTCCTGAGCTGATACCTCTAATTCAGTTTAACTTCCTCTAATTTGAAGTTACCACCCCCAGCTTCTGCCAGCACCACCTCTCCCCCATTCATCCATAATTTTAAGCAAGTCACACTCCTCAGGGCCCTCTTTGTGGTGTTTTTGGTGGCTGTCTGTCTTGATTTGTATTGTCATCTTCCCTGCTTAGCCACCCCCACTTGCCTGGATCCACCAATCAGAAGAGTTTGACTTTCTTCTCTACTTATCACTGCTTCCTATATGTCCTACCCTGAGATCCTCTGCATGCCATGGGCCCAGCTCCTGCTGAGTATAGGATTTTGCTGTCATTTTTCCACCTAAGAGCCTGCCATCAGTGGATCCCACTTGCTTCTGCTTTTGCTGAAAAACCTTAGCTTGGGTTTAGGAGGCTTTGGGTCTGACCATTTCTTTTCTGTGTGACCTTCAATTCTCATTTCCTGATTTATGGTTTTTGAAAGATGTATTTTGTTCAATCGACCTTTTAGAGAACCATATGTGCAAAATAAATGTAAAAGTAAAAAATAATAATGAGATTCAGCTGTATCCTAGAGGCTTGCATGGGGAAATATGGTAGTCATCTATATTTTTCCCCCACCTTTTCAGATATTGATCTCTTCCTTACCCACTATTGAGAATGGGGAGCTGTCCCTGAACTTTTTGTCAAGGCTAGCATTCTACCACTTGAGCCACAGCTCCATTTCTGTCTTTCTGGGTGGCTAACTGGAGATAAGAGTTTCACAGACTTGCCGGGCGCTGGTGGCTCACGCCTGTAATCCTACCTACTCAGGAGGCTGAGATCTGAGGATCGCGGTTCAAAGCCAGGCCGGGCAGGAGAGACCATGAGACTCCTATCTCCAATAAACCACCAGAAAACTGGAAGTGGTGCTATAGCTCAAGTGGTAGAGCGCTCGCCTTGAACTGAAGAGCTGAGGGACAGCGCCCAGGCCCAGAGTTCAAGCCCCACGACCGACCAAAAAAAAAAAAAAAGTTTCACAGACTTTTCTACCAGGACCGGCTTCAAACTGCGGTCCTTAGCTCTTAGCCTGTTGAGTAGCTAAGATTATAGGTATGAGCCACCAGTGCATAACAAAACTGCTTAATCATTCAAGACTGTGACTATCACTGAAAAGTGTTGCTAGGATCAAGAATTGTCTCTTTGTTGTGTTTCATGTCTCTTTGTAGGTTTTCATGGACAGTTTACTATCCATCAGAGTTATATGCTAGGAGTCTACTGTTAATTAACAATCCATAAATGTAGTAGTTTGTATCATTGATTGATGAACATTTATAAGAAATCATGCCAGGCACCTGTGGCGCCTGTAATCCTAGCTACTCAGGAGGCTGAGATCTCAGTATTGCAGTTCAAAGCCGGCCTGGGCAGGAAAATCCATGAGACTCTTTTTTTTTTTTTTTTGTCGGTCATGGGGTCTGGGCCTGGGTGCTGTCCCTCAGCTCTTCAGCTCAAGGTGAGCGCTCTACCACTTGAGCCACAGCACCACTTCGGCTTTTTTGCTTATGTGGTGTTGAGGTATCGAACCCAGGGCCTCATACATGCAAGGCAAGCACTCTACCACTGAGCCACCTTCCCAGCCCTCCTTGAGACTTGTATCTCCAATTAACTAGCAGAAAACCGGAAGTGAGACTGTGGCTCAAGTGCTGGAACTCTTGCTTTGAACTGAAAAGCTCAGAGACAGGCCCAGGCCCAGGCCCAAAATTCAAGCCCCATGACTGACCAAAAAAAAAAAAGGAGAAAGAAATCATTTTAATAAAGCATGAAAGAGGCTATAAGGACAGCATACACAGGGTATTATTTGGGCATCCAGAAAAGAAGTTTCTTACTGTTTTGGTGGAGGATAGTTAGATGAGAAAGCTTCACAAAGGACCTGTGCTGTGTGGACAGTGGGTTGGATAAAGAGTTGGACAAACAAAACTAGGGACAGTAGATAGGGTGGAGAAGTGGGTATACTAGGCCCCACACAGAAGCAGTGAGGCTGGCAGTCACAGGAGCATGCCAGGTGGTAGTGGATGAGGTAAAAGAGTGGCAAGAGAGAGGGTAGAGGTGTACTGATGCTGAAGCATTGACAGGCAGGAGTTACTAGAATGACTCCCAGGTGTGTGGTACAGCTAGCCAGACTAGCTACGATCCAGGAGCAGGCTTGTTGAGGGCTCTAGACAGAGGTAGTGATGCTAGCTTTGACAGGTGATTTTGAAGGACATAAGGAGCATGTCAGTGCAGAAGGTGGTTGGAATTGTCTAGATCTGAAGCTCTGATGACAGATCTTGAGTGAAGAGCCATTTGGGCATCATCAGGTAAAAGTTGAAACACTTGGAGTGTGAGTGCTACTCCAGGGAACCTAAGCTTGTAAGAGGCAAAGAGGATCCTTCCTGGAAAGGACTTCCAAGAGCAGCTAGGAAGAGGTTGGTTATTTAGCTTGCAGCTACCTTCTGCTCACTGCCCAGTCTCAGTATAAATGACACTTTCTGCAGTTCCGGACCGGCGCGTGGCGTCATCACTCGGGGCCTGGTCTGGGCTCTAGGCTCCTATGTTAAGACAGCGGACCAGACTTTTTGTTTTGCTCTGACCTTCCCGGATGCAGCTTCACCCTCTGGCAAAACTGCCTTCTGGAACCTGCAAGCATGAAAAGAATTTGTGAATACTGTTGACCACATCTGGAACTGCCTTGTGCTAGAGGATGGCTAACAGAAACTTGAAACTATGGTTTTCACCAAGGATGCAAAGCTCAGATAGCTTTGTAATTACCTGGCACAAATAACTGTCAAGGCTATGTTAGTAACATAAAAAAGATGTTGTAGCTGGGCACCGGTGGCTCACGCCTATAATCCTAGCTACTCAGGAGGCTGAGATCTAAGGGTGGCAGTTCAAAGCCAACCCAGGCAGGAAAGTCCATGAGACTCTTATCTCCAGTTAATCATTAGAAAACCAGAAATGGCACTGTAGCTCAAGTGGTAGAACACTTGCCTTGAGCTGAAGAGCTGAGGGACAGCACCCAGGCCCAGAGTTTAAGCCCCATGACCGACAAAAAGAAAAAAAAAATGTTGTCAGTGCCTGTGAAGCCAGGCAAGCTTGGGATTGCCATGTGGAAAGGTAGGTCTATGACTTAATTCTCCATGACTTCCTGATGGAAGTAAGCTCGATGAAAGATAAGCAAAGGACTCGTTAATATTCACTGTCATACCATACACAGATTGTACCCACTGAAAAGAGCAGATCATGGTTCTGAGGCATAAACCTGCATACAAAGGCAAAAAAAAAAAATGACACTTTCTGAGGGCGACAGTCCTCTTTACCCTTTCTGGATATGGTAGGTATTTTTGCTGTGTTCTCATTTTACCCTGTATTCTCTTAACCTAGCACATATCTTGGTTAATGCTGTCATTGAGGGACTCCACATAGTCTGGAACTGTAGAGACTGTGTTGTGTTCATCCCTGTTTTCTGTGCCTAGAATAAAGCAGGTGTTATAAAGAGTCACTGTTCAATAAATGGAAGTGTGTGAATTCTGAGGGAGGGACAGGCTCAGTGCTCAGGACTAAGAGATGATTAGCAGGGAGAGGCAGGTTGAATTATAGTTCTAGTCAAGTAAACCAAGACTTGAGACCCACCTCACTTAAACTGGCTTAGTCTTAGTTCCTTATTCTCTAAAAGGAGTACATTAAAAGTAAACAGAGTTGTGAGGATTATATGAGATAGTGCATAGATAGAATCTTTTGTAGACTTCTAGGACTTCTTGCAACAGTTATGCTATGATCTAATTTGTTTTGTCTGAATTCAAGAAGGCAAAGGTCTTTTTTATCCTCCTCATTTGGTGTAGGATATACAGGAGCTGTTTGTTAAAATGAATGGATATGTATTAGAGGTTTATTATCTTGCAACAATAAGTAAGCATACACCTGAGGGTTACTCAGCCTCAGTGGAGCCATGTGCTTTTGAGCCTCTTCTTTGCAGAAATGGTTGAGAACTTTCAGTGCTGGGCCAGTTACATATATGATGAGGATTCCTGTAGGTGTGTCTCCTTTGGGCCATAAGCTTGGTGGAGAATGAGTGACAATCCAACATTTATACCTTGTCTTTGAGAAGGAGAGTGCTTCTGACTCAGCCTGAGTGGGGTTATTAGATGAAGGAGTAGTGGCAGCTGCAAGTCCTGGGAGCGTTGATACTCACAGTGGGAGTCAGAACAGATGTGGCTAGCCAGCTCTCTTTGATCTTTGGGTTAAAACTTGTGGAAACTAGAAAGCTTATTTTCCATGCCCTTATCTTCTTTTCCAAATTAAAACAAAGATTAGCATAACACTGAGGTAAACATTGAAATGAGAAATTAACAACAAAAACCCAGTCCTGATCCCACCACTATGACAGAACTGCCCTTCATTTATATGGTGCTCTGTTCTAATGGAATTTATGCCACTGAGATAAATAACTACCTTTACATATCTGGACATGCTGTGACCCTAGTGCCAACAGTTTTTGTCTTTCTTTTGTGCCATAATATCAAGGTTGGTCCAAACTCAAATGGAGTAGCAGAAAGTGCTATTCATAGTTTGTAGGGCTTGTATGTGCTTTTGTGCCGGTACTGGAGCGTGAACTAGGTGCTGTCCCTTTGTTTTGCTCAAGGCTGGCATTCTACCACTTGAACCACAGCTCCACTTCTGGCTATTTTCTGGTGGTTAATTAGAGATAAAAGTGTCAAGGACTTTCTTACCCGGGCTGGCTTCAAACCGCAATCCTCAGATCTCAGCCTCCTGAGTTGCTAGGGTTATGTGTCTGAGCCACCAGCTCCTAGGTCATTTCAACTGATGCATTTCTTGAAAACTTGTTTAGCTTTGATATGAAATAATTTTTGAAAAGGAGCCAGTAGAACCAGTTCTGCCTGATTCTACCTTTATTTCCTGCACATTGAACATGATAGTTCATAAGGTCAGTGAGGAATTTTAAGTCACATTTCACAGCTATGGAAGTAAGATTATCTCCATGTACTGATTAGGCATTTGACAGTGTGTGTCAGAGGTGAAGGATAGTAGATAGAAGGAGCAGAGGCATAAGGAAGATTTTGGGCTCTCAGGGAAACCAGATGATGGGTTAAGAAGCTCCCATCCCCTTAAGCAACGAGGAGAGCACAGAAGCAGTGGTTAAAGTGGTTTATTAGTTGCTGGGCAAATTCACTACAAGATCTGGGATGATGCCAGTCCCATACACCTCTGTTGCCCTGCTGCAGTTCTTTCTGCGCAGGCTTCACCAGTAATAGTCTTTTGAGGTTAACATCATATACATGGCAGCCTTTAAGGAAATGCTTTCTTTTCATAGTATATATTATAATATGGAGTATTTGATGATACCACCACATTAGTGCCCAAGTCTGGCTATTATTTCTTAATCTTCCATATACTTCTTTGGCTCATACTGAATTTAGAATCAATAGTGTGTGTGTGTGTGTGTGTGTGTGTGTTTGTGTTTGCACTGGTCCTAGGGCTTGAACCCAGGGCCTGGAATTTGTCCCTGACCTTTTTGCTTGAGGCTACTTGAGCTACAGCCCCACTCCTGACTTCTTTTTTTTTTTTTTTGTAATTTAGTTGAGACAAAAGTCTCAACTTTCCTGCCTGGTCTGGCTTTGAACCATAATCTTCAAATCACAGTCTCCTGAGTAACTAGAATCACAGAAATGATCCAAAGGTGCCATGTTCTCTGAGCTTTTTTGCTCAAGGCTAGCACTCTATCATTTGAGCCACAGGC
Source organism: Dipodomys spectabilis (assembly GCF_019054845.1). NCBI lineage: Eukaryota > Metazoa > Chordata > Mammalia > Rodentia > Heteromyidae > Dipodomys > Dipodomys spectabilis. The sequence continues at coordinate 2,973,536 of NW_024870815.1, read as the reverse complement.
CCATTACTGCTATTTGGTGGTTAACTGGAGATAAAAGTGTCATGGCCTTTTCTGCCCAGGCTGGTTCAAATCATGATACTAAGATCTCAGCCTCTTTAGTAAGTAGGATTCTTTAAAAAATGGTGGTAGAGGTGTGGTTCAAGTAGTTGACCATTTACCCAGCAAGTATGAGGCCCTGAGTTTAAATCCTAGTACTGCAAAACAAAAACAAACAAAAAAACCAACAAATAAGTGAATGAAAAAACAAAATGAAATAAATTTTGAGACAAGGTCTTGCCATATAACCCAGGTTAATGTTGAACTTGCCATCTTCCTGTCTTATGTCTAGAGTGCTGGGACTACAAACATGTATTACCGAATCAGTTGGAAAAAATATGTAATGTGTAAAAAATTACGGAGTAGCCAGGTACCAGTGGCTCATGCATATAATTCTAGCTATTCAGGAGGCAGAGATCTGAAGATCGTGGTTCAAAGCTTGCTGGGGCAGGAAACTCCACAAGACTCTTTATTTCCAATTAAGCACCAGAAAACGGGAAGTGAAGCTGTGGTTCAAAGGGGTAGAGTGCTAGCCTTGAGCAAAAAAGCTCAGGACAGTGTCCAGGCCCAGAGTTCAAGCCCCATGACTGACCAACATCAACAACAACAAAAAAGTGTTTCTAAAACTTCTTACTAGACTTTTTTTGTTGTTGTTGGTCGTGGGGCTTGAACTCTGGACCTGGGTGCTATCCCTCAGCTCTTCAGCTCAAGGCTAGCACTCTACCACCTGAGCCACAGCACTACTTCCTGTTTTCTGTGGTTAATTGGAGATAAGGGTATCATGGACTTTCCTGCCTGGGCTGGCTTTGAACACGATCCTCAGATCTCAGCCTCCTGAGTAGTTAGAATTACAGGTGTGAACTGCCAGCACCCGGCCTTAGTCATTATTAATTGAATTATTCAACAAAGTATTTTCAGTACTTAAAATATACAAGGCCAGTATTAGATTCTGAGGATAAAGTTTATTGAAGGGTGGAGAGGTAGGTTTAAATAATTAAAGAATTTGAAATGACAAGTTTGACGGGCTAACAGGAACGAAGGCCGGATTGGAGAAGTACATATGCAGAGCCTCATATGCCATGTCAAGGCATTTTTACCATCTCATGACTAAGTATCACCTCCATTTGAGGGTGGAGAAGTGATTCGGAAAACAAGTACTGGTAGACCAGTTGGACAACTATTGCAGTGGTCTAGGTAAGTGATGATAAATACTTTTTAGAAGAATGTACTGGTGGGGGCTGGGAAGGTGGCTCAGTGGTAGAGCGCTTGCCTTGCATGCCAGAGGCCCTGGGTTCGATTCCTCAGCACCACATAAGCAAAAATAAAAAAAAAAAAAAAAAAAAAATGTACTGGTGTCATAAGAGGAGCATAGATTGTGGATGGATTTAGTAGGTAGTATTGATAGAATTTGGTGATAGCTTGGTTATTGAGGGCAGAAGGATAAAGATAACCACTAGGCTATATACTATTTGTGTGTGTGTGTGTGTGTGTGTGTGTGTGTGTGTGTGTGTGTGTGTGTGTGTGTGTGCGTGCGTGCTTGCGTGCACACATGCAAGTAGTAGGGATTGAACTTGAAGGTTTCAAACTCTTGCTTAAGTTTTTTGCTTAACACTGGCACTCTGCCACTTGAGCCACACCTCCACTTCCAGTCTTTTGCTTGTTAATTGGAGATAAGTTTCTCAGATTTGTCTGCCCAGCTTGCTTTGAACCATGAGTAGGACTATGGGTATGAGCCACTGGTGCTTGGTTAGCTGTATGCTCTTGAAGGGAGCACAGAATTTCCTGTACAGTATGTAGCAAGGTATTCATGGTTGGAGTCTTTTCTGGATTTGTGAGTCATAAGATATTCATTGAACTCTCAAGGGTTGGTTGAAGTAGCAACTAAGAGACTGATGTCCTAGGAGACACAGTGCAGTAAGATGAGGTTAAGCACCAGTGTCATTAGACTCATTACTTGTGGTTCTTAGGTGTTGGTTTCCTTCGGGGAAAGGAGGCTTCCTCTGCCCTCCCACACATAGACCTTCTTGGGCCCTTCCTGTGGTGCCTCCCTTGACCTGAAAACAGGTCTAAAAGTGCTTGACTGATCATTCTGTCTTGTTTTTTGTCTTTTCTTTTTTCCAGATAAGAAGTAGTATGGCATCTTGCAAGGTGGTACACATAGGGGTTAGAATACCTAAGTTTGAATTCCACTGTACCACATTGCCGTTGGTCTGTTCATTAATATGATGGATATACTCATGCTATGAAAACACTACCTCAAAGACTTGCTGTGAGGGTTAAATAAACTAGTAAATATAAACTGTTAAGTAACAGTTTTTAGGGCCCAGGGAATGTTTATCAGGATGCCAAGTGGTAGAGTGTTTGCCTATCATGCAAGAGGTCCTGGCTTCTGAGGGAGAAAGAGAGAGGGAGAAAGAAATGAAGAAGGGAAGGAGGAACAAATCTGAGACTCTTATCTCCAGTTAACCAACAAAGAGCTAGAAGTAGAAATGCTGCTCAAGTGGTAGAGCACCAGCCATGAATGAAAGAAGCTGAGCAGGAGTGCTAGCCCTGGAATTCAAGCGTATAAATAAAAATAACACCAACCAAACCAAACAGACAAACAAATACATGCAGCAAAGATGGGAGAAACACAAGGAAAAACAATCACTTGAATTATTAATGTTATGCTGTATTTAAAATGCAACTTTATATTTGAAAAAGGAAAATTCTTGCTGGGTGCTGGTGGTGATTCATGTCTGTAATCCTAGCTACTCAGGAGGCTGAGATCCAAGGATCTAGGTTCAAAGCCAGCCTGAACAGGCAAGGCCATGAGATTCTTATCTCCAATAAACCTCCAGAAAACCAGAAGTGGTGCTGTGGCTCAAGTGGTAGAGTGCTTGCCTTAAGCTGAAGATCTGAAGGACAGCACCCAAGGCCCAGAGTTTAAGCCCCACAACTGACAAAGAAAAAAAAAATGGAATATCTCACTTTCAATTTATTGCTATGCAATATGTGGGTTCAAATTTTTTTCCTCTCAGATTTTTTGGGTAGTAGAGAAACCAGTATTATATGATCATTCTTTAAAAAGTAGGGTAACTTAAACATTGATGTTGTATCTTTTCAACATTTTGGCACCAAATACAATAGGGAAAAAACTAAATTTTGCTATCTTTAGCAATATTGAAGGATGCTGCTTGTTGGAGTTGGCCCCTCTGGCTGGATAAAATCTGTCTGAGAACAACTTTATTTCTACTCAAAGCTGGTGATGTAAATATTTGTCAAAGTGTTTTGACCTGTGAGAGCTTTTTTGTGACCCCCTATCCCTACCTCAGTTCTTTTCAAGATCTATGATCTTTCTTTTTCTTTTGAAGAGATGTGCACTCTGAATATGAACTTGGTGAGAAACCAGCAACCTGACTCCTCTCCACCCCCTCACCTCCCCTTCAGTCATGGGGCTTGAACGCTGGGCCTGGGTGCTATCCCTGAGCTCTTCAGCTCAAGGCTAGCACTCTACCACTTGAGCCACAGCACTACTTCCTGCTTTTTCTGCTTATGTGGTACTGAGGAATTGAACCCAGGGCCTCATGCATGCAAGGCAAGCACTCTACCACTGAGCCACCTTCCCAGTCCTGATTCTTTGAGAACCAGTAGACCTCACAGCCTTCCAGCAGATCCTCAGGAATAGCAGCTGAGTTTAACATGGAGAGTTTAATTGCGTCATTTCTACATGTGTGTGCAGTGTATCCCAATCACCCTCCTCTATCACTCTCCTTTTTTCCCTCATAGAGCAACAACAGATTTCATTATTCTATTTTCATTCATGTATGCAGACCACTTTGACCATATTAATCATCATATGCCCTCCTAGGTAACAAAAACACCCAGCTAGTACCCTTGCCCCCATCCCTAGCCTGTTGTTTTCCTGCCATTCCTTTTTTTTTTTTTTTTGGTAGGTTGTGAGGCTTGAACTCTGGGCCTGGGCGCTGTCCCTCAGCCTCAGCTCAAGGCAAGCACTCTACCACTTGAGCCACAGCGCTACTTCCAGTTTTCTGATGGTTTATTGGAGATAAGAATCTTACAGAATTTTCTGCCCCAGCTGGCTTTGAACCATGATCCTCAGATCTCAGGCTCCTGAGTAGCTAGGATTACAGGTGTGAGCCACCAATGCCTGGCTGCCATTCGTTTTTTAAAAAATTTGCCAGGAGCTGGTGGCTCAGGCCTGTAATCCTAGCTACTTAGGAGGCTGAGATCTGAGGATTGTGGTTGGAAGCCAGCCTGGACAGGAAAAGTCCATGAGACTCCTATCTCCAGTTAATCATAGAAGAAGCCAGAAGTGGTGCTGTGTCTCGAGTGGTACAGTGCTAAGCCTTCAGCAAAAGTTGCTCAGGGTCAGTATACAGTCCCAGAGGTCAATCCTCAGGACTGGCAAAAAAAAAAAAAAAAAAAAGTACTGTATATTAATGTATCAAGACTCTTCACCATGCTATTTATTTTTTTTTCTTTTTGCTTATGTGGTGCTGGGGAATCGAACCCAGGGCCTCAGGCATGCAAGGCAAGCGCTCTACCACTGAGTCACCTTCCCAGCCCCCACCATGCTATTTAATATGTGCATATATAATTTTTCAAAATAACCCTTTCTATTGTTTTCTTTAAGAGAATTTTTCAAATTTGTTCAGTTTTGTGATAAGACAGTTTTCCTACTATAGCAGTGATTTTTCCCTCTTGTAAAAAGTAGGGTGTTGGGCTGGGAATGTGGCTTAGTGGTAGAGTGCTTGCCTAGCATGCATGAAGCCCTGGATTTGATTCCTTGGTACCACATAAACAAGAAATAAAATAATTTCTTAAAAAGTAGAGTGTTGGAAATCTTGTTTGTTAGAATATTTCCAAGTGTAAGCAGTATGTGCAATGAGTTTGATAGTGTTTGAGCTAATCCTTGGTTAATAACACACTTTTTCTTAAAATCTCAGTCAAGTTACTGATCCACTTTAAGCCTCAGTTTTCTGTAAAATGGAGATAACACTAGAATTGTTTTTAGGATTAGCTACTAAGGAAGAGTACGTATCTGATGATACTATAGATGTATACTAAATATTAGACTCATTGAAGTTAAAAGCATGCTGTAGAGGTGGAATCTGTCAGGCAGATTGTGGAGGACTTTGATCACTGTGTACAGAGTTGAAACACTTTCTTATTGTTGCCCAGAAGCCGTTTTTCAGTAGATTTTTGGCAGTATTCCAAACAGGTGAGGTGGCTGGGTTTAGGATGTATAGGCTCTCGGTTTAGGTTTACTGGTATTTGATGCAGGGGCTCACGTATATTTGATAGGTGAGTTGTTTTGTTTTCAGACACTGGCAGTTCAGTATCAATGTATGTATCACTGTGTCGTTCTGACCTTTCCTTTCCTGTCTGCAATGCTGAAGGAAGTCTGATGAATAATAGCTATTTTAGTGGGAAGTTTTTCGTCATCTTCTGGTGTTGAAATTATTGCATGTTTCATAAAATATGTGGTTCCTGGATGACTTAGATGCTCTTTAGATTTTCTCTTTTCTCTAGATGACTAAGTTTTTGATTAGCAGCTTGGTGCCAATATTAAAAGATATTTAATATTATCTGGTGGAAGCAGAGGAGTCAGTATTTTTTAAATGAGAAAATGTGTACTAAGCTTTTGACCCATTTGATCAAGATGAGAGTAGTGGGAAAAGGTCCTCAGCCTCCTCGTTTTTTCTTACAGGAAATGGTTAAATGCTCTAGGTGACTGATACTCATCTTTGAGAATTTTGTTTACTGTGACACCGTCAATTTAAAATGGAGAGCTTCCTTTTCTCACTTAAAAAAGGAGCCTTCCTTTTCTCTTTCCCTATCTCTTTTTTTCTCTTTTGTGTGTTTGCAGAGGTAGGGCTTGCAACCAGGCTGGACTTGAACTCATGGTCCTCCTGCCCTAGCTTTGAAATATTATGGGCTGTACCCTTATATCTGGCAAGTTTTGTGGAAGCATGTTTCCACACCCAAGGTTTTAATGGGCATATGATGGCAGCCGCCAAGGAAACAATGTGGGAAGGATGATATAAGCTGAATAAAATGTGGCTTTACGTTTACAGTCTCCATACATGCTCCCCCACCCAAACCTCACATACTGAAGGCTGTAGATGCTGCCTTTGGCATTTGACCTTTTTTGCCAATCTTACTTGTGAGGCACTAGTTGCAACATTAGATCTTCATCCTGTGGTTCTAGAATATTGTCTATCGGCATATTAGATGATATGATTCCACGCATTTGTGGTTTCTCGTTGATTATACAGTTGACTTAAGTCAATATCTTTGTTGATAATAAACAGAACCCACTGTAGCTAATTTCTGCCAAGGAGGGAATTTGTTTTGAAGATACAGGTGTGAATTATGGCCTTGTGGGTCAAAGGTGTGCTTGGATTTCACAGAAGCCTGAAAAGCCTTGGGAGTTCAGGCCATTAATGTGTGTCAGAAAGCCTTGCTTTTATCTCTTTTTACCCTTTTTATGTGTCCCAGTTCTCTACAGAACTACTTTCTTTGCTTCTCCATGTTTGTGGTCTGATTTCCACGTCTATATTTTAAGCAGCTTAATTAGCATCTCTGAGCTCTTCAGCCAAATTAATTCAGAGATTATTATGAAACAACTGTCCTTGTTAGTTTCTCTTCCAGTGAACTGGAGTAGAAGAACTTGTTCAATATAGGAGGTCTAGGTTATAGTGATCTGAAATTGGGGTTGGATAGAAACCTAAAATATACCTTTGGGGTTTTGTTTTGTTTTGTTTTCTGAAATACAGGATGTGGTGGCACTTGCCTGTAACCCCAGCATTAGGGAGGCTGAGGCAGTTGCCGGGTTGAGGCTTACCTGGACTAAATAGGGAGACTCATCTTTAAACAAAACAAAACATCAAAATAATACAACAGGCTGATACGATACAGCAGCAGGCAAGTCTTCTCCAAGCTAGCTACAGTATTTGGACTGCACAAAGCACTAGTCAAGACGATTGCTGTAGTCCTTTAACAACTGAATAGCATTGCTTTCTGAATTTTCAGTGGAAGATGATAGAACCTGTCAAATATAATTGTGCTTTCATTTAACTTTTTTACGTAAGACAGATAATAAAACCTCTTAGAATTTCTGAATTTTCCAAACACTCGTAGTATGTACATGAGTACTTAGTCTTGCTAACCTAGAACAGTGCATCTGATCAGCAGGGGTACTTTTTGCAAAACCAGAAGACTTACAAGTATAAGCCACCAAGATCTGAGATCACAGTTCAAGGCCAGCCTGGGCAGGAAAATTCAATAAACTACCAAAAAAGCTGAAAGTAGAGCTGTGGCTCAGTGGTAGAGTGCTAGCCTTGATCAAAAAGAAATTCAGGGGGGCTGGGAAGATGGCTCAGTGGTAGAGTGCTTGCCTTGCATGCATGAGGCTCTGGGTTCGATTCTTCAGCACCACATAAGCAGAAAAAGCCGGAAGTGGTGCTGTGGCTCAAGTGGTAGAGGGCTAACCTTGAGCTGAAGAGCTGAGGGACAGCGCCCAGGCCCAGAGTTCAGGCCCACAACTGACAAAAAAAAAAAGAAATTCAGAGACAGCTCCCCAACCTTGAGTTCAAATCCCAGGATGGAAATACACACACACACACACACACAGAAGACTAGGCTGCATCAGTTGTTTTGTGTGGGGACTGTGAGGGTCTGAGTGGGCAGTGAGCTCCCAGGATGACTTAACATGCCCCAGGTTAAGAAGACCTGCCCCAGAATGACTTGATTTATTCACATCTCCCTGGACAGAAATCACCATCAAATTAGACCATATTCAAAGTGGAGTCTCTGGGAAAACTGTTGCAATCTAAGCAGCCTTGAGATGGGTGTAAATTCTAATACCATAGTGTAGTCTCTGTCAACAAATTCAGAAAATATGTTATTTACTATAGCCTTTTATGAAAGTTAAATATGTGTAGTTTTGTTGACAAAGTGTGCTTTAAGAATTTCTTAGATTGGGGCTGGGAAGGTGGCTCTGTGGTAGAGCGCTTGCCTTGCATGCCTGAGGCCCTGGGTTCAATTCCTCAGCTCCACATAAGCAAAAAGAAAAAAGCCGGAAGTGGCGCTGTGGCTCAAGTGGTAAAGCACTAGCCTTGAGCTGAAGAGCTAAGGGACAGAGCCCAGGCCCAGAGTTCAGGCCCCACGACCGGACCCCCCCTCCCCCCCCCCCCCAAAAAAAAAAGAATTTCTTAGATTTTTTTGGTACCACTCCTTGGGCTTCAACTCCAGGCCTGAGCACTGTGCCTGAGCCTTTGTGCTAAAGGTTAGTGCTTTTCCACTTGAGCCACAGCTCCGCTTCTCTGGCTTTTTGGTGGTTAACTGGAAATTAGAGTCTCAGGGACTTTCCTGCTTGGAGCTGGATTTAACCTGTAATTCTCTGATCTCAGCTTTTTGAGTAACGAGGATTACAGGCATGAGCCACTAGTATCTGGTCTCTAGTCAAGTCTGGACTGTATCCTTGTGGCACATAGTAATTAATGTATTTCTCTGTCCCTGTGTTTCTTCTTTTTGTTTGTTTGTTTGTTTTTGAAACAGGTTCTCAGTATGTTTCTCAAACTGGCCTTGGGGGCTGGGAAGGTGGCTCAGTGGCAGAGCACTTGCCTTGCATGCCTGAGGCCCTGGGTTCGATTCCTCAGCACCACATAAGCAAAAAGAAAAAGCTGGAAGTGGCGCTGTGGCTCAAGTGGTAGAGCGCTAGCCTTGAGCTGAAGAATTGAGGGACAGCGGCCCAGGCCCAGAGTTCAGGTCCCACAACCGGAAAAAAAAAACAAAAAAACCAAACTGGCCTTGAACTCATGACTTTTCCTGCTTCCCAAGTGGTGGGATTATAGGAATATGCAACCACTCCTGGTTTCTAGAGTTTCAGGATAGATTGCCACAGAAGCTCAAACATTTTGAGGTTAACATACTAAGGTTGGATTAGATATTTTGGCAAGAATGCTTCTGAGATGGTGTGGTAGACTTCATTAGGAGGCTTGCCATATCTTCTTCTTATGATAGTTTTGCAAGCATCATTTTAAAAATTGGCTAAATATCTTTTTTTATTTTTTGTGCCAGTACTGGGGCTTGAACTCAGGGTCTGAGCTCTCTGTCTCTTAGCTTTTTTGCTTGAGGCTAGCAGTCTATGACTTGTGTCACAGCTCCACTTTGAACATTTTTGGTGGTTAAGAGTCTCATGGAGTTTCCTGCCCAAGGTGGCTTCAACTTTGATCCTCAGATTTCAGCTTCCTGAGTAACTGGGATTATAAGCATGAGCTTCAGCTTCTAGCCTGCTAATTATCTTTAAATATATAGTAAATGTTGAACCTGAAGTAGAAGACATAGTTTATTTAGAAATTGTGATACTTAGCTAAGCATCAATTCCCCAATAGAAGTGATTGTACCTTGGTACTGTCTCATGATCTTAGGTAATATAGAAAGGGGAATGAAGGGGCTGGGAAGATGGCTCAGTGGTAGAGCGCTTGCCTTGCATGCATGAGGCCCTGGGTTTGATTCCTCAGCACCACATAAGCAGGGGAAAAAAAAGCCGGAAGTGGCACTGTAGCTCAAGTGGTAGAACGCTAGCCTTGAGCTGAAGAGCTGAGGGACAGAGCCCAGACCCAGAGTTCAGGCCCCACAACCGGACCCAAAAAAAAAAAAAAGAAAGGGGAATGAATGTCTCAGCTATCTTTACTGAGCCCTAGTGGGTTATTAGAGCAGTGAATCTGCACTAACTAGAAACATTCCTTGTTTCTGTCCATTTTCTCCCTCCCCCCTCCTTTTTTTTTGTCATCCTGGGGTGGAACTTGGGGCCTGGGTGCTGGGATCCTTTTGCTTAAGGGTAGCACTCTACCACTTGAGCCATAGCACCACTTTTGGCTTTTTCTGTGATTAATTGGGCATAAGAGTTTCGCAGACTTTCCTGTTCTGGCTGGCTTTGAAACAGGATCCTCAGATATCAGCCTCCTGAGTAGCTAGGATTATAGGCATGAGCCACCAGCACCAGCAAAAAAATGTTTTAAAAAATAGCTTGTAAAGGGCTGGGAAGATGGCTCCAGTGGTAGAGTGCTTGCCTTGTATGCATGAGGCCCTGGGTTCAATTCCTCAGCACCACATAAACAGAAAAAACTGGAAGTGTCACTGTGGCTCAAGTGGTACAGCACTAGCCTTGAGCTGAAGAGCTAAGGGACAGTGCCCAGGCTTAGAGTTCAGGCCCCACAACTGACCTCCCCCCCAAAAAATAGCTTGTAAAAAGAAAAAGTAGCTTATTAGGGCTAGTAGAATGACTCAAAAGGTAGATTGCTTGTCTAGTCTGTGAGAGGCCTGGGTTCAGTTCCTACCCTCTGCAAAAAAGAAAAACTATCTTCCTAAAATCTCAGAGGTCATGAGATGAAGGCTTAGTGTATTCTGAAAATAACATTTATGTTATTTTGAGCCTTGAAACAAAGAAAAATATGACCTTTGCTCTTCTTTTTTTTTCTAAAGGAAATTCACACAAACGAAAAGGAAGTAACAGAGAAGGAAGCAACTCTTCACTTGTTGCCAGGTAACAGTCATGTTGGTATAGTTCCTTATATGCAACTCAAAGCCAGTGAAAAATTACATCATCCTTAGTATCACTATACATAAATGCTTTTGTTTTCATCCTCTGGCATATAATAGTAACAAATTGGACAAAGACATCAAGGTCTTTACATCAATAACTATACTTGGTTCTAAGTATTACAACATCTAGAAATAATTTATTTTTATTTATTAATATTATTTGTTTATTTTATTTTTGCTGGTCCTGGAGCTTGAACTCAGGGCCTGGGTGTTGTCCTACCCAGTGGCTCTACCACTTGAGCCATAGTGCCATCTTTGTTTTTTTCTGAGTGGTTTACTGGAGGTAACAGTCTCATGGACTTTTCTGTGCGGGCTGGCTTTGAATCACAATCCTCAGATCTCAGCCCCCTTAGTAGCTAGGGTAACAGGCATGAGCCACCAACATCCAGCTGGAAATTTTTTTTTTTTTTTTGGGTCCAGTCGTGGGGCCTGAACTCTGGGCCTGGGCACTGTCCCTCAGCTCTTCAGCTCAAGGCTAGCGCTCTACCACTTGAGCCACAACGCCACTTCTGGCTTTTTTCTTTTTGCTTATGTGGTGCTGAGGAATCGAACCCAGGGCCTCATTCATGCAAGGCAAGCACTCTACACTGAGCCACCTTCCCAGCCCTGGAAAAAATTTCTTTTCCTCTTTTTTTTCCCTGACCCAATAAAAATGAACCTGGAAAATGCTTGCCTCAGACAAGCAAATGAGACCTTTTTTCACTTTTTTCTACTAGGACGATAGTATTTCTAGTTTCCATTTAGGAAAAGCTTAAGTTTCCTGAAGAGTTCTCTAAACCCCATACATTCTCCCTCTGCCCAAGTTTAAAATTGCCCTTGAACAGCACAGTTGATGGGTGACCTCATCTGCCCGTCTACTGGTGTATCTAGTAGCAGTACTGGCAATATTGGGGCTTATCAGCCCTGGGGCAACCAGAGCTTTGCTCTGTAGTCATTTTTATTATGGAGGGGTTTGGATTGATTATTTTTATAGCTTAAATTTTAATCACTTCTAGATTTAGGAACAGAAACTATTTGATGGCATATCTTCCCCATATGTGGAAAATCTTACAGTATACTCTTTTTCTATTTTTCACCCCAATTCAGAATATCTTTTCCTCCCCACAAGTTGTTTTTTTTTGTTTTTTTGTTTGTTTGTTTTGTGCCAGTCCTGGGGCTTGAACTCAGGACTTGGGTACTGACCTTGAACTTTTGTGCTCAAAGCTAGTACTATACCACTTGAGCCACAGCTCCACTTTTGGCTTTTTTGGTGGTTAATTGGTGATAAGAATCTCATGGACTTTCCTGCCTAGGCTGGCTTCAAACCACAGTACTTAGATCTTAGCCTCTTATAGGTATTAGCCACAAGTCCCCAACTTCATAAGTTTTTACGTATGTTTTCCTCAAACAATAGAGGTCTCCTCAGGTGGTTAAGGTGGCATGAATAAATAGATGTTTCCAATTGATCAACCCGTTGGTAAAACACCTTGAAATTCTGAAACTTTTTTTAAACTATTTTTAGTTTCAAAGACTTTTTTTATGTTGTAATGATCTAAACCTTGTGTTATCTTTCCTGGTTTTTTTGTCACCGTGGGGCTTGGACTCAGGGCCTGGGCACTGTCCCTGAGCTTTTTATGCTAAAGGCTAGCACTCTACCACTTGAGCCACAGCCCCACTTCTGGCTTTTTCTGTTTATGTGGTACAGAGGAATAGAACCCAGGGCTTCACTCATTCTAGGCAAGTACTCTCTCACTAAGCCACATTCCCAGCCCTCTTTCTTGTTGTTTTTTTTTTTTTTCTCCCTGCTTTTAGGATTAGAGATTCTGAAATTTGTTTTTTATTTTTAATTTGGAGTTATATATATTTTATGATCTTCTGGATTACCTGATGGTCTTTTCTAGGTCTACAGATGTGAGTTCACAGTTAATTTCTGTCAGTGTCAGCCTGTACTAAGCCCTTCGCAACTCCTAGTTCTCACGATTCTTGAGTCTATATCTGGTACAGACAAGGTATTGACCCTGGCTGCAGCATCCATGGATACAGAGGGTGTCACCAGCAGGTTGTTTTATTACTGCACACTGATCTCTGGTCTCCGGTGCATGACCGGAGGGGAGGGGGCTGTCCTGGTTTGAGATGAACTTTTCCATCTTTTTCACCTTGGGAGTTGAAGCTTTGTCTATTTGTCTTTCATTTTGAACTTAGTGGATGCTCTTTTTTCTTGGGCTATTTTAAACCCTAACAAAGCCTTTACTTCATTGTTGTTTTTGTTTGTTTGTTTGTTTTTTCAAATTCTGTGATCTCTCTAGAGGCTTGACCTAGTGACTGAGCCATCTGATATTTCCTTAGTGTTTCAGTTAGAGGTAATTTACTCCTTGAAAAATGAAGAAAGCACCATAAAATATATTCGCTTGATAGTGTGAGTTTGCTACCCTCACTCTTCTTTCTTAGTCTTAATGAACTTCCAGCTAACAAGTACACTTGAAGATGGGAAAATCCAAGGGCTGGGAAGGTAGCTCAGTGGTAAAGCGCTTGCCTTGCATGCTTGAGGCTCTGGGTTCGATTCCTCAGTACCCATAAGCAAAAAAAAACCTGGAAGTGGCGCTGTGGCTCAAGTGGTAGAGTGCTGCCTTGAGCTGAAGAGCTGAGGGGCAGCGCCCAGGCCCAGAGTTCAGGCCCACAACCCGACCCAAAACAAAAGAAGATGGGGAAATCCAGAGGACAAATGAGAAGAGAAAATCCTTTCTCTTTTTTGTTGCAAAGTAGTTCACTTAGTTTTTCATTTCTCCCATTTCCTTCTCTTTTTTCCTGCCCTCAGCTCATCCTCTAGCCCTCGTGGGGTCTTCTGCTTCTAGGGAGCAGGAATGCTTACTCGTCTCCAGGAACTACAGTTGCTCACATGGGCCATTGAGAGGAAGTACTCTCAACAAAGAGAGGATATGTTTTGTTTTGTGTGGTTTTTTTTTCCCCACCAGTTCTGACCTCTATTTTCCTCTCATCCTGCTGGCTAAGTGTAATCAGAATAAGGTGGTGGTGTGGGATGAGGGTGGAGTTCAGCATCTGTGGTATCTGAGGAAGCTGTGGAAGCCCTCGTCTCCCACAGGAAAAGGGACTGAAGTGTGCATCCAGGTTCTGCGCACCAGCCTGCCTGCCTTTCCTCATTTAGGGTATCACTGCTCTGAAACATCTGCTGGGGTCAAAGTAATAAAAACACTTAGATCTGTGCCTCAAAGTGCAGCTGAATTAATTGCCACCTATTTTGAAGCCTCCATTCTTTGCAGTGAGAAACGAGAGCAATCCTGTATGATGGTGTCCCTAAGCCATTTGCTCCTCCCACTCTTGCTTTCTCTTCCTTTTTTTTTTTTTTTCTTTCTGTCTGAGATCAGGACTCAAACTCACTACTTGACACTTTACCCCTATTGGCAGGCACCCTGACACCTGAACCATACCTCCAACCCCTTGCTTTTATCTTCTAAATTTGAAGCTCCTGACATTCTGAAGAGTGGCTCATTCTGAAATGCCACAGTGTACTATGTGTTTGTCCTTACGTAAACAGAGCGGGAAGCTTTGTGTTTGCATATTGTGTGTTCCCTGGGGACTCTGAAGACTTACTTTAGTTTCTACCAGGTGAACAGCTGCTTTGTGAAGCCAGCACAGTCCTGAAGTATGTGCAGGAAGATTCCTGTCAGCGTGGAGTCTACGGGAGACTTGTCTGCACAGACTTTAAGATTGCCTTCTTGGGTGATGATGAATCTGCTTTGGATAATTACGTACGTATGAACTAGATCTGCTGAATTTAGAATGAAGAGTGCAATTAGGACTTGTATTGCTCCCCTCCCAGTTTCTTAATCCTGCCATACCCAACACATAATATTAGCAGAAGATAGAAATTGTTCTTATCATAAGTCTATTCTCTTCAGAGAGTCTGTGCAGCAGGACCATTAAACAACTTCCCACTTATGCCTCATGTCACATTGGTTTGCTTTTTTTTTTTTTTTGGTCAGTCATGGGGCTTGAACCTGGGCCAGGGCACTGTCCTTCAGCTCTTCAGCTCAAGGCTAGCGCACTTGAGCCACAGCGCCACCTCCCATTTTCAGAGTGATTTATTGGAGATAAGAGTCTTACAGCCTTTCCTGCCTGGGCTGGCTCTGAACCTCGATTCTCAGATCTCAGCTTCCTGAGTAGCTAGGATTACAGGTGTGAGCCACCAGCGCCTGGCTAAATCACTCATTGAAATAACACTTTTCCCCAATATATTAGTTCCCCATGTTTTCTGTATCCTAATCTTCCTCAAATCCAGGTATTGAGTTTAGTAATGAAACTAATAGTGAGTCCAGACTTTAACTTGAGCTTTTTAATCTGAACCTTGTAGTTCTGTCCTTGTGAGACATGTCGACATGTCCCTACTTAAGAATGAACAATGCAGAAAGGACAGAACTGTCCCAATGGGAGAGCACTGAATGCCAATGGATACCCAGCCAGAGACCTTCTGGCCCCCGCAGAGACTTTTTTGGCCCCAGAGTGCCAGCTGTTTCCAAAGTCCCTTGCTTTTTTTTTTTTTTGTCAGTCGTGAGGCCTGAACTCTGGGCCTGGGTACTGTTCAAGGCTAGCACTCTACCAATTAGCTACAGCACCACGGCCTTTTCTGTTTATATAGTGCTATGGAATTGACCCCAGGGCCTCATGCATGCAAGGCAAGCTCTCTACTACTGAGCCACCTTCCCAGCCCTAAATGTTTAGCCCTTGTTTTTGAAAGCATCTGCCAACTCTCGTCTCTATGCTGCTTCTCTTTGAAGTCAGTATTTTCTAGAAATTTGAATCTTTCTGTATTTTCTTCTTAAAGTTGGCCTCGGGTAGTTCTGTCAGTCACTTATTAGTTTTATGTGGAAAAAAGTTAACCAGCTTGTCACTTCTTCACACTTCTCAAAATGATGGTATATGGCAGGATGTGTTTCCATGGGAGCATCCCAGAAATGACATGTTCTGCCTAGTGTATGTGTTCATATGTGTGTGTGTGGGGAGACACACACACACACATATGCGTGTGTTTACACAAGACCTGTGACTTGAACTCTGGGTCTGGGTGCTGTCCGTGAGCTTTTATGCTGAAGGCTAAAATTCTACCACTTGAGCCACAGCTCCACTTCTGGCTTTTTTGCTGGTTAATTGGAGATAAGATACTTATAAACTTTCCTGTCTAGTCTGATCCTCAGATCTCAGCCTCCTGAATAGCTAGGGTTACAGATGTGAGCCACTGGAGTCTGGCTCTCTTCCTAATTTTGAAAACAGGTGCTCAGGAACTATTCTTACATATTTCATCGTCCCATTCTTAGGAATGATTGGTTGCCTTTTCTTTTATCTCAGTACAAAGTGGAAAACTGTGCATAGAAAGGAATTACAGGTTTGTGTTTTTAAATCTTTTAGGAGACTCAATTTAAGAATAAGGTTATAGGAGAAAATGACATTACACTCCATTGTGTGGATCAGATTTATGGAGGTAAGTATCTTTTTTCCCTGTGTTATTTCCAATCTTGTAATATATAGCTGAAAGTGATCATTTTCTTGTAGTCCTTACAGTTTATTCAAATGTATTCATATATGTTGTCATATAAAGTACCTTCATGATGATAAATTGAAGTATGAAGGAAATTTTTTTGAGTTGCTTAACTGGAGAAACTTGGACTTGAAACATATTCTTTTTATTTTTTATTTTTTAAACTAGTTATATGTAAGGGTTGCCAAAAGACTACCACATGGTTCAGGCAGAAAAGAGTTTATTGGGAGAGCCAAGCTGCACTCTAGGGTAGGGTGAGGCAGCTGGAACTAATGGCAGAGAAAGGTTATATAGGGAAGAGCAAGAAGGAGGCGTAACTGCAGTGGATGAGGAAGTGACCTCAGAGCCTGGGGACCTCCCACTAACTCGTAGGTGCACAGCGACCAGTTTCCTGGTGGTTACAGGTGATGGGCAGGGACTTCTAGGGAGGGTCATGTGCAGTTTTGTAGGGAGAGAGAACAAAGGGGAAAGGGTCAATGTGTGGTTTCACATGAAGAGAAAATGAAGGGAAGGGGTCATTTTCCCAGGTGGACCTAACACTAGTATACATTAATTATACAAGGAAGGGGTTCCATTATGAAATGTCTACACATGTCCAAATGTATCTCAATAAATCTCACACCATAATCACTTTTTCTTACCTCCTTTTTCCCTCCTTAAAACATTTTGATAGGTTTTATTGTTCTGTTTTCATTCATGTAAGCAAACTATTTCAACCATATTCATCCTCATTATTCTCTCTCTTTTGTTTTTGAGAGGGCTTCACTGTGTCAGCCCAGAGTAAACTCAAACTTAAAATCTTGCCTCTTCCTCTTGAGCACTGGGATTACAGTATAACTTAAAACCTGTTCTTCCTAATATTTCATACTAGATCATTCCATGTTAAGTGTTGGCCATAGTATCTAATATCAGTGTTAGCTGTGTAGGTTTTACTTTAAAGATTGATTTATATTGTTTCGTACTGACTAGATAAGTATCTACTGTTAAGTATCTCTGTTCTCCATTTTTGGGTTAAAGTATTTTCAAAAATTATTCAGTGGCCACTGGTGATGTTCTCAACACCATTAGGTGCTCAGTTGATCTAGGCTCAGGAGCAGACAGAAGATGTCATGAGAGGTGTTAGCTGTAAACTTGAACATTGGCTAGTCTGAAAGCATGTCTTCAGCATTCTACCAATCATTCTTTTTTTTTTTTTTGGCCAGTCCTGGGGCTTGAACTCAGGACCTGGGCACTGTCCCTGAGCTTCTTTTGCTCAAGGCCAGCACTCTACCACTTGAGCCACAGTGCCACTTCTGGCTTTTTCTGTTTATGTGGTGCTGAGGAATCGAACCCAGGGCTTCATGCATGCTAGGCAACATTCTACCACTAAACCTCATTCCCATCCCTCTACCAATCATTTTTTATGATCTCAACTTTCAGAACTGAGTGTTCTTCAGGCCTTTGGAGTCTATTCTGGCCACAGTGACCAGTCCATTTGGGTCTTATACTGACTCTAGAGGAATGAAGAGCCTGCTTGTTCTCAGAGAGCCGAGTTCCTGCTAGGAGAGACTGAGCTCCTGTCATAAGAAGTTAATTGTGCATTGTTTCTTTAGCATTAAGGGTTGCTTTGTAACATAATTTCCTGGTTTCATCACTCCCCTGTAGTGTTTGATGAGAAAAAAAAGACTCTCTTTGGACAGCTAAAGAAATACCCTGAGAAACTTATCATCCACTGCAAAGACCTCCGAGTGTTCCACTTTTGTCTGAGGTACACAAAGGAAGAGGAAGTCAAAAGGGTAACTAGTCACATGCATTTATAGGTTTTATTTCCTATTAGATTTCCCCCCACTGGTTTTGTTTTGCTTCTGTTCATGAAGGTAAAGAGGAACCTTTTACTCTATAAAGCTGAAATTAGTTGTAATCCTGTATTCTTTGATTAGAGTATGAGAGATAATTGAGTAAAGCATACTTTTGTGTCAACTTGGTAAATGAAACCTTTGATCCTTCAATTCATAATGTTTTTCTTGGAGCCTGTAAAGCAAGGGTAGGGAATATTTGGACCATGGGTCGTACAAGTCCAACTAAATCATCTGGTACATGATGGGACAGACACAGATGCTTTATGATTCCCATCAGCTTCTGTGGCTGTCTCCCTATATTGATGATTTTCTGTGCCAGTGAAGGGTGTTATAAATATCCACGAGGCCCTTGGCATGAAAAAGGTTCCCCACCTCTGTTAGGAGGTGGGGAACAAGAGGATGGGACAGCTAAAAGTTATTCCCTTTCTCCATTTCTGACAGTCTGTCTAAAGGCAGTAGTGCTGAGTTCTAACTCCTGATAATAAACGAATTTACCTGTGGGAGAGTGGTTGTGTGTGGTAGACAATTTGCCACCACTAGTGTGTCTTTGGAAACTAAATATCATTTCCTCGTTGCAAAACAAGATCTGTAACAGAGCTAGCACATTTAAAAGTGACTATAACAATTGGATAATTCGTGCAATCCCAAAATTTCTCTTAAGATAGTGAAGATCTCAGACCTCTTATCAAGTTAAACACCTCAGGAAAAACCTAGCATGAAGCTAGTTCATGAGTGTTGTGTTATGCACGCCTATAGGTAACACCTTTTCTTTCAGATAGTGCAGTAATTCTGTTAGAATAAATGTGACTTCACTATCTATTCTGAGCAGGTGAAGATTGGTGAGAATATGGAAAATTCTGTGAGGAACCAGACACTTAATTTTGGATAATGGTTTTAGTCATCTATTCAAACAGACTTTTGTTTGATTCAATAGACAAACAGTGCTACAGGTAGATTTCTTTTTCTACTCTTTTAGAGGATCCTAAAGGCCACAAGTAGGTCAAAGCAAAACAGATTCCACCTGTAATTCTTTGACATGTTAGATATTTAGTGCACCTGACTTACAGCACTTTCACTTTTCAGAACTTTGCTTCTGAAAAATTAGACCATGTTTTCTAATTTTCCCTAGAAACTCAGAGCTCTTAAAAAGCCTAAAAACTAGTACTCTGTTGGCCTGGCATTATTCCAAGAGCTAAGTGATGGATTCAGACCCCCAACAAGAGTTGCTATTGTCTGGGCTGGGAAGGTGGCTCAGTGGTAGAGCGCTTGCCTCGCATGCTCAAGGCCCTGGGTTCGATTCCTCAGCACCACATAAGCAAAAAGAAAAAAGCCAGAAGTGGTGCTGTGGCTCAAGTGGTAGAGCACTGGCCTTGAGCTGAAGAGCTGAGGGACAGTGCCCAGGCCCAGAGTTCAGGCCCCACGACTGGACCAAAAAAAAAAAAAAAAAAAAAAGAGTTGCTATTGTCCTTGAAGCCCTATTGGCATGACTTTGAACAATTTATCTCTTGCCTGTCTTTAGGTTTAGCTGTCAAAAGCATATAACTATATCCATTGGTTGCTTTTCCAGATTGTCAGTGGTATAATTCATCATACCCAATCTCCTAAACTGCTGAAGAGATTGTTTCTGTTTTCCTATGCACAAAACAACACAGGTAAGAATTTTCTGAGTTTTCATTTTATGATCAGCAGGATGTGTGTGTGTGTGTGAGAGAGAGAGAGAGAGAGAGAATAGGAATTGAACCTAGGACCTTACCCATGCTAGGTAAACTCTCTACAACTTAAGTCCTTACTTTAGCCTATTTGTTTTATTTTGCTTTTGAGATAGTGCCTGGTGTGGTCTGGAGCTTGAAATCCTCCAGCTTCTGCCTTCTCCACTAAATGTAGGCAGGATTCTTTATTCTTTTTTCTTTTTGTGCCAATCTTGGGCCTTGAACTCTGGGTCTCTGCATTGTCACTGAGTTTTTTTTTTGCTCAAGGCTAGCACTCTTACCACTTGAGCCACAGCTCCACTTCCAGATTTTTGTGATTAATTAGACATGAGCTCATGGATTTTCCTGCCTGGTCTGGCTTTGAACCATGATACTCAGATCTCAGCCTCCTGAGTAGCTTGGTTTACAGGGGTGAGCCATCAGTGTCCAGCTCATTGCCTTTTAGTAGAGTTTTGTGCCAGAGGCCAGGATACAGAGCATCTTTTTAAAAATTCCATCCTTCTCCTTTCTCCCATCTAACCTCCTTTATTTGGGGGAAGTAAAGATAAGAACTGAGGCTAATTGGACAATTAGTTTTTTCATTGAGGAGTGTATATATACTTTGCATCCTGAGTATTTAATTGTTCTCTGGCTTAATAATTTACAAAAGTGGTTTGGCTCAAAGGTCCTAAATGCTAATACCAGGGAATTTTAAGGAAGGACTTGCCTGTATTGGTAAGAACAATGAAGTCTGGAGGGTAGTTCTGAGAGGAAGATGGGTTAAGTGAGAGTGATGTATACTAATTTTAAAAAACACATTAAAAGAAAAAAGAAAAGGCCTAGTAAGTTTTGTTTTTTTAATATATCCATTGGATTATTTATATATTGCATTTTCGCTTTATGACAATTTCCATTTTAGCTACCTGGGTTTGAATTTCATTTCTACATTGCCTAGCTCTGTTACCTGGGCAAGTTATTCAGCTTTTCTGTGCCATATTTATAACATCAGTAGGTAACCTATTATATTACCTGTCCTGAAGATTAAATTAATAAAATGTAATGCACTCAAAATAGTGTCTTCAACATAGTGTTACACGGGTTGAGTGTCTCTTACTCAAAATACTTAGATACAGAAGTGTTTTGAAACTGGGAATACTGGCATATGTATAATGAAATAATCTTGGCGACAGGACCCAGTGTTAAATAAAGAATTCATTTAGGGGCTGGGAAGGTGGCTCAGTGGTAGAGCGCTTGCCTTGAGCTGAAGAGCTGAGGGACAGCGCCCAGGCCCAGAGTTCAGGCCCCATGTATATTTCATATACATGTATTCGTATAACCTGAAGGCAGTTTGTAAAAAAAAAAAAAGTCAGTCATGGAGCTTGAACTCAGGGCTTGGTACTGTCTCTGAGCTCTTTTGCTCAAGGCTAGTGGTCTACCACTTTGAGCCACAGTTCCACTTCCTGTTTTTGGTGGTTAATTAGAGGTAGGCATCTTATGGACTTTCCTGCCTAGGTGGGCTTTGAACCACAATCCTCACATCTCAGCCTCCTAAGTAGAAAGGATTATAGGTGTGAGCCATCAGTGCCTGGCTCCTGAAGGCAATTGTGTTACCTACATTCTGTCTCTCAAGCTGGTGCTCTCTCTCGCTCTCTTTCGCGCTCTCTTTCGCGCTCTCTTGCTCTCTCTTGCTCTCTCACTCTCTTGCACCCTGCCCCTCTCTCTGTTTGTGTGTGTCTGTCTCTCTGTCTCTCACACACACAATTACTGGAGCTTTATCTCAGGGCTTTGTACTCACTGTGCATTTCCTGCTCATGGCTGAGGCTCTGCTACTATAGGATGCTTCTACTTCAGCTTTTTGCTGACAAATTGGAGATGGAATCTCTTGGACTTTTCTGCCAAGGCTGGCTTTGAACTGTAATCTCCCAGGTCTAGCTAAGCTTATAGCTATGAGCCACCAGTGCCCAGCTACAATATTTTCAATGTACTTTTTTGTGTATATGGTGCTGGGGATTAAACCTAGGACCATGTGCATGGTATACAAGTACTCTATTCCTGAGCTATATCCCCAACCCACACCTGTGTTTTGACTATACTTGTCACATGAGGTCAGGTGTGGAATTTTCTACTTACATTCTTACATGGTCACTCAAGTTTTGGATTTGGCAGTATTCAGGTTTTAGATTTTTAGGTTGGGGATATTCAATATACACAAACGTTGGTTATTGTCATCATCATTTTTCCTTTTATTTTTGCTATGGTTTTGTTTTCTGGTTTTGTTTACCAGAACAGGAGGGGTGGTTTTAGCAGACACTTTGTTTTTCCCAGGAGACTATTTTGGTGCATGTTACCTTCAGTCAGCAGATTATTGTCTAGGAGAAGACCAAGGATTACATCTACTGGGCTGCAAGAGCATTATTCCTAGACATTTCATTCTAGCTGGTAGTGCCAGGGCTGGTTTAGGAACCAAAGTACCTGTCACCATGATGTGGCCCTGGGCTACTAGGCCCCAGCTCTTAATGTAGCTGCCTGAGCTCTTTATGGCCTTCAGTAAGCAAGTGCCATACTAGCCAGATGTTAGGTACAACTTTAAAGGGCAGAGGGATTTTTATTCAAGTATCTGACATGCTATTCAAGTTGGGTTGTTATGCACATATTGGTAGGGCTAAAAATTCTTCAGTATTTTAGCCTTGCTGTCATACCCATCTTTTAGTGCTTCACACAATCTTTTTGTTTTACATAAATTATTTTGTGGTAAAATGAGAATGGAGCTATAAATTACTAAATTACAAGAACAACTCATTTTCTGTACTATAAAAAGATAAGCTAAGTCATAATTTTGGATTAATGACCAAAACTAAAATTGAGCTGGGATATGATTCAGTAGTAGAATTCATGCCTAATATGCACAAGGCCCTGAGTTTGATCCCTAATGGTACAAAACCAAACTGAAACCAAAAAACATAACAATGTAAGGATTAAGCAATGAATTCATTTAGAGGAAATAATGGCCTGTGAAGGCATTGCAGTAAATAAAATACAAGTGTCTTGAAGAGATTTTTGTCCTGCTAATTTTGTTTTATTAGCCACTAAACCCAGGAACCATACAGTAATGTTTGACACACTTAAGGACTGGTGTTGGGAACTGGAGCGGACCAAAGGCAACGTGAAATACAAACCAGTGAATGTCAATGAAGGCTACAAAGTTTGTGAGAGGTAAGTTTCAATGCTGGCTATTTATCATACTCACCCATTTGAAGTGCATGGTGTTTTAAAAAATACATTGTTAGCGTTGTGCAGCCATTATCAAGGTCAATTTTAGAAAAATTTTCTCATCCTCCTAAGACCCCAGGCCCATTAGCAATCACTCACCACACATCATCTTCCTGTTGACCAACCCCTAACAATCACTGCTCTGCTTTCTTTGTTGATTTGCTTGGTCTGGATATTTCATATAAATGGAATCATATATGTGATCTTTCATGACTGACTTCTTAGTATGGTTTCAAAATTCATCCATGTTGCAGTATACTAAAAGAATTACAGGGCTGGGAAGGTGACTCAGTCGTAGAGCGCTTGCCTTGCATGCATGAGGGCCTGGGTTCGATTCCTCAGCATCACATAAGCAAAAAGAAAAAAGCCAGAAGTGGCGCTGTGGCTCAAGTGGTAGAGTGTTAGCCTTGAGCTAAAGAGCTGAGGGACAGTGCCCAGGCCTAGAGTTCAGGCCCCATGACCAGACCCCCCCCCCCAAAAAAAAAAAAAAGAATTCCATTCTTTTTTTATTGCCAACTAATGTTTCATGGAATGAATCTACCACATTTTATTTATTCATCCATTAATTGATAGATGTTTAGATTGGTTTTACTTTGAGGGCGCTTCTGAATAAGACAGACAAGTATTTATTTACAAGTTTTTGTGTGGATTTTTTTTCTCTCCTTAGTATATAATCTAGGAATTGAATTTCCAGAATGTATCACAACTGTGTTTAACTCTTTGAGGAACCTCCAGACTATTTTCCTAAGAGATTACGTATATAGCAGTATATGAGGGTTTTTTCTTCTTATCAACAGTAGTTTTAATTGTTAAAAATGGGACTCATGTTGGGTGCTAGTGGCTCACACCTGTATTCCTAGCTATTCAGGAGGCTGAGATCTGAGGCTCAAAGTTCAAAGCCAGCCCTGAGAAAAGTCCTCTTGAGACTCTTATTCCCAATTAACCACTCAACAACTGGAAGTGGTGCTGTGGTTCAAATGGTAGGGGGCTAGCCTTGAGCACAAAGAGGCTTAGGAACAGTACCTTGAATTCAAGACCTACAACCGACCAAAAAAAAAAAAAAAAATAAGGAGGGGGGAACCTCAGGATTTGGGAAATAATCTTATCACTGAACCACAGCCTCAGAACCTCAATGCTAGCTTTTAAAGGAAACTTCTACCCCTGAGTGTGCTGACTAGGCTATGGTTCTACCATTTGAGTTACCCGTCTAGTCTGGGTTTTTGCTGGCTGTTTTGGAGACAGAGCTCCATATACTTTTCTGTTCAGATTGACTTTGAACCTTGATCCTCTGTATCTTAACCTCCTGAATAGCTAGGATAATAGACATGAGTCACCAGTGCCCAGCAAAAGAAACTTTCAAAGTAGCTATTAAAATACTTTTTGAGTCTGATTACAAGCTGATGCCTGTAATCCTAGCAATTCAGGAGGCTGAGATGTGAGGGTCACAGTTCAAAGCCAGCCCAGGCAAGAATGTCCATGAGATTCTTTTTTTTTTTTTTTTTTTTTTGGTCAGTCATGGGGCTTGAACTTCGGGCCTGGGCACTATCCCTCAGCTCTTCAGCTCAAGGGGAGCCTGTATCACTTGACCCACAGCGCCACTTCAGGTTTTCTTAGTGGTTTATTGGAGATAAGAGTCTCAAGGAGTTTCCTGGCTGGGCTGGCTTTGAACTGTGATCCTCAGATCTCAGCCTCCTGAGTAACTAGGATTATAGGCATGAGCCACTGATGCCCAGCTCCATGATATTCTTATCTACAATTAACCACAAAAAGCTGGAAGTAGAGCTGTGGCTCAAGTTGTAGAATGCTAGCCTTGAGCACAAAAGCTCAGGGACAGCACCCAGGCCCTGAGTTCAAGCCCCAGGCCTGGCAAAAAACAACAACAAAAACACCATTTTGTTGTTGTAGTTATTGCCAAGTATAAACCTTATAGGCATTTCCAAATTTATGTTGTTTAATTTTCTTTTATTACTCAAAAAACTTGATTCATTGAACAACAATTTTGGAATGCCTATTATGTGCCAGAGAATGTCTTACTATAGCTCTACAGTGCTCAGCAAAGCTCTGGAGCTTTCGAACAGAGGGTGGCATAGAATATAGAAATAAGATATATTAATAGGAAGGTGCTGCAGAGCTGGAGGTTTAGGTCAGTGGCAGTACACTTGCTTACCATGAATGGGGGCCTCATCCTTTGAGCAAAGTCTTGAATAAGTGAAGATTAAGCCAGATTAGTTGCCTGGCAAGTATTTTGGGCAGAGAGAATAGTAAGAGCTGTGTAAATAATGGGCCTAGAGACAAGTGGAGGAAGTTAGGGAAAGAGCAGTAGGAGGTAAGGGGAGAGAAAGGACCATATGAATGTTTTCAGAAGTATAATCCTTTCTGATTCTCAGAACAATAAGGGGAGTCAGGGCAGAGGTGTAGAGAGTGATGGACATACATTTTTAAAGGATGGCTTTGCTTACATAATCTGTTTTTAGAAATCTGAGTCTTGTCATTTTGGAACATAGTTCCTATCACTCTATTAACAGTTTTATGAGATGCTTTCAGTTTGTAGGGCTTCTTTTTTTTTTTTTTTTTTTTGAATTCTGGGCCTGGGCACTGCCCCTCAGCATTTCAGCTCAAGGCTAGCACTCTACCACTTGAGCCACAGCGCCACTTCCAGCTTTTTCTGCTTATGTGGTGCTGAGGAACTGAAGCAAGGGCCTCATGCAAGGCAAGCGTTCTACCACTGAGCCACCTTCCCAGCCCTGGTAGGGCTTTTGTATTTTGTCTGATAGGCCTCTGCAGCATAGTTTTGGTTTCGATCAATCTGAGACCTTTATAGGATGACACCTCACACAGGAATGAACTGTGGTGACAGTGGGAGGGGCCTGCTGAGTCCTGAAACCACCTAGAACTTCACTATTGGCCCTGCCTTGCTCTTTGCTCTTTCTCCTTTCCCCAGTGAAAAAGCTTGAAAAGGAAAAGCTAGCTTCTACTCAGAAAGAGATTAGAAACTCCTGCTCCTCAGTGGTGTGATGCAAGGTTGATACCAATGAATGTCCCTATTCCTAGTAATTGTGGGGCTTGTTTGTTTAAAAGAAGATTGCTCCATTGCCTAGGCTCACCTTGATTTCCTTCCCAGGCCTAGGCAGTCTTGCCACTTAAGCCTCCTGAGTAGCTGGAACTACAGGCAATGTACTACTTATGCCCTGCTACCAGAATTCTTTTTTTAAGAGCCATATACTGATTTGAGATGTTTGTGTAGGTGACAGTGTGTGAAAGACACCGAGTTAAGCAATTTATCCGTATTTGGATACTTGGAGTGCTTATTGCAGGCACACAGCAAGAACAGGCATGATATATGAAAGACTGTGCGTTGTTTCTGTCCTACCATAGTGGCTATCTATGTAGTCTTTCCCATCTATATATCCCATCATCCCATCCCACCCTCAGCTTCTATTCTTTGTCTGTACAACAAACTCAGACATTCTTCCTATGTGCATTGACCATCCCATGTACATTGATCATACCTCTCCTTCTGTGGCTTCCCGCTGGTCTTGGTATAGAACAGAACTCTTAAGCAGTACCTGAGGGTCTATCTTTGACTCCTGACTCTAACGCTGTCCCACCCCAAAACCCATACTGGTCACCCTGTGCAAAGGGCTCTTGCCTGGAAACACAAGATATTTTGTGGATGGTTAACTCGAGTTCATTGATAACGCTCAGCATAGTGCTACTTTTTTTTTCCCTTCCAGTCCTGGAGCTGGAACTCAGGGCCTGGACACTGTCCCTAAGCTTTTCAGCTTAAGGTGAGTGCTCTACCACTTGAGCCATAGCGCCACTTCTAGTTTTCTGTGGTTAACTGGAGACAAGAATCTCACAGACTTTCCTTCCTGGTCTGGCCTGGCTTGGAATCATGATCCTCAGATCTCAGCTTTTCAAAGTAGCTAGGATTACAGACAGGTGTGAGCCACCAGTGCCCAGCATCAATGCTGCTTTTTAAGGAAGCTGTTCAAGACTAGATTAGGTAGATAAGTGCTATGATTCAAGCCTGAAGCCTGAGCTGCTGCTGCTTCTTTTTCTCCCCTGCCCCCTTAATTGTGGAGCTTGAACTTGGTGCCTGGGTACTGTCCTTGAGCTCTTTCGCATAGGTCTAGTTCTCTACCATTTTGAGCCACAGTTCCACTTCCAAGATTTCTGTTGGTTAATTGGAGATAATAGTTTCACAGACTTTCCTGCCTAGGCTGGCTTCAAACTTAGCTCCTCAGATCTCAGCCTCCTCAGTAGTTAAGATTATAGGCATGAGCCACAGCTCATGAATTGCCTTATCTATAGATTCTTATCTATCATATATTTCTAATAACTTGCTGAAGAAATAAAGCTATTTGTCTAATAGAATTTCCCAGAGTATACATTTTGATAGTTTATGTAATATATTGTTTGTTCTCCTATGAATTGATGTACATTAGAGTTATGATCTCTTTAAAGCTTTATACAGTGACCTGTAACTTAACAGATTTAGATCAAGCATGAAGTATACATGCAAACACTAATGAGTTTTTTTTTTATTACATCTTAGCATTGTGGGCATTTGTATTTCTCATGAGAGTTTATTTTGAGCTATTTGAGGGAGGGATGTGTACAGTAGTGAATCTTAGTCAGTTTCTAATAAATTTTCATCTGCCATCTGAGTGTCCAGGTACATCTTTTATCTCTGCAACTCTGAAAATCTTCTTTCCTATGACCTATTATTTAGGAGGCTTGTTCTCTTTAGAGGCTAATTTTTTTAAAAAGTTGAAGTCAGAGCCAGGTGCCTGTGGCTCACGCCTGTAATCCTAGCTACTCAGGAGGCTGAGATCTGAGGATCACGGTTCAAAGCCAGCCCAGGCAGGAAAGGCTGTAAGACTCTTATCTCCAATAAATCACTCAAAAACCGGAAGTGGCACTGTGGCTCAAGCGGTAGAGTACTAGCCTTGAGCTGAAGAGCTGAGGGACAGCGCCCAGGCCCAGAGTTCAAGCCCCACGACCAACAAAAAAAAAAGTTGAAGTCAGTAGTGCCTCTGTTCAGGTGCCTACTATATGCTAACAAGTTTATAACCTGGGAAAGGCCTCAGTGTTGTCTCTCTCTCTAAAATGTGAATTATTCACTCACTGGGAAGATTAAACGAGTAATTCATGTTGAAGTGTTAGAGCAATCTCTGACTCAAATGTTCATTGTCAGAGCATTTAAAAAAGCAGGCATTAATCGTAATTACTTTTTTTCAGACAGTTAAATTGAATGAAACACAGGTGCTTATATTATTATTGTCACTCCTGATTTTGGAATTCATCCACCTTTCCAGAATGAATTTTCCAACCTTCCCATACACCACCATTTTTTTTTTTAAGTGTGTTGTTGAGGATCCAGGGCCTTGCAAATGCTAGACAAATTCTCACCACTAAGCTGTATCAACCTCAATTTTGTCACTATAGATGTAGATGAGGAAACAGATTCAGAAAAGGTACAGAAATTTATCTAGAGTTGAACGAAAATCAGACACAGGGCTAGGATTTAAATTTTCATTTCTGACTGACTTGATCAGACTATTTTACATCAAACTGGGAGAGTTCATCTAAGCTGTTTTTTGTTTTTGTTTTGGTGCTAAGGACTGAACAAACTCAGAGACTTGGCATTTGCTCGACAAGCACTTTTCCACTGAGCTAAATCAATAACCCCAGTTCTTTGTGCCTTGGCCAGGTGTTTTTTCTTAGGAGGGATATATGATCATTCTTATAATGTTTTTTTTTGGTCGGTGGTGGGGCTTGAACTCTGGGCTTGGGCGCTATCCCTAAGCTCTTCAGCTCAAGGCCAGTGCTCTTCGGCTTGAGCCACAGCATCACTTCCGGTTTTCGAATGGTTTATTGGAGACAAGAGTCTCACGGACTTTCATTGCCTGGGCTGGCTTTGAAACGTGATTCTCAGGTCTCAGCCTCCTGAGTAGCTAGGATTACAGGCGTGAACCACCGGCACCCGGCTATAATGCTTTATAATGCTCAGCTTCCTTGTATTCATTGAAATTGAACTTTCATACTTTGTGAATTGAGTGTAGTATTAGAATCTGATGGCCTCTCTTTCTTCTAGGTTGCCAGCATACTTTGTTGTCCCCACCCCTCTTCCTGAGGAGGATGTGAAACGCTTTCAGGGTCATGGCATACCAGTAAGTTCATCTGGAAATGCTAAAAGGCTTTGGTTGCTCACTGGCCCATCCAAACGAAGGGATCCTACTTAAAGCCTTGGCTTTGGTATTCAAGAGTTTGTCCTCAGTCCAAGAATAATCCAGAAATAACAGAAACTCCCTAGAGAAGTCTCTTGAACATGAGACTCCCTGAGACAGTTTTAAAGTTCTCACAGATGCACTTAAGTTTTTAGCAGTGACACTGAAAAGCTGGAAGAAGATTATAATATTGTTTCCTATGGAAAGCAAAACTGGTTTAACACCTAAGTCATTTTGAACCTTAGCTGACCACTCTTAAGAGTGGTAGGATTGTGCTTTATTTGGGTTGGCACTAGGAATCTTGGTATAGTGTGGTTATTCTTTCTTCCAGAGATGACAAGAATTGCTTCTTCATTTTCACAGAATAGTATGGGATGGGAACCATATTAAGTGTGTCACTGATGAGAGAAACCAAGACTGTGGTAGCCACTCCCGTTTCTAATTGGTGGCTGGGAGTTCCTGAGCCTACAAGGAATTGAGTAATGAATGAGAATTACAAGTAAATGCTGCACGGTACAGATAGCTTCTTCACTAAAATGGTCATTCCCATATGGGAAGAAAGATGGTGAAGCAGGCCCAGAAGCTCCTGAAGCCAGAAAGATAATAAGCACGGCATTGCTGTGAACCAGAGATTCTGTCTAGTCCAGGGGCAGCTGTTTAGTAGCAGCCCATTTGTTTCATGAGGGACTATGGGCCCAGTGTTCCCAATATGTCCACATTTTTTTCGTTTTTATTTATTTTCTTTATTATCTTTAAGTTGTTGTACAAAGGAGTTGCCATTTAACAAAGTAGTTTATGTATATATATATATATATATAATATATTACATTATATATGTTATATATAATATATATAATTATATATATATAATGCATCTTGACTAATGTCAGCCCTGTCAGTGTTCTACCCATCCCTCCCATCCTATCTCTTCTCACACTTTTTTTTTGTTGTTGTTAGTTATGAGGCTTGGGCGCTGTCCCTCAGCTCTTCAAGCTCAAGGTGAGCACTCTACCACTTGAGCCACAGTGCCACTTCCAGTTTTCTGGTGGTTTTCCTGGCTTTGAACTGTGATCCTCTGTCTCAGCCTCCTGAGTAGCTAAGATTACAGGCGTGAGCCACTGGCACCCAGCATCTCTCACTTTTTTTAAAATTTTGTAGGATATATATTTAATTCTTGACTACATTCACCCCCACTCCTTCTCTTCATCTACCCCCTCCCTACCTCTTCCCCACTCCACCCCTTTCAAGTACCCATTTCCTGGTATTCATTTTGTTCAACTTTAACTTTACGTTTCTAAGGCAAAGTTCTAATCTACCATACTTTAGTTAATATATTTGTATATACTTGCATACCACTCAAGATATTTACTTAGAGGCTTATAAATTAATTCCACAAGAGGAAAAGCACACATCCTTTGTCTCTCTGGACTTGATTTACTTCACTTAACATAATTCTTTTAGGTCTTTCCATTTCTTTTTTTTTTTTGAGTCCGGTTGTAGGGCCTGAATTCTGGGCCTGGGTGCTGTCCCTCAGCTCTTCAGCTCAAGGCTAGCGCTCTACCACTTGAGCCACAGCGCCACTTCGGGCTTTTTTGCTTATGTGGTGCTGAGGAATCGAACCCAGGGCCTCATGCATGCAAGGCAAGCGCTCTACCACTGAGCCACCTTCCCAGCCCGGTCTTTTCATTTCTTTACAAATGATTCAATATCACTTTCTCTAATGAAAGTGTAAAATTCCTTTGTGTATATTCTGGTCTGATTTCATACCTTGGCGATGGTGAATAATGCTGGTGGTTGTGTTGGTGATTTTCCTATATCTTTGTGTATAATCTTTTGGATAAATGCCCAGGAGTAATATGCTGGATCATAGGATAGTTCTATGTTTAATTTTTCGAGGAACCAACATATTGCTTTCCACAAGTTTACATTCTCACCAACAGTGTATTACAGTTCTCTTTTGGTCACATCCTTGCCAGCATTTGTTATTAGTTGTTTTTTTGATAATGGCCATTCTAACTGGGGTAGGGTGGAATTTCAGTGTTATTTTGATTTGCATTTCCTTTATGGTCAGAGATATTGAACATTTATTTTCTTTTTTTTTTGCTGGTTATGGGGGCTTGAACTCTGGGCTTGGACACTTTCTCTCAGCTCTTCAGCTCAAGGCAAATGTTCTACCGCTTGAGCTAGAATGCCACTTCCGGTTTTCTAGTGGTTTATTGGAGATAAGAGTCTCACAGGCTTTCCTGCCTGGGCTGGCTTTGAACCATGATCCTCAGATCTCAGCCTCCTGAATAGCTAGGATTATAGGCATGAGCCACTGGTGCCCGGCTTGAACATTTCTTAATGTGTCTATTGGCCGGTTTTACTTCTACTTCTGAGAAGTCTCTCTTTGTCTCATTAGCCCGCTTATTAATTGGGTTATTGGTTCTTTAAGGGCTTAATTTTTAAGCTCTGTGTGTATTCTGAATATTAAGTCATTCTCTGATGCAAAGCTGGCAACAAAGCTCTATACTGTAGGCTGTCTTTAGCTTGTTGGCTATTCCTTTGCTGTGCAGAAGTTTTAGTTTGATACAATTCCATTTTAT
This sequence comes from Dipodomys spectabilis, assembly GCF_019054845.1. NCBI lineage: Eukaryota > Metazoa > Chordata > Mammalia > Rodentia > Heteromyidae > Dipodomys > Dipodomys spectabilis. Next base: position 2,941,742 of record NW_024870815.1, on the reverse strand, counting down.
CAAGTCTTTCTTTGATTTGCTGTGTTCTGATTCTTTTTTTTTTTTTTTTTGGGTCCGGTCATGGGGCCTGAACTCTGGGCCTGGGCGCTGTCCCTCAGCTCTTCAGCTCAAGGCTAGCACTCTACCACTTGAGCCACAGTGCCACTTCCAGCTTTTTTCTTTTTGCTTATGTGGTGCTGAGGAATCGAACCCAGGGCCTCAGGCATGCAAGGCAAGCACTCTACCACTGAGCCACCTTCCCAGCCCTGTGTTCTGATTCTTTATTGAGAAAGTTTCTGCCTGTGCCAAGTAGTCTTAATGTTTCTTCTATTCCTTCTTGTAATAGTTGCATGGTTTCAGGTCTGACATTGAGGTGATAGATACAGATTCAGTTTTTGTATGTGGATATCCAGTTTTCCCAGCACCACTTGTTGAAGAGGCTGTCTTTTGTGTTTTTGGCTATAGGTCTGTGGGTTTATTTCTGGGTCTTCTATTCAGTTTCATTGACTCTCAGGCTTGTTTTTGTATCTGTACCTAACTGTCTTCATTACTATAGCTCTGTAGTAGAGTTTGAGGTTTGTTATTTTTATACCTCCAGCACTATTTTTTCTACTCAGTATTCTAGACCTTCTTGTGGTTCCATATGAATTGTTGGATTATTTTCTCTGTCTCATTGAAGAATGGTGTTGGTATTTTGATGGGTATTACATGAATTTGAATAATAAGGCAAGAAAAAGACAAATAGGGAAAGAAAAGATCCAAATAGGGAAGGAAGAAATAAAATTATCCCTGTTTGCATATAACATAATCCTATATTTAAAGAACACCATAAACTCTTTCCCCAAGCTACTAGAACTGATTTAAAAACTTTGGTAAAGTAGCAAGATGTAAAATCAGTAGCTTTGGGCTAGGAAGGTGGCTTAGTGGTAGAGTGCTTGTCTTGCATGCATGAGGCTCTGGGTTCAATTCCTCAGCACCACATGAGCAGAAAAGGCTGGAAGTGGCGCTGTGGCTCAAGTGGTAGAGTACTAGCCTTGAGCTGAAAAGCTAAGGGACAGCTCCCAGGCCCAGAGTTCAAGCCCTATGATTGACCAAAAAACAAAAGTAAAAATCAGTACCTTTGAGCTGGGAATGTGACAGTGGTAGAGTGCTTGCCTAGCATGCATAAAGCCCTGGGTTCCATTCCTTAGTACAGAAAAAGCTGGAAGTGGTGCTTTGGTTCGGTAGAGTGCTAGCCTTGAGCAAAAGAAGTTCAGGGGCAGTGCTTAGGCCCTAGTTCAAACCCCAGGACTGACAAAAAAAACAAACAGACAAACAAAACAGTAGCTTTTCTGTATGTCAACAAATGAGACTGAAGTCAGGAAAGTAACTCATTTGTAATAGTCTCAAAAAACCAAGGCCTAGGAATTATCTTGACCATGGATATCAAGGACTTATAAAGTAAAAAACTATAAAAACTTATAGAAGGAAATCTATAAGGAAGTGGATAGGCTTTCCACCAAGACAGTCTTGGTCATCTTTATGCTCTCACAACCTAGTGCAGTGCTTTCCCTGTCTGAGTCCCCACCATACAGTAGTGATTGAGTAGTCACTCTGTTCTCCTGGTATACACACTCCGTTGCTGAGAGCTGCACTCTGCCATCTACTAGAGCATGACTGGTAGAGTCACACTGAAGCTACAACTTGGGAAAGTTCTTCAAGTCACTCTGAGCTTGAGGTTTTTGCTTGAAGGGAAGATAATAACCATACCTATCACTGGGAGTCACTCTGAGACTTAAATGAATTAGCACCTGTAAAATGCCTGACACTTAAGTTATACTCCAGTGATAGCTGCTGTCCTAATCATAACGATAAAAATAATGTTGTTATCATCATCTAGGTTATCAGCACTAAAGCCAAGTCAAAGGTGATTGGTAGACCATATGCAAGTCTAAATCTGACTACCTAATACTTTTATTTTTTTTAAAGACTAAATCAGTGTTTTTTATTGAGGAAATCCTCTGGGGCTTGTGTATATGCAACTATTTCTTATTGAAGTTACAAAGTTCCCTGTCTGCACTGAAATACTAAGCTTACCTGCTCCCTTTTGGTTGTGAATATTCCATCTAGCAAACATTTTTCTCCTCTGCAGATATGGTGTTGGTCCTGCCACAATGGAAGTGCCCTTTTGAAAATGTCAGCACTGCCCAAAGAACAGGATGATGGCATTTTGCAAATCCAGAAGAACTTCTTGGATGGGTCAGTACTCATTCATTCTACATTTGTTCTTGTCTAGTTCAGTTCTTGTTTTTTAAGTAGGAAATAGTTCTTAGTAGTGTGTCCTCCTCTGTTTACATGCTGATACTCAGTGCCAGAGGAATACAAGTTGCAGACATTTTTTAAATTATTTTGAAAGGAATCAATATAACAGTTATTAGGAATGTCAGCTGCACTGTTTTTAGAGATGCATGCTGAAGTATGCATGATGTCTATTATATTAACAGCTGGGCAAATCTAGGTCATAGCATATATCATTGTACTATTGTACGTTTCAGAAGTCTTTTTTTCTTTTTTCTTTTGCCAGTCCTGGGGCTTGAACTCGGCTTGGGTACTGTCCCTGAGCTTTTTTTTTTTTGCTCAAGGCTTCCACTCTACCACTTGAGCCAGCGCCACTTCCGGCCTTTGTGTTTATATGATACTGAAGTATTGAACCCAGGGCTTCATGCATGCTAGGAAAGCACTCTACCACTAAGCTACATTCCCAGCCCATGTGTAAAACTTTTCAAAATAAAATTTTAAGCTGGCCACTGGTGGCTCATGCCTGTAATCTTCACTACTCAGGAGGCTGAGATCTGAGGATTGTGGTTAAAAGCCAGTCCAGGCAGGAAAGTCTTGTGAGATTCCAATTAACCACCTGAAAACCAGAAATAGAGCTGTGCCTTGACCAGTAGCCTTGGTAGAGCAGTAGCCTTGAGCAAAATAGCCCTGAGATCTCAAGCCCTGAGATCTAGCCCCACAACTGATAAAAACTAAATAAATATATAAAAATTTGAAAAATCCAAAGTCAATAAATTAAAAACAACAAAAAAGTAGGCTCTGGAGTTAAATTTTTGGCTCACATCATGGCTCTTTTCAGTTGAGAACATTGATAACCCTGGACAATTCTACTCTTTGATCGCATGTCCAAATCCATTGTTTGGGGACACAGTCTTAAAGCAGGTTCCTTATAGATGAGGGTTTAGTAGGAGATACCCTCAGGCCTCTTAGCACAGGTCATGGTGGTACTCAAGAAAAACAAGCTATTGTAAATTCGTATTTGCTCTTCTAATCTCATGTTACTTTTTGATGCCTAGAATTTACAAGACCATCCACAGGCCACCCTATGAAATTGTTAAAACTGAAGATCTATCAAGCAACTTCCTGTCCTTGCAGGAAATCCAGACTGCATACTGTAAATTTAAGCAGCTATTTCTGATAGGTGAGAAGAAACTTTCTGTCAAATGGGGAAAGACATGCCACATGGATCAGGTGAAAGTTGATGCCTTTTCCCTGGGTTCCTTTTGATGGCATGCAGAGCTCCACAGCCTTGAGGGTCCCTGTCATGCAGTGGAAGGGTCCGGCCGCCCCTCTCCCCCTCTCCAAGCATCTCCCCCTGGCCTTCTCACTGTTGGAGTCATACAGCTGCTCTTCTCTCTTTCTCAGCTTCCCACACCACCCAGTGGTAAGCGTTTTAGTCTTGTAAGTTTGTGAACTATGAAGTTTGTATAGGCACTCACTTGGCAAATCATTTATAAAGAGAATGATTGATTTTTCCTTAATGGACTTTTTTTTCCAGTGTGGAAATATCTTTTCTTTTCTTTTTTTTTTTGGTCAGTTATGGAGCTTGAACTCTGGGCCTGGGCGTTGTCCCTCAGCTCTTCAGCTCAAGGCTAGTGCTCTACCACTTGAGCCACAGCGCCACTTCCCGTTTTCTGAGTGGTTTATTGGAGATAAAAAGTCTTGGACTTTCCTGCCTGGGCTAGCTTTGAACAGTGATCCTCAGAACTCAGCCTCCTGAGTAGCTAGGATTACAGGCATGAGCCACCAGCTCCGGGCTTGTTGCTCTGATTCTGCCTTGAATACCTTCCTAAATGGCTTGAATCACCCACCTCTGTGGAGCCTTTAAGATTTCCCTATATGGAATGTTGAGTTCTGTCTTCCCTAGATGGAAAAGTTCTGCTGGTACCTGAGCTTGTTCCTGGGTATGTCCATATAAGGTCTGGCATTTTGTCTTCATGGTGGGGGCGGGGGAGGGGGGCACAATGAAGTCCCCCCTCAGGTGATGGAACACACTTCAATCCCTGGAGGCTGGGGGACTTGGATGATAGGTTTCTAAACCTGTCAGTCCAGTACGTGGAACTGAGAGTTTCCTTTGGCCCTGCCCCGGGACCCTATTTAGGCCCAGACCAGGTCAGGCCCCACTACGCTATGCTATATGTCTCCATGTTTGTGACCTGTCTCCTGGCTTTTCTCTGTCACCATGGCATCCCATGGCTCTCCATTGGAGCTGCATTGGTTTGTTGGTATTGTTTTTGGTTTTGTTCTTTCTTTCGTCTTGGCCTTCATGGCTCAGTTTCCTAAGAGATCAGCTGGCTGCTGGTCTTTGAGACCGGAGTCCACCATGCAGTCAGCAGCCTTTTAATAACGACTCCGAGATCTCACCTATCAAAATGTGGCTTCTCTGTTTTCTCGCCTTACAACAGAACCATGATCCACTTGATCATAGCTTTCCAAGTAATTAGTAACACAGGTATGAACCACTGCATCTGGCTCACTGTTGTTTTTTTTGTTTTTCTTTCAGTACTTGGGGCTTTGATCAGCTGTTCTACCACTTCAGCCATTTCCAACCCAATTCTTATTCTTTTTTTTTTTTTTTTTTTTTTTGTGGGTCGTGGGGCTTGAACTCTGGGTCTGAGCGCTGTCCCTCAGCTCTTCAGCTCAAGGCTAGTGCTACAGCGCCACTTCCGGTTTTCTGTTGGTTTGTTGGAGATAAGAGGTTCACGGACTTTCTTGCCCAAGCTGGCTTTGAACTGCAATTCTCGGATCTCAGCCTCCTGAGTAGCTAGGATTACAGGCATGAGCCACTGGCACCTGGCTCCAATTCTTATTCTTGAATGAGTCTTTACTCTGTGAGGTTTTGTCATGCTTATAGGTAACTTTTTCCTAACTTGGATATTTTAGCCTAGTAAATTCTTAACTATTTTAGGGTTATTCAGCTGACATTTATTTAATTTCCCCTATATGTTATGTCAAGCATTACTGATAAAAAGGAATATGAAGCCAAGCACTGCTGACCCACACCTTTAATACTAACTACTTAAGAAGCTGAGATCTGAAAGAGTTTGAAGCCATCACGAGTAGGAAAGTACACTAGACTCCATCTCCAAAATAACCAGCTAAAAGTTGGGCTGAAGGCATGCCGCTAGAGTAGAGTGCCAGCTAAACAATCAACCTGGGCAAGTTCAGGGTCCTAAATTCAAACCCCGGTACTGGTAGGGGGAATAAAAGTGAATGTAACACAAAAAAAAAACAACTACGCTCTTGTAAGGGAAACAAGCATTAAAGTGAGGGGAACAGAGTCTAAGTAATGTAACCTTGTTCTCACAGACATCCTGGTGCCTCTTGCTGGGTGGAGGGAGCTCTCCACCCAGTGCTGAAAAGCCTAGCAGTGAGAGAGGCCATTCATTGAATTGCAGACCTAACTGGTGAGCTGGGAGAGCTCTGCTTCGGAATGTCAGAGCCTTAGGAAAGCTTTGCGTAGAGAATGCTCCGATTCTGCTTTGATTGCCTCTCTAAATGGCTTGAATCACCCAATTTTGAGTAGCCTTTAAGATTTCCCCTATATGGGAAAGTTAAGGTGTATCTTCCCTTGATGGAAAAGTTCTGCTGGTACCTGAGCTTGTACCTGAGTATGTCCATATAAGGTCTGCTTTTGTAATGCTTGCTCTTCAGCTCAAGCATATGGTTTTTGTCTTTAAAGTCTTTTGGCCTGTAATCCTAGCTACTCAGTAGGCTGAGATTTTAGGATTGTGGTTTAAAGCCAGTCTAGGCAGGAAAGTTCATGAGACCTTTTATCTCCAATTATCTACCCCAGAAAACCGGAAGTGACGCTGTGGTTCAAGTGTTAGAATTCTAGCCTTGAGCTGAAGAGCTGAGGGACAGCACCCAGGCCCAGAGTTCAAGCCCCAGGACACACACACACACACACACACACACACACACACACACACACACACACACACACACACACACACACACACACACACACACACACACACACACACACACACACACACACACACACACACACACACACACACACACACACACACACACACACACACACACACACACACACACACACGGCTTTGTGTAAGCTCTGTTCAGGGCTGCTGGTCTTTGAGATGATAGTCTACCATGCAGAGCTTTCCAGTAAAGATTCCCATTTTCACCTCTCAAAAATGTGGTTCTCTAAATCTCACAGACTGGATTTACCCTGCAACAGCATATGCCTATAAAAATGTTGGGATGGTTACTATAAGAAAGATCAGTAAGAAATAGGAACCCGGTGGGGCTGGGAAGGTGGCTCAGTGATAGAGTGCTTGCCTTACATGCATGAGGTCCTGGGTTTGATTCCTCAGCACCACATAAGTAGAAAAAGCCAGAAGTGGCACTGTGGCTCAAGTTGTAGAGCACTAGCCTTGAGCTGAAGAGCTGAGAGACAGCGCCCAGGCCCAGAGTTCAGGCCCCATGACCAACCTAAAAAAAAAGAAAGAAATAGGAACCTGGAGAAAAGATAATCTTAGTATTTGATCCAAGATGGTGATTTTAGAATTGTGTTTTATTTTAATCACCCAAGATTCCCTGGTATCTTTTGTTGATCTGAATTATTGTTATTGTTATTATTTTGAGATGAGGTCTTGCTATATTACCACATTGGTCTCAAACTCCTGGGCTCAAGTGATCCTCCTACTTTATCTTCCCAAGTAGCTTAGACTACATGTGTGCACTACTCTACTTAACTGGTTTGAAACTTTTCTTCCTTCCTTCCTTCCTTCCTTCCTTCCTTCCTTCCTTCCTTCCTTCCTTCCTTCCTTCCTTCCTTCCTTCCTTCCTTCCTTTCTTCCTTTCTTTCTTTCTTTCTTCTTTTTTTTTTTGTTGGTCGTGGGGCTTGAACTCTGGGCCTAGGTGCTCTCCCTCAGCCCTTTAGCTCAAGGCTAGTGCTCCATGACTTCAGCCACAGTGCCACTTCCAGTTTTCTGGTGGTTTTATTGGAGATGAGTCTCACAGACTTTCTTGCCTGGGCTTGAACTGCGATCCTCAGATCTCAGCCTTCTGAGTAGCTAAGATTACAGACATGAGCCACTGGTGCCTGGCTTGGTTGGAAACTTTTAAATTAATACTTTGTAAAATTCAAGAGTTTCTGGGGGGTTTTTGTTTTGGGTTTTGGGTTTTTTTGTCGGTCATGGGGCTTAAATTCTGGGCCTGGGTGCTGTCCCTCAGCTCTTCAGTTCAAGGCTAGCGCTCTACCACTCGAGCTACAGTGCCACTTCCAGTTTTCTGGTAGTTTTTATTGGCAATAAGAGTCTCACGGCCTTTCCTGCCCGGGCTGGCTTTGAACCGTGATCCTCAGATCTCAGCCTCCTGAGTAGCTAGGATTACAGGTGTGAGCCACCGGCGCCCGGCTGAGTTTCTGTTTTATAAGGGATATAAAGAGGAAATTATACTCATATGCAAGTTACATGAACTCATATTCAAACTTCTACAAAGCCAGGTGTGATGACTCACACCTCTTAAGTTGGAGGACATCCTAGGCTTATATACACAGACTTTGTTTCACACCTTTAATCCTAGGTACTCAGGAGGTAGAGATTGGGAGGATCACAGTTTGTAGGCCAGCCTGGACAAAAGTTACCAAGACCTCATCTCAATAATAAAAAGCTTATGGGGGGGAGGGTATACCTGTCGTCCCAGCTGTACAGGAAGTCTAAGTAGAAAGATCATGATCTAAGCTGGCGCTGGTGGCTCACACCTGTAATCCTAGCTACTCAAGAGGCTGAGATCTGAGGATCATGGTTCAAAGACAGCCTGTTCAGGAAAGTCCATGAGACTCTTATCTCCAACAAACCACTCGAAAAAAAACGGAAGTGGTGCTGTGGCTCAAGCAGTAGAGTGCTTGCCTTGAGCTGAAGAGCATAATGACAGTGCCCAGGCCAGAGTTCAAGCCCCACGACTGACCAAAAAAAAAAAAGAAAGATCATGATCTAGGCCAGTCTGGACATAAATACAAGAAGCTATTTGAAAAACAAGTAAAAGCAAACAAGAACTGGAGATGTGGTTCAAGTGGCAGAGTGCCTTCCTAGTAGGTATAAGGCCCTGAGTTCAGATCCCAAGACTACCAAAAAACAAGAGTCTAGGCTTTGGTGGCATAGTCCCTGGTTGCCTATTTCCTGTCTAGCAATAGCAGTCTTGATGTTGATGGTTTTCTTCCTAAAACATGTTGAATTACACGGTAGACCATGGCTAGGCATCTCTTCTTTCAGTAACAAAGACCTCTTTGACTGCTATACCCTTCCAGAGACCTACAGTTCCAAAACTATTTCAGTGCGAGTTGAAGTTTTAAAATGCTCTTTGCTTAAAATGATGAAGTGTTGTGCCTGGCTTCTGCAGGTTGAGGCTGTGTCTGATCTGCACTGCACAGGGGAGTATCATGAGTGTTTTTTTGAAAGGGTGTCAGTAAACAATGACCTGATGTCTTTTTTTCTTTTTCAGATAACAGTACTGAATTCTGGGACACAGATATAAAATGGTTTTCTCTCCTAGAAAGTAGCAGCTGGCTTGATATCATCAGGTATTTATTTCAAACCATTGTTTTGCTCATGAATTTTACAGTGTTTCATTTGAGTAGAGCAAATTTACACATAGTTGATGTTTCAGAGTGGAATATTCTTTTGTTTGTTGAAGGACATAAAAGATGACAAGAGTACACTGAGAGTCATTCATGGTTCTGGATGACAGGAATCAGTGTTATGGCAATGTCCACCAAATTCTTAAATGTCTCATTTTCCTTTTGTTGTTGTTGCCAGTACTGGGGCTTGGATTCAGGGACTTACGCTTTGGGCTAGCATTCTACTACCTAGGTTACACCTCCACTTCTATCCATTTTCTTTTTAAGAATTTCTTCTATATCTTTCTTGACTACTTGTTTTCTGCTACCTATTAATTGTTTTTTCTGAGAATCTTTAACATCTTGTATGAAATTCTCCATAGTTAAGTATTCTTAGATCATATTTCTACTCGGAGCCCAGCTAGATTATACATTTGCTATTTATTGTTTCTTTGCATATTTGGTAGGAATTTACCAGCATACTACCTGTTTATAAGGAAATGTACTCTGTAGATAAGACATTTCAAGACTAAAATATCAGATTTAACAACTCCAGCCTGTGACTGAGGCAGCTATGCTGGCCTCCCGGTGGAAACAGGATGAACTAGGAGATTGATTTTTCACTAAATACCTTTCTTAAATTTTGTGCCTTATATGTATGCGAGCACATATGTATGGCAGATTCAGTTTCTAATAGGTAAAATAGTGTCTCTCATGGGCTGGAAATGTAGCTTAGTGGTAGAGTGCTTGCGTAGCATGCATGAAGCCCTGGGTTCGATTCCTCAGTACCACATAAATAAAAAAGGCCGGAAGTAGCACTGTAGTTCAAGTGGTAGAGCTCTAACCTTGAACAGAGAGGCTCAGGGACAGAGCCCAGGCCCTGAGTTCAAGCCCCAGGACTGGCAAAAAGAAAAAGAAAAGATAGTGTCTCTCAGAATCTGAATAGTGTAAGTGGTGATTATTTTCTCTTCTGGAGGATTTTAGCATAAAAAAATATAAGAGGAAAACTACCTCTGGTAGTACTAAGCCCACAAACTAATGCTCCTGTTTCTTGCCTTTTTTCTGTTCAGACGTTGCCTGAAGAAAGCAATAGAGATTACAGAATGTCTGGAAGCACAAAACATGAACGTTCTTCTTTTAGGTAATATATTTAAAACACAAAGCATGAGTTCCATTTTCCTTCACTTCAGATTCAGTTTTTGTACATGTAACTTACTGGAAGTGGACTTGTGGTATAAATGGAACAAATGAGTATGAAAATCTTCTCCATTCCTTTCTCCTCAGCCTTGGAATCCCTTGCCTTGGATTTCAGTATTACAGTTTAAAATAAAATTCTTTCTCTTGGAACTTGGCAGTGCTATCACACCCCAAGAAGGAGTTGTTTGGTATCTTTAGCAAAGCTCACATTTCTTTTTTGGTTTTTTGGTTTTTTACTTTTAAAGTGGAAACTGTAAGCATCTTATCTTACTGTTAATGCAAGCATTAATGCCAGAAATGTGAAGGTAATATTGCAAACTCAGAATTTTTATAAATTCATGAAATTTCCATTTTCCAATTTATACAGTTTTATATCATACTACTTCTCATGCGTTTTTCTGCAGTTACTCTGTATGGCTTCTTTGGGATAATTTAAGCCATCCTAACGCACAAAGTTTGCATTTCTTAATGCTTGGGGTTTGGGGGATTGTTTTGGTTTTTAATGATATTGAGATTAAACGCAGGGCTTCACAGACTCTTAAACTCTAAGGTAGCTGGGCAGAGGAAGACTTGAGTTTGAGGTCCACCTGGGCAAAGTTAGCAAGATCCTGTGCTGGGGAAAAAAGGGGGAGGGAAGGAGGGAAAGAGGAAGGAAAATAGGTATGTGGCTCAAGAAGCTATGGATCCAATCCCTAGTACCACAAAACAAATAACTTAAAAGACAAATATATGGCTGTAGGTGTATTATTTTCACTGAGTCCTGAGTGTTAAATAAGTATATGAATGGGCTTTTACCATGGGGATTTTGTGAAGTGCATTCTAGGTGGGCACATAAAAGCAGACCAAGGAGAATTTCTCCTCTAGACCAGTCAAGGAAAAGCAGGTACATCCATGCTCCTCAAACAAAAAAGGAAGGAGCTTTCTAGCTTTAAAATGTGATCATAGCTTGCGCCGGTGGCTCATGCCTGTAATCCTAGCTACTTGGGAGGCTGAGATCTAAGGATCGTGGCTCAAAGCCAGCCTGGACAGGAAAGTTCATGAGACTCTTATCTCCAATTAACCACCAGAAAATCGGAGTGGCACTGTGGCTCAAGTAGTAGAGTGCTAGCCTTGAGCTAGTATAGGATTAGGAGTGGAGCTCATAGGTGTGAGAAGTAACTGAGCCTTGGAACAGTGGGTGCAATGTGAGGCTTGAATTCAGGAGGCAGGAATTTTCACTTGCTTAGAAGCTGCCGGGTTGTCCTGTCATGATTTCACTCTTGTATGGCACATCTGGATGTCCATGGACAAAAGTGGATTTCCAGTACTTCACTTACTCAGTGAGCATATCCATACTGAGCACCGTCATATGCCAGAACCTGCCCTAGATAGCAGTGTGTCCGACTCTGAAAGCTCGCTTTGTGTTCCACTGGTCCCTGCTGTAGAGAATAAGAGCTTTTAGTAGTGGATCTTAGTGTTGGGAACCTACTGTAACCTATGCATGTGAGATCACTACAGCTTTAATACTTTCTGCCCTCCTTCCTCTTGGCATTGCTAATGGGCCCTCCCAGAGGAGAACGCCTCCGACCTCTGCTGCCTCCTTTCCTCTCTGGTACAAGTGATGATGGATCCCCACTGTCGTACCAGGACTGGTTTCCAGAGCCTTGTACAAAAGGAGTGGGTCATGGGTGGCCACTGTTTCTTGGATCGTTGCAACCATCTCCGCCAGAATGACAAAGAAGAGGTGAGTTTCCTCAGGGCAGACTGCCTAGTCTCAGTACCAGTCCTCAGATATGGGATTTCTGTTTGCATTGTGCTGGTTGCAATGAGTGCAAATGAGTGTGACTCATTTGAGTTTGATTTCAAATGCTTTAAGTAGTATTGAAACCTTTCCTGGGGGGACAAAGGTATTATAACAAGTATGTTCACAGTCTTCTAAGTTACATCACTGAAGGTATGCATATATTTCGTTGTGGAAGTAGTGTTGGTTTTGTGCCACTTAAATGTAAAGTAACCCAGTGTGTTGTAGACAGATTCCAACACATTCTGCAAATTAAACTTTGCAATAAGTAGATAGTCAGTGATGTGCGGGACTGTACCACAGCCTCTTCTGGGTCTTGCTACATTGCCCAGGCTGACCTTGAGCTCAAAGTCTTCCTGCTTCCCAAGTAGCTGGGATTACAGAGAGGTGCCACCATGCCTAGCTTCCTTTTGTCTAAGTAAATGGCTTTAGACCTGGGCCTCTATGGTTAGGCTAGAGATTCAGCATTCTAGTTCACCTCTAGATGGTGTATTTGGCAGCTATGTTAACTCCCTTAGCTACTTCACTGGTGACTGGTAGAAGGAAAATGAAAGTAGACCTACTATTAGTGCAACTTGTGTTATTTATTTCACAGAATCAGCATATTTTATCTATGGTGCAGAACAGCTTGGCACAATTATCATGAGAATAAAGAGCTGTGATCTCTGCCCTTCAGGGATTGATAGATTCCTGTTTGTAGGCCTAATCTGTACTCCTCTGTGTGCCACTGAGCTGTAGAGAACTCGCTGTTTCTATGCTTGGAAAGGATTTAGAAGACTAATTTAAAAAGTGATGAGATTCATGAAGTATGATAAGCTGAAAGAGATGACATTGTATGGAGAGGGGTATGATTTTGCCTATCTAGAGAAAAGCACTGGATCCAGTGGGAAAAGAAGCCAAGAGAAGCTTGATTTGTTTACCCAGACCTCGGAAGATCTCTCCTGTTTCTAACCCATTTCCCTGACTGTACAGTTAGGTCCACACATTGTATGTTCTATTAATGATATACAAGGTATGAAGTAGAGTTGCAAAATGAATGATTCTTAGCATCTCAGCACTGACATACAAAAATTTGAAAAGAAGGGTTGGAGGGATGGCTCAGTTGGTAGAGCACCAGCCAGTGAGCAAAAGCATCAGGTATTGACTGAGTCTCAGTCTCAGACTTAAAAAAGAGTTTTAAAGGAAAACTTGGTACTCTGATTTGTTATTTAATGGAGCAACACTGGTCTTCTATCCAAGAACTTGAATTCTCAACTCCTCTGTCTTACCAGCTTCACCAACAAACCTCAGCTTCCCCAATCTTCTCAAGGGACACATGGTAGGATCATTGAGAATGGGGGGAGAAGGATAAGCACTTCATAAATGATAACATACCCTAAAACCACTGTCTCTGATAATAAAGGGCTTGCCTCGGTTGCTAATAAATGTTAAAAAATTGTGAAAACATGCTAGGAACTTATTCTTGCTGCTTCTGCCTTCTTTCCCTCCTCTGTCTTTGGGACCCTCACTGGGAAGGACAAGTGGTAAAGAAGGGAAGCTTCTGACCCTTATTCTGTTAGTTAGCACGTGGGTAGGCAGTAGCATAACTGCCCCCTCCAGACACGCGCGCACACACACACACACTATTGACAATATTTAAAATAATCATCACTAAGTAGTTGTTTACAGTTTATCACTATTGATAAGAATAGAATCCTTTTTTTGGGGGGGGGTCCGGTCATGGGGTCTGAACTCTGGGCCTGGGCGCTGTCCCTCAGCTCTTTAGCTCAAGGCTAGCGCTCTACCACTTGAGTAACCGTGCTACTTCCGGCTTTTTTCTTTTTGCTTATGTGGTGCTGAGGAATCAAACCGAGGGCCTTATGCATGCAAGGCAAGCGCTCTACCACTGAGCCACCTTCCCAGCCCCAAGAATAGAATCTTTTGGGGGGAGACATCTCTTCTAATTGGGGTTTCAAAGTTACTGTTCTCTGTCATTGAAATCAATTATAAATGCTCACCTGTGAATGTTGATCCGTAAGAAATTTTACTTCATTTTGGCAATGTCTTTGACACAGATTAGTACTCCTAGTTACTGATGTTAATCTATGAGCATGTGGCTTCAATTGAGCATTTTTCATTCATCTGTTTATCACTTGGAATGAGATTGAGTTGTGTGCTTCCCAGAGAAGGAAGGGCTCAGGAGTGGCCACACCACAGTTCTTGAGCTGGCCGTCCACTGTGCTCAGGCAGCTTACATTGGATGCAGTGCCTTCTGAATAACACGGATCTTGTTTTCACGTAGGTTCCTGTGTTCCTGCTTTTCTTAGATTGTGTCTGGCAGCTGGTACACCAGCATACCCCAGCATTTGAATTCACCGAGACTTATCTGACCGTCTTGTCAGATAGCCTGTATATACCTATTTTTAGCACCTTCTTCTTCAATTCACCTCATCAAAAAGACACTAACATGGTAAGAATCCCTCCTAGAAACCTGTGTGCCAAACACTGCATCTCACAAACAGTATGATGACACCGATGCTAAATGTGACATTTGTTTAACGTCGATTATATACCTGGCATTATTTTAGATGCTTTCCTTGTATTCATATCTGTAAAAGTTTTTAGCCCTTACAGCACCCTCTGGGATGTGTATTATCTCTGAGGAAGGTAAGATACAAAGCCTGACTATCCAGGCCAACAGTAAATATTTGATCTGGAAAGTATTAGGGTTGGGAGATTGTGCCAACTTAAAAGTTATCCTTTTGGAAGATAGACGAGCTGTCTTCTCTCTCCATTAGCTTGATGCCTGGAGTTACTCTGTGATGAGAATGGACTGTCAGCAGGACTGGAAGCCAGACTTTGACTAGGCTTCTAAGGCCTTTTAGTCCCTCCAGAACCTCTTTTGCAGGGAATAAACTTGGAAGTTGAGCTTAGTGCCTCCCACCAGCCTTCTCCTGGCCTAAGGACTTGCTTGAATTGATAAGATTCCCAAGTCTCACAGTGAAGTGGGAACAACTGAACTTGGGCTTTCAGACTCCAGCCCTGCAGCTCATCAGATTCATGACCTTAAGCAGATCACTTCTGTTTTCTGGGCCTCAGTTTCCTCTCGTATAAATTTGGAAAACATAGTGTTCACCTCACAAGCTTGTGAAAATGTTCGGCCCACTGGCTGACTTGTGGTCCATTGAAAATAAGCATCGTTTCCCCTTGTCCCTTCCCCCATGAAGACTGTTGGTGAATAACCATTGGTAGCCCCAGCCTTAGAAAATGAAGTGCCAGGGAGCATTCATCTTAAGCAGAGCAGGAGCACATTCCTGGTGCCTGTTTCTGAGAATATGTGTTTGCTTTCCCCAGCCCTCCCTGGAAGCCATGGTGACCTGTGCTTGTTTTGGCAGGGTAGGGAAAGCTTGGATACACAAAGCAAGCCTTTGAATCTGCTCACCGTGTGGGATTGGTCTGTACAGTTTGAACCCAAAGCCCAGACATTGCTTAGAAACCCTCTCTATGCAGAAAAGCCAAAGCCGGACAAAGGCCCACGGAAAGGAATGCGTTTCAAAGTAAGATGTCTAACGTCTAACCCCATTTCATCTTCCCCATCACCTGACTCCATGTGTATAAAGATAAAACGTTCCTTATGGGTTTTGTCAGTCAATGTATATTCTACCCTTTGAAATGGTGTGAAGTCATGATTGATTGATGATGGTCAAGTTGTGGTCCATTAGAAGAACTTTGAGAAAATCAGCCTTTGCCCTGAGGAGAGGTGATTGCTGATTGGCTATGAGGATACTGCTGTCATCCTGCTTCATAGTCTTTTGCTTCTGACCCAACCTTGTGGGTACTTAGCAGAATAAAGGGAGCAGTGATCTAGTAGGGTTTACTCAATATATGCCAGTTCGTGTATTATACAGTAAGACTTTTCTTAAACCTATAATCCAGGAGTTGGCAAGCTTCTGTGAAAGGCCATCTAGCCTCTTACAACTATACACTCTACTGTTGTGGCACAAAAATGGCCTTGGGCAGAATGCAGACACAGCTGTCTGTGTTCCATTTTTACAAATAGGTGCTGTGCTGCATTTGGCCATAAGCCAACCCATGCTCTAAGCCACAAATATCAAATCTTGATTTTTTTTTCCTGTTGTTTGTTGTTGTTAATTTTTGGTGATCCTAGGATTAAAACTCAGGACCTTAGACTTTTCAGCTCGCTTCCTCAGCTGCTGTTCTGCTACCTGAGCCATACTTCTAGCCCTGCTTTTTTGCTGGTTGAGATGGAGTCTCAGGCTTTTCTGCCTGGACTAGCTCCAAACTACAGTCCTCCAGATCTCAGCCTCCTGAGTAGTAAAGATTACAGTGTGGGCCCCAGCTACAAATATCAACTATTTGTTTTTCTTGCAGGTATTTGTTCCTGATTGTACGTCAAAGTGCCCTAACTGATCAATTTCTTAAGCAGCATTTTTCTAGCTCTGTCTCCTGGCCTGGAATTTCTCACGAGTAGAGACCACAAAGGCAGGTCTCAAAGGGGGGGTCACGAGTGAATGTCACCATCTTCTCTATCATTGTGCTTCCCATCCTGCTCCAGGGAGGGACTGCAGGGAGCCCAGTCAGCTCTGGTGTGGGAGGTCGTTCTGTTCTAAGGAACAACCTACACGAGCCGAAGTCGAGCAATGCCTTTGTCATTGTCACTGCCAGTGATGACAAAGAACTCAGAACTGCTGCTTCACGAAGTCTTAGCTGTCGTCCCCACACTGGCTGTTCCTTCCTTGGGTTCAGTTTCCTTTCTGTTAGTTTGACCAGCACTGCTGAGCCCTGGAGCAAGTTGGACAGAGCTCAACTCTTCAGCAGGGTGTTGTGCCCCCTGGTGGCTACCTGCACGCTTCTCAAAAAGGGGTGGGCTGGGACTACAGAACTGCTTGGTACCTGTGGGGCCAGGGACCTCCAGGACAGCTAGGCCTTCCCCTTATTTGATGGGAGGGAACTAACAATCTACCTTCTTAGAACGGATTTCTTGGGCTGGGAAAGTGGCTCAGTGGTAGAGCGCTTGCCTTGCATGCCTGAGGCCCTGGGTTCGATTCTTCAGCACCACATAAACAAAAAACAAAAAAACGGGTTTCTCTACTCAGTCCATTTTTCTAGTTGTCCTTCTTAAAGATAGGGGCAGATGCTGACAGCTAAAGTGCTGGAAATTTTCAGGTTGAGTAAATAAAGCAGAGTTGGATCTGGGCAACAAAGCACTTGAAACCTTGGTAAGAAAATTAAGTGAGCTTGGCATCTTGCTGAGTGGACATAGCCCTGGAGAATTTCTTCAGAGACTGAGCAGCTTGAACTGCAGCTCCCTGAAATGCCACCGGGGAGTAGCGTTCACTCAGGTGTGCAGTGGTGTCTCAGCGGTGGCCCCAGGCCTCAGCCTGGCCCACCGTGATCCATCTCAGATATCCCATTCACCTAGGAGATTAGGAGTTGAGGGCTTCTAACACCAATAGAATAGAGTTCAGCTAAGAGCTCAGGCTCTGAAGCCAGGCTGTGCTCAAAATTGTCATTGACACTTGGTGGCTGGTGCCCTTGGCAGATTATTTAACCGCTGAGCCTAGTTTCCTCATTTGTGAAATGGGGCAATAAGAGAGATGTTGTAGAGTTTTGTAGGTCAATATATGTAAAGCACTGAGCGCATCACCCAGCAGGCAGTGAGCTCTCGTGAGAGTTGGGTTTCCCAAGTGTTCTCTAATCCCACCTATCCCATCTTGATCATTGTGGAGGGGAGAAGCCACTGGCCCCTGGCCTGCCATCTTTCCTGACCCTGGGCAGAAAGTCCAAAGCCCTGAATTGTA
Organism: Dipodomys spectabilis; assembly: GCF_019054845.1. NCBI lineage: Eukaryota > Metazoa > Chordata > Mammalia > Rodentia > Heteromyidae > Dipodomys > Dipodomys spectabilis. Next base: position 2,924,080 of record NW_024870815.1, on the reverse strand, counting down.
TTACTTTCTTTCTGATTTATAGCTATCCTGTATTCCATTACATATTTCTATTATAAAAAATTTACTGGCAGAAATATGTTAGAAAATGATAGAACTAGCTTGGAAATCATTGTTTTAGTCTTACTTTAAATGGACCTCTTATGAGAACAGGAGTCGGGAGATGCATCTCCTCCTCACCTGTCCCACCAGCTCCTTTGGTCAGGGGATCCCACGCCTGCTAACCCATCTTCCAAGGCCTCTCACTGTGGCCTCCAAAATACAGCACCTTGCTTTGCTACAGAGAGAATTACCAAAGAGTAAAAAAATTAAATGCTCCCACAGTTTCTACTACATACAGATTGTCAGATAAGAGTATCTGGCCTAAGGGCTGGGAATGTGGCTTGGTGGTAGAGTGCTTGCCTAGCATGCATGAAGTCCTGGGTTCCATTGCTCAGTACCATATAAACAGAAAAAGCCAAAAGTGACACTGGCTCAAGTGGTAGAGTGCTAGCCTTGCGCAAAAGAAGCTCAGGGACAGTGCCTAAGCCCTGAGTTCAAGCCTAGAACTGGCAAAAAAAGAAAAAAAAAATGTCTGGCTAATTTAGCTGATTCATTTAAAATTCCTTTGCTTCCACCTGCTTGTTTTCCTTGCCCCAAAGAATCTTTATTACTTAGACTTAAACTCTTACTGAATGCCAGGTGAGCTATTAAGTTATTTGATTCACATGCTAGGATTTCCAGGCAGCCAGAGTTGCCTCCCTGCAGGTGTTCAGAATGTTGCAGCAGTTGACTGCCCTAAAGAAACACGGTTCTGTTTGTAAATGTGAACAGGCATTTTCCCCAAACTCTCAAATCATTGATCTATCTTAAGCCAGTGTGTCCTTTGTAATCCTTTTCTCAGCAGAGGATCAGTAGCTCCACTTTTGCTGTCCCGGCATACCTTTCTGCATGGCTGCCCCATGGTCCTGGTTTTCCCCCATTATGTGCAGTGTGCATCAAGCATGAACATAATGAGAATTAATATGTACCTTTTCCTTTCTGTGTCCCACAGCAGTTAATGAATATGTATTTACATGAAAGTTCTAAAGTCTTCTTGATTCCTACTAAACCAGATTACGCCCTTTAAAACAAAATGGTAACAACAATAGCCATGTCTCTGTGTTAACCACAAGTTCTTTTTTTGTGTTTTCTCTCAAAGCATCAACGACAACTTTCTTTGCCACTTACCCAGTCTAAATCATCTCCCAAAAGAGGATTTTTCAGGGAAGAGACAGATCACTTAATTAAAAACCTTCTGGGCAAGAGGATTAGTAAACTTATTAATTCTTCTGATGAGCTGCAAGACAACTTTCGAGAGTTCTATGACAGCTGGCACAGCAAGCCCACTGACTACCATGGTTTGTTGTTGCCTCATATCGAGGGACCAGAAATCAGAGTCTGGGCTCAGCGCTACTTGCGTTGGATTCCAGAAGCCCAAATCCTAGGTGGTGGCAGAATGGCCGTTATGAGCAGACTCTTGGAAATGATGGAGGAAGTCCAGGACTTACAGGAGAAAATCAACGAGAGACATCCGAGCCAGGCAGCCCTCCATGCAGAGACGCGGCATGCGGAGGCCTCCTGCCTGCTGAGGAACTCTGCCCGCCTGTCCTCCTTGTTTCCTTTCGCTCTGCTCCAGCGGCATTCATCCAAGCCTGTCTTACCCACCAGTGGCTGGAAAGCTTTGGAAGATGAAGAAGATCTGGCCAAACGAGAAGATGAGTTTGTAGATCTTGGGGATGTATGATTGTATGTTCAGTGGTTGTGAAGGTAGGCTCGGACTGTTGATCCTGGGACTTCTATCACGCAAATGCTGAGAGTCAGCCCAGTGCTCTGATGGAGAACACCTGGGCCTTTAGGAAAAGAACTGGTCAGTATTTCACAGTTCTGAAAGACTGCAATTTCTATAGTGTTACTAATTGGAAGGGATCTCTACTTGACCTGTCATAGGATTATGGCCAATTTCACAGAACCTGGAATGGCTGGTTTATTACTGGAAAAAGCTTCAGTAAGATATTCTTGGGCTTGATATTTTCTTCTGATCCTTTCTGTGCCAAGATAATATAATTAAACATCGAGAATATAAGTTTCTGTATAACCGTCTCAGTCAGGAACAAGGTCAGCTTTATGTGGCATTTGAATGAAGTGAAATATAGAAATAGACATATTTACTTAAACCCTAGCATTTTCCCTTTCTGTTCCCTTCTCTATAGGAAAACTAGGAAATGCCACTGATGTGGCTCATGCTAACACTCAGCCCCTCCTCCCTCCTTCCTGGATTGTTATGGCGATATGGGGCTGGGAGTGGAGGGGTAGAGTGTGGACTAGCCAACCACTTGCCCTTTGTTCTGTGCTGACAGCTCTGGGTCTTTCCTCTTCCTGCTCTGTGCACCTTGGCTCACATAGCCGAGTGTCTTGCTGCTAAGCCAGCATTTATACTGGGGGGGGGGGGGGGGGTGAGGAGGAAGGAGATCTTTGTTTGACCACAGGAGCTTCTAATCCTCTGGAGAACAGTGTTTGAACAACTTGCTGAGGACTAGAACACCTCTGTGCTGTCTGCAGCCCTTAGTCTTTTCCCGTTCCCTTCACAGAAGCTGGAGTGGGTCCCATTTGAATGTGGCTTTCGTAGGAAAGCAGTTAAGCGTACATGTCTGAAGTGGTGATTATCACAGGATACCTCAGTGATTTCAAAAGCCATAGAAGAAACTCGACTATGCCTGGTCACCTTCCTCGATCTGCTGTCTAAATGATATATATTTTTTTAATGTGTGAAAGTATACTTTTTAAGGACCAGTATTTTCATTCTCAATAGAGCCCTGCCAAATCCTGCAAAAGAAAGTTTAAAAAAATCATATTAGAATGTTTTAAAATGAATGTTTGCCTTTTGTATGTATTTGCTGTCCAGGAAAAATCCCAACTTGAATGTTAATTATTTAGAAAAACTCTCAGTTGCTCAAGAGCAGTAAAAAATCTTGAAACTATTCACAAAGAGTTTCTGATTTGCACTGAACTGTCTTTTGTACATACAATCATTTTGCTCTTCTTCTCTGCACGAGTGCAGAGTGAGGCCTGTAGGCTATTGAGATGGCAGGTTGTGGGGAGGGCAGGCTTCCTGCTCAATCTTGCTTGCCTTAAGATAAGGTCTTACAGGCCGGGTCCACGTTAGGCTTGCCACGGGAGTTTAAAGTGTGCTATTTCCTTAGCTACCTTCACATGTACTCTGTGAGCCTTCTTAGCCAGCACTAACCTCTACTTTGCCACCCCATTGCCTCCCAAATACCCTATGGGCCTAACTATTTTGTTACTATTATAACATGAATATTTATATTATCGTCTCTCCAGTCTTACCAATTTCCATTCCAAAAGTTTTTAGTGTGATGCCTTACACTCCATACAGTGTAGTTTAAAGGCACAAGGTCCTGGCTTTTATCATAGCAGTTGAATGTGCATTGAAATATTTTTCTATAATTTTTTAAAATTCACAATAGGAAAATAAGCAAGCTATTGTAGCACGCAAGGTCATGACTATGTATTTATATTTGAAATGAGATTTCTATAACTTGTATTTGTGTACAGAATTCTCAGTGAGTTTATATATTGTGAAATTTTCATTCCAGATTGAGATGTGGACATGCTTAATAGTAAAAGCTGAAATGAGACCATTTACTTGGTTTAAAATGCTGCACTGTGCAAGTTTGGAAATGTACAATAATAACTTACTGTATATAATATCTTAAGTTTGCTTATACCTCCAAGTTTTTACACTGAAGATAAACTAGCTTTAATCAAATTCAATTTTTTAAAGGGAATAAGCTGTTGGGCAAGATCTGTACAAATGTGCTTTTATGTTCTGATGTATAATGAAGTTTATACTTGTATCTCACTGCGTCGTATCTGATTGCAGAGATTAAAGCACAACTTACAAGCAATACTGTATTTGGTGTAATTGGACCATCATGGAATCATCCCCTCCATTCACTTCAGGAAGTGTTGAGCTGTGCCAGGCCCTGTAAGCCCTATTGCAGATAGAAACCCCGGAGACCACGTTCTGCTCTCCTGGCGTTTGGATGCTTGCCTGTGTGCGAGTGCATGTGTGGGGTCAATACGTGACAGCAAATCGATAGCCAAACAAAATACATGTTGAGTGGTGACAAATGGTATTAGGAAAAAGATATCAGGATTAAGAGGCTTACGGGATAACTAAGAGAAAGGAGGTTTTTTAACCCCTCCTGTTAAATATCACAGCTAGTTTTTTGGGGGAAATCTATATAACATAATGCAACAGAAAAGGCTTTGTAGCCAGGCACCGGTGGCTCCTGCCTATAATCCTACATCGTTAGGAGGATGTGATCTGAGGATCGCAGTTCAAAGCCAGCCTGGGCAGGGAAGTCTGTGAGACTCCTATCTCCAACAAACCACCAGAAAACCGGAAGTGGTGCTGTGGTTCAAGTGGTAGAGCACTTGCCTTGAGTTAAAGAGCTGAGGTACAGCACCCAGGCCCAGAGTTCAAATCTTACCACCAGCAAAAAAAAAAAAAAAAAGCTTTGTTTTTTCTTCCAGAGGAACAATAGAGCTGGCACAGACTGAGTTGGTTTAGTTCTTAATTAGACTTAGGTTTGTTGTAAGCAGTTCCCTTTCTCTGACCTTTCTACCTGCAGCACAGGCTTCCTGGGCCTTTGCCTTTCCACCCTGTGTCACCTTCCCTGTCTCCACAAGTCCTCTTCCAATATCCCAGGCGTAGCCTGGGATGACCCTGGCATTAACGCGCCCTCATTGCTACCATGGTCCTTTCACACTTGTGGTTCTTTCGTGTTTGTAATAAATTTGTTTAAGTATTTGTAACTCTGGAGTTTAGCAACTTCTAGCCTTCTCATGTGCGCTTGGTTAGCTCCTGGACTTTGGTGGACTGTGGCCAGTGACTCTTCTTTTGTGTGTACCTGAATTAAGAGTGAGAGCATGGGGACTCCTAGTGAGGGAGGAGAGTGAGACATTTTCCCTCTAGTGTGCGGCAGGATGGTGGTTGATGCCTGTTGAGAATGGGCCGAACCCTTCCTGTCACCTACTGTCCCTGGAGGGAGACGGGGCAGCAGCAGGGCCTTGTTTTCTGAGCCCCTCATGTAGTTGTGGTCTTTTGCTCTCCAGGGCAATGCTCAAGAATTATTTATCAGGGCTGGGAAGGTGGTTCAGTGGTAGAGTGCTTGCCTTGCATGCATGAGGCCTCGGTTTGATTCTTCAACACCACAGAAGCAGAAAAAGCCAGCAGTGGTGCTGTGGCTGAAGTGGTAGAGCATAGCCTTGAGCTGAAGAGCTGAGGGAGAGTGACCAGGCCCAGAGCTCAGGCCCCACGACCAACTCCCTCCCCCCCAAAAAAATTACTTATATAGCTGTCTCTGGAGCACAGCATATCGAGTCTAAACATCCAGGACAGCCGCAGAATCTGTAGTTGACTCATGGCCTCCTTGTGCTGACGTATGTCCTTCCAACAACTTCCTCCCCAACACACACACACACACACACACACCCTCTACGAAACCCTAAGAAAGTATCAGGATGGAGTGGGATTGGCAGTTCCAGTTGTGCCGTGGATTCCACTGCAACAGGGCTGTGGCCAAGGGCCCACATGTGAGCCGGCTGATAGCATGGGCAACACAGAATAGACGTCTAAGTGTCATTTAAATATTCAAGAGGAAAGTCATTTGTTCAGAGGGTGACTTTATGCCTTTGCAAACAGGACATCTTGTCCCATTTTGTGTTTCAGGCTCAAGTTCTTTTAAAAAAACTTTAAATTTTCTTTTTGTACTTCCTTTAGCAATGAAAGGATATGAAGAGTATAAACATATGGAAATAAACACAGTAAGCTTCCTGGACACCTTCATTAAAAGAAAATACAAGTTCCAGTTTTACAAATACAGTAAGCTTCCTGGACACCTTCATTAAAAGAAAATACAAGTTCCAGTTTTGCTAGCCTGCTTTATAAATGTCTCTGAATCTTTTTATGTACTCCTAAGGCTTTTCAATATGATAAGAAAGCACTTTCATAGTAAACTTAGACTTGGGGCTGGGAAGGTGGCTCAGTGGTACAGTGCTTGCCTTGCATGCATGAGGCCCTGGGTTCGATTCCTTAGCACCACATAAGCAGAAAAAGCTGGAAGTGGCACTGTGGCTCAAGTGGTAGAGCGCTAGCCTTGAGCTGAAGAGCTCAGGGACAGCGTCCAGCCCCATGACCGATGGAAAAAAAAAAACATAGTAAACTTAGACTAAAACTAGTATATGATCATATACAAATAGGTACTAATTTAGCCTGATTTTTTTACAATTGGGTGTGAAATGACTAGCATTTTCTTTAGCTATTTGTTTAGAAACTATACTGGCTTTGTCTATTTAAAAGCAACAGTGTCAACAGTTTCTCCTTCTGTTAAGTTTCCTTATTAAACTACTGGTAGGCTTGTGGCTTCTGACTCCAACAGCAATCACTAGCCAAGGCAGACTTGAAATGTGGGACTTAGGGTTTTCTGTTTGTACCATTTCTAAATAAGAGTCTTTTTATTCTCTTTTTCTGGAGCATCTACACCTCCCAAACCTGGACCTCAGTGGGGCAGGCCTGAACAAAAGCAGTCTGTTAACTCCCAGCTTCCAAATGTGAAGACTCAACCCACCAGAGAGTTGGAAATAGGGGAAAAATGTACCTGGCCATCTTGAGAGGCTCCTATAAGCCCCAAATCATTTTGTGGTTTCATCCTGGGAGAAGCTGAGGGACAGGACACAAATATGGAAGAGGAGCTTGCTGTTACGTTAGCTCGCCCCCCTCCACAGAGGGGTTTGGACTCTAACCAAAGGCCCCTTTATATGTATACATGTGGCATCCTTCATGCATAAAAATATCACATTATAAGAAAATCGTGTTGTATATGTTATTACATATTCCTCCTCTCATCCTTTCTTGCCTCCTTTCCTATAGTCTCCCCTTGTTTTTGGTCAGCCACGGGGCTGGTCTGGGAGCTATTGCTGAGCTTTTTTGCTCAAGGCTAGCACTCTACCACTTTGAGTCACAGCTTCATTTCCAGTTTTCTGGTGGTCAGTTGGAGATAAAGTCTCCACAGAATTGCCTGCCAGGCTGGCTTTGAACCATGATCTCAGCTTCTGAATATCTAGGATTACAGGCATGAGCCACCAGCATCTGACTAATCATTTTCTTTCTTGTTTTTTTTCCCCCTTCTCTCTGCCATAGTTTAACCTGTGTATGTCTCCTTTTAATTTTCTCTACATTTAGTCACATGCAAATACTGGATTGAAGCAATAGGAAATTAACAACTTTTTTTTCTTTTTTTTTGCCAGTCCTGGGGCTTGAACTCAGGGCCTGGGCTCTGTCCCTGAGCCCAGATAGTGCTCTACCACTTGAGCCACAACCTCACTTCTTGCTTTTCCTGTTTTGTGGTACTGAGGAATTGAACCCAGGGCTTCATGCATGCTAGGGATGTTAAACATTAGAGGGTCAGTCTAATTAAAGCACAGTATATGCATGTGTGTAATACAGTGAAAACCTATTGAGCAACTAGCATAATGTTAAAATAGCAAATGACAGAAATGTAAGACAAGTCTAATCTGGGGGTGAGTACTAGTGGGCTGAACAGAGGGTGAAGGATGATAAATATGGTCAAACTCAAGTGTGAAGATGGAACAATGAAGCTTGTTAGAATTGGTTTGGAAAGAGAAGAGGAAGGATGAGGGAGAGCGATGGAGGGGTGAATCTGATCAAGGTACATTGTATGCAAATACACATGTCAAAATGAAACACCCTCGTACAACTAATTGATGCCATTTTTCCCTCAGTCCTGGGGCTTGAACTCAGGGCCTGAGTTTCTTTTGCTCAAGGCTAGCACATTACCGCTTGAACCATAGTGCCACTTCCGGCTTTTTCTGTCTACGTGGTACTGAGGAATGGAACTCATGCACGCTAGGCAAGCATTCTACCACTAAGTCACATTCCCAGCCCCTGATTGATGCTAATTTTTAAAAATGTGCTTATGATGGGGCACGGGTGGCCTACGCCTGTAATCCTAGATACTCAAGAGGTCTGAGATCTGAGGACCACAGTTCAAAGCCAGCCCAGGCAAGAAAGTTTATAAGATTCTTATCTCCAATTAACTACCAAGAAACAACAACAAAAAAGCCAGAAAGAGCTGTGGCTCAACTGGTAGAGCACTAACCTTTAACACAAAAGCTCAGGGACAGTGTCCAGGCTCTGAATTCAAGCTGGCTGGAGTTGCCAGCTCTTTTCCTGCTTCATTGTAAGTTCCTTGGTTTCTCACCCATCCCAAAGTCAGGGCTGCTGTGCCAGCTGTGTTTAAAGAAACATTATGTCTGCATCATCAAAGCATGGTGGGCATTTCTCAGTACTAGGCTGAGGCTGCCCGGGACTGATGTTCACTGCACATCAGCTTTCTGGCTACAGGGCCTGAGTTCCCAGAATTCTTGGAAGATTTGGTCCACACTATCCCCTGCTTTATAGGAAATGACGAGAATTCACTCAAATGATAGAAATAATTCTGAAATAATCTGAAATTAGATGATAATAGCATTTAATCCTCAATGTAAATTTGAACTGTTACCAAGTTAAACAAAAATCACTGCACAATGCTTTTAAAATCCAGAGAACTTCCTGAGCCATCATCTGATTTTCTGAGCATGGGGACTTTTGAAGCACAAGGACATTCTAAAGTGTCCCCAGGTCCCTCAAGGTATAGAGCATAGAAAGAACAGCAAGAATCCAAGAAAGAAATGTTTATCTTTTTGTTTTTGTTTTTTTTTAAGAAATGAGGAAATGGCCAGGCGTCAGTGGCTCACGCCTGTAATCCTAGCTACTCAGGAGGCTGAGATCTGAGGATTGTGGTTCAAAGCCAGCCTGGGCAGGAAAGTTGGTGAGACTTATCTCCAAAAACTGGAAGTGGCGCTGTGGCTCAAAGGGTAGAGTGCTCACCTTGAGCTGAAGAGCTCAGACTTCAAGCCCCACAACTGACCAGAAAAAAAGAAAAGAAAAAGAAAGAAGTAAAGAAAAATGAGGAAGAGGTGACTGGAGAGTGTTATCGCTGAGTAAAAAGAGCTCAGGGATGGCGCCCAGACCTTGAGTTCAAGCCCCAGGATCAACCAAAAAACAAGACGATAAGATGATCATGATCAAGGTCCAAGGCCACCTGGGCAATTAACCACAAGAACTTTTTGATAAATGAAAAACAAAAGATTGGGGGGAGCATGGCTCATGAACACTTGCCTAAAAAAGAATAAAATAAAATCCAAGAAATCAAGTAGCCTCCATTTATAGTAGGTGGTATAAAAAATGTAACATTACACATAGCACTTCCTGTCTTTTGCAGATTCCTTTTGGTGCTTACTTCCTCTGTGTGAGCAGATTCCAAAATGGCCAGTTTTCATACGAACGCAGTCCATGACAGAGAATAAGGTCTCAGTGTGTTCTAGACACCGAGAGGACATTCTGGACAGACTGACAGAAAGAAGCCAGGTTGTCAAGACAAAGAACAACAGAGAATGAATTTCAATGACCCATAGTTGCCCAGTCCTGTGGTTGTACACTGTGGTCCACATTTTTATTGGGTTCCTCTTAATTTGGACCAAGTGGTTGAAGGTACTTGTGACTCTTGGAGAGAAACTGCCTATTGGCCTCAAATTTCTTTTCGAGGCCTTTTTTTCTATTCTAGCTGTTGGCCCTTGGGATTCATGTAGACTCCAGGCTGACTATAGGATTCACAGCGGATCCACGGGCATCATCCACCTGCTGTCTGACCCGTCTTGGTAGAGAGATGGCAGAAGCTAATGCAGGAGGAGATAGATTTAGATACATTCTTTTAAAAGATTGCCTTTGCTACTTGGGAATAGAGCCCTTGCTAGAGAGTAAAAAGAGCAATGTTATTGACAGAGAAGCTGGGCAGTGACGTCTGAGCTGGCTCCCTGGCTTCACTGGATCTGACATTGGGGATTAAGGAGAGGCTAGAGCTCCCGATCACTCGTGGCTTGCCATGACCTTGATCCCATTCTTCCTCTCTCCCCTGCAGCGTCGAGCAAGGTTTGGCCTTCTGTCTGTATCCAGCCCCAGCACTTGTGCCCTGGCTGCATTGCCTGTTGCCTGCCCACTTGGGAAACTTGTGCCCTCCCAGCTTCTGGCTCTCAGCCCTTTCGTCTCCCTGACTCTGCCTGTGAGTATTCAATCCCCTGCAGTGCCTTGGTCCTCTCTTCCTCCTGAAGCTACATCCCCACCCCAAGTCCCGCCGGCCACTCATCCAAATTTGTGTTTGTATTTTGTTTTGTTTTCAGTGTAGGGGCTACAACCCAAGGTTCTACCACAGAGCCCTCTTACTCTTTCCAGAGGTATGTGATTCATTCCTGCGACTTTCATTACCTGTGGGCACAAATGATCCCCCCAAATTCTTCTCTCTTGTCACTCCTCTCCTGAAATGATTATAGTGGGTGATAAGAAAATGCAATGTAACACATACTACTTCCATATTTATTTAGTTTGAAATTTTGGTCCTGGCTGATGAAGCGCAGGGTCTCATGCTAAGCACACACTACACTGACCCCCCCCCCCCCCAGCCCTGACCTCCAATGTCTGAAAGTTTTTATATATCTTTAAGTAGTTGGACAAAGGATGTGCCATTTAACAAAGCAATTTTTGAATAAAATGCATCTGGATCAGTGTTAACCCCTGCAGCAGTCTCACCCGCAAAAGGTTGTTTTTAATGTGTGTCTGAGACCAGGAACAAACTCTGTATCTGAGGCTTGCTTGGTGCCCTACTACCTGACCCATGCCTCCCCCATCCTCCAAATTTTTATCTCCTCTCACTCAAATATCAAGACTTGAGTATTTATAAAGCATTGCAGAGATGACTTTAAGTCCATTGTGAAATTAAGTTTTATTCCTTTCAAACTTTCTTCCCCTCCAGAATGCTCTGTCTTACTAACCTACAGATACAATTCATTCCATTGTCCAGTCTGGATCTGTGGGTTGCTCTCCATGTCCTGACTCCCTTCTCCCCCAACCCTAATCAAACCCCAGTGTCCACAGAGTCCGCCTCCTGCCGCTCTTCTCGCCCCTTCCCTTCTAGGCATCCCGAACCATCATCATCTGTCCACACCAGCGTGGGTGCTCACTGGGCTCCACTACCAACTTCCCTCACCTCTGCCTCCTGCCTGTCTCTCTGCAATCTGCCCACTCTGCATATTAGGATCTTTCTAAAATGCTACTTACTCACATACAATTCTCTAAGGGCTTAGGGCCTAATTGCCCTTAAACTGAAGATGAGACTAGGGGTTGGAGACATGGCTCAGGTGGCAGAGTGCCAGCCAATAAGCATAAGCAAGTGTCAGATGCAGAGTTTGAGTCCCAGACTTGGACAAAACAAAACAAAACAGAAACTCCTGCCTGCCTCCACACAACAAAGACCATATGTAGAAAAGACTAGAAGCGCTGGGAATGTGGCTTAGTGGTAGAGTGCTTGCCTGGCATGCATGAAATGCTGGGTACCATTCCTCAGTAACACATAAACTGAAAAAGCCAGAAGTGGAGCTGTGGTTCAAGTGGTAGAGTGCTAGCCTTGAGCAAAAGAAGCTCAGGAGACAGTGCCCTGAGTTCAAGCCCCAGGACTGGGGGGAAAAAAAGGTTAGAAAACTAGGTGTGATGGTGGCTCACTTCTGTAATCCAAGCACTCAGGAGGTTGAGACAGAAGAAATGTGCATTCAAAGCAAGCCTGAGCTAAATAGTGAGACTGTCTCAAAAACAAACAAACCCACCATACACCGGTTAGCTGTCACCTCTCAGGTGTGCTGAACTAGTCTTCAGGTAAGGCAACTCAATCAGGCTTTTATATTTACACAATACTCGTTTCATTGTAGGTATTTCATTGGCAGTGAACTCTCTAGGGTTATATGAGTGTCATTTCTCTGACAGGAATTAGCAAGGGAGAATTTGAAATGCCTATTTGTTGATTAAATATTGGAGTATTTTTTTAAGTACTCCCTGTGTGGCACCCAGCACAGAGTGTATAGCAGGTGTTCAGAACATGTTGACTTTCCTTTTCTAGAACTACTTTCCTATAGTTAGGTAAATGGTGAGAGAGAAAGGACAGTGGTTTTTACTCGCGACTGTCTTCCAAGGAAATTGCCTTATGCAGAAGCGTAGTTCTTTCTCAAGCTTGGCAGAGGCCATAGCTTAGCCCTCCCTCCTTATCAAGTGCTTTCCTCCTTTCTTGTGAAGTAAGTGCAGATCTTGTTCTCAGAAATGAATTGAATCCAACTGAGCTATTCTTTGCACTCATACCACGTGGCTCCATTTGCTAAAATCTCATGAGCATGGATTGTCCTAGAGAACTAGAAGTTACATATATGTACATATATTGGTCATGGGGCTTGAACTCTAGGCCTGGGAGCTGTCCCTGTGCTCTTCAGCTCAAGGCTAGCACTCTACCACTTGAGCCACAGCACCACTTCCAGTTTTCTGGTGGTTAATTGAAGGTAAGAGTCTCACTGACTTTCCTGCCCCTGCTGGCTTTGAACTGTGATCCTCAGATCTCAGCCTCCTGAATACCTAGGGTTACAGGTGTGAGCCACCAGCACCCAGCATGAAAGTTACATTTTTGAAGAGCATGAATTGACATACAAATGTCCACAGTATATTCATATTCACATGAAAAGGATATGAGTTTTTTTTTTTTTTTTTTTTTTGGGTCCAGTCGTGGGGCCTGAACTCTGGGACTGGGCGCAGTCCCTCAGCTCTTCAGCTCAAGTCTAGTGCTCTACTACTTGAGCCACAGCACCACTTCCGGCTTTTTTCTTTTTGCTTATGTGGTGCTGAGGAATCGAACCCAAGGCCTCATGCATGCAAGGCAAGCACTCTACCACTGAGCCACCTTCCCAGCCCAGATATGAGTTTTTAAATCATGTCAAAAATCTAATTTAATTTAAATCCATAGAGAAGTGACAGAAAATTGTTGCAAATTGTTAAGAGAAATCATATAATGGTAGAATTGTTGTTTTTGTTTTGTTTTGGTTTTTTCAGTACTGGTTTGCACTCAGTGCTGCACACTGACTATGCTGATATTGTTTTCTTCTTTATTTTTGTTTTGTGCAGGTACTAGGACTTGTACTCAGGACTGTCATTCTACCACTTGAGCCATGCCTCCAGCCTGGCTTTTTGCTGGTTATTTTAGAGATGGAGTCTTCTCAGACTTTTCTACCAGGACTGGCTTCTAACTGTGATCCTCCAGGTCTCAGCTTTCTAATTGCTGAGATGAAAGGTGTATGCCACCACACCTGGCTTTTAGTTTCTTCACACATTTTCAATTAGATTTTTTTCTGCAATAAATTTATTAATTAGTTATGTCTGCAACCCCTTAGGTTACAAGAGACCAAAAGTCAAATCAATTATGTATAGCCAAAGGGGGAAATTGTCACGAGGATCCTGTTGCTATCTCAGAAAATCAACCAGGAAACAGCTGTGCCTTAGTTATAATGGGAGCTAGAAGTGCAAATAGTGCTGCGTTCCTCCATCTCTGCGGTTTCGCTCTGTTCATCTCTGTTGCTTGTTGATTTCTGGTGACACTTTAGAGCTGCCACCTTCCTGGCTTAGATTCTGGCATTCTTTTTTATTTTTTTTTCCCATCAGTTGTGGGGCCTGAACTCTGGGCCTGGGCGCTGTCCCTGAACTCTTCAGCTCAAGGCAGTGCTCTATCACTTGAGCCACAACACCACTTCTGATTTTCTGATGGTTAACTGGAGATAAGATTCTCATGGACTTTTCCTTCCCAGGCTGGCTTTGAACCATGATCCTCAGCACTCCTGAGTAGCTAGGATTACAGGCATGAGCCACCAGCACCCAGCTAGTTCCTGCATTCTTTTTTTTTTTTTTACAAAGAGTACAAAATTTATATGTATTTTCAGCAAACAAATATAAAATTAAAATTATTTTACATGTATTTTCATTATTAAGAAGCTTGAAGAACAGAAAAAAAAAGGCAATTTCAGACATATCGATTCCTCCTCTCCCTGCTTCTCTTCTTTATTCCTTTCTTTCCTTCTTCAGTTGGTTAAACTATCTTGAAGTATGTGTACAGAGAGATTGCAACTCAGCATGTCAGTTCCTGTCCGTCAGTGCGTCGTTCTCCCCCATCTCTCCCAACTCAAGTTACTGGTTCCATTTCCACATATGTACATTGAATATTGTGATTGCATTATCCTCCCTTTATATCCTATTTGTCTGTCCCCTCTCTTTTATATATATTTTTTATTGTGCAGAGGGCTTACAGTTACATGAGCAAGGTCATGAGTCCATTTCCTATGGAGCATTGTTACCTCCTCCTCTGTTTTTCCCCTACCATCCCTTCCCTCCCCACCTCCACAACTAGCTCTAGTAGCAAAAGTAGCCTTCACCTGTTTCCAGATCCAAATCACCAGGGGAAAGGTTGAGGGTGACCCTGTTGCCAGCAGATGATGGTGCACCAATATGGCGGCTTCCATGAGACTGTGTGTGTGTGTGTGCGTGCGTGCGTGTGTGTGTGTGTGTGTGTGTGTGTGTGCGCGCGCGCGCGTGCGGGCGTGTGTGTGCATAAGCACACATGCATGTACATCTGTCTGTCCTACTAGATGGTGGAAGGGACTGAAGAGAGAAGTACTAGATGATTAGTTCAAGAACAGTGGCTCTATATTTACAAAGCAATACTCTTTTCAACTATTTGTACAACATATATAATTCTATTAAATTTTAAGTGCAGATTAGTTTTTTAATCTCATACATTTTTGGGGGGGGGGGTCCGGTCCTGGGGCCTGAACTCTGGGCCTGGGTGCTGTCCCTCAGCTCTGCAGCTCAAGGCTAGCGCTCTACCACTTGAGCCACAACGCCACTTCCAGCTTTTTTCTTTTTGTTCATGTGGTGCTGAGGAATTGAACCCAGGGCCTCATGCATGCAAGGCAAGCAGTATACCACTGAGCCACCTTCCCAGCCCCCTCTCATAAATTGTTTAGAGTACTTTCTTCATAAACTAGCACTAGCCGACCCATGGCTCACGCCTGTAATCCTAGCTACTCAGGAGGCTGAGATCTGAGGATCATGGTTCAAAGCTAGCCTGGGCAGGAAAGTCCATGAGACTCTTATCTCCAATGAACCACTCAGAAAAACGGAAGTGGCGCTGTAGCTCTAGCAGTAGAGCGCTCGCCTTGAGCTGAAAAGCTAAGGGACAGCACCCAGGCCCAAAGTTCAAGACCCACGACTGACAAAAAAAAAAGCTTTCCATTCTCTTCAATTATTTTTTTAGTACAAAGAGCACATCATCATATTAATGAAAGAACAATATGTGCTTACAGTACTTACAGTATGAACTTTTAGACCTGGGTTGACTGGTTGGATGTGTGTATGGCCTGATTCATTTTACAAGGACAGAAAGGTAAGCAACAACCAAGAGGCAGAATAAAATTACTGGGTGGGTGGGCAGCCTCTATAATGCCCCCTAGTGGGCATGTCTGTGTAATCATCTGTGGAGTGTGGGCTGTTTCTAACAGATAGGACACTCTCTGTGATTGAGTCACAGGACTGTGATCCTCCCACTACCACATTTGCTTTGAAGCCAACCAGCTGGCACACAGTCAGTTCATTATGGCTAGAAAATGGTGTCTTTGTTTAGCATTCACTGGAGATGAGAGGCTGCCAATATCTACACGAATGAGCTTGGACCTGCTGCTCTGCCAGGGAAAACACTGAAATGATGACAGCATCATTGAAGAGCCACTGAGCCAGAGGACCCGGCTAAGCCTCGCCCAGATTACTGGCCCAGCCGAACTATAAGGGAACAAAAACCATTTGGTTGTAAACTACTGAATTTTAGAGTAATTTGTTACGAGCAATAGTGTAAATCCATGTGGTCAGAAGCTCTCTCATGTTGAAAACATGTAATAAATTTCATGAAATGGAGGTCACTTACAGCTAGAAAAGAAATTTACAATGAGAAGATCTTGTAAGACCCAACATGTCTTTTACAAAGAGTTATGTTTACCCATCTGGGAACTTTTAGTGATTTTACCACAAAGGTCACTGTCCATAATAAACATGTCACAATGAAACACCTGTACAGCTAAACATGTGCTACTAAAAACATTTGTGAAAGGGGATCACAATTCAGGTGCCAGTAGCTCATGCCTGTAATCCTAGCTATTCAGGAGGCTGAGATCTGAGGATTAAAATTAGAAGCCAACCCCAGCAGGAAAGTCTGTGAGACTCTTATCTCCAATTAATCACATAAAACTGAAAGTGGAGCTGTGGTTCAAGCTAGCCTTGAGTTGAAGAGCTCAGGGACAACACCTCGGCCCTCCGTTCAAGCCCAAGTACTGGCATTAAACAAACAGACAAGAAAAAAATTACTATCCATATCCTAGTAAATGGGTATATGTTTATTATTTTGCATGATGCATTTAGTAACACACCCTTTTTAAAAGGAAAAAACATGTTTCCAATTCAGATTTCCCCTCATTATTAACGTTCTTAGTAAAGTATTTATATCCAAATCACTAAATGTTTGGGAAAAATGGATTTCCTCCATTTTCAGCTAACACAGATGTTGTTGATTCATAGTGGCATAGTGTGGTGACCCATGGAACAAACTCTGAACTCAGCGACCTAGGTTCCAAGCCCTTCTGTGACTTTGCTTATTCATCTCCTTTTACCTCAGTTTCTCACTTAAAGAATGGAGAGAGCCTGGCACTGGTGGTTCACGCCTGTAATCCTAGCTACTCAGGAGGCTGAGATCTGAGGATCACGGTTCAAAGCCAGCCAGGGCAGGAAAGTCTATGAGACTCTTATCTCCAATAAACCACTAGAAAACCGGAAGTGGTGCTGTGGCTCCAGCGGTAGAGCGCTAGCCTTGAGCTGAAGAGCTGAGGGACAGCGCCCAGGCCCAGAGTTCAAGGCCCACAACTGACCAAAAAAAAAAAAAGAATGGAGGATTTTTATGAGGGTGATATGAATTAATTTTAACATGTATTCATTTAACTATTTTATGTATGTATGTGTTTATTTTTTGTAATACTGGGTATAAAGCAAATGTGTAGTCAGCCCTGTTTCAGTGTTTTCATGCCAGCAGGAAGTTGGAGAGCACCTCCCTAGCATTTGCTAGGAACACTGTGCAAGTCCAGCAAACACCTCCTCCAGATGCTGTCATGGCTGACATCTAACAGCCGCCCCCCCACCCCTGACCCCCCCCCCAGGATAGAAACCATGCTTCATCCCATTCAAACTACAAGAGAAAATGTGATTACCAGTACTCAAGATAGTGGATTTGCCCCCCTCCCCCCATGAAAGCAATTCATTCCTGTACAATCAAAAGGCAAGGTGTCAAGAGCAGGCATTCCTTTCCCATACCCCTCTTGACTAAAGCGCCTCAGGCTGGGGACTAGAGTCTGGGGAGAGGAAGAGCAGGGCAGGAGCGTTGCACCCTGTTTCCCTTGAGCACTTTGGAGCAGTATATGGACTTTGTGGCCTGCAACTCATAAAACTGATTTCAGAAGCTGGGAGAAGAGGATCCTTAGGTCTCATCCTCGGCCCCCCTCCCAATTTGTAAGCCTAGGAAGAGGCATTTCATCAAATTCCCCACGGACGGCAGGGGTAGAGGAAGGGTGGGGTGGGAAGAGGCCTGAGGGCTTTTGAAGTGCCCCAAGAAAAAGGCACAATACTTTCCTCCGCTCAGCAGTGCTCTTCGGGAGCCGGGACAGTGGCGAAGGAGTGTGGAGGGAGTTGTGGAAGGAGTTGGTCCGCGCCTTGTCATTCCTGTCTCTAATCTGATCTTGAGGTCTTCCTCAGGCAGTGGCCATAAACTCTAGCTCCGCCTCAACCAGGTGTGCAGGGCATTTGGTTGTGAATTGCTTTTCAGGGAATATTTGTACATTGTACTGCTTTTTACTTATTTTTGCATTACTAGGGCTTGAACACAGAGCCTCACATTCTAGGCAAACTCTACCACTTAGCTACATCCTCAGCCTTTTTTTTTTTTTTTTTTGAGATAAGATCTTATTACATGTATGCCCAGGCTAGCCTCAAACTTCTAGATCCTCTTGCCTCAGTCTCCAACCAGCTGGAACTACAAGTGTGTATCACTAGGGCTGGCCAGGAAATAGTTCTTTTGTTGTTATTGTTGGTCATGGGGCTTGAACTCCGGGCCTGGGCACGGTCCCTGAGGTTTTTTTTTTTTTTTGTTTTGTTTTTGGGGGGTCCGGTCGTGGGGCCTGAACTCTGGGCCTGGGCGCTGTCCCTCAGCTCTTCAGCTCAAGGCTAGCGCTCTACCACTTGAGCCACAGCGCCACTTCCGGCTTTTTTCTTTTTGCTTATGTGGTGCTGAGGAATTGAACCCAGGGCCTCAGGCATGCAAGGCAAGCGCTCTACCCCTGAGCCACCTTCCCAGCCCATCCCTGAGCTATTTTGCTCAAGGCTAGTGCTCTACCACTTTGAGCCAAATCTCCACTTCCAGTTTTTTGGTGGTTAGTTGGAGGTAAAAGTCTTACCAACTTTGCCTGTGCTAACTCTAAACTGCGATCCTCGGATCTCAGTCTCAGATCTCAGCTAGGATCATAGGCGTGAGCCACCAGCGCCTGGCCAGGGAATAGTTGTTCATCTTGACAAGACAGCCTGGTTTGTTTTACCAAGTTGCTAACCTCGCTTTCTCTTTCTGGAAATTTGTTGCTATGGCAGACACCCTAGTGACTCTTGTCTGGCCTTTGCCTAGTTTATTCCCAGCAAGATGGCCACCACGGGGAGCTACCAGACCAGGAAAGTAGTAAATTCAGGAAGTTTGTCAGGTGAGACACAGGTGCAGCAACTCAGCAGAACACAGAACACATGAAATAATAGAAGGGAGGAAGTGTCTCACTCACAGATCTGAGAGAAGAGGGAAGCAGGTCTCCCAGGCAGAGCTAACTGGGAGGGAAGAGCTGTCTGGGATGCTCACACATGCCAGCAAATAGGGAGCCTGAAGGCCTAAACCTTTACTGGGAGACAAAGTGTTGTCCAGCAGGGTTTGCCCTAGGGCATTGTGCTGTTTGTCAGGCAAGCACAAGTTCCCAGAAGTCCCTCTGTGACTGAGGCTCAGTGAGGATCAGGAAATCTAATCAGCAGGGTGTGGTCCCAGGAGGTGCTGCTGTGGGCAGCTATCTGGGTAGACCATGCTGAGAAGCTGGAAGAGGTGGAGAGCTAGGAACTCCAAAGAGGGTGACCAAACTCGGCTTGTGACGTGTCGGAAGAGTGCATGCCTTGTACTTAACATGGATTATGATTAGAAAGAATAAGATTATGTCATTTGCAGAGAAATGGGTAGACCTAGAACAAATCCTGTTAAGTGAGGTGAGCCAAGCTCTGAGAGACAAATGCAGGTTTTCTCTCATAATCAGAAGCTAGATCTAAAATACACTGGGACATGATAAATTGTCCCGGTTTCTAGGCATCCACACACAGTGAGACCAAAGGAAGATACTCTTAGGGGAGGAAAACAAAGGTGCAAAGCCTACGTGCCTCTGAGCGTATAAAATAATATTTACCCGGGGCTGGGAAGGTGGCTCAGTGGTAGAGTGCTTGCCTTGCATGCATGAGGCCCTGGGTTCGATTCCTCAGCACCACATAAGCAGAAAAAGCAGGAAGTAGTGCTGTGGCTCAAGTGGGAGAGTGCTAGCCTTGAGCTGAAGAGCTGAGGGACAGTGCCCAGGCCCAGAGATCAGGCCCCATGACCGGACCCAAAACAAACAAACAAACAAATTATAGGAACTGGTAGCATAGCTCTTATCTGTAAGGTATATTAAATAGGTAGGTTTCATTAGGTAGCCGATAAAGAGAATACCAGGTGCTATTCAGGCAAGAGTTTATTTGCTTATTTATTTATTTTTATTTATTTTAGTGTGAAAATACCATACAGAGGGGTTACAATTAAATAGGCAAGATAATGAGTACATTTCTTTTTTTTTTTTGGTCCAGTCGTGGGACCTGAACTCTGGGCCTGGGCGCTGTCCCTCAGCTCTTCAGCTCAAGGCTAGCGCTCTACCACTTGAGCCACAGCGCCACTTCCGGCTTTTTTCTTTTTGCTTATGTGGTGCTGAGGAATCGAACCCAGGGCCTCATGCATGCAAGGCAAGCGGCTCAACCACTGAGCCACCTTCCCAGCCCATGAGTACATTTCTTTTTTTTTTTTTTGGTCGTTTGTGGGGCTTGAACTCTGGGCCTGGGCGCTGTCCCTCAGCTCTTCAGCTCAAGGCTACAGCGCTACAGCGCCACTTGCGGTTTTCTGGTGGTTTATTGGAGATAGGAGTCTCTCCTGCCCGGGCTGGCTTTGAACCGCGATCCTCAGATCATGAGTACATTTCTTATCAAGCATTGTTGCCTCCTTTGTTTCCCCTTCCCATCTCTTCCCATCCCCCCCCCCCAAGTTTACCAAACTGCTGCCCCTGCCAGGCCAGGTGGAGAGGCATGATTGAAAAAGGAAAGGGGTGGGGGGTGGACCCACCTCTGGGCCAGGACTTACCTAGGTCAGGGACTGGAAGAGGTGTGGCCAGGTGGGGGAAAGGTGTGGCCACACTGGATCTGGATGAGACCTCAGTGTCTGGGACTCTCCTAAGGTCAGATGAAAGGCATGTGACCAGAGGTGGCCCAGGATGTGACCTCGCACGAGGGGAAGGTGACTGCTTCCAGGTCTGCCAGTTACCTAGGTAACAGATACTGGGCAGAAACTTAGCCAAGACGGAGGGAGGTGTCCCTGTTCAGATCTTACACTATCCATGGCTGCATCTTAGCATGATTTGGGATTATCTCCCCTGGAACAACTCTACAAAGTAAATTTTTAAAAATCAACTAAGAACAACCTAAATTGAGAGTTCAGCCCAAACTGAGATTAAGTTTTCAGACAAAGACAGAAGGGAGGCTTTAGATATTAAATCCAATTATAGACAGGTAAAGTTACAGTTTTTTTTCCACACCTAAGTTTGTATTCTGTATAATAAAAGGCATACTTTACTTAGTAGTAGCTTGAAAAACCATAAGTTATACTATGAAATTTTCATGACATAGGAGTTTAAAAACAAAACAAAATCCTTATGCTACTCGCTGGTGGCTTATGCTATAATACTAGCTACTCAGGAGGCTGAGATCTGAAGATTGTGGTTCAAAGACAACTTGTGCAAGAAGTCCGAGAGACTCATCTCCAATCAATGCCAGAAAACCACCAGAAAACTGGAAGTGGAGCTGTGGCTCAATGTGGTTAAGCTCTGGCCTTGAACAAAAAGAAGCTCAGGGGGCTGGGAAGGTGGCTCAGTGGTAAAGAGCTTGCCTTGCATGCTTGAGGCCCTGGGTTTGATTCCTCAGCACCCATAAGCAAAAAAAAAAAGCCAGAAGTGGCGCTGTGGCTCAAGTGGTAGAGTGCTAGCCTTGAGCTGAAGAGCTGAGGGGCAGCACACAGGCCCAGAGTTCAGGCCCGTGACCGGACCCAAAATAAAAAACAAAACAAAAAGAAGCTCAGGGATTGTGTCATGTCCAAGCCCTGAATTCAAGCCCCATAACCAACAACAACAACAACAAAAAACGTCAGTGAGATTCAATCTGTACAATAAGCAGGGCTTGGAGGCCCGGTCCCAGCTCAGCCGAGTACTGAGTTCAAAGCCCTCCTCCCCAGTACTGGCAGTTAAACAAAAAATTAAGATTAAGTTGTACCCCAGTGGTTTACACAATAGTCCTATCTACTGAGGCAGCCAAGAATAGGAGGATGGATGTTTAAGGCTAGCTTAGACAGAGACGTTTTCAAGACCCCTTCACAATTCATAGCTGGGCACAGTTGTGTGTGCCTGTGGTCCTAAGCTATGTGGGAGTCTGAGATTGGGAAGACCATGGCCCAATGTCAGCCCAAGCAGAAAAGTCAAACAGAGGGAAGCTGCATGCAGTGGCATGTGCTTGGCATCCCAGGGAAGCCTAACACAGGCAGACTGAAATCCAGGCATTCACCTGGGCAGGAAGCGAAACTCTGTTTCAACAAGCAAAGAGCAGTGCTGGAGACACATCTCAGCAGTAGAGACCTTGCTTAGCAAGGTGAGAACCTGAGTTCCAACCTGAGTACTGCCAAAAAAATATATATATCAGATTAGCATTTCTTCACTATCCACCTCCTATTTGTATCACTATGAATATGGTACAGGGCTTGATCAGTGGAAATGCCCCTGAAGTGTCACAAACATCTCTCAACACACATTCCACTCAATAACAGATGTCTCTATTGCATCGGTCTCACTTGAACTAACATCGGCGTGCATGAAATAAAACCTACATTTAGTTATTAATCAACTAGGAATGCACTAATGAAATTTAATGATTCAACTTTTACTTGGTGTGCCCATTATTTCATTTTGACTCTTTGTAGTAAAATGTTCAAGAAAAATATTCTTATCCAAGTTTTATTTATTGTTGTTGTTGTTGTTGTTTTTTATTTTTAGTTTTGGTGATCAAACCCAAAGCCTTGCGTATGCTGAGTAAGCACTCTACCTCTGAGCTGTGGCTTCAGCCCTTTCCATAGATTTTTAAATTTATACAGCAAAGGAAAAAGTTCTGTTGCCAACAGAGCAGTTATTTTTAGGAGGGGGAAGTTTGAGGGTGTAACATAGTCCTGGATTCATCCAATGAACATTCAGTTATGTCTAGGTGCTAAGCCCCAATGGGAGACCAAGAAGATTAAAACAAGAACTCTACCCTCCAAGATTAAAATTCCAAAATAAATTCCATCAGACAGAAAATAAGACATGAATAAGTGGGAAAACATACATGTTCTCATTAGGATTTCTCAAGATATCTTAAAATGTAATCCAATATAAATCCAAAACCAAACTTCACTTCTGCAAAATGACTCTAGCATTCAACTAGCAAAGAAATTTGTGAGCTAGACTCTGGTGGCTCATGCCTGTAATCCTAGCTATTCAGGAGGCTAAGATCTGAGGATCGCAGTTCAAAGCCAGCCCAGGAAGGAAAGTCTGTGAGACTCTTATCTACAATTAACCACCAGAAAACCAGAAGTGGCGGTGTGGCTCAAGTGGTAGATCACTAGCCTTGAGCTGAAGAGCTGAGGGACAGAATTCAGGCCCAGAGTTAAAAAAAAAAAAAAAGTGAAAATATTAAGGGCATTTTAGAAATTTAGATAATAAGGTACATCTGACCCACTTATAATTACTAGAACAACTATAAAAACAGAAAAGAAAAATGTAAAGTATTTTTAAATGAATCCAAGTAGATAAAAGCATTTTGAATATTATTACTCTGGCTTTGCAATCAGGGAATCAATTTCTAGAAGGAAATGATTATTTGGTCAGTAAATAGACTGTCGAAGCAACCGGATAAGCGCTTAGAAAAAATAAATAAAAGTGAGATTTCTGCCTCCTGTTTAAACTCTATATTCAGTTAACACTAAACCTATAAAAGAACTAGAAGAAAATGGATGTGGACATTGAAATGTAGGACAAGAAAACTGTAACTGTGGCACAAATGTCATGGCCTGTGTGAGTGTTCAGCTTTGAGTAATGGGTCCATTTTCAAACATGGCTGCCACAACTTCCTAATCCTAGTGCAACGTTCCATCCCTAGTGTAGAGTTCTAGTTTCTCCACACTCATTAAAGTTTCTATTCATGTTAATAGTTATTTGCATTAAATGATTAATGTTGAGCATATTTTTTGTTGTTGTTGGTTGTGGGGCTTGAACTCTGGGCCTGGGCTCTGTCCCTCAACTCTTCAGCTCAAGGCTAGTTCTCTACTACTTGAGCCATAGTGCCATTTCCGGTTTTTTATTGGAGATAAGAGTCTCACAGACTTTCCTGCTGGGCTGGCTTTGAACCACAATCCTTAGATCTCAGCCTCCTGAGTAGCTAGGATTACAGGCATGAGCCACCAGCGCCTGGATTTTGAGCTTTTTTTTTTTTTTTGCCGGTCATGGGGCCTGAACTCTGGGCCTGGGCACTGTCCCTCAGCTCTTCAGCTCAAGGCGAGCGCTCTACCACTTGAGCCCCAGCGCCACTTCCGGCTTTTTCTGTTTATGTGGTGCTGAGGAATTGAACCCAGGGCCTCATGCTTGCAAGGCATGCATTCTACCGCTGAGCCACCTTCCCAGCCCCTTTGAGCATATTTTTTGTTGCTTATAAATATGTCTACTTTTTTCTCTCTCCTCTTTTTTTGTTGTTGTTGAGGCAGGGTCCTGCTTTGTAGCACCAGCTGGCCTCTGTTGATCCTCTGCCTCTGCCTCCCAAGTGCTAGCCTAACAGGTGTTTGACATGATGCCTGGCTTATGCATACAGTTGTGACCCAGTTATTTCACTCTTAAAGACTTTACCCTCAAGAAACATACACAGAAGAAACTCAATCATGCTGATATCAAATAGGTAAATAAAGTAGAGAGAATGAGGGACAGAGATGGGGAGGGTAGTTGATCAGTTTGGTATGTTGTAGGTACGTGTGGAAATGTCACAATGAGACAACTCATACAGGCTATCACAACTCATATAGACTAATAAGAATATTTTTATAAGTAATTTAAAAAATTAGGGGGGAGGGCTGGGAAGGTGGCTCAGTGGTAAAGCTCTTGACTTGCATGCCTGAGGCCCTGGGTTCGATTACTCAGCACCATGTAAGCAGAAAAAAAAATTAGGGGGGAATAAAAGGAGCACTTTTTCCTTACAGTGATAAGTTTGCAGGAAAGAATGTATTTGGGGGAAAAAAAATCACCATTTTGCAATCCTCACAGTACAAACTGGTTTGGGGAGGAAACAGCAGTGATTGCTAAATCCAGAGGATGGCATGTGATGCAGAACAGAGTATTTACCAGTCCTCTCCACAGATTGCTCTTTATAGTTGAAAGAGGAAAATTACAACCACAAGTGGAAAAGCCAGACAACACTTGGATCCGGTAGAGAGTGTTAGCCACCCGGGGTTAGATTCACAAGGTATGGGGCCGGATAGCATACCCTGAGAAGAATATACTTGCCTCATATTCTCCCAGGGACCCAAGACCTAAATCAAGTCATAAGGAAACACCAGAACAATGGGAAAAGACTGGAGGGGTTAACTCAAGTGGTAGAGCATCTGTCTAACAAGCTTGAAGCCACAGGTTTAAATCCTAGTACCATCAAAACAAAATAAAAACCTAAAGAAGGGGCTGGGAAGGTGGCTCAGTGGTAGAGTGCTTGCCTTGCATGCATGAGGCCCTGGATTTGATTCCTCAGCACCACATAAGAAAAAAGAAAAAGCCGGAAGTGGTGCTGTGGCTCTAGTGGTAAAGTGCTAGCCTTGAGCTGAAGAGCTGAGGGACACCATCCAGGTCCAGAGTTCAGGCTCTACGACCAGACCCCCAAAAAATAAAAATAAAAACCCAAAGAAGATTCTAGAAAATAAGGAGTTTGTATTTTATGAATGTATCTTAAGAGAAAGGCATGCTGAAGGTTAATGAAGTTCTAAACTGAATGCATGTTTGATTTGTGGCTGGGCCTCACTGGTTTGTTTTGTTTTGTTTTGTTTTTTTGGTTGGTTGTGGGGTTTGAACTCTGGGCCTGGGTCCTCAGCTCTTCAGCTCAAGGTGAGCACTCTGCCACTTGAGCCACAGCGCCACTTCTGGTTTTCTGGTGGTTCCTTGGAGCTAAGAGTCTCATGGACTTTCCCACCTGGGCTGGCTTTGAACCGGGATCCTCAGATCTCAGTCTCCTGAGTAGCTAGAATTACAAGTGTGAGCCACTGGTGTCCAGTATGATGGAGCTTTATTGATATAACAGAGAAAGGTGGATGGATTGTAGAGTATGCAGAGTAGACAAAAGTATGCATCAAGGTTGAATTTCCTGGTTTGACAATGGTGATGGTGATGTAAAAACATATGTTTAGGAGCTGGGAATGTGGCTTAGTGGGTGTGAAGCCCAGGGTTCAATTCCTCAGTATCACATACACAGAAAAAGCCAGAAGTGGCACTGTGGCTCAAGTGGTAGAGTGCCATCCTTGAGCAAGAAGTTCAGGGACAGTGCACAGGCTCTGAGTTCAAGCCCCAGAACTGGCAAAAACAAAGACAAAAAACAAAAACAAAAATAAGCAAACAAACATGTTTAGTTGCAGGAACTACACTTTGAAACAATAAAATGTGATCAAACTATGCTCTTTACAGCTTCTATAGGTTTAGGAACAAGAAATAATATAGATAGTTAAATAAAAAAGAGAATACTTTAAAAAATGTGGCATAATGTTCAAAATAAAGGGTACAATGTTCAAAAAATATTTAACCTGAATCAAGAGCTCAGAGGAGTTCTACTTTTTTTTTTTTTCTGGTCGTGGGGCTTGAACTCTGGAGCTGGGCACTGTCCCTAGGCTCTTCAGCTCATGATGAGTGCTCTACCACTTGAGCCACACACAGTGCCACTTCTGGATTTCTGGTGATTAATTGGAGATAAGAGACTCACAGACATTTCTGCCCGGACTGGCTTCAAACCATGATCCTCAGATCTCAGCCTCCTGAGTAGCTAAGATTACAAGTGTGAGCCACTGGTGTGCACCTTACTTTGTTGTTATTATAAAGGTGATACACAGAGGAATTACAATTACACGAGTCAGATAATGAGTATACTTAGTTTGTACAGTGTGTTCTGTTCACTCACTCTCTACCAGTCCTTCCCTCCTGTCTCCACCCATGAGTTGTACAGCTCACTTTCTGCAGTGGCCAGTGAACTCCACTGCTGTAATTTTTCACCCTTTTCCCCTGGAGTTCTGTGTCCTCCCCTGACTGTTACTTTTGAAAGATCATTTGATACATCCCATCCCTCTCCTCCTTGCCCCACAAAGTTCAAGATCTATAATGCTAACTCTTTGTGTGAGTAACTCTTTGGCCTCTGACCTTATCCTATCTCATTGCAAGAGTTGAAAAACCAGAAGAGATGATTTTTGTGACATCTCAAAGTCATGCTCAGGTTTAGCTTTATTTCTTCTGACTCTCACCATAGAAAGCTTCCTTCCTTAAAAAACAGATCTCTTGTCTCTTCTTCATGAGAGTTGCATTAACCTGATTATTTTTCCCAGCCTGATTGCTCCTGGCCCTTGTGTCCACCGATGGCTTCATTTTCCCTAAAGTCTCCAGCCTATAAAATGAGTGTAGGTATCTCAGCTTTATCCAGTTGATTAATTGGATAAAGAAAGCTGATGGAGAATTCAGAGTCCTAACGACAATAAATAACAAGTTCTCAATTCTTGGCTGATTTGCATCAAGTAGAGGGAAGTTCTTTACATGTAAATAGTCACACATAGCATCTCAAAGTCTTGTTCAGTAAAAATGAGTCACTTATGATGTCATAGGTAAGCCCATAATATTGTATAACCTTGATGATACTGAAGCTGAGTTTGCCTAACTATACTCTGATGTCCCCATGAAGATGAATCGCCTAATGATGAATTTCACAGAACTGTTAAGTGATGCCTGACCCTGATCTAGAGAAGCTTGAGCCCAGAAAACTCTTGGTTTTATTTTTATTATTTTTGTTGGTTGTAGGGCTTGAACTCAGGGCCTGGGTGCTGTTCCTGAGTGTTTTTTTTTTTTTTGCTCAAGGCTAGTGCTTTACCACTTTGAACCACAGGGCCACTTCCATTTTTCTGGTGGTTGATTGGAGATAAGAGTCTCACAGACTTTCCTGTCTGGGCTTAGATCCTTAATCTTCAAATCTCAGCCTCCTGAGTAGCTAGGATTACAGGCATGAGTCACTGGGCCTAGCTCCAACAAACTTTAAACTGACTTTCTTTCCTGTTTTGTTTTTCTAACTTTTCTAACAGTTTTTCTGCTATTGGATTCTGATTACACTTTCAATTTTCTATTCCTCACAGATTGATGGCTCAAACCTGCTCTGTGCAGCATCCACTGGAATAAGTCAACTGGGAGCTGAAGACTCCCTTTTCACTTACATGGCTGGCAAATTGGTGCTGAATGTGGACTGGTAGCTCAGTTCCTGTCCATGTGGGCCTCTCCATGGGCTATGGGCTGTGGGCTCTGCTCCAACAGCCAGCCTCTCCACAGGTATACTTTTATGACCTAATATCATCAGTTACATAACATCAGTTCCTCCACCCCCCTCTGCCTGGCCAGACTCAAGGCCTGCTCAGGTTCAAGGAATGAGGACCTCTTGACTGGGGTGGGGGAGGAGACAAGAGTCTATGAGAGCATGTAGCACAAACAGCCTTGGTTACTGGGTCTGAGGCAGAATACTTCAGTATTTAAGCGAACACAATCAGCCCTGTGTATCCACAGGTTCTGAAATGGAAAATTCAACTAACCTCAGATAAAAAATAGTGGAAAAAATGTTACATCTGTAACAGATTCTGACCTTTTCTCTTGCTATGGGAAAGTGGAGCTGTGGCCCAAGTGGTAGAACACTAGCCTTGGTCAAAAATGCTCAGGGATGGAGTCAAGCCCCAGGACCAGCACACACACACACACACACACACACACACACACACACACACAGATGTCACTAGAGTGACATGGGGTGAGATTGAGAGGGATTACAATAGATCATAAACCTATGTAGAAATGTAATAATGCAACTTTCCTCTGCATACCTAATTAAAAGAGGGGAAAAAAAGAAATGCCACCAAGTAATGTATGGTAAGAGTTGGAGGGGGAACTGTTTGGATTGGTGCAAAATAAGCAAAATTGTCTATAATGGATTAAAAAAATGTATTCACTGGATAGAAAGTGTCTACAAATGGATCAAATCTGCGCATGATGGAGAAAGAGGAACCCTCATCTCTACAGAGCAGGAAAATCTTTTAACAACAGAAATCAAACTGGTGGTGGCCCAGAACTTGGGGAGTGGGTGAAAGGGAAATGATTACTAGTAAATATGCGCTTTTGCAGGGAGTGGGTGGTGAAAATGTTCTGAAATTGGGGTGATGGTTGTGCAACTCTATGAATACACTGCAAGCCATATGTATAATTTACATAGATGCATTGCATGGTAGATGAGTTCTGTCTCAGTAGAGCTGACATTTTGAAGTAGTAAATATAGAATTAAATACAAATAAAAAGACATATATAAAAAATGTAAAAACAAAAACCTTGCTGTGGCTGGGAATGTGGCTCAGTGGTAGAGTGCTTGCCTTGCATGCATGAGGCCCTGGGTTTGATTCCTCAGCACCACATAAGCAGAAAAAGCTGGAAGTGGTGCTGTGGCTCAAGTGGTAGAGCACTAGCCTTGAGCTGAAGAGCTGAGGGATAGTGCTCAGGCCCAGAGTTCAGGCCCCACAACCAGCAAAAACAAACAAACAAAAAAACAAAAAAAAAAACAACCTTGATGTACCAATAGCACTGATATACTTTGTAAATGTTAATGTACCACCCTATGCAAATTTCCAAATCTGTAACTCCTCTCATTCTCTCTTGCCTGCCTGCCTGCCTGCCTGCCTCTCTCCCTCCTTTCCTCCCTCCCTTCCTTCCTTCCTTCCTTCTTTCCCTCCTGGCTTTGTGCTAGTACTAGGGCTTGAATTCAGAACCTCACACTGTCCCATAGCCACACTTCTATTTTCAAATTTTTGCTGGTTAATTGGAGATGAAAGTCTCTGATTTCTCTGCCTGGGATGGCTTTGAACCTCAATGCTCAGATCTCAACTACTTGTGTAGCTAGAATTACAGACATGAGCCATCAGTGCCTGGTTTTCCTGTTGCCTTTCTAGTATTTCAAAAATGCGTACGTGTAGGGCCTAGTGTCTGAAGACTAATCCTGGCAGGTAGAGACCAGGAGATTGCAATTCAAAATCAGCCTAGGGAAAAAGGAGTTTGTAAGTTTCCATACCAATCAATGGGTGGATGCAGTGGTACATGCTTGCTATTCCAGCTATGGGAGAAGGATGAGCTCAAAGGCTCGTCTGCCATTGCCAGCAGTATTGGAAGCACAAGGAGCCATGTCTCTCTGACAGCAGGAGAAGCGCCTGCCTGGACAGGGCAAAGGCCTGCTCTCTTACAGGTTCTGCATCCCTCCCACCGCCTTGAGCTGTCTTGTGTGCAGGCCTGAGCATCACATCATGGCCCATTGCCCCTGGAAGGCTTGCACGTGAACAGCGGACTGATTGGACCCAGAAGTGTGCACCAGAAGGGAAACCAAGGCAGAGAGACTAAGCATTGCCCAAAGAGCTCTGAGGACTCTGAGGACTGAATTGGCCCATAGGAGTCATGCAGCGCTCTCCTACAGAGGCCTTATTAACCCCTGCACAACACACCCCGGGTGGTGTCCTCTGTTAGGACCTCTCTGTCTAGCTGGCACTGTGCTTATCACTTTCTTCAATAAGTCTTCGCTGCTTTACTCCTCCCTCTGTGGCCCTAAACTCTTTATTCAGGAACATAGAGACAAAGGACCTGATCCAGGTGTTGCAGTTTCACTATTAACCCTCCAGCTCACAGTCAACAAAGACAGTCCTTTAGGCACCAGAAAATGAATGAAGCATGGTTTGTTTTTTTTTTAATTGTGAAAATACCGTATAGAGGGGTTACAATTACATGGGCAAGATATGAGTACATTTCTTATCAAGCATTGTTGCCTACTCTTTTTTTTTTTTTTTTGGCCATTGTGAGGCTTGAACTCTGGGTCTGGGCACTGTCCCTCAGCTCTTCAACACTACCACTTCTGGTTTTCTGGTGGTTCATTGGAGATAAGAGTCTTATGGACTTTCCTGCCCGCACTGACCCTAATCCTCAGGTCTCAGCTTCCTCAGTAGCTAGGATTACAGGCGTGAGCCACCAGCACCAGGCAGCAAATAAATTCTACAATAATCCAAGCAAGCCTGGAAGTCAGCTCTTCCCACTGCTACTCCAGTTGAGAATGAAGCCCAACTGCCATCTCCATGGCAGCCTTTTGAGTCTGTCACACTGGAGGATCCAACTATACAGTATGTTATGCTTGATGTACAGAACCATGAGATAAGAAATCCCAGCACTCAACCAGGCACTGGTGGCTCACACCTGTAATCCTAGCTACTCAGGAGGCTGAGATCTGAGGATCCCAGTTCAAAGCCAGCCTCGGCAAGAAAGTCCATGAGATTCTTATTTCCAATTAACCACCAGAAAACCAGAAGTGGTGCTATGGCTCAATGGTAGAGCCCCTGCTTTGTGCTGAAGAGCCCAGGCCCAGAGTTCAAGTCCTATGACTGAGTTGGGGGGGGAGGGGCGAGGAGGAAATCCTAGCACTCAAGATCGCTGAGGCAGGCCGGGCATAGGTGGCTTGTGCCTGTAATCCTAGCTAACTCAGGAAACTGAGATCTGAGGATTATGGTTCAAAGCCAGCCTGGGCAGGGAAGTCCCTGAGACTCTTATCTTGAATTAATGACCAGAAAATTACTGTGGAGCTGTGGCTCAATGTGGTACAGCTAGTGACTTGAGCAAAAAAAAAAAAAAAAAAAAAGCTCAGGGTAGCACCCAAGCCCCGAGTTGAAGCCCATGATTGACCCAAAACAAAAAAAAAACAAAAAAAACAAGATGCCAAGGCAGGAGAGTCACCAGTTTGATGCCAGCCTGGGTTATATGAGTCCTGTTGTGTATACTTTAAAAACACAACTATGTGTTATATGCCACAGCTGCTGCTCAGGAAGCTGAAGCATCCATTCCTTTGAAGGTAAAGCAACACTGGCTTCTCCAAGAAAAATGTGTGGTTTGTGAGAAGAGGGAGGCCTTCAATACCATTAGAAGGTCATTTCTTTCTTATCACACCATGATTTATTTAAACTCCTTGACAGGAGAGTGTTTGTTCTAATGGTTGACTCAAGGAATGGAGGATCATTTACCCAGAGAAGGTGGGGCAGGGAACAAATTAACTTTGTGGACATATGCAAGGAGGGATTTTCTAGGAGGGAATGAGTAAGCTATTCAGTTTCCACTGAGTTGAGGAAAACAGGGACTTGAGAGCAACAAAGAGAAAAGGATCCAGCATAAGCCAGAAGTAAAGGCCAACAAGATAGCTTTACCATAAACCTGTGGCTGACAGTGGGCACCCTCAGAAGCAGGGAGCTATCTGCCTGGTCTCCAGGTCAGTGGCTCGCCACATCCTGACATAGAAATTTATAAGACTAATTCTGCCAAGAATTCAGAAGACTTCTGGATGATCATGGTGGGCAGAGATGAAGCTTTCCCTGGCAAAACTATGAAATCTTGCCTCCAGACTTCTAGGAATAGTGAGTAGGCAGTTGAAAGAGTTCCAGAATTGTGAATGGATTGATCTCTAAGATTCCCTTAAACTATGTAATTCTGGAATTTGCGTGAAAGATGGCTGTGTAAGCAGAGAACTACAGCTGTTTATTGTTCATTTGTTTCTTTATGCTGGCACTGGGGCTTGGACTCTGGATCTTGTGCTTTCTCTTGGCTTTTTTGTTCACAGGCTGGCACTCTAGCACTTGAGCCACAGTTCCACTTGTAGCCTTTTTTTTTTTTTTTTTAAATTGGAAATAAGAGTGTCAAGGGCTTTTCTGCCCAAGGAGGTTTGGAATTATGATCTTCAGATAGTCCTTCAGTATTTATATTGCTTCCTCACTCTAATCTTCAGTGAAGGTGTAGAAAATGTGATGGTTTACATTTGTTTCAAAATGTAAAGTTTAGCTGGGTGCCAGTGGCTCACACCCACAGTCCTAGTTTCTCAGGAAGTTGAGAAATGAGGATCAAGGTTTGAAGCCAGTTGCCGACTTTTTTTTTTTTTTTTTTAGTCGGTTGTGGGGCTTGAACTCTGGGTCTGGGTGCTGTCCCTCAGCTCTTCAGCTCAAGGTGAGCACTCTACCACATGAGCCACAGTGTCACTTCTGGTTTTCTGAGTGGTTTATTGGAGATAAGAGTTTCATAGACTTTCCTACTTGGTCTGGCTTTGAACCATGATCCTCAGATCTCAGCCTCTGAGTAGCTAGAATTACAAGTGTGAGCCTCTGGTACCTGGTGCAGACTCTTATCTTTAACCACCAAAATGCCAAGAATGGAAGAATGGTTCAAGTAGTGGAGCCACTTGAACAAAAAAAACTCATTTTGAGTTCAAGCCCAGTACTGACTAAAAGAAGTTTTAGTCCAAATATATTGGTTTAAAAATGAGTAACATTTCTAACCTTGCAAGTATAATTTTTTTTTTTTGGGTCCGGTCATGGGGCCTGAACTCTGGGCCTGGGCACTGTCCCTCAGCTCTTCAGCTCAAAGCTAGTGCTCTACCACTTGAGCCACAGCGCCACTTCTGGCTTTTTTCTTTTTTGCTTTTGTGGTACTGAGGAATCGAACCCAGGGCTTTGAGCATGCAAGGCAAGCGCTCCACCACTGAGCCACCTTCCCAGTCCCGCAAGTATAATTTTTTTAAACAACTCCCTACTGGAACACAAGCACACATGTTCACATATATTTTACAAAAAGTTTGTAAATCAAGTATTTTGTCAATAGTATATTATCTTGGGACATGTGCACAGCCAAACATAAATGAATAATTTTATTAAGTACAGATTTATTAAAATGTAATTGAGGTACCATGTAATCCACTCCTGGTAAGAGCAGAAATCAACTTTCCCCCCCTTTTTGTCAGCTCTGGGGTTTGAACTCAGCGCCCTACACTCCTGGGTAGGCAAGTACCAATGAGCCATATCTCCACTCATTTTTTAAAAACTGGTTATTTTTTTTTGGAGGGGGGGGAGCTGGAAAGGTGGCTCAGTGGTAGAGTGCTTGCCTCTCATGTATGGGTTTGATTCCTCAGCACCACATAAGAAGAAAAAGTGGGAAGTGGTGCTGTGGCTCTAGTGGTAGAGCACTAGCCTTGAGCTGAAGAGCTGAGGGGCAGCGCCTAGACCTGGAGTTCAGGTCCCATGACCGACAAAACAAACAAACAAAAAAACCTGGTTATTTTTGAAACGCTATTTGCTTGTTTAAGCTTGCTATCCTAGGTAGGATAACAGATGCATACCACCCCTCTGCTAGTTCTCAGTTGAGAGGGGATTTTACAATCTTTTCTGTATTGGCTTGCCTCAATCCTCCATCTATCCCAATCTCAGCCTCCAAAGTAGCTAGGGTCACAGGCCTACCATCTGACTCAACCATAAAAAAGAAATCCACAACTGTGCAACTGTCACTGTAATCAGTGTTAAAACACTTTTCTACTTCCAAGAGAAAACTCCAGGCCCTCAGTAATCTGCTTTCCATTTCTAAAGATGTATTTCTTAAGCTGGGCGCAGGTGGCTCATGCCTGTAATCCTAGCTACTCAGGAGGCTAAGATCTGAGGATCATGGTTCAAAGCCAGCCCGGGCAGGAAAGTCTGTAAGACTCTTATCTCCAATAAACCACTAGAAAACTGGAAGTGGTGCTGTGACTCCAGCGGTAGAGCGCTAGCCTTGAGCTGAAGAGCTGAGGGACAGGGTCCAAGCCCAGAGTTCAAGCCCCACAACTGACCAAAAAAAAAAAAAAAAAAAGATGTATTTCTTCTGGATATTTCAAATAAACAGAGCTACACAAAATGTGAACTTGTGTGTCTTCCCCACCCTCCCATTTAGCGTTGCCTTATCATATTCTGTGGTATGTATAACACAATTAATTTACCAGTTCTTCAGCTGGGGAACGACTGAGTTGTTTCCATTGTTTTAGTATTATGAGTAGCTTTGCCATGAACACTTAGGCTTAGGTTTCTGTGTAAACAACACGTTTCCCCTCCTCTTGGGTATATACCTAAAAGTAGAATTGTTAGATCACCAGAACTCTGTGCTTAACCCTCTGTGGAATTGTCAAACTGCTTTCCAAGTAGTATGTGAAGGTTCTGATTTCCCCATATCCTTGGCGACACTTGTGATTGTCTTTTTCATTATAACATCGTAGTGTTGTAAAGTGATATCTTTTTTTTTTCTCTTGTGATGCTGGGGATCAAACTCAAGGCCTCACATAGACTAGGCAAGTGCTCTGCCAGAGAATAACATATACTTTAGCTGTAATTTATATATTAATGAGCTGATTTGCTTGGTGTCTATGCTGTCCACTAAACTGTCAGCTTCATGGAGGTTTGTGACCCTGTTTATTTTGGCTTGCTATTACATCCTTATTGCTTAATACAATGACTGCCAACAGCATACTGTATGTGTGAACATAAATATTTATTGAATGAATTGAGGGTTCTGATCCAGAGTTGCAAACTGCCAGATGTTGTTATATGGAGCAGATTACTTAACTTCTCAGAAACTATCTTTTCACAGATAAAATGGGTGTCTTATGGTTCCTTAGAAAACAATGCTGAAGAAAAAGGGTTTTGTGCTGTTTTATGGGTGCAGAGGGAGGAAGGGATGAATGTGAGCTTGCTGTAGCCAAGCACCACTGAGGTGTGTGTACTATCTCTAAACAATCCTTGTAGGGAGAAGGGGATCTGTCAAATATACACCTGGCACACACATACACACTGGCTTGACGTGTTAACTCCCCTGGCTTCTAGGTTCTCCAGGTGGATGTAAGGTGTGCTATCCTCTGGTATCTATAGGTGAGCTAATTGGTGTCCTTGTGGAACTGCCAGTGTAGTGGTGGCACAGCCGGTAGGGTTTTGGTGGGGTCACTAGAGAACATGCCTGACACATATTTAGCAGTCAATAGATAAAAGCTCATTGTTACTATTAAAAATAGATACTTTGTTTTCCCAGGTTCCTCTCCCTCCCTTCCTTCCTTTTAAAAGTTCTTGGGGCTGGGAAGGTGGCTCAGTGGTAGAGCGCTTGCCTGGCATGCATGAGGCCCTGGGTTTGATTCCTCAGCACCACATAAACAAAAAGAAAAAAGCTGGAAGTGGAACTGTGGCTCAAGTGGTAGAGCTCTAGCCTTGAGCTGAAGAGCTGAGGGACAGTGCTCAGGCCCAGAGTTCAGGCCCCATGATCGGACCCCCCCAAAAAAAATTCTTTATATTTTGTCAGTCATGGGACTTGAACTCTGGGCCTTGGCACTGTCCCTCTGCTCTTCAGCTCAAGGCTAGAGCTCTATCACTTCAGCCACAGTACCACTTTCAGTTTTCTGGTGGTTAATTGGAGATGAGTCTTACAGACTTTCCTGCCTGGGCTTGATTTGAATGATGATTCTCAGATCTCAGCCTCCTGAGTAGCTAGGATTACAGGTGTGAGTCACCTGGCTTCTTTACTTTTTTCTTTGGCAGGAGTTTGAAATCTATCTAGAAAAATAAGCATAAAAAGGTGAAAACCCCAGCAAAGTTATGCAAAATCTCAATAATTTGAAGTGTGTACTGGTGTATAGACAGACCATACATTTATTATAGCAGGTTGTAAAAGTAAAGTGGTTGGAAATAACCTACATGCCCATTAATAGGGGATTTTAGTGTGTTTACACAGTAAGATTGCCTGCAGCTGAAACAGTAGGAAAATGCTTTGTGTGTGTGTGTGTGTGTGTGTGTGTGTGTGTGTGTGTGTGTGTGTGTGTGTTGGAATCAAACCTAGGGCCACAAGCATGATCTTTTTTTTTTTTTTTTTGCGGGGTTGGGGTGTGAGGGAGAAATTCCATAGTCCTGATGCATAATCTTTCCAACATCCTTTAAGTGGACAAACTTAAGAAGCAAAACTGTGTTGCTAGGAAGGTAGCTCAGTGACACAATGCATACTTACCCAACTCAATCCCCATACTAGGAAGGAAGGAATGGAAGGAGAGAAGGAAAGATAGGCAGTCAGTGGTATAAGGCTATGTATGTATAACGTTATTATTAGCATAATGGAGAAGAAAAAACTTTCACATTTGGTTATATATGTGTAAAAAAAACCCGTGGAAGGATATCCAAGAAAGCAGCATTAGTGCTTATTTGTGAATCCATGTGTGAGGGTGCAGGCAGACACTTGAGTATCTATCACTGCCTAACAAATGACTCCAAATTGAGCAACATCAAACAAGTTCTACCTCAGTTTCTGCAGGTTAGAAACTTGAGAATGACTTCATTGGAGGTACTAGCTCAGAATCTTTCACCGGGTTTTGCGATTTTGACCAGAGCTGTAGCTAACCGAAGACGTTGCTACAGCTAGTAGATGAGTTTCCCAGACAGACCTTGCAATGGACTATGGACCGAGGCTTACAATACCTACCCACTTGGATCTCTCCCTTAGGCTTCTCGAGTGGCTTCCCCCAGAATGAACGAGGGGGAAGTGGCAGTGGGGGACTGCGAAGACTTTTATGACCTAACCTGAGAAGGCGGGCCACATTCTATTCTTGCCCCAAACGGGGCGGTGGTTGGTGGGGGGATGAGCCCTCTCATTTGAAGGGCTGAGAATTTGCTGGCGTATCTTCAGTCCTGCGTGGAACATCTGGATGAACAGGGACAGTGCTGGGGAGATTTTCATTACATTCTTTATACGCTTTTTGGAACCCTGCGGGAGGGGGGGGGGTGAGGAGGGGTCAGTTAGCATCCTCACCGTCCAGCTCTGGGCTGAGGGGAAGTTCCAGCCAGTGGACTGGAAGGGGAAAAACCTGTCTAAACACTGCCTGATCACGACTTTAAATAGTCTCGGACGGCTCACAGTGCCAGCTCTGTATAATGCTTTGCCTTGTCCGCCTCTCTCCTCTTCCACGCCGCCTCCTCCCCCGGATTCGCTGTCCGGGCCCGGGTGTGACCGCGAACGGCTAACTGGAGTTGAGGGCGAGCCGGTGCGTCGCGGACGCGCCCGGGGCCGGCCAGGAAGGCAAGGTTCCCACGGGAACGCTGAGACTCCCCGGCCCGGAGTCGCTCTTCCGCCCCACGACGCCCTCTAGCCGGTCCCGGGGACCCCGGCGCCCGGGCGGGGCCCGCACACGGCCTAGGCTGGGGAGCGAGCGAGCGGGGTCCTCCAGGGCATGGCGTCCGCCTGGCGGGAGGAGCGGCCTGGCCCTGGGTGCAGCCGGGACGGCGACGGCGACGAGAGAGGGGGACACGTCACCGTGCGGGGACCGGGGACCGAGGACTCCCGGCGGAAGTGCGCGCTCGCCAGCCTGGGAAGGAAGAGCGGCCGGCAGCGTAGGCGACGGCCGGACGACCCGCCCCCTCCCTCTCGACCACTTCCGGCGCCGTCGCCCCGCCCCGGGCCGGCGCTGCCACATCCCCGGTGACGTCATCCGGGGCCGCCATATTGGAAAGGCGCCGCCGCCGCCGCCGCCGCCGCTGCCCCCGCTCCACCGCTCCACCGCTCCGGTCGCGTCGGGCCGCGGCCGCTGGCAGGAAGGCGCTGCTCTCCCGTTGCAGGGACGTCCGGCTCGCCTGCTTCGGCCCGCCCCGTCTCCCCATGACTGCCGGCGCCGCAGGTCGTCGCTCCGGCGCCCGGATCTAACACGGAAGCCCGGGGCCGGGGCGGCGGGGGGCGGGGGCGCGTCGGAAGGGGAGCCCGGGTCGCGTCGCGCACCCCGCGTGGGTCCGGCGCGGCGCCTCGGCCGGAGCCATGACCTCGCTGACCCAGCGCAGCTCGGGCCTGGTGCAGCGGCGCACCGAGGCCTCCCGCAGCGCCGCCGACAAGGAGCGGGCGGCGGGCGCCGGCGGCGGCGGCGGCGGCGAGGAGGACGCCCCGAGCCGCCGCGACGAGCCGGACGACGACGACAAGGGCGACTCCAAGGAAACGCGGCTGACCCTGATGGAGGAGGTGCTCCTGCTGGGTCTCAAGGACCGAGAGGTGCGGCGCGGCGCGGCGGGGCGGGCCGGCGGGGCGGCGGCGCGCCCCGGGCGGGCTCCGGGGGGCGCGGGCCCGCGCACCTGCCCCCCTCGCTCCCGGGCCCCGCGCCTCGGAGCGCCGCTCTTGACCCGAGGAGTGCTGGAGTTCATTGCTTCCCAGCGGGGCCCTGGCGCTTCCCAGATCCCCTCGCCCTGCAGCAGACTGCGTGGATTTCCTTTCTTTTCCTCCTCTTTTCCTATTCCTCCCTTTTCCCGGTGTACAGTCTTCCTATTTCGACCCCCCCCCCCCCCGACTGTCTCTACTTCTTCCTCGCTTTTTCCTCCTGTTGATCTCACGTAGACTCTAGGTTTCAACTTGAACCTGGAGACTGGCGGGTCGATCGAAACGCCAGGACCACCAGAATTACTGAGTTCCAAAGGTTTTACAACCTCCGATTTGCTTGCTGGGCAGTTATCATCACTTCAGTTAAAGCATCCTGCTCGAAAAATTTGGAGGAGAAAGTTAGTTTTACTGAGTGAAGTTAAAACTCGAAATTCTCTTAACTCTCAGTGCAACTTTTTATGGGAGCTTGGTTTTAGGCGAGAGATGATTTTTTTCCTGTTGTTAAAGTTTATCAGTTTGAGTTTCTTGTCTTGAGAAGTTCAGTCTTGTTTTGCTGTTTTAAGGAAACGGTTTTTCTTGAAGTGCTCGAAATACCAGGTGTGATTTGCTAGAAGGTCTCAAAGATATCCCAGGTTTAAGTTCGTAGACACTTGTTTCTTGACTTTTGAAAATAATTACAATCCCTCCCTCATCTAGGAATTTCACAAGAATTTGAAAAAAATGAGTACGTTGGTCATCCGTACTTAGCCTTTGACTCTATGGTTAGCGTTTTATGCTGTTTGATTTTCACATATCCTTCCGTCTACAAAGAGCGATTATTATTATTTTTGTCGGTCGTGGATCTTGAACTCTGGGCCTGAGTGCTGTCTTCAGCTCTAGGATAGTGCTCTAACACTTGAGCCGCAGCACCACTTCTGCCTTTTTCTGTAGTGCTGAGGAATCGAACCCAGGGCCGTACGGCTTGCGAGGCAAGCACTCTACCACTGAGCCATCTTCCCAGCCCAAAAGAGCGATTAAGACAGGCTTGTGGACAGACATGTTTGGACATTTTATTTTATTATTTTTATTTTTGTCAGTCATGGGCCTGAACCCTGGGCCTGTGTGCTATCCCTCAGCTCTTTAGCTCAAGTCTAGCGCTTTGACCACTTGAGCCACAGCGCCACTTCTGGCTTTTTCTGCTTATGTGGTGTTGAGGAATTGAACCCAGGGCCTCATGCATGCAAGGCAAGCACTCTACCACTAAGCCACCTTCCCAGCCCCATGTTTGGACATTTTATATAATTAACACATGATATAGCCAGTGAGAAACTTGTTTGGTCTATAGACTTTTATCCTCTAAATTTTTTGTCTTCTGACAAAAAAATTACCTCTATAAAACATATCTTCCTAGTTCCATAAAACTCACCAACAGTTATTTTTATATGGCTCTTTGTGGCCACCTGATGCTTAGAAATCTAATGTACTGAAGTTTACCTTGATGCGTGGGCCTTCTGAAAAAAAACCTCAGTTTCTCAGGTTTTCATAACAGTCAACTTGAAAAAAGTTGGTGTACCTCTGGCTGTAAAAGAAGCTGGGGATGTGGCTCAGTGATAGAGTGCTTGGCTAGCATGCATGAAGCCCTGGGTTTGATTCCTCAATACCATATAAACGGAAAAAGGTGGAAGTGGCTCAAGTGATAGAGCACTATCCTTGAGCAAAAGACGCTCAGGGACAGTGCCCAGGCCCTGAGTTCAAGCCCCTGGACTGGCCAAAAAAAACAAAAGGCCCCACTACTTGTTTAATTTCTGAGTTGTGATGATGAAAGCAGCCTGTGTGTGACTTTGTTTTTTGTGCTGTGGGTGGAAAAACACAGTTTGAGTGAGTCCTGGTTTCAGACAAAAAGTATTCGACTTGATTTTTTTTTTTTTCTTTAATGCTCCATAGTGGAGTTTTGGTAATAAACATGTTTTAAGAGTTTCTTGGGGAGTTGAGGGAGATGAAGCAACATTACTAAGATTATGGAAACCTTTGAGAAAATATGAGAAAAACAAAATGGAGAAAGGCCTCTGGAATAACAGTGTACTTGATAGTTTTTGGTACTTCCATGTGGATGAAATAGCAAAACTAAAAGAAACAAAAAACTAAATTAGCTCTTAGTGTTAAGTAAGGAATTATGATGAGAAAGTACCTTTCTGATTTTAAATGTGTTACTCTAAATGATTAATCTAATGTTAATAGATATTTCTGTGATTGGATCTCAGGGAGATAAAGAATTTGTTGAAGTTTAATGGTACTTGAACAATTTAAGCAATTTGAAGTTCTTTGATGGCAGGTAATTGAAACCATCTGTTGTGTGTTCCTTTTGTATCAATAGTGGCTATACAGCTAGTTGTTGCCAAGGTCCAGACACTAGCTAAATCAGACTTGTTTTTGTTGCCGATTTCAACAACTGCATAGGGTTCCCCCCCTTTCCTGAGGCCCCCTCCCCCCAATTCCAGAGACTTGGTTGGGATTTTGCATTGCCTTAGATTTTGGCTTTAGAGTTTAGCCTTTGTGCTTTTCCTTTCCTCACATATTTAAGTAATAGTAACCAATTTATCTCTCCTTGGGAGGTTCCCAGCTTATATCACTTCTCTTAGGGGGCTGGAACTTTTTTTTTTTTTTTTAACCATAGCCCTAGGCTCTTAACAGAATGTCCAACTTACTAAATTTATTAACAGGTTCTAAACTTTAGCCATTAATATGCAGCCTAATAAATTATTTTAACAGCATTCATTTTGTAATATTTAGAGACTTTTTTTTTTTTTTTGCCAGTCCTGGGGCTTAAACTCAGGGCTTGGGCACTGTTACTGAGCTTCTTTTGCTAAAGGCTAGTACTCTACCACTTGAGCAACAGCCCCACCTCTGGCTTTTTCTGCTTATGTGGTACTGAGGAATTGAACCCAGGGCTTCATGCATGCTAGGCAAGCAATCTACCACTAAGCCATATTCTCAGAGACTTTTTTTTTTTTTTGGTCAGTCGTGGGGCTTGAACTCTGAGCCTGGATGCTTTCCCTCAGCTCTTCAGCTCAAGGTGAGCACTCTACCACTTGAGCTACATCGCCACTTCCAGTTTTCTGGTGGTTTATTGGAGATAGGAGTCTCACGGTCTTTCCTGCCTGGGCTGGCTTTGAACTGCGATCCTCAGATCTCAGTTTCCTGAGTAGCTAGGATTACAGGCATGAGCCACCAGCGCCTGGCTATTTAGAGACTTTTAAGATGTTAATTTTAAATTTAGGCAAGTAATTAATATTGGTCATACATGCATATGTAATGTAAAATTACACAGTATATACTTACATATACGTATATAATATGTTACGTATAGTTTATTATATATAACGTATAATACACTATACACTTATGTATAATGTATATTATACATATATAATGTTATTTGATATGTGATCAACCATCAGTTTTAAGAAAATGCTGAGTGGTAGAATTAATTTTAATTAAAAAAAGCCCTATTAATATTTTTTTGGCAGGGCTAGGAAGATGGCTCAGTGGTAGAGCGCTTGCCTTGCATGCCTGAGGCCCTGGGTTCGATTCCTCAGCACCACATAAGTAAAATGAAAAAAGCCAGAAGTGGCGCTGTGGCTCAAGTGGTAGAGCGCTAGCCTTGAGCTGAAGAGCTGAGGGAAGGCGCCCAGGCCCAGAGTTCAGGCCCCACGACCGGACCCCCTCCCCCCAAAAAATATTTCTTTGGCTCTTAAAAATGTTCTTTTGGAAAATAATAAACCTGCAGAACATGTGCCTGTGATCAGTTTTTTGTTTTTGCCAGTCTCGGGGCTTGAACTCAGGGCCTGGGCACTGTTCCTGAGCTGCTTTTGCTCAAGGCTAGCACTCTACCACTTGAGCTGCAGCTGTGCCACTCCTGGCCTTTTCTGTGTATGTGGTACTGAGAAAGCAAACCCAGGGCTTCATGCATCTAGGCAAGCACTCTACTACTGAGCCACATTTCCAGTCTCTGTGATCTGTTTTTACAAATGCTGTTGAAACAGTTTCTGGAGCAAGAAATGGAATATGCCCACCTATCCAGAAGCCTCAACAGATTTTCTTTTCCTTCCCTCCTCACCCCTCAAGAGTAATCAGTAATTTAGCTTTAGAATTCAGCATAGATTAATTTTGCGTAGTTTTTTTTTGAGAGGTGGGGTGGGTAGAGTTGGTTGTGGAGCTTGAACATGGGTGGGGGGGGGGGGCGACAAGAGGGGAGGGAAGTCAGTTATGGAGCTTGAACTCAGGACCTGTGCACTGTTGGTCCCTGAGTTCTTTTGCCCAAGGCTAGTATTCTACCATTTTGAGCCACAGATTACTTCTGGTTTTCTAGTAGTTAATTGGAGATAAGGGTCTCACAGACTTTCCTGCCCGGGCTGGCTTTGAACTGTGATCATCAGAGCTCAACCTTTTCAGTAGCTAGGGTTCTAAGACATTTTGGCAACTTCCATTTTTTTGCTGGAAGTTAGTTAGAGATTAAACTCTGGCAGATTTGTCTGTCTGAGCTGACTTTATTTATTTTTTTTGGGTCCGGTCGTGGGGCCTGAACTCTGGGCCTGGGCGCTGTCCCTCAGCTCTTTAGCTCAAGGCTAGCACTCTACCACTTGAGCCACCACTTCCGGCTTTTTTCTTTTTGCTTATGTGGTGCTGAGGAATCGAACGCAGGGCCTCGAGCATGCAAGGCAAGCGCTCTACCACTGAGCCACCTTCCCAGCCCTTCTGAGCTGACTTTAAATCCACATCCTCAGATCTTAGACTCCTGAGTAGCCAGGATTATAGGTGTTACTTATGTTTGTTGTAATCCACGTATTGAACATGTTAGTGCCAGTCTCTTTGCTAGATGCTGAGGTGCCAGAGGAAAATGTTTTTACCCTTCAGTCTACCTAAAAAAACAGATTGGCAAATAATTTTAGTAAAATTACTGACTTTAGTGGAAATGTTGTGTGGAATAGGGAAATAGGGAAGTTATCTGGTCAGGAACTGCAACAAAAATGCCATGTTTGTTTTGTTTTTCTCCTTTTGTGCTAGGTTTGAACCCAAGACCTTGCACACATGCTGGCATGTACCACTGACTACATCCTTACCTTCCTCTTTAGCTTTTAAATTCCCTTTTCCTCACCCTATCCTTCCCTTCCCCTTGCCTTCCCACTCTTGATTTTACTATGTAGCCCAGGCTAACCTTGAACTTAGGACATCCTGCTTCTGCATCCTGTGTGCAGTTACTGACCATCATGTCCAGCCTGATTACTTTTTTCTTTATTGTTGGGTCTTTGCTGTTAAGACCATATCCTGGAGGAGGCTGAGAGTAGTGCAGGATGTGGGAACAACAGCTAAGAAAATGGTACAAAACTATAAAACTGAAATGTTTATACAAAAGCTTTTTGTTAAAGGTTGGTGGGTGCAGAGATAAAAACAAGAGGGCTAGGAAGTTGGCTCAGTGGTAGAATGCTTGCCTTGCATGCCTGAGGCCCTGGGTTCGATTCCTCAGCACCACATATGCAAAAAGAAATAAGCCGGAAGTGGCGCTGTGGCTCAAGTGGTAGAGCGCTAGCCTTGAGCTGAAGAGCTGAGGGACAGCGCCCAGGCCCAGAGTTCAGGCCCCACGACCGGACCCAAAAAAAAACAACAAAAAAAAAACAAAAAAAAAACAAAACCCACAAGAAACATGAAAAGTCTTAGTCTCTGCAAGTTATGGGAAAAACAAGACAGGAGAATTCATAAAAGTCTAGCATTACCCTTAGCCATGTCTAGTAGAAAGGGTAAATGTTCATTTCAGAGGAAGTGTCCACTTATGCTAAGGCCTGAGGGGAGCAGAGTTTAGCTGAGCATTGCATTAATTGTAGAAGGAAGGTAGGAGATGGAACAAAACCTTCCAGGGAATTGTCGCCATAGAGTCATAGAGTAGTTAAAATTTTTTTTTGGCAGTGTTGAGCATTGACCCTGGTACCTTATGCATTCTAGGCAAGCATTCTGCTGAGCTGCATCCCTAGCCCACAGAAGTTTTGAAGCTGATTTGATTGGAAATTGATTTAGAGATTGAGATTTGATCCTC
Organism: Dipodomys spectabilis; assembly: GCF_019054845.1. Lineage (NCBI taxonomy): Eukaryota > Metazoa > Chordata > Mammalia > Rodentia > Heteromyidae > Dipodomys > Dipodomys spectabilis. The sequence continues at coordinate 2,879,229 of NW_024870815.1, read as the reverse complement.
CACCTCCCCCCCATCTTGGTATCAGGGTTGGATCTGAATTTGGGATAATTTTCTCTGCTGTTGCTCTACCACTTGCCTCCAGTTTTTTGTTAGTTCTTTAGTCTTTTCTTCCTGGACTGACCTCAGACCTTGATCCTCCAGTCTCAACCTCCTGAGCTGCTAAGGGGGGAAAAAAAAGAAAAAAAGAAAAAAAAAGGTATGGCTGGGGGCTCATGGCTCATGCCTCTAATCCTAGTTACTCAGGAGGCTGAGATCTGAAGATCTTCAGCCCAGGCCTGTGAGTCTAATCTATCTATCTATCTATCTATCTATCTATCTATCTATCTATCTATCTATCTATCCATCTATCTATCTCATTCCAAGCCTATGAGACTTTTTTTGTCAGTTTCAGGGGCTTCAACTCTGGGTTTAGGCCCTGGAGTGCTCTACCACTTGAGCTACAGCATCTGTTCAAGTTTTCTGGTGGTAAGAGTCTCATGGGCTTTCCTGCTGGGCTGGCTTTGAACGACAATCCTCAGATCTCAGCCTCCAGAGTAGCTAGGACTATAGGTGTGAACCACTGGTGCCTGGCTTTTTTTTTTTTTTTTAAATCATTTCATACTAAAATTCTGGTCATTCTCTGTTCTCTCTTCCCCTCAGTCTCTAGTAACCACTATTTTGCTGTCTGCCTCTAGATTTCTAGCTGCCTCATACATGGGAATCAAATTAGAGTTGCCCTTTTGTGTCTCATTCTACTTAGCATAGTATTTCAAGGCTTATTCATATTGTAACATCAGATTAAGGCTGAATATATTCCATGGTAAGTTTATATCACATATTTATCCATTTACAGGCATTTGAGTTGTTTTTACTCACTGGCTATCTTATCTGGTAAGAGGACAGAGTTCTTCTGAAGGGAGGAGATTCTTGGCTTGATCTGTAGCGTAGATTTGAGAGGAAGGGACAGACATGTCTATCGGTGGAGGAGTGGAATTTGTGAATGAAGGATGGCCAAAAAAAACCTTGCCAAAGGATAGAGAGTATTTCTAGGGGGGAAGATACTGTTTTTATTGTTATTTTTTGGATCAGTTCTGGGACTTGAACTCAGGGCCTGGGCACTGTCCCTGAGCTTCTTTGGCTCAAGGCTAGGACTGCCACTTGAGCCACAGCACTACTTCTGGCCTTTTCCATTTATGTGATACTTTATACATGCTAGGCAAGCACTCCACCGCTAAGCCACATTTCCCCTCCACCCCTCCCCTTTTTTTTTTGAGACAAGGTCCAGGCCAGTCTGGAGCACCTGGGTTTAAGTGATAGCCTTGCATCAGCCTCCCAAATGCTTAAAGCATTCTGTGCCTATTTGGAGATTAAAAATTTTGAGCACAGTTTTGGATTAAGTTGGTTGTGATTTGACAGACATGAAACTTACATTCTAGACAGGATATGTAAGAAAAACATATGGGAGAGAAAATTATTTGCTCAACCAAAGAGTAAAATCAGAGTTGTCTAATAAGAGCTGACTTAGAGGAAAATTGTCTAGAATAGGGAAAATGAGTCTTGGCAGAGGACTTTATAAACAAAAGCAGTTACTTTTTAAAAATTTATTTATAGTCATTTATTTTTTGGCCAGTCCTGGGCTTGAACTCGAGGCCTGGGCAGTGTTCCTGAGCTTCTTTTGATCAAGGCTAGGACTCTATCATTTGAGCCACAGCACTTCCGGCTTTTTCTATTTATGTGGTACTGAGGAATCAAACTCAGGGCTTCATGCATGCTAGGCAGGCACTCTAACACTAACACTAAGCCACATTCCTAGCTCCCAGTTTGGGTTTTAAATGTACCTGTAATATAAATTGGATTTAGGAAGACTTCTTTTGAGTTAGAAAGGATTAGTGATAGAAAACTAGGAGCATATAAAAAATTTACTATCAGCTAAGGTCTTTGGCAAATACCAGGGGGCTAGGGTTCTTGTATTTTATTTTATTTTTTTTTAAACTTTTAAATTTTTTATCTTGTTATTATATAAGTGATATACAGAAGGGTTACAATTACACAAGTCAGGTAATTTATATATTTTTGGACAATGTCAGCCCTTCCCTTGCTCTATCCCAGTTTTTCCCTGTTGTCCCCAACCCATAGTTGTACAATTCATTTTCAACATGGTGTCTAGTGAGTCCCACTGCAGCATTTGTTCACCCTTTGTTCCTCCATTTCTGTGCCCCCCTCACAGATAAATGAACAAGCAAGACAAAAAGAAAAGAAAACAGCAATGAAAAAAACCTCATTGTTTACATTCCCAGGAGTTCATTTTGATAAATATTATTTTATATGATCAGATACTGATTTGATTTTTATGGGTGAATATTTTATCCACAAAGCAAAATAGTGAGTGAAATAAGAAATAAGTATGTTTAATATTCCTTTGTTATCAACTATAATATCTAGGTCAAGTCAAATTTTTCCTGTATTTTTGGAAAGCCACATCTAGCTCATAAGCCTACTTAAGATGATTTGTACCCCTTGAGCAAAGGTATGTTCAGCAACAACAGCAGAATGAGCACAGGTTGACAGACAGGCTAGAGTTTGCACATTTCTTGACTAGAATAATGAACACTTGTTGGGTTCAGCAGAGCTCTTCATCTTTCTCAATCCGGGTTCTTGTATTTTATAAACTATACCCCATTTGACAACCCTAGCATTTTACTACCCACTAGAAAAGCTGACTGGTAGGCAAGGGTGTAAGTTTCTACCCAGTTTCAAAGTAGACAGGTATCCTGTGGGTTATTAGATAGGCATGCTTATGAACCATTTTTTTTTTTTTAAATTAAGTCCTGGCTTTGATTACTTTTGAAGGACCAAGCACAAGTGACCCATTTAGGATCTACACCATCCCTCCTTATCTGAACAGTTTTTTTTTTTGGTCGGTCGTGGGGCTTGAATTCTGAGCTTGGGTGCTGTCCCTGCACTCTTCAGCTCGAAGCGAGAGCTCTACCACTTGAGCCATAGCACCACTTCTGGTTTTCGAGTGGTTTATTGGAGATAAGAGTTTCACAGACTTTCCTGCCTGGGCTGGCTTCTGAACAGTTTTTTCTAGCTGCCTCTGGGTGTTGCAAGGACAAGGCTTTGTCCCAGGGGTGTCTTTTCCTTGCTGGGATGATACTCCAGTTGACATTTCTTTTGTTGGTCACTGGCCCAAACTCAGGGCCTGGGCACTGTCCCTGAGCTCTTTTGCTCAAGGCTAGCACTGTGTCCCTTGAGCCACATCACCACTTCCAACATTCTGCTGATTAATGAGAGCTATGAGTCTCACAGGGACTTTTCTGTCTGCCTTTGAACTGTGAACTTGTTGATTACTGGTGTGTACCACCATGGTCAGCCAGGCATTTTTGCTTGTTGCTGGGATGATGTGTCCCCCCGTTGGCCAAATTTCACTGATGGAGGGGAGGTGAATGTATTTCCCAATTGAAACAACAAGGTGATCAATAGAAATAGCTTTTAGAGCGGGCTTTTCTGGAACAGTGAAGATTAAATCTGACAAAGTTGTAAGAGTTATCTATCCCACTGTGGGCCTGGTTGTAATTGCTATAAGATCAAATCTGTAAAAGGCAAAACTGTCTACCCATTGAGTTGTGAAACAGTAGCTAATTAATTATCTTTTCTTAATTTTTAACTAAATATAGTACATTAGGGTACTAATTGAAACCAATGTTACTAAGCCAAATCTTTGTGATTCAAGGAAGAATGCAGGAAAATGGCTCTGTATCAAAGGCACCTGACATCCTTGGGAAACAGACATTAGATAGCAAAAATGGCATTCGAGTTAAAAAGGTGTTCATTGGAAGACCTTGACATAAACAAATGCTTAAGTGGACTTTGGTAGTCTTAATTTCTCCCTTCTCCTTTTTGAAACATTTAGAACTATTCTTACTTCCTAAATTTCCTTCATCCAGGAAGCCATTTGAAATCCCCCTTCAAAGCCAGACTCCAGACAAAGCCATTTTTAATCCACTTTCCAAAGATTTTCTTTGCTAACTTCTTTTTGCTTTATACTCCTATTGCTTTAGTTTGTATGTATGTATTTATGTATTTATTTTTGGGTCCGGTCGTGGGGTCTGAACTCTGGGCCTGGGCGCTCTCCCTCAGCTCTTCAGCTCAAAGCTAGCACTCTACCACTTGAGCCACAGTGCCACTTCTGGCTTTTTTCTGCTTATGTGGTGGTGAGGAATTGAACCCAGAGCTTCATGCATGCGAGGCAAGCACTCTACCACTGAGCCAACTTCCCAGCCCCTTTAGTTTGTATTTAAAATAACCTCTACAAAACTTAACTAAGGTTCCTCTTTAATGCAATGTAATAATCCTGTGAGACATTTGGTAACCCCAAATCAGATGACCTTCTTTGTAGTTTGTTTAAATCCACTCATTTACTATGTGGATTAAGTTTAAGGTCCCCCTCCCCTTTTAAAATACCATGCTGTTTTTGCATATTAAAATGCCAGATTTTGGACACATTTATACACCCCCCACACACATACTCATACACACACACTTGCCCAGAGGTCTTACAGCATGCAAAAATCAATACTGGCTGTAAGTTTTCTGGAATTCCAGTGGCAAGAGATACTTTTGCACTATAGAACCAGGTAGTCAGTGTTAGAAAAATTAAATACTTTTGTTAGCAAACAACTTTTACTCATACAGTTAACCAAGATCTAGATGCTTTGCTAGCTAGCAAGGCACATGAGCGCACGGATGAACCTTTGAATACCTTTTAGATGGAGGAAAAGCAGACTTAGAGGGAAGGGTAGGTGTCCATGAAGCTAAATCCTTAGCCCATCACATGGCCTTATTCTGTTTTAAACACATTTTGAACTAGAGCATTTTACTTACCAATTCCAAACTGCCAAAGTTAACTAGGGGTGAGAACCAGCACTGCAGTAGCCCATGCCCTGCCTCCAACTGCCTTTGTGCCCAGGATATACAGCCCCAGGCCCATGATCCCATTTGTATGCTGGAACTTTGACTCCCTCACCCAAAGAGATATCTAAAGAATAAGGAACAATGACACAGAAAGCAAGGCTGTATATTACAAACTGGTATCAGTCCTTAAGCAAACAGAATGAGACAAGACCAAGACAAACACAAAAACCAGTCTGCTGGCTGTCCTCATCCAGGATCTCCTTCCTTAGCAGAGCCCCAATTCTGCTGGGAGGCCTGATTAACACTGGATCTCCTTCCTCAACAGAACCCCAAACCCCTCTGTTGTCACAAACCTTGAGGGCCTGATGGAGTGGAGGGGTGTCTTGAGCATGTTTGTTTCTTATACCAACAGTTAGAGATGGATGGACCCCCAGAAAATAGAAAAATAAAAACCAGACAAACAGAAAAAGAAATATTCCAGAAGATTCTTAAGTGACTCCAAGAAGATTGACTCCAAAAAGATTTAGTAGCATGTCCAGTGTCCATGATCCTGACTGTTAGAGTGGTAGAAGAGCCATTGGGCCCTGAGAAAAGTCTCAGAGGGCAGCTGCCCTATGGAGTCTCCTGTCCTCTAGCAGCCCAGATTACCGAGGCTATTTGCCATTGTGGCTTCAAGGACCCCAAGTGTCACCTCCCTGGCACTGGGATCTCTCTGGGGCCTCCAAATGTTATACGGGAGTTCAATTGTGAGATACAAAGAGGTTATATTTTAGAAGGTTGAATCAAGAGTCTTTATTAGAAAGACAGCAACTGCAGGTCAACACATATCTTTAAAAAACTTGCAACCCTTAATACACTTAGCACTGCTAGAAAACAGCCATGAAAGCCGGGCGCTGGTGGCTCACGCCTGTAATCCTAGCTACTCAGGAGGCTGAGATCTGAGGATCACAGTTCAAAGCCAGCCTGGGCAGGAGAGACCGTGAGACTCCTATCTCCAATCAACCACCAGAAAACCGGAAGTGGCGCTGTAGCTCAAGTGGTAGAGCGCTCGCCTTGAGCTGAAGAGCTGAGGGACAGTGCCCAGGCCCAGAGTTCAAGCCCCACAACTGACAAAAAAAAAAAAAGAAAACAGCCATGAGAAAAGGAGAGGAAAGAACAAAAACAATACCAACAAACCAGATCAACTCCAGTGGACAGCCGAAATGGGACACCATGATGACCTGAGAGAGCCAGGAGAGATAAGGCATGATGCTGTTAATATACTTAAAAAAATGTATTTATATGGTGCTAGTGATTGAACTCAGGACCCTGCTCTCGAAAGACAACCTTCTACTACTTGAGCCATACCACCAGCCCTGTTAGTATACTTTTAAAAACACAATGGTTAAAAATTTTATTTGCTTGGGGCTGGAAAGGTGGCTCAGTGGTAGAGCGCTTGCCTTGCATGCATGAGGCCCTGGGTTCGATTCCTCAGCACCACATATGCAAAAAGAAAAAAGCCGGAAGTGGCGCTGTGGCTCAAGTGGTAGAGCGCTAGCTTTGAGCTGAAGAGCTGAGGGACAGCGCCCAGGCCCAGAGTTCAGGCCCCACCACCGGACCAAAAAAAATTTTTTTTATTGGCTTGACAGGCAGTGTTTGCTTATACTTTGTCTTGTATAGTGAAGTGATCAGTAGCCAAGGTGGAAAGAATATGCATAAGGCTTTATTGTGTTTTCAGAGGGCTGAAATGCAGCATGACAAGATCAGTCATTGAGCAATTAGATCTTGGGAAGCAAGAGCCAGGGCTTTGGGGCTACAGAGACCAGTTTCACCTCTGTCTATAGGTCATGTAGTGACATCCCTGAGCTTAAGTTTCATTATCTTGTGAATTGGGAAAAATAACATCTACTTTACAAGGTGTTCTAAGAATCAGACATGATTCGCATCAAATGCTTAGCAGTTTTTTACATTGGGTAGACAGGGTAGGTCCTCTGTATATGAAATTTTTTTTTTTTTTTTAGTTGGTCTTAGGGCTTGTACCTCAGGGCTTGGCTGCTGTCCCTGAGCTCTTTTTCACGCAAGGCTAATGCTCTACCACTTTGGGCTACAGAAGTGGCTTAATTGGAAATGAGAGTCATGGATTTTCCTGCCTGCGCTGGCTTTGAATCATGATCCTCAGATCTCAGCCTCCTGAGTTGCTAGGATGACAGGTATGAGCCCCCAATGTTTGAATGGACTGGTTTTAAGTTTTTAAAAAAACTTAATAGAAGGTAGGAGCCGGTAACCCCTGCTTTTCTGGGGCTCAGATCTAAGAATCATGGTTTGAAGCAGTCTAAAGCAGATAAATTGAGAGAAAAGTGGATGTGTGGCTCAAGTGGTAGAGCACCAATTGTGAGCAAAAAATCTGAGATCATGAAACCCTGAGTTCAAGGCACAGTATCAGGACCCCCCCCTCACTTCTCTCCTCCCCCTGCAAAAAAAAAAAAAAAAATAGAATTTACCTTGAAGAGGGAACAGGAGAGGGATAGGAGTGGAGGAAAAGGTAAGTTTATTTTCCCTTATGTACTTCTGCTTTAATTTTTCCTAAACAGAGTGCCTCAGATGTCTCAGGATGTGTGTAAATTAGCCAATGAGCCAGTGAGCACTAGTACATTGAAGGACTATTTAGCTGAAGAGGAAGCTATCAGTGAACCTGAGCAGGAGCAGCAAGTAGAAAGTTGTGTAGAAGCCAAGGGGACGGGAATGTCAGCAGCATCTAATTTTGTGAAGCAGATAAGTGAAGTATTTTTGAGCACTGAATCAGGTTGTCCTGGATTGGGAAGTAGTAGATTCTTTGGTTTTGACTGTAGTTTGCCATTAGTATTAAGGAGGTAGGGCAGGGGTTGGTCCTGTGTCTCTCTCTTACATGATGGACAAACTTGGGAATTTTTCAATGTCAATAGGTGTTGGTATGTATACAAGAGATTTAAAGTATTTTTGGGATGGCAGAAGGTACGAGTATTAACACTACCTATCAATTAGTTGTACAAGTGCATGCAATTTTCATATGTCCATTTATGTATATAGTGAATCTTGATCGGATTCACTTGCTTCCATTTTTCTTTCTCTTCCTTCCCCTATTCATATCTGTCTCATTGGGTTTCTTAAAATATTAACTCATTTGCATTGGCTTACCACATGTGTTAAAAGAGTTAGTGCTAATTTGACTTCAGTTTACAACTTCCTTGTAGTGTTTTTATTTAAAGATACACAGTCAAGAGCCGGGCTTCATTGCTCATGCCCTAAGACTCTTAGCTGGAAGAGAGGTAGGAGGATTGTATGAGCCTAGGAGATTAAGAACAACTTGGGCTGATGAGATCCTATTTCATAAAAAAAAAAAGTGTATTCAAAATAATGTATTCTAAAGTAAGGTAAAGTAGTTTAATTTCTCTGTGATTATATTTTAAGTGACAATATGCTTAATGATTCATTTTCATTATATAGGAATACTTTTTTGTTTTTAATATATAAAAATAGTTATACTACCATTGTTCTTTCTACCCCTTTGTGGCCTACCTTTATTGATAGCTCTTAATAGATTGTTCTCTTTATCAATATGAAATGACCTTCTTTGTCTCTTACTGATTTGTTACTGTTTGCTTTTGGGCTGTATTTGATTGTGAAATCTTTTTTTGTCTTTTCACTTCTAAGCCTATGTTTGTCTTTGCCAGAGAGATACATTTCTTTTTCTTTTTTTCTTTTGTTTGTCATGGGGCTTGAACTCTGAGCCTGAACCCTGTCTCTCAGCTCTTCAGCTCAAGGCTAGTGCTCTACCACTTGAGCCTTCTGGTGGTTTCTTGGAGATTAGAGTCTCATGGACTTTGCTGCCTAAGCTGGCTTTGAACTGCAATCCTCAGATCTCAGCCTCCTGAGAAGCTAGGATTACAGGTGTGAACCACTGAGATAATTTATTTTAGACAACAAATGGTCAGATCTTTTAAATCTAATGTACCAATCTCTGTGGTGAATTAAGACCATTAATATTTAAAATTACTATTGAAAGGTATGTAATAATTCTTGCCATTATATTGGTCTTGTGTAGTGTTTGAATTGCCATTACTTCTTACTTGCTTATCTATTCATCCAATGAGATTTACTTCCCACATTTTCATGTTTGCATTTATCTTCCTCTTCTGTGTCCAGCATTTCTTCAATCGTCAGCACTGCTTTAGTGATAGTAAATTGCTTTAGTTTTTGTTTATCATGGAAAGTTTTTATTTCTTTAATTATGAAGGATAACTTTTCTTTTTATAGTAATGTAAGTTGGCAGTTTCTTCTTCTAGGACTTGAAATACATCATTCCCTGTCCTTGAGAATCTTGCTGTTCTGTTGGAAGTGCCCTTTACAGATGACTTGGTATCTTCTCTTACAGATTTTTTATTATTCTTTTTTTGTTCTCTGTGTGTGATGGTTTAACTATGTAGGGAGATTGTATTCTGGTCTTGTCTGTTCTGAGTCTTAAAGCTGCTCTATGCCACATGCCATCTCTTGAGATTTGGTAAGTTTTTTACTATTTTGTTGATACGTTTCTTAGTCCTTCTATGCCTATGATTCATAAATTTAGTCTTTTAATGATAATCACAGAGGTCTTGCATGATTGTGTTTCCTTAGTTTTTTTATTTTTATTTTTATTTTTTTTGGGTCCAGTTGTGGGCCTGAACTCTGAGCCTGGGCGCTGTCCCTCAGCTCTTCAGCTCAAGGCTAGCGCTCTACCACTTGAGCCACCAGCGCCACTTCTGGCTTTTTTCCCCCCGCTTATGTGGTGCTGAGGAATTGAATCCAGGGCCTCATGCATGCAAGGCAAGCACTCTACCACTGAGCCACCTTCCCAGCCCCTGGCATGCTTTTACTAGAGAAGATTCTCTTCTTTTTCTTTGTGTACTGGGAGCAGCCACAGAGAACTTTATAAACGACTTGTCAAGTTCACATTTGTCCAGCAGGCCTTTTAGTTTGTGTCCCCAGGGGCAGCAGGTGGCCAACCTTCAGGGTGGTCCCTGAATATATCAGCAGGTAGGGGGAGCACTGAGTTCTGTACTGGTTAGGTAAAGAACTCAGGGACCTAGGCAATCTACTTGGTGATCTCAGTGCTTACAAGCACGTCCAGCAGTTTACTTCCCTATAACTGGTGGAGGCTGTGGAAATTTGTCATTCAGAGGATTTAGGTTATCAGTTCTGCCTGGTAGCAAATACACACTAGTTTACATTTCCTAGAGATTACTCTCTCTGTTGTTTGGATAAGTCCTGATAAGTCAAGTTTGGACTTAGACTTTCAGACTTACCTAGCAGTCCATACTTGTCCAGGGAGGAAGGAGGGGTAGGGGTGGGAAGCAGGTCCTGGAGGCTTCATGCTTTATTTCAGTTGCAGCCTTAGGTAATTGAACTTTATTGCCAGACTTCTGGCTGCTTGAACTTCTAATACCACAGCAGACCCTCTCCACCTCTTGAGACCATCGTCCACCCATACTCCATGACCTGGTCTTGCATGATTATTCCTGGATTTCTCAGTCTCAGCTAGTAGGCTGTCTCTCAAGGTGACATTTCTGTAGGTCTCCAGTGTAGGGGACTTGACAGAATGTCTTCACTGAGTCTAGCTTTCCATAACAAAGCAGTCACTTTCTTAACAAATCCTCACACCAGTTCAAGGCTTGTGGGAGGTGTGGGGATTTTCTTGTGACTAGAATTGCCAGTCTGTTGCTAGGGCCATCTGGATTACTTTGTGATTGTGTCTTCCATTTTTCTCTCCTTCTGAGAAGCTGTGACAGGCTTTGGAACTGTTTGCTGCTTTTTTCTGTTGCTCATTTCTCTAGGCTTTTCTACTTTCCTGCTATTTTTTATTTCTGTACAGACTATAGTCTCTCCTTACCTGACTTATTCATGGAGTCAGATGCATCCATGGTTTCTAATTGGCCATTTTGCCACACCTTTATTTCTGACTCCAAATGAAGATCATACTGTGTATGTACTACTTTATATCTCATATAAAATATATATCATGAGCATTTCCCCATGTTGTACCTATTTTTTGGGGTAGGGGATTTTACTATTACATTTTCATATGTTTGCACTGCATTCCAATCATACCCCTTTATGACTCTAGGTGGAGGGGATTAAACTATGGAGGTTGAAAATATGAATAATGTGAAATAGATTATTTGTAACTATGGAAATAGAACAGTGTAATCTGTTGAATTCAGTTGAGATCTGTTTATAGCCCTATATTCTTTTGAGATTGGATTGCTGTGCTTTTTCCTCCAGACCCTGTTACCCTCTTTTGAACTGTATTGGGAACCTGTTACAGTCTCTGTTTTCTGAGGCTGTTGGCAGCAGCTTCAGATTCCGAACTTGGACAGATAATTTGCCTTCTGGTGTAATGACTGGTTGACCAGTATCTCTCAATGCCTAGCTGTGTACATTCCCCTCCTCTAGCTGTTCTTGATCATCCATTCTCTTCCATTCTTTTTCTCAGGGCCAGACATGATCCTTTTACTACTTGTTTCTCCATACCTTAGGAACATAGCCATTCCATTTGTTCATGGGTGGCCTGTACATTGTATGTGTGTTTAAAATATATGCTTCTAGCCGGACACTGGTGGGTCATGCATGTAATCCTAATTACTCAGGATACTGAGATCTGAGGCTTGTGATTCAAAGCCAGCCCAGGCAGAATAGTCCCCATGAGACTCTTATCTCCAATTAACCACTCAATAACCGTAAGTGGTGCTGTGGCTCAAGTGTTAGAATGTTAGATAGCCTTGAGCACAAAGAGGCTCAGGGACAACACTCTGAGTTCAAGCCCCATAACCAATCAAAAAAAAAATTGGGTTTTTAAATTTTGATAGCAAGGGATAAATGAATGTTTTAATTCTCCGCAAGACCACATTGGTTAGGTTATTTTTCTTGAGTTCCTTAATTTGCTCACTTGTCCTTTTATTAAAACACTATAATCTATCCTAGCACTGGTAGCTTACTCCTGTAAGCCTAGCTATTCAGGAAGCTGAGATACAAGGATTGTGGTTCAAGACTAGCCTGGGCAAGAAAGTCTCTGAGACTCTTAACCACCACTTACCACCAGAAGACCGGAAGTGGTACTGTGACTCAAAGTGGCAGAGCACTAACCTTGAGCAAAAGTGCTCAGGGACAGCACCCAGGCCCTGAGTTTAAGCTCCACAACTGACAAAAAAAGCTATAATCTGTGATTATTAACTGAGTATCCTGAAGCTTACTAGCTATAAAATTACCACAGCTTAGTAAAGCATAAAGTAGGTTGTATCTAAAACTGACTTCAAAACTTATTTATTTGGTCTTTTCTGTAAGAGTACATTGAAAACACACAAAGCTAAAAACTTACTGTACTTTTTCAGTATTTAATCATAGGAAAACATAAAAAATGGAAGACACCACGTGACTTTAGCTAAAATCATTTCTATTTTTGATTTTAGGTTCAAGGTAAATGAACTGCTTGTTTTCTTTTTAAATAGGGTTACACATCATTTTGGAATGACTGTATATCATCTGGATTACGTGGCTGTATGTTAATTGAATTAGCATTGAGAGGAAGGTTACAACTAGAGGCTTGTGGAATGAGACGTAAAAGTCTTTTAACAAGAAAGGTAAGAGGATTTCTAAATAAAAGGAGGTTATACTGCTTAAAATGAAAAATAATCCTTAAAGGAAAATTTTACAACTGCATTTGGTGGATTGTTTCCATATCCTTTTTTGCATTCTTGCATTCATCCCTGATGAGTATGTAGTTCACGGTTGGGATTACTGACCATTGCAAACTCACATAATTAAAAAGATGCTCAACTTGCTTTTGCTGCTTTTGGAAGCCTTAAGTTTGAAGGACTTGACAAAACTTAAAAACAACCCAAAACAGTTATTGTGCAAATTAGGTATCCAGAGGCTGTTGATCTTACAGGCACACTGTAATTCAGGCTGCTTCTCTACTGTGAAGGTATGGGTGGGTAATGTTTGTGGTAAAATATAGGTGATATTGGCTAGTTCTTAGAACTTTTAATCTCAATCTAAATCTCAGATATTCAAGACTGTTTCTCCTTCTATCAATGGTGTTTCTTAGCGGTATGGTGTTTTAAACTTTTTTTTCCTCTAATACATTATACTAATAAATAAACTAGGCAGTGACTGTACTGGTGAGCCCCCTCTACTCTTTTTTTTTTTTTTTTTGCCTGCCCTGGAGCTTGAACTTGAGGCCTGGGCAACCATCCTTGTGAGCTTTTTGTTCAAGACAAGTGCTGTATCACTTGAGCCACACATCTGCTTCCATCTTTTTGGTCGTTAATTGAAGATAAGAGTCCCATAGACTTTCCTGCCTGGGCTGGCTTTAAACTGTAGTACTCAGATCTCAGGCACAGGAGTAGTTAGGATTACAGCCACCAGTACCTGGCTGCACCTAGTTATTTTTGAGATTGGAGTGAATGCTTGGATTTTGATCCACCTGTTTAAGGTTTCCTAATGTAGGTAGAAGGACAGGTGTACATCCACCTTCTTTTGAAATGGAATCTTATAACTTTTCTTCCTGGGCTGTCCTGGGAACTTAAACCCTCCTAATTTCAGCCTTTCATGCAGCTGGGATGACAGGGACACACACTGGCACCTAGCTGCTTCAGTTATTTTTGAGGTAGGATTTTGTGTTTATGCTTAGGAGAGCCTGGACAAATTCTTTCTGTGTAGCTGAAATGATAGGTGTGTACCACAATACCCAGCTATGGAGTGTTTTCCAGATCTCTGCTTCCCAGGTAGCTGAAATTACAGGGATAAACCACTTCATACTTTTAATTTATATGCTATAGAGAATAATTATCTTGTAGGAAAGAAAAGCATTAATGTAATCATGAAAAACTATATGCCAAAAAGTAAGCATTAGTGGATTGTAAGTAGGTGGTTCGGTGGTAGAGTGTGTGCTTAGTATGTGTACCCCTGGGTTCAATTCCTCCAAAACATAGTATTTTAGTCTCCTTCCCCCCCTCCCCCTTCCCACTCCTTGAGATGGATGTGACTATAGTGCAAAGCAAGACTGAAACTTGCTTTGTAAACCAGGTCTGACCTTAAACTTTCCCATCTTTCTGTCTCAGGTTCCCTAGTGTTAGGATTATGGGTATGTGCCATAGAAAATATTTTGCATGGGAGTTTTATTTTGGAATTTGTACTTTCCCCCCTGTTTTTGGTTGGATGTGGAGCTTGAACTGGGGGCGTGGGCACTGTCCCTGAGCTCTTTTGCTTAAGGCTGGCATTACCACTTTGTGCCATAGCTCTACTACTGTTTTTTGAGTGGTTAATTGGAGATAAAAAAAAAAATCTCACAGGGACTTTTCTGCCATGGCTGTCTTTAAATTGTGATCCTCAGATGCTAGCTTCTTGAGGAACTAGGATTACAGGTGTGAGCCACCGGCACCCAGCCTTTTTTTCATATTTTTATTAGAGTATTTTAGTTATACAGAGTGGAGAATTTCACAATGATACGTCACAATGGTACATGTTTCTAATATGTTTTACCCCCTTACTCTTTTATCCCCCTACCTAGTTCCCTTTTTAATCTTCTTTGCACTTTTAAAAAGTGTGCTTCATTATATCCTTAAGTGGGCTCAAGTGGTAGAGCGCCAGCCTTGAACAAAGAAGCCAAGGTGATTAATTGGTGGCAAGAGTCTCATGGACTCTCCTGCCCAGGCTGGATTCAAACCTCAATTTCTAGATCTCTCAGCCTCCTGATTAGCTAGGATATTAACAGGTGTGAGCAAACAGGCCTGATTGAAGTTTTGTATAATCAAACTTGTTGATCCAAGGCTAGCATTCTACCACTTGAGCCACAGTGCCACTTCCAGCCTTTTCTGCTTATATGGTACTGAGGAATTGAATCCAGGGCTTCACTGCATGCTAGGCAAGCACTCTTACCACTCACTAAGCCACATTCCCAACAATATTTTCTTTTAAAGTCTTTTATCAAGGCAAAAACTCAGAGCAGCCAACTTGCTAGCTAGTTGCTTTAATGACTCTTACTGGAAAAGTCTGTTTTTCTACTAATGCCTAGTGACAATTTGTGGCATGAGGTTCCCCCCCACCCCCCCATGGAGTGGTGGTGGTGTGTGTTTGAACTCTGCCTCAATGCTGTCTCTTGTCTTTCTTGCTCACAGATGGCACTTTACCACTAGAGTAATGCCTCCAATCTGGTATTTTTCTGGTTAATTGGAGATGAAGACTCACAGATTTTTCTAACCTGGCTAGGTTAGAGCCAAAATCCTCCAGATCTTAGCCTCCTGAGTATCTAGGATATAGATGAGAACCACTGGCACCTGGCAGAAATATCACTTTTAATATATATTGAACTTTACCTTATGATTTGAGTCTATTTTTGGAACTAAAGTGTTAAAATGAATTTCTGTTATCAGATAGCAGAAAGTACAGACCAAGTGGAATTATAGTAAACAGTACTGGCATTTTGCTTTTTGACTTAAGATGTAGTTGTTTTATTTTCTTTCGTTCAGTTGTAACTAGTTTGGTTTGCTTAAGTATCAAATTCCTTCACAGGATTAGTTAAAAATCTGAACATTGGCGTTGCAGGAATGCCAATGATTAATTTTTTGCCTAACTAATGTTTTTTTATTTACTGATTTCGTACCAGAAAAGAGGCATTGATGGGTCATTTCTTATTGCTTCCATTTTAGGTGATCTGTAAATCAGATGCTCCAACAGGGGATGTTCTTCTTGATGAAGCTCTCAAGCATGTTAAGGAGACTCAGCCTCCAGAAACAGTCCAGAATTGGATTGAGTTACTTAGTGGTAAGCTGCTATGTAAAAATTAGACATTGAATCCCATTTAAAAGAGTATAAAAACTTAAAAACCTTTTGAAAGGAACCTATGAAACAGGAGATTGCTATTTAACTTGAAGGTTTAACAAGTCTTAGATTTATCAGGTTCATGGTATGTTGCTCATTAAGTGGAGATGGGAACACACAAACTTTTCTGCCTGGGCTTACTGTAGTAAAGATGGATACCAATGTTGACATCTATAATCCTAGCTACTCAGGAGGCTGAGATCTGAGTATCATGGTTTGAAGCCAGCCTGGACAGGAAAGTCTATGAGAGTCTTATCTCCAATTAATCACACAAATAGCTGGACATGCACCGTGGCTCAAGTGGTAGGGCTAACATCTTCGCTATAGTTAGTTTTGAAGTAGAGTCTTGTTTTTTGCCAGACAGCCTGGACTACAACCTCCTATTTATACATATTTTGTAGCTGGGCTGAAAGGTATGTAAAACTATGCCTGACTTTTTATTGTTTGAAAGTGACGTCTTGTGAACTTTTTGTCATAGTGGCCTGGAACCATGATCCTTCTGTCAGTGTCCTAAGTAGCTAGGATTATGGGTATGGGACACTGTACCTGGTTCTGACAAAGATGTCTGGAAAGAACCTTAAAATCAATTTGAGAAAGAGTCACGTTTGTCTAATAATTTGGTAAAAGATGAAAATTTAGCAGTATAGTTCTCTGCAAGTTAGATAACTCATAAAATGAATCCTTAAGGGTAAGAACTGAACAAAAGGAAGCCTACCTTTTAGGAGTAGAGGTAGTATGGTAAAGTTGGTCAGTCTGGTATGCTGTACTGTATTATTAAGGGAAATGTGAAGAAAACAAGAGTGATTAGCATGGATCTGAGGCAGAGGTGACACACAGGAAACAATATAGAAATAAGAGGTTTTTAACACAAAGGGTTTTAATAAAGAAAGAGGTTTCTTGAGGAAGGGATATACAGTGGGTCATTTTATTACTTAAATGTAGATATATGTTACAGTGCTAAAGTTTTATACAATTTAGACATATTAAGTCTTATTAAAGAATTAATAAAGGTACATGTTCAAAAGAAAGATCTTTTCTATTTTTTAATGGTATTGGGGTTTGAATTTGGCTTTGCGTATGCTAGGTAAGTGTTCTACCAATTGAGCCCTAGCCCTTAAAATCTTCTTTTAAGTTTAAAAGCTGGGCTGGCAATGTTGCTTAGTGGTAGAGTACTTGTCTCACATATATGAGGCTCTCCCATTTGATTCCTTGGTACCACATAAAACAAGAAATAAATAAGTTTAATACAATTTACAAAAGAAAAAAATTATTAAAGAGTTATTTAAAAAAAGGTTTAAAAGCTGCCAGGCACTTGAGGCTCGTACCAGTAGTCCTTAGCTACTCAGGAGGCTGAGGTCTGAGGATTGTGGTCCAAAGCTAGCCAGGACAAGAAAGTCTGAGAATCTTATTACTACAAAAAACTGGAAGTAGAACTGTGGCTGGTTCAAATGATAGATGCTAGCCTTGAGCAAAATAGCTCAGGGACAATGCTTAGGCTCCAAGCTCAAGCCCAGGATTGGCATACATACACGCACATAGACAAAAATTTTAAAAAGCTATTAATGTTTAAGGGCTGGAAGTGTGGCTCAGTTGTTATAACCCCTGCCCAACAAGCACAAAGCTGAGGTAAAACTTTAGTACCATCTTTCCTCCCCCAACCCTTCCAAATAAAGGGATTTCTGAAGTTTTAGATATACTGGATGCAGGAAGCTGTTTATAGTTATATAACATGATGTCCAGGAAGATGATTCTTTCAGTGAAATTTTTATATGCCTATCAGTATGTCATTGTCCACTGGCATGATTAATGGACAGTGGACCTTAGCTTTGAAGAACTCTTCATATATGCTTTTTAGGATTTCTTTTACCAAAAAAAAAGGTATAAGCCTGGTGCCGGTGGCTCCTGCCGAGATCTGGTTTAAAGCCAGCCAGGGCAGGAGAGTCCATGAAACTTTTATCTCCAATTAACCATCTGAAAAACGGAAGTGATGCTGTGGCTCTAGTGGTAGAGTGCTTGTCTTGTGCTGAAGAGGTCAGGGACAATGTCCAGGCCCAGAGTTCAAGCCCCACAACTGATCCTCCCCTCAAAAAAAAAAAAAGTACATATAAATATTGTGTATTTAAATTTGCACATTTAACTTAGCTGGTCTTTTCTACATACACAGCGAATAATTTAGTCTTAGGAAAAACAGTGAATCATAGCAACATTTTTTAACCTAGTGTTTAAACGCTGTTCATTTATCAAGTATTTATTAGTTCCTTAAAGATTTTCAATGGTCTTAAAGTAACTAAATCTTTTACAGCTTCTGGAGATTATTCAAACCTTTATTGTGCCTTTGGTAGTCTTTCCATAATCCTGCATTATATTGGTGCCATAATTATGCCAGACTCAGGAGTGACATTCTTTGGATTATATTTATTTACTTTTTTAAAGATAAAAAACAGAAATTTCGGGGCTGGGAAGGTGGCTCAGTGGTAGAGCGCTTGCCTTGCATGCCTTGCATGCCTGAGGCCCTGGGTTTGATTCCTCAACACCACATAAGCAAAAAGAAAAAAGCCGGAAGTGGCACTGTGTCTCAAGAGGTAGAGCGCTGAAGAGCTGAGGGACAGTGCCCAGGCCCACGACCGGACCCCCCCCCCCCAAAAAAAAAAAAAAAAAAAAACTGAGTGGCCAAAGTATCTTGATACGCTGAAATTTCTTTCTTTTGAGGGGGGGGGGTGGTTCTGGTCGTGGGGCCTGAACTCTGGGCCTGGGCGCTGTCCCTCAGCTCTTCAGCTCAAGGCTAGCGCTCTACCACTTGAGCCACAGCACCACTTCTGGCTTTTTTCTTTTTGCTTATGTGGTGCTGAGGAACCGAACCCAGGGCCTCATGCATGCAAGGCAAGCGCTCTACCACTGAGCCACCTTCCCAGCCCCCACTCAGTTATTTCTGTGGACCTTTTTTCCCCCTATACCACAGGAAGTATTATTCAACATTTGAGATATTTCTCACATTCTTTTAGCCTTAAGATTTTCTTATTTTTATACCTGAAGAGATCCAAATAACTCTTAAAAATACCTGGAAGAGGGACTGGGAAGTTGGCTCAGTAGTAGAATGCTTGCCTTGCATGCATGAGGCCCTAGGTTTAATTCCTTAGCACCACATAAGCAGAAAAGCCGGAAGTGGTACTGTGGCTCAAGTGGTAGAGTGCTAGCCTTGAGCTGAAGAGCTGAGGGACAGCATCCAGGCCCAGAGTTCAGGCCCCATAACCAATGACAAAAACAAACAAAAAAAAACTGAGGAAATCTGAATAACCACTTCATTTTTTTTTAATATATGAAGACTTTGGAATAATCCACTTTTGTTGGCATGAGCAGACATGGTTTGCCCTCTTCCAGGGAATTGCTACAAAAGAAGATGATGGCTTGATCCCTTTTTATTACTTCCTCTGAGGCAGAAATGGTTTTCCATAAGGAAGTCCAGTCATAAGTGGAACACCTTAGTTAAAGGTGGGTCTGTGTTAGGCTGTTCTCATTGTTAGTAGCAACATTAAACTTAGGATACTGTGAAAATTTTCACAGTCAATATTCATTACATTATTCAAGATTTAATAAGGCCAAGATGAAGGTAAATGTTAGTATGTGTTAGTATGACTTCAATACAGTAGACAGAAAACTGCCAATCCTACTTAGCTTCCCATGAGAAGAAAAAAAAAAACAACTCTTTTTTGTAGTTGCATTAAAGGAATGTTATGTTTTAAGGCCTGCAAGTGGAAATTCAATTAAGGGTCCCTCAAAGTAATCTGTTTCGTTATTTTTTCCTCTACTATTTAACAATAGATGGTCAAGCTGTTCTCTGGAACACAAGGCCTTTCATATTTGACCTTTACTAAATTAGAATATAGTTAAGCCACTTGTCATTTGTTCTGCTATACTTTAGTTTTGTGCCAACACAAACATACTAAGGCAACAATACATAATTAGCTAGAGTTTTGAGGAGAAATGCACAGTTAATTAATTTTAAAATTAAACTTAATTTTAAAATAGGCTTTTCAATAAATTTGGTTGTTTTATTTTTTTGTTGTAAGTTTAAATCTCCTTCCTTCCAAATTTATTGGTATTAGCACAAAAATAGACCCAAAGACTGAGGAACAGACAAGAAGACCCAGAAATATACCTTATATTTACAGTTATTTGATAAGGGAGCCAAAGATACACAGTGGGAAAAAAGATAGCTTCTTCAGTAGTTGGTATTGGGAAAACCAGGCATCCATACGCAGAAAACTAAAAATGAATACTGTTTTTGCACAAATAACTCAAAGTAGATCAAAGACCTCAATGTCAGACCTGAAACTTTTGGAACTATTGAAGAGGAGTAGGAAGAACACTGTACCTACTGCAAGAGGGAGTAGGAGAAACATAGATCTCATAGGCATGCATACTCTTTTGAAAAGAGTCCCAGGGGCACAGCAGAGAGAGACTTGACAAATGGGATTACATCAAGCTAGAAAGTTTCTGCCGAGCAAAGGACATAATACTAAACTAGAAAGACAGCTAACTAACTGGGAATAGATACTTATCACAAATATAATCAGACAAAGGCCTAAAATCCAAAATATACAAGGAATTCAAGAAAATAACCCCTCCCAAACGAATAAACTGAGCACTAAAGGAGATAAGGAGAAACTTATCAGAAGAGATAAGGATGGCAAATTCCTTGACCGTAAAGGAAATGCAAATCAAAACAACTCAGATTCCATTTCACCCAAGTTGATTGGCTAATCTCATGAGTTCAGATACATTTCAGCTCTTTCCTTTTTGAAATTAGCGAGGAAATTGAATACAACTATTGGTTTTATTTTTTGGAGATTTATTTTTCTGGCCTTTTCATTTGAGGGGGAAATATACTTAAAAAAAAACAACCATGAGGTGATTGGTTATAGTAATCTATAACTTTGTACTACATGATTTTTGACTGTAATTCAGTCCTAACTTTCTCAAAATAAATTGTAAAATGGCAGTTCCAGGCCACCTTTTAAGAATAAAGCTCCTGTTTTCTCTTCAATGTATATATATTTTCCTGAATTACATAGATAGTATAATAGCTGTTTTTAAGTTCTTGTCTGCTAATTCCATTATTTGAGTCATTTCTGGGTTGTGTCTAACAGGGCTGTTTCCATTGTCTCTCCCCCCACCCCCTTAATTTTGAGTCACATTTTCTTTACAAGTCTTACGGTTTTTTAAATTGTGTGCTGGACATTGTGATTATTAGATTATTGAATACTGGACTTTGTGGTCTTTTTTAAAGAAGAGCTGTTGAATTTGTTTTGGTAGATAAGCTGGGTGCGGGTGGCTCACACCTGTAATCCCAGCTACCCAGAAGGCTGAGATCTGAGGGTTGTGGTTCATAGCCAGCCTGAACAGTAAGTCCATGAGACTTTTATCTCCAATTAACTACCAGAAAACTGGAAGTGGCATTGTGGCTCTAGTGGTAGAGTGCTTGCCTTGAGCTGAAGAGCTCAAGGACCTAGTGCCCAGGCCCAGAGTTCAAGCCCCAGGACCAACCGAAAAAAAAAGGGGGGGGGGGAGAAGCAGTGTTTTGGCAGACAGTTCTAAGTTGCTTGTAGAGCACTTTGTTTTAAAGCTTTATTAGGGTAGGATCAGAGTGGTCAGTATTCAGGGCTAGCTTAGCTCCTACGGAAATATGCTCCCCTGGAGTCTTTGTTGCATGTCCTGGGTGTTCAGTGGACCCTTGCTTCTCAGACAAGTTGGCACTCAAAAGTTTTGTTTTTCTCACATTTAGGTGAACTCTTACAACTTTTCTGATAGCTGTTCTTTGCTTAGCTTTGTGGAGTCTCATCTTAAACATGTGGCTTACTTTCTAGCCAGAGACTCCAGGAGACAGCATATAGGGTTTTAGACTTCCTTTCTCTGTAAAGCTTTTTTTCCCATGTGATAGAACTGGACCATACACATTCCTGCTGCCTTAGCTGACCCGACCTCTGACCTCTGTCTGTAACTTGTTAATGCACAGTGACTGCTGTGCTCTGCGTCTTTCTTGCTCTGTGGCCTCTTGGTATGCCTTCAGGTATTAAGCTTGAGCAATCACAGGCCTCACTTAGGTTCCCCTCAGGCTGCCTTATGACCAATACTTTAAACTAGTTGTTTCAGATTTTTAATTATGGTTTAGGGGGTAAGTCCCAGATTGATCAGTTTACTATATCATAGCCCTGTGTGCATTAGTACTAAGTCATGTGGTAAAGTACTTGTCTATGGCCATCTGAACAGTAATGTACTTTAAGCGTTACTGTCCACTAGGAATTTTTGTGATGCATAAGATGTTCTGTTCCTGTGCTATGTAGCCAGTAGCTAATGGCTACATTTGGCCATTTGTACTTGAAATGTGACTTGTGCAGCTGAAGAACTAAACTTTTAAATTAAAGTTTAATAGTTCCATGTAGTTAATGGCTTCAGTACTAAGAAAAACCAGTTTCAGATTTTCCCTCAGTATTACAAAAATTTCAGCCTTGGAGCTTTTGTGTTTAATCAGGTATCTGTGGTTGATATTTAACATGTTCTAATTTAGGAAAGTGCTGAGTTTTTTTTTCCTCCAAATTATAAAAATAGTTTATGTTTATTGGAGATTATTAAAAATACAGAAAATGCAAAATAATATTTGTCACTCAGATAGCTAATGTTTTGATGTTTTTTCTTCCAATCTTCTTATAAAGTAAAAACTTTAGTGAAAAAACTTGTTTTATTTTAAATATTTGTTTCAAGGAAGTGTGTATAAAACGAAAATTGAGAAATTCTTTTGTCCTCTTGTTACTTTTCATCAAAGAATAGCATTGTTTACATTGATTTTTCTGTCTGTGTATGTGTTTCGTGTTTTTTCTGTGTGTGGCTGTATGTGTGACAGTTTCAGGAATAGCATATAATCAAGGAAGCTCTTTTCCTCTTTTGTCAATTTGTTACAGATTGGTGTTTTATAGTAAAGCCTTTTATTTTGCTTCTCTTAGCATCATCTTCATCTTCATCATTGCATTTATATATACATATACATATCTACGTATGTGTGTGTGTATGTATATATGTATGTATGTATTTCCAATCATGGGGCTTGAACTCAAAACCTGGGCACTGTCCCTGAGTCTCTAGGTACTCAAGGCTAGTGCTCTACCACTTGAGCCACAATGCCACTCCCACCTTTTTAAAGCAGTTTATTGGAGATAAGAGACTCACAGGGACTTTTCTGCCTGGGCTGGCTTTGAACCATGATCTCAGATCTCAGCCTCCTAAGTAGCTAGGATTATAGGCACGAGCCACTGGCACCTGGCCATAATTGTCATTTTTATTTATTTTTTATTTTATTTTTTTAAGTAGAATCAGCCACTTTATTTTTTATTGTGAAAATACTGTACAGAGGGGTTACAATTACATGGACAAGATAATGAGTACATTTCTTATCAAGCATTGCAGCCTCCTCCTTTCCATAGTTGTCATTTTTAAAGACAGGATCTTGCTGTGCAGTCCACACTGTCCTAGAATACATGGTTTGTCTGCTACTTCTGCCTCTTGTTTTTTGAGCAGTATACTGTAGTTCAAACTCAAGGTCTTGTGCTTGTTAGGCAAGTATTTTACCACTTGAGTCATCTGCTTGCCTCCAACCCTTTTTGCTTTGGTTGTTTTTGAGATAGGGTTTGTGTTTAGGTCCTATGAAGCTTGGGCTTTGATTCTATTTCTGCTTCCCATATAGCTGGAATGACAGACACATGCCATCATGCCCAGCTTTTTAATTAAGGTGAGGGTTTGCAAACTTTTTGCCTAGGATAGTGTGGAACTGTGATGTTCTGAATCTCTATCTTCCAAGATAGGATTACCACCCTGAGTCACTGCTCTGCCTCTGCCTCTTGAGGGCCTAGCTCTATTGGCTGTCTTTTGACAGCATCTGGAAGGAGATGAGAACATAATCTTTTATTTGGCTCATTTCTTCACTAGGTTAAGGGCAGCTTTGGTTTGAAGACCACTTACAAGTAGTTCTTAATTTTTTTTTTTTTTTGGGTCTGGTTGTGGGGCCTGAACTCTGGGCCTGGGCGCTGTCCCTCAGCTCTTCAGCTCAAGGCTAGCACTCTACTACTTGAACCATAGCACCACTTCTGGCTTTTTTTTTTCCCCTGCTTATGTGGTGCTGAGGATTTGAACCCAGGGCCTCATGCATGCAAGGCAAGCGCTGTACCACTGAGCCACCTTCCCAGCCCCTTAAATATTTTTTGAGACTTTTGAGTGATGGCTACTGTTTTCAGGAATGTCCAGGTACTTTAAGAATTCAAAGGACCAGTGTTAAGAATTTCACTATCTAGTTTTGGAAGAAAGCTTTTATTTCGAGAGAAGAATCAAATTTTACTGCTTTTTTTTTTGGTCGGTCGTGGGGCCTGAACTCTGGGCCTGGGCGCTGTCCCTCAGCTCTTCAGCTCAAGGCTAGTGCTCTACCATTTGAGTCATAGTGCCACTTCCAGCTTTTTCTGCTTATGTGGTGCTGAGGAATTGAACCCAGGGCCTCATGCATGCAAGGCAAGCCTCTACCATTGAGCCACCTTCCCAGCCTTGCCTATATTTATAGAACAAAACTTTGGTAAATTAGGAAGTGTAATACTCATCATTTCTAACTTTGAAATCTTTCATTTAGGTGAGACGTGGAATCCATTAAAACTGCATTATCAGTTAAGAAATGTACGGGAACGATTAGCTAAAAACCTGGTAGAAAAGGGTGTACTGACAACAGAGAAACAGAACTTCCTACTATTTGACATGACGACACATCCTCTCACCAATAACAATATTAAGCAGCGTCTCATCAAGAAGGTACAAGAAGCTGTTCTTGACAAGTGGGTGAATGACCCTCACCGCATGGACAAGCGCTTGCTGGCCCTCATTTACCTAGCCCATGCCTCAGATGTTCTGGAGAATGCTTTTGCTCCTCTTCTGGACGAGCAGTATGATTTAGCCACCAAGAGAGTACGGCAGCTTCTCGACTTAGACCCAGAAGTGGAATGTCTGAAGGCCAACACCAATGAGGTTCTGTGGGCAGTGGTGGCAGCCTTCACCAAGTAACTCTGTTAGAATGAAGTGTTTCCTTTCTCATGTAAACCAGTAGTTTTTCTTCTATTGACTTCTGGTTTTCTGCAGTTTGTACTTTTCCCACACTATAATTGGCTTTTGTTTTAAGAGATAGTGGGTGGCTATTTCTTTTTTGTATGTATGGAGGATTCTGCTGGTACGAGAGGCCTTCCTCTTTCTGTTTTTAACAAATGTACTGCCATATTGGCATCCCATTCCCTGTTGCCATTCTCACTGTTACCTGTTCCGGGTTTCTGGTATACTTTGACTTTCAAAGTACCTCCAGTCACCTCGCATGCACAGCTTTTGGATTACCTCAGCGTGAGTTTTCCCACATGTGCATGAGCATCTCTCTGGCATTCTGCCTGCAATTCAGACAGAAGTCACAACAAGGCCTTCAACTCACCAAAGGTAAATATCTGTATCTATTAGGACATTTTTTATACATAGACCTCAGTTGAGATGTATACTTAGCAAAATTATTTTTAAATTGAAACAGCACAGTAGATACTTAATATAAAATGCCCCTTGGATTTTGCTTCCCATGTAAATTTCTTGTATTATTACACCTGTTATAATTTTAACTATTAAATCATAAAGGTCCAATTGTTTCACAGAGCCAGTTTGGCATGGGCTGCATTCCACTTACACTGTATATAGTTTGAATTATATATAAATTGCCCCTTCTGGCCACCCAGTCCCCATCTTAGTGTTTTGCAAGATTTAATTAGTTTTACACCTGGTGCCCCTCACTTTGGTCATTATTACTTGATGGCAAAAATAGTCCTCTCATTGAAGGAGAGAGAAAAAGATGTATGCCTGACCAGTTCTAGGAGTTTTTGAGCTGTGCCATTCATGGTACTTTTTACCTATGCATCTCTTTTTTTTGATTTTTAATTTTTAAAAAAATTTTTTGGTCTTAATTGTTTTTTTGATTTCTGTAGGGAAGAGGCCTGTGACCAGTACTAATCTTGAGTACAATTTTTTCTTTTTCTGACCAGAAGTAAATTAATGTTTGCTCTGAAATATCATTTATCTACTCATGCTTTCTTGGAGGAAAAAAAAAAAAATCAAATGTCAGTCCTAGCAGATGTTGCATGTAAATTGGTAGCGAGTAATGACTACAAACTCAGATGATTAAGAATTTTGTAATAGAAAGCTCTGCTGTTTTAATTTTTTATATGCAGTTATAATTAGCACATTGTAAGGCTATAAACCTTTGCTTTTTAGAGTTTATTTTTATGATTTCTTTATCACTGCTATTGTACCACCATTGGTTTCGTAATGTAAATACTATACATTGAACAAATTAAAAGTCAAATTTTTTATTACCATAGTTCATGTTAATAGTGGGGCTTTCAGGTGTTTAGAAATTTTTGGTTAACATTCACTGCAAAAGAACTAGATGGTGTATAACTCTAGAATTGAATTTAAGGGATTCTCTAATATGTATACTATCTTTTTATCTGAAGTAATAAATAAACTATGATCTTGAAAGTGCCTGAATCACAGCCAGCCTGTCATTCGTATTTTTGTGTTGTCAGTTACTTTCAGATGAAATTTTACTTTGTCTAACATTATAATATTTCAGTGCAAGGCTCAGCAAACTTTTTCTTAGAACCAGAATAGTATTTTAGGTTTTGTGAACCACGTATGGTGTTTGTTGGCAACTGCTCTACTTCCTCTACTGAATTAAAGCTATCATTGACAATAACGATAAAGAGTGAGGCTATGTTGCAATAAAACTTTACAGAAACAGGCAGCTGGCCGTGGACTAGCCTCTGTAGGTAGTGCATGGGGAAAGAGATTTTTCTGTCCATTAGAACAACCTCCTTTTTGTCTCTGGTAATGTAGTATAGAAACTATTAATGTAAGATTTCTTCACATGAGATGAATACTGGAAACAGGTACTGGTATAATAAAATTTCTTTGCAGGTGGAAATGGTTTGTTTTTCTTTGGAAAAGGTTTAAGAAGCCAAGTAATGGATGTTTCTAAGTTATTCACTTTGACAGCCAGGTCAGTATTTTTGAGCAAGGGTTGAGGGACAGAGCCTGGCCCATACTTCTTCATGTGTGTTTCATATAACACAGTGCACACTGGCACTGCTTGCCTGTGGTCCTGATTCAGGACATACTTCTCCATCTTGAGGGGAGGAATGATAGTATATTTTGGAGGGTGGTAGTTATTTAGGACTCATTTTCACACAAAGGCTGTTTATTTATCCTCTTTAAAGCAGGAGTGATTGTGTCCATGGAAATAAGCAGTAATTCCACTGCTTAATGGCATTTTGGTTAAAAGCCATCAAACCCAGCAATCAGGCAGTGGATTTGTATGAGGGGGTGAGTTAATCTTCTGTACAGAGAATTTCTTTTTGGCAGCTTAATATATTGAACTTAGCAGTATTCCTGAAAGCAACCTGATCTAGTGCAATACTCTAACATAAGCTTACTAAATCTAAGTGTATACTTTGGGCCTGGTGGAGTTGCTTTTTTTTAAAATTTAAATATATATCTCATTTTGAACTCCAGTTAGTAATCTTCATTTAATGAAGAAAAAGCCTAGGGTGATTGTTCAGTCTCACATTATTTAGTAGCTGCTCAAGCTACTTAGATGCTCTC
Organism: Dipodomys spectabilis; assembly: GCF_019054845.1. Classification (NCBI taxonomy): domain Eukaryota; kingdom Metazoa; phylum Chordata; class Mammalia; order Rodentia; family Heteromyidae; genus Dipodomys; species Dipodomys spectabilis. The sequence goes on along the minus strand of NW_024870815.1, from coordinate 2,851,752 downwards.
CAGCTACAGTGTTTTTTTAAATGGGCACTAGGAAGAGGCTTCTTTTGTCCAGGAAAAGTAGAACCAGAAGAGCAAGAATGTATTTGGTGGTGCAAATAAAGCTATCAGGATAACTTGAATAAATTAATTTTTTTTTTTTTTTTGTCAGTTGTGGGGCCTGAACTTGGGCCTGGGTGCTGTCCTTCAGCTCTTCAGCTCAAGGCTAGCGCTCACCACTTGAGCCACAGCTCCACTACTGGCTTTTTCTGCTTATGTGGTGCTGAGGAATCGAACCCAGGGCCTCATGCCTGCAAAGCAAGCACTCTACCACTGAGCTACCTTCCCAGCCCCTGAATAAACTAATTTGGAATATGAAAACTTGACTAATATATGTGTTTTAGAGGAAAGAACCACTCACTTATATCAGAAAATACCACTGGCCTACAGAGGCAAGATTGACTAGTGACTTCTGATTATTCTCTGTATCTCTCTCTCTCTCTCTCTCTCTCTCTCTCTCTCTCTCTCTCTCTCTTTGTTGGTCCTGGGGCTTGAACTTGGGCCTGGGCACTGTCCCTGCACTCTTCAGCTCAAGACTAGCGTTCTACCACTTGAGCCACAGCACCACTTCCAGTTTTCTGGTGATTAATTATAGGTAAGAGTCTCATGGACATTCATACCTGGGCTGGCTTTGAACCGTGATCCTCAGATTTCAGCCTCCTAAGTAGTTAGGATTACAGGCTTGAGCCACTGGCACCGGCTTCTGTAACTCTTTTCATTATTGTAGAAAGATGGGTACAAATAATCTATATAAGATAGTAAACCCTTGGAGTTGGTCACTACTCAAAAGAAGGGCTAGTGTCCTGACCTTTTAAGTGACAATACAGGGTCAGTGGTGACACCTCCCCTGATAGTGACACAACTCCATTAACTGCCAAGCATGGCTACTCTTACTCCAACAGCATGGACACTGCCCTTTTGTGTAAGATTTGTTTTTTTTTGGTTGGTTATGGGGATTGAATTCAGTGCCTGGGAGCGATACCAGAGCTTTTTTGCTCAAGGCTGGTGCTCTACCACTTTGGTTTTCTGGTAGTCTCATGGACTTTCTGGCTAGGTAGATCTCAGCCTTCTGGCTCATGTGAGATCTTTATGAAGTTCATTCAGTTTCTGCCTCTATGGCCTCTCCATTTTGTGTTAATCTATATTGTCAATTAATATGCTGCATTTCATCCATATCAAGATAATCAACAAACTTGGCCCATCGAGTCCCAGAATTATGCTCCTGCCTTGGGTAAGTTCTGTATAGATGCCATCTATTCACTAGTAGTACCACAAAATATGGGTACTAACCATGCGTACTATCTTTCAAAGGGGTATGAGTGGTAACTTAGTTTCATTGTGCACACCTTCTTAGCCATTGTTAGAATCCTATATGTATTTACTCCTAATGTGCACACCTTCTTAGCCATTGTTAGAATCCTATATGTATTTACTCCTAATAGAATGCTGACATAATGTGATTGTTTCTAACATCACTGACATGCCATTTGTGTTTTGCAGTTAAGTTGTAGAGAGATTTGTTTATTTATCTATATTAAATTTTTGGTCAGCTGTGGGACTTGAATTTAGAGCCTAGGCACTGCTCCTGAGCTCTTTTGCTGAAAGCTAGTGCTCTACCACTTGAGCCACAGGTCCACTTCTGGCTTTCCAGTGGTTAGTTAGAGATAAGAATCTTTTGAACTTTCCTATCCAGATGGCTTTGAACTGCAATTCTCAGATTTCAACCTCCAGAGTAACTAGGATTACAGGGGTGAGCCACTAGTGCCTGGCTCAGTTTTATTCTTTTAAATGGCTTCATTGTGTAGCTTAAGATTTCCCAATATGAACATTTGGACTATGACAAACAGTAAAACATGTTTTTATACATGTTGTCTATAAGGGGGGGGGGTGGCCCTAGCGCTTGAACTCAGGGCCTGGGCATTATCCCTAAGCTTTTTGCTCAAGGCTGGTGTTTTACCACTTGAGCTACTGCTCCCCTTCTGGCTTTTTGGATACTTACTTGGATAGAAGAGTTTCACAGCCATTCCTGCCCAGCCTGGCTTTGTACTGCCATCTTAAGATCTCAGCTTCCTGAGTAGTTAGGATTACAGTTGTGAGCTATTGGTGCTCTGGTTTCTCTCTCTCTCTCTCTCTCTCTCTCTCTCTCTCCCTTTCTCCCTCTCCCTCTCCTTCCTCCCCCTCCCCCTCTCCCTCTATAGGAAGAATAGAAACATAGTTGCCCAAAAAACATACTTTGCATATATAAAAGACAAAGTCAAGTTAATTTCTAAAATTCATATTGATTTATTCTCTCATCAGCAACATGAATGTTGGCCTCTATCCCTGGGCAGTATTGAAGAGAGTATCTTCAATAAGGGATAATTATGAAGTTTTAACTGTGAAGAGCTTGATTATGTTTAGTATATTTATTGATAATTTGTTACTGTTCCTTGTTTATGTTCTTTATCCATTTTTTGTAAATGGCATTGGTTTTTATATGTTTTGGCAGGACTTGGCCCTGTGTTTGTGTCTTTGGAGGTGGCATGTGGTAAGTTTTTCTTATGCTTTCTTTTGTAATCAGAAGTGTAACATATGGTGCTTAAGTATGGAATTGGTAGAGATCTTAATTGTCCTACTAAAGAGATGGGCCTCGTGGTTAGAGTTGAAATATCTATAAAGTTGGGGAAAATGGAAAAATGGAATGTATAGGTTATGAACATATCTGTATACAACTATGAAGTACAAATGAAAAACCATAGTGTAGATTAGAGTCATGCTCTTGACTAACAGCTACTTAGGCTACGACCTGGAGCATTGCTGAAAAGACCATAGACTCTTTATCTCCAACTACGAAGCAAAAAGCCAGACTTGGAAGCATGACTCAAGTGGTAGAGACCATTCATGAGCAAGCAAGGTGAACAAGCTTGAGGTCGAAGTCTCAGTACTAGGGGTGGTGGGAAATTATAACTTAATGAGTTATTTTAAGACAAATATGCCTACAGCCATTACACATGTGATCAAGAGTTAGAACCTTGACTGGCATCCAGAAACTATTTGAATCTTCCTCCCAGTTATAGTCTTCCTAACCTCTAAAATACTTGTCCTGACCTATCATTAACAGTTTTCTTTTTGCCTTGTGCTTGCTAGTCAAGTACTCTACTACTTGTGCCTCAGATTTCAATTTCTGTGTTTTTAACTTGTTTTTTTCAGATAAGGTCTCTTGACAACTTCTGCCTTGGCTGGCTGGCTTTGAACTCTGGGGTCCTGATTACCCACTGCACCACCACGCCCAGCTTGTTTTTGAGACAGGGTCTTGCTATCTTTTTCTTAGGTGGGCCTTGTCTGTAATCTTCCTGTCTCCACTTCCTGAACAGCTGGGATTATAGGCATGAGCCAGATGCTTAGCAAGTTGATAGATCTTTTAAATTTCTTTTTTTTGTTGTTGTTGGTCATGAGGCTTGAACTCTGGGCCTGGGCGCTGTCCCTCAGCTCTTCAGCTCAAGGCTAGCACTCTTACCACTTGAGCCACAGTGCCACTTCTGGTTTTCTGGTGGTTTCTTTTTTTTTTTTTTTTTTGGGTCCGGTTGTGGGGCCTGAACTCTGGGCCTGGGCGCTGTCCCTCAGTTCTTCAGCTCAAGGATAGCGCTCTACTACTTGAGCCACAGCGCCACTTCTGGCTTTTTTCTTATGTGGTGCTGAGGAATCGAACTCAGGGCCTCAGGCATGCAAGGCAAGCGCTCTACCACTGAGCCACCTTCCCAGCCCCTTCTGGTGGTTTCTTGAAGATTAGAATCTCACAGTTTCCTACCTAGTCTGGCTTTGAACCGTGATCCTCAGATCTCAGCCTCCTAAGTAAGGAGGCTGAAATCCTTCTAAGGATTTCAGGGGTGAGCCACCTCTTTTCAATTTCTTTTAATCTAGGTTTCCCCCCGAATCTTTATATTATTTTTCCCTTGGGAAATACTCAAGGTATGTAAAGTTGATGCAATTGGACCTCAGTCCTTGGAGTTTTCCAAAATTTAGATTTGTATGCTTTTTTTGATGTTTATTATGCTTTTTTTGATGTTTATTTCCCAAGTATTGGTAGTTGGCTCTAGAAGCTTAGAACCAGGTTTCTGTGCGCAGGCAGTACTACTAAGTGATATTGTGTGCTTCCATTAGGGAGCATAGACTGCCTCTCTCTCCTTTTGTGATGTTAGTTGCCTTGCTATTGAAATCTCAAATGCTATGATTTTTTGAGGTTGTAGAGTGTGAGTTTCTTATTTCTTTTTTATAAAAAGTTTATAAAAAGTTTTATAAAAAGTTTATAAAAAGAAATTCTATTATATCTACGTTGCCTGGGAGTATAGTTCATACAGAAAAGGTAGGAGGAAAGCCGGGCGCTGGTGGCTCACGCCTGTAATTCTAGCTACTCAGGAGGCTGAGATCTGAGGATCGCGGTTCAAAGCCAGCCCAGGCAGGAGAGACCGAGAGACCGTGGCGTGGCGCTGTAGCTCAAGTGGTAGAGGGCTCGCCTCGAGCTGAAGAGCTGAGGGACAGTGCCCAGGCCCAGAGTTCAAGCCCCACGGCCGACCAAAAAAAAAAAGAAAAGGTAGGAGGATATCTTAAGTTTACTTGTCAATTTTTAGAGTTCTGGCATCCTCCAACAAACTTATAGGAACAAGCTGTTTGTTTGCTTGTTTGCCTTATCTATAATTGATACATGAATTTTGTATATATTTTGGAGTATTATGTGATGTTTTGATCTGTGTATACAGTATAGGAAGAAGCTAATTAACTTTTAATAAGATTTAACATAAATTATCTTCTGTCTGTCACTCCCCCCCCCTCCCCCCCCCAGGACTCTTAACTCAGTTTCGACACTTTTGCTCATTGGCTGGCACTCTTAACCACCTGAGTACGCCTCCAGCCCCCTGTACTTTTGTTTTTTTCAGGCTCATATTTTAAGGCCTGGTTGGCAACCGTGGTGCTAATTAGGAGCTGGGAAGGAGAGTAGATATCTAAGAAGAACTTAAAGTAGTCATTACGAAAAATGAGAAATGATTAACAAGGAAACAGTGCTGAGGAGCATAGAGAGTCCCGGTGAAGCTAGAAACCATGCATTTTTTAATGTTTTTCTGTGAGATTGTCCACTTTTCTTTTGGTCATGGGGCTTGAACTTAGGGCCTGTAAGTTGTCTCTGAGCTCTTTTGCTCAAGTACTCTACCACTTTGAGCCACAGCTCAAAGTTTTCTGGTGGTTAATTGAGATGAATCTAATGGACTTTTCTGTCTGGGATGGTTTTGTACCACAATCTGAGCTCTCAGCCTCCTGAGTGGCTAGGATTTTAGGCATGAGCCACCTGCACCCGGCAATTGTGGGATTTTTGTTTAAGGAATCAGTGTATAGAGGCTGGATATTGGAAAGATAGACTATGGGGACCAAAGGCTCTGTGAGACATTGTAGCCGTGGAAGAGAACAGCTGTCCTGAGTTCTCTTGCCTTTGTACCTCTCCCTTACAAATCATTAGGTAACAGGACATTTTTTTTTGTGTGTGTGTGCCTTGATATTACTCCATAAATACAGAACAGTGAAAAAAGCCAAGTAGTAAGGAGTGTTTATTTTTAAAATTACTTAAAAAATTGTTTACAGAGATGTGGATTTACATAACTTGGCAACAACCTCTTAAAAATGTACAGACTATTTCATTATTGCACTTACTCTTTAATATATAAGGCATTTATTTTACATAAATAAAGGATAATGTATAATATTGTACAACAGATGTGCCAATTAAGTCAACCATACAATGCAATGAGATGTGTGTTAGGATGAAAAGGGAACCCAATCTACTACTTCAGCCTTCACGGTATTTTCTTGCAACTACGATGTACATGTTATAACACATATTTACTGTCATAGCTTAACGGTGAATGACTGACTAGTTTTAAAAAAACAAAACAAAGAAAATTTTAGTAGGACAATACCATTAGTGTTCAAGTCAAGAAGTGTGGGCATTTATTAGACTAATTAGAAATACTAGTCATGCTTTGAACGCTGAAGACAAATAAATAGCTTTCTATCTCAGTGTCAGACAGTTTAGCTTTTGCTTCTTCCTTTAACTTCCTACTGTTGACTACAGAATCCTTCTGGCAAGATCTAGGAGAAATGGCTGATGACTTTAAGACAGTGTGGTAAGCCAGAGGTCCACCCTTGAGTTCTTGAGATGAAGATTAAGGACTATCAGAAGGAACCCTTTCATTGCCCCACATTGCTCTCTCCCTACATAGGACTGTGTGTTTCTTAACAGGCACAGCTTGAAGAGTGGAGGCAAAAAAAAAAATGTTTTCAGTGTTGATTCCAAGTAGTCTCTTATCATATAGGCAAGAAAGCAGAAACCATAACACTGTCCCCAGAGACTTAAAGAAAATCTAGCATGCACCTTGCACTGACTTCTTACACTATTCTAACTGCAATGAAAAGTAGAAGCTAAAGCAGATTTTTCTAGCTAACCCCTGTCCTATGTTTTCCTTTGTATAATCTCTTGAGAATGAGCCAGGTAATGATTCCCATCTGAGGGAGCTGACTCCTGATGGCTGGCGGGATTGCTCAGAAAAATGACAAAGGCAACAGCTTGGGCACCTACATGAGCTCAGTAGTAGGTTGTTTAAAGAAGTTGCCAACATAAAATATTGTCATGCACGCAAGTGTGACAAGTGCAGTCTCTGTCCGTATTCCCAGGACTTGACGGGCTGGACTGCGCTGCCTGAGGATGTGGGTTCAGTACTTAACCCACTCATCCACCTTGACAGTTTCTCACCCTGTTTTTCCATTTTCCTCCTGGTGACATTTTGGTAAAAGAAGCTGATAGGGGCTTTGGAATTTGAGAAAAGAAAATACAGTACGAGGGCAGAAAAGCCAACTTTGTGACAAGGGATGGCATGTCGAATGGGAATGCTTTGCAGCAGCGCATGGCAGCTGGGGACCTGACACAAGCAGCATGCGGCAGCAATTGTCTTACAGGCTGACGCTTTTTGGCAAAACGTTTAGAAGAGTTTACAAAGCAAGAAAACAGCAAGAACTTCAATCACTGTAGGGCGCTGCCATTTAACAGGATCAAATGAAGACCCATTGCTTAGAAATGCTACATTTCATCAGTGTGTTGGGAAATAGGAGGAAACCAACCCAACCAACAAAAATCTCTGGGAGGATTCCTTTAAGTGCCTCTGGACTACGTTTATAAATCCAAGTACACTAAGGTACTTAATTTCTAAAAACTTAAGTTAGTGGCTGGAGTGCATGACATGTAGACATGGGAAACCCAGTGATTTGCTAATTTTGCTTGCTCTTTGTTGATCAGCCTGGAATTGAATCATTTACTCAAGGCAAGTTTGAAAACTAGATGCAAGGTGCTTTCAGATAAGGAACTTCTACTCCTGCTAAGCAGCAAAGCCCACAGCTATTTAATACAGTTGATTGAATAGTTATTCTGTAAAACATCCTCGTGACTTAAACTGATAGAAATAGAAAATGATTGATATTTCTTAGATTGAGTTGAACTCTGCATCTATACATTATACTCATTAAAAAATACTTTCTGAATTTTGCTTTTTTATTTTTGGGATAATTCCTGAGCTCAGCCTAATAATTAGGACATAATTATTTTTATCTTAAAGTCTTATTTTCTTTTCAGGGTAACATATATAGACCTACAGCTCTCTTCTTCCATTGAATATGCCTAAAAGCACTGTGTCATTTAGTTACAAAATTATATAAAACTAGATAAGTCTTTTAACTGTGACATTCTGTCACCCCTCCAGTTCCTACTCACCAAGTACTGTATATTGGGAGAGGTGCCAAGAGGGATATGAAGGTGTGTAGCTAGGTGTTTCAGATGAAGAAGTGCAAAGTCACCTCTTGTGTCCCTGCTGCAAATATAAGGGGCTGGCACTGGAGCACACTGACCACCAGCTGAGATGTCCAGGTGGAGGTCCTCAAGAGTTCAGCCTCATTGCTGCCAGGACACAATAGGTTAGGCTTCAGGTGTACGTACAAGTGAAGATTGTTACAGTCCTCTTTACCATTGTCTATTGTTTCAAGAACCTATCACTTGAAGTCATTCTGATTTGCTAGAAGACAAGAACTGAGGAAAGGAGATGCTCAGTGAAATTCACGAAGAGTTCCTGTGCTTCCTAATTACTAATTGCACAGGCCCTTCTGGAACAGACTTCATGATATTCCAGGCATCGAAGTGCATGAGCCCAACAAGGGGTTTTCCATTAATAGCAAGGATTTCATCTCCAGCTTCAATTGTTCCCGCTCTCTCAGCTGCACCACCTGTGAGATCAAATACAAAATAAGGGCATGGCTCCTACACAGAATAAATCCAAGAAAACTGGAAATCTAAATGAGAAGTACAGATTGCATAAACAGACGTATAAAAACAAGTTGAGCTACACAAAAATACTCCACTGTGTCCCTGTAGTTACACAACAAATACCAACCACCCAGGGGAAGATACTTGTAATATATGAACAAAGAGTTAATTTGCAGACTAAAAGAATAACATTAGGTTGAAGATGTGACTTCAGGGGTAGAGTGCTTGCCTAACAAGCTTGAGACTGAGTTCAAATCCTAGTAAGCACCCCTTCCTTGCCCTAAAAGCCAATATTTCTGGTCCAAGGATTAGGCCAGAGGTTGAAAACAACAAAAAGCTCTGAAATTCAAACCAAAGTGCCTCAAAACCCTAAAAGTTTCAAGTTTCATATTAGGAGGCTCAGGCTATACTGTTGTTTTGTTTTCTGTTTATAGTAAAAGACACAGGAAAATGAAGAGACACCTGTAGGCATTAGTGAGTTGGAGTTACAAGGTAAGAAAATGTCATTGGCCATCTTTCTAAGTGCATTCGATTCACTCCCCTTCAAGAAGATCGAATGTACAATGTACAGGCTTAGGACTGGTGGTCGTGGCTTGTTTTGGTTGCCACTCAGAGCTTTAAATAGCTATTTCCACCCCACCTTACCGGCAGAGCAAGCTCCAAGCCCTTCCATCATGTTATGTCTACTTGCAGTTGTCACAACATCAGGAGGCTGCAGCCCCTTCTTCTGCGTGCGCATGGCACTCCTGGCCTCCATTGCATGCTTTACTTCTTACTGGGGCTTCATTTCCACTTTTGATTGTAAAGTTGTTTTAAAATTCTTCAGTTAAGACAGCAAAAGATATGATTCATTGTTCACATGTTATGGCTGGCTGCAACTGAGAACTGAACTGGAATTGAATGGGACAGGTTCAGGGCAAAGGACCAACAGGGATGGTTTGGGAGGAACTAGGTGGGACTCTTAAAGGTAGTCTTGGTGACAGATTTTTTTTTTTTGGTCCGGTCATGGGCCTGAACTCTGGGCCTGGGTGCTGTCCCTCAGCTCTTCAGCTCAAGGCTAGCGTTCTACCACTTGAGCCACAGCGCCACTTCCAGCTTTTTAAAAAATTTTTTCTGCTTATGTGGTACTGAGGAATCGAACCCAGGGCCTCAAGCATGCAAGGCAAGCACTCTACCACTGAGCCACCTTCCCAGCCCGGTGCAATCTTTTTTTTTTTTGGGTCCGGTCGTGGGGCCTGAACTCTGGGCCTGGGTGCTGTCCCTCAGCTCTTCAGCTCAAGGATAGTGCTCTATCACTTGAGCTATAGCACCACTTCTGGCTTTTTTTCTTATGTGGTGCTGGGGAATTGAACCCAGGGCCTCATGCATGGAAGGCAAGCGCTTTACCACTGAGCCATCTTCCCAGCCCCTCTGATCTATTTGTAAGTATAATTATGTGTTAATATTGTATCATTAATTAAAATTGTTTCATTAATACAGCTTAGGAATTTGAAGAGAATTTGAAAACTGCCCAAGATGGTAAAAAGAAATATTTCCCCATCTCAGTGATATCTTACCATTTACTTACTGTCTAGTATTTTAGTTCTGTGAGCGATTGGCTGGTATTGTGTTCCTGACAGCTGACCTGGCAGCATTATTTAGCTTGGTACCTGCTAAATGCCTCCATCCTAGACAGTGTGGGGCTTTTACCTCAGTTCCCTATGCTTGCTAGGAAGGTACTCTACCACCCGAGCCATGCCCTGTAACACACACACTCTTTTTAACTCGTTATTTTTCAGATAGGGTTGCTGACACTTTGCTTGGGCTGGCCTTGGCCTGTGATCCTCCTGACTGCCTCCCATAGTTAGGATATATCATGCTGCTTGACCATAATGTGGGTGGGTTTTTTTCTTTTTTTTCTTGGCACTGGGGCTTGAAATTGGGGCCTTCAGTTTGCTTGCACTGCTGGCACTGTGCCACTCAAGCCACATCTTCAACCTTTTTTTCTGCTGTTTATTTCGGAGATGGAGTCCCACAGACTTTTTTCTGCCTGGGCTGGCTTTGGGCTATGTGATAAGTGCAAAACACTGCAGGTCTAACATGGAATAAACTTTGATGTCATAAAGCATTAAAAGCACTTTAGAATTTTAAAAAGCTTGATTTCCAAACAGAAAACATCGATGTTTCATGGCGGTACAAGTGGAAAGAAGACAGGTAGTAAGAAGCTGACTGAATTTTTGGGGACTTTACCTTTGTACACCCTTTTAATGACCAGCGGCCCATCTCCAGACACAGATGATTTTCCTCCATCCAGACTCAATCCCAGCCCAGCGGCTGTCTTCAGCATCTCCACACACACAGCGTCGTGAGCAGCTCCGCTTCTCCCTTTCGTCAAGATGGAAATGACAAGGCTGCTAGCACATGGCTCACCTGTCCCAGGTCCCCCAGAGGCAGTATCTCCAGCCCCCACAGATTGCTTGCGGCCTGAAGTGTTTACTGTGGCCTTTGAGGCCAGCATGACGGTTGGTCTCCCAGGATGGAGCCGCCTGCCTGGCAGTGCTCCAGCTGCCTGGGCACCCTCTGCATTCCATGCGTTTCTGCAGGTGTGGAGGTAAGGAGAATGTGGCTAGGCCCAGACGGAAATCCTCAGGAGACAGGCGGCCCTTGTCAAGCCCTCTAGCAACACATATCCCAGGGAGGATGAAAGTCACAGCAGGAAATCAAATCCAATTTCCTGCCAACCCTGGCTGCCATGGCAACTGTGCTACCATCTGTTACTGAAATCCATGGCACCAGAGTGCCCAGCTTCACAGTTGTCCTGGAAGCTCCCTGGAACTGGTGCACTGCCTTCCTTACCCTGTGCCCCAAGTGCTTCTGGGAGAAGTCAAAACCCAGCCTTAGGGCCTGGCTGCCCTGGTGGGGAGAAGCGTTGCCATGGTGATGCCTGCTCCATGGCAAGGAACAAACTGTGCTTGTTTGGAGAGCCCAGGCTGGAGTCTGTAGGAATGGTAAATTTGCCAAGTGCTAGCCAAGCCGAGGATGTGGGGAGTGGTATGGGAAGGCACACTTAGTTGCTCGGGAGGCAGTGGAAGGATAAAGGAATTAATACTGCTCCCTTCATTTGTTCATTAGGCTGAGGACGGAGCCAACATTCCTGCCTCAGACTATAAAGGCCAGGCCTTTACTTTGGTTTAAAGAAAGCCAGCCCACGTGCTCTGAAGGGCATTTCCTAACACTGAGGGTGGCAGGATTGTTCAGTAGGTGACTTGCTTAAAGGATGCCTGGCACAGCGCTCTTAATGCCAGCTCCCACATGGCATCCAGGGACATTCCTGTTCTGTTTCTGGTTGAATTGCGCAGGGGAATTCTTTGGGCAGGAGGATTTTAAAAAGCCTCTGGCTGGGCGCTGGTGACTCACACCTGTAATCCTAGCTACTCAGAAGGCTGAGATCTGAGGATCTGGTTCAAAGCCAGCCTGGGCAATTAAGTCCGTGAGACTCTGACCTCCAATTAACCACCAGAAAACTGGAAGTGGTGCTGTGGCTCAAGTGGTAGAGCGCTAGCCTTGAGCTGAAGAGCTGAGGGACAGCGCCCAGGCCCAGAGTTTAAGCCCCATGACCACCACCAACAAAAAGCCTGTTCCTGTCTTCCGTGTCAGCCGCAAGTCGGATGTGCTGACGCGTAGGGGAAGGAATAAGTTCAGAGCTCCCGGAGTCCCTAAAGAAAAGAAATAGGTGAAAACGAAGCTACCATGGTACTTAGGGGTATGAGGGGCCACAGAACCACTTTATGATCACAGATGACGGAGGACAGACAGCCTTCTGTTTGTTTTTGGTCCGTGGTGGGGCTTGAACTAGGCTTGGTCACTGTCCCTGAGCTCTTCAGCACAAGGCGAGCGCTCTACCACCGCTTGAGCTGCAGTGCCACTTCCGGTTTTCTAATGGTTTATTGGAGATAAGAGTCTCATGGACTTTTCTGCCCGGGCTTTGATCGAGATCCTCAGATCTCAGCCTCCTGAGGAGGATTATAGGCGTGAGCCACCGGTGCCAGGCTCAGACAGCCTTCTGTATCTGACATCAAGAAGCTCGAGGCTCTGTGAGCTGATGGGATCCACGCTAAGTAATTCCTTTGCCAGGCATACTTCCCACAGTTCCATTAAAAGGTATGCCAAGGAGCTGAGGTGGTGTTTGGACAGGGGAATGTGACAGTGTGGTGATTTAAAGGAAATGACCTTGCAGAGCTGAAGGACACCCAGGCCACAGTGCAGGTGTGTGGACAAGGAGGGGTTGTGGCGCTCAGCAGCTGCAGTGTGGGCCACCATGGAAGCACCCTCTCTCCCTCCCTCCCTCCCTCCCTCCCTCCCCTCCCTGCCCAGCCTGAACTTGTGTAGTCTGGAGTCCCTGACAGGATGTCCACAGACTTGTGTGGAACTAGTGTGCTGTGTGTAGAGGCTGGCTCGGAGTGGAACTTTGTGGAAACTTCATGGGAAATGTGATTCTGAACCCCTTCTCAATGGATGAAGGCTGCAGTCTGATTAAAAACACAAACACCTTCGCTCTCCATTCCTTATGTCTCCAAAAACAGGAGAGATGACCTCCCTTAGGCTCCCAAGGACAAGGCTCATTCTCCTTCAATGTGGATCCTTCTATCACAAGAGCTCCTTATGTTACTGGGCAGCCAGGAAGTCTCAGCAAGAGGCTACAACTGTGAAAGACACTTCCTTCTTAGCCCTCATTTGAAATCTTCAACAGTGGCTTTACCAGGATTTAAAAAAAAAATGCTTGCTTTGTGTTTTTCAAGAAGCCTCTAAAAAAACCCACCAGATTTCCTTTTTTTAAAATTATTTTCTGAGTCAAGAATTAAGCCATTATTTTACGTCCGCGTGGGATGGATTCTGCCAGCTAAGCATCCTTACCATTTCCAGGATCCAGCATGGTATGCTTTCCGGGCAGCGTGCCCTTCCCATTGGCCAGAGGCAGCTCCTGCTTGGGGGTGGGCCTGGGCTGCTCATTCCCCTTCCTGATGACCATGAGTGCACTTTTGTGCAGCTGGGCCTCATGCAGAGCCTTTAAGACATCTTCCTGGGCTAAACCAGCCAGCCAGGAGCCATTGATGGAGAGAAGGTAATCACCTCGGTTCACAGTCCCTTCCTGAGAAGCTGCCCCCTGAGAAAACACCCTGTGGACCTGAGACAGAGCAAGGAAAAGGGGACAAAAGCCAAATCCACTTAGGACCTTTGTGATATCAAGAGTAAGTAACTCTGTAGTAAAGACTTCCTCATGGAACCTTTTCTAATTCACACAAGCACTTAATTTAGTGTGTATGTGTGTAGAATCTAAATGTCAGCACTAGTATCTGCTTCTGTTTTTACTCAACACTTTTTTGTTTGTTGCTGACTCACTGAAAGTCTCTCAGAGTTTTCTACTCAAGCTATCTCTGAACTGTGATTCTCCAGATCTCAGTCTCCTGAGTAGATGAGATTATAGGCCAGGGTGCCCAGCTTGTTGTTTTTTTTTTTTTATTCAGCTTTTTGTTAGTATGTAATACATACCTGGCAACCACTGGGCACAAGGACTACAAGACAATGGAACCAGGCTGGTCCAGTGGGTGTGGTGCAACAATGATCTCTGTAGCTTTGAATGATGCACAGTTTACGTTACTGTTCTTGAGGAAGACGTAATTTTATAAGCAAATAGGAATTTGCTCCGTTGAGTCTCACGTTCCCCCCCCCCCCCCCCCCAGTGGTTATATAAGATTTAGGCAAATTAGAAGGATGTAGATAACTGTATTATGTCTTGGCCTCTGGCCTACACATCAGCTAGGTGTTGTCAATGAAAAAAGGGAATGTTGGAGCAGGGAACAGAACTCAGTGGTCTCTAAATGCTCTAATTGCAGTTTGTGTCCTGGTGGAAGCCTGTGGCTGTTTTAAGGAGTGATTTCCAGAGAGCCTCAGGACACTGTCACTCACCATGATTGGTTTCCGCTCCACCTCTGTCCCTCCTGCCACACTGAATCCCAGTCCTGAGCCTTCTTTTTTATTCAAGACTACAAAGAAAATATCTTCTTTGTCCTGAAGAAGAGAAAGAGAACAACAAGAAAAAAAATGAAGTTACTTGTGCTGGGAGTGAGAAGAGCTGACTTAAATCCTCTCCTAGGTGCTTGATGAGGAGCACAGGATTGTCAGCTGTCACAGAAGTGTGGGAGGAGTCTCTGCCTCAGGTCTGCAAGGTGAACAGGAACAGGGACAGCACCAAGGACCTGTTAAAAATCCGTAAGCCTCCCAAGATCTATTTGTGGCAGCGGATTCCATCTTCCCTCAGCTGACCAGAGCTCATTATTTTACTATGAAGAGAATTCTTTCTCCTGTAGTTCTGTGTGTCTTCTGTTGAGTGAAGTCAGCTTCATTAGCCATACTGCTTTATGCACCCCACTTCTCTTGGGCAGGTGATTCATCAAATAGGAAGTATGTGAAAACTAATGGTAAACTTATACTGGAAAAACAACATACCAAGACTAGAGCATTCTTAGAAATATCCTAGAGAGAAGTAACAGCAGAGTGTTTTAAGCATCAATCAAAAAGTATCTTAGAATAAAAGAATTAGCTGGGCTAATCTGAATTTTGACTTCTTTTGTCCATGTATATGACTCAACTATGTATTATATATACACATATATGTATGGTGGTTCTGGGGTTGAACTCAGGCTTTGCATTTTCTAGGCAAGTACTTTATACCACTTGAGCCATATCCTCAGTTCATTTTTGCTTCAGTTATTTCTCAGACAAGGTATTGTGGTTTTGCCTGGGGTGGCCTCAGACTGTGGTCCTAATGCCACCTGTGTAACCTGTAATCACAGGCCTGGTTTATTGACTGAAATGAGGGCCTCACTGTCTTTTGCTCTGGTTTGCCTTTAACCACGATTCTCCTTATTTCCTTCTCCCTACTAACTGGAATTAGAGGCATGAGCCACTGCATCTGACACATCAGCTGGACATTTTAAAGCCAAGGAACTGTGAGTTTCCACATGAAGTGACTGACAGTCCCTCACATGGCAATGGAAGATTATAATAAATATTGTAAGAATAAATAATAAAGATTGCCTTGTTAAGACAAAACAGAGGGAAAACCCACCCCTGTCTCTGCAGGGAAGAGAGTTCAGCATATGAAAGTGTTTGGTCCTAAACCAGGTGCCGGTGGCTCAGGCCTGTAATCCTAGCTACTTAGGAGGCTGAGATCTGAGGATCGTGGTTTGAAGCCAGTCCGGGCAGAAATGTCCGTGAGACTCCTATCTCCCATTAACCACTAGAAAACCAGAAGTGGTGCTGTAGCTCAAGTGGTAGAGTGTTAGCCTTGAGTTGAAGAGCTCAGGGACAGCACCCAGGCCCAGAGTTCAAGCCCCAGGACTGACAAAGAAAAAAAAAGTGTTTAGTTCTGTAAGTTACAGGACTTTACAAATCTCTAGATATGAGGTGTGCTTTCCTTTTGTTATTCACCGTCACATCTGATCTTTATAAAGCTCTTATTTGTAATGAGCACTTTACACCTCCTCTAAAGAGTTCATTCAAACCAAAGCCCCCTGTGTGGACAGACTGTCCTTCGGATAGGATGATGCTGCCAGGGGCATCTCCAGCCATCCCTGTACGAGGCTCAGCCACAAGTTGGGCAGGACTGGGCTTTCCCAGAACCAGGACCGTCCTGCAGCCTCTGGTAAGTGAGGTTTCATGCTACACCATGAACACATCTCAGACCTTTAGATGTTTATCGAGTAAACAGAATATTAGAAGATGGGAAAGTTTTGTTTTTGGGGTGTTTGGGGAAACATGCGCTAGCAACTGACCGGGTCAGCTGTGTGACAGCTTGGCAGGGCACGGGGGAGCCGGAAGTACAGTCAGCACGCTCCCCAGGGCTGTGCCGTGGCCAGAAAAACCTGGGTACACTCATCGTTCACCACCACAAAAAGAAGGCTGGGGGGCAGTCAGGCTGTGCAGTTCTGCTTTTAGCATCTGCAAGCTAGACTCACTGGCAAGAAAAAGTGGGGCAGAAGCAAGGTGCTGCTATAAAGATGGCAGGAAGGGGGGGGGGGTTGGGGTTGTGTGCTTGCTGTGCTTCTGTGAATCAGGAAGCGGAAAAGCAAGCTGCGTTCTGGTGGGAGCCAGGAGGAGCTGCAACATCCAACTGCACCTCCTGGGGAATACCAAACCTTCAAGCCTCCCCTGGTGAGGGAGGCCCAGAGCGGCCCCTAAGCACAGCACTTGGCATCTTGGCTACATAAAAACATGGCCACTTTGTACCTAGTTCCTGAGAACGTCTATCACCTCCGGAGGGTGCTTGAGACTTTCTAGTTTTCTCCATCTGCATGTTAGGCAATACTGTCACACATTTGGAGCAAAGGGGCCTGGTAGTATGGCAGCCCCACACACCAGAATTCTCTCAGGAAATGTTTATTGTATGGAAGAAACAGGAGGAAGGAGGAAGGTGATGGAATAGCACCTTTTACAGAGAGTGCTTTGTTGTTGTTGTTGTCCAGAACAAAGATTTGAACCCAGGACTTCAGCTTGCTAGGGAATCACTAGACTACTGCAGCCATGTCCCCAGCACTTGAGCTGGAACCAGTGGGCCTGGGATCAGAAGGGAGTGAAAGCTAAAGGATCTCGGTCTCCTTTATTCTCCCCTAAATCCTCAAACTCTGGCCAACTTAGTAGATTCTAAGACTGCGCCTGAGAAGCCCTATCACCTTGAGGGTAATTTCTGGAATACTGCCCATGGATGATGTTAGTCACCCAAGATTTATTAGTAAGGAATACCGGTTTTATTTTTTTTCTATGTCCATCTGCTGTGGTTTAGATCTCTATGAATGTTCCTGAGAAATGATCTTCAGAGAAACTCTCTAGATATGAGTTGTGCTTTCCTTTTGTTATTCACCATCACATATGGTTTTTATAAAGTTCTTATTTGTAATTACTAATAAGCTTTGTCTTGTACCCTGGGCTTTAAGAGCTCTTTTTTTTTTTAAAGCCATTATACGCATTATTATCCATTTGTAAAACTACTTTTTATAAACAATGTCCATTTCTCTATTACAGTGTTTCATTATCACTATGATAGAACATTCTTAAAAATTAACAGCAGGCCGGGTGCTGGTGGCTCACACCCGATAATCCTAGCTATTCAGGAGGCTGAGATCTGAGGATGGTTCAAAGCCAGCCTGGGCAGGAAAGTTTGTGAGACAGACTTGAATTCTGGGCTTGGGCGCTGTCCTTGCCAGCGCCCTACTGCTTGAGCCACAGCACCACTTCTGGTTTTCTGGTGGTTAATTACTGGAGATGAGTCTCATGGACTTTCCTGCCCGGGCTGGCTTTGAACCTTGATCCTCACATCTCAGCCTCCTGAGTAGCTAGGATGACAGGCGTGAGCCACCGGCGCCTGGCTAAAATTACTCCACCTATCATGGCTCCTTTTTTGAAAAAAAAAATTTTTTTTTGGTTCCTTGAATCATGAAGTTAAAGATGCTCTCATGAAAAAACAATTGTGTTAGGAGCTCTTATCAATCCCAGAGCATCAGTTCATGGAACTCTTTCTCCACTAGGTGGCCCTCCTCACTAGCTGATATCTTCTTAAGTAGACGGGTGTACTTGTTCCTTCACCAACATTTCTTCTGCTCAGAGGACACTCTGTAGACAAACTCCAAACAGGGAGGTGGGAAGGAAGGATGGGGACTAGATGCTATTGGGGGATTAAAATGTTAGTGACATTAACTTAAATTGACATGGCAATGTCTAGCTTCTGAAGCCAGCGGGCAGTACCCAAAGCTGCATTTGAGCCAGAGCTATAAAAACCCCACCCCACGGCAGCCTTCCAGGGTGTGGGGAGCACACGCTCTCGATGGCCGAGCTGCTGGGTGGCACCTGGAGCCAGTACTGCCAGCGCTGCTGCCTCTTCCTGGGTTTTCCGAGTTTCACTCACCTCTGATTGTGCTTTCGCTTCTTGAATGAGATTTGGGATGGTGGATGTAGACCCCACTGCCGATAAAACTGCTTGCAATCTCTGATGGTCTCCCTCAGAGGTGAGAAGTTGATCCAAACTAAATAACAAACACATTTGAAGACTATGAAAGAGAAAAGTTACTGCTCCATTTTATAAGGATGCATTTGTATTTCTGATCGTGCTTTCTATGGGGCCTAACTCATTTCCAACCGATGGAAGAACCCTGTGTACCCAACAGAATGCCTTTCTCTCATGGCGGTAGTCATGAGGATCTTTTCAAGGCCAGCGTGGGAGTCTAATACACATTTCCAACAGAGCATTTAGAAGTAGTATATAGGCTCAAGACTGTCTGTGTGTGTGTGTGTGTGTGTGTGTACACACCAGTCTTGAGGCCTGCCTCCCACAAGGCTAGCACTCTCTGACTTAAGCCACCATGCAACTTCCTGGTTTCTTTTGTTTTTGGTGGAGATAAGAGTCGAATGGGCTCTGGTCTGGCTTTGAACTGCAATACTCAGATCTCGGTGTCTTGAGTAGTTAGGATTATAGAAGTGAAACATCTCAAATATTCTAGAAGTCCCCTCATTTAACTCTGGTCATTTTCAAAGGCCCATGCTCTTCTGAGGGACAATCTCCTCCTCTTCCTTTCCACCTCCCTTGTTCTTGCTGAATGCCCCGTCCTGTAGAAGGTGCTCCTCAGAGCCACATACTGGCAAGCTTTTCCCTGCCTGGCATTTTTGTCCTTACAGTCATGATACTGAAAACAAGAGGGAGCTAAATGCAATGTGGTATCTGGGTTGAACCCTGGAGTTTCTACTGCTACTGATAACATTATTAGAATGCATTCAGCAAGATCTGAACAGGCTATAGTTTAGTTGACAGGATGGTGCAACATTAATTTCTTCCTTTCGGCAAATGGGCCTTTGTTACAGGAGGTGATCACATCAGGCTGATAATGTTAGGTGATAATGTTACAGCTTGAGAGCGATGTGGGAGGTCTTGGTACTATGGTTCTCACTTTTCTGAGCCTAAAGCAGCTACAAAACAAAGCAAGCTGATTTGACATACAATGGGAGGCAGATGCTTACCTAACTGACCAGCTTTTTCCCAACGACAGGTCCTGGCCGGGCTCCCTTCCTTCACTGGCCACAGGAGGCGCTGTGGTCGCGCTGGACGTTGGGCAGCTTCTTGCTGGGCAGGTGGTGGTAGCTGATGCATTGAGGCCCGTCAGGCCTCCAGGAGGGAAGCCAGCCTTGGAGCCCAGAGATCTCCTAGGGATGATCTCCAGCTGGGTTCGGAAGAGCACGGCAGTGGGTCCTGTGGAGTAGTCTTCGCCACTGCAGAGCTTGTCCAGGTCAGGCATGCTTAAGGCTCGTAGCTCCTGCAGCTTTGAGCGGGACACAGGCGAGGGCTGCATGTGGCGCACCGAGGACTTGTTCCTCTTGACCGGAGAGGCCGGCGTTACCGTCGGGGTGGGGATTCCCGAAGGAACGTGTGATCTCTTTGAGTTGGAATCAGGGCCCTTGTTACTGGTCTCGGGCACCGCCGGCCTGGGGATGATCAGCGTCATGCTGGACGGGGACTTGGTCATTTGTGGGACAAGGGTGCCGGCTTCACTCTGGGTTTCACTGCACGAACTCAAGCTGCGTCTCAGCGACCTCGCTGCTGTGTCACTGGGGTGGCCCGGGTTCCCCGAAGCCATACTTCCAGATGACCGCCTGCTAATGGGAGGCTTGGAGCTTACAGATAAGAATGAGGATGCCCCAGATTTGGCGATGGACCGATCAGAATTGGCCAAGTTTTCAAAAGACTTGATCCTCTGCTTCACAGAGAAAAATGAGGTAGATTCGTGGGGCCAGTTCTGCTCGTAGTAGTAATGCCGCCTGCTGACTTTGATTTTGTCTGTGACGGCGGTGACATCCCCTGGGTCCGTCGCTGGGAGGGTCCTCGTGTCCTGGAGAGGCTTCGCACCGTACACACCCTGTCCATTAGCCAGGCCAGGAATACAGCCTTTGGGAGCCTTTGTTTCGCTCACCATGGAGACCAGGCTCTCCTGAGAGGAGTGGCTGGGGCTGTGGGAGGAAGCATTCTCCCGTCCAAAGTGACTTGAGAACTGGGCTGGCATGGAGTACGTCCGGGTGGCTGGCCGTGGTGCAAAGCAGGGGTGCTCTTCCCCATCAGGGCCCGTCACCGGGCCGTTCTTGGATGCCCCGAGGGAGTCTGATGTCTGGCTGGAACCCCTTTGTGTGGAATCTGTCTTTCTTGCAGGCAGTTGTGGGGAGGAGGTCAGTTTGGCCATGCTGATGGACCGTCGCATATCCTGCTGGCCTTGGGGAGCCTGGGGCATGAGGGAGGATGGATAATTGGGGGACAGTGATGCCACTGATGGGTGGGATCTGATCTCACCCTTCTCCTGACAGTTGCTCTGGGCCAAGACCCCTCCCTGTCTGCCACCTTCGGCTGGCTTGTCACCACGCAAGTTCTTCGGCATCCTTTCCGAAGAAACATCCACGATTTTGAGCTGGTTCGTTCTTTCCCAGGGCTCACCGGCAACTCTTTGGCTTTCTTTACCACGGGCCCCTCTCACTTGGGTCTCCTCTAACGTGGCGTCTGCTCGGCTGGGTGTGCGCTGCTCATGCGTCACACTGTGCCTGGATGCCGTGGGACTCATGGGCCCTGCGTCAGCCTGGCGAGCTCGGCCCTCCGGTCCACACCTAGGGGACCTGGGAGTCGGTGGGTAGCCTCGGTCAGATTCCGCGTGGACAGCCACGTGGAATCTACTGCATGAGCCGTGTGCAGGCAGGGACTTGGGGGAGGTCAGGGGTGACGTGGACGTCCTGATGCTGGTATCTGACAAGGAGGCCTTCAGTGACCCACAGACTGCTACGAGTGGCCTGCAATCTGGTACGCACTGGGGGGACGTAGGGCTGTCCCCGGAGCTGCTGTCAGGTTCCTCACGGTCAGCTGCGTGGTACTGGTGGGATACCACCTTAGAGAGCATTTTGTGGGAGGCCTGGGGTGACGTCAGGGATTTCCTGTGGTCTGTCCCACTGACCTTTGCAGAATTTGTAGCCGGGACCTCGGAGCCAACTTTGCTTTTGCTTTTGCTGCTCAGTCTCTTCAGCTTAGGGCCACACTTGGGTTTCTGACCGTTGCTGACGGGTGTTTCCACAGAGCTCTTTTTAGAGGTGTCTTTATTTTCTAGATTCATTTTCAGCAGAGGGGGGCTGTTGGGGATGGCCACCCCCTTTTTGTGGCTTGAATTCAGTATCTGAATTTTGGAGTCAGGACTTCTGGCTGACACTGTGGTGTGTTCCTTCTCAGTTTTGCTCTGCAGTTGGTTATTTTTATTGATTTCTTTAAACCAGGCCATGATAGGCCTCCTGGAGATGGTTTTGGGTTTCTGTAGCAAGTCTCCCAGGTCCTGGCTTTCTGAGAGGTGGAGGTTGGCCACAGTGGACCCTGCATTCTTAGTGACCTGCCCACGGAAGGCGCACAGGGGGTCACTTGTATTGGCATTTGTTTCTTGTTTCTTTGGGGTATCATCTTCCAGTGGGTCCTGTCCTAAACCGTTTACCATGTCGGGGTTGCTGAGGCTGACTGGCGGGGGATGATGAAATCTGGTGATGCCCAAAGTCTGGCTGTGCACCCCAGCAGAGCCAACACTAGTAGTGGCCTCTGCTTCTCCTGTGTACAGTGGCCTGTGGTGCTGTGAACCACACGTGCCGGTGTGAGTTTCATGCTCCAGAGAGCTCTGATGGACGACTGAGAATGTCTGGGGCATGTTTGGGATGCAAGGGTGTGAACCTCGTAGCAGGAAGCAGGCTGTCTCGCAGGGCTTCTCCACAGATTCACTCAGAGCGCTGTGTTTCAATGGCAAAACCTTGGCTAGTGCTGGGCAGGGCAGAGCCTGGCCGCGAGGCTGGGTTGGGTTTATCCCCCTGGGTGTGTTGGGGCAACCACTGGTGGAACAGATTTCGATGTGCTCTTCCTCTGACTCTGTAGTATCTTCCTTGTGAGGAGAGCCGGGTGGACGGGGTGGCGGGCAGCTGTTTCTGGCGGCGGTTTGAGGGGCTTCTTCTGCAAGAGACTCGGGGTCGGAGGAGGAGTCCTCCGCACCGCCGTACATGGAGAGTGACCGCTCTGTGTTGCTCCCCGTGCCTGACAGGGGGGCACTGTCTTCCTGAAAACTGCTCAGATTCCTCGAGTAGTTGCTCAGAGAGGTTTTGTTCACAGCAAAATGTTTGTCAGGATGAATGGAGTCCAAGATGGAAGGCTGGGGGGTCCACTGTGCGGTTGGGGCTGCGTCCACAGCACAGGCCTGCCTGGGAAGGGGTGTGAGGTCCCTGGCCACTGCCGGGGCCTCATGGGAACTGCCCCCTCCGTCTCCTGCTGCCCGCTGGGCCTGAGAACCGCCCTCCAGACCCCGGCAGACCCCTGCCCAAGCACGCTCTGACTCCTCGATGAAGCTGTCGATGTCTGTCACAGTGCTGTCTCCGCACCCAGACGGGCAGCAGTGCCAGGATACGCTGCCACACACATCTCTGGTCCTGTCTGTGGAGGCTGTCGGGGAAGTGCTGGCCTGTGGTGTCCTTGCAGACACAGCGCCCGTGTCCTCTAGCACGGTGATCTCCTGGGGGCTTCTAGCGACACGGACTCCTGGCTTTTCCTGGGCCTTGCTATGGCTCCCTGGAGTTCCTTGACTCCTCTCCTGGGATGGGAGGGGGTCCTGGGGCTGGATGACACTGGCTGGAGTGACCTCCTCCGTACGCTGGCCTGCACCCCTGGGCATGGTGGCCTCCCCCTCAGTGGTGTGGGGTGAGCTGGCTCCAGGTCTTGCCCAAGTCCTGCCCAAGTCAGGGGAATCTGGTGCCTTCTTCTCCTGGGCCATGGTGCCCTCGAGGGTGAGACTCGCTGCAGATCCGGCCTGGAACTTGGGCTCCACTATCCTGGGAGGTGCGGGCTGGCTGGGGCTCAGGGGCCGGGGGCCGGGCCCAGGCCCTGTGGAGGTCTCGCTGCCGTCAGGATGTGTGGTCCCCTTTCTCCCAGGGGAAGCGAGGAGGTCCGGTTTGCTGTCCTGTCCTGAACAGAGAGTAACAAAAGGCAAGGCAGATGAAGGGGACAATTTGAGAAACACAAGCCCTCAAGTTTTAAAAAATGTATCATCTTGTTGGGTGCCGTGTCTCATGTCTGTAATCCTAGCTATTCAGAAGGCTAAGATCTGAGGATCACAGTTTGAAGCCAATCTGGACAAGGAAGCCTGTGAGACTCTTATCTCCAATTAAACACACACACACACACACACACACACACACACACACACACGCAGGAAGTGGAGCTGTGGCTCAAGTGGTAGAGCTCTAGCCTTGAGCACAAAAGTGCAGGGACAGCGTTCAGGCTCTCAGTTCAAGCCTCTGAAATGGAGTGAATACACACACACACACACACACACACACACAGACACACACACACACACACACACACACACACACACACACACACACACACACACTAGTTTTTTTTTTCCAGAAAGGACAGCCTTCATGTAGACTTCATGTAGACTCATTTCTAACCAATACTACCCTGCTTTAACTAGCTAAAGTAAAGCTGGCTGTTGAAGCCTGTTCAGTTTTCAGTGAAGTACAGTTTTTAAAAGAAGTCTTTCACTTCTTAGGTTTCTTTACATGGTCTGCTCTCTAAGGGCAGAAACTGCAGGAAGAGGAGACTGTGGTTCTGATTCCTCACTTTGCTGTGACAAGGGAGAGCTCTCTCAGATCTCTTATCCAGCATCTGGGGGGCTCCCATGAGGGGTTTAGCCTCAGGCTCTACAATGTTGAGTGATTCACTATAGTGTAAAACAGTTTTTGCTTCAAACTTAACAGATTAATTCCTTTTTGAGATAACGTCTCACTATGTATCCCACGCTTGCCCGCAACTCCCATCTTCCTGAGTGCTGGGATTACAGGCATGCACAACCATATCCACTAAGGGGTTTCCTTTGCAGCTAAGGAGATGAGGCCAAGCCGGAGAGATATGCAGGCGGCATCCATGGGTGCATGGAGCTTTAGCTGTGTTTCTACTAGGCTGGGGGAGTGGGAGAGATGGGAGGCTGGGATTTTCCAGCGAGCCATGAGCGAGATGGGGCGGTGGGGGCTGAATGGGACTCTTGGGGGGACGGTTTGTGTCAGAGAAGAGAAAAACGATGAGGAAGACCACAAGAATGAAATCAGAGGCGCTGAAAGCTCAGAAGTGGTAAGATCAGGGGACAGTGGGAGATAGAGTGGCCCATGGAATAGGCCCTCTGTTGTCTTCAGAAAGCCCTCAGGCTCCTGGGCCTACCCCTGGCACCCAGCACCTCCTAAGAGGGCAGAAGGCAAAAAAACCAACACCAGGTCAGCCATGTCCTTAGGGTCTAAGAGCAGAGCATCGAGTGTGGCCAGGATGGCGTGCTCTTGTTTTGACATGAGTCCTACCCCAAACGTCACGTCCATCCCTTCTCTCTCACGTAATGGCATCGTAATGTCCTGCACCTTTTCCTTCTGGAGTTCTCTGTCCATATTTAAGAACTGTTAGGACTTAGCCCCATGCTGAGAGGCTTTCTAGTAATGCAAGGTCAGGACCATGCTGAGAGTTTTCTGCACTTCCTTTTCCTCCCTGCATCGGGCACCAAGCTGTTGAGATCTCTGTGTGGGGAGGGCGAGGGATGGGGGAGAGATGCCCCAGGTCACCATTGGGAAGGGGTGGAGCCAGGAGTCACCCCAGGAAGCTGCTTCCTCAGCCCATGCTCTAAGCAAAAGGGAACTTGGTGGCTCATGTGCCCAGAGTGCAAGGCGATAGATAGGGCTGGGCCTGGCAAGTATCTGCTCAATCCAGGTTGATGGTCTCCTTTGCTCTGCCTTTCCTGAGTCCCCTGTCCTGCTTCTGCTTGCCCAGGGAAAGAGACAAAGAGAGAAAGTGGGCCCCCGGCCAACTACAGTACTGCCCTTGCCCGCCCTGGTACGGGCGCTGCCTGTAGCCCTGGGGCCCCTTGCCCACCCCACTGCGTGTCAGGGCTGTGCGGGGACCCTGCTGTGAGCTTCCAAGCCAAGCGCTTGCTGAAAGGTGATGCCAAGGCTGTCTCATGTAACTTCACCTCCTTCAAATGAACTCTTGGATGGTACATGCTTTGCAGCGAGTCAGACTCCTAACAAGACTTACCTGCTTGAATGTGTGCAGCGAGGGGGTCTGAAACCAAAACCTGTTTTCAATCGTCTCTTCTGTCTCATATATTATATACTATATCTAGGATATATTATATGCATATTGTCTTATACATACATAATATATAACAAAAATATATTACGAATTATATATAATAATAATGTTATTATTCTTAGTAGTAGTAGCGCTGAAACCAAGGCTTGAACTCAAGGCTTCATGCTCTTGATAGAGGTTTTTTGTTCATGCTTGGTGCTCTACCATTGGAGTCATGCCTCAAGTCTAGCTCTTCTGCTCTTAAGCTGGGGACAGTCTCATAGACTTTTGGCTTTGAACCCCGATCCTCAGGTCTCAGCCTCCTGAGTAGGCAGGATTATAGGTGTGAGCCAATGGCTTCTGAGCTTTCATTCTAAGCATGTGTGTTTTTCATTACAGGACTGTTTAAAATATTGTTGGCAAACAAGGGTCCTGCACCCCTTGGACAACCTCTGGAGAAGTCAGACATCTGCACCCGGCTGGGGGGCCGTACACTCTGTGTGAAACAGCAGGTTCATCCTTGTTCCTTTTTTGGTACTAGTACTGGGCCTTGAACTCAAAGCCTGGGGCTATTGCTTAACTTTTTCTGCTCAACGCTGCATTTTTACCTCAAGGCTGTACTTCACCACTTGAGCTACATATACCTACACTTCTGTCATTATGCTGGTTAACTGGAGAGTCTCTTGGATTTGTCTGTTCAGGCTGGGTTCAAAACATGATCTTCAGGAGTCAGCCTCCTGTGTAGCTAGGATTACAGGCTTGAGCCACTGGTGCTCAACCTCATTGACTTCTGACTCATGAGGTCCCCGTGAGATGGGCAGTCTAGGACTTGAGTGAGTTGCCCGGTTACTGCCGTGGTCAAAGTTTAGAACTCAGATCTGAATCCACGCAGCCTATAGATGGTACCCCTGGCACCTCAAGACATGCTATATACACAGTGTTTTCAAAATTTAAAAAGGAAGGTCAAGGGCTGGGAATGTGGCCTAGTATAGAGTGCTTGCCTAGCATGCATGAAGTCCTGGGTTTGATTCCTCAGTACCATATAAACAGAAAAAACTGGAAGTGGTGCTGTGGCTCAAGTGGTAGAGTGCTAGCCTTGAGCAAATGAAACTCAGAGGTAGTGTCCAGGCCCTGAGTTCAAGCCTCAAGACTGGCAAAAAAAAAAAAAAAAAAAAAAAGCCAAATACAGTGGTTTATGCCTGTAATCCTAGCTACTGAGGAGGCAGAGATCGGATCTATGTTAGGAATTAGCAGGATCATGATCCGGGCCTGCCTAGGCAAAAACAGCGAGACCTGATTTCAAAGTAAGAGCAATGGAGCACCTGCCTATCAGGCAGAAGACCCTTAGTGTGATCCCTAGTATTACCAAAAAACAAACAGACTCTTAAAATGCTTAAAGACACTGGCCTGAAAGGGATTCTTTGAGATATGACACTGATAGCTGCTTCTGTGTGACTTTCATATCTTCCTTTTAATTCAACCACTTTGCAATGAAGTCACTTTGCTAATGAGAATCACCTGCTAATGTCAGCCAGTGAGTAAACATGACTCTGAAAGATGGGCAGAAACCATGGTAATCACATCATTGCTGATGGAGGAACAAAGAGCCATGGATCACAAAACACACCAGGGGACTATTTTTTCTGGAAGTAGCCATGAGAACATGGTGATGATCCCCTGGGTTTCCAAGTAATTCCTAGGACACCCCTAATAAGGGTGCCTTCCTCATTTCTTTCTACCTCCACAGTTTGCTGACCAATCAGAAAGAGGGCCTGCAATATGGGAGAACCTGCCAACAGTTGTAGGAGACCGCCCACCTCTCAGCAGTCACGGTGATGGCCAGCTACTGAGAGAAGAGTTCCTTGCCTAAGTACACATTTCAAATAATACAGATTTTCAATCTCTGTTAACAAGGTGACAAGTGACTTCATTCAGATCTTTTTGTAGTAACTGGAGATTGAAACCAGGGCCTCTCAGATGCCAAGAAAGCATGCTACCACTTAAAGCCATGTTACCAAGCCTTTAGCCTGTATTTTGTTGTTGTGATTGGGTCCCGCTATCTTTGGCCTGGGCTAGCCTCAGTTGTGACCTGCCTCTGCCTCGGTATCTGGGATTACAGGTACATACCATTTTGCTCGGCTCACTAATTCATTTTGACAAAAAATCTCAATATGGACAGAATTCCTGCTGTCATTATGTCTCTTTATCTCTTATTAAGAGTTAAAGTTTTCTAATATTAACCTTTTACTTTTCCTTCTGGAGGTTAAAAAAAATTATCATCTTTACAAAGGTGCTGCCATTCAACAAAACACAAGTCTTGATCAATGTCACCTCTTTCAATATTCTCACTCATCCCTCCAGACCTATTCCTTCCCTCACTTTTTTCATGTTGTAGGATATATATTGAATTCTGGACTGCATTCTCTTTTTTCTCTTCCCCTTGACCCCACCCCACCCTTTTTTTTTTTTTTTTGGTCGGTCGTGGGGCTTGAACTCTGGGCCTGGGTGCTGTACCTCAGCTCTTCAGCTCAAGGCGAGCGCTCTACCACTTGAGCTACAACACCACTTCCGTTTTTCTTGGTGGTTTATTGGAGATATGAGTCTCACGGTCTCTCCTGCCCGGGCTGGCTTTGAACCACGATCCTCAGATCTCAGCCTCCTGAGTAGCTAGGATTACAGGCGTGAGCCACCAGCGCCTGGCCCACCCTACCCTTTTCAAGTACCCATTTCCTGGTGTTTATGTTGTTGAACTTAGTCTCTCTAAGAAATGACACTGTTTGAATTCTCCTTTGAATCTACCATATTTCAGTTAATATATTTATATACACTTGCATACCACCCAACATATTTATTCATGTTTATGAATAAATTCTAGCTTCCACAAATGAGAGAAAAGATGCAATCTATCATTTGGGGCCTGACTTATTTCACTTAATGTAATTTTTTTAAGTCCTTCCTTTTTTTGGGGGGGGGGGGCCTGAACTCTGGGCCTGGTCACTGCCCCTCAGCTTTTCAGCTCAAGGCTAGCGCTCTACCATTTAAGCCACAGCACAACTTCCTCATTTTTTTTTTTTTTTTGCATATGGTACAATATCATTCTTCCTAACAGATTCCATTGTGTAGGGCTTCATGGTGGAGTGCTTTCCTAGCATGTATGAAGCCCTGGGTTTGAGTCCTCAGTACCATATAAACAGAAAAAGCTGGAAGTGGTGCTGTGTCTCATGTGGTAGATAGCTAGCAAAAGAAGCTCAGGGATAGTAGCCAGGCCCCGAGTTCAAGCCCTATGACTGGCAAAAAAAAAAAAAAAAAAAAATCCATTGTGTGTGTGTGTTACATTTTCATAATCCATTTGCCCACTGAGGGGCATCTGGGCTGACTCCACACTGTGGCTGTGGTAAACAGTGCTGCAATAAGCATGGCTGTGCTGTGGCTATACTATACAGCCTCTCCAACAAATGGTACTGGGAAACTGGATATCCACATGCAGAAAAATGAAACTAGATCCTAATATATCATCTGTACCAGCATCAATTCAAAATGGATCAAAGACCTATAGGTAAGTCCTGAAGCCATGACACTATTACAGGAATGAATTGGATGAACATTAGGATTTCTTGACACAGGCAGGAACTGCATAACATCCAGAAGCATAGCAAGTCAAAGATGATAGATGGGACTGCATCAAACCCAAAACTTTCTGTAAAGCAAAGGACATAGCCAGCAAACCAAGAAGACAGACTACAGAATGGGAGAAGATTTTTGCCAGCTATACATCAGACAATGGCCCAAGATTCAGAATATACAGACAGCTTAAAAAACTAAACCCTCAAAGAACCAATAATCCAATTAATAAATGAGCTAATAACCTAAAGACTTCTCAGAAGAAATAAAAATAGACAACAGACACATAAGAAATACTAAAAATTCATGACCATAAAGGAAGTACAAAACAAAACAATACTGAGATTCCGGCTCATTCCAGAAAGGCCATTATCAAGAAAACAAATGATACTAGATGCTGGCAGGGATGCAGTAAAAGGGTACCCCAGTACACTGTAGGTGGGAATGTAAACTTGTTTAATAACTCTGGAAAGTAGTGTGGAGGTTCCTTAAAGAAACTAAAAGGTAATAATTTAGCAATTCTACTCCTGGGCATTTATCCTCCTGGAGGTTTTTGTTGCTATTTCTTTTCTTTTTTTTTTTTTGTTGGTCGGGTCGTGGGGCTTGACCTCTGGGGCCTGGGTGCTGTCCCTGCGCTCTTCAGCTCAAGGTGAGTGCTCTACCACTTGAGCCACAGCATCACTTCCGGTTTTCTAGTGGTTTTTATTGGAGATAAAAGTCTCATGGACTTTCCTGCCCAGGCTGGCTTTGAACTGTGATCCTCAGATCTCCGCTTCCTGAGGAGCTAGGATTACAGACGTGAGCCACCGGTGCCCAGCTTGTTACTATTTCTTAATGCAATTGATTGCATATTAGCTGACAGTTGAGATTTGGAAGTGAGAAATACTATTTTTTCCTTTTTATCTTGGTATTGGGACTTGAACCCAGGACTTTGTGCTTTTGCCCAGCTTACTTGTGGCTGGTGGTCTACCACTTAAGCAACACTCCCAACCAGGCTTTTTGCTGGGTCAATTGGAGATGGAATTTCATGGACTTTTCTGCTATGGCTGGCTTCAGTCCTCCTAGTCTCAGCCTCCTGCACAGGTGGGATAATAGGTACAAGCCTCCAGGGCCTGGCTTGGGAAGTTCTACTTCTCCTGTCTCATCTGTGTTACTGAATGGGTAAATGGTACTCAGGGTTACATTATCTACGTGTAATACTTAGATTAGGGTCTGCTTCTGTATCCAAAATTAACAGTAACAACAACAACAACAATAACAACATCTTACTAGCTGCATGGTGTTGCTCCCCCTCTGTTGCAGTTCCTGGCAGGTTCTCTGTGAGGTGTCCAGGGTCCTGGTGGGATGGAGAACTGGCTGGTCCACAGCTGGTGGAGACACGCCCATCCCCAAGAGTCAGCTTTCCTAGAGGTCCCTGGCACAAGGAGGAGGAGCAGGGACTGTGAATAGCATCATAAGGCATACACAGGACAGCTGGCTTGGGAAAAGCTGAATGCTCCTTAGACTAGGAGCCAGCAGATGTGGATCTGAAAACCATAGTCTTTTCAGTCTTCCCAAGTCCCCTTCTCTTAACTTTAAAATGTGGATGGTGAGGTCTGCCCAGTATCATGCATATAATTTTATCTTATTTTTATATTTTTTGGTGGCACTGGGGCTTGAATTCAGGGCTCCATATTCTGACTTGGTCTTTGGCTCAAGGCTGGTACTCTAGTGAGCACCTGAGCCATAGTTTAACTTCCACCTTTGCTGGTTAATTGGAGATAAGATCTCATGAACATTTTAGCCCCTAATTGCTTTGAATCTCCATCCTCAGATCTCACCCTCCCTGAGAACTAGGATTACAGGCATGAGCTATCAGCACTTGGCTTATGAATATAATTTTAAATAAAGGATGATAGAGTAGGTATAAAAACAGCATATGAAAGGCTATAGAGATGAAAGGTACTATTGTTACAATATTTCACACAGATCTCAAAGGCTATACGATCAGTTCCTTACTTTGGTAATGAAGGAGAGGGCAAGTTGAGATAAATGAAACTGACATTGAAGGTGTCAAGATTTTCTTTGGGCCTTATGTCAGTGGCTTGCTTTTTCTTACTTTGTTCTACCTAATGCATCAGAAGATTTCTAACCTTCCTAAAAAGTTAAATCAGCCAGGCACTAGTGGCTCATGCCTGTAATCCTAGCTTCTCAGGAGGCGGAGATCTGTGGATGGTGATTCAAAGCCAAGCTGGGCAGGAAAGTCCATGAGATTCTGATGGCCAATTAACTACCAAAAAATCTGGAAGTGCAGCTGTGGCTCAAGTGTTAGAGCACTAGCCTTCAACAAAAAAACCCTCAGGGACAATGCCCCCAGGCCCTGAGTTCAAGCCCAGGACTGATTGAGGGTATATGTGTCTTTATGTGAAATCAGTTTATTTGAAATTTATCTATTGATGGGTGACAATGTTGTCAGACATTTTGTACTCATATACTGTTTTGTAGAGTGGGAACTTCTTTGTACAACTACTTAAAATTAATTAAAAAAAAATTATCCATTGAGTACTGAGCCATCCCTCCAGTGGCCTACAGGTGGCAGCAGAGGACAGAGGTGAAAGCTATGCTCTCAGCTAAGCTCTCTCACAGGAAGTGGCATGGTAAAGTGTCAGTTACTTGATCAGGGAAACCTCAATAAGCTTTATTTCATTCATTTTCTATTTACTGGTGAAACATAAATGTAATATATTTATAAGATAAAACAAAAACAGAGAAGGAATTTGAACACTGTAGCCACATGGTGATGGCCCTGTACTGTTCATGTAGTGCTGAATTGTACAACTCTGAATGGGTAAGTTTATATGAATTCCATCTTAATAAAGCTATTAAACACCACCTAAAATACTAAATAAGGGTAATAGAGAAAACCTCATTTACTAAGATTAGATATTTTTTGTCTTCCACTGTCTGAGGATTTTACATCAATGCATTCTAGTTTCTATTTCACATAAAAATTAAACCAAAATTTTAAACTAAAATTTTTACAAGAAAAATCAATTATTTCATATAAAAGTTTGTGTGTGGGGGGTGTGTGTGTGTGTGTGTGCATGCGTGTGCATGTGTGCCAGTTCTGAGATCTAAACTCAGGTCTTAGTAATGTCCTTCAGCTTGTTTGCCCAAGGCTATTACTCTACCACTTGGCCACAGCCCCGTGTCCAGTTTGCTTATTTATTTATTTAATTTACTTATGGTGCGTAATTGGAGATAAGAGTCTTATGGACTTTCATGCCCAGGTTGGCTTTGAAACACGTTCCTTAGATCTCAGCCTTCTGAGTTGCTAGCATTACAGGCATTAGCCACTGGTGCCTGACTCATATGAACGTTTTAAATGCTGGTCAAAAGTTCTTATTGGGAGCTGGGAAGGTGGCTCAGTGGTAGAGCACTTGCCTTGCATGCTCGAGGCCCTGGGTTCGATTCCTTAGCACCACATAAGAAAAAAGCCGGAAGTGGTGCTGTGGCTCAAGTGGTAGAGTGCTAACCTTGAGTTGAAGAGCTGAGGGACAGCGCCCAGGCCCAGAGTTCAGGCCCCATGACCGGACCCAAAAAAAAAAAAAAAAAGTTCTTATTGGGAATATAAATTCAAAATGACAAAATCTCTTATTTTCATGGAGTATTGTTTGTTTGGAGACAGGGCTTGCTATGTAGCCTAGACTGCCCTGGAACTCACAATCCTCCTGCTTCAGCCTCTTGAGTGCTGGCATTACAGGTGTGTGATACTACACCTGAAAAAAAAACTGTTACTTATAATATTTATAAACAAAAATCCTACTGTTGTCTTTAAAGAAGGAATGTACCCTTTGGCTGAACTTTGTGCTATAAAATATGTAATGGTGGAGGTAAAACACTACTTTTGAGGAAGAAAAAAAGATGAGCATTTCTATTTTTAAAAAGGGGGGAAAAAAAAAGAAGATTGCTAGGTACCAGTAGAACATAGCTGCAATCCTAGCTACTCAGGAGGCTAAGATCTGAGAATCATGGTTCAAAGCCATCCCAGAAAGAAAAGTCTGTAAGACTCTAAGTAGCAAAACAGACAGAGTAGTAGTGTAGCTCAAGTAGCAAAGCACAGCCATTAACAAAAAGAGTCCTGAGTTCTAGTCTCAATACTGGCACCAAATTTAAAAACAACAAGATTAAAAAGATTTGTGGCTGGGCACTAGTGGCTCATGTGTACATCCTAGCTACTCAAAAGAGTCTGAGATCTAGGGACAGATGTTTGAAACTAGCCTAGGCAGGAAATGCTATTTTTAGGGATTCTTATTTCCAATTCATCACCAAAAAAATTGGAAGTGGAGGTGCGGCTCAACTGATAGAATGCCAGCTTTGAGTTGAAAAGCTAAGGGATCGCACCGAGGCCCTGAGTTCATGCCCCAGTAAGAGCACAAAAATTTTAAAAAAATGCAAAAGAAAAATACCAGTCTGAGTTTAGTGATTGAATATCATTTTGGGGATCTATTTATACATGTTTATAATAGTGATTTAAACACACATCTTCATAAATATGACCTATATGGCATCTCAAGAGTTATTTGGAAATTTATGTTGAAGAGGAAGTAAATAATACTAATTGTGCTTCTCTCTCCTTGCTAAAAATTACCTTGAAATTAGATAATTCTAGCATACTTACAGCCAACTCATGGTGAAGTTTACTATCACATAGTATAATTTATAAACTTGACTGAAATCACCCTTATTTCATGGGATAGTTTTATTTGAATTTTGGTTTGTATTTATTCTTTTTTTTTTGAGATTGGTTATTATTATATAGCCCAGGTTTCCCTTGGTTTTCCTTCTTCATTCTCCTGAGAGCTGAGATTTGAGGTATGCACTATCACACCCAGCTACATGTGCTACTTTAAAAAAATGTGCTGGTCCTGAGACTTAAACTTAGGGCCTAGATGCTGTCTCTGAGCATTTTTGCTCAAGGCTAGCACTTTACCACTTGAGCCAAAGCTCCACTTCTAGCTTTGTGATGGTTAATTAGAGATAAGAGTCTCACAGACTTCTCTGCTCAGGCTAGCTCCACACTGCAATCCTCTAATCTCGGCCTCCTAAACAGCCAAGATTCCAGGCATGAGCCACCAGCGCTCGGCTTGCACATGCGACGTTTAAGGGTCCCAGCAGCTATCATTACACATCATCACCATAGAAATTTTGAAAAAGGATCATTTAATAACCTTGTAAGTGGAGAGAATCACTATTCATATGGATTATCGCTCCCACTCTGAGCTGAGGAGTCGGTCAGCACCATCCCCATCTCTCAGCACAGAGACCCGAGCCTCAGGAGAGCTCAGTAACCTGTCCAAAGCATCACTGCACTCATGCCAAGGAATGAGTGGCCTGAGGCTTTCCCCTCCCACATCACCACAGGCCCTGTGCACGGGTAAGAGAGCCATCCTTTTTTTTTTTTTTTAAAAGTCAGTTGTGGGGCTTGAACTCAGGGTCTGGGTGCTGTCCCTGAGCCTCTTTGTGCTCAAGACTAGCTGTCTACTACTTGAACCAGAGTGCCACTTCCAGTTTTTGGTTAATTGGAGATAAGAGTCTCGTGGGGACCTTTCTGCCTGGGCAGACTTTGAACTGTGATCCTCAGATCTCAGCTTCCTGAGTAGTTAGGATTACAGGCGTGAGCCACCAGCGTCTGGCTTGAGCCATTCTATCTTTTGGCTGCACAATCTTTTTTTTTTTTTTTTTGTTGGTAATGGGGCTTGAACTCTGGGCCTAGGCGCTGTCCCTCAGCTTTTCAGCTCAAGGCTAGTGCCCTACCACTTGAGCCACAGCCCCACTTCTGGTTTTCTGGTGGTTTAGTAGAGGTAAGAGTCTCATGGACTTTCCTGCCCAGGCTGGCTTTGAACCATGATCCTCAGATCTCAGCCTCCCAAGTAGCTAGGATTACAGGTGTGAACCACCAGTGCCTGGCAAGGTTACACAATCTTATGACTAACAGCTTGCCATTAAATGACCATGTGAAGATAATCCTCCAATCACTGTTCTCTTACGCAGATTACCCTGTGCATTACAACAGACCAGGGCCATTCACCAGGATTCCCTGCTGTTGGAAAGCTAGTTAGTTACCTTCTCCATTCCACCTGGCTGAAGACTGGTGATGCTCTGTGCTTTCAAATCCTGACCACATGTCCTACTGGCCCTGCCCGGGTCTGAGCAGCTGGGCCTGGGCTCGGCCTCAGGCCTCTTGCAGTGTGGACTGATCCTGGCCACAGGTTTGTGCTTAGACGCCAGGTTTTCATTCTTGGACTGGGGGGATGTGGGGTTCTCTGGGCTTGCTGTATAGACTTTGTATTCCAGTTTGGGCGAACTCCTTGATCCTGACAGTTCCTTTTTTCCGGCACCACCAGGATCACTCCTGGAGGCCCCTGTGGAGCCCAGCAGACTGGCGGCCTGGGCAGAAGCTTCCATCCTTCCCTCTGCGCCACGTTCTTCTGCGTCCAGCGCACTGCCAAGCAGCGGCACGGAGCAGGCCTTGCTGACCTGCGCCTTCCGAGGGGGCTCTTCTTGCTTGGTGACATCCGTGACTTTGGAAGGGATCTCTATGACATGGCCAGTGTCATCCTCTACCAGGGGCCTGCCGGGACCCGGGAGGGCTCCCGGGAGGGAGATGCAGTCTGCGTCCCCATCGAACTCTTCCTCATCGCTGGCATCGTTGGCATCATAGCAGCGTACCCGTCGCTGGCGGAGGAGGGGGTTTCTCAGGCCCTGTGGGCTGCCAGGGAGACTGGCTTGCCTGGCAACGGTCACCTGCTTGTGGAACAGCCCAGAGGCTCGCTGGCTTCCAAGAGCGACAAGGCTGTTGGCTCTGGCTTTTCCTGGCTCCTTGGGAGCTGAAGGGGATGGAGAGAGAAAAGTCACATAAAATGAGTTCCCCCTTCCCCCCCACATTTGGCCTGGTCCTATAACTCCATCACGACACCGGCGTTTCCATAGTCACAAACACTAGACACGCAACCTCCAGCCGCTGGAAGATATACTTAAGTGATAGAGCTTCGGGAAGGCTATACAGAGTCAACAGCCAGCCTATCACAGAAAGGATTATTTTATTTCCTCTGTAGCATATCTCCTATATTGCTGGTATCCAACCTAAGTACTGCGACTGGGAATTCCTCTCAAGATGGGTGGGACCAAGACAATGTCCCACATACCTAGCCCTTCTTTTCTTTTGCGGTGATGAGTAACAGGCCCTCAGCTCCTGGGCAGGGGCCAGCCACGTCTGAGTTGCCTACTTCCCAAGTGTGAAGTACGCATGCTCACACCTTGAAACCTGTGTCCCAGAGAACAGAGCGTGCCTGGCAATTCCAAAGAGTCATTGTCTGCCTCTTCTAAAACCAGGGCATTTTCTTGTTCAGACAGTGGAAATCCAAAGGAACCTAACCCAGCAGATGTTCAGGAAGTCGCTATAGTTCACGTCACATTATCATCTCATCTTTAGAAGACTGTCAAGAGCTGGGCATGGGTGGCTCATGCCTGTAATTCTAGCTACTCAGGAGTAGCAAAGTACTAGCCTTGAGCAAAAGAACTCAGGAACAGTGCCCAGGCCCTGAGTGTACCATGACCACCACTACCAATAGCAAAAGACTGACAAGGAGATTAAATACCAACCTTTTGCTAATCACTTTCTCTTTGTTTCTCTCTCCCTCTCCCACTCCTCCTCCCTTTTGTGCCTACCCTGGGGCTTGAACTCAGGGCCTGGTCACTGTCTCTAGCACTCTACTACTTGAGCCACAGTTCCATTTCTGGCTTTTTGGGTCATTAATTAGAGAAGAGTCTCACAGATTCTCTTGCTTGGGCTGGCTTCAAACCGTGATCCTCAGAGCTCACCTCCCAAGGAACTAAGATTACAGGTGTGAAAATGACTCACTCATTGGCTTCTAAGAATTCAGTTTTGATCCTGGAATTTGGCTGGGATTTCATGAAGTATGAGACTCAGGATGCCCACTTCAATTTTTGTTTTCCAGGACTAGGGATTGAATCCAGGGCCTCACACATGTTAGAAACCCACAGAACGCCACCCCAGCCTGATTCAAGACTGCATATGACAAATGGCATCTAAAGCAGACTAGAGTTAGCCACCTTACTACCTGAGGACAGAAGGTTTGCCCAGCCTGCTCACGGCCTGAGCCAGTGGCATGTCAGCAAGAGCAGCTGCATCTGATACCAGTGGTAAACTCTGCCTTTTAGACAGGGTGGGCTGATGATCTGGACTTAACCCAGTGTGTGGTCTCATCACTTTACTAAACCAGGCAAAGTGGCCCTGTGCTACTCATGGCCCACAGTGCGATGGTGAGAGCCAGCATTGCTTACTGCAGGGTGGAGCCCAGGACCCTCGGTGGCCACCAGGCAGGCCGGTGTCCTCTGCTGTGCTGCCGCTTCCAGAGTGGTCCTCATCCTCAGAGCCAGCAACCAGGAAATCCGTCAAGTGACCTTGTACATCTTGGGTGAAGTACTGGGAGAGGTCAGATTCAGAGATGAGGGAGTCCTGCTGGGAAAGAAGTAAGAAGTCTCCATTTTCTGGGAAAGATGCTTGAAAGGCAGATTTCCTAGCTTTACAGTGTTGGTAAGTGCCTATCTCCAATAATTAATGCATACAAAGATCAAATAAGATCAGTAATAAGATTGATAATTAGTGAACACAAAGGTGACTTGCTGCCAGACACTGTTTTTAGAGATTGCTTTTAGAAAAGGTGGCCACAAAGCCGGGTGCTAGCGGCTCACACCTGTCATCCTAGCTACTCAGGAGGAGGCTGAGATCGAGGTTCAAAGCCAGCCCAGGCAGGAAAGTCTGTGAGACTCTCATCTTCAATTAACCACCAGGAAACCAGAAGTGGCACTGTGGCTCAAGTGGTAGAGCACTAGCCTTGAGCTGAAAAACTGAGGGACAGCGCCCAGGCCCAGAGTTCAAGCCCCACGACTGACAAAAAAAAAAAGTGGCTACATTTTAGGCAATATTTAGAAAGCCACAGAATCCTAGAATAAAATTCCAAGCCAAACGGACTAGCTAGATGGGGGATTATAAATTAAAAATTGGAAGTTTGGCCCAGTGCTGTTGGCCCACACCGATAATCCTAGTTACTCAAGAGTTTCAGATCCAAAGCCAGCCCGTGCAGAAAAGGCCATGAGACTCTTATTTCCAATCAACCACCAGAAAACCTAAAGTGGTGCTGTGACTCAATGTGGTAGAGCACTAGCTTTAAGCAAAAGGAACTCCAGGCCCTGAGTTCAAGCCCCATGACTGACAAAAAGTTTGAATCCTGTGCCCTGATACAGTGTTTCCGTTTCCTTAAAGTTGAAGAGTCCAAAAATACTCAGGCTGGCTTGATTACAGAACAAGTTTAAAAAGCTACTGCAGTTCAGCTCTATTCTGTTTATTTTCTTTTTCTCTTCCTTCCTTCCTTTCTTCCATCCTTCCTTCCTTCCTTCCTTCTTTTTCTTTTCTTTTTTTTTGTTGTTGGTCATGGGTCTTGAACTCTGGGCCTGGACGCTGTCTCTCAGCTCTAAAGCTCAAGGCTAGTGCTCTACCACTTGAGCCATAGCACTGTTTCTGGCTTTTTCTGCTTATGTGGTACTGAGGAATCGAACCCAGGGCCTCATGCATGCAAGGCAATCACTCTACTATTGAGCCACCTTTCCAGCCCCAGTATTTTGTGTTCTTTTCTGGACAAATATTTTCATTTCTTATTTTTTCCTTTTATTGTATGCAGGGGATACTGGGCTTTGAAGTCAAGGTCCTCAAGTTTGCTAGGGAGGTGCTGTACCACTAAATATTTTAAGAGAAAAACACATTTGGGTATTTGTTGTCAAATTAGTGTGGTTACAGAAACTGGAGGTGTGGCTCAAGTAGTAAAGCACCAGCCTTGAGAGAAAAAGTTAAGCAAGGGTACAAAGCCCAAGTTCAAGCCCCAGTACTGGCCCCATAAAACAAAACAAAACAAAACAAGACAAAAAAACCTCTTAAAATTAGCAATGAGTTAGCAGGCCACCAGTATCTCATGCTGTAATCCTAGCTATTCAGGAGGCTGAGATCTGAGGATTGTGGTTCAAAGCCAGCCAGGGCTGAGACTCTGATCTTCAATTAGCCACTCAAAAACAGGAAGTGGTGCTGTGGCTTAAGTGGTAGAGCACTAGCCTTGAGTACAAAGAAGCCAGTGACAGCATCCAGGCCCAACAACTGACAAAATAAATGCATAAATAAAATTAGCAATGGTTGCAATTGCCTGTATATTGTGGCAGAAATATGGGCAAGAGACTAAGCCATGACTCATGGGCTTCAGGAATCAGCTTGTGATACAGCTTAAGCAGGAGACAGTTAATGCTTGGACTTACCTTTTTGGCAAGAGAGGGACTCTTCAAGGGAGTGCCTGTAGGTGGGAGGAAATATTCCACACTGTCAATATAATTAAGCTAATATCATAAGCAGGCTCACAGATTTCACCAGAAAAGGAGGAACCAAGGGCATGAAACACAACTCTTCCCTTTGCTTATGAGGTGTTGACAGAATGTGTGTGTGGACAGAACAAGTTCACAGACCCCCCCGGGCTGGAACTTGACCTGAACCCATTCTTATACTCCAAGCCTGGGTTCTAACAGGAATCCAAATGGAAATAACTTCTCCTTCTGAATTTACACAGTATCTCATCGTCCCACACATCAGTTTCTGTATGCATAGGATAATTTAATAGTGAGTCTCATCTCCTTCCT
The DNA here is from genome assembly GCF_019054845.1 of Dipodomys spectabilis. Classification (NCBI taxonomy): domain Eukaryota; kingdom Metazoa; phylum Chordata; class Mammalia; order Rodentia; family Heteromyidae; genus Dipodomys; species Dipodomys spectabilis. Next base: position 2,811,829 of record NW_024870815.1, on the reverse strand, counting down.
CCTCAACTTTAAAGCAATCCGTAGGGCAGAGATGTTGACTGACTAGACCCCAAGTGCTGTCCAATAATTGTCCAGGGGTATTTTCTGACTGGATTAAGAAAATGAATGGCCAAAGGAACAACCTCCAATAAATACATGGAAGGGCTGGGGAGAAGGCTGGGCTGAGCATTTAGTCTTTAAATTATATGCCATAAGTAAAGGAAACTTAGGGCATGAGGATCATGGCTTAAACTCTTTGCTAAGTGATCTAGTGGAAATGTTGATGAAGAGCACAGCTTTCAGGCAGGTCAGGTTATATAAAGAGCCTATTATGGCTGAGTCCATTGAAATATATTAATTATGGATGCAAATAATCAGAGTATTTCGTGGTTGCCAAAAAAAGCTCTGATTCCTTTTCCTCTGACAACCAGTAACTCATATCTCAGGTTTTTTCCCCACTATGGACATCAATCTGAAGGACTGGAAAAAACAAAAACAAATAAACAAAACAAGACAAAACAAAAAACCCCCACTAAAGCTCAGAAGGAAACATTCATTTTAAAACTTGATCCAAAATATAAATTCATTAGAAACTTGTAGGATCTCAATCTTCTTCCTTTAGAGGGGGAAATCGTATTATTTGCTCCCTCTCTGACACACTTTGCATTGACATATTCTAATTTCTGCCAAGAAAGCTCAGGCTTTTGGAAGATAATAGTCTATCTGCCGAACTATTCATATTTTCAGATCATGTCACGTTTACCTATGGCATTTCAGATAAATTGCGCATCAATACATGAAATGCTGTTAACTCACTTTTGTAGATTATGTGAAAGGAAAATAAGCATGCATGATTAGACCGGAGATGAATTACACTAGATAACCATGGAAGTCAAAAGTAGCCACTGAGAGAAAGCAGAGATGCTCTCTGACAGCTACTTGCACCAGTCCTGACAATTAGAAAGAATTTAACACAGGGTAGTGCCCTGTGGGTGAACTTAACAAGAAGCTTCTTAATGTTAAATAAAAATGCACAATGATCATACCTAAGCCAGGAGAAGAACTGGCTTCTTTACTCTCCTGAGAAGTGCTCTTTGCTATCACTTCATCCATCTCCTGTTCGGAAACCTGATTTTTAGCAGAAAGGAAAAATTACATAGTTGTATTTAGTTATTCCCCACCCCAATACAATAGTGAGGACCAAAGTCAGAGTTGATCCAGATAGAGGCAGATCACAGGGTTAAAGATGATGGGCATCATCCGAAGCAGTAACATAGGACGTACCAGTGCAGCTGGGTTAACCCCAAGACAGATAACAAGACCTTCAACTGCTCTCCACGTTCAGTGAGCAAAGCGTTCACGCACTGTCATCACTACCAATATGGCTATAATCTGCTTTTTCTTTTTTCTTTTTTGCTGGTACTGGGGCTTGATCTCTGGGCTTGGGCACTGTCCCTAAGCTCCTTTTTGCTTAGGGCTCATATTCTACCATTTGAGCCACAGCACCACTTCTGTCTTTTTCTGTGGTTAATCAGAGATAAGAGTCTCAGGGATTTTCCTGCTTGGTCTGGCTTTGAACAGCAATCCTCAGATCTTAGCATCCTGAGTAGCTAGGATTACATAAGTGAGCCATTGGAGCTTGGCGAATACCTGCTTTTTCTCTACAACAGCTTATTTTTGTGCTGGTACTGGGGCTTGTGGTCTTCCTTAGCTTTTCTCAAGCCTGGTGCTCTCTTGAGCCACAGCTCCACTTTCAGTTTTGTTGTTGTTGTTGTTAATTGCAATTAAGAGTCTCATAGACTTTCTTATCAGGGCTAGCTTTGAACCTTGATCTTAGCCTACCCAGTAGCTAGGATTATAGGGTGACCCAGTTTCTATGGACCTCAGTTTCTTCATTTTAAAACTTTATTCAATTAATTAAAAACCTGCAGAAACATGCAAGAGCAGTACAAGAAGAGTACCTACATTTGATAATTTTTTAATTTCACATCTTTGCTACAGTTACTTGTATGCCTTATCTACGTGTATGCTGCATACGTGCATACATATTGCTATCCTTTTTGTAAAACCATTTGCAAATTACAGGTATCATAATCTTTTGCTAACAAATATTTTAACTAGTATCTCCTAAAAATGATGACATTCTCAAAACAGCCATACGATTAACAGACTCAGAGAATTATTTGTTGATGACTAGCTAAGGAACATTTCACATTCTATGTCAATTGTTCTACTACCATCCTTTTAAGTCTATAAGCACAACTAGTTCCAAAGTTTGCTGCCAGCCTTCAAAGATGTAGACTTTCCTCCAGATTGCAAATTAGCATGGCTTCCTTCATCAAAGAAGTCTTGGTAGGGAAAGAATCTCAACTGAACTAAATAGTGTGCTTAGAAATGCAAATGATTCACTTTCATCTTGTTTCAGACCTATAGTGGACTATCATGCCCCAATTTCTTTACATGGTAATACTTTATTTAAAAAAATGATTTTTGGCCATCCAGGATCTAGCTGTATGTCTTTAGCCTACCTGTCTGGCTGTCTGTCTCTGTTTCTTTTGTTCCAGTTCTAGGGCTTGAACTTGGGACCTGGGTGCTTGCTGTTCCTGAGCTTTTTGCTCAAGGCTAACACTCTTCCACTTGAGCCACAGCTCTATTTCTGGCTTTTTTGGGTGGTTAACTGGAGGAAAGACTCTCACAGACTTTTCTATCCAGGCTGGCTTCAAACTGTGATCCTCAACTCTTAGCTAGGATTACAGACATGTCCATTTAAATCTCTTTAATACAAAACAGTTCTGAGTTTTTCTTTGTCTTTCATGGTATGGTATTTTAGAAGAAATCTAGGCCAGTGCAAAGCCTCAATTAGCATCTATCTGTTAGTTTCCTCATGTTTAAATCAAATTAGTTTTTTCTTGGGTGTGGGAGAGACAAAAAAAACTACAAACATGATTTCCTTCTCTATCCAGAGGCAGTGTGTCTCATAACTGGCGATGATAACACTGCTCTCTTGGTTAGAATAGCATGTACCAGATTTCTCTGGGACTTGAGGGTCACTAATGAATAATGAGTGAGGCGACAGGTTGAAACTATGCTAGTATCCTGTATCCCAATATCCTTTGGCTTTAGCATCATTATTCTGAAATGTTACCATGAAGCTTTCAAACAGTGATTTCATATCTTTTCTATTCCTTCTGAATTTAATAATATATTGGTAGAGTCATGGAATTTTTCCCCAATTAGTTGTTATACTAGTCATCATTCAAAAAATGTTATTTCAAAAGGTAATTAGAACACTTGCAGGGTTTCTTTCTTTCTTTTTTTTTTCTTTTGTCGGTTGTGGAGCTTGAACTCTGGGCCTGGGCGCTGTCCTTCAGCTCTTCGGCTCAAGGCTAGTGCTCTTCTACTTGAGCCACAGCACCACTTCCAGTTTTCTGGAGGTTTATTGGTAATAAGAGTCCCATGGAATTTCCTGCCCAGGCCGGCTTTGAACCATGATCTTCAGATCTCAGCCTCCTGAGTAGCTAGGATTACAGGCATGAGCCACTGACGCCTGGCTCAGAGTTTCTTTTTTAAAGATAAGAATATTTTTACGGGGCTAGGAAGGTGGGCTCCGTGGTAGAGCACTTGCCTTGCAAGCATGAGGCCCTGGGTTCGATTCCTCAGCACCACATAAGCAAAAAAGAAAAAAGCCGGAAGTGGTGCTATGGCTCAAGTGGTAGTGTGCTGGCCTTGAGCTGAAGAGCTGAGGGACAGCGCCCAGGCCCAGAGTTCAGGCCCCACGACCGGACCCCCCCCCAAAAAAGAATATTTTCACTAAAATAATATTTAGCATAAATCTTACTTGGATAAGCAAAGTAATCTGTCTTAAATAATAAGTATTTCTACAAAAGATTTGGCATTACATTTTAACCCAACAGATAAATCATAACCATCATAGAATCTATGTAATATTTGTAGTAGGTTTCATGGGAAATAATGTACATAAACACTCACACATTTACATTCACACATACAAATGAGTCAGAGAAAGGATCAGCTTAAACAGCAGTTGCTATTTTTGACTTTCAATATTTGCAGTTGTTTTTCTGAGTAGGAGAACACCAGATTTCTATGACTTTCCTGGACTTCACATAAGCTGGAAGCTGCTATCTTAGCAGCTCTAAATCTTTGCCTGTCTAGACCTGGAAGGTCTGAATAACCCAGTTGGGCAGCCACTGCTCCAGACATTATGAGAAACAGAAGAATGAAAAGCCTTGTGGTATTTCTCTTGGAACAACACAAAACTAAAGAGCACATACATCCAGTATCAAAATGCACTACTGGCACAAGAAGCTTGGCTAAGTGGTACAAAAATACATTAAACATAAAATGGAATCTTGACCTAAAGAAAAATACCATATGAGCTTTCCACCAAGACCCCCATGTTGACCTCGGAAGAAAGGTGAAATCCAGATACTGAGATTTGGTTTTGCTGGATGCATTTACAACCCTATCTCAGACCATTTTCCTGGATCTGGAACCACGAATCACCTGTGTGTTCAACAGGATCTCATGGCCCCCATCCAGGGGTATTCTTGTGAGCTGAAATGCAACTTTGATGTTTGACTATGTTGGCAGAATAGAACTAAGCTTTTGGGCCAACATGTGGTAGATGATAAACAAATCACCCTCGGCATTATACTGCAAAACTGAAGCCAGGCATGACATGACTTGAGCCAATGACTGCTAACCACTGGAAACTTAAATGTTCAATAATGTCGCTGAGGGAAATATTAGGTCAACCACAGCTCGCTGGATGGCTTCCTGAGGAGAGAGGAGGAGGTGTGTGTGTGTGTGTGTGTTGTGAGGTTGAGTCCCTGTGCAGATTTGCTCTCACTGTAACCAGGAGAACAGAACTGAACCTGACCCCGGGCAGCTCAGCAGTGGAGAGATGCTGCAAAGTAGAAGAGAGTCAGAGACAAGGCTCAGGACTACAACTTGTGGGAGAAGAGTGGCAAGTAAGTAGGAAAAAAATGGACCAAAGTAGAAGCAGGACTTGGTTTGATATTAATGATACTTATTAGATCTTTACAAGACATTTCTGAGAATGCACTCCAGTCCTTTTGTGCTGATTTTTCTGGAGATACGGTCTTTCTTCCTGACCAGGTATAGGCCTGGCCTGCGATCTGTGACTTTTGGCATGGCATCATAACTAAGATGTGTGCCAGCACATTCAGCCCTAGGCTGAGAAGGGGCCTTACAGATACTTTTATTTCCCCGCATTAGCTAAGGACTTCAGTCCTTTCAATCAGCCTTCCTTGTAGCTAAGGGTCTAAGCACAAGTCCCTGCCTAGAAGAGACAGTGTTCTTTTTTTTTTTTTTTGGGTCCAGTCGTGGGGCCTGAACTCTGGGCTTGAGCGCTGTCCCTCAGCTCTTCAGCTCAAGGCTAGCGCTCTACCACTTGAGCCACAGCGCCACTTCCGGCTTTTTTCTTTTTGCTTATGTGGTGCTGAGGAATCGAACCCAGGGCCTCAGGCATGCAAGGCAAGCGCTCTACCACTGAGCCAACTTCCCAGCCCGAGACAATGTTCTTAATGAGGCTTTTGAGCTGTTACAGCAGAGGCCAGTGATTGGAAGTTCACGATCATTTGCAAATCCAGTCCACATCTGCAGTGTGATACAGATGTGGAAAAGTGGAGAGGGGTCTTAGGCTTTCATTACAGAAGTATTCTGATCAGGCCAAGGATGGCCTGAAGGAGGAGACTCTTCTTTCATCTGCCCCACAATCCTAGTGAAATGGTTCTTAATATTCTTGGGGTCACTATCAAAGAGAATCTGAGATAAGCCAATTGACTTCATCGACAAATACAAGTGTGTTTCCACGTTGGTTCCTGTAACCGTCAAGTTAGGAATCCCTTCAGAGGGGCTGGAGGCATGGTTCAGGTGGTAGAGCACCACCAGTCAGACCAAAACAAAAAATCCTTTCAGAGTTGGGCCTGGTGGCACATGCCCATCATCCTAGCTATGTGAGAGGCTTAGATTAGGAGGATCGCAGTTCAAGGAGGTAGAAAAGGACATTCGATGGCTCATTCTCAATGGAAGATACCATGAGCATCTTCACACCAGTGATTTACAACCTGTTAGCAGATTATGTGTGTTCCTTTTCTTTCCTATGGGATGATCCACATGAGACGAAGCAAGGAAGGACTCTTGCCTTCTGCTACGTGTCTTTTGTAACACAAGCAAATCCAGTATTGAACAAAGTGAAATTAAGAGAAATGGCCAGGAGAATTACAAATGTATTTATGCTGTGGAACTAGATTTGAGAACTGTTGTATAAATAGTCTGTGGTCAAAAAAAATTAGCATGAATGACTTAAAAAGAAACAGCTTTGAGCACTGGGCTCATCAGACAGAAAAACAGGATCCTCCCCAATGTTGAATAAACTCAACAGATAATTTCATTATAGTGTATTTAAAGTGTTGGGCTTTATATTTCTCCACTATTGCTATTGGCAATATTGGAGTTTGAACTCAGGATCTTTATGTTTGGTAGGCAAGCGATTTACCATTTGAGCCATGTCATCAGTACCCCTATAACACCTATTTCTTATTTCTTACTTTAAGAAAACTTAAAATTCACTGAACCTGATTTAAAAATCTATTATTTAGCATTAAGCTTAAAGATGAGAATTTCCAACATGATCAAAGAAAAGATGACTTCTTTTTTTTTTGTCAGTATTGGGGCTTGAACTTAGGGCTTGGGTGCTGATTTTTAGCTTTTTTTGCTCAAGGCTGGTGATTTACCACTTGAACCACAGCTCTACTTCCAGCTTTTTGGTGGTTAAGAGATAAGAGTCTCAAGGCCGGGTGCCAGTGGCTCACGCTGTAATCCTAGCTACTCAGAAGGCTGAGATCTGAGGATCCCGGTTCAAAGCCAGTCTAGGCAGGAAAAGTCCCTGAAACTCTTATCTCCAATAAACCACTAGAAAACCAGAAATGGTGCTGTAGTCAAGTGGTAGAGTGCTGGCCTTGAGCTGAAGAGCTGAGAGACAGCGCTCAGGCCCAGAGTTCAAGCCCCATGACAAAACAAAACAAAACACAACAAGAACAACAAAAAGAGATAAGTCTCACAGACTTTTTTTTTTTTTTTTTTAAAATGCAAGCTGGCTTCGAACTACAATCCTCAGATCTGAGCCTCCTAAGTAGCTAGGATTATAGGTGTGAGCCTGTAGAAAGTATTTATCTCAAAAAAAAGGGTCAGAGAGATTATTACCCAGACCAGTGTGCTCTAGTTTTCTTGATGCAAACATTAAGTATCCCACCAGTAATCAAACAGTTCTGGGGGTTATTCAGAGCCCAGAACTCCTACCCTCCACCAAATCAAAATTCAAATTCACCAAATAAGACTGTCCAAATTTCTTAATACAAATTTCTAAGAGCATGATGATAAAGCGGTGAGATCAAAGGTTCATTTTCCACCTGTGTCAGTTGCTGGCTGACTTCCCACACCAGCTGGCTGAGCTGTCTTACTCGAGAGTGTGTATTGTGGCTGTGCTGCGGGACAAGCAGCCAGACCATCTCCCTGTACTCAAGACAAGATGAATCATTCACCTTGGGGTTAGGGTGTCGGCCGATGACCAGGCGAACTGGTCCAGGGGGGCACTTGCTCAGGATGGCATGCACTTTGCTTAAAGCAGCATGGCGCACGTTGACTGAGTTGACTTCCAGGATTTGGTCTCCGCGGCTGGGGAGGAAGACATAATCAATACATTGCATTGTTGTGACAGTCAGCTTGTTCTTTGTTTTTAGATGCTAAGGTTAGATAATTCAGGGCCTTGCATCTACAACCTATATGAGGTACTCAACCGCTTGAGCCACAGCCCCTAGTGTTTTTTGAGTTAGTTATTTTTCAGATAGTGTCTCATCCTTTCATTTATACCTGGCCTTAAGACTGTAGTCCTCCTGTGTAGCTGAGATTACAGCTGTGAGCCACCAGCAACTGGCTAACATCAAGCTTTTTAAAAGCTGAGAAAGCTTTCTGCAGCCAAACATGGTGGCTCATGCCTAGCTATTCAGGAGCCTAAGATCTGAGGATCGTGGTTCCAAACCAGCCTGGGCAGGAAAATCCCTGAGACTTTTATCTCCAATAAACCACTCAGAAAACTGGAAGTGGCACTGGGGCTCAAGTGGTAGAGTGCTATTCTTGAGCTGAAGAGCTGAGTGACAGTGCCCAGGCCCAGAGTTCAAACCCCACAACTAACAGAAAGCAAGCAAGCAAGCAAGCAAGCAAGCAAGCAAGCAAGCTTTCCTCTGGGAAAGGTTTATAATTTAAAATCTTTTTGGATATTTTAAAGATGTAAATGACATCCTTTTATCCTTGCATACATATATAAAAGCAACACATTTATACAAATATATCAATCAGATTTTATATTGACAAAGGCCTGGCATTTTCAAGAGATGGTAGTTAAGTTAACATTGATAATAAGGACAACAACGAAGGCTACATTTCTGAGTACCTACTCTATGTCAGGCCAGGCACAGAACAATGATGTAATAGTGTTTCAGAGTCTTCCCACTGTGTGTGAGACTCAGTGGTCACCCAGATATCACACTGCGGAGCTCACACCGCCCTGATTCGTGATGATCTCGCAGACCTCCCATTTCTCCTTTATCCTCATCATCTTGAAATGATTATTTTAATATAATTTGAGGAGGAATTATCTAAAGCTCAAGGTTACTCAAGAATTTCTAAAAACGTTTCAAATTTGAACAAATGAGAAATTTGGGACAAGTTTGCCTATTTCAACTTGAGATTGCAGGGAGACCTCAGGAGGAGAGAACAAAGGCGCTTTACATGGGTTGAAGAATGTTCATTTGGCAAGCGCCACACATATGGAACCATTCAAGAAAGAAACATCATCTTGGGATGTCATTAAAGGATTTTTTTTCCTTGGGTTTTAAAAGTATATTTTCTTTAATGTACTTTGGATGATTTGCTAGGTGTTTTTTTTTCTTCATATGGAATTTCACTCTGATGATTAACTAAAAACGTAATATAATGTATTCAGAGCCCCAAAATGGCAACCTCAATGAATACCATTTTGTCAATTCAAGTGCTGAACGACTTAGAAGCTTATGGGAGAGAAAGGTGATACTGTTTTCAGAGGGCTGTGCATAATGTGTGTACATTCTTGTGAAGTTTAGGCGGGCACCAACCCATTGCAATTACTACAGAATGGGATCCTTAGACATGGCTTGTGGAAACAGAGCAATCACATTAAAGCTCTCTGGATTAAGAAGTTAAGACACTCCAGGATTTTAGACAAACAGCACCTAGATATCACCACTCAAGCAGAAATGCATGTAGTAGAAAAAGTTCCAAAGATAATAGTAGAAATGTCTCCCATCCAGGTGTGACATTTCAGAACTCTTGTGTCCAGTGATTCTGAACCATTGCAGTTCTGAATCATTATAGATTCTGAACCATTAGCAGTTCCAGTATCTTTCACCAATCATAAATGTGAAAGTAGATGCTGAGATTACCACAGGCTCTATTTTGTCAAGACTTTGAGGGTGAACTTCTGAGTCCAAATGGAACAAAACCGGGAAAGTTAAGAGCCAGATTCTCAGAGTCACCGAAATTTCATCAGCTTTTCATCTTTGGGGGTGCTATTAGTTGTAGTGTTGGCTAATCTATATTCAAAAATGTAGAATTCCCCAAGGATTGCAAAGGAGCAACAACTAGCTCGTGTGTGAGTGGATAGTCACATATTCAAGAACATTCCAGAACCCAACCCAATTAGGGAATCAACCAACCTCAGGTTGCTCTCCATCTTGGCCACCGACCCAGGGGCAAGGCTGTGAATGTAGATGCCTGGAGGGCTGTTTTCCAAGGCCAGGCAGCAGGCACCAATGCCTAGTCCAACTCTTGGCTCTGTGAGAGGAGTGTCAGAACACAAACGGAAACATGACACAGGAAGCAGAAAAGGAAGGACAACCAATCAGAAACTTTATTGGAAACCATGTAGTGTTGGTCTAGGCTCAAAATGGAAATTCCTGCTTTTCTTTCATCCAGTGGTTTGTTCTCTCCTTAGTCTATAAATTTGTTTTTGGAAATAGGAAGAATATATAATTAGTATTTTGTATTCTAGACATATAGGCTTTCGGCTTGTTTTGTCTGTCTTTTTAGCAACTAATCTCTTGATAAGTAACTGTTGATCATCTGTTTTCACCAAGTGGGAAGACAAGTAAACCAAGATGAAAAACAGTAAGACTTGCTCATCACCCACTTTTAATTGTTGGGTTATATATTGTTGTTGTCATTGTTATTATTATTCGTAGTAATGGGCTTTGAACTTAGGGTCTGCGTGCTTGCTAGGCTGGCATAATACTACTGAGCTGCATAGCACCAACCTGTTTTCCACTGGTTAATTTTAGAATAGGTTCTTCCCTCCCAGTTAGGCATGCTCCTACATAATGACTCTTTCGGGCTTCCTTTTGTCATAGGGAATACAGACATGCACTGTCTGGTTTCCCTCCAGGGAGACAGTAACTCCTGGACTTCTTTTCCTGCCTGGGCTGGTCTGAAACCACAATTCTTTGATTTTAGCCTTTACCAGATGGGATGCGCATCTCCCACGGAAGTCTTGTATTTTATGTTTATTTATCTATTTATTTGTTGCCCAGGCTGGTCTTGAATTGCAGTCCTCCCATTCTCACCATCCCAAGTAGACATGATTACAGTTGTGAGCCATTAGTTCCCAACAGCTAACTATATGCTTAACTACAAGATCGAATTCTTTAAAATTTTATGGATTCCTGCCAGGTGCCAGTTGTTCGTGCCTATAACCCTAGATACTCAGGAGGCTGAGACTCTTATCTCCAACTAACTACCAAAAATGTCAGAAGTAGAACTGTGGTTCAAGTGGCAGAGCACTAAACCTGAGCAAAAAAGAAGCTCAGGGATAGTGCCTAAGCCCTGAGTTCAAGCCCTAGGAAACGCACACAATAAAAAATTGTGAGTCCTGTACTTGAAGTACTTTTATTTTTTTTTTGTCTTAAACATGAGCCTCTGATACAAAGTAATTCATCTGGGAGGGGCTCAAAGAGCCTTGTGCTTCTGCTAACTTCTTTTTCTTCCCTTCTATCAAATGACTAAAAAGCTTTACATTCAATCTCACTGTCCACGTAGACATGACTGCTTTGAAGTTAAGAACAGATGGTTCTAAAAGAAAAAAAGAAAAAGAAAAACAAAGAAAACTTGGAAAAAAACAATAATAACCAAGTTCACGTAAGAATAGATTCTGAGTGGTTCCCCAGGAGGACATAGTGTGACAGTGAGCCATAGCTAGTATCACCTTTGTTGAGTGTGACTTCCATGACAATCCTGTCCTTGGGCCCAGGAGTCTTCCGACCCAGGGATGAAGACCCACAGTCATCAGAGCCTCCTGCTGATGTCCCCCCAGTGGTGTTGAAGTTTGGAGAGCTGGATCTGCTCATGTGCGTCGGGGTGGAGCAAGGCGTCAGGCTGGGGCTCAACAATTTTGTGCGCACTGTTAAGACGAACAGCCCACTCCGGATTTGCTGCAGAAACAAGAAGGAAGGCACGGGAAAACATTCACTCATCATCTAGCAAAGAAGAGACAAAAATCTCCACAAACTCAAATTGAAAGAAGGAAGGAAGAGAAACCAAGGGAGAAGCTGTTACCTTAAAGGTGTGAATGGCTTCTTGGAATGTCAGGCCTTTTATTGGTATTCCATTTACATCTAGGATTTCATCACCTGGTGACCAAATAGGAGAATTACATGAACACTGAGCTTTAATTTGCTGAAACTGAACAGTTTGGTTAGTACTGGACTGGGCTGTTTATGGTTCCTGATTTACTACTATATAAAGTGATTTCTATTGTCATAATGTACCTTTGTGATATAGCTCCTAGGCACATCCCCCAAGTGAGACAAATAATAAAAGTGCATCTAATGGAAGGGGAGACACTGATCAAGATGCACTATATATTGACACGCTGAATAGAAACCCTTTTGTACAACTACTTAAAGATAATAAAAGATGTAAAATAAACACTGTAATCCCATCCTCAAAACAATTATGGGATCTAGAAATCTAGCAAAATGTATGCACATAAAAATGAAACCAAACAAAAATAAGGAAAACATCTTATTCTTTCTTTAGCCATTATCAAGTTTGAAAACAGATATCCTATGTAGAGGGATCAAACTGCAAATATTGAGTATTTTTTTCTTTCTTTCTTTTTGTTTGTTTGCTGGGCTTGGGGGGTCTCTTGAACTCAGGGCTCGGGTACTATTCCTGAACTTTTCTGCTTATAGCTAGTACATTACCACTTGAGCCACAGCTCCACTTCTAGATTTTTGGTGGTTAACTGGAGATCTCACAGGGGCTAGGAATGTGGCTTAGTGGTAGAGTGTTTGCCTAGCATGCATGATGCCCTGGGTTCGATTCCTCGGTACCATATAAACAGAAAAAGCTGCGGCTCAAGTCGTTGAGTGCTAGCCTTGAGCAAAAAGAAGCTTAAGGACAGTGCCCAGGCCCTGAGTTCAAGCCCCAGGACTGGCACACATACAAAAAAAGAGGCTCACAGACTTTCCTGTCTGGACTGGTTTCCAACATTGTTCCTCAGGTCTCAGCCTCCTGAGTAGCTAGGATTACAGGCATGAGCCATTGGCACTTAGTGCAAATATTTCCTGATTCATTGTTTAAAAACTTAAATCCACTGGCAATAAGTATAAACATGTACAGAATTTGAGATACCACTCCTATATTTGTAGAAAGACAGGTTTCCCCAGCTCAAGGAAAAGAGCTTCAGAGGCAGAATGAAGGCTCCCAAGTTATGATTGAGAAATGGCAGCTCCTCTTCCAGAAACAGTCTAGATGCCTGGCTCTTCAGTGTTAAGCTAGCAAGCTGCTGTCTCAGACGTTATACAGGGTCACTTCCCATTACCGCAGGGTGATGACAGAGTGCCAGCAGGTCCTGCACATGCCCACTTGCCTCTCCTCCACCTCGAGTTAGCCTGTCACCTTCAATCCTAAGAAGGATTGAAAATAATGACGTTGGGTCAATCTTTTCAAGCTGCTGATAGTGTCTGCTGGGACTATAAAAGAACTTGGACATCCTGTTGACTTATAAAAACTTGTTTCTGGTTTGTGCTTTTGTTGCATGGGCTGTTTTTCTTTTTATTATTTTGAATAACAGTTCATCAACCCTACAGAGATTCCCCAGAGAGAAGCCCAGATGAACTTTCGTTAGCAGAGAGACCTTGTCCACCACCTACAAGAAAATGCAGAGCAGCAGCAAAGCACACATTTTCACTTCTCACAGCCAGCCAATTCCAGCAGCCTGTTGTGTAGACCATGAAATCCTGTAGCAATGCTCGGAGTATTTTATCACGTGCCTTATCTTTAATGAAATTTCAGAAGTTGTAGAGTAAGTAAAAAAAAAAAAATCTTTCTTTAAAAATCACCTAGTATAACCAATTGTGTCCACACGGGAAAAGCATGGAGACATTAAAATGACTGCCCATGCTGATAAAAATTTATGTAAGATTTTTAAAAGGCATCTCACTCAATGAGTTGAAAATCAATGCCAATGGCTTATGTTTCTCATAAATGAACACATATGAAAAATAGTATTTAGGAGAATCAAGTGCCACTAATTTAACCTTGCAGGATGAATTTCAGTCATGTGAAAGTGCTCTGCTGGAGTTTTACGTGGATCTAAGACTAGACACAAATACCACCTGGGGGTTAACTCTTCACCTGCCCTGGAAGAATGGCGGCCGGTCATGCCACTGTTAGCAGATAAGCTTCTGTGCTTGCTCTGCTGTAAGAAGGGATGGCCCCCTGCACTTTTACCATTTTCCTAAAGTAAATTTCTATAACACAACAGCCCCTATAGTTTGGACCAACAGAACTGAAGTGTCACATCATTTCCCAAGACAACTAGAAATACTCTTATGGAAGACATATATTAAAGTGTGTGGGGGAATCAAGATTCACACTTTGATAAATGTTATTTAAAATGTCTGTTCAGGAACTGGGAAGGTGGCTCAGTGATAGAGTGCTTGCCTTGCATGCATGAGGCCCTGGGTTCGATTCCTCAGCACCACATACGCAACAAGAAAAAAGCCGGAAGTAGTGCTGTGGCTCAAGTGGTAGAGCACTAGCCTTGAGCTGAAGAGTTGAGGGACAGCACCCAAGCCCAGAGTTCAGGCCCCACGACTGGACCTCCCCCCATCCAAAAAAAAAAAGAAGAAGAAAAAAAATAAATAAAATGTCTGTTCAGGGGCTGGGAAGGTATCTCAGTGGTAGAGTGCTTGCTGCGCATGCATGAGGCCCTGGGTTTGATTCCTCAGCACCACATAAACAGAAAAAGCCAGAAGTGGCTCTGTAGCCGGAAGTAGCCTTGAGCTGAAGAGCTGAAGAGCACCAGGCCCAAGTTCAGGCCCCACAATCGACAAAAAAAAAAGTTTGTTCAGAATTTCTTAATTTTGTCATAAGAAATATGCATACAGTCAAATTAGAGAACTAATTCATAGTAAATACACAGATTTCAAACACAAACATCGGATTCTCTTTACTAAAGGCAGATATTATGTCAGTATTGGAAGGAAAGTTTTGGGCTATTCAGTTTTTATCTCACTCAACTATCATAGTATATTCAAGAGGGAAGATGAACTGTGATTGTCCAGTCCTCTTGCATTCAAATGAGGCAGCAGTAGGAAAATGGGAGGTGAACTGAACTCAGCATCAGAAACAGTGCTAGAATTTCCCGGTTAGTATTTAAAAGAGTGAGATAGTTTCTAGTCACCTCACATTTCGGAGTGTCCCTTTCTTCACCTGTAAAATCACTCTAGCGGTGCCTACAACAGCTTTGTAAACACAGTTAACGGGATACATAGATGGAAAGCCTTTGTAAATATTTTAAGCACCACACAAAAGGTGATATATATTTAGACATTTAAAAAGTTGGACTTGCAAGTATAACTTAGCACCTCAATATTACCTTCATTTATACTCAAAGGAACTTGCTGAGTATTCTTATGTGTGATAAAACGGCAGGTACTGAGCTTAGTGGTAGAGTGCTCGCCTAGCACGCATGAAGCCCTGGGTTCCATTCCTCAGTACCACATAAACAGAAAAAGCCAGAAGTGGCGCTGTGGCTAAAGTGGTAGAGTGCTAACCTTGAGCAAAAGAAGCTCAGGGACAGTGCCCAGGCCCAGAGTTCAAGCCCTACGACTGGCAAAAAAAAGAAAAAAAAAAAGGCAGGTGCTATGGAGTTGGGGTCATTTAGGAACCAAATGACAGGGTGGTTGATTTTGACAGGAAGATATTGAGTGGCTACTAAGGAATGACCAGGAACTCTGCTTTCCTACCAGCTCTGAGATGAGCATAGATCACAAAACTCTTAGGAATTTTTGCTCAAGTCTAGTACTCTACCAATTTGAGACACAGCTTCACATTCAGCTTTTTGCTGGCTAACTGGGAATAAGAATCTGGGGAACTTTTTCTGCCCAGGCTGGCTCTGAACTATGATCTTCAGATCTCAGCCTCTTCAGTAGCTAGGATAATAGGTCTGAACCACTGATGTTTAGCACTCATAGGAATTTTTAAGGCAAAGAACATGATCAAGGACTAAGGGCCCAAGTCTCCAATAAAAATATCAAGCCACTTTCCATGTACTATCCGATCATCTGATCATCAGCTCTTCCAGGTAGATGATACCATTTTAAATTTACAGCTGAGGAAATAGAAGCTCAGCTGTCCATGATGAGTGCTAGATTCAGCCTACGCCTACCACAGCCTTAGTTATTGTGCCTTTTACATTACACCTGGGCAGGGGCAGATCCTCATGGAATTGAAGCTCAGTGTTCCTAAGAATCACCAAGAGGCTTTCTCCTACCTTCTTTAAGTCTTCCATCCTCTGCAGCTGATCCATTTGGGAAAATGGTCTTGACAAAAATTCCCATCTGGCCTCGAATACAGTCCCGACCTCCAGCAATACTAAAGCCAAGGCCCTACATTCAAAGCAGATATGAGTCAGGTTGACATTGCAGTATTTAACAGAGGGCACCTTTCCTATCGCAGAATATAACTGCAAGCACCTTTCCTGCTGTTGTGTGTGACTAAGGTGTCTGCCTAATCAGGTGCAGAACTTCTGTTTAATGAGCCATAAGCTCCAATGTTCATCCCTTCCCTATTTCCTTCCTCAGATCTAATTACATTGTCTAAGTCATGCATTCCATTAAAAGGAAGACAGTTGAGGCTGATTTATATGAAATAGCTAAGATCTGACAATCTCAGACCTCCAAGAACTGAAATTTCACACAGATCAACCACATAGGTCTTGGGAATCATATGTTCTTGCCATATGAAAGGTGCCATATTTGCTTCAGTACTTGCATTTTTGGATACATTTTGATCTATGAGTAGTGTCAAGTTATGCATATCATTCTTTTTATAGTAATAGCCATGCCATGAACTTTACTCAAGGATAACTGGGAGTACTTCCTGAAGCTACAGGGTCTTGAGTTTCTGTCACTGGAAGCAGAAGTTAGGAAAAGTGGATGCAATACTCACAACAAAAAGAAGAAATGATTGAGGACCTTTCATTCCACTTTTGATTTTCCCTAGAGCCAGCCGAGTGCTGTAACTCTGCATCCTAAAGGCAAAGTGGAGGTAACCATTGCATACACTGGGGCCCACAGGAAAGAATGCTGGGAAACTCATCCTACAGCCGCTCCCTCTATCTCTCTTGTTCTTGTTGTTTTTTAATCTCATGTAACAACAGATAATAAAATCTAAAAACTGAAATTAACCATCCAAGGAATAATGCCACCTATTAGCTGGAAGGCCAGGAGGGAGCCTGCAGAAAAAGAGCTCACCTTGCCTTTTTCTTTATACAACCCAATGATGGAGATCACAGATGGCCGGATGAGTCTCCACGGAGATTCCACATGGGTGGTGCTCAGGGAGCGGGTGGATTTCTTCACGATGTGGTATTCCTAAAAGCCAGAGTAAGGTAAGAGTAAAGATATCTGTTGGGGGCCCAGGTACACAAATATGCACAGGCATGAAAATGTCAGTCTTTTGTTGAGATGACAGTATTTCTCTGCTCCATCTCTGGTCTAGTGAATTAAAGGAAGTTTACTATGAATAATTTTGGAGAAAGACCCTCTGCTGTTATAGATCTACATGCTTCCCCACCCTCATAAAGAACTACTTAGCAACCTCGAGCACTCATGTTGTTCTTTCCTTCTCCATATTTTACAGATCCTTCTGGAATGGAGTCAGGAACCAGAAACCAAGAGGCCTCAAAGATATGAGATAACCACCCTGTGGTTGGATGGTAGTTGGAAATCACTCTCCTACCACATCCCCTTCCCAACTTCACAGTCATGGTCAGAAAGTATCTCACCATTTTAAACTAAATTTGCTCATTCAAAAACTCAGTAATCCTTGTTTCTTATATATGGCAAACCACAGACCCAGACAACTATTATTCCACATGAAATATCCTGCTGAGACATGGTAGCTATTTCAGCTCTAATCCCTCATATTTGGAAAATAAAATCTTTTCCCTAAGCCACACTTTCCCTTTTTGGACCACAGCAGTCAGATCAGGTTATGTATTCTAAACATCATCAGCCTTGTACTTTGCTACTCTTAGGAAAAAAAGTAAATGTCTTAGGGGCTTAGATATTCTAACATGAGCCAAAAATAAATCATTTCATGTTTAATATACAAAAAGAGAAATCACAAAATAGATTTTATCCTTAAATTTGTGCCTGCTATGCTGAAATATAGAAATGTCCCCCAATGATATTTTTGTATCCCACGCAGTTTAGAGCAATTACACTGCGAAGTGGTACCAAATCTGCCAGGAATCTGAGCCTCCCAGACTTGGTCTCATAACATCAATGCTGAAGGCTTGGCGAGGTTACTACAGTTTTACTGAAACCACTGCAGAGAGGACCAGACACGGATTCGAGTCTGATCTCCATGAGAGAACTCCTCTCATCACTAAGCTTTGACCCTGCCTTACTCACTCCTCCTTGTGGAAAGCAGCCGAAGCATGCTTCACGGCAGAGTGCCGGGCTTCACCTGTACATTCCAGGCTGTGTGGTCTAATATAGTGACTGCTCACCACCAATGGCTGCCTAGAGTTTAAACATAATGTTAAAGATTAAAATGCACTAGTCACGTTCTATGTGCTAAGTAGTCACCTAAGGCAACCGTCTTAGATAATACAGACACAAAATACTTTCATCCATCTGTAATTCTAGCTACTCAGGAGGCTGAGATCAGAGGCTCATGATTCAAAATCCATGAGGCTCCAAGTAACCACCAGCAAACCACAAGTGGCGCTGTGGCTCAAAGTGGTAGAGTGAAGCTCAGGGACAGCACCCAGGCCCTGGGTTCAAGCTCCACAACCAACAAAACAAAAAAAAAAACAACCTTCCATCCCTGCAGAAAGTTTTATTGGAAAACTCTAATCTAGGCATGACTTTTTAGTGGAGGGAGAGAGAACAGAAAAAATCAAGGCCAATCATGGGGGAAATAAAGGACAGAAAATAAGCGAAATAATTTGAAGAGGGAAAGAACTTGTTTTTAAGACTTTTTTTTCTTTTTTTTGGGTCCAGTTGTGGGGCCTGAACTCTGGGCTTGGACGCTGTCCCTCAGCTCTTTAGCTCAAGGCTAGTGCTCTACCACTTGAGCCACAGCACCACTTCTGGCTTTTTTCTTTTTGCTTATGTGGTGCTGAGGAAGCGAACCCAGGGCCTCAAGCATGCAAGGCAAGCGCTCTACCACTGAGCCAACTTCCCAGACCTCTAACACTTTTATATTAGTATGAGCTTCCTTATTTCTGGAAGCAGCTTTAACAGACCATAGACAATCACCTGTGAGATTGTGTTGTGAAGACAACACAAAACAGCCTTATCCCCTACCCTGTCTTTGAAACAAGGATACGCCCTGGCCAGGTAAAGAGCACCAGAAACATTACCAATACTTTCCTGCATTATACCAACCATACTCACACATGTCTCTTCACAGAGATTACACCGTGCCTTAGGCAAAATATTTTTAACTTCCTTGATGTTCAATCGATACATCTGCAATGCTCATACCATATCAAAAAGCCGAGTCAAGACAGGCTGAGCCAACTCTTTTACAACACTACTGCCCCCAAGTCCCCCAAGGATTTGTGGGTGTCACTTCAACCAGCCTTCTCTTGCTCATAGGCCTGAAAACCAGATGGCAAAAGTTGAGGACAGTGTGTCTGAGGAGGAGCCTCGTGCAGGGTTATGGAGCCAGGGCTCTGATGGGAACAGCTCTTCTCTACATAGCTGATCTTGTCTGTCTGAGTTGTCACTGTACAGCAGGTAGGATCCCAGACATGGCAGAGGCGCGTGTTCAACCCACCCACCCATAACGCTGTTACACTGACACACGATGCTCGCATAAAATAAGCAATGGTGGTTCACCACAGACTAGAAGACGCCACTGTCTCCTGGCAGTTGAGCGCAATTTCTTAGTTCCAAAACACACAGAAGGAAGGGAATCAAGATGTTGAGATCCAATAGAAGATTCTTGTCTCCCTATTCGTTCAAACTGACTTCCTTCTAGTCCTGTGGGTAGACAGCAATTCTCTCTACTGTCTTCTTGGTCTCTACTCTCTGGCCTCAACTGCTCACAGTCCACACAGATGGGGAGTCCTTCACACTAAGGTTCATCCTGGTGTTTAAAAGGAGAAATAAATGAAACGAGCCTGGAGACCTGGAGGTTGGCATCCGGCCTGCTCTTCTCTCCCTAACCAAGCAACTGTGGCTGTGAGTGAACCCAGGCCCAGAACTGACCTGAGATGACCCAGAGGAGTCCAGCAGCTGGGGAAGGGAGTGTTTTCGGCCATCTCGGGAGACCTCCAGCATCCTGGCTCGAGGGTCCCCATTGCGTACCATCAGCTCATTGTATTCTTCAACAGACTCTAGGCGGTGGACACCTCCTGGAGATAAAGAGAGTGGGAAAAGTATGGCTTGGTAAGGAACGGGAAGAATCTTCAGTGCATCCATCCACAGGCATGAACACATGGCATTTATAGCCAAATAGGGAGTTTCAGAAGGCCTGGCATCCGAGAGACCCAATAGGCCATAATCAAACCAAGGTTTGAAGTGATGAATTGTTGCAATTATGAATGTCAAGTTAGGAAGAAATGACGAGACTGGAGAAAGGCAATGCTTATATTCATTCAAGGTTAGGTGTAGATGTGGGGAGAAAGTCTACAAACCAGGTTTGCTATGAACTTGAAAATCTGCGGCCAACTCCTGGAGGTATGACCATGACCAGATAAGTAATGACTTTTAAAGAAACTTTTTGTTCAAGTACATTAAAACAACTTAAGAGAAAGTGCACTAATTTTAAGTGTACCAGTGAATGAAAATTTACAGGGTGAACATATCCCTAACCTATTTTCCAATTAAAAAATACAATATTAATCAGAACCTCACCAACTCTCTTTCTATGATGTTGACTTTGGACATCATAAATCACTTTTGCCTATTTACTGAAGTTTATATAAATGAATATAGGCTAGATTAACATAGGCTAGATTGGGTCTTACATGTAATCTCAACGATCTCAGACTGAGACAGATAACAGGAGGATCATGATTTGAGGCCAATTCAGGCAAAATATTACCGAGATCCTTCCATCTAAATTGACAACACTGTAATTCCAGCTATGTGGGAAGCACAGGTAGGTGAATTGTGGTCTACTTCTGGCTTCACACAAACATATAAGACCATATCAGAAAAATAACTAATGCAGAAAAGGATTGGAGTTGTGACTCAGGTGTTTTACCCTGTCTAGCAAGTGTAAGACTCTAGTATTGCCCCTGACAAAACATATACAATATGCACTTTTTTGAGTGTCCAGCTTCTTGTTCTTAATATTTATTTGTGGGAATCAGTCAAATTATTGTATGCCAATAATTTGCTTCTGCCCCTCTTGTGTAATATTCCATTATATAAATATATTGCGATTTGTTTATCTGTGCTATTCTTGATGGACATTTTGCCTTGTTTGCAGCTTTATATCTAAAACAAGTGGCATGCAAACTTTGCTTTGGTAAGGGCCATACAGTATATGCTTTTGGTTTTGAGGTCTATGCATGGTTTTTCTTTTCTATTTTCCTTCTTTTTTTTAATGGTTCACTAAAAATGTAAATTCTGGGTTGGAGGTATGGCTCAAGTGGTACAGTACCTGCTTAGATAGCATTAGACTCTGAGTTCAAGCCTCAGTACCACACCAAAAAAATGTAGAAAGTATTTCTAGCTTGTAGGCCACACACATACAGTGTTTGGGCTGCAATTAGCCGACCTCTGACCTAGAATCTATCGTATTAAATATTCTTCTATCGGTCTGTAGCAGGTGCATATCCGTTGGGAGACACCCAGAGTGGAGGCACTTGCTACACACGCTTCACCTCTGTAGTGCTGCTCATTAGCATGATGAGTTCTAGTTTCTTTACATTCTCCTCATCCTAGTAGGTTCGTGAGATCTCATTCTGGTTTTGAATTTGCATTCTACCAATGACTAATGAGGTGAGGCTACTTTTCATATATTTATTGGCTGTTTTTCTTTGGCAAAGTGCTTGTTCTGTTCATGTTTGCTCAGGTTTCTGTCATTTTATTATTGGTCCATATATATATATATATATATATATATATATATATATATATATATATAATTTTTTGTTGGTTCTGTGGCTTGAACTCAGGGCCTGGGTGCTGTCCCTGAGCTATCTTGCACAAGGCTAGCACACTATGAGCCAGTGCCTGGCTTGGGGTTTTTATTTTTATTTTTATTTTTTTTTGAGTCTGGTTGTGGGGCCTGAACTCTGGGCCTGGGCGCTGTCTCTCAGCGCTTCAGCTCAAGGCTAGCGCTCTACCACTTGAGCCACAGTGCCACTTCCGGCTTTTTTCTTTTTGCTTATGTAGTGCTGAGGAATCGAATCCAGGGCCTCAGGCATGTAAGGCAAGCGCTCTACCACTGAGCCACCTTCCCAGCCCCGGGGTTTTTATTTTTAATGGATATCTTCGGTTACTAAGTCTTGCTGAAATCTATGTAAGTGTTTTCTCCATATCTGTGCCTTACCTTTTTTCAGTGATGGAGGTCCTGGGATTTGAACTCAGGGCCACGTGCTTGCTAGGCAGGCACTCTAACACTGAGCCACACCTCTTCTTCCCTTTTCACTGTCTTACGTGTGTGTGTGTGTGTGTGTGTGTGTGTGTGTGTGTGTGTGTGTGTGTGTGTGTGTGTGTGCATATGCTGGTACTGGAGCTTGAGCTCAGGGTCTCACACTTTTGTTTAGATTTTTCTGCTTAAGGCTGATGCTGTGCCACTTGAGTCACACCTCTACTTCTGGGGTTCTGTAACAGTATCTTGGATTTGTCTGCTTGGGCTGGCATCAAACTACAGTTCTCAGATCTCCGCCTCTTTGGTCCCTAGGATTCTATGCAGAAGCCTCTGATGCCTGGCTTAATGGTGTTGTTTGATTAGCAAGATGTTCAGTTTCAACCTAGTACAATACAGTCATGTGGTTTAATGACCAGATATATTTTGCAAAAGGCACTGTTAGAAGAACTCCCGCTCATCTGGTTGAACCACTACTAAATATCCACATGCTGCTGATCACAAATATGGTATATAACGTGTGAACACTGTTATATATTACAGACTGTGATAGACAATTTGCTCCAGGAAAGTTAGAATGAACTTGTGACTTTGAAATTATGTAATCACTTAATCACAATCAAGAAAAAAAAAAAAAAGAACCTGGGGAAGGGAGGGAGGGAGGGGATGGTAGGGGGAAAACAATGGAGGGGGTAACAATGTTCAAGAGGAAGTGTACTCATTACCTCACTCATGTAACTGTAACCCTCTGTATAGTAGCTTTACAATAAAAAAAAAAATATATATATATAAAAAAAAAGCCATAGGATGGTAACATTGTTAGGGACTGCAGAATTGGCTTTGTCTCAGCTCAACATCAAACACACAAAAGGCCCGGATAAAAAAAAAAAAAGGCACTGTTAGGGAATTTTCTCTCTGCACTGACACCATAGAGAAGGTACATGAAGCAGGCAACGCAATCACTTGGGATTACAGCTATACCTGGGTACCACTTTGCACTTCTGTGGTTAGTACTTTGGTGTCCTATTTAGCAAGCCTTTTTAGTATAGTTTTGCTTTGTTTTGGTGCTGAGGACCAAGGCAAGGCCCTGGCGATGGCTAGGAAAGTGCTCTACTGCTAACTGGTATCTTGAACTCCCAGTCTTAATTTTTTTTTTTTTTTTGGTCATGGAGCTTGAACTCTGGGCCTGGGCACTGTCCCTCAGCTCTTCAGCTCAAGGCTAGTGCTCTACCACTTGAGCCACAGCACCACTTCTGGTTTTCTGGTGGTTTACTGGAGATAACAGTCTCATTTACTTTCCTGCCCAGGCTGGCTTTGAACCTTGATCCTAAGATCTCAGCCTCCTGAGTAGCTAGAATGACAGGTGTGAGCCCCTGGTGTCTGGCTTCTAGTCATGATTTTTAATGGCACCTTTAGCAATCCCTTATACTGTACACTGTTTAAAAGTAAGAATTTAGGGCTGGGAAGGTGGCTCAGTGGTAGAGCACTTGCCTTGCATGCATGAGGCCCTGGGTTCGATTCCTCAGCACCACATAAGCAGAAAAAATAAAAAAGTCGGAAGTGGCACTGTGGCTCAAGTGGTAGAGTGCTAGCCTTGAGCTGAAGAGCTGAGGGACAGCACCCAGGCCCAGAGTTCAGGCCCCACAATCAGACTGACCCCCCAAAAATAAATAAAAATAAAAATAAAATAAGAATTTAAAAGATTTTACTCTTAAATGACGGCTCAGTTACATAAGTATAGCTATAATGCCACTATGATGTTTTATATGCTATGAATATTGTGCATAAGTTGCTTGAATATCTAGATATACATATAGATCTGTGTAATGATTCATTTGATAACTGGAATTTTAATCTACCTAGAAATTTCTTTAAAAGTGTTTCATGGAATAAGATGAGATAGCTGTACTTTTTAAAAGAATATGTGGATTTGTTTTTAATAGTGATGCAAATACAGTGCTGCCATTACAGGCTTATCTTTTCAGAAGCTCAATAGTAACTTTGGGAAGTAGATTTTCAAATATCTGAAGTCTCGTTGCCAGCAAGAAAACAATTTGCATTTAAAAAGATCATACGCTTAAGGGATTAACACAGATAAAACCAAAGTATCATAACTAAAGGAGAACCCTGCTGTAAGGAAAGTAAGAAAGACGGGTTAGATTATCAGAAAAATACTCCATGGAATGGCAGATGACATTGCTCTTGTCAGTTTTGGAGCCAGGCTGGGCAAAGCCCTGTGGAAATGGCTGGAATCTCTTAACAGACACTTTTAAAAAATAATTCCTGACTTAATAATTCATGACTAGATTAATCTCTCTCGGTGTGCTTACTCATCTGAAAAAGGATTTATTAGAAGAAAATCCCTCCTGAGCTGACAGGGAGGCAGCTGCCACAGACAGGGAGCCCACATGTATGTAGATAAACCCTGATGCTGAGTACCAGAGCGACTCATTTTAAGAAATTATGAAATCAACATCTGGGTTTTACAGGGTGGACAAATGAAGAGCGATTCCATGAAAACCTCCTATGCAAATGTCTTTAGAGCAAACACATTCTACAGCACCAGATCAAGACCCAATCCCTTAAACCTCTTTAACACGTCTCCAGTCTAGATTCCTAGTCTTCTCTCTCCCTTCCTCTGCTCTCTGAATCCTCTCTATCCTGATGGCTGTCAAAAGGATTTGTCATTTCCCCTGCCCCCCAACCGCCGCTCCATTCATAAATATGGGGAATCTAAACATCTCGTGAAGGTTTACCCAGCCTTGCCTGAGCTGCCCGGGTCTCTCCCCCAGTACTCTGACAAGCTTTGCTAGATCACATCATTCTGGCTGTCAGATTAGATTGTTCTGCAAATAGTGGAAGAGGAAACAAAAATACCATGAGTTTCTGAAAACTAATTATCTTCCCTTTTCATTGTCCCCCAAATCTAGATTAGTTTTTATTCCAAGTCTAGACCATTGCCCCTCCCTCCCCCCAGAAGCTTCGTTGTTCTTGCTTCTTCTGCTATGGTCCTCTGGTCACAAGCAGGACCGGCTCTCAGCCCTGCTACCTGTGTGGGGCTTATTGGTTGTGTTTGTGTGTGCTGGAAACACAGCTTCTGGAAAAGGCCTTCGTAAAGGCCTAAACCTTTGCAAACATTTTCCCCTCTAGAGCAGGAAAAAGGCAAGAACAATATGGATGCAATGCAACTCATGATGGTGAAGATCATAGAACACTGATGACTGCAGCCACCAAGAGGCCAGGAGGACTCTGAACGGCCAGTGCATTTGCTCGCCTTAAAGTTCCAATAGTGCATTGTATATAGCCGCCCCTTGTTTACTGGCAGAATAAATGTATAATTCTCCCTTTCCCCTGAACTTGCTGGTCCTGGACTCACTGTATGGACAGAATGAGCAAACCACATCTGATCGGTTCTCATCCGAATCTAGGAAGTACCAGGAGAGGGAAGAGAAGTGTTCCCCAGATCCCTGTGAGGTAAAAGGTGGGAAAAACCCTGAGAGTCTTTTTCCTGGCTCGGACAGAGTGACCTTTGGGATTTCCTTAAGTTCTCTGCTGTCATCCATAAAATAAGGAATGTGGCCATACTGGTTCCAAAGGTCCTGGATTTCCTCAGAGCTCTGTGAGTCTCTCTTGGGACCATTAATAATGTGGTGATCAGCTCTGACAAGACAGCTGACCTCTATACCAGCGTGACACCCACACCCCCACTGGCATGTTCCTTGGGGCTGGAGAAGCGTTGGTGATTGTCTCCAGGTAAGAACCTTCATGACTTCTCACTTGTCTCAGTCATCATTAATGCTCTTTGTAACAAATCCATCTTCAATCATTCATTCTGCCTAATTCTGAGACTTGCAAATAGGAAACAGTTCATCTTATCAATTGGTTTGAAAAGCCAGGCTGGAGGTGTGACTCAAGCTGGTGAGGCACCAGCTAAGAGCAAGGTCATCCAGCTAAGAGCAAGCCCACGGGGTTGCCAGGTCCTGAGTTCAAATCCTGGTATCAGATGAATTTGGTGATGTATTTGATGGCTACCTGAGAAGAAGTCTGGACACTTAGAGAAAGAGATATTTTTGGCTGGCAGTCAAGTCACCGCCTACCCTACCAATTTGGGTGTTTTTATGGATAGTAGCATACTATGCATTGTGATAGATGGGCTGTTCCATAGAGGGTCACCGGAAGCCCTGTTATAAGAGCATTTAACTTAAACCTACACAGATGGCCACATGCACTTTGCTATGGCTCCAATAAAAATATTCATTAGGCAGGTAGTCTTTAAAGGAGGTGTTATGACACAGGTAAGCGTCATGTAGGGAGAGACAATTTTGAGATTTTAAGGGAAAAAAAGGGCTCATCTTGCCTGGGATGGCAGGAATACCTGTAATCCCAGCACTCAGGAGGCTGAAGTAGGATGGCAAGTTCAAGACCAGCCTGGACTCTTATATACCAAGTCAATGTCTTCACTTACCTGAAAGGCGACTCTTGAGCTTCAGCTTACTGTTGTTCTGTTTGGGGCTTTCTGAGCTCTCCTTGGATTCTTCCTGGGGTTCCTCCATCCCGGGTATCTGAAAGGCAGAGGGCATGGAGCTGGTGAGAGGCTGGTCCATGCCGATGCCTTGTGCTACCCTCTGCAAGAGGTTAGCACAGTGAGGCTGGAGGCGCAGCCACACAGGTGTCATGTGAGGAGAAAAAGGTTCAGCGGCTCATAACCCAGCCCTTCAGATAACCTGCCTAGACAGCACCGCCTCCCCAGCACCATCCCCCACGCCGCCAGGACCACGAAGCTTCCAAACTGGAAAGGACCCCTGGGCTCCTTCCTCTCTCATGACATAGGAGGAACCTTGTCGAGTTCGCCATCAGGAGTTAATGGCAGAGCCGCAGCTAGAGGCCAGGTCTCCCAGCTAGTGGCTCAGGGCTTTGGCTACAATGCAACAAATATGAACTAATCAAACCCAATTCTACAGTTCCTAAAATACAGCCAAACTTGGATTTTTGTGGCAAATAACTACAGGCATGCGTTGCTTAATGACTAGAATATGTTCTGGGAAATGCAATGTGAGGCAATTCTGTCACTGTGCAACTTCATAAGGGATTCAGTCAGGCCCTGGCTGGTCTAGGCCAGTGATCCTGCAAACCCTTGGGATCCAACCAGAGAGGAGATGAACTTGAGATATCGGAGGCTGCCACCACCACTTTGTGTTTTGGGAACAGAACATTCAAACTTAATGCAAATCTCTGTCCTTCAATTGTTTATTTTCCCTTTGTTTAATTTTGATGGTACTGGGATCTGAACCCAGGACCTTGAGTGTGAAAGTCAGGAGCTTTCCCAATTGAGTAATCCCCCAGCCATCAGTTATTTTCTTATTGGCATATATTAATCTTAAAAAGGGATTTCATTGTGATATTTGCATACAACCACAGAATGTGCTTTGGTCAAACTCACTGCTCCCTTACTTCCTTATCTGCTCTCTCTCCTTGGCAAACAATTTTTAATGAATTTCACTTATTCTATTTTCATATATGCATATAAAGTACTTCAATCATGTTCACTCTCTGAATTCTCTCCTTCCCCCTTGTTCCCATCTCTCGATGGTCCCTGTTTTTTTTTTAAACCAATAGAATTTAAAAATTATTTTTTAAAAGTCATCCGAAGGAGTTTCAATTCAACCTGTCGGTTTTGCCCATGTTATATTCTTCACACTCATTTTTTTTAAAGGTCTAGATTTTGCGTATGTGAGAGAACATGGCATTCAGGGCATACTGTTTTGCAGTGAATGTTTTAAAATAAGGAATACACCCTAAAACAATAATTAAAAAGTATAGTAAGAATCTAAACCAGTCACACAGTTACTTATTGGCTCTTTTGTCTTGTATGTAACTGTAGTGTGTGTGTGTGTGTGTGTGTGTGTGTGTGTGTATGCATGTATATGACTGCTGGTGCAGGTTTATTTACACCAGTATCAACACTCATGGGTAATTGATTTCACTAAGATGTCACTAGGCAACAGGAATTTTCAATCCTCATTATTATCTTATGGGCCCACCATTGTCGATGTCGTCTGTCAACGACAACATTGTCAATGACAATTGACATGGGTCTGAACAGCCTTCATTCGGCCTGAATAGCAATTAAGCACCGAGCATCGCCAAGGTTCTGTGGAGGTGCAGTCATATCTATAGACACACAGGCTGTGTGTCCATAGAATCAGACCCCAGAGACAACCCCATGGCTCATGTCCTCATCCTGAAAAAGCCAAACATGCTCAAAACTACAATGTTTAGATTATAAACGGAAACTTACATGTTTGGAAAGTGTTCGTTAAACTTTAGTGTTTGTGTGTGTGTGTGGGGGGGGGGTATCAAACTTTGAGACACAACAAACAATGCATTTCCTCTTTCAAGATTTCAGAGGGAAAAAAGCTTTACATTAAAATAGATAAGACTTACGTTATAGAACATACAAACATTTAAAAAAGACACATGAATTATCCTTTGACAGTAATCATCTGTTGAAAACTCAAGCAATCATGTTATAAGAGAAAATCCCACCTGATTTTAACAGGTGATAAAAAAATTATTCATTGTGTATCAAATACACTTTATAACAATGCATAAAAAAGTAAAGTGATCCTCTAGTAACTCTTCTCTTATGAAGTAATTTATAGCATACATGCCATTGAGAAGCATCTTGTTTCTTCCTTGAATTCAAATCTTGCCGGATAAGGCAAAGGATGAAAGGTCTGAGAATGGGGGAGATGCAGGTCACATTAAGGAAGGGGCAACTGGGAAAAGAAATTCTGACACATGAAACGATGATAATGTCACTTTACTGCATTCAGATTTTAATGTCCAGGTTGAAGGAAAAGCAAGAATGGAATCCTGAAGATAGTTTTAGAGATTCTCCAAGGATATCTTTCCTGAGACCAAGGCAAGCCCAGAGAATACGAGCTGTTTTTGAGGCATGTCAGAGATCAGTGCCAACCCGGGGATGCGCAAACAGAAATAAGGCAGGACTTCTGTTTTGCTTGCTTGAAAAACTTTACAGAACAACCTGTCTCCAGACTGTAAACAGTGATTACCGGAGGCTGAGGAAAGCGCCTGGTGGGTTTTCTTTCTTATTTTTATTCCCCCTGGTCATACCACCTGGCCTGCTAGGCTGCCAACTTTCAGATAAAGGTATTCCCCAGCTTGAATGCCATTATCTCTCCTGGTACCCATTAAATGAGCCGTTTATTACACAGCAGCCAAGGATGATCCCATCAGACATAGTCTGTCTAAGATGTTCATATCTGGGGAGGAACTCCGATCTTGCCTCCTGTCTCTATTTATGGAGTACTCATTACCCAGTCTTTATAACACAGCTCTTATTAATCCCTCAGGGCACCAAAGAATAAAATGAAACTTGATTTCTCTGATCTACAAAATGCTAGTATGGGGGCTGGGAAGGTGGCTCAGTGGTAAAGCGCTTGCCTTGCATACCTGAGGCCCTGGGTTTGATTCCTCAGCACCACATAAGCAAAAAGAAAAAAGCTGGAAGTGGTGCTGTGGCTCAAGTGGTAGAGCGCTAGACTTGAACTGAAGAGCTGAGGGACAGCGCCCAGGCCCAGAGTTCAGGCCCCACGACCGGACCCGCTCTCCCCCCCCCCCCTAAAAAAAATAATGCCAGTAATGCGTTCCAGTACTGGAGTCTGAATGCTGTCCCCTTAAGAGTTTTTTGCTCAAAGCTAGTGCTTTACCACTTGAGACACACAGCTCCACTTATAGCTTTATGCTAGTTAATTGGAGATAAGAGCCAGGCACTGGTGGCTCATGCCTGTAATCCTAGCTACTTAGGAGGCTGATATCTGAGGATCACAGTTCAAAGTCAGTCCGGGCAGGAAAGTCTGTGAGTCTCGTATCTCAAATTAACCTCCAGAAAAATCAGAAGTGTCGCTATGGCTCAAAGTGGTAGCGTACTAGCTTTGAGCAAAAAGAGCTCAGGGACAGTGTCCAAGCCCTGAGTTCAAGCCCCATAACTGAGAGAGAGAGGGGGCAGAAAGAGAGCTAGAGGGGGTAGAGGGGGGGAGACAGAGAGAGAGAGAGGAGACCCACTGACTGTCCTGCCCATGCTGACTTCAAGTTGAGATCCTCAGATGTCAGCCTCTCAAGTAGCTAGGATTAAGACTTGAGCCATTGGCATGGCACCTGGCAAAGGAATCTCAGGAAAGGGCATGGTTCTAATTTAACCTCATAACTAGACCAGTAAGAATGAACTGAGTTATCTTAAGGTAGTGAAAAGTCCACATAGCGGAGATTAACATGGGAGTGACATCTTCTATCAAAACCTACTAAAAGAGCTAGAGTAGGTATCTTAGTCCATTTTATGTTGCCCTAACAGACTTCCACAGACTGGGTCATTAATAAAAGCAATTAATCTCTCACAATTCTGGAGGTTGAGAAGTCCGGCTTTTGGTGGGAGCCCTATTGCTGCATTATTCCCTGGCAGAAGACGGAAGGGCAAGAAACCCAGACAGTGTGAGAACAAAAAGGCCAAACTTGCCAGCTTGCTCTTGCAATACATAATCGAGTCCTACAAGGACAGAGTTAATACTCATCACCTTCTACAGCCTCATCTCCCAAACTCTATTGGATTTGGGATTCAGTTTCCCACACATGAATTTATTCAAACCACAGCAAGAGAATTCTGAATGTAAAGGCGACGATTTCCTCTTGAGCCAAACTGGTTTGCTGAGCAGTCAGGAGGCTTGCAAGCCAACAAGCAGGAAGTGGATGGCTTGGACACATTAGTTCCAGATTATAACAGGAAAGAGCAGCATACTGAGTGTAACTGTGGTTATAACGAGCCTTTCTTTAGTCTTACACTATTGTCTGAGAATGGCTATGTTCTGAGAACCCCTTTGCTGTGTGCACTTTCCCCCCATGCACAGAACAAACGGAACTGTGTGAAAATACCATCTAGTTATTCTAAAATGAACATTCCAGAAAGTTCTCCTGGGAGACCAGTGAAGCAGTTGATATGTTCTATTATTCACAAGCAGCTTCTAGTTCATGTGTCATAAAACAATGGCAGGATACCCTTAGAATCTAACAAAGTTGCCAATTTCCATGTTCAGGTTGGTCCTTGCCATGTTTCTCTGTGTTTGTATCCTGTGAAATTCTCTCTCAATAAAGCAGCAGCTTTAGCTTCTGGTTTTGCAGAGGGTAGTAGTCAGAGTGGCTAAGTATCCAGGGCACAAATCCTGGTGGTACCATATTATTCACAGCATAGGCACAGGAGGTACCCTGCTAAGCTTCAGTGTCCTCATCAGCAATAAGGATCTGTCCTTAAGAAGGAAATCACAGCAGGTAGCTCACGCCTGTAATCCTAGCTACTTGGGAGGTTGAGATCTGAGGATCACGGTTCGAAGCCAGCCCGGGCAGGAAAGTCCGTGACACTCTTTTTTTTTTTTGGGTCCGGTCGTGGGGCCTGAACTCTGGGCCTGGGCGCTGTCCCTCAGCTCTTCAGCTCAAGGCTAGCGCTCTACCACTTGAGCCACAGCGCCACTTCCAGCTTTTATTCTTTTTGCTTATGTGGTGCTGAGGAATCGAACCCAGGGCCTTAGGCATGCAAGGCAAGCACTCTACCACTGAGCCAACTTCCCAGCCCCCGTGACACTCTTATCTCTATTAAACCACCAGAAAACTGGAAGTGGTGCTGGCTCAAGTGGTAAAGTGCTAGCCTTGAGCTGAAGAGCTGAGGGACAGAAGCCAGGCCCAGAGTTTAAGCCTCATGCCCGCCCTCCTGCCCGCCCCCCCCCCCCCCCAAGAAATAATATTGGTTTCTGATTAATTGTGGCATATTTCCTCTGGGAAACCACATAAATGAGACCAGGAATTGATTTTTTTTTTTTAAAGTAGACATCCTCCCATCCAATGGAAAATGGAAGAGTAGCCATTCAGGAGAACAGTCAAGCAGTCAAATGTGTGGGGATAGATCTGATTTATGTTGAGTTCTAAATAAGATGAGAGAAAGTGTAACAACATCCCAGATGAACTTGCCAGAGAGCTTCTCAAGGCTCAGAAGCTGCCCACAGAGGACCTCTAGAAGTAGACATGAAGGGAAGGCTGAGAGATCTCTAGAAGTAGACATGAAGGGAAGGCTGAGAGATCTCTAGAAGTAGACATGAAGGCAAGGCTGGGCAGGGGATAAGAAGCAGCTGAGAATTAAAATGGATTCACAAGTGTTGGTGGTAGTTTGATTCTGAAGGTGTTTCCTAGAGATGTAGTATAATCTAGACAAATCTTGGCACATCCAGTCATCTGGAGAGCTTTTGTTAAGCAGAAAGAGGACCAAATTGTGGAGGAAGAACAGAGCTGGACTCTGGAATTTATGCCTTTCCTGGGACAAAGGGAAGTACTGGACAAAGTGAAGACACAGGCTGGGCTGCACCTCCCCTAGTACTTCCTGCCCTCCCAAGTTCACCTTAAGAGACAGAGAATGGGAACACAGAAGCTTCTCAGATGCCTTGACTAGATTATCAAGCAAAAACAAACAAACAAAAACAGGATTACTCTCATGTGGATAATAATTTAGAATCTAGAATGTATATATTTTAATATTTAGAACATAATATTTTACGGCCTGGTGTGGTAGCTCACACCTATAATCCTAGCTCCTTGGAGGCAGAGATTGGGAGGACTGTAGTTTGAGGCCAGTCTGGGCAAAATGTTAATGTGACCACCATCTCAACCAATTAAAAACCAGGCATGTTGGTATACGCCTGTGATTCCAGGTCTCTTAAGTAGGGAAACTGACCCTGGCAAAAAATTGAGATCCTATCTGGAAACTAAAGAAAAAAAACAAAGAGGGCTGCAAGCGGTAGACTGCCTGTGCATTCAATTTCAGCACCACTACCAATAACAACTAACAACAGCAGTAAGAAAGAAAAAATACATGTGCATTTTACTCAGTAGTTAAGGAAACCTGTTTTACTTAATACATGAAGTAGAGGCAGAGTGTATAGCATGCATTGTGTCCATAATATATTAACAGAGCAGTGGTGTCCAAGGCTGAGTTTTCCTTATGTAAAGCAGAAATAATTGTATGTGGTATGTATCTATATGTATATGCATGTACATACATATCTATTTATTTGGTGGTATCAGAGTTAGAACACAGGGCCTCACACTTGCTAGGCTGGTTTGACACTGCTGATCCACACCTCCAGCCTGGTGTTTTGATAGTTATTTTTAGAACAGGGTCTCATTTTACACCAAGTGTCTCCATCAGCCTGCGAGTAACTTTCTCCCCGTTCTAGCTGGGATCACAGGTGTCTACCACCATATCTAGATTTCTGTCCATGAAGATGGAATCTCGTGGTCTTTTCTGCCTGGTCTACCCTAGCACTGTGATCCTCTCAAACTCAGCTTTCTACAGAGTTTGGGATGGCAGCCATGCACCACTGTGCCCAACTATGGCTTGAGAACTGCTGTTATCAACTCTCCTGTCTGGGCTGGCCTTCAATTGCATTTCTCCTATTTGTAGTCTCTCAGGTAGCTAGAATTATAGGCCTGAGCCACAGTGCCTAGCTAGAGATTTTCTTTTTCTTTTTGGTCAGTTGTGGGCCTTGAACTCAAGGCCTGGGCACTGTCCCTGAGCTGTTTTGCTCAAGCCTAACACTCTACCACTTTGAGCCACAGCTCCACTTATACTTTTCTAGTGATTATTGGGTAGAAGACCAGGCTTTTCTGCCTGGTCTGGCTCTTGAATTGTGATACTTAGATCTCAGCCTCCTGAGTAGCAAGGAGTAGCAAGCCTGAGCCACCAGGGCTTGGCTAGAGAAGTGAGTGATTTTAAAGCTGCACATGAAGTGCAGTGAGCAGTTCTGGATTAGCTATATTAAAAAGTGCTCAGGAAGCACAGACAGACTTCAAGATGAGTGGTGAGGAAAACCAGAAAGAGAGCAGAAAACCCTGCATGTACTTTAAAGGATGCAATTATTAATATTGCTCTGGAGGTGGCTGGAGAGATGTATCAAATTAGACCTCGAAAGGAGTTAAACACAGCAAATACCAGGATGAGCCAGAGGAAGCTTATAGAGAAAAACATGGAGCCTAGAGGGCAGAGACGTTGGTGGACCAGCTATTTTCTAGGTGGAATTGGCTAGCTATGAGCTGGTGGTGATGGCTAAGATACATTTGAACAACCAGTAAAAGGCTGATTGATTCCATCCCTTTCACAATGACAGACTCTATCTGCAAGAAACTAGGTGATTAATAACTGAGGGGAAAAAACCCAAATCCTCTGAGTCAGAAAGCAAAGGAACCCAAGAAACTGTTTAAAAGCCAAATTCCAGCAAGCAAGGCTATGAAAAGAGAAAAGAACCCAATTTATGCAGCAGGTGAAAAAGAAATTCAAGTGAGTTTTCCCCAAAGGTGAAGGATAGAGAACACGAGAGGCATATCCAATTACTGGGCAAAAATATGTAGCAGAAAGCAATGCTGCTTGACCCTCATAACACTTAAAACCTGAGGGGGAAATTCACCCCAAGGAGCAGGTGGCAGAGGTATTAGTCTCTTCCAGCTCATTAGGGGCAGAGGCCCATCAGGCACAGACTCAGCAAATCTGGCTCTCCAATCTGCACAGGGTGTTCTCCCAGTTGAGCAGGAGGGGAGGGGAGATGCCTTTCTCCTGTTGCAGCAATTCTATACCCAGAAGCAGTAGAAATGTATGGCCTTGCATTGAAAACTCCTGCTCCGAAGGACGTAGACTCACAGGCACCATTTACACTAAATGCAGTACACCATAAGCCCTCTACATTGGTCTCAAGGTATAAAATGCAAATCAAGAAGATTTTCACTGTCAACCTCTCTATGCTTGATTTACCCAATCTCTCCGCTATAACCAATTGAGAGATAATTCTCCGTGAGTCTTTTCCATTTCTGTATGGCTTGCAGACATTGCATCAGCTTGTTTTATTCTGGGCTTTTTTGTCTTTTCAAGGGTGATTGTAGAGTGAACAGCCTTGAAAGTTAGACATAGTGTCCTAGGAGGAAGGCGTGGGAATGTTTATTATTCAGTGATGTCTCTCTCTGGAGCTAAGATTAGTCAAGTTGCTTCTAGTTCACTTGGAAAGATTTCAGGAGCCTCTGCTCAGGGTTCCTCACCTATGATACACATCCAGGGTATGTGGAGCTCCCTGAGTCCTTCCGTCCACTCCTTTGTATGTGTGGAAGGAGGATGATAGGAACGTGGAGCTTAGAACTGGGAACTAGAATTGAGTATGAAACTGCCATTAGAGAAAGCCAAAGGCAGATGCTGAGCCATGAGTAATAAAGTCATTTGCCTCTGACCCGAGAATCTTGTGTCACTTTCAAATTATACCATCTCAGACTTCTAATAGTTCTTGACATTGTCTTTGGAAAAAATAAAAGTTTAAGAACAAGACATTGCCTATCTGTGGGTTGGGGTTTGGCTATTTTTATAAATGTCAAGGATGCAGGGCCAAAATTTTGATACTGTTTAATATCTGCTCATTTTCAAATTACTGAAAAATATGAGACTTGTTATTGAATGCATTCAACTAGCACTTCCTCCCTCCCTCCTTCCCTCCTCTTCTTTTTTCCTTCCCTCCCTCCCTCCCTCCCTCCCCTCCCTCCCTCCCTTCCTTCCCTTCTTTCCTTCTTCTCCTTCTTTTTTTCAGAGCCAAGGACTGAACTCAGGGCTTTGCACTTGCCAGGCAAGTACTCTTCCACTTTGTTGGAGCTGAAGAAATCTTATTTGTTCCAGGGGAAAACATCCCAGGCTGCAGAGGCTGAAAAACACAATCTCTTTCCAGCACTCAGCATTAAGATTCTCATTAGCTAAAATGGAGCAAAGTAAGAAATAGAAGCCAGATGCTGGTGGCTCATGCTTGTACTTTTAGCTTCTCAGAAGGTTGAGATCTAAGTATCTAGATTTGAAGCCAATCTGAACAGGAAACTCAGTGAGACTCTTAGCTCTCATTAACCACCAAAAAATTAAAAAAGAAAAGAGGAAGTGGAGGTATTAGTCTCTTTCTGCTCATTAGTGGCAGAAACTCATTAGGGATGGAATCAGCAGGTCTGGTTCTTGACTCAAGTGATATAGTGCCAGCCTTGAGTGAAAAAGCTATGGGACAATGCCAGGCCCTAAATTCAAGTTCCAATATCAGTGAGCATGTACGTTCGCATGCACACGTGCGCACAAACACACGCACACGCACACACACTAACCTTGAGTGGAAAAAGCTCAGGGACAATGCGAAGGCCCTGAGTTCAAGTCCTATGACTGACAAGAACAAAAAAGGAAAAGAAAAGAAATAGGAGCGATCAAAGGAGATCATTATACACTTTGGTTTTACCTCTAAAGGTTAAGGAAATTTAGGTCTGGATGAGAATTACTTTAATCTTATTATCTCTGATTACTTTGACTTGAGAGGATTTAAGTTTTTTGGCACTTACTGCATTATGGTTATTATATTGACATTTTATCTCACTGCAGAACCTCTGAAAAGCTGCACTTTGAGATGCAAAACGCCATGAGGACTAAGTTTTGCCTTGTGGCACAATTTAGTTGCCTGGGAAAGGGAGGCCAAGCATCATTACCCGTGAGCCAGGGCCCGGAGGTCCAGGCCTGAAGTGTAGTGCTAAGAAATGTCCGTAACTGCTGTTCAAAGCATTTATGAGATCTTGAACATACTGTGACTAATCGAATGTTTAACTCCTCAGCAGCGGCATCTGTCCTTCTCAGCTAGCTCTTGAGGCCTTATAAACAAACCACGCAACGCAGAGCTTTTATCTCCAACAATTCCCATTGGGCAAGCATATCTAGACCCAGGGAAAACTTCAGGGGGACTGGTTGTACCCAGCTCACACCATGTTTTTATGGTTCCCAGCATCAGGGGAAAAAAAAATAATCTGCAGATGTGACAGAAGACATTCTAGTGAGGAATCGGCAGGAAGCTCTGCTGGCTCATCTCCATCTTTACCCTGGCCTCCCCCTGTCCGCCACCACGGGACAGATCCACAGTGGGCAGGGTGACTCCCTTTCATACTCCAGGCACACTAAGATTATTTTTAGGCTGCCAAAGGAAGCTCGTTTTCCAAAGCTCTGGGGGCAGATGTGTGAGTGACCAAAAGAGAACCAGATGGCCATCCCAGAGGCCAGCGCTGGGAATGAATAACCATTCAGAAAAAGGAAATCAGAGCAACGATAACCCAGTCCAATATAATAAGAAGCCTAGAAGTGCACGCAAAAATTAAAGCACCCATCAACCACTCTGCTGGGACTCACTGTTTTCTCTAAAGATCGTTAACTCAGGGCTGAAGAAGGAACATAGTAAAACTCTCCTACCCAGCATGCTCTGGCGCACACAGCCAGAGATGATCAGAGCAGCTGGGTATGGGGAGGGCCAAAGCGGAGGCCCATGGAGACGTTCAGGCTGTGGCTCTGCACATGGAATAATATTGCCCTTGTTCTAGTTGAGCCAGTTTCCAGTTTCCTCCCATTCATCATCCCCCCACCCCTCAACTCCTCAAATCTGAATGGGCTTAATGGACTTTGTTGATGATTAGTGGGTTGATCTTTGCGCATATAAATTCAATCAATCTCTTGGTTGCTTAGAAAGTTGAAGCACAGAACTTTCCCTTAAGGGCTTAGGAATGTCATTCGTCATTAGCTCATGGTGGGTTTGTGTCTCCTTAGGAGAGTCCTGGAGAGGCCTCCCCGGATTCTCAGGTCTTTAAATGGAACTGGATGTGGATGTAAGAGGGCAACCTTACCCTGGTCCCTCCTCCAGGTTTCAAATGGAGGAAAGGCAAGAACATCTATTACCTATGAGGTATGGCTCACTTACACCTGTCATGTCCTACCGTGAGCTGTGTGTGGTTGGTGCTCTGTTTTGGTGTGGGCTAGTGAGTGAAGGCAGATCAATGGATCATTTCTCAGCCGAAGGTGGTTATTGGACTCACCTCATTGTTGGATATCCAGGAGCAAGGCTGTGATATGCTTGACCCTAACTCCAGAATGATTAAATTTGTGTGCACATGTGTATGTAGATGCATACAAAG
The DNA here is from genome assembly GCF_019054845.1 of Dipodomys spectabilis. Lineage (NCBI taxonomy): Eukaryota > Metazoa > Chordata > Mammalia > Rodentia > Heteromyidae > Dipodomys > Dipodomys spectabilis. Next base: position 2,773,579 of record NW_024870815.1, on the reverse strand, counting down.
GAAAAAAGATCACAAGAAATACAAAATGTACAGGGAGAGGTAGAGAGGCTGTTAAAAACAACAAAACAACAACAACAACAACAGCAGAAAGGAGTTGGGAATAGAGGATCAAAGTTGAAGGACAGCCTATGCAAAAAAAAAAAGTTTGTGTGACTCCATTGTGTGTGACTCCATGGACCACTGGCGGGGTAAGATGGCACATGCCTCCCATCCCAGTGATGTTGGAAAACACATACAGAAGGATGGAAGGCCAGGTCAGCCTGGGCATTAAGTGAGATTCTCTTTCAAAAAAGTAACCAACACAAAAAGCACTGGTGGAATGGCTCACACAGTACAGTACCTGACTAGCAAGTGTACTTGCTAGTCAAATTCCAGTACTGCGGGAAAAGGCATCATATATTGACATTTTTATTGCCCCTAATTGTATGAATACAAATAAATAAAGGTATGAAGAGGAAGGAAAGAGGAAAGGCATGTGCTGTGGGTGTAGCTCAAGGATAGGGCACATACCTAGCATGTAGAAGGCTTTGGGTTCAACCCTCAGCACTGCAAATAAATAAATAGCAAAATAAAAGGCATTGAAGAGAAGTATATAGGAGGAAGAAAGAGTCAAGGATGAGTTGTCAGAAGTTAGGGCAAAGCATAATACATACAGCCTTGCTCCTGGATACCCAGCAATGAGGTGAGTCCAATAACTACCTTCAGCTGAGAAACGATCCATTGATCTGCCTTCACTCACCAGCCCACACCAGAACGGAGCACCAGGCACACACAGCTCACAGTAGGGCATGGCAAGTGTAAGTGAGCCATACCTCATAGGTAATTGATGTTCTTGCCTTTCCTCCATTTGAAATCTGTATGGAAGAGGGACCAGTGCAAGTTCCCCTCTTACCAGTTCCATTCAAAGACCTGAGAACCCCTGGAGGCCTTTCCAGGACTTTCCTTAAGTCAGAAGTTGGACTCAAAAGTAGTGAGTCAAACCTGATTCAGTGTCAACAGTACATGTGCCAGGGTTCCTACCAGCAAACTTCCCATGCACAAATGTCAGAGTGTCACGTGGCTCATTAGAATAGAAAAAGATGGTTCTACCAAGACATACCTTAAGGCAGGTTTTAGACAGAGAAAGGATCATCATGGTTCGATTTTGGCTCCCTGTCAGGCCTAGGACCTTCTGCTGCCTTCTGGTGAACATGAGCTGGATTCTGAACTCCTTTCAAGAGCATGTATCGTGCTTCTTGCCATACATCTCTTTCTTTTAATTTTCCTTCTCTTTGTTTATGTGGAACCTGCGGCCTCAAGCATGGTAGCAAACCCTCTACCACCAGGCCACATTCCTAGCCTCTTGCCATACATTTCTAAGGGCATCATTTCTTTTAGAATATGACAGGAAAGCAGAGTTGTATTGTGGAGATATGTGAAGTCCACAGCAAACAGAAATGAGGGACTGGCTATCCCAGACTCACTAATGACCATCTGCATGGCAGGACTCACCAGATTCCCACCTGCGGGCCAAATGTGGCCCAGTGCTTGTCTCTGAAAACCTTGATTGGCACACAGTCATGCCACTGGTTTGCTTACTGCCTATGGCTGTTTGGACACCACAGAGCTGAGTGGCAAAGGCTATTTGGCCACCAAAGCCCAAGTGTCTACCCTCTGGTCTATTTTTTTTTGTCCCAAGACTGGGAATCAAACTCAGTATCTGATGTTTTTACTGGCTGGTGTTCTACAATCTGAGCCATGCCTCCAGCCCCTATCATCTGGTCTTTATTATTGCTCTCTCTCCAGCTTCAGGAATGGGTATATTCTAGCTCTACCCAGCTTCCCAGACACAAGTTCCTTGTGAAGGACTTTAAGCACTTTTAGGAAATACATTGTAGCCAGTTGAGAAGAAGGACTAATGATTAGAGCTATCCAACTGGGGATGCTGCAAGGCCAACTGGTCTACCTTGGTATTTCTGCTCGAAATACCCATCAGCTAGGCTGCCTGCTTTGTCCTTTAAGTTCCATTTTCAAATATACCAGGAAGAAACTCATTTGAGATAACAAGTATCCTCTTTTTTTTTTTTTTTTTAAATAAACATCCTTTGCTGAGTGCCATTGGAAAAAAAATGGAAAGAGGTTGTTTCTTGTTCTTCTGGGTGAGTACTAGTGGCGATAAGAGGAGAGAACATAGCTTGGGGACAAAGGCAGGAGAGGCTGTTTGGGGGCCTGAAACTTTCTAAAGGATGGTATTCTGAGGCCCTCAGTGAGGGAAGGGAGAGCAGCTGGAGCACACTAGGATCCAGGAGACCTCCTGTAGGTCTCTACTGATTCAGAGGAAAACATGAAGGAAACTTCACCTCCCCCTCTCCTACCCAGGAGCCCTCGTTCCCAGAATGCAGTGCCCACACTGGCTGGCTCTGCTCCTGTCTTTCCACTGACCACCCATTCACTGTGGTTCCCAGATCCATGGCCCCCTTCTGAGCAGGGAGGATCTGGGTGCTTCCCTCTGGTACTATGGCAAAGGCCTCCATGTCTACCTCTGCAGCGCCGGCCTGCCTGTGTCTCTCTGTCTCTTCTCTGCTCCACTGCCTGAAGAAGCCTCACACAGTCTGACACTCTACTGAAAAGCCCTCAATGAGTCTATCCCTTGTAAAATGAGCCCTTAGTCTGGAACTCAAAGCTTGGGCAAGACATTAATATTTCCTATCTGTGGACCGCCATGTATGCCATTTTTCTGGGCCAGATTTCATCCACTTCTGTGGATGTGTTTATGTTCCCCTTGGAACAGCTGAAATCAGTACCATTTGTTGAGCCCTTCCTTATCCTTGGAAAACATGGCCTTTGAGACAGTAGAGAGCATATGGTTCCTAAGTATTATTGCATGAAGAAGGGACTGGGAAAAGTACAGAAATAACAATCCATTTTGGAATATGCTAACAGCTGTAAGAGAGGAAGAAATCCCTTTCCAGGGTGCTCACCAGTGTGGATGGCCACATGGGTGAAGCTAGCTAAAGAGCAGGGCACCAGCGTGCTTAGCTGTGGGCCCCTGTGGGGCATGTCTGTGGCTGCATAGGGGTATAGGTGGGAAAAGAGTCAGAAAGAATTAGGAATATCTACTCTGGGAGAAAGGAGGTGGGATGGGCACTAAAGATAAACCCACAAGTATTTAAGTAAATAGATTTGTTTCAAGGGGAAATGAAATATTCCAGCAAGAATGTCACCAACAAAGTTTTGAAAGCATTTGTCCATTTAGAAATTGAGAACTAGCTTGTTGATTTTAAACTGGAGAAACACTTACAGTTATACCAATCAAAAAAAAAAGTCAAGGGGAAAGGGGATATGAGGGGGGAGGATGGGATGGGAAGGGATGGGAAGGGGAAACAAAGGAGGAGGCAACAATGCTTGGTAAGAAATGTACTCATTACCTTGCCCATGTAATTGTAACCCCTCTGTATGGTATTTTCACAATAAAAAAAAGTCAGTGGTAACAGAAGGTAAGACTAAGTAGAAAAATCTCTTTGGGGAGAATGAGGGGCTTTAGAATCTTTTCAAGTGGTCTTTAAAAAAAACTTTTTAAAGCAAATGTCATCTGTAGAACTCAGTGAATACTTATGTATAAAACTAGTCAAGCAAGGGGCTGGGAAGTTGGCTCAGTGGTAAAGCGCTTGCCTTGCATGCCTGAGGCCCTGGGTTCGATTCCTCAGCACCAGATAAGCAAAAAGAAAAAAGCCGGAAGTGGCGCTGTGGCTCAAGTGGTAGAGCGCTAGCCTTGAGCTGAAGAGCTGAGGGACAGCGCCCAGGCCCAGAGTTCAGGCCCCACGACCGGACCCAAAAAAAAAATTAGTCAAGCAAAACAAAACAAAACAGGCACCCAAACAGCAAACAAAAAGCCAGGTAAGTTAACAGGACCACCAGGAGGTGGGGTGGAACAAATTCTATTGGTCATAAATAGTTCTACTTCTTTGAGAAATTTCTGCCCTGAATTCTGCAGGGGGAACTTCTGACCTTTTACACTTTGCTTTCTTTTGATTTCCCAGGCTCTGCATTACCATGTTGCATAAGATGAAGCTAAAATGGAAAAATGTCAAGCAACTCCCGATCTCCAAGCAAGGTGTGTTTTTTTCCCTAGAGCATAATGTCTACCTATCTCATTTACCCAAGCACCATGAAAACGAAACGTTCACTGGGATGGAGACTCTTGAAGTAAGACTCTGAGCATGCCTTACTTAGCATCACCTCTCCCGGTCATCTCAGAAAACACACACATCTTAAGGATTCTTCCTGCCTCAAAGACTTAGCAAACCTCGGAAAGTAATCCTGGGATACAGTGTGCACAAATGAGTTTCTCCCCATATTTACCACCATCTTTTGTCTGGCTGAAGACACTTTTATTTCAGTCTCATTTTTTGAACTGCTACCCTTCCTTTATATCTTAATATATTCTATTTCTACGTGTAGACCATAGATCTTAAACTCCCAAAGGACATTAGACTAACTTAAGAAAATCATTAATGAAAGCAAAGAATTGAGAGGATTGTTGGAATTCTGTTTTTGTTTTTTTTTGGGTCCGGTCGTGGGGCCTGAAGTCTGGGCCTGGGCGCTGTCCCTCAGCTCTTCAGCTCAAGGCTAGCGCTCTACCACTTGAGCCACAGCGCCACTTCTGGCTTTTTTCTTATGTGGTGCTGAGGAATCGAACCCAGGGCCTCATGCATTACAAGGCAAGCGCTCTACCACTGAGCCACCTTCCTAGCCCCGGATTGTTGGAATTCTGTACTGGCAGGAGGAACACTTTACCTTAAACTAACAAAGTCAGGATATAAATCACTTCCCTCCTCCTCCCACCCCTCCCCCACCTTTCTGGTGCAGTATTAGGGTTGAACTCAGGGCCACTGTATCATTCAAGGCTGGTGCTTGGCTTTATGCTGGTTAATTAGAAATAACAACCTCTTGGATTTGTCCGCCTGGGCTGGCTTCCAATCTTGATCCTCATATCTCAGTCTTTTGAGTAGTTAGGATAGGATTATTAGTGTGTGGCACCAGCCACCTGGCACTACAGGACTCTTAATGTATTATTTTTATATAAAAATTAACTTAAAGACACAAAAGCTTTATTAATGCTCTAATGGTCCATGTTTTATTTTTCACTAGAATTTGGAGGAACTTCTTAGTTAAAGAGAGGAGTTCTTTAACTCAATGCTGATGCTCCATGTTTTGATGTCTATCCTGGGAAACTGGGTAGTTTCCAATTGTTTCCAGTATAGATAAGTAAGTTATAAACCTATATTCTTTTCTTTTTTTGGGGGTCTGGTCGTGGGGCCAGAATTCTGGGCCTGAGAGCTGTCCCTCAGCTCTTTAGCTCAAGGCTAGCGCTCTACCACTTGAGCCACAGCGCCACTTCCGGCTCTTTTCTTTTTGCTTATGTGGTGCTGAGGAATCGAACCCAGAGCCTCATGCATGCAAGGCAAGCGCTCTACCACTGAGCCACCTTCCCAGCCCTAAACCTATATTCTCATACTAGTGCCTACATGCTATCTATAACACAAAGCCATCCCCAAGGAGACATGATCTATATGAATTACGTTTTTCTCCATACTCCCGCAGCCCACCTGTTCTCCCTTCCCAGTGCCCAGTCCAACATGGAGACCCCCCCTCCCATACACTAGGAAGCTCCCTGAGGAATCCAGTATTTGCTTTTCTAGGCAAATAACATGACCTGTTTACTTCCTTGAGAACTTCAAACTGCAAGAGTAAAACTGCAGTTCAGAGCCAGGTACTGGCAAGCTGGAACAAGTCCCTGAAAATGTGTGCCAAGAATAAGCCTAAGCCAAATGTCAGCAGTTTTCTGGGTGATTCATTCTGGCCAAATAATTATTCTTATCTTCTTTTTCCTTCAACCCATTTAAATAATCACTTCATCTTCTTAAGTATGAAATCAAACCAAATCAAAACCACCCCTAAATTTAAATCTTAGTTTCTTCAACCAGCAGTCATGGGAAACCTTTTTTTTTTTAAATATTGCTTTGACAATTCTGCATACAGCACTGAGTTGCATGAAAATTTCTTGTATCTGTTGGAAGTGTTGCTTATATCTCAGTAAACTGACACTTACTTGGGAAAGAAAAAAACTCCAGGAGAAAAAAATCAGAGTAGTTTATAGTTGGAGGCAGTGGAAAGGAAAACAGACAATTCAAGGAGCTATGAATCAGCTGGTTTTAGTGTATGGGTAACAGTTTCTGCCTTTATATTATAGCACTTGTCTATATACCAGGAACCTTATCTGAGCAGACTTGAGGAAGGAAGCAATTGCGAGGGGGAGGTCTAAAACTTATCCTTATTTCAAAGACTTACACTGTAATGTCCCTTGGTTTCCTCCAGCTCATCAAATGACTTTCAGGGCCCTTACAGTCTGCTTTCTACACACCTGGGAGCATCAGTCATCATGGAAGCTTCTGAGAACAGATTCTTGGGTTCCACCCCAGGACACTTGCTGAATGATCCCCATAGGTGGCAAGAGATCTGACCTCAGCCAAAGCTACACTGTCTGCTGCCATTACACAGAGGTGGAGTCATCTGAGTGCCATTTGTGTGACTCCTGTGCATTTCTGTGAAGTCTCTAAATTCTTTTCTTGAACAGGAGGATACTGCCTTGAATAGATTGTGATTTTGCCAAGGAAACAAGTTTGTTATATCCATGAGGCTCAATGGTCTTCTCTCTCATCATGCATTCCCAGCTTATATAAAAAATGAAGTTAGGGGCTGGGCACCGGTGGCTCATGCCTATAATCCTAGCTACTCAGGAGGCTGAGATCTGAGGATTGTGTTTCAAAGCCATCTGGGGCAGGAAAGTCATGAGACTCTGATCTTCAATAAACCACCAGAAAACCAGAAGTGACACCGTGGTTCACATGGTAGAGTGTTTGCCTTGAGCTGAAGAGCTCAGGAACAGTGCCCAGGCCCAGAGTTCAGGCCCCATGACCAACCTAAGAAGTTAGGACCACCTAACTGCCAAAGTTCCTTGTAGCTCTGCCACATTCTTTTTTTTTTTTTTTTTTTGGGTCCAGTCGTGGGGCCTGAACTCTGGGCCTGGGCGCTGTCCCTCAGCTTTTCAGCTCAAGGCTAGTGCTCTACCACTTGAGCCACAGCGCCACTTCTGGCTTTTTTCTTTTTGTTTATGTGGTGCTGAGGAATTGAACTCAGGGCCTCATGCATGCAAGGCAAGTACTCTACCACTGAGCCACCTTCTCAGCCCCTCTGCCACATTCTATGTAGCAGAATTTGCATTCTCCACTCCTATAGTTTAGGGCCCTTTTTCCAGATGCCTTTCTAAGCAAGTCTTTTCACCTACATTCCACTTTTTACTTTGCCAACTTCTGTTGAGATATTCAACCCTTTGTCATTGCATTTAATAGGTTAAAAATTAAGTCCCAAATCCCATTCTCAATTTGTTTGCTCTAACCTTAACCAAATAGAGAGTACAAAACCTATTTAATAATGAGGTACTACTAAGACTATCCTACTTTAAGGAAAGGATATTATATTCTCTCAATGCTGTACCTGGAAAAACAACTTCTATATCCCCAATACAGAATTGACAATTTCTAGAATAGCTGGGCACCAGTGGCTCATACCTGTAATCCTAGCTAATGGGAGCTGGGATCTGAGGGTGAAGGTTCAAAGCCAGTTTTGAAAGACAAATCCAAGAGACTCTTATCTCCATTTAACCAGCAAAATGTTGGAAGTGGAGGTGTGGCTCAAGTGGTAGATCACCAGCTTTGGGCAGGGAAAAAGCAAAGAAAGAATGAGGAGAAGGTAAGAGGAGAGAGAGAGAAAGAGAGGAGAGAGAGAGAGAGAGAGAATTCCTAGAACAGAGAAGCAGATTTGCTTTGTAGTTTGGGGACAAAAACAATAAAATTCCTATTGTAGGTCTCCCCATTTTAAATTCATTGTATGCTACTGAAAACAGACAAGTGAGTATAAGATGATTCACTCTCATGACAAGAAGTTTGTGGGGGGCACTGTAGGAATATAGGAGGGCACTTCAACTGTCTACCTGGTCTGTCCTTTGGCAACTGCTTGTCCATCTCATACTTAGACAAGGAGGAAGTGGACACACAGAGAGCAGAGCAGAGCAGGGAGACTCTAAGCAAAGACTGCAAATGCTTTGGGTATAGACCAGCAGCATGGCACAGCCCACCCCTGCCTACAGGAGCAGTCGAAGGCCTACCCCCACCCTCCAGGCTTTGGGGAGCAAACGTATGCTCTGGGTGGAGCGTAAGGGACCCCCATGTTGGTGCTTCTTTGTGAAGATCTGATTTCCAGTCAGACAGAGCATCTTCCCGTTTTAATATGAATCACAGCTATATGCAGTTGGTGATCACTGTTTTGTTTTGTTTTTGTATTAGACTCCAAGTTCAATTCACTAGAAAAGTCTAGCTCAGGCCTCGAAGAAGAGACAGTTTCTCACCTAGAGCAGCATTAGTCACCTAGAAATGACACTTTCACATTCAGTTCTAAAAGCATTCAATGCCTGGACACGTCTAGAAACACTTAAAGCAGACACTTGACCAATTATTCAACTCAAATAAAACACAAGGGGCTCTCTCCTTTCCGTCCAGAGAATGAACATCCAACCTGTAGGGACCTGACTTCCAGGATCCCCATGACTGTCCACCAAGAACAGACTCAAACACCTGTCAGACTTACAGAGGGTGAGGTCTGGCTGCTCTCTCCGGTCCTTTTGAGGGGTGAAGTCCTCTGTTTTTCCCCAAACTCTAATCACCTCAAAGCTCTCCACGACTGTCCAGGCTTATGATTCCAGAGCTGTTAGGACGAATCCCTTGAAGCCAAAGGAAGCCGGAGACAGGTCTCCTGATGGATGGGCCACACAGACTCTTCCTAGCTGAGCTGTGACAATTGCGGATTTGGCAGAGATAACCATTGCTTCCATTTTCAGGCTTTTAATTGTTTTTTTTTTTTTTTTTTAAATTTTATTTTATTTTATTTGAGAATCAGGCTTTTAATTGTTAAGAAATATAAAAAGGGAATTGGGCTCCCAATCACTTGAGCAGGAATCACAAATCACTCTTTTTGGGCCCTGTTATGTTGAAATTCTCCCTGGTCTATTACGGGGACCGTCTCTCAGAGGTCGTCATCTTAACTTCTTCTGGAAAGTCTTTGCCTCCCATCCCCAGATGAACTCTTAATTGTCTACACCTGGACAGGACACAGTAACAGAGATAACAACCCACATGCCACTCATTTTACTGGAGATTCTAGCAGTGGGGGTTCTCAAACCTTAAGCCCAAGCCTACATGGGTTAAAAACAGATTTCTGGGAGGCTGAGGTGTAATTTAGCAGACACTGGCCTACCATGTATGAAACCCTGGGATTGATACCCAGTACTGAAAACAAACAAACAGACAAAGACCCTTCGCCCCAACCCCCCCCACAAAACCAGAATGCTGGATGCTATTCAAACAGCAGGTTTGGGGTGGTTCCTTAGGTTCTGTGTTTGTGCAAGTTCTCGGGTGATGTTTGTTCAGGGAGGGCACATGGGTGCTGTGAGAGTTGGAAAGAAGAGTCAGAGGATCAGGGACCCGGGCCTGTGCCTCAGGGCAGTGAGAGAGCCAAGTGAGCTTTAAGGAAAGAGTCTGGGAATAGAGAGATGTTTCATACACCACAGATCTTGCTCTTGAAACATTTACGTCTGGTTAGGAGAGGAGGCTGGACCTGAAGTGTTCCAGGTTGTAGAGAAAGGAGCTTTCAGGTTGTGCCTACCTTTGAGTTAGTCCATTCTATAAGGCAACACTTTGACATGAGTTACTCCATTTTGAATTTAAGTGTTAAGACACAGCAATTCTACATCTTGTTTGTACAAGTCAATAACCACCACCTGCCTGTACAACATGAGGCACAAAGTAATAGTTTATTTTTCTAATAAATAATCCCATCTTTAAAGATGTTAAATCCTATCAGAAACACCTGATACACGAGCTCATCCCTCTCACACCTGGGGATATAAATGACACCAAGACTGAGACGTAGTAGGCTCACTAACTTATCACCTGGTCACTTGTATAAGGCTTGCCTAGGAAACGTGTCACACTGTAGGACCTCTGTCTGTCTCTTAACACCAGCTCAAGCACAGTTTTTCTTGCCTGTGCCTTATAACCACTTCCCACTGACACTTGAACCCACTTGCCACTCACACCTGTATTTGACAGCTGTGGCCTCAACAGCTCTGCACCCACCTGAAGCTGGGAAATCTTATTTGGTTTCCACACAGAATCCCTGAATCGATATCAGCTCTCTGCCTTTAACCTTTTATAGCAATTCCATAACACATGCGTACACCACACACACGCACACACACACACACCCTCACACAAACCTGCATCTGCCAATGGTCATGAATACCAAATGAAATCAGGAGTTCATGGTAAATTTTAAAGCCAATCAGTCTTACGTGATTTATATATTTATTGTGATTCCATAAATGATAACATTGTTGAGCGATACAAACACACCTGTCTATGCTCACTCATTGTATCTAATGAAGAAGATAAATTATGAAAGATAATAAGTGCTACAACATAAATATATATCTAGTACTCTGGGAATGCAGCAAACAGATGAGATAACTCTTGGGGGGGGGGTTAAGGAAAGATTAGGGGCAGAGTGACATTTGAGCTGGGTTGCCCAGGCTCTTGGACCCCAGCAGGGAAGTAAAGGAGAACTTCTGGGCAGTAAAATGATCATGCCAAAGCACAAAGTACAAAGGGTTCTAGATCACTGATGAATATCGAGCTCCTAGTGACAGAAAGGGCTGTCTGTGTATGGAACTGTTGGGAGCATACATAGAAAGGCAGCTCAGCAGGCTGGCATTGACAGTAGCTGTCTCTTGGAATTGTTAGGGGATTCTTTGTTTCTACGATCCCCTCCCCAGCTCAAATAACAAAAATCTATGGATATTAAGTGTTCATATGAAATGTCTTAGTACTTGTATTCTACACATGTCATTTCCATCTATGTAATCATCGCTATATCCCTGTAAGTACTAGGGGAGAAGTTGTTCCAGGTATTATTTAGGGAATGATGACAAGAAGGAAGGTTTGTGTATGTTCAGTACAGACACAGTTTTTCTGCTTTGGAATATTTGCACTTCAGGGCTGGTTGAAATGTCTGGATGCAGAACCTATGGAGGCAGAGGTCTAGCTGTATTCTACATTTGGGAGTTGGGATTTTAACCCTCGGGGTGATTGACAGCCATTGAATTATACTAAATACTTAAGTGACACGCCAGATTGTCCTGGAAAATGCTGTTGGTGCAAAGCAAAAGACATGGAGGAGCTGAGAGACTTTAAAAGAATGTCTGATTTAGTGGCCCAGAGCCACAGGTAGGACAGAAGAGGGGCCAGGACTGAAGATACTTCTGTGGCCTGGCTGTCAGGCTGTACTGGTGGACGTGGTGGTGGTGGTGGTAGTGACAGTAGAGGTGAAGAGTAAAGAGGGAACCGCCAAGAGATAGACGCAATTGGTATTTTTCTCCTGCCACTACTCTTCAAACTTGATATTCGCCATATGGTTTTATTCTAAGCAGAGATGGAGCTTTTGGAAAGGAAACATCTCATCGCTATTTCTTGTAGCCCTGGAAAATAAATCACGAGGGTATACACGGCAGATCTTTTGCATTTATATTACATTTCCTCAACCTAAATGCTTGGAGCATACCATGACTCACAGGTGCAAAAACAGTCACGATGCCTGGGTGGAATTGGGCGGCAGGTTTCATCATCATTCAATGTGAAATAAAAGGCTTTATAACTTAGCTGGCTGGAATGGTATCAGGTTCTTTCAATGACATTATTTTTAAGAGGAGTCTTGGATTGTGAATCTATAACTAAAAGAAGTTTCAATAGCTGAGCATCTGCATATGGCACAGCAGGGCAGAGCTGGGCAGGTGGTTCTGGCTGTCTACTGTGCCTGCCCCTTGCAGGACTCCATCTCAGCATGGGATCTTTCTGGCTAAAGCAGAGCTAGAGAGCATGACTAAAACATGGTGGATGTCCAGACTCAGGGGACAGGGGAGCGGAATCCCTGTGACCCCTCCTCATGGGAGGTGGGTGAGGGGTGGAGGAAGATAGTGGAGAAGGAATATCATCCAAGTCAGACCATTTCTGCTTTGTCCAGCAACAACAATGGATTTAGGATTTGTGTTGACAGCTAGGGTAATCTCACTTGGGTGAAATACTGATGGATTTCATTTGCTTTTCATGAAGGGCAATCTAAACTTTCCCCAGGAAAGTGTGTTATTTCCTAAAATTCCTTTAGGAAAACTCCAATAATAAACAGAACAATGTGAGATTAATTGGTAAGCTCTTTTTAAAAATTAAGATAATGTTACTGGTGACAATGGAGACAGATTATGGCTACTGTCAGTATAACCTTTCTGCAGAAAACTTACAACTAAGCATCTAAGAAACGTACATACATACATGCACACACACATACATAGGCATAGGGGATATATATATATATATATATATATATATGTATGTATAGAGAACTCTTTAAAAACAAATTTATAAAAATTGGATGAACACGAGTGATATAAATTAGCACCACAAATTATGGTGCTCCCATGCTGAAGAATATTAGCTATTATAAGCTATTTCAAAAAGCTCCTTTAGTGACCTGGGGAAATGTTCATTATTACATAACTAAGACCTTAGTAAGTTTCCTAGGTATGTTTTCATAAGGTCAACTAAAATACCCATAGATATGAGAAGGAAAAAAAAAAAACAACCTCAATTAAGGTGGTTCAGTGGTAGAGTGCTTGCCTTGCATGCATGAGGTCCTGGTTTGAATCCTCAGCCAGAAGTGGCGTTGTAGCTCAAGTGGTAGAGTGCTAGCCTTGAGCTGAAGAGCTGAGGGACAGTGCCCAGGCCCAGAGTTCAGGTCCCACGACCAACAAAAACAAAACAAAACTCAATAAAAATGACAGGAAAATGTCTAAATGTCAAAGATGGCTATTTTTAAATGCTATGTATACTGTCTTTGTGGGTTTTTCTGGTCATAACCATTTATATGGTGAAATATTGCTTTTGTAATCTGAAAAAGGTATTTAAATTAAATTATATGTAACACAATTATATGTAATATTTGAATTGTAGTAAGTTTATAAAAGCACATTTATGAAATTTATTCTTACAATTCAAGTAAAACATGTAACAGATGTAACATAATGGATATATATACTATATATGGGAAATAGGTCATTTATCAGAACAGTATTTAGCATAGAAAACTCCCAGACAATTAAATATTCACTTGGGATTTTTGCAAGAGAATGTGACTTAGGAAATTTTAAGAAATCACTATGAATTCCAGGAAATGGAAACAAGAGGTTTTTTTTTTTAATTTTATGACGGTTTTTGTTTCTTTCCTGTCTTGTTTGTTAATTTATGAGTCCTTTCGGGGGTAAAGGGAGCCCAGAAAGGGTGGGACAAAGGGTAAACAAATGCAGCAGTAATACTCACTAGACACTATGCTGAAAAGGAACTATACAACTTGTGGGTGGGTATGGGAGAGAAAAACTGGGAGAGTGAGGGGGAAGAGGTAACACTGTCCAAAAAGAAAGGTATTCCTTGCCTGACGTATATAACTGTAAACCCTCTGTATATTACCTTTATAAAAACAAAAATTAAAAAAAAGTCACCATGTCTGTGATTTCCCCACAAAGAGCCATTGTGCTGTCTCAGTGGCCAGGGGCTTTGTCAGAGGGGGGTCTTCACCGTGGCTTCTCCTTCCCCGAGGCCCTCAACTCCACTGAAAGCTGGTGGAAACACTTGGGGGACCGCTAAGCAAGGAATCTTGTCTAGCTGTGAGGGGGCAGGGGAGGAGAATATGGGGAATGCCTCTGAGCCTCAAGGAGCCATCAGAAGAGGGCACTGGACACAACATAGAGCTGGACCATATGGCTGGACAGCCATGGAGTCCATTCTGCATCCTATGCAAGGAGTGGAGATTAAGTCTGTGCCGGTAGCACTGGGGCTGGAGAAATGAGAGAGCAAAAGTAGACTCCTAGAAGATCTTGGCCTTGGAAGATGGGTAGAGAAGAGGGAGAAGGTGCTGGTGAGATTACGATGCTCAGGCCTGTCCAAGCTTTCTCCAAAGTGTCCTCACAGGCCATTGAGACTAGAATGTGGTATCACCCCCGGCCCTTGGGGGCAGCCATGCCGTGGGCAGCTGTGGGCCAGGGGAGTGAGCATCAGCTCTGCTGATAGAAAACTGGAATTCGATTTTGTTGTCAGTTTTTATTGTTACCTGCGTCTAAAAAACAGCAGGTTTTCAATGACTGCTGGCTGTGTGTGTTATGCATGCATTGTTTAACCTCATCTCCTGGGGATGCTGTATGGTGAGTTTTCCGCTGTGCTTGGGCTTGCACTCATCCTGTCAACAGCAGATACACTGGCAGAATCGTACAGATCCATCAGAGCAGGCATGTTCCTGCCACTCCTATAGCTGGAAGGGGGAAGTACACCTGATCAAATACTCAGCACACAGCATGCGGCAGGCGGCTGACAGGAGAGCCCCATGCCTGGTTATTTCCTCTTAAGAATCTGGATCCGAAAGACGAATATGAGCCAACTGTGCGAGGAGTCCACAGAGCCAGCAGAGCATTGGCTAAGGCCCGGCAGACAATGTCTAGCCACCATGGGCCATGGCTAGGCACAGAACTGATGGAAAGCTTAGGGCAAAAGAAGGCCAGAGAAGCAGGCAGGGGATGGTCATGGAGGCAGCGAGGGCCAGGCAAATTAGAATAGTCTCTACATTGACTGCAAGTCAAAGTAAAGGGCTGAATGGTATCACGAGTGTAAAGATAGGAATAATTACAGAATTATTTTACTTTATTCACCTTAACTCCACTTATCCAGATCAGGTTTACCTGCTTTTACAGATGGGTCTTCCAAAGAGGAAAAGCAGCAGTGAAATCAACTTTGGGCCCACAGACTATCACTGGGCAGATTCTAAACCAGCCCAGGGATATATACTGTGGGTCCAGGATAGATTCTTCAAGAAGATTAAAAAAAAAACCCAAAACACAACAACAAAAAACCCCCATCATAATATGCCAACTTTGTCAATGTGAAAATCACTACTGTCAAGCTCTGGAAACTATTACCATAAATGTAAAAGCTTGTGACATGTATGATATGAATGGTGCTCCCTTAGATGTGATAGCTTTGTGAGGTCTACCACCTGCACAACCATACTAAGAGGCCCTGGATTTCTAGGACCCAAAGGAAAGGAGTAAGACTCTACCACTGAACGATATCAGCACCCCCCCCTTCTTTTTAAAGATATGATCTCATTATACAATCCAGGCTGGCATAGAATTCACTATCCTCCTGCCTCAGTCTCTCAAGTGCTGAGTTATAAATGTACTTTGACACATCTAGTCAGCTTTTTTCCTTAAAGTAATAAAGTATGTTATGGTTAATAGAACAAGATTGTTAGCCTTCAAAGTCCTTATGATCAGTCAAGCTCATTTTCCAATGCTTACCCAGACTAACTAGGTTCGGAGCCCTTGGTAAAGAGGAGTGGATTCCAAGTGGCAGAAAGAGGTGTATCCTCATGCTGCTTGGACTGGGAACAAGGATTAACAAGTTTGCACTAAAGATGATGCAATTTTCAGATATGGAATACAAAGAGGAGCCCATCGGCCACATTAAAGCCCGTCAACTGAAGCCTTCCTTGGCTGACTGTGTTCCCACAAGGGAAGGGTGACAGTGAGGAAAGTCCTTGCTTGATGTAAAATTGGAAGGTGTATTTCACACAAATTGGTCTGAGTGTTTTTCATCTTATGTTAACCTTCCTACTTTCAACCAGAAACCTCTCCCATAGCTGGGACCTTAGGTATGCACCGCCACAGCTTGTTTTTGAGACAGTGTCTTGCTAACTTTTTTCTTGGGCTGGCCTTGAATCATGATCTTCCTGTCTCCATCTCCTGAGCACATGGGATTACAGGTATCAGACACCACGCCCAGCCCAATCAGAAATTCTGAGGTATATGTTTAAAATGTATTAACCATTTTTCACTCTATCCTTATGTATACTATAAAAGCATTCTATGAGGGCTGGAAAGGTGGCTTAGTGGTAGAGTGCTTGTGAAGCCCTGGGTTTGATTCCTCAATCCCACATAAACAGAAAAAACTGGATGTGGCACTGTGGCTCAAGTGGTTAAGAGTGCTAGCCTTGAGCAAAAGAAGCTCAGGGACAGTGCCCAGGTTTGAGTTCAGGCCCCAGGACTGGAAAAAAACAAAAAACAAAAAACAACAAAAAAGAAAAGAATCCTATCAGTCTTTATCTCCCATTTCCTGCATGGGGAGCGGGAAATTCTCTCGTTTTCCATTTCTCCCTACCTTATACTGTTACATTAAAACAAACCTTTGCTAGAACTTAAAAAACAAAAAGCATTTGAAAAAGTGATGTATTAGCCAACCAATAGCCAGTTGCTCTCTTATCTTGATTACAATTTCCAACTTTTTTTTCAATTAAACACATCACCCTCATCTACAGACGTTTACAGAAAATGCTGAGGAAAACATAAAAGAATGTGCTATGGTCTCTAGTTTTTCTCTTCTGCTCCTGTCAACCATGTCCCACATCAAGCAGGCTAGGAAAGCCAGAGGCTCACTTACTGCTCCCTGGACGGAAGATGAACCTGTCCCTTCTTCCT
The DNA here is from genome assembly GCF_019054845.1 of Dipodomys spectabilis. Classification (NCBI taxonomy): domain Eukaryota; kingdom Metazoa; phylum Chordata; class Mammalia; order Rodentia; family Heteromyidae; genus Dipodomys; species Dipodomys spectabilis. The sequence continues at coordinate 2,756,856 of NW_024870815.1, read as the reverse complement.
CTTCTCCATCTGGGTCCTGGTCTTCGTTGTCAGTCCAGGAGGACACATCCTCTACCGAGCTGGTAAGATCAGGTAAGCTCTTAGACGTTAACCTGAGCAGGTCCTCTGCAGAGCTTTCCTGTAGGGACACATGAAGACCCAGCAATTAGCCTCTGACGCCAACAAGTTCTGAAAGTCAACCTGATGGAGTCAACCTACAGGCTCCCAACCCCAGAAGCACATGGAGTTTAGGCAGGGTTACATGTGTGGGGTTACCGTCAGAGGCAGGGGTTGGGGACCCAAAGCTCAAACCACTATTCTTTTGCCCTGAAGAATCTGGGTTTCTGGGGTCAGGTTTTGCACAGGCAATTCCAGCTTTTGGACTCTGGATCCTTTGTGGGCCTCCCTGGTCTTACATTCAGGACACAGGTGAAACTCTCTTATGGGCAGGTCAGCATTTGAAGATCTAGCCTTTGCCTGGCTTTCTGAACCCTCCTCCCACCTCCTCTTCTGCAGCCCATACCTTCCACTCCAGCCATTTCCAATCCTCCCCACACTGCCTGTCCCTTGCCTTCTCCCTCAGCGGCACCCATTGCTTGGATCACACATAGCCTCTGGCCTGCAAAGCCTGTGCACTTGCTTCTGGATCATCCACTGCCCCGCCTTTCATCTCTAATGTCCTTGCTGTTCATCCCTGCAGTACACACTTAACATCCCTTGTGTTTCTTCCCTGCCCTCCCTCCCATCTAATGCCATTTCTTCCCATGTCCCCAGGCCTGGCACAGGGCTTTAATACCCACAATGCCCTTCTCTCCCACCCAGGGGCCACCTCACTAGCTTCAGCTCATTAGCCAGAGATGAGATTGTTTATTGAATCAAATGTCAATCTGGAGACACAATGAAAGCAGCCCTTGAACAACATTGAAAGGTCAACAGCAACACATGGAACCACATGCCATTAGGATTAGAAAGACTCCAAGAAAGTGCAATTAACTCAGCCCTTGGCTTCCTAAGTACATACAGAGAAGGGCAGAGCAGGTGAGGGAGGCAGGTATGATCATCAAGTGCTTGTGACAAGCCCAAGTGCAACTGAGAAACACACAAGATTCAAGTGCTCAACATAAGGCCAGGGGCTTGTAGGGAGGGGCCCAGGATTGTGAGTTGGTGGCAGTAAGATAGCTGTGGTGTCTCCTCACCCACCCATGCCAACCTCTTCCATAGGGACAGGGATGCATGGAAGGTTTCAATCAGCATTTTGCTTGAGAGTTCACAGACCAGACGACCCAGGAAATGTCCATCTTAAACAGTGGATTTCACAAACTTTCTAAGTTGGCACTTAGTGATGGTATTTATTATTAGTTTTATTTTCAACTTCAGGAACCTGAAGAATTTTCATGTTTGATTGTTAATTGTGACCACTACATTGTTAGTCCCTACCTATGGACATAAAAAAGTTATCAGACAGAAGAGTTCACGTCCGTGACATCAATGCTGCAGGATTATTGGAAGAAAGGAGCTGTGGTCTACGGAGAAGCAATCTCCACTGCTGTGGGTTTGGAAAGGAAATGTCTCCTGAATGCCCGTGAGTTGAAGGCAATGGGCCCCAGTGCACGGTTCACAGGTGGAGCTTTTAGGAAGTGATTGAATCCTGAAAACCCTGACTCCATAATGAATTAATCCATTGAAGGACTCATAATCCAACTACTAGGAGGTGATGGAAGCCAAAAGGTGAGGCAATGGAAGTGGATTTTGGGAACATGGCTTTGAAGGGTTCTCTTCTTTGCTCTGTGTCTCTGCTTCCTGGAAACCCTGAGGAGAAGCTTTCCTCTGCCATGCCTTTCCCTATGTTGTTTGTGCCTTTTCACAGGTCTAAAAGCAACAGAATCTCCTTACCGTGGACTAAACTAACATCTTTGAAGCTGTTCATCTCAGGTATTTTGCCAGTGTTGACAAAACTGACCAACAGTTGCCTTCCTCTTCCCCAGTCTTCACTTCTGAACTTCCTCTTCCCTCTTTCCTTCACAGTGTGCCTTCCACCTTCCCAGCTCTTAGTTCTAACATTTCTTTTTCATTCCCTAACATATCTCTAAAAAAAACCAAAATCATTAAACCTATTCTAGCTAAGGGTCTTCATGCAGGCTTACCCTGAGGAGTCATGGACATATATCAGTTGTGGGGCTTGAACTCTGGGCCTGGGTGCTCTCCCTCAGCTCTTCACCTCAAGGCTTGCGCTCTACCACTTGAGCCACAGAGCCACTTCCAGTTTTCTAGTGGTTAATTGGAGATAAAGAGTCTCATGGAGTTTTCTGCTGACTTTGAACCATGATCCTCAGATCTTAGCCTCAGAGCAGCTAGGATTACAGGTGTGAGCCACAGGTACCTGGTGAGTCATGGATATTTAATGGGTAGACATGCAGGTACGATACACATTGGCATGTGGCAGAGGGAGGGTTCCAATCCAACCTCCTTACCTCCATTAAGAATATTTAAAAACGAGCCAACATGACCTACCTTGCTGGCTACCACCAGCTGCACCATGCCAGTAGCTGAGCGGAGAATGGCCACAGCTTCCTCATGGGATAGGCCAACCAATAAGTGACCATTGATGACCAGCAGCTCATCTCCTAGGGACAGTCGGCCATCCCTAACAAACAGAGACAGAAAAAAATCCGTGTGTCAAGACAGTCTGTGCCTGAGAGGGGACATTTTCAAGGGGCTACGGGAGGTCATGAGACTGGACAGTTAAAATTGGGCTAAAAGAGGAAGTGGTGACAGCTAGAAATGGTTTGGGACAAGGTTGATTCTTTCTGGTGTCCACATTCCTACAAAGAGTGAAAAGCTTCAGGATTTCAGCAAGAATCACGTTCTTAATTTTCCCCATATCCAGTATGAGTGGCAATAGAACTCCTACCCAGGTAGAGAAACTAAGACCCAGAAGTTTTCAAGGAATATTGGTGTGTGTGTGTGTGTGTGTTGCTAGGGACTGAACCCAGGCTTTGCACGTACCAAGTAAGCACTCTACCACTAAGTTATGTCCCAAGGCCTTGGTTTTTTTTTTGGTTGTTGCTGGTTGTGGGGCTTGAACTTGTGCCGTGGGCGCTGTCCCTCAGCTCAAGCTCAAAGTGAGTGCTCTACCATTTGAGCCAGAGTTACTTCGGCTTTTCTGGTAGGTAACTGGAGATAAGAGTCTTATGGACTTTCCTGCCTGGGCTGGCTTCGAACTGCAGTCCTCAGAGCTCAGCTTTCTGAGTAGCTAGGATTATAGGTGTGATTCACTGGCACCTAGCCAAGTCCTTGTTTTTTGAGACAAGGTCTCATTATGTAGCTCAGACTAGCCTTGATGGTACTAGGTATACCAGGCTGGCCTTGAACTCACCATCCTTTTGCCTCAATCTTAAGTGCTGGGATTATAGGCACGTACCACCACGATGCTAGACTAAGTAATTTTTTTAAAACCTGTCATTCTGCCTGATGACCAAGTCATCAGCACAGAAATGACTCTCTGAGCTAGGCTGAGAGACAGCCCACTCAAGTCCACTCCTAATCCTGTGCCCTCTCTCTTCCCAGGTCACAGGACCCTCACCAGACCTCCTTGGAGGCACCTGTGCCTGACATTTCCCTGTGTGTATGTCTAAGGATAAAGCCACCTAGTGTTTTTCTCATTCTCATGTCCACAGTTGTAACCACGCTTCACAGGCAAGAAGGATCCACAAAATAAGAATGGTACTATTGTAGCTATCAGACCTGACCTATAAACATGGCTGTTCTTTATTTCTGTCCAACTTACATGATGGTTGATTTGGGCTTCCTTCCTGCTGGGTTGGCAGGAGACCCTGCCGGCACTGACTCCCTCCCAGGGCAGGCCATGGCCCTTGAGTGACACACAATGGCAGACTTCTGGGCCATCACATCTGGCTAGAAGGTCCCTTAGGTGGGTTCCAGCTAAGCCTTCTTTGGTGTGGTCTCCCTGAATCACAAAGGAAGCCAGGGACTGCTATATGTGGACAGGAAGTCAGGTGATGTGGAAAGACTTTGGACCTGGGGCTCTATTTTTCCTTCAAAGGCTTCTCCTCAGCACCATGACAGACTGCTGTTATGGAAGCCAGACATGTCTCCAATCCTTCTAGGCCTACCCAGCCCAGCTTCTCTCCAATCTGCTTTCTCCTCCCATGCTTTCAACAAACTAACCAGCCTCACTCCTTTTATCCTCACCTCCATCGTCCTGCTTTCAACAGCTTCTCTATCTCTAACTCTTTGTCTCCCTTTCTCTAGGGAGAAAATCATAATCTAGGCTTTAACTGAAGCCTGGATGCACCAGAGACTTCTAATAGCCTCTGCTTCTTGTCCTTCAAAAGTTCCCAAAGCAGAGAACTACTAAGGGCCCCACTTGTTGCTTAGATGCTGAGAAAAAGGAAATGGGAAAATCAGAGGGGAGAAGTAACTGGCATCTCAAGGAGATGGTCCTGCAGGGGGAGAGTGATGCTGGCATAAAGAAATGATTCTGGGAAGTGGCGCTGTAGCTCAAGTGGTAGAGCACTCGCCTTGAGCTGAAGAGCTGAGAGACAGCGCCCAGGCCCAGAGTTCAAGCCCCACGACCGACAAAAAAAAAAAAAAAAAAAGAAATGATTCTGGTGGCCTGGGAAGGTGGCTCAGTGGTAGTGCGCTTGCCTTGCATACATGAGGCCCTGGGTTCAATTCCTCAGCACCACATAAGCAAAAAGAAAAAAGCCGGAAGTGGCACTGTGGTTCAACTGGTAGAGCGCTAGCCTTGAGCTGAAGAGCTGAGGGACAGTGCCCAGGCCCAGAGTTCAGGACCCATGACTGGACCCAAAAAAAAAAAGAAAAAGAAATGATTCTGGGAAGTGTCTCTGGACTTACTCGGCCACAATACTATCAAGACCAGGCAAGCCCCAGCCCCTTTCCTATTTGCAATTTAATTCCCTGGCTTTTATCTCCTGTTATCAGCTAGGACACCCTACTTGTGAGTCACACACCACAGTGACAGGGACACACCACTGCAGGCAGGGAATGCAAAGAAAATGATGAGACCTGTGAGGAATGTCTCCAAGGAGAAATAGGGAGGAACAGTTCCACAGAAAGCTTATCTCTGGGCACAGAAATTTCCTAATTGCCAATGTGCTCAAAATAGACTAGAATGGAAGGCCTAAGCATAATGGGAAAGAAAGGCTACCTGATGGGAGTTCCTTAAGGCACGTGTCATTCAGGAAGTTTAATAATGCTCAGCTGGGCTAAAACCATCTGAAGTCTTAATCTTTTAATAATTACTGTCACCTAGATAATTGACAGTTGGAGCTAATCACATCTCTAGTTATTAGCATCCTGCTTTCCAAGAGGACTGAAAACAGGAAACGCTTTGCTATTTTTTCTGCTGGTCTTCAAAGTTTTCCATTCTTTCATTTTTTATTTTTGGTGCCAGTCCTGGGCCTTAGATGTAGAGCCTGAGTGCTGTCCCTGAGCTTTTTTTTGCTCAAAGCTAGTGCTCTACCTCTTGAGTCACAATTCTACCTCTGGCTTTTTGCTACCTAATTAGAGATAAGAGTCTCACAGACTTTCCTGCCCAGGCTGGCTTTGAACCACGATCCTTAGATCTCAGCCATTTGAGTAGCTAGGATTATAGGCCACCAATGCCCAGCTGCTTTCCATTCTTTAGTCTAACTATGTAAATGTAGTTCTTTCAACTATACTACTTAAGATATACTTTTGAGTCCCTTCTTGATCGTGAGCAGGCCAATACTACTTTGGCTTGTCTATTGTTCTTAGAATCAGGGTACTTGGCCTTGAAAAATTTCAGACTACACAAAAGACATTCATCTCCTACATCAGTGAAATTCTTCCTCCTTCTATAGACTATAGACCAGGTATGTGCTGGTAAGCAATACACATAAGTGACCAATAATGCCTTGCAAGCAGCAGTGTTCACAAGCAATTAGCAAGGCAAAGAGCTTGTCTGATCATTTTGAGCTGTGTCTTACATACTCAAAATGACTTTCCTTCTTTTTTTTCACATTCTGTAAGTAAACACTGTCTTTCTTACTACTTACATGATTGTTCATATTAAAAATAAGAGAGGAACAGCTACCACATCCAAGGAAGGCAAAAAAAAAAAAAAAAAAAAGAGAGGAGAGCCCATGGAGAAAAATGCTTTGTTCCCTTTCACACCTGTGTTAACACCTGTTAACACAGGTGTAAGTGTGTGCAAGACCTTGACAAACTTGACAGGCAAATGTGAACTGTGGCAGCCAAGTCATTAGTCTTGGTCTTAAGGAGTTAAGAATGTCAAGAATGTGGTTATGTTTAGTGGCATATTCTTCAGAAATAATGATATTAATTGTTTAAAAATTTACCTAATTCTTAATAAGTCATAGTATCATCTTAGCAACTTAAAAGTTAGGATTAGTAACATTTGCTTAAATCTAAGACTAGACAGAAATCCAGTATCTCCTCCAGGGCTGGGACGTTCCTGTAGTATACTCCCCAGTTACCTACTTCCTGTGCTCAGAGATAGGTTTAATTAGAATTGCTCTTGCCCCATTTCCTTTTGTGCTCAACACAAACTTTATGAACTATAATTACCAGGGTTTTGACCACAGGGAAGAGGCAAGTACCCATCACCCAAGGGAAAGGTAGGAGGAAGATAAGAGGGGGTGGGGAGGGAATTATCTAGTCACCTGTGAGCAGCACCTCCTTCCTTCACTTGGGTGACAACGATAGCGTGAGGTGAGCGCTTTGATCCTCGGCCTCCACTAACCTGAATTCCCAGCCCATCTGCCTCTTTGAGCAGCTCCATCTTCCATATTCGGCCAACTTCCTCCTTGGAAGAGAAAAGTAAGCATGCATGAAGGGTGTGAGAGGGTGATGGCACCGACACTGGAGAGCAGAGTTAGTACGTCAGTCCAAATCTATCAACAGACATCACAGATCGCGAGAGAAGCAAAGTCTCACGGACTGAACAAACATCTCTGGCTGGAAGTGCTGTCCCACGAACAAGAAGAAAAAAGTAGACTAATAGCAATGTTCCGTTTCTGCCATCCAATCTGGAGCCCTTGGCCTTAGGTGCTTGCGTAGTGGTTGAAAATGGCTGCCAACAATTGAGGGTCAGAATATTCACTTTTGTTGAATACTAAGAAAATAGTTATTTGTGGCGAGTGGCTATGATTCTGGACAGCCCAGAATCCTGTTAGGTGAAGCATCTTCTGCCAGATCCCAGTACCTCTATGTATATAAACAGTGACTGAGTCTGAGATCCTTCCACTTCTGCATAGCTACTAATTAATAAAAGAAGATGAAAGGAAGGACGCTCAGGTCTTGGCGCCAGGAGACTTCGACTAGTTAGTCTGAAGCAAGCTGTGCCATTTATAACTTTAATACAAAATACTGGTTTCCTTGCCTTTAAAGAGGGAATCATCATTAATATTTTGAAGTCTGCAGTCAGGGGTAAATGACACATTCATGGGAAAAGGAGCAGCATGACAACACCCAGAAGGTACGTAACGGATGCTCACAGGTATCATGCATTGCTGCTTGGGTGTCCCTTCCGGGAAATGCTGGGGACCAGAAGTACTTCCGATGTTGTAATATCTGTACTTGCATGATATGTCTTGGGGATGTTACAAACATAAACATGAAATTCATTTATGTCTCATAGGTAACGTATATACACAGCCTGAAGGTCATTTTGTTTTGTTTTTATGAAACAGCATCTCCCTATGTAGCCCAGATGGCCTCAAATTTACTATTTTCAGCCTCCTGAGTGCTCTTCCATTTCCAACCCTGATGGCAATTTTATACACTCTTTCTAGTGCTTCTAACGTTTGTCTGTGGCCCATCACATAAGGTCAGACGTGGAAGTTTCCACTTGTGGCATCATGTCAGTGGCTCAATAATTTTTGGATTTTTGGTCATTTTGGATTTTCAGATTAGGATACTTATCTCTCTCTCTCTCTCTCTCTCTCACACACACACACACACACACACACACACACACACACACTCACACACACACATTAAAACACTAATTTCAACTTCAAATGTCCTAAAACTCATAAATAAGATCTTTGGTAGGAGAAATCAAAGCAGAAATTGATGAACTGAATGTCAACTGCTGGGGGAAAAGAACAGGTAACACCATTTGTTTGCCTGCTCTTTCAAAACATTCAAAACATGCTTTAACTCCTATAAAAACCAACAAAAAACTCCAAAACCCCAACTAGTTGATCTGTCTTGGGGGGCGGGGCGGGTAAGGAAAGTTACAGAAATGGTGGGACAAATGGTGAACAAATGCCGCAGTGGCACTCACTGGACACTACATTGAAAATAGACTATACGACTTGTGGGCAAAGATGGAAAGGAAAAACCTGGAAAGCCTGAAGGAAGGGGTGATATTGCTCAAACAGAAATGCACTCATTACCAGATTTATGAAATGGTAACCCTTCTGTAGTCACCTTGAGAATAACAATAAAAGTAAATGAAATAAAATAGAAAAAAAATCAGCTAATTAATGTCTTGAAGCCATTTGGTTACTAGTTGGCTTTTCTACTCTGGTTCATCTTCCACTTAAATCCTTATTTCTTCCCAAGAACACAAACATGTTCAACGTAAAATGAATGGATTCTTTTAGAGATTTAGGCTGGTCAGAGAAATTACTTCAAAAAGTGATGGGGGGGGGGAGGTTACTTTAGGTTCACCCCTGTCATTTTCTTTGGTCCTAGATATATGGCATGGGTCACAAGATATTCCTCCAGACATAAAACAAAAGCCATCTGTTTTTCTCATCCATCATGAAGGTCCATCCAATGCAGCCATGAAGATCCAATAAGACAAAGCCATCAGCTCCCAAGACATAGGCAATTTGCCCATTCAAGTTGCTTGCAAAGGAAAAAGAATGTGAAACATTTAGAAAATCTGAAACACACTGTCAGAAACTAAAATGAAACTTTATGCAATCATAAAAAAGCCAGATGTTGAGGAGGCACTGATGTGCAGCAATAGGAATGTCTGGGGAAATTATTACCAGCCAGACACCCTCACTTTTTCTAGAACAGCGTGCTCGCTGGGGTCTCGCGATTCCAGCCACATCCAGTGGTGCCAACTGTCTCCTCCACCCGCTGACCACAGACAAATGTAACCTGTCTGGCCAAACGTAACTTCAGAAGTCACTGGCTTACCACAGTAGCTCATGAGCTTGTCAGTGATTGCTATTTTATCCAACTCTCTCTCTCTGGACTCCATGGTTTTTGGGTTGCTGCCTCTGACCTCTGGAACACCTTTTTCTTCCCCATTGAGAAACACCCTTCCTGGCCTTGAGTCTCTCACAGTTCCATGACTTCCATAAAAGCCACCCTGGGAAATGTTGTATCTGGCCAAGATGGCAGCTCTCAGCAGCTTCAATAGGGGAGAGTCGATGGCCTAGCAAATACCACCAGAAAGAACAAATCAAGATGTGCTGAAGAGCTGCTGTCCTGGCTGGCTGGTCTCCTACATGCAAATCCTGGACAGGCCCCACTGCCTCCCTGGGTTACATTACAGGACAGTGGCTTGACTTGTGTTCTCATGGAAGAGATGCCATGCCAAGATTCCTGGGTTCTAGCAGATGATACAGGACTGTTTTGTTCCTCAGCACAGAAAAGCTGTAGATCTCTTTGCCAAGAGCAACAGGGTCTACCATTGGAGTTCAGAAATAAGAAAATTCATTTGGTTTTAGCCAAATTATTAACTTATACCATCATTCTTTTCTCTTTTACCATCCTGTGTGTGTGTGTGTGTGTGTGTGTGTGTGTGTGTGTGTGTGTGTGTGTGTGTGTGTGTGTGTGTGTGTGTGTGTGTGTGTGTGTGTGTGTGTGTGTGTGTGTGTGCTCCTCAGGGGGCTTGAACTCAGGCTCTGTCTTTGAACTTTTACTTTGTGCAAGGCTAATGCTCTACCATTTGAGCCACAGCTCCACTTCTGGCTTTTTGGTGGTTAATTGAAGGAAAGAGTTTCATGACTTTCCCGTCTGGGTTGGCTTTGAATCTCAATCCTCTGATCTCAGCCTCTTGAGTATCTAGGATTACAGGCAAAAACCACAGTGCAGGGCCCTTACCGTCATCTTTTGTTAAGCTGAACATCTAAGAATGGCTTACAGAGGTGTGACAGTACCAGATACATTCCTTCTTAGCTTTAAATGCTTGTAGAGGTAAGAATTATGATAAGAAACTTGTAAAACAATGCCCATGGAGATAGAAATCCTCAGATACAGACAAGTTAAAGACAACTTACACAAACAGCATTCACATACATAGTTCAAATGTACCAGAACCCGACACACATTCAGCCAGTCAAAAATCTAACAAAACACCTACTTAATTAATGCAAATGGCTTCTGAGGGTAGAAATGACAGTCTGTAATATAGACCCCTATTATTTTTTTAAGACATAGACTATGTTTTCTGGGTTGGTCTTGAATTCTGGGACAGGATCTTCTGGTCTTGGTCCCCCAAGTGCTGGGTCTACAAGTACACACCACTGTGTCCACAGAGCCAATTCCACTTGTCAAAAAACATTCCCTCCTCTCCTCTTCCTCTGCTCCTCTATGCCTCCTCTTCACTTTTATCTCCTCCCTCCTCTTTTATCTAATAATATGATTTTTTCCCTATAGCTGTATAGGGAAATTATCTGATTTCCCTATATAGTAGGAATTATAAGAGAAGTGTTCAAAGGAATCAACGTAGATTTCCCTGTCTTGAAATTTCTCCATCATCTAATAAAAAAAAAAGTTCAGAGGAATATGAAGAAAGACAGACATCAAGAAGAAAATTTTATCTGTTTCTTGCACAATTATCAGTATTAAATTTAGTTAGATATGGCTAAAACAACATTCAATTAAAAACTAAATGCGCTCCTTTGAAGCTTTTAGTGCTAAAGGGTACTGGCCAAAAGCGAATAAGCTAACTTAAATATCTCAGTATGCAGACAGCTACCTTACAATTCCACTTGGGTATATATAACTCATACCTCAGCAGGATTAAATCTGAATTCTTCTCCCTCCTATTCTTGGTTTTTCCATATCACACTACAGAGGAATAAGCCAAAAGCCATGAGTGATCTTTGATCCCTCCTTCTATCTCATTTCCCATAGCTGAACCATGTGAGATCTCCACATTTTACAGCACTCCTAAAATAGGTCCTGTATCCATGACTTTCTTCCCCACCAGTACTCTTGTCAACACAATAGCCTCTGATCTAGTCTCTTTTATTCTTCACCTCCTACAGTTCATTGTTCTTCATTCAACATCCAAGGTGAATGTTTAAAAAGCACAGGGCGTGATACAATCAGCTTGTTCTCTGATGGCTTCCACAGTTCCCGATAGACTGAGAACCAAGTCCTTGCTCACCCAAGCTGGTGCTGTCCATGGCCTCTCCTGCTGCCTCTTGAAGCTGCTTTTGGTAATTCTTTTCTGAGAACATTCTGCCCCAAGATTTTGCAGGCTGCTCTTTCCTAACATGCGGGCTTAACTGAAACACCTCTTCAGTGCATTCTTTCTCTGCTGACGTGCAATAGCCCGCTGCCCCCTATCTACAACACAGTCCTGCCATCTTCCTCTTCGCTCTCATTTAGTTCATTTATAGTACTTGTCACCAGCCGACATTCTGATTAATTTGTTTATTTGTTTCATGTGTCTAGCCCCTTCCTAGGCTATAAATCCCACCTGACAGGAACTCTATCTCATTTACCAATGGGTTCTCTAGTAACTAGAATAGAGCTTATTACATAGCCAATTCCAAAAGTATCAAAGAATTAACAAGTATAGATTGTTTATCCATGAATCTTATAGTTCTTTGATGTCTCTGAGACTAATATCAAGAAGCTCATCCAGATGGGACACCAGTGTGTGGGTGAGTGTACGTGTGTGTGTGTGTGTGTGTGTGTTATCTCAATTGAGAACACATTTTCTCTTTATTAAGTCATCTGTGAGTTATTTCAATGAGGATGCTCCTGGAATGTAGTGAACTATTCACACCACTCTAATAGCTGTATCAGGAAGGGACAGCTGTCCGTCAGAAAAGCACAAATTCCACAGACAGGGGATACCTGTGTGTTTTCCAGCATTCATCGCATGGCTGCTGATCTAGTTGGAGAGACAACTGAGTTCTGAGACAGACCCTACTGAGACAGAAATCTTGTTAGATATGGCTTAAAGGACAACTGTAAGAGACATTGTCAGCCTATTGAGAAAAAGCCAAACCACAAAAAATGGGATGTTACAGAGTTCTGTCTTAATTTTGTCAGAGTGTTACCCTTCTCCGTGAACCACCATCTAATGTGAGTTCACACATGCATCTCTGCACTGAAGCCAGCTCGGGGATTTATTCACTAAGATGGGTGGTGCATTTGAGGGGCTCGTCTTGAAGCGGTTAAATGACCTCATTTCTGCTGGAATCCAAAATAATGTTTTACACAGCAGCATCTTTGCCTCAAATGTGAGAAAACACATCGTCCATTTAGAATTTCACTGCAGTAGATGCTTTGGCTCTTGCTAGGAAACTATTCTGAGCCTGCTTATCCCTTTGTATGTAGAATGATCAGTAAGAGGTGGGGAAAAAAGTGTGAGAGCTGGAATTCTCTTAGTCATTGAACCAAAGTACTCAGAGTCTCGGTGAGAAAGGCCTAGACATGGCTACATGAAGGTCACAGAGCCAGGGTAGAACCCCTTGTCCCATCCCCCAAGCTTGGTGTTCCTGGGTGTCTTTACTAATAAAGACCTACGGAATACCTACAGGAGTTAAGATTTGGGTACGTTGGTGACATTTTTGGAGGTGGACCAGGGGAAGGTCTAGGGTGGATGACAATTATGGGGTAAGCCCTCAAATGTGCCCACAGACATAAACATACCAGCCATGAATAATTTGTAAGCCTGGAAGATGGTAGAATTGTCCCTTTGCTATGGGAATACACTTGGTTATATTTGTTTATTACTACTTATTATCACCAAAATCCACACTGCATGTAAGCCAACATATAACAAAACTGTCATTGTGAATGATTAATGGTCTTTGCTAAAAAGCTAAGTAAGGTATCTGAGCTTATCTCTAAAATTGCTTCTATACGACCTAGGAAATTCTAATGCTTCAGAAGTTGGGCCTACTGTAATTTTAAATTTCTTGTGTGTTTATCTTTATTTTTATACTTTACACAAACATATAATTTAAAAAACCAAGGTATTTGTTAAAAGGAAGTATATTTCCCCTTGCTTTGCTAAGGGAGAATAGAACAGGAAAGCAAAATCTGAAGATTTATTTGAATGTATTATCTTCTCAGGACAACTAAGTCTAAGAAAAAGAAGTACCTGACAACAAAAAGGGTCTGCATGAGCATTACAGATCTTTTGTTTAATTTATTAAGTCTTTGTAGATATATTAAATCATTAATACAGCAGAAACGGAACAACACTGACATGTTTAATCTTCTATTATTCAACCGGAATGGAATTTTCCTCCCAATGACTTAAGAGGCAAATAGCTAATTTCTGTGTCTCTGTAAATTCTATTTTTATTATGACCTGGGTCTCAACCATCTTGAAGGAAAAAAAAAATCCACTTTAGCCCAAGAACCTAAGCAACCTTTTTTTTTTTTTTTAATTGGGGCTTGAACTCAGGGTATGGGTGCAGTCCCTGAGCTTTATTGCTTAAGGCTAGCACTCTACTACTTTGAACCACAGCTCCACTTCCAGTTTTCTGGGGGTTAATTGCAAATGAGAGTCTCATAGACTTTTCTGCTAGGGTTGGCTTCAAACAGCAATCCTCAGATCTCAGCCTCCTGAGTAGCTTGGAATACAGGCATGAGCCACCGGTGCCTGGCTCCTAGGCAACCTTTTTAAGATTGTCAATGGTGGCCAGGTGCCAGTGGCTCACGCCTATAATCCTAGTAACTCAGGAGGCTGAGATCTGAGGATCGAGGCTCAAAGCCAGCCTGGGCAGGGAAGTCTGTAAGACTTATCTCAATAAACCACCAGAAAACTGGAAGTGGCACTGTGGTTCAAGTGGTAGAGCGCTAGCCTTGAGCTGAAGAGCTGAGGAACAGCACCCAGGCCCAGAGTTCAAGCCCCATGACCAACAACAACAACAACAACAACAAAATATTGTCAATGGTTTCCCTTTTTTTGGTGACACTAGGATGTTGAAGACGTCGTAATGTTCTACTACCTGCCAACTATGAGCAAATCCATCTACTGAATTTAGTTCTGGGTTGATGGCATTGAAATATACATACCTGGGAAGGTCTATGGTCCATTCCCATTTATAAACACTCAAAAGTATAACACAGAGCCAGCAATTGGTCTATGAATTATCAACAGTTATAGATAATTCAAACGTCAGACAGCAAGTCTTTCCTTTCTCTAAGAATGGATCTTTAAATAATAGTTCCAAAGTTTGGATTTTTTTTACCCTCTCATTTACAATTCTAGGCTATTTGGCATTGAGCACAAAAGTCACATAAAGGAACGCACATATGTTCATTCTTCATACAGTTTAACCCAGAAACTCAATTCTTTGTTGTTGCTTTCAAGTATGGTGAGTGAAGGTGGGTACTGTCTGAGAAATTTAGAGTTTTATTTTTCTTCTGTTAAAAGAATTTCAAACCTGTGTCCTAGGAAAAAAATCAAAGCCTATTTTTTTGGTTTGTATGTAAGATTCAACGTCCTCTGGTGCCCATAAACTTTGAGAGTAGGGACGCTAATATTTCTTATGTTTTGTATTTTTTCACTTTAGGCTTTCTGCAAATTCACAATCTAATATCCAGTTACAGTAGTCTCTGCTAAATGATGTATTCTGAAACAACATAGTCCCTTGTGAGAGAGGTTATTTTGATTCATCTAGCCTATCACAGATTAGCTAACATTACAGAAACAACTGCATCCAATAGTCCTACAAGAAATTACATTCATTCCCAGGGCATCTTTCCCCAGGAGGCCAAGCTGAACATGATATGCTTATGGCTATTTCCCACCTTTTCAATGTTCTATTTCATCCTTAGAAAGGGGGGTGTCCTGAACCAGAGAGGAAACCAATCAGCACCCACCTACTATTTCCTTAAAAGGACCAAAGAAGTATCTGCCAAGAGAATTCTTAGCACAAGCACACTTATCCTAAAGAAATATAAAAGAATGTTAGTTACCCCAGGGAAGATAATTTGAGGCAAGAAGCTTACCCATCACTAATAAGAATATCTCACATCCATTTGCCTTTAGACCAACCTTGACCATCACAGATGGATTCCACAGTACCAGAGGTTTCTGTGAAGGTTCTAGACTTCACTGGAATTTACCAATGCAATGACATAATCTCATAAAAATAGTACTGGTGCAGGGTGCTGGTGGCTCATGCCTATAATCTTAGTTACTCAGGAGGTTGAGATCTGAAGATCAAGGTTCAAAGCCAGACCAGGAAGGAAAGTCTGTGAAATTCTTTTTTTTTTTTGGGGGGGGGGGGTTCCAGTTGTGGGGCTGAACTCTGGGCCTGGGCGCTGTCCCTCAGCTCTTCAGCTCAAGGCTAGTGCTCTACCACTTGAGCCACAGCGCCATTTCCAGCTTTTTTCTTTTTTTGCTTATGTGGTGCTGAGGAATCGAACCCAGGGCCTCATGCATGCAAGGCAAGTGCTCTACCACTGAGCCACCTTCCCAGCCCCAAGGTTTGTGATTTTATTCTACTTACATAAGGAGCTAGCCAAGTGATCAGAAGGGGAAAAGTTCAGGCTTGCTGTTGTAAAATTTGTATCATACCGGGGTGCCGGTGGCTCACACCTGTAATCCTAACTACTCAGGAGACTGAGATCTGAGGATCGAGGTTCAAAGCCAGCCCAGGCAGGAAGTTCATGAGATGTGTATCTCCAATAAACCAGATGTGGTGCTGTGGTTCAAGTGGTAGAGTGCTAGCCTTGAGCTGAAAGAGCTGAGAGACAGCGCCCAGACCCAGAACTCAAGCCCCACAACAGACAAAAAAAAAAAAAAAAAGTACCATAAATGCTGCAGATAAAGTACTTGAGCTGCCTCTTTAATCCTCACTGCAGACACAGTGCAATTACTACTTCAAGGCCAAGAATTCGGGCTGGCACTGGATAGCCCAAACATCCCAGCTTCAGTGTCACACAGGAAGAGTCCACCAGACAAAGAAGCAGCTGCTTTTGTTTGTATCTTCAGCCTTGAGCTGAAGAGCTGAGGGACAGCACCCAGGCTGAGTTAATTAAGGCCCCATGACCGGACCCTCCCCCACAAAAAAATCACAAACCTTTTTCTTGTTATTGCTATCTTCCTCTCCTACCCCATCTCTGGTCATACTGGAGTTTGAACTTATGATCTGCTTGAAAGGCAGGTGCTCTACCATGTAAGCCAGGCCCTGAGTTCAATGATTGGTAGAAGCGGCTCTTCCTGATCATTTCTCTTGGTGGGTTTTTGGTTTCTGAATATCTTAGGGGTTTTCTAAACTTGAAAAGTAACTGCAAACAAAATTTCCTTTAAAATCGATTGTGTGTAAGTGAACCAAACCTTACCCGTGCCAGGCAGTCACTTGATTGGCAGTCCGTCTTGCCAGCTTTTGAGAAGCGTCGTTTGTCATTGCTGGTGGCCAGAGGTGCATCTGTCTTTGGAACTCTATTCTCTGCTCCTCTGTCCGCCTCTGTCTTTTCTACATGAGCCCCAGTCACCTCCTTGAGAGAATGTGGGCCATTTTCCAGCTCCAAGCCATGCCCGCTTCCAAGTTCAGGGTCCGTACATTTCTCCTGCTCAGAGCTGGGATCATCAGCCAACTCACTGCCAGCGCTGCTCTTAGGGTCTTCTGGGACCTTGTTGCTAGGAGGTCTGGAAATGACTCCAAATTTTCTTGTTCTTTTCCCCTTTTTTGAAGTTTGGTCACCCAGCTCCAAGGTAGGTATGTCGCCCGCTTCAGAGCTGTTGCTGCTGTGGCCATTGTAAGTAGGATGGGCTTTGTGCTTGAAGCGCCGCAGCATGATCAGGTAGATGAAGCCGCCATTCCAGCACTGCTCAGCCAGGTAACTGCAGCAGAGAGAGACAACTGCCAATTAGAGCCGCCAACACCCTTCCTGGACAAGTAGCACCCACTGCTCCCCACCCCTCTGATCCCAGGACTCAGTGGCTGATGACCTGGCCAATGGAATGAGGTACTTAGGCTTTCTAGAAAGCTCAAAACACAGCTCCTACTTGTGATCTGTGTAATTTGTTGCTGCTAAAATGACCCCAACCTCCCCCAAGTAAGACAATGTTACTATGAACTAGAAATTACTAATTTGTATCTTCTATGACACGGAATCAGCATAAGATTTTTCTAGCAACAGAGCCACTTCTACCAATCATTAAAATATAAAATTCTCACCAGGCGCCGGTGGCTCACGCCTGTCATCCTAGCTACTCAGGAGGTTGAGATCTGAGGATTGCAGTTCAAAGCCAGCCTGGGCAAGAAAGTTCGTGAGTCTCTTATCTCCAACAAACCACCAGAAAACCTGAAGTGGTGCTATGGCTCAAGCACTACAGAGCTTGCCTTGAGCTGTAGAGCAGAGGGACAGAGCCCAAGCCCAGAGTTCAAGCCCCAGGACCGACAATAAATAAATAATAAAATATAAAATTCTCTCTCTCTCTCTCTCTCTGATGATGCTGGGATCTGAACTCAGGGGTTTGCACTTGTCAGGCAGGTGCTTTATTGCTTGAATGCTACCACCAATCTTTTTTAGTTATTTTTCAGGTAGGGTCTCATGCTTTGTGCATGGCCTTGGACCAGGATCTCTCTGCCCATACCTCCTATGTAGCTGAAGCTACAGTTGTAGGCCATAATACTTGGCTTGCAAGGACTCTGAAACATGGCCTTGCTATCTCCTTTTGCCCAGGCTAGACCTGAACCTTAGTCCTTGTATCTCCTCCCCAAGAAGCCAGAATTATAGACATTAGCCACCATGTCCAAGTCCCTCCCCCCAGCTCTGGGGCATTGAATCCAATGCCTTATGTATGCTAGACAAGGGCTCTACTATTGAGCTACAGTTCTAACAAGAACTGTTCTGTTTAGTAATACAGGAGGGTAAGTATTTTAGATTTCTAAATAGCTAGTAGAGAGAATTTAATTTTAGATGTTCTCAACACAAAGAAATGATAAATATCTTAGATGATGCTGATTATTCTGATCTGATCACTACACATTATACACATACACTGAAACCATACTGCATTTCATAAACACATATAAATTATATCTCAGTGGACAGAATAGATTTTAAAGAGACAGAGAGGTCAAACCAGAAAAATTTTCTCTACTTCCTCAATAACTTGCATCAGAATGATCACACCCATATATTGCCAATAAAACAATTCTACATGTTCCCGAGGTAAAGAATAGACTAAATGGAGTGGAGGAGACCTGAAGCTCTGTGTTTACAATTTTTAAAAAACCCCAACAGAATAATAGAAACGTCTGTCTCTCAGAGGCTAAGCTAAAAAAAGATGCACTACTAAGTGGGAGCAGGGAGCTGGCTGGTGATCAGGAGCCTCTGCCTAAGTAAGCTCCAGTTCCTGTAGGCTGCACAGAATGGATGCCAGGCTTGTTCTCCGGGAAGGTGCTAGCCTGGGCTGTTCACTGCACATGTAGGCTGTCACAGCTAGTACAGGCACCATATTAAGAGGAATGCTGACAGAGAAGGAAACAAATGGACAGGATAGGAACTGTGCCAATCTGGACAGTGGGAGCCGTAGAGGATAATCAGCATGAGAAAACAGGGTCAGGCTCAGTGGCTTCTTAGGGAGTTAAGGCCTGGCAAATCCTGAGAAGCAGGAGGTAGTAGAAATGAGATGATGTATATGAAGTGTGATGCGTTAGAGCTGCTGTAAATTAAACTCCATGAAATGGAAACAACAACAATAGCAAAGATCTTAATAGAACAGCAAATGAATTAACTGGCAGTGTTCAGACGCCTAAGTCATGAAAGCTTCATCAAACAGGACACTTGACTGAATCTGGAAAACCAGGCCACGCTGGCCCTTCCAAACAAAGAAGCACAGGTCTCTAAAGAACCCAGGGAGATGTCTTCATTACTGGAATCTTGCCACATGCTATACATCACTAGTTCCCAAGCAAAGAGTGTCAACATCCGAGCCCCACGAATCACACTTGCTTTTGGTCTTACTCCCACATAGAAGGCCCGAAGCCATGGTGCCTATGTCTTCAGTGAGTGAGTGTGCCAAGCCAGCTGTTCTCGCTCCAGGCACAGTGCTGACTCTAAGGAGATGAGGGATGCGGGTAAACAGACATTAAGATGCCCTCTGAGAGCTCAGTACCAGGAAAAATCAGATCTGGGAGCTGGCGCCCTCAGAACGTGGGAAGGAGGACAGGCCTTCAGAGTCCTCCTCTCACCTCACCCTGGACCTGCATTTAAGGATGAAAAGGGAAGAACTGATGATCAGTTGTAATTGAAAAGTACCAGATTCTGGCCCAAGGCATAGATTCCTCATGTCTAGTGCTCAGATCAGGGCAATGACAGTGACTATTAGATAGACAAGAGAATAATTCTCTATTTTTGTCACAGAGTAAAGTGAACAAGCAAGAAGAAAACTCAACCATCAGCCAAGCCTAATAAAAATTTACCTTGATTCTGGGCCATGGTGTATGAGCATGTGAACTCTCTCTCTCTCTCTCTCTCTCTCTCTCTCTCTCTCACACACACACACACACACACACACACACACATGTAAATAAAATGTATGACAGATCTCAGTGAAACATTGTAGGATAGAGACCACTAGTAGAGTCTAGAAAATTAAGATTAATTCTGTCTTTTAGCACAATTTTCCACACAAGTTTAGATTTTTCTTTCTTTGCTTGCTTGCTTCCTCCCTTCCCTCCCTTCCCTCCCTCCTTCCTTCCTTCCTTCCTTCCTTCCTTTCCTTTTGCTGGACCTGGGGCTTGAACTCAGAGTCCTGGTGCTATCTCTGACTGTGCTTCTTTATGTTCAAGGTTAGCACTCTACCACTTGAGCAAGCTCTACGTCCAGCTGTTTCTGTATAGTTTATTGGAGATAAGAGTCTCACGGAAGCCGGGCGCTGGTGGCTCACGCTTGTAATCCTAGCTACTCAGGAGGCTGAGATCTGAGGATCGCGGTTCAAAGCCAGCCCGGGCAAGAAAGACCGTGAGACTCCTATCTCCAATAAACCACCAGAAAACCGGAAGTGGCGCTGTAGCTCAAGTGGTAGAGCACTCGCCTTGAGCTGAAGAGCTGAGGGACAGCGCCCAGGCCCAGAGTTCAAGCCCCACGACCGACAAAAAAAAAAAAAGTCTCACGGACTCCTGCCTAGGCTGGCTTTGAACTGTGATACTCAGATCTTAGCTTCCTGAGTAGGTAGGATTACAGGTGTGAGCCACCAGCACCTGGTTTAGATTTCATTTCTTTGGATTGTAAAGGTATAAAATCCTAAAGTAAGGTAGCAAAATTGATTTTTGACAAATAACTACTATTTAAAAGAATATATAGGCTCAGATGTTATAAAATACAATATGGGAGAGTAAAAACAGAACCAGGTGGAAAGTTGGACATCCCAGCTCTCATTCTGGTTTGGGCCCAACCATGTAATGGCAATCATAAAAGATTTCCATTCACTGATAAATAAACAGATGGTGGCTTATCCTTATAATGGAGTATTATTCAACAATAAAAATGAATTATATGCTGTAATACAGGTGAAACTTGGAACATTATGGTAAGTGAAAGAAGCCAGACCACAGAATTCCATATGTTGTATAATCCCATTTATATGACATAGCCAGAGTAGGCAAATATATAGAACAATTAGTGGCTTCTAGAAGCTAATGAGAATTGGGACCAACAGGTAGAAGACTGGGAAGGTGAAGGGTTGGGGGGCACTCAGAGAAATGTTCTGGTATTAACTAGTTGTGATGGTTGCATAGCATCATGCACATAATCAAACTCATTGAATTATACATTGTATTAGAATAAATTTTACAGGAATTGCGTTAGCTTTCCACTACTGTCACGAATACTAATATAATCAGCTTCTAGCGAACAAAAGCACATTTTGGCTCTCAGCTTTGGAGGTTTCAACCCACGACTGGTTGGCATGGTTGCTTTTGGGCCTGTGGCAAGACAGCACCTTGTGGTGGCAGTGCATGGCAAACACATTCACCTATGGCTGGGATGTGAAGGAGAGAAGATACATTGGAGTCCCAGTGGCTAGAAGACCTCCCACTAGATTCTACCCTGAAGGTTCCACCATTTCCCAACAGTGCCATGGGCTAGGTAGTGCCATCTTTTAATACATGGTTTCTGGAGGTTACTTATCCAACCATGGTTTGAACTTTGTCTTTTCTTTTTGGTGTTGGTCTTGGTGCTTGAACTCAGGGTCTAAGGCATTGTCCCTGAACTTTTTGCTCAAGACTAGCATTTTACCACTTGAGCCACAGCTCCACTTTCAGCTTTTTAGGTAGTTTTGTGGAGATAAAAGTCTTACAGACTTTCCTCCCTGGGCTGTCTTCAAACTGTGACCCTCAGATCTCAGCCTCCTGAGTAACTAGGATTATAGGCATGAGCCACCAGCACCTGGCAATGTCTCATTTTTTAAAGTAGTAGCCAGAATTATAATCCTGAGCAGGTTTTGAGTTCATCCTTTGGGTAGGTTCTTTATAGATACTATTTCCCTGAGAACTCTCTCAGAAAAAACTGCAGCTAAAAATATTAGTTAGCGCCAGGTGTCAGTGGCTCACGCCTGTAATCCTAACTACTCAGGAGGCTGAGATCTGAGGACGGCAGTTCCAAGCCAGTCCAGACAAGAAAGTCTATGAGACACTTATCTCCAATTAACCACCAGGAAACTGGAAGTGATGCTGTGGCTCAAGTGGTAGAGCACTAGCTTACATTTGAAGAGCTGAAGGACAGTGCACAGGCCCAGAGTTCAAGCCTCATGAGCAACCAAAAAAGAAAAAAGAAAAAGAAATATCAGTTAGCTTGCTCAAGGTCATATAGCTACTAAGTGACAGGTGTAATTCAATTGCCTTCCAAACTCTGTGTGACGCCCACTGTGCACTTCTGCTTTTCAAGCCATCCTCAACTATGCACTTTGGTTTCCTTGTAAATGAAGTGAACCTTAAATGGCTATGTTACATATGCATTCTAATATTCATGATTGCCAGTTTCCCAGACAGAGTTCTAGGAATAGGAGGCACAGACCATCCCAATAGGATCGATCTAATCCCAAGGATAGAACATAAAAGAAAAATGGAAATATTTATTTTATGTCTGAGTTGGCTTAGGGTTTTCTATGGTTTTGATGTCCCCCATAGACTTAGTTGCCAGCCTGTGGCACTGCTAGTAGATGGAATGCATAAGAATGTATACAATGCAAGGTCTACTAAAGGGAAGTTGTGATGCTATTGAGGGTGTGTCTTTGAAGGAGATATTGGCAGTCTGCCCTTTCTTCTCTTTTTGTGTCCGTGCCATGAATCGAGTGAGTTCCTATACCACAAACCTTTGCCATTATGCCACTCCAGGCCCACGGTCAGTATGTCTAGGCAACCATAGACCAAATCCTCCAAAACTGCCAGCCAAATAAAGCTTCCCCCCTTTTAAGCTGATTTACCTCAGATATTTGTCACAGTGATGAAAAGAGGACTAACACAGGCCTCTTAGATACTTATCATCAAATGGAAGAAAGGTTTAGCCTGGAGAGTCAGATGCACAGTCATTTGCTACATGCAAAGGCTGGCCTATTGAGTGAAGTTCAAGATCTTAAATATCTTTCCCATCTGCAATCTCATGGAATCCTCCAGAACCTTTGAAGGTGCCAGGGATTGAGCCAGTATTTTACTACTTCTTCAGGGTCCATTCTTGGCAAAACTACAAAGCCAAGAGTTTATCTGCAGTTAACACCATCTCCCTGTCCTCTCTTGGCTTCCTAGCAATAAATAAGAACTTGACACCTTACAGGAACTGTAGGACAGGTTGTTTTATTCCTTCCTGGACTCTGAATTTTGTAAGGTCATCCCAAAGACAAAGAAGAATGATGAATGATGGACACTAGCAAGCTGGTGATCAAAGAGACTTTCCAGTAGAGTAATTTTCTTAGCATCACTGTAAACCTAACTGTTTTATATTTTCTCTCCATCTGTATTTAAATGATTTACTTACATTTTATAGCATCTTCTGGCTAATGCATACATCTAACCCCCTTTCCTTCTGTTCAGTGGAATTCTTACCCAGATTTAGAATCTTTACATTAAACTCCCAAGTTAGTATATCTTAGTCTGCTGTGACAGAATATAAGCCTGGGTAATTTATTTTAAAGATAGTTCTTTTGGTTCATGATTCTAGAGGTTGGGAAGTTCCAGTTGAGAAGGTCACATCTGGTCCTATACAACTTTAACTCATGACAGGAAGCTGGGTGGTGCACACCTGTAATCCCAGCACTCATTCAGAGGCAGTGGCAGGAGGATGGGAATTTCAAGGAGAGCCTGGGGTAGCTAGCAAGACCTGTACACACAAACAAAAGCCCCAGAAAGTGGAAGGGCAACTGGGCACAAGAAGAGAGAGAACACAAGGGTAGACGCAAAGTAATAATAGTCAGCTCTCAAGATAACTAAACCAGGGGCTGGGAATGTGGCTTCATGGTAGAGTGCTTGCCTGGCATGCATGAAGTCCTGGGTTTGATTCCTCAGCACTACATAAGCAGAAAAAGCCAGAAGTGGCGTTGTAGCTCAATAAAGCTAGCCTAGGCAGCAAAGTCGGTGAAACTCTGATCTCTAATTAACCTCCCCCCCACCCCGGAAAAAAAACCTAAAAAAAAAAAGGTGGAGCTGTGGTTCAAGTGGTGAGCACTTGAGCACAAAAGCTCAGGGACAGTACCCAGCGGTCTTTTCTATCCAAGTGGGTGGCTTAACAGTTCCTGCTTTGGCTAGGTGGTTGGACTCTTGTTAAGGAAAAGAACTGCTCTGGGATAAGGAAGGATTTTTGAAATGTAAGGTTGTGTCTTAAGTTGGTTTCTTTTCAAGACAGAATTAAGACATACACCTCAGATTGTTCTAGAAAAAAAAGGGAGTTAGGGTATATTTTGAGATTACTTCTGTACTGATAATCTTATTTTAAAGTCAGGGCTGGGAAGTTGGCTCAGTGATGGAGTGCTTGCCTTGCACATATGAGGCCCTGGGTTCAATTCCTCAGCACTATATAAGCAGAAAAAGGCCGGAAGTGGTGCTGTGGCTCAAGTGGTAGAGCACTAGCCTTGAGCTAAAGAGCTGAGGGACAGCGCCCAGGCCCAGAGTTCAGGCCTCCGACCAAAAAAACAAAAAAAAAAGTTACCTCCTGTAAATAATTCTATTCTATTCAAATTAACTAATCACAAGCAGATTGTGAATATGATCTCAACCAATTGGATAAGAGGGGTGGGGCCTGTTGTGTTAGGGATAAATGGGGGAGCAGCCTCCCTTTTCTGTGTGCTTGTGACTCCCCCCCCCCCCCCCGGAGCGTATATTTACAACCAGCACACACACACACACACACACACACACACACACACACACACACACACACACACACACATGCTAACTGACATCAGATAGCATTTAAATCATATATTTAAATCATACCTATCTATGAATAGCAGATGAGAAGTATGCACAAGATGTAAACACTGGATCATGGGATGACATGTTCTGAGAAGGATGGTGTTAGATTTCACTATGCTACTCACAATGGTATACAATTTAACATCTACGGATTATCTCTTGAATTTCCATTTAATATTCTCAGGCTGAGGGAGACTTGAGTGAGTAAAAGCTCAAAAAATGGGACCACATACTATACTCCATGTGAATAATAAACTTGTCTTTGATTTCTGACCCACAAAACTTCCTCCAGAATCCATGAAACTATAGTAGACTAACTTTGCAGATCACCAGTAAAGTAAAAATGAACTTACTGACATATAGCAGAGTAATGCACAAAATAACTCAGTTTATATTTGGTCTTGTTTCCCAACATCAAACTTATACAATGAGGTCAATATTTTAGTATTGACACCAGTAGCTAGAAATAAAAATGTTTATTTTAAAGCCAAGAAAGTATATACGTCCGCTTCACAAATTTATTTTTTCAGTCATTCTATTCAATGTATACTATGTAACTTGTAATTACATTATTACATTTTATTCAGTGTAAACCATATAACTTGTGGGTAGGGACAGGAGAGAGAAAATGGCAGACAAAGAAGAAAAGGGTGACATTGTCAAGTAGCACTGTACTCATAACCTGATTTATGGAAGTGCAACCCCTTTTTGCAACTACTTAATAATAACAATAAAAATTTTATATCATTTTAAATGTGTATATATTAGTGTATAAAGGGGTTTCTTTGTGATACAGGCATACCATATAGGCATATGATATATGTATCCTGGCCTTCATTATTTCTTAAGGTAGAGTCAACAGAGAGAGAATTATAGTAGGAGGGATAAAAAATGAGGCATGTGTTTTCCCTGTGAGTCCACAACACTGATGACAGCTACGTTTATGTCCATCAACATTAAGTACAAACTCTTCTACCCTTTCCCTGATAAAACTCATACCTGCAACCACTGGACAGGCTATACTAAAGCAGAACTGAGCCTTTCTGTTTCCTGCTCTGAGCTTCTGGATAGGGGTGCTGTAGGGGAACCCTGGATAAAAAGCAGCTGAGTCACAGGGTCAACGGAAAAATTATTTTGATTCCTTGCAACAAGGTGCCACTGGTTTTCATATTTATCTCGATAATTCACATCTCAAACTAACAAGGTTAGTTTATATTTACAATTCTGATGGCAAATTAACTCTAATGCTACGAAACATGGCACCTTTTTTACTCCAGGGGACTTCAATAAACTTCAACAGGGAAGACATGGAAGGATGGCCCTTTCTATCACATAGCAGTGAGCAAAAGAAGGTTCTGTTTTCCTCAAAGGTTTTTCTGCACGAATCAATAAAAACCTTTCAAAGCACTTATTTGCCTTTTGGAGATACAAATTTGGCAGCCAACCTAAGTAGAAAAAGCCTGGTCAACAATGAAAATGGATATCCTAGGACATAATGGGTCTGAAAAGAGAATCTTTAGGCTTCCATTTTCAAATGATTTCATTTTGACTCAATTACTCTGAGTGGACCATAGTTTTGTTTTGAGATCAACTTACAGTCCGTACAGAATCAAATTACAACTCTGGCCACAGGGTTTTACCAACTTGTCCTGATACTGGCCACATTTCTCCAGTTTTTGAGGGCAAGCGGAGATGGGGTGCTAGTAAAGTGAGACTTTGTTACACTTGAATGAGTCACTCTCTCCTTAGGGAATTGGTGAGCATCAGACTATGTGCTAGGGGGACTCGTTTTACTTTATGTTTTTTTCTCCTTGTGACCTTGTAGCAAGGCCCCGAGTTTAATCCCCTACTGACAAAAAAAAGGGAGGGAGGAGAGGGGAGAAATCCAAACGTCACATTAATCTCATCATAGTGTAGGATATGTATCTGTTGTCATCTCAGCTGCTAGGAAACATTGCCATAGACTGAGTCACTTATAAACAAGTCACAGTTGTAGAGGCCGAGATGGCCAAGATCAGGCATCTGTTGAGAGCTTGCTTCTGGATTCATACACATCCCACTTCCTCTCAAAAACCGCATATGGTAGACGGGGCAAAGACATTCTCTGGAGCATCTTTTATAAAGGCACCAATTCCATTCCTGAGGACACCACCCCCACAACCTCACCATCTTCCCGAGGACGCACCTCCAGACACCAGCCATTAGGGAACAAGTTCAGCATATGAATTTTGAGGGAGATCCAAATATTGCAAGACAGTGTTGCAAGCGAATCGACGCACCAACCATGTATTCATGCCAACTCATTCCATGTTATTTTTGTTCAAATGTCTCGTGTTCTTTCTCTAGTAGGATCAGGTGCTAGCAAGCTTCCACACTTCTCCCATGCCCTCTCTTTTGGACCCGACAAAGTCACCTAATTTCACAGCATGAGGGTGTCTGCTGTGACTGGCACCTTAGGGAAGGAAGACTGGATAGGACTGAGAAGAGGAACATCCAAAGCACCCTTGCTCTCTGACTAGAATTCTAGCCTGAGGTCCAGCTCTCCCTCCCCACAGGCACCCTGCCTACAGGATGTCCCCTGCTTTCCCACATAGGTTGCTGCCCTTGGGCTTACCTTGCATGAGACTACTATCAATACCTAAGATGGCCGAAGCTTGGCAAGATCCTAAAGATTATGTCCAATTTATGTTGCAGATTTAGAGCCACTAAATCTGAAGGACATTCACGATGACCCCAGGACTGAGCTGTGTCCTGTTCCTGCCACATTTCCCGTGATTCCCCAGGGTAAAAGCATCTGGCGGCTCTGAGAACTAGAATTCTCATCTCCTTTTCTGCCACTTCCAGGCTAGCAGTGTAATCTTCAAGCCCTTGCAGTACCCAGTGTCCCACCCTTCTCCCTTCCGCAGAGGTGGCTGTACCAAGGAGATTCCTGTGGGTGTGTGCACCTCAGAGGGCACCCGATGGTTCTCAGACATTGACGAAACGTCTGTGCCCTCCAGTCTCCCGACTTTCAAGTGGCTCCAGCTCCATCTTGAAACAATTTCCTCAGCTCCCCTCAATCCTTCCAGGGTTGGTCCCACTGGCTTGGCTGAAGCCCGTTCCCACCTTGTGCCAAGGCTGGTTTCACTTATGTCAAAACAACTTCGGTCCAAGAGTGGGCTTCTCTCTTTGCATCACTTTCTCTAGTTTGGAGTCAGCAGAGAAAAGCTATTAAAGGAAATCGCAAGGTGGCTGGCTTCATCTCAGCAGTTCTGGCTAGTGCCACGCACTGTTCCGATCCCTTCTAGATGGCATACGGAAGACTGTGTATTTTTTTTGTTTCTTTTTGTTATTTTTTTCAATGTTTACTTTTTTTTTCTTGTTCTCTGGTAGGCATGGCTGGGCTGGACTGGTCCCCTAATCTAGTAAGGTACATGCAGTCTAATTGCTAAATTTTGTGTGTGTGTGTGTGTGTGTGTGTGTGTGTGTGTGTGTGTGTGTGTGTGTGTGTGTGTGTGTGTGCCTATGTGCTACTAAGATCTGAACTCAACCTAGGTATGAAACTATTTCGTAAGAGTTATTACTGAAGGCTGGTGCTCCGCCAGTTGATCCACAGCTCCACTTTGGGCTTTTTGTAGTTAGCTGGAGATGAGTCTCCCAGGAGCTTTTTCTGCCCAGGCTCTCTTTGAACCTTGACCCTCAGATCTTAGCTTCCTGAGAGGCTGATTATAAGCATCAGCCATCAGTGCCTGGCTTAATTGCTGAGTTTTGTGAATTTCCTTAGAGGCACCCTAGCAAAGGGTGCCTCTAAGAAGCGAGAGGAAAGAGTAGGCAATTTCCCCATAGTTCATCCTTCCTCAGATCTTCCAGGACTCTTCTTGGTTTACTTTGATTACAAGAAAGCCAAATCAACAGAATGCTGGCCTAGGAAAACAGATAAAACATGACTTTCCCGATGTGGACAGAACAGGGAAACCTTGGTGTCTGATTAGTGCAGTTTCCAAGTGTCTGTCTATAATTGTAAATGTTCTGTGGCTGAGTACCTGTCAGCTTTCTGCACTACCACTCATTCTAAATTTTGTTCAGATAAGGAAATTGCAGAAGCATTTCTCTATTAGGATTTTTAAGAATTTGCAAGCAAAGCATTGAAGAAACCTTAAATTACAACATGTAACTGAAAATGAAAACCTTGCTTTTAATGGTGTGTTTATGTTAAAAGTTCCCCAAACTAATGTGAGTTTTATAATAAATGATAAGTACCCACATAGCTTAGATTGCATAGTTGTAACTATATTCTTTGCAGTGCTGTGCAGGGTACCGCGGCTCATTTCAATCTGGAACAGTCCTCCTGAGGTCAATGTAATGACAGCTGGGAAAAATCAAAGCTCAGGGGTGAACTTGCTCAAGGTCAGAGAGCTGGTTAAAGTGAAGCTGAGATTCAACTCCTCATCTGTCTGGAAGTGACCATGGGATCCAAGGCAGAGGCCCACCCCAAGGCAGCCTGTTGTATCAGAACAAGGGCCTTGACTTCAAGAATCACCTTAGAACCGCAAGGAATCCTGTTTATTGGTGTGTTCCATCTAAAATATGTCTGACACCCAGAAGAATATAGCCATAGAGGAAATTTCCAGGCAGGTCCACACAGCATGGAGGAGGTACAGAGGTTTCTCAGGGTGCGGGTGGAAATGGTCAATCACTTCACTCCATTTCTCAGTTCTAACTAAGCATGCACCCCCTTCCTAGGAATACTAGAGAAATGGACACAATACTTATTCAGACTACCCAAAATCAGAGCACTAAGGAGCCAACCTGCTCCCAAACTCACAGGCCAATCATGGCCACATAAAATGGCAAACAGGATATTCTGCAATGCTAGTCATCTCTGTCCCTTGCTTCCTTCATTGCCGGCCTCCTGGGGCCCTTCTCAAGATATATAAGGACCTCTCCCTCTACAGTGAGGGGCCCTTTGTTACTGAGTATGGCCAGACCTCCCCTGTCAGCAAGGAGTGCCTAAACCCCATATTCACTGTTCCTGGGAAAGGCAACGTGCTATCAGGTGGTCATGAGCCACAGAAATCAGAACAAGGGAGGGGCAGGCAAACTGCCTGAGCTATGTGGGCCAGAGCCCACAGAGCTCTCTTCATGTAGGCCTTGCTGCCCTTTGGTGGTGAGTGTGGCTCGCTCATGACTTACAGATGTGAACTCCCTTGGGGTCCACCTCAGCTTTTCAGTCAAGGCCACACACTCAGAACCAACTCCTGGCCCACGGCTGTGTAAGGTGTGCACACAAAGCCTGGCTAGAAACCCTATCCTAAAAACAAAGAATGGCTTTGAACCACAATCCTCAAGTCTTAACCTCCACCCTCAGATCTCAGCCTTCTCAGTAGTTAGTATTGCAGGCTACTTTGAACTACTGGCTTACTTTTAGTTTTTGAAAGGAAGCTTCACATTGGTTTCCACAGGGGCTGCATTAATCTATGTTACCATCAATGGTGGAGAAGCGATTCTCCTCCTTCCCCCCTCCCCCCCACATCCTTGCAGGCAGTGGAGAAATAAGATGAATGGCATGCACACTAATTCCCTTTAAATTTGTTGGCTTGGGAAAAAATTGGCTTGGTAGTAGGAAAACCCAACAGCAAAGGCTCCTTCTGATTGAGACTCTAATTTATTCCTAAAGAGCTTTATGAAAATTCATCTGAATATCAACTATTTGGAGCAAGATGACCTTTGGCTCAGGCCTCAGCAATACTCCTTGGGACCTTGAGCAAGGCACTTAATACTTAAATCTCCAAGTTGTCTATCTGGCTATTAATTCCTCGGTCTTATCTATCTACAGGGCTGCTGGAAGGATGAATGGAATAATGGACTATGATGGCCGGTTTGCTGCCTGACACATCATATATATCCATCAGTGCTAGCCCCTTCCCCTTTCAGAAAGCTTCTTGAGAACCACAAGTCAACTGGTTTGAGCTTGGCTACTGCTTTTGTCCTAATTAGGACCATCTAGAACATGAGCTAGGGAGGCAGCTCCCCATGGAGGTACACGGGGAGGCAGTCAGACTGATTCTATAACAGGAATGGGGCAAGGGAACAGAGCCAAGTCTAGGAAAAGGGAGCTGGCAGAGCCCTTGCTGGTCCCTTGAGGCACAGAGGTATTTAAAGGGTTGTGGCGACCCAAGCCATTGTGCTGAGGATGGGGACGGGGTGGTGCATGCACACGTGGGTGCTGGGGTGTCAGCTCAGGGTAGACAATAAGCAATGGTGTTTGGGTGACTGTAGGCTATGCTTCCTGTCAGAGAAGAGACAGTGTCCTCAAACCACAGATCCATGGTGGCCTTTTGCTCTGCTTCTTCATCCATCTGGCCAGGGGTGGCTTCTCTACTCCCTAAGAAACTGTAAGCTTCCTGGCCTGACTCAACTCAGGCCAGTCCCAGAGGTCCTGAAACTGGCCCAGGATTCAAGGTGGAGTCTGGGAGGCTGACTGTCCTAGCCTGGCTATGAGAACAGCTGACCATCCCTGAATATTTAGTAACGTATATAAGCAGGAACTGCCACATATCAGTCTGACACACATCGTATGGGTGGGGTGGGGGGAGCCACTCCTATCCCAGAATCCACCTCGCCGCTGGCCTGTGGGTACCACAACGGTCCTCCTATCTTCCTTTCAGTTGCCATGGACAGCTGAATGACGCCCTTTTTGTTCATCTGCTTCCTTTTAAAGGAAAGCCTCTTCTACTTTTTCTGAGGCGAGGATTCAAAAAATTCAGTTTTATTTTTAATTTAATCATTTCAACGTATTACAATGTCATGAGCTACTGGGGAGTCCACATGATTGTTTTATTTGGTTTGTACTGCTAGGCTTGAACTCAGCTTAGCCTTTTCTCCTTTAGCTTTTTTACTCAAGGCTGGCACTCTACCAGTTGAACCAAAGTTCCTCTTGCAGCTTTTTGCTGCTTGATGGGAGGTTAAAATTTTGAAAAAGTCTCACAGACTTTTCTGCCTGAGCTGACTTTGAGCCCAAATCCTCAAATCTCAGCCTCCTGAATAGCTGGGATTACAGGCTTGAGTCTCTGACATCTGGTTTGAATATTAAAAAAATTATTTATATATATGTATATATTATTTAAAGAAGATTACTCCTGACACCATTTCAACTCAAGGAGAAAACACATTCTGCCTGGATAGTCAGCCTTCTGTTTTCTGTTGACCTGCTTTTGCTGATACAAGCAGGTGTCGGTTTGGGAGGCTCAAGCGTGTTGTAGAACTCTCAGGGACTGGCTCCCTTACCATGTACTGTCAACAGGCAATCACTGGCAGCTGGCACCCAGTAGACTTCAAACCCTTAGAGAAAATGGAAAAAAGTCCACAAGTTAAAGCCATGAGCTGCCTGAAATAAAAACAAACACTTGGAAAAGTTATCTTTCGAACTGCACAGCAAGAAGAGTGGGAGGTGGCAGCATCTGAAAGTGGGAAGAAAAACGAAAGTGTTTGGCCAGAGGACGTTCTCAAACCTCTTGGGGAAACACAGGAGAGCGTTCTCCAGGGTGGCAGCAGCCCTTCAGCCTGGGGTGCCTCTCACAGCTGTGGAGTAGTAATCACAGGAGGCATCTGCACTGGCATCACAGGAGGCATCTCCCCACATTTTGGATCCAGCCAGGAGCTTTGTAAGGATGGCAGCCGTCCCAGCTTAGGATCTGGGATACATAACTCACCAGATGCTTACGGGGCTGGATGTGTTCTAGTAATTTTTTTGGGGGGGGGGGGCGGACGTGGGGCTTGAACTCTGGGCTTGGGCGCTGTCCCTGTGCTCTTCAGCTCAAGGCAAGCACTCTACTGTTTGAGCCACAGCACCACTTCGCTGGATGTGCAAAGGTCCACATCTGGATTCTTGCTGTTGTTAATACTCATATTCTGAGTTCTCTTCTGATATCGTCTCCTTAACAGACTGACTGTAGTCTTTTCAGATTAGTCAAGGTGAGATTTATAGTCATTTAACAAGGACCACATGTCCTGAGAAATTCATGGGTAGGCAAGTTTGTCACTGAGTGCTTACACAGGCTGAGATGGTCTAAGGCAGTCACTCTGGCCTGTTGATAAATCAAGAGACATAACGGAGCTAGGTACCTATCTTTGCTACTCTGCCAGTTGAGATTTGAGAATTGAGGTTTGAAGCCAGCCTAGGCAAGAAAGTCTGTGAGACTCTCATCTGCAATTAACCAGCAAAAAGCCAGGAATAGCTGTGGCTCAAGTGGTAAAACACCAGCCTTGAGGAAAAAGAACTAAAGGAAAGCACCCAGGCCCAAGTTCAAGCTCCAGTACTGGCACACTGGCACACACACACACACACACACACACACACACATGCACGCATGCACGTATGCACGCATGCACTTGTGCATGCACATACACACACACAGTAGAAAGACTTATGAGGCTGTTCTCAGCATTACTTAACACATTATTTTAAGTAGCAATACTTCTTAAATTAAAATGTACTATACTTAGTAAATACAGAATCCCATAAACAATCATTTATTATCACTATCCCGTATTAGCTACTATATGTAACTCTATGAGTATATTTTCACATGACTGCAGCAGGTTTGTTTCCCCACTCATCACAAACATGTGAATGATGTGATGTAGTAGGTAGTGACATCACTAGGCTCATAAGAGCTTTCTGGCATCACTAGGTGATTCTCAGCTTTATTATAATCTTAGGAGACTACCCTCATACACCATGCAGGGGCAAAGTCTGAGCAGTCAGAGGTGGTGGCTAGAGGCAGAGATGGGGTCTGAGGAAGAGAGGCAACAGCAGTGCAGACAGAGGGGAGGACCATCAGGCTTCGTGGCCAAGAGTCTGGTCAGGAGTTAAGACTCTGGAGATGTGGCGACTGGACGTCTCTGTGCCTTGAATGACGCCCCTCCTCCACCACCATTCATGTTCACCTGGAACCTCAGAATGAGGTGGTTTTACTTAGAAAGCATCTTTGCAGAGGTAATAAAGGATCAACCTACATGAGGTTGGACCCGTCCAAGGAGTGACTTTGGAAGAGTAAAAAAAAAAAGGCATCAAGAACTACAGGGAAGGCAAATGAAGACAGAAAGAGATTGGAGGGTCTATAGGCCAAGAAATGGGTGAGGAGGGCCTCCATCTTCTAGAAGCTGAGAAAGAGGGGAGGGGCACAATGTTTTCCCCTCAAGGTCCCCAAAAGAAACCAACCCCGCTGACATCTTGATTTGCAGACATCTACGCTTCATATCTGAAAGAGAGGTTTCTGTTGTTCTAAGCTATCCAATTAGGTAGGAAATAAAAGCAGTCTTCCTCTCTCTCTTTGACTTTTCCAAGCCTTATTGAGTTCTTTCATTAAGATGATACCTTGTAGGGGCTGGGAAGGTGGCTCAGTGGTAGAGTGCTTGCCTAGCATGCATGAGGCCCTGTGTTGGATTCCTTAGCACCACATAAGCAGAAAAAAGCCAGAAGTGGCACTGTGGTTCAAGTGTAGGGTGCTAGCCTTGAGCTGAAGAGCTGAGGGACAGCACCCAAACCCAGAGTTCATACTCCATGACCGACAAGAAAAAACCCAAAAAACTAAAAAACAAAAAAAAAGATATCTTGTAAAACTGCTGCAACCCATTCAAAACATTTTTATCATGTTGTTCATGAAAACAAAGTCATTTTAATACATGAGTCTATGAATGTACTTAATATTATCTTTAAAATAGCAAGATAATCTTCCCTGCTTCACAAATGATGCATGCTGATTCATTAGGTTCAGATTAATCCATAAGAACCAAAATGATTTACTGATTAGACTTTAAGTAATCGATGAAATAGAAATATGTATTTTTAAGCTAGAGAGAAAAATAACCAATGTGTTATGAATAGAAGAAGCCAAACCCCAGGACTTTTAATTTTTGC
Source organism: Dipodomys spectabilis (assembly GCF_019054845.1). Taxonomy (NCBI): domain Eukaryota; kingdom Metazoa; phylum Chordata; class Mammalia; order Rodentia; family Heteromyidae; genus Dipodomys; species Dipodomys spectabilis. The sequence goes on along the minus strand of NW_024870815.1, from coordinate 2,722,359 downwards.
ATGTAAGGAATTTGCCTTTGAATGATATTAAGATTTCCTGGTTTATTTAAGAGAATTATGATGCTTAGTGTCTAAATGACAAGATCAGAGAGAAAACTTCCTGCTGTGATTTGTAATCACTTCTCAAATTACATGTAGTAGTTCCTGCTAAGCCATGGTTTCTCTCCCCAGGGTTTCAGTTACCCACATTCAACCATAGTCTGAAAAATATTAAATGGAAAATTCTAGAAATAACTCCTAAGTTTAAGTGTGCTTGCTGTTCTAAGTTGTAAGATGCAATCTCCAGCTGTCCGACTCTGTCCTGCCCAGGATAAGAACCATCCCTTTGTCCTGTGTATCCATGTTGTACAGGCTACCTGTAGCTACATTGGTAGCCTAGCCACTTCAGGTATCTGATGCAATTCTATGCTATGGAAGCCCTTTGTTCCAGTGGCCCTTGTTTTACTTAATAATGGCCTCAAGTGTAAGAATAGCAATCAAAGCCATTAGAGTTAATATAGCAGCCAATTGGGCAAATGCTAGCAATTCAGATATACCAAAGAGAAGCCATAAAGTGCTTTCATTGAAAGGGTAAAAAGTTCTTAAGAGAAAAGCACCCTATGCTGAGATTGCTAAGATACATGTTTAGAATAGGTGTGCACTGGTGGCTCACATCTATAATCCTAGCTGCTCAGAAAGCTGGGATTTGAGAATCACAGTCTAAAGCCAATGCAGGCAGAAAAATTCGTAAGACTCTTATATCCAATTACCACCCCCCCACCTCCTCCCCACCAAAAAACAACCCTGGAAGTGAAGGTGTCGCTCATGTGGAGTGCCAGCCTTAAGCAGCAAGCTCCGAATTCAAGCCCCTAATAACAACATAGAAAGAAAAAGAATGCATCTTCCATCCACATAACTATGAAGGAGAAAAAGAAATCTGTGCTAGTTTTGCTTTCATACCTAGACACATTGTGTGATACATGCTTAGTTAAAATGGAAAAAGCATTAACTTTATGTATACCTGTGCAGGAGAAAACAGTATACAGTGGGTTCAGTATTATTTGTGGGTTCAGGAAGGCACTGGAGGTCTTAGAACATATCCTTAATTAATGAGGGACTACAGGATTGCAGGGATAAATCATCTTCACTTTAACAAACAGCAGCTACATGGATAGAACAAGAGATCTGTTAAGTTACAAAATGTGTGTGTGTGAGTGTGGTATTAAAGCTTCAACTCAGGTCCTATCACATGCCTGAGCTACATCCCTAGTCCTGGGCATATAAAGACCTGACTGGATGAATTACAGTTGATTAGTTCTAGTGGAGACACATTGAGGGGAATGTGGAGAATCATCATGGCTTGCTTGTGAACTTGAATCATCAGGGTCCCTTATGCTTCTTGTAACCAATGATCCCTAAGGAGACATTAATCTTAAGTCTCACCACATAGGGGGAAATCTTTGAAATCCTATAATGGGCCAGGCCTCCAGGAATGCTATAGCAGATCATCTGAGATGAGCTGTGAAGTGAGTCATAAGACCACTAAGCGTACTCTCACTGCCTGCGTTGAGACTCTCAAATCTTTTGGTTTTAGAAGGAAAATGGCTGTGTGAGTATTTATTTTCTGATGTTTAGTAACGCAATGATCCACTACCACCTTTAATACCAAGAACTTAGGAATGTCTTAGCCAACTCCTGACCATTTCCTAGCCATTGGTTTATGATGTACCACCTGCTACCCAAGGGCCGGACTTGTGGTAGAGTTGACAGCCTCCAGCCCAAACCATGAAGTGACGGTCAAAGAGCCAAGAGGCATTAACTACGCTGTCATTCTAGCCTGTCTTCTCACCAAGCATACTTCAGAGGTCATGGAAGAGGAGAACAAACCCATTGAAGTTGTCAGAGGCTATTACTCAGGCTTTGCATGAGTTGTTCATGGAGCTCAAGTGATAGGATGAACTCTTTCCTCTTTCCTGCCTGCACTGACAAGCTATCAGAGCACAATGCTAACGTGGTAGCTATTTCCTCCTTCCCTCAGAGCATGAAATATGTTGACCTTGTTAGCTAAGCATGGGCAGACATGTTGCATAAAGGAATTCGCACTGCCTGAAACTCACCTTTAGGATCATGTGATGGGCCGGCCTCCTGGTGGCTCACACCTAAAATCCTAACTACTCAGGAGGCTGAGATCTGAGAATCCCAGTTCAAAGCCAGCCAGGCAGGAAGGTCTGTGGGACTGTTATCTCTAATTAACTACCAAAAAAGCCAGAAGTGAAACTGTGACTCAAGTAGTAGAATACTAACTAGCCTTGAGTATAAAGGCGCAAGGACAGCAACTAGGCCCTGAGCTCAAGCCCCAGAATACACACAGACACACAGACACAGACACACAGACACAGACACACACACACAGAGAACTCTTTCTTATGAAGGGAGGTGTCCACATTCCTATTTTCTATAAGGCCTACCTACATTTACATTCTAATGAGCCCCTTCAGCTAAGGGGAAGTGGCTCCCAATGGGGCTTAGAGGTGCTACTCCTGGCCTCACCTAGAGGAGAGAGTGGAGGAAATATCAGGGGCCCAGTAGCAGTCAGGCTGTCTGAGAACTGCTCGTTAGCTACCATACAAGGAAGTGCAGCGCCCTCACTGCTGCACCTAGTCTTGTACGGCAACACACATTTCTTCAGTGTCACTACTGGTAGCCTTGTCTGGTAGCCTTATCTGGCCACTGTAAACTTGAGGCAGGTAAGGAAGACTTCTCACTGAGAGGATTAACAAGGTAAAGTTGCTGTTGTAGGACTCTAGCTAGGAAGGTCTTCCAGAATTCTCTCTGGGCTGTGGGAAATAGATGATGTTTACTGGGGAACAGCAGCCAGTTGGGTTGAATACAGGCTTTGGAACTTAAAAGACGTGGTTGGAATCCATGTTGTAATAACAACTGGATGACTAGAAAGGAAATTGCATATTATATGCTTTGTGTGTGTGTGTGTGTGTGTGTGTGTGTGTGTGTGTGTGTGTGCACGCATGTGTATGTATGTGTGTGTGTGTGTGTTATTTGCTTTTTTTCCTTTCCCAAGCCTTAAGGTATAATAGATAATAAAAATTGTATTTTCAGTGTGCAGAGTGATGAGTGTGTGTATATACACTGTGAGATGATCATACCAAGCTAAGTTGTCCATCACCCCCATACATCTTCTTGGTGAGCCACCATCCCAGCCATGTTTAATTATGAAATATATTATTAGCTAGAGTCATCCTACTATAAAATAGATATCTGGAACTTATTCATTCTAACTGAAATTGTACTTTTTGGTCAATCTCTCTCTCCAAATCCCTTCCATGCTTCCCTGTCCAGTTCCTGACAGCCACTACTTCAATTCTATAAAGTTCAACATTTTTCATTTCCATATATAAGTGATATCATGTGCTATTTGTCTTCCTGTGTCTGGCTTATTTCACTTAGTATAATGTCCTCCAGGCTCATCCATGTCACAAAAGACTGAATTTCCTTTCTGTTTTAAGGCTGAGTATCATTCCACTGTGTATACATGCCACATTGAATTTATCTATTCATAAACACTTAAGACATGATCCTACATCTTGGCTGTTGCGAATAATGCAGAATCAACAAGAGTGTAGCTATCTCTTTGATATACTGGTTTAATTTCCAATTGTTGGCATACAAAAGTTCTTAGTGGCCTCTTTTGATTCTTTGCATTTTGTGGAATTTGTATTTTTGTGTTGTCAGTTATAGGGTCTCCTCTTTCATTTACAATGTTATTTTAAAATATTTTCTCTTTTTAAAAAAGTCAGTATTGTTAAGTTTGTCTCTAAAGATAATTCTTAATTTCACTGATACTTGCAATTCATTTTTAATCTAATGTTGGAACATCTAAATATATAAAGCATATATAAACAGAACTGAAGAAATGGACAGTAACAGTAAAATGCCACTTGCAACAATGGATTGATCATCCAGACCAAAAACATCAATAATGGCAGATGTGAACCACAGGCCAAATGGTCCAAACCAATCTGTTCAACAGATTCCATTGAGCAGTAGCAGGTACACATCATTTTCAAGCACATACAGAGCACTCTTCAGTATCATTTAGGCATTGGGCGACAAAGCAAGTCTTAGCACATTTATGAAGATGGAGATCATATCAAATATCTTGTAGAAAATTGGAAATCTCATAAATCTATGGAAATGAACACACCTTTGAACAATCAATGAGTCAACAAAGCTCTCAAAAGGATAATCAAGCTGGAGCACCAGTGGCTCACGCCTTTAATCCTAGCTACTCAGGAGGCTGAGATTTGAGAATCCCTGTTCAAAGCCAGCCTGGGCAGGAAAGCCTGTGAGACCCTTGTCTCTAATAAACCACTCAGAAAACTGGAAGTGGCACTGGGGCTCAAGTGGTAGAGTGCTAGTCTTGAGCTGAAGAGCTGAGGGACAGCGCCTAGGCCCAGAGTTCAAGCCCCACAACTGACAAAAACAAAAAAACAAAACAAAACAAAAAAAGATAATTAGGCACATGACCTATCTTTTACCTCATCTATCTCAAGACAAATAAAAATGGAAACAGCATATCCAAAGTTAAAAGAAGTGGTAAAAGCAGTTTTAAGAGAAAAGTTCACAGTGGTAAATGCCTATATCCAAAAAAGGTAGGAACTCAAACTATCTAATTCAATACCTTAAGGAACTACAGTCAGAATAAACAAAGCCCCACATCAGTGGAAGGAAGGAAATAATAATAGTCACAGCACAAATAAATTTTTAAAAATGAAGATTAGAAAAACAATGGAGTCAGTTGCTAGTGGCTCATGCCTGTAGTCCTTAGCTACTCAAGTGGTTGAGATCTGAAGATCAGGGTTCAAAGCCAGCTGGAGCTGGAGCCAGCTGTTGAGACTTTGATCTCTAACAAACTACCCAAAAGATCCAGAAGTGGTGCTGTGGCTCAAGTGGTAGAGTGCTTGCCTTGAACAAAAGAAGCTCAGGTACAACACCCAGGCCCAGAGTTCAATCCCCAGGACCAGGAAAAATAAAAGAAAAAGAAAAGAAAAGAAAAAAGAAAAAAAACAATGGAAAAAAAATCAATGAGATGAGGAGTTAAGTTTCATTATAGTTCCTTCTTCTGAAATGGGTTGTTATGGAAGAAGTAAATGATAATTACATGTAAAACATAAAAGACATAAAATTACAAAAATGCTCCCCCAATGATGTGATCCAAACCTACTGATGGACATACGGAGAGATGGCAACTACTTGTAAAATCCCCCCTAGTGCAGGGAAGAAATGAGAAGCCACATATAGCAGGAGAAAATGCTGGGCAGCTGGATTCTAGCAATGGGACCTTGCCCATGTGCTCAGAGAAAGGCAATTCTATAGCAGCCCCAGGAAAAGTGATGTGCCTACACAGCAATCAGCCCTCAAGAGGCATTCCGAAGAGCCCCTTTGTGGATCATCATGTCAGAGCTCAGCAGCGAAGAGGCCTGTGTGAGCGGAAAGAGGGCAGGGAATGTTCCCATAGCATCTGTGAACCACTGCTGGGCTCCCTGGTCCTCCTTTTCCTGGAGAAATGCGTCCTGATTCCATAGGGCACAAGGCATAGGAATCCTCTAGTGCCTGCTTAACTTGGCACTTCATAAAACTCTGGCAAGCCAGGCACCCGTGGCTCATGCCTATAATTATAGCCACTCAGGAGGCTGACATATGAGGATTATGGTTCAAAGACAGTCCATGCAACAAAGTCTGTGAGACTATCTCCAATAAACTATCAAGTAGCCAGAAATGGAGTTCTGGCGCAAGTAGTAGAGCACTAGCCTTGAGAAAAAGAAGCTCAGGGACAGTGTGCAGGTCCTGAGTTCAAGCCCTATGACTGGGAAAAAAAATTAAAACAAAACAAAACAAAAAACCCTCTGAGCTGGGTGCTGATGGCTCAGACCTGTAATCCTAGGTTCTCAGGAGGCAGTTTGCTGCCAGCCTTGACAGTAAAGTCTATGAGACTATTCTCTTCAGTTAATCACAGAAAAAGCCACATGTGGTACTATAGTTCAAGCGGTGGAGTGTTAATATTCAGCAAAAGGAGCTTAGGGACAGCACCCAGGTCCAGAGTTCAAGGCCTAGAACCTGCCAAAACACACACACACAAAACCTCTGGCAACCTGCGCTTGAGTGGATTTTACGTGGACATCCTATCAATAAAGAGTGTACACCCCTCCTGGTCCGTTTTTAACCCCCTATTCCTGTCATACTTGCATCCTTGTGCCGAGTGCACTGTAGTTCACTGCAAGCCAAAGTTTGCTGTGCATTTAATAACAGAATCAAATAATCTGTTACCCCCTTCAATGAGAACACCAGTGCATTTTTCTTTCTTTCTTAATTTTTTTTTTTTGTCGGTCGTGGGGCTTGAACTCTGGGCCTGGGCGCTGTCCCTCAGCTCTTCAGCTCAAGGCGAGCGCTCTACCACTTGAGCTACAGCGCCACTTCCGGTTTTCTGGTGGTTTATTGGAGATAGGAGTCTCATGGTCTCTCCTGCCCGGGCTGGCTTTGAACCGCGATCCGCAGATCTCAGCCTCCTGAGTAGCTAGGATTACAGGCGTGAGCCACCAGCGCCCGGCACCAGTGCATTTTTCTAAACGCACTCAAAGTATCGATAATAAAAAAGGCATTGTTTTTCAAAACATAAGAGAAGTTTTACAAAAATACATATGCACATGGCACTACATTCTTGTAAGTGTGAATCATTGTAAGTGGAGAGCGTGGTTTTAAAATACTCAGAGATGCTATAATTTACATGAGTGCTTACTATGGTCCACACATTATGGCAAACACATTGACACATTATGCAATTTGTGGACACATTTGTGTAAAAAATATTCCTATGGTGGGGAAATATACTGAGTCAAATAAGCCTCACTCCTTCCCATCACTCTTCAAGCCATCATCTTTTACTGGGGCTTGAACTCAGGGTCTCATGTTCTTGTTTTGCTTTTTCTGCTCAAGGCTGGTGCTCTACCACTTGAGCCACACCACCAGTTCTGGCTTTTATTTTGTCAGTCGCGGGGCTTGAACTCTGGGCTTGGGCTCTGTCCCTTTGCTCTTCAGTGCAAGGTGAGTGCTCTACCACTTAAGCCACAGAGCCACTTCTGGTTTTCTAATAGTTTATTGGAGGTAAGAGTCTCATGGACTTTCCTGAATGGGCTGGCTTTGAACCTCGATCCTCAGATCTCAGCCTCCTGAGTAGCTAGGATTACAGGCCTGAGCCACCAGCGCCCGGCTCAGTTCCAGCTTTTTACTGGACTAGTTAAGTGGAGATAAGAGTCGTGAGTGTTTGTCTGCCTGGGCTGGTTCTGAACCACAATTCTCCTGACTAGGCAGGATTGTAAGTCTGAGCCACTGACGCCCCGCTCTAAACCATTCTCTTGACTTGACTTTTGACTTCCATTGTAGACTGTCACATCGAAGCATCTAGTGGATCTTTCTTTCATGTACTTACAGTATTACTTAAGGTGGCTTCCCAACATAGATAATAAAAAAATTCTATAGTCTGCTATGTATTTCCCAGATTTATGTTTAGCTCTTTATGCCATCTGGAATTTATTTTTGCATAGGACTTAAGTCAGGATCTAACTTTACACTCCCTCCCCCGAAGTTTTAGATATTTCAACATAATTATTCAATAAACTGTCACTTAGCCTCCAGTTTTGAAATACTACCTTTCATATGCAAAGTTTCCGGACACCTAAATGCTTATTTGGGTTTCCTACCCTGGCCCTCTGGTCTATTTGGCATTTCCAGTGTCACACTGTTTTAATTATTAGAACTTTAACGCATACTTTGCTGTGGGTGAGAACACACCCTACTTCATTCTTACTTTTTAAATTATTTTTTTGTGATTTTTTTCCTTTATCTTTATTTTTTTCATTTTTACCTCAATCTTTTTTTTGGGGTGGGGGGGGTCTGGTCATGGGGCCTGAACTCTGGGCCTGGGCTCTGTCCCTCAGCTCTTCAGCTCAAGGCTAGCGCTCTACCACTTGAGCCACAGCGCCACTTCCGGCTTTTTTTCTTTTGCTTATGTGGTGCTGAGGAATCGAACCCAGGGCCTCAGGCATGCAAGGGAAGCGCTCTACCACTGAGTCACCTTCCCAGCCCACCTCATTCTTATTTTTTTTAATTTCTTACTAACTTTTCTTCCTTCCAGATGAAGTTTAACACATTTAAATTCCAAAAGCATTGTGTTCAAATTTTGATGGAAACTAATTTTATTTAAAGGTAGACAAAGAAGATAGCAGAATCAAGTATCCTTTAAAAGAAGGTCTCCAGGGGCTGGGAATGTGGCTTAGTGGTAGAGTGCTTGCCTAGCATGCATGAAGCCCTGGGTTCGATTCCTCAGTTCCACATAATCAGGAAAAGGTCAAAAGTGGCTCAAGTGGTAGAGTGCTAGCTTTGAGCAAATAAACAAACAACAACAAAAAAAAACAGCTCAGAGACAGTGGCCAGGTCCTGAGTTCAAGCCCCAGAACTGGTAAAAACAAAAGCAAAAGAAGGTCTACAGAATTTCTTTACTAGTTAAAAAAAAAATAGGTATCTAACCTGAAAAACTGTTTTTTGTTTTTGTTTTCTAGTGTTTTTTGGGGGGAGTGGGTGGGAGTTACAGGTACCGCAGTTTGAACCCAAGGCCTTGAGTTCTTGTTTTTTTAGCTCACAGCTTGCATTCTACCACTTGAGCCACGCATCCACTTTTGACTTTTTGCTGGTTAGTTAAAGATAAGCATCTCATAGTCTTCCCAGGCTGGCTTCAAGCTGAAGTTCCTCAGGTCTCAATTTCCTGAGTAGCTAGCACTATAGGTATGAGCCACTAGCACCTGGCTCGAGCAACTATTCTTTAGTTACAAATGTAGTAAGTTAAGCTTGCTCCCACTGAAAGCTAACAAGTGGTTCACTGAGCCAGTTCTTGTGGTCAGCTTGGAATCTTTAGAGGGAATTTCTATGCTGTAATCAGCAGCCCACAAGTGTTCAAATGAGGTTATGAAATCCAAGAAGGGTTTCGTTAAATGTTATTTTTACCAGATCATAAATCAAAAGTATTCAGAGTTTACAAATTCAGACATTCCCATCACGTAATTATTTCAAATCACCCTCTTTTATGTTCCTTCTCTAACCTGAATTTTAGAGAGCAGTGTTGTCATAACTATATCTCTTGGCATGGATATCTCAAAATTACAACCCAAAACACTGACTGGAATAAGCCCAATTTTAAACTAAAAACAGTACTTTAAAAGAGGCTTCAAATTCTGCATCCCTGTTTGTGGAATAATTGCAATTTAAGAAGCCTCATTATGCTAGAACAATGACTGAATTCCCTTAAGGATCTGACCAGTATCTTTAAAACTATCTTTAAAAAGGAATAAGCAAAACCCAAGAAGGATTTGCACTTTTTTCAGGTGTAATAAGAGATGGAAATAAGACCTGTACTCAGATAAAAATCTAGTGCTGATACTTTTGGGCAAAGCAAAAGCAAACATACATACTCAAGTATTTTGTGTATTTTTTTTTTTTTTTTGGTCGGTCGTGGGGCTTGAACTCTGGGCCTGGGTGCTGTCCCTCAGCTCTTCAGCTTAAGGCGAGCGCTCTACCACTTGAGCTACACCACTTCCGGTTTTCTGGTGGTTTATTGGAGATAGGAGTCTCATGGTCTCTCCTGCCCGGGCTGGCTTTGAACCGAGATCCTCAGATCTCAGCCTCCTGAGTAGCTAGGATTACAGGCGTGAGCCACCAGCGCCCGGCATTATTTTGTGTATTTTTTTTCTCAATGCTTCAGGAAACATTATGAAAATGGACAACCAGACTTCTGGTGAAAGCTAAACTTTCTTGTCCATTAGACCACCATGTGTCAAAGAATGAGCACAAACCTCTTCTGCATGAGGCATCCCGGGAATTCTGATGCTCAAGGCATGGATAAACCAAACCAACTGTGGCGCATCTACACAAAAATGTACTGCTCAGCAGAGGGAATAAATGGACTACTGAAACGGGCAGATCAGTGTTAATGGTTACGTCTCAAATGGCCTTATGCTAGGTGAAAGAAGGTTTTAATGGCTCCATATGATATGGCTGACTCTATTGTGGTCTGAATGTCAGTATCTCACCAAAATCCATGTGTTTAAACTATTTCCAATGTGATATTCTTAAGAGCTGGCCCCAACTAAGCCTAGAGCTCGCTGTGGTCTCATGCTGGCTCCATGTGTTGACAGATTTCCCTCCCACTCAGATGCTCTGAACACCATGATTCCCATGGAGGGGGGAGGAGAGAGGGGGAAAGAGAGGGAAAGGGACAGAGACAGAGACACAGAGAGAGAAGAGGCAGAGAGGAAAGGGGAGGAAGGAGGAGAGGGAGAGGGAGAGAGGGGAGAGGGAAACAGAGGAGAGGGGGAGGAAGAGAGAAGGGAAAGAGAGATGAGAGAATGGAAAAAGAGAGGGGGAAGAGAGAGTAAGGGAAAGAGAGGGGCAGAGAAAGAGATGGGAGAGAGAGAGGGGAGGGAGGGGAAAGAAGATGAGGGAAGGAGGGAGAGAGACCGACTCACAAGAACAATAGAAAATTCAAAAAGAAAAAAAATTGGAAAAAGACTTGGAAAAAATTATATTAAGTGAAGAAAGCCAGGCCCAAAGAAACATAGGTCCCATGGTTTCCCTTATTTGCAATAACTAGTATATGTCTAGGACAAGCAGAAAAGGTCAAAAGCTATGTACATACAACCATACAAGATGATTCTAAGCTGTTGTTTTTAATGTACTTATAATGTACTATGTGATTTTTTTGTTTCTTTTGCATGTTCTTCCCCCATAATACAACCCCTGTTTTCACTGTATTTGATTCCGGTGTCCTGCATCTTGTATATACATTTTTCTAATTTGGGGAGGGGAAGCGAAATAATAAAAAGCTGAAATAAGGATACAGGATGACTCACTGTAACAAATGTGCAAGACACTGTTGAAAGTGAACTTTACAACTTCAGGGTGGCGGAGGAGTTGGGGAGGGGGAGAGGGAATGAATGGTAGTGGAGAAACAAAGGAAGAGGTAACAATGCTCGATAGGAAACGCACTCATTACCTACTCATGTAACTGTAACCCCTTTGTACAGGATCTTTACAATAACAAAATATATACAAAAAAACTGGGGCTCTTCTGAAGGTTATGGATGAGGTCGTGAGGATGGAGCCCTGAGCGGCCTGATGGGGATAGCTGGTCCCTTCCACATGTGAGGATAGCAGGGAGGCAGTAGGCATGAGGCAGGGGTCCTCACCAGACGTAGAACTTGCTGGCACCTTGATCTTGAACTTCCTAGACATGAAGACAAACAGCCCACAGGAAACTTGTCACACTGAACTTGGTGGTGGACGAGCCAATGCAAGTCCTGAGAAAGAGGGGGCATTGGGGAAAGGAACAAGAGAGGTAGGGCAAGAAAGAGAAAACTGGGAAACATGATGGAAAGATGGTGGCCAAAGAGAAGATCCATTTCTCCTTGCCTTCGTGCCAGGGAAAATGTTATCTCTTCTGGCTATCAAGCATCAGGTAAACCCGTGGGGTTGGGAGAAGCCCTGTTATATGGGAAGAGGGCCATCTATACTCTCCCCTAGATCACAGACATCTGTCTACAGCCATATGATTTAGATTTGGCTCATGGAGGACCTTTCTAGCATTCTGGATCATAAGGGAATGACCTTAGAAGACATCGTGGTGGGGGTACTTCAAGCAGGCTTTGTGTGTGTGCCATGACCTTGAAGGTGTCCTTGGGCACCTCTCTTATTTGGTTCTTACTCTCATAAGCTCAGACCCTAGCACTTTCACAGACTTCTGTGAGTTTCCTAAAATTCCACCACTAAATTTCTTTTTCTTTTCGTTATCTTTTTGTTTTCCTTTTATCCACCCCCCTATTTTTTTTCTTAAATAAGCCAGGATTGTTTTTCTATTGTTTGCAATTCCCAAACCTTAATTGTTAGGATTATATGATTTATACCTTGTTTCTGCAAATCTGTACCCTTTCCTTAAGCAACTGGAAGGAGGTGTAGCAGTCTAATGCTTAATCAACATCAAGGTTAATTGCCACTGACCAGACGCCCTCCTTGTCAGGCAGTATTACTGCCCGGGAAGAAGAACAAAGCACTATCCATTTTAGGGCTATCGCTCTGTTGGAATATTTGTAGAAACACTTTACAGATATTAAAAATGTGTCTGTTTCTTAATCTAGTCTGGAACACAAGGTCAAAACTTGCCATTCTCAAAAAGACAAATCTTGAAGCATTTCTGCCACCCTAGAACAGCAGTAAAGTCACTTCCTTCCAGCAGACAGACAGAGTATCCTCTGACTCGTACCAACACGCTCACCCAAAGGATTCCTGGCTCCAGTACAGTAGAAAAGCAGCCCCAAAAGAAAGCAGAGGGTGTGAAGTGACTCACTAATGGGGCCAGCACAATTACCATACTCTGGAAGTGCAGGAGTGATACATTTCTGTGGGAATCTGGGTTCCTTTTCCCTGCCCCCAGCAGCTCTCCCTGCAGTTATAACAAAGTCACCATTCTATTTGGAGCTGCTCAGCAGATGTATAAAGTCTTTGGGAGATATTTTGCTGCCGAGACCACCTTTAAGTAATATAAGGGTAAGCAGTGACATTGTCCCCAAAGAAATGTACTCATTACTTGACTTATGCAAGTGTAATCCCTCTGTACATCACCTTTATAGTAACATTTTTTATAGTTAAAAACACAGTGTTTAATAAAAATAGACATCCTTAAATTAAAAAAAAAAAAAAGACTTTGTAGCTTTCTTTCCCCAAACTCTTCCTATCATTTTATTTTGGCTGTTTGATGTCTGGGGGGGTGAGGGGGGAGGGAAGATGAGGGGGCTGGGGAAGCCTTCCCATGTAGCCTGGAAGGGAAAATAGGAGGATCATGATCCAAACTTGGTCAGGCAAAAAATAAGAACTTATTTAAAAACATACCTGGCTGGGAGTGGAGGCATGGCTCAGTTGGTAGTGTTACACAATGAGCAAAAGTGTCAGGTACCAAGTTTGAATCCTAGTCTCAAATCTCAAAAAAAAACTGCACCTGATGCCTGCCCACTGGCCCAAGGGCTCAGCAACAGGACCTCCGAAGCTGCAGCAACTTCCCAGGGAAAGTCTGGCAGGGTAGTCACCTGACAAGACTCGTGCCTACTCCTAACCCCACCATCCTCCACCTGGGCAGCCTTTCCCAGGCCTGAGCCCCACCCAACTCATTTCCCAACCTGCCAGTGGTTTTGGGCTCTAGATGAGTCACCTCTGCACTATGAAGCCGGTGGATCTGCCTGGGGGACCTTTTCCTTTTTCTCTTCCCGAGTATAAAGCTAATCTCTAAGAAATGTTCAAATCACGAGAAGTGAGTTTCCAAAACATCATCCTTTATTTGGATTGCTCTGGTTAGCAGCCTGACTACTCTGGAATTGTTTAAAAAAGCAAAATTTCATACCCTACGCCAGATCTCCGGCCTGCATTTGAGCAAGGTTCTCAGGTGGTTCATAGCAAGATTATCCCCACAACGGCCTTGGTTATTATTATTTTTTCAACTCAGAAAATAAGAATTGAATATGATAGCCTTTAAGATAGAGAGTCTCTTTCTGGCTCAATGTTTATTCTGTGCACTTGTCTTGGTATCTGCTAAAGTGTCAGCACAATATTATTGAATATATAAAATGCACAGAATTACAAAGAAACCCAATTTAGTAGTAATACAGTATTCTGGATATTAAAAAAGAAAGTATAATACTGTAACTTCAATGTGCTTCTTTGGACCTAGCAATCAATTTGCTGACAATGTTGAAACAGCAATGAGTATGGATGATACTGGAACACGATCCCTATAAACAGTATGTATGGTTTCCGAGGGGGATTTGGAACTGGGCAGGCAGACAGTGAGAGTTGGTAACACCAAAAGACCTTGGGGAACCGGAGGCGGCGTGTGAAGCCTGCACCCCTCTGCAAAAGTCCAGATAATGGCTGTGAGAAAGCAAAGACCTTGACAACTCTGAAGCCGATCAACGCTACCTATTTCTGGGCCCCACTTCTCACTCTTTTACACAGAGAGCTCTGTACTCTCCTCCTCCTTCCTCTTCCTTGCCGGGGAAGCAGGTACATAGGAATTCATATGGCATAAGGTGGACCTTCCAGTAGGGAGTCGGGATTGAGAGTTTATACCAACCTGCCCATAGCCAAGAGGCTTTTCCTGTTTCCCCTAGCATCTTACTCTTACTTTCAGATAAGTTGCCTCTATTCCCACTTTTCCTGCTTTGTAACTATCTGATGAGCCTGCTGTCAACTTCTCACCCTATCTTCTTGTGTCCTTTCTGTCAGATGGAGACAATGAATCCCACTGTAATACTTAGTCCCCTGGAGACTGAGACAGCGTGACTGCAAATGCTGGTGTACTTACTTTGCTGCCCACATCCAAGGAAATAGGAGGAAATCATACATTTGAGTAACAGTTTAGTGACAATAACCACTAATCTTTTTGCTGTTGAGCTACAAAAGATTTAGGGGAGAAGAAAGAGTAACAGGAGGGGGACCCTCGCAAGAGAGGGGTTGGGCTCATGAGGATAAAAGGAGATAGATAAGGCTGAAATAGACTGCTGCCAAATAGGAAAACAGAACAATGAAACTATATTATCCTGAGGCGAGAAAGGAGAGTGATGAGAAGATCGGTGGGAATGCCTGGCACACATGCATATGGCACCGTGCACGGGAAGCTCACATGAAATCCCCCTATACAGAATAAACACATGAGAAAAAACGCAAACCGCCAGGTCTACTGGTAGCGCTCAGCTTCAAACTAGATACTGATGAGAGTAAAATCTGAAAAATCCTGGTTCAAAGTCAACCCTGGAAGAAAAGTCCATGAGACTCTCCCTCCAATTAATCAACCAAAAAACTGGACTGGAGCCATGGCTTACATGGTAGCTCACCATGAGAAAAAAAATGCCGAGGGTAAGCTTATAAGTTTGATCCCCTGAGTTTGAGCCCCAGTTCCAGCACTCACTTGCTGAACACACACACACACACACACACACACACAAACACACACACGTGCATATGTATGTGTATATCAAATAATAGCAACAGAAACGAATTAAGTTTACTTCCCTTCCCGGTTCAGAGCCCCGTAAATTTTTATAGTAGGATCTAAGTTCAGGGCTGGGAAGGTGACTCAGTGGTAGAGCGCTTGCCTTGCATGCATGAGGCCTGGGGTTCGATTCCTCAGCACCACATAAGCAAAAAGAAAAAGCCGGAAGTGCTGCTGTGGCTCAAGTGGTAGAGCGCTAGCCTTGAGCTGAAGCGCTGAGGGACAGCGCCTAGGCCCAGAGTTCAGGCCCCAGGACCGGACCCTCCCCCCCCCAAAAAAAGAATCTAAGTTCAAAGGAAGAGGTGCTTAAAGATCTTGTGCACATAAAGTGAATGCTGGGACTCTATTGGCTGAATCACTCCCTCCTCTGACAGAACTGCATTAGCTTTGCAGGCTTTTGTCATATGGTAGTGTCTTCACAACTTCCCAGCATGACAACCACTTGGATGTTCACTAAGTACTGAGGATCAAAGCCTGGGTTCTAAATAGTCCTGAAACAGATGTGCCATGCTGTGCACTGAGCATCCCATCACCCAGGACAACCCAAACAATTGCCTTAGGTAGGAAGCCGCCCTCCCCCTCTACCCCCCCACAGGTCCTTCCACTAATCATGGCTTTGAGACAAGTGCGCCTGGTTCTGAGCGGTTCCCGGGCTGGCTTCCTGTCTCCAGGTCTTGAGCATCATTCTTGTACTGGAAGCAGCACTTCCTCCCCCGACCATATCCACCGTGGCTTTCCAAATAGGATCGATTTTTTCAGGAAAAGCGAAGGTCAGCTTTTCTCTGGATTTCAAGTTTGTTCACAGGACCTGTCTCCACAGCCCCGTGGGCTGCTTTCTCCTCTCTCCACCAAAGTATCAGGAAATCAACAGGAAACTGACCTCAGCTTTGGGGAGATCATTGGGACACTGGAACTCCCACAGGACAGCTGTCACCAGACAAAAAGGCGTTCCTCGAATGAGGACATCATGGGTGTGTTAGACCATGTGTTTACAGAAGCACGGAAAGGCCCCAAACCAAGATGCAGCCTTATATCAAAATTCTATTGCTAAAAACTAATCATATACCATGTTCACATGAATGTCATGAAATAGCTCCATCTTGCAATTATTCTTCCTCTCTAACCCAGCTGTGCACACACATGTACCCATGTATACACACACACACACACACACGTGCACATAAGCACACACTCAGGATAATAGCTCTGATGCTTACCCTACTTAGGTTTGCTCACCTAAAAATAGGTTGCTAAACCCTACGGTTTAAACACCCTAGTGCTCTGCCTATCACGGTTCAAGTAATAATCTGGATGCTTAATTTGGGCTGTCATCTTGACTGGATTGAGCAAAGCCTAGAGAATTGGTTGAGCATGCATCCAGAGGTGTCTGTGAGGAACCTTTCAGAGAAGACTGGTGGGGAGTCGGGGAGGGTTATGTGAGTGAACCGAGTGTGGGCAGCACCATCCAATAGGCTGAAGGCAGGAGAATGAGGAAGAGGGGATGATCTCTCTGGCTCTGTTCAGTCTTCTGAAGTGGGTGTGTAATCGCTTCTGCTCTTATTGCTACTGACTGCAGATTCCAGATTCTTTGAAGGTAGATTTGCCCAGCCACTCTCCAGGGACTTCTGGGCCTTGGGCCCAAGACTAGGGCTGCATCAGCGACCTTTCTATCTTTTTTTTTTTTCTGAGGTTCTAAGCTACTCAGACTGAGCGGCTTCTAATGTCCCTGTCCAGGTTCAAAGGGCTATTGTGAGACTTCTCAGCTTTTGACTGGGTGAGCCAATCTGATAAATCCTGTCTTAAAATCAAGTATATTCTCCTGGTTTGATCTGACAGGAACCTATCACAGGGAAATCAGCAGTGTCACACTGTCACAGGCCTAGCAAGGCAACTGTTTCCAAAGTTTGATATTGCAGTTTTGAGACTGTTTTTTAGGATAATCTAGAGTTTAGTTCCAGAGTAGATGAAGAGCCTCCAGGGGAAAAAAACCAAACCGAGAGCATTCTCTTCCCACTGTGACATAGCAATGATGATCGGGTAACTATGGACATCACTGGGGTTCCTCCTCTGAACGGGATTATACATGTGTATGGTCTACTATGAACATTTTGCTACCCTTCCTAAGGAATTCATTCAGAATGTCTGTATTTAGAGAGCCTGGCATGGTGACACATGCCAGTAACTCTAGCTACAGGTAGAGGTAGAAGGATTAAGGTTAGGGGGTGGCTCAGGCAAAAGCATGAGTTTCTAAGAAACAGTCTACAAAAGAAGAATGAACTTGGTACATGGTTCAAGTGGTACAGCAACTGCCTAGCAAGCAGGAGGCCCTGAGTTCAATCACCAGTACTGAGTAAAAAAAATTGAGGGGGAGGGAAGGCACAAGGGAGGAAGAGAGAGAGGGAAAGAGAAGAAAGAAAGAGAGAAAAGGAAGTCATAGGTCGCATAGTTCCCCTCTTGTTTGGGTAGCTCAATGTGCCTCTAAATCTGTAAGCAAACACACTGGGTGGGAAGCAAAGGGTTACAAATGAATTGACGGAGAGTGGAGAATGCAACTAGTGGAACTCTTTAAAAAAAGCCTTCCTCAAAGGACAAGAAAATAGGTACCAGGAATAGGGGTACTTGCAAGAGGGAGGGTGGGACCATGGGAGAGGGGTAGAAGAATGAAGGGAGGAAGGGGAAAACACAGGCAAGAATTCATTGTCTAAACCACAGAATGGAGAAAAATAAGGGAAGGGGTGGGCCAAAGGTGGGTAAAGATGGGGACGTGATGACACGGATCAAGATGCATTGTGCTCATCAACTGCTTTGTTAAATGGCAAAAATAAATTCAATACATAATTAAGAATTAAAATAATGAGGGAAGGGGGGGGTTGGGAGGGGTGGGTACAAATGTTGAAAGGGGGACATTGATCAAGGTGCACTGAATGGGAACTCCTCCGTACAACTCCTCAACGATAATAAAGAAATATTCAAAGAAAAGAAAAATCAAAGAAAGCCAAGTCTCAGGGAAGTAGCAGGATTCCAACAAGGCCTGGCCAGGCTAATGGAACCCCAGTGAAATTCTCATATATCAACATGCCTCCAAGTACGTATGGTTCTCAGCTTCACAGTTTCCTTCTCTCTTCACATTCTTTCACTCGCTTGAGGGATAAAGTGGAGTCCAACAAGTTGTAGCCTGTCAAGTGAATTGCACAAAAGACCCAAGCAGCATCTTCTCTGCAGCACTTAGAGGTAATTTGCCGTTTCCCCTCCAGTCTTTATCGCTCCCCTGCCAACACGGCCTTGCTTCTGTTATAATAAAATACCTGTGATGTTTTCCAAAGCCAGCCTCTCCCTGCCGACAGTCCAGTCTCTACCCCACAGGCAGCCGTCTGGGAACTTAAATCTGAGTGTTCAAGCTGAAGGTGGAGGTGGAAGTTGGCAAGTCAAACTCGAGGGGCCTCAAAGGGCGGAACCTCTTCTTGCTGAGGGAGCCAGTAGCACAACAGAGGAACTTTTTTGCTACAGAGGCAAAAGTGAAATGAAAGGCAAGAAGAAAAGATGCTGTCCTGAAACTGGGAATGTGGCTTAGGGGTAGGGTGTTTACCTAGCATGCATGAAGCCCTGAGTTTGATTCCCTAGTACCACATAAACAGAAAAGGCCAGAATTGGTGCTGTGGCTCAAGTAGTAGTGCTAGTTTTGATCAAAAGAAGCTCAGGGATCAGTGCCCAGGCCCTGAGTTCAAGGCCCCAGGGCTGACAAAGACAAAAAACAAAACAAAAAAAAAGAAAAGATGCTGTCCCATTAAGCTCACTTCAGCCACTCAAAAGAAAGTCAAGTACACTGTATTTGAATTTCTGCTCACTTATCTCTGGTTTAGGCACTTCTGCTTGCTCCTGGCTTGGGTAGGAGTCTAACTTACTCACTGCAGGACCTATCTTCTGAGAAGTATGGGGGTGAGTGTGTAAGGAAATGTAAGTGTTTATTACAAGGGTACATTTTTGAAAAATGTAAGAACTGAAGACCAGCAACTCTTTCTAAAGTGAGGAATCTGCCACGGCCTTCTACCCTTGGTCTAAGTCTCTCTGAAGCAGAGGCTCATTACCAAACCATTGCCCAACGGTGACCTGTGCCTCCCTCAATCATGCCTCTGTGCCAATTTTCAGCTTGGCTTCCATCTCCTAATTTGAGAAAAAAATCAAGTGTTGAAATGAGAATGGCAAAGAAATGGCCCAAGTGTTTATCACTTTAAGCCTGCCTGAAAGCTTCCACACCTTAGAACCAACACACATGCAGAGGCTAGACTGACCCTTTTCTGGGACCCAAGGAATCCCTTTGGTTCCTGTAAGAGCTGAGTTCCTCTGGCACGTGTAAAATACAGGTGCACAGAGTCTCCAGGAAGGAAGACCAGAGTTCCAGGTCATTCTAATTGCCTGACTCATCACCCAGGTGCCCCATGAAAGGCTTAGAGCTCACTTTGCTCTGCTGAGGTGCTGAGCATGGCCTTGCTCACCTGGCTCACAAACCAAGGCAACCCGGGACAAATATGTTTGTGGGGACAGCCGGGCCACCAGAAGACCTGACACACTCCGCTTCAGATACCATCCTGCCATCTTGTTCTCTGGCCACTAGCTGGACTCTAGACCTCTACAGCAGGAGGAATTTTGCGCTACACCTCTTGGCCCCCACTGCAGGAAATCACATTTGTATTGCTCTTGGTTTTTAAGAGGAATCCAACACCCATGGGACACTCTGCTAGCTACTGAGTCACAAGATTACTGAGCCCCTTTCAAGGACATGGTTGCAAGTTTTCTCTAACTCCAAATCATAGCTCCTCTCCTCCGGGCTTACTTTTGCAAACACACATGCACCTACACACATGTTCAGACTTGAATCCCACTCATCAGAAAACAACAACAACAACATGATAAGATTCTCACCCTCTTTGCAAAGAAAGGGGACAGGCAT
The DNA here is from genome assembly GCF_019054845.1 of Dipodomys spectabilis. Classification (NCBI taxonomy): domain Eukaryota; kingdom Metazoa; phylum Chordata; class Mammalia; order Rodentia; family Heteromyidae; genus Dipodomys; species Dipodomys spectabilis. The sequence continues at coordinate 2,702,272 of NW_024870815.1, read as the reverse complement.
CCCTGCTTTGAAGCAAACACTGAAGCCTCTCAACGTAGTATAAATGATCTGACTCTCTAAGCAGTGGTGGCTTGTACTCTTACTTTAGCAATTAGCCTTTAACTGCCTGCTCTTTTCTGTGCATTTAAGCTGGTGTGGCTAAATGTGGAGAACATGGGATGGCCCTCAGTACCCTGAGACACCAGGCATTACCTTCACCCAGAGGAGGCAGTTACTCACCCTCCACCAAGACCTGGGAATCCCAACTAACCCTTTCCCCCTGAAACATGCTTCCCCTCCCCCCCCCCCCACACCAAATGAGTAAAGCCACACAGATCACTTGTTCTTGGGCAAGCACAGTGAATTCCCTTCCATGCCATCAGCTCTCACTGTCCCCCTCACGTGCAGTGGCCAGGTCTCAGTCTGGTTGGTTTCCAATTGAGTTTCAGCAGTTACGCAAATTAGGTTTCTGACTGTATCTGAAATTCCAGTGCATACAGGAACAGCAGGTTGCTTAATCTCTAAATTCAGAGCCAACCCCTTTACTAAATATGAGTGAGGCAGGCTGCCTGACTCCCATGGCAGATTAAAAGACCCACCCCTCCTGGCTCTGACAAACTGACTTGTCAAGTGTACAGGCGCCATCTTGTTTTCCAGGCTCTTCTCTCCCATGAGGCACCATACTACTCATATTTTCACCCTTCCTCACTTGTTTTCATCTGTCAAACTGAGTCCCACCCCCATTTTTCTTTATTGATTGCGACCAGTTTCCAAATATAAGGAGAGATGGTTGAACTAGCCTGGTGAAAAGACTTTAGTCTTGGTCCATTTTTTTTTTTTTTGTAGGTCGTGGGGCTTGAACTCTGGGCCTGGGTGCTGTCCCTTAGCTCTTCAGCTCAAGGCGAACGCTCTACCACTTGAGCTACAGCGCCACTTCCCCATTTTGGTTTTTTTTCCCTCCTCCAACTACAACCTTCTTGTGAGAGGCTCTCCTGTGCTTCTGCAATGGACAATAAGCTACTTACAGAAGTCAGCCCTGTGCCAGGCTTGCACAAGTTAAACAAGGTCACCAGATTTCCCTCTTCCCTTATTAGAAATGACATTAACAATGAAATACTGTGCTAGGTAGAGAACTGTGTGTTCAGGAGTAAGTTTTGCAGGCCTCCGGTAAGCTTCCTAAGAAAGCCATAAAGAAACACTCCTTTAACACGATATTCAGTTAACTCCCTCTCTTGATTTTTAATAATAGAAAACATCTTCCTTCCATCCCCTACCCCCTGCCCACAGTGACAATAGCAAACACTCACCAATTGTGAAAATCTGGCTGGAACTCAGTCCATTATAAAAGAGGGGAAAGAAGAAATGAATGAAAAAAAAAAACCCAACAGAATAAATAAGAGCAAGGAGGAAAGGAAATTTTTTTTTTAATGTGTTAGTACTTTTGCTTTCCCTTGGGTTTCTTCAGTAGGGCAAACAATCAACACGTAACTGTAGGCTCACAAACCAGGGAAAGGGGGAACAAATCAACCACAGGCATGGCTTCTTTACCACTGTTTAAACTCTGGAGAAAATCTCCAACTTTCCTGGCTCCTGAATTTACTCTTTTGGAGCTAACAGGCCATTTAACACAGATTGAGAAACTAAAATGCTTCCCCAAGAACAGCCTATTCAAGTAGTTGGGGATTTAAAGAGCTGTATGAACCCATGTTCACACAAGAATGATATTAAAAAATCAAGAGCTAGCAAATGTTTTAAAAGGCTAAGACGGTCAGCATTTCAGGCTTTGTGGGCCACACATGTCTCTGTCTTATATACCTCCAGTTTCTTCGATCCTTTCCATCATAAAACACATCCTTAACCGAGGTCCTATAAAAACAAGCGTAGGCAGGCTAGATTTGGCCCTTGGGCCATAGCTTACTAGCCCAATTGCTTCCAAAGGCCTTCCCTTTACTGCACATAGCACATAGGGCAGATCAGTCTGAAGGATGATAGACAAAAGGGACCCTCCCATAGTTGGACAGTAGACGAGAGAGCTAGGTGGCAATGGAGAAATTTTCTAAAAGCCCATAGGAGATGCTCTTTCCTGTCCCTATAGAAGTCCAGCTGCAGACCCTGAGAAATTAAGAAAAAAAATAGAGCAATAAGGTCTGATTTACCCTTGGCCAAAGCCCTGCCCTCTTGGCCTAAAATATAAAGCCACAGAATTTGGTGAATGCAAGATAAAGAAATATCCAGTCTGGACATGGTAATAAAAAGATTTTCACATCCTCCTTCTCAGGCAGACCTGTGGCTATGAGGACCTTCTCAAAGCTCAAAGCAAGGAGTTCCAGTCTCCAGGCTATGGCAGTGTACAGACCTAAGTTCTCTGCTCCCCTGTCACTTTCTCTGCACCTGAATCACACACCTCAGTCTCCAATGTACACGTCAGCTCAGCTCTGCAGAAGGACAAACTATGTTGGGTTATCTCAGCCCCTGGGGAGAGCAAAGACTGGGACTATCTCAGGAACCTGGGTAGGGATGGTCTTTATTCTGTCCTGTCTCTCTTATCACAAATGCCAGGCCCTGACAACAGAAAGGATGATGCTCTGAGACTCTGCCACGATCACAGGAGCTACAGATCCGTTTTCAAATTATCCTCATGGGTAGCTCCAACCCATCGTCCTCCCCAGTAGATTACTTGCTACTTCTGAGGGCGAAGATGTCACCCTGTCCATTTCCAGTCCTCTGCACTAATCCCACACTGTGGCACATATTCAGGATCCCTGCTGTACTTTCTCATTACCTCCCCATTCCCTGACTTGGGAGCTGGGCAGAAGCAGCCAGGCAGCCTTAATGGAGAAAACATCAGTGCATTGGAGCTCATTCTGGATGCTGGGCAATTTCGGGATAGTTCACAGCTGTTAAACATTCATGTCCTGGCTTACGAAAGCCGGCAGAAATTAGCGAGCCCCTCCTTGGCTCTGAAATATGACATTTTCAAGCCTGAAAATCAATTTTAGGTCAACTATCTTTAAAATATATGTTCTAAGACAGTGTCTGCTGTCCATTTATCATCTGCCAACTTTAAAATTGATTTTTAATGTTAAGTGCTGCATGGTGTTTTTTAATGATTTTTTTTTAAAAGCAATCCTCAGAATAAAACTCATTTGGTTATCAAACCAATAAAACTCATGTGTTTATCAAACTAACAACAACAACAAAATCTTTTGCTTTGGCAAATAGCAACTCAATTTAGTCTAAGCCAGATGCTTATGTAAGTAGTATTTGCTCATTTCCTCCTGTATTTTTTTTGTTATTGTTTTAAATCTTTTGGAAGATTAAAGTTGTGAGTAGATAGGAAGTAGGATTCACTTTGCCGCTCAGGTCTCTCTCCTACCTGATTCGTGAGCTGATCAGGTGAGTGTTCTCTGCAGGGCATCAGCTGTCACATGTACAGGATAAACTCCACAGTTTGTTTGGCTTCATTTCCATTCTCCATTCAGTTCTTCAAAGTCGTGGGTTATTAACTATCAACAAAAATGTGAGCCATGCCAGCGCGTGCTCCGACTTTTTTCCAGCGCCCCATGCTCTGCTGAGCTTAGGAACAGATTCTCACTCTCTCCCTCACACACACGCTCTCTCTCCTGCTTCACTCCTAAGCTCCAGGGCCCCACCCACAGCCCTCAGATCATTTTTCATTTATGAGTGCATTCAGCTCAACTGTTTCTGAAAGAGAATGAGCCAACCTTGCTCTGCCAGCGTATTGGATCCAGACTGCTTAAAAACAACTTTAATTTTCGGGGAGTCCAGGGGAAAACTAAACCTAGCAAAAATGGCCTATGCCTTTCTCCTGCAGGGCTCTGCAGGAGATATATACCTTAGCTGTGTCTCTTTAGACATGAGGAAACAAAAATATGTACCAAATGTATATTTTGCTTTAAAATGTGGTGCCCAGAAACTAAAATTGTGATGAGGCAAGGAACTTCCCAACTAGCAACCTAACTTACTAACACACCACGGGAAACTAAATGGACTTTCTTTTCATTAAAGAAATTAAAGGAGATAAGAGTCTCTTTGTTTGTTGGAGCTGGCTTCAAACCAGGATCCTCAGCTCTCAGCCTCCTGAGTAGCATTATAGGCATGAGCCACCAGCACCTGGCTTCAACGTTATTTTCTTCATGTTTAGTATATTCAAACAACTTGACACCTAAACTTGTTTGTTATATAAAAATATCATGCACTTTAAAATATCATATAGTTAAGTAACCCCTCTGTACACCACTTTTATGATAACAATTTTAAAAAAGATGCCACAAACAACAACAACAAAAAGATTGTTTAAGCCGGGTGCCGGTGGCTCACGCCTGTAATCCTAGCTACTCAGGAGGCTGAGATCTGAGGATCACAGTTCAAAGCCAGCCGGGGCAGGAAAGTCCATGAGACTCTTATCTCCAAAAAACCACTTGAAAACCGAAGTGGTTCTGTGGCTCAAGCGGTAGAGCACTTGCCTTGAGCTGAAGAGCTCAAGGACAGTGTCCAAGCCCAGAGTTCAAGCCCCAGGACCGACAAAAAAAAAAAAAAGATTGTCCAGAAGGATTTTAAACCACTGGTTGTTCTCTTCATCATTGCACCATAAAAAGGACTCTGTGAAAAAGTAATGCTGACTCGAGTCTCAAGTGGTGATCAAGAGTTAGCCCGTGGGGCTGGGAAGGTGGCTCAGTGGTAGAGTGCTTGCCTTGCATGCATGAGGTCCTGGGTTCGATTCCTCAGCACTGCATAAGTAGAAGAAGCTGGAAGTGGTGCTATGGCTCAAGTGGTAGAGTGCTAGCCTTGAGCTGAAGAGCTGAAGGACAGTGCCCAGGCCCAGAGTTTAGGCTCCATGACTAACAAAAAAAAAAAGAGTTAGTCCAAGTAAGGACCTGAAGATGGGTCAGGAAGAGGGAAATGGACGTCTTTATACTTTGTGAATTGGAATGAATTGCTACAAACTTGAGGAATAGCCTAGGAATGTTTACTAAAATTTAGCAGATGCATCATTTGAACCAACAATAGTGACTTTCTCATCAGCAAACATATATGCCTAAGATTAAACATGGATAGAACTGCAAAACAAATCATTGAAAAATACCTGGTATACATTTTTCACCCATGCTCCAACTAGGTTGCAGTAGCCCTCACACAGTACCTTTGAAACCATCACCCAGATCACTCACCTATTTTAGACAAGAAAGGGAGGACACACCCCCAGTTACACATGTGTCTCAGTGGTGGGACTGAGGGCATGGCAGGCGGATGAGCGTCTAGACTGCACCCCAGGCAGAGAACCCAGGCCAGGCTGCACATCCACATGCAGGCCCAAGGCTGGCAAGCTGACTGTGTGGGAGATGCCCTGGAATTTTCTTTACTGACTAAGGAGAGTAGAAGCCTGTTCTGAGTTTTAAGTGAAGAGAATGAAGTCTGATTTTTTTTAAAGAAGTAGAGAAAAGGAAGGGGGGATGGGAAGGGTTGAAATTTTTTTGGCCCATGACCAAATACAATCACAGAAGAGGTAAAATCTGCTTATTGCATTTTCTCTTCAGTATTAGTTTGTGACAACTGCCAAAAAGTGATGGTCAGACCAGTTATTCCACCTCTCTGGCACATCCTCTCAACAAAGAACCGAAGTCTTACTTCAAGGGGAATTCTACTGTGCTCCCTCACAATACTAGCTCTATAGCATGTGCTAGAATGTTCTAAGGACATGGCCACTTCCCCATCCCATTTCCAGGAAGATGAGTTTCTGGCCAGCTGTCTGTGGTAGCAGTCTGGGGCTTTGTGCATGGTCACCTTAGTTCCTGGGCTTCTGCTTCTTCATTGTGCCCAGGTAAAAACTGGCCCAGAGAGAGGTGAGCAAACAGGGTACACTGGAGGAAGTGCTAAAGTCACAACATGGAACTTCCTGACTCAAATTTTCACATGGTACCGTATAGGTAAGATATGGATCTTTGTAGCCAATGACTATGGACCACTAATGGCTCTCCAGCCTACAGCCTACAAAGCCCAGCCTACAGATATCCCGAAGACTCTCCATGAACAGAAGGGGAATCAAGGGAGCATAAAAAGGGCAGCCAGTTAGTAAATGATTCCAGTATCTCCAGCAGAGAAAGGACTAACAGTACCACTTCTGGACATGCACAAAAGTACTAGACACACACCTATGTATGCATGTCGCATACCTATGTACTAAATACTACTCATAATAGCAGGAAGGTAGAAGCAATCCAGATATCCACCAATGGGTGAATGGACAGACAAGATGTGGTAAATATGGACACTGGAATTGTGGTCAGCATTAACATGGGGATAATTCCAACAAAATCTAGAATGTGGATAAACCATGAGGAGACATTATTGCCAATGGCAATTTGGTATTCACAAAAAGGAAAGATATTCTATGATTTTATTCATAAGAAATACTTGAGTCATCAAAGTCATAGACAGTAGGTAGAAGGTTGGATACTATGAACTGGGTGGGGAGAGCAATTGGGAATTTTGTTTAACTGTACAAACTTTTGGTTATAGGAAAAAAAATCCTCTAGAGACAGATATTGGTGATGGTTTCATAAAAATGTGAATGTACTTCATGCCACGAAAGTGAATACATACAAACGGCTATCATATGGGATTTCTTAGAAAGCCAATAGGATGTGCATTTTTCTTTATCATTTCCCTTTGGCCAGTTCTTTGACTGCCATGTTTCTCATGGCTGAAGTTGCAAAATGAAAGGCTTCTACCACATGTGATAAAAATAAACCGCACAAAAGACCTCAAACCAATGAGAAGCACTGAACTTTGCCTTTCTCCTTCCTCATCCCCCAATTGGATGAAACTCACAGTAGGTTGTGAAAGCCAACCAGGTGCTCCATTGGTTTTCCTGTTGGGTGATCCGAGATGGTTATGTCTATGGGACGGGAACACCCTGCTGATTGTGCAAGCTGGGAGAGTTCTGGCCTGCAGGTCTGGAGGAGCCACCACCTTCCAGCTCCTGCATTCATGCAGAGGGTTCCTTGAACAAGGAAAGGGTGGAGGAAGGCCACGAGGGCAACGTGATGCAGAGGCATGCCACTGAGTAAGGGGCGTACTTCACGGTGGCTCACGTACCTGGGCCTGAACAACCATGTGTTTTTAGGTCCACTGGCCATCTCCCGCCAGTGTTTTTTAGAATGAAGGATTATTAACAAGGACTGGGTCGGTCATAGAGAAAAGATGAACACGTTTCTTCCAGTCCTCCATGGAGAAAAAGGCCACCTTCTATGGGTGAAGAGAGTCTGATTACGGATGACGTATGTCCTGCTCCACTCCACACACCTGACATCTCACCGGCTGGACCAGCCTAGATCTCACCACAAGCGTCACTGCTTCTCTGGCCCTCAGAGAACAAAGTCCTTTGGCTACCAGCCAGTCATCCATAGTGGCTTAGTCCACACTGTTAGTCTGCCTTGCCAAGCAATCCTTTGAGCTAGGGTTCCATAATTTACATCGAAGAAGTGGAAACAGTTTGGAGTGTAGAGACTAAATCTAGCCCTACCATTACTTGAACTCACGGGGAGTGACGTCCAGTGACAGGCTCTAAGAGTTGGTGGTAACTAATACTCCTCAGTAATGAGGAAAAGAAAATTCCTGTCACCAGCCACCTTTAGGTTGAGAATCCTCTCCACTGCCTCTCACGGTCCTGGGATCTCTGAAGCTCAGCTTTGGTGAGTTTCCCTGAAAATATTCCGAGACAAGATCCTATTGGGGAGCATGAGATTGGCCACCTCTCGATTTGGCTGACAAAGGCTACCAAAACAATCCTGCTAAAATTCCACAAGGGTCGCCAATGAGAGAGAGAGAGAGAGAGAGAGAGAGAGAGAGAGAGAGGTGGGGGAGGATAGCTTACAGTGAAATAGTGACTGTGGTACCATTCATTGGACTTTTAGAAACTTAAGATGCAATGGATATTTGGTCTATACCTGACACGGACAGGTACCTCGCTGCACCCCAGCTGGGCGGGTTAAAGGTAGTCAAGGCAGGTCCTGAGTAGGTGTTTTCTTGGCCCTGTGCAGAGCATATGTTTAGCAAATCCTCCACACTTGCTGTGAGTCGGCTCTAAGAGTATTTTCCAAGGGTCAGTGTCATTTCTGTGAGCTAGAATGTTCTATTATTTCTGAGGATCGTTTCTGTAGCCAGTGAAATCCTTTCCCTAGAGTTCACCCTTTGTTCCTCCCAAAGCCCAACAGTGGATGTTACACAGTTCCAGGTGGTGCTCAGAGATTGACTGATTAATTTTGGTGCTTGATCTCAGGGCCTCAGAGTTCCTTCAGGGCTTTGTCATTCACAGCTGGTGCTCTACTGCTTGAGCCAGGCCTCTACTTCCTGGGTTTTGTTGTTAATTGGAACTAAAAGTCTGGATTTGTTGCCCCTGGCTGGATTTAAACCTTTATCTTCAGATCTCAGCGTCCAGAGTAGCTAGGATTATAGGTGTGAACCACCAGCTCCTGACTGAAGCTCAACATTTGAAACACTTACTGCATCCAGTCTATAGTTTATAACTCTCACAATAATTCAGTCCTGTGAGTTTTGCATATCTCCATTTTTAAGATGAAAATTCTTAATTTTTCTTACCCAAGTGAGGAAGGGTGAAGTGAGCTCTTGAAGAAATCAAACACCACATTTTACTCAATGATACATTTGGACCTAGAGATGCACTTACTTTCAAGGTATTTCTCATTTTTACCATGAAGGATCTTCTCTTGGAATCACAAATGGCTCTGTGGTTATAGGAACTCAACTCACAAAACCACAGCTTTCAGAAACAGGAGGAAGTTGGGCCGTCCATGGAAACTTCTTTCTATGGGCCTCCAAACAATCAGTGATTTGTTTCCCCCTTTTCTTCCCACATGAAGAATTTCTTTAAATAATTGGAGATTTCCCATGGGAATCGGGCAATAGTGACTTCCAGGTCTTAAACTTTTATTTGAAACAGTTTAAAAACAAAAGACACAAGAATGTGCCTGAGGGACCTCCAACAATACAAATTCTGACACTAAGAACACCAAGCAGGGCACGAAACTTCTAGACTTCTCATGCCTGATTTGAGGCATCTCTAGTTTGTTTTTAACTAAGAATGTGAGAAGCTGGGTATGGGACGCACTTCTGTAATTCCAGCACTCAGGAGGCTAAGGAGGATCAGGAGTAGGAGGCCAGTCAGGGCTACACAGTGAGTTCAAGGCCAGCGTAGGGAATATGGTGAGATTGTCTTACTAACAAAACCCATCAGAATGGATCGCCCCTTGAACAACTAAGATAATAATTAAAAATAAAAGGCTATGTTGAAAATGAACTTTACAACTTATGGGTGAGGAAGGGAGGGAAAAACTAAGAGCTAGCAAAGGAAGGGGTGTCACGATCCAAAAAGAAATGTACTCTTTACTTGGCGTATGTAACTGTAACTTCTTTGGCATATCACTTTTTTCTTTTCTGTTTTTTTTTTTTTTGTCTTGGGGCCTGAACTCTGGGCTGGCTTTAAGATCTCAGCCTCCTAAGTAGCTAGGATTACAGGCGTGAGTCACCAGCACTTGGCTTTGTATATTACCTTTTAATAACAATAAAAAAGTAAAACAAAAGAGTATACGGTCCGCCTAGGTGTTCACCCCTGTACAAAATACCGTAAATCAGAAGCAGAGCGCCAGCGGCTCGAGCCTGTAATCCTAGCTACTCAGGAGGCTGACAGCTGATGTTCGTGGTTCAAAGACAGCTGCGGCAGGAAAGTCTATGAGATACTTATCTCCAATTAACCTCTAGAAAACCGGAAGTGGCGCTGTGGCTCAAAGTGGTAGTGCACTAGCCTTGAGCTGAAGAGCTCAGGGAGAGCACTCAGGCCAGAGTTCAAGCCCCATGACTGACCAAAAATAAATAAATAAATAAATAATATAAAAATACTGTAAACGAAGTTTATGTGGCTTACAATTAGCATTCTAGTTACTTAGGATACTGAGATCTAAAGATCTTGGTTCAAAGGCAGCCTGTGCAAACAAATCTAAGAGACTTATCTTCAATTAACTCACAAAAATCCAGAAGTGGAGGTATGGCTCAAATGGTGGAGTGCTGACCTTATGCCAAAAAGCTAAGTGAGAGCACAAAGTCCTGCAAAGTAAATAAACAAAGCAAATAGAAATAAACACTGTGATGGGGGGGGGGTGTGTTGATGGGGCCGGCTGCATGTGTGTGGATAAAGGGGGGTATATATAGGGAAATTTCTACATTTGTCATTTAATTTTGCTGTGCACTTAAAACTTCTCTCAAAAAATGAAAGAGCCAGCTTCAGGTTATACAACTACAGGCTCTATAAGAGCTTTCCCTTATTAGAGCTATCAATTACAAGCCAATAGCCACCCTCCGTTTCCTGATGGGACAGTGTGAGGCACTGGCCGTGCTGACACAGGATGTTCTAGGCCATCTCGGTGCTGGCCCCACGGGGGCCTTTTTATCAAGTGGGGTCATTGTGGCTTTTAGGCACAACCGACCAGCTCCACCTCTGTGTCTTCACATTTCAGTCTCTCTGCCGTTTCGGCTTCCTCATATCGCTAACCATATTGCCGGTTTGTCCTGGTGCCAGAGCCTCCTGGCTTAATTGAAAGTGACAAGGGAAATGGGAGAAGGAAAGCAGAGCGCTCAGCTAGCTAGTGGCGGTGTTAAAAGACTCAGAAGTCTGCGCAGAGCAGTTCCCAAAAGGGCTGCCAGTTCTGATCAGGCCACCATTTACCTGACAAGGGGGGAAGGGAGGGAACAACACAAGCCACCTGGGATTCTCCCCGAAAAGCCCCACAGAACACCCACTTGGATCCTGGGCAGGAGCCCTGTCATCTACAAGATGGGGACCTTTTGCTTTCCTTCTCAGGAGCACCTTGAACTTCACCTTCCCTCTGTCCTCAGTGAATTCCTGGTTAGGGATGGGCAAGGTGTTGCTTCTGGTGAAACAAAATTAAAAACAAGGTGGGTAGTGCCTGGCACCGGTGGCTTACGCCTGCAGTCCTAGCTACTGTATTCAGGAGCCTGCGATCTGAGGATAGTAGTTCAAAGCCAGCTTGGGCAGATAAATCTAAGAGACTATTGCCAATTAACCACCAGAAAGCCAGAAGTGTAGCTGTGGCTCAAATAGAAGAGATCCAGCCTTGAGTGAAAAAGCTAAGCAATAGTGTGAGACCTTGAGTTCAAGCCCCAGGCTGGTGCCTGTAATTCTAGCTCCTTGGCAGGTAGAGATGAGGTGAGGAACAACAGTGGTTCATAAACAGCCTGGGCAAACAAAGTTCTCAAGACTCAATCTCAACCAATGGCTGGACACAGTGGTATGGGCCTATCTTCCTAGTGAAGTAGAGGAGCACAAACAGGAAGACTACAGTCCAGGCTGGTATCAAGTGATACCTGAGTTCAAATCCCAGTACTGCCAAAAAAGGAAAAACATAGAAGAAAAAGAAACTCAAATCATCCTAAAAATCAGAACAGAAAGTGGAACTAACGAGCCTGATTATCTCTGTAATTTAAAAAAATGTGACCTTGGAGAACCACATTATGGCATCTTGTTCTTTCCATTTGCCAACTCTAACAACCTGGAAGAAGAATTCTGAAACACTCAGAAGGCTACCCATCAACAATTTCCAGCTAGTTCTTTCTCATCTTAATGCCTCACTCCCAGGAGCCCTTTTGTTCTTACTCCAATTTGTTCCAGGTTAAGGAGAAGTTGACATTTCCCTCTGAAGGTGTCAGAGACAATTCACCCAACGCCTTTCCTTCCTTCCCCTCCCAACACAACTTCACCTCCCTGCACCTTCACTCTGAACTCTTGAGAGTTCCCTTCAGAATCTCTCTTTTCTTGCTTCCTTAGTGGAGAACACTCTGACTTCCAATCTCCTTTCTGCCTCTCCATGGCCACAGGTTTATAATACACTCTACCTTGCAGGTGCCAGGTGCAATCACTGGCCCAATCCTGTGCCTCTTGAAGTCTTTTTGAGTCCCGCGCAAACTTGACGTGGCTCACCTGAGTGCCTCTACCTTTCACAGCAGGTGCAGTGTTCCCACTGTTCAAATATAGAATCCCATCTGCATCAGTTTTTGCTCCTGTCTACAGGAGCTTTTCACATTTGCAAACAGTGCTATGACACTTAAAAGTGTCCATGTCTGCTATGGTGACAATTAGCACAAAGCTTGCAGTAAATACTGATAGATGTTAGTAAAGAGGCTCACGTCTAGCCAGGCACCAGTGGCTCATGCCTGTAATCCTAGCTACTGAGGGGGCTGAGATCTGAGGATCGCAGTTCAAAGCCAGCCTGGACAGGAAAGTCTGTGAAACTCTTATCTCCACTAAACCACCAGAAAACCCAGAAGTGGTGCTGTGGCTCAAGTGGTAGAGTGCTCACCTTGAGCTGAAGAGCTATAGGACAGTGCTCAGGCCCAGAGTTCAAGCCCATGACCACCACCACCAACAACAACAAAAGGCTCAGGTCTCCTAGTCTATTTCACATGCAAGCTAAAGCCTTGATTTCCTGCCACCCCTCCCCCGATTCCTCCCCCCCCCCCCCCCCACCAAGGTACATAGAAACTTTTTCCTCAGGTTGAATGAAATGCTTGGTCTAGCAGCAGCTAAGCCAGTGGTTTCTGCACTGTTCCCTTGCAGATTTCTAAGGCCTCTAGTTACAATTAGCAAATACCCAAGGAACCTTAAGGAAAACAACTGAACATCTGCAGGTCATTCTTGCAAAAGTGATCTTCCAATCAGGGCAAGCCCAGCCTAAAAATAAAAGGCATCTGAATGAGGACATGCAAAGGTCTCAGAAGACAAAGAACACCACACCTGGCTCTCAAGGCCTTGCTCTTTGGGCTGGGAGAGTCAACACCCTCAAGTATGAAGCAATACAAGGACAGACAGGTGTACTCACTCACCTCCAGTTCAAAGGTAACTGAGGACCCAGTGGGAGGAGAAATGAGGCCTCTACACCTGACTGAGGGTGCGCAGAGGCCCTCGCCCTGATCAGGGTCCACGCAGTGCAGCTACCCTGAGAAGCCAAGCTTGGACGTGGCTTGCTGCCTCTGAATGACCCGAGGAGGATGGGCCTGCTCCGGACCAGATAACCACAGCCTCCAAGACGGATACCAGAACCATGATGGTCTCACAGTTAGAAAACGTAGTACTCAGCCAGGTGCCAGTGGCTCACGCCTGTATTCCTAGCTACTCAGGAGTCTGAGATATGAGGATCACGGTTCAGCCAGCCCAGGCAGGAAGCCTGTGAGACTCTTATCTCCAATTAACCACCAGAAAACTGGAAGTGGCGCTGTGGCTCAAGTGGTAGAGCAATAGCTTTGAGCTGAAGAACTGAGGAACGGCCCCATGGCCAATTAAAAAAGGAGAGAGAGAAACAGAGAGAGAGAGACAGAGACAGAGAGAAAGATAGATTAGTACTCTGTATCTAGAGAATGTTGAGATGGGAGAGAGACAGGAATCCAGAAAAATTAATTCTAATATAAAAAAGCCCCAAATAGTCATTTGCCTTGGATGGATTTGTCTTTCGACTTCTTCAACATTTGCCACCAACCAGAATGAAACCTACTATATATCACATTCTCTCCCGTGGCCCCTGACATACACATTCTAATAGTCTCAGCGCCTGCCAAACCAACCTCCTCTTTACCCTAATGACTGGAGGATTTGTGAACAAAACTCTGTGGAAATATGTAGAGGAAACTCTGTGCTATCAAGCAAATGGGACTGGCTGAGAGAGAGGCGAAGGGCTCCTGAACCTGACTGCACTCTGCTAGGCTGCTGTAATCTGTTTTTCCAAAACACATCTGTGCAGAGTAATGTTGTCTGTATACAAGATCAATGTTGGAACAAAATAATTAATACATAAATAGAATTATGTAGCACACAATCCTGGAGTAATATAGTATAGATGTAGGTACAGGTATCTATCTATCTATCTACTATCTATCTGTCTGTCTGTCTGTCTGTCTATCTATCTATCTATCTATCTGTCTGTCTGTCTGTCTGTCTATCAGTCTGTCTATCTATCTATCTATCTATCTATCTATCTATCTATCTATCTATCTATCTATCTATCTATCTATCTATCTATCTCTCTCTCTATCGTGATACTGGAGCTCTTTCACTTGACTTTTACATTCAAAGCTGGTGGTATACCACTTGAGCCACACCTCTACTTTCAGCTTTTTGTTGGCTCAGGTAAGAGTCTCATGAATTTTTCTGTGTGGGCTGGCTTCAAATTGTTCAGATTCTGCCTCTTGAGTAACTAGGGTTTTAGGTGGGTGCCACCAGCGGCAGCACTGAGCGCCTTGGGCTTGCTAGGCAGTGCTCTACTATGTTGAGCCACATCATCACTCTTTTTTGCTTTAGTTATTTTTCAGGGAGGGGGTTCAAATTTTTACCCAAGGTCAGTTTGGTCCTCCCACCTATGCCTCCTGTGTACCTAAAACACCTGTAAGACAAAGATGGTACTCTTGTCCAAGATCCCAGGGAATAAGTAGCAGGGCATACAGGAGACCAACCTCTGGCCTTGGGGTTTTTTGCCTCTGTTAGGAACATCATCCAACACAAGAGTGCTGTAACTGGCAGAATTATAGCTGGGACAATCTAAGGGAGACCATGAGCTAAATCTATCCAGTAAAGGCTAAGATAGGTGAACCAGAACCACGGCTGTCTTTGCCTGGACTTGGCAGTGGATCTGGTGATGATAGGTGTTTCATTACAGGACAGCACAGGATGGTGGGTGCTACAGAATAGTAGATGCCATCTGCCTACAATGTTCCTTCACATCACTCGTTCTGCAACCCATGCTGTTTTCTTCTTTTTAGGAAGGAAAGGTTTTCAATGAAGGTTCCCTAGAGATTCTAATTATAAAGAGAAATGGCAGTTCCCCTTGAAAATGGTCCCTCGCTCAGGGACAACTAGGTGCCCCTTCTCTGTTTACGCCAGGCTTTCTCCGTGCCCTACATTTTTCTGAATTCAACCTCTGGATACACCGATCCCTGCCAGGCTGACCGTAAATATTTCATGCTGCCCCATTCTCTACAAGCACAGTCATGTCAGAATTACTGGGGCTGCTAGACCGAATTCAAGTCTGCTTCACTGGCTTTCTATGTCAATTCTCTGTTAGGAAGTAGGTCTGTGTACAATGTAGTCACAATTTCAGCAGAATTTATACGGGAACAAAAATTACTGCCGTTGTTTCTTTAAGAAAATAGGGATTGAACATGGTGGCACACATCTGTAATCCCAGCTACTCAGCAGGTAGAAATCAAAAGGATTCTGGTTCAAGGCCAGCCTGGGCAAAAGTTCAAGACCTATCTAAAAAGCAAACTAAAGCAAAAAGGTCTGCAGGTGTGGCTCAAGTGGTGGAGTGCTTCTTGCAAGTACAAGGCCATGAGTTCAAGCCCTAGCCAAAAAAAGAAAGAAAAAGGAAATGGATCTGTACTTCTCTGGGTCTCTTTCTCTCACATTTACATCTGTCCTCTCCAAATTTCAAAGGTCTCCCCTGAGAGATGAACTATGTTCTCATTAAATTCTCTTTTCAAATGCTGGAAACGGAGTTCTGAGTATGACTGGCTGGGAACAAGCATGCCACCAACTCTTGTTATTAGCACTTTTAATTTAAAAAACCTGCAAGTTTTTACTTGTTGGAGCCGCGTGGGTGTGTTGCTTGAACTAGGGGTTTTCTTAGCTTTTTGACTGCGGCGCTCTTGTGGCAGGGGTGAAAACCACTGAAGAGTTACAGACATTGACATCTGAGTCCCTGAGACCCAGGGAGACACCTGGTTCCAGCACTGGAGAGAGAACCCACACAGGCGAGGGAAGGCTGGAGAGTGACCCAATTAGAATGCAAATGATTTCAATGCTTATTTCTGCTAAACGAACCCTGAAGGAAAATTAACACATATACAGCAAGCTCCTGGGCTAAGTCAAGACTTCAAGACAACCAGAAAAAGGCTGAATTCTGATAACTTCATTTCTAATACTGCCTAAGCTCTGCCCTCCAGTTAGCCTGAGAGAGTGTGTTAAACAGATTTGGCTTTCTCCTACCCATTTTGAATCACTTAAACTTTGATCTGCTTATTTACCTAGCAGATGAAAACTATTCATTGTAATGACCAAAGTGAGAGGCAGAAACCCATCTTGATCACAAGAGTGGTGTGTGTGTGTGTGTGTGTGTGTGTGTGTGTGTGAGAGAGAGAGAGGGGGAGAGAGAGAGAGAGTGTGTGTGTGTGTATGTGTGTGGTATTGGGAGGGGTTGTGGTTTCTTGAAAGGATGAGAGGTTCATATAAAATTATGTGCCAGACACTGTGTCTAGGGTTTGAGCATGAGAGTCTTACAATAACTCTTAGGTTCCTGGCATTTGTATTCTATTTTACAGACTAGGTGACTAGTCAGACATAGGAATTAATTTGTCTGAAGCAGACTGGCTGACCATCAGCTAAACCTTATTTTCTGTACCTTTCCCCCTTCTTCTAGTCTTGGAATTAGCATATTTTCTTCAGATGTGTATTATTTTCAGATTTGGGGCTTACATGGAATGTTGTTCTTAAAAGTAACAGAAAAGTGGAAGCCTTAAAGAAGGACACAATATATTTCTTACATTGGAAGCCCAGGGCTAGTGACTCATGCTTGAAGTCCTAGTTACTCAGGATGCTGAGATCTGAGGATCATGGTTCAAAGCCAGCCCGGACAGGAAAGTCTGTGAGACTTCTTTTTTTTGGGGGGGGGGGGTGGTCGGTCGTGGGGCTTGAACTCTGGGCTTGGGCGCTGGCCCTGCGCTCTTCAGCTCAAGGCGAGCGCTCTACTGCTTGAGCCACAGCGCCACTTCTGGTTTTCTAGTGGTTTATTGGAGATAAGAGTCTCACCGACTTTCCTGCCTGGGCTGGCTTTGAACCACGATTCTCAGATCTCAGCCTCCTGAGTAGCTAGGATTACAGGCGTGAGCCACTGGTGCCTGGCTTCTGTGAGGCTCTTATCTCCAATAAACCACTCAGAAAAGGAAGTGGTGCAGTGGCTCAAGTGTTAGAGCTCTCGCCTTGAGATGAAGAGCTGAGTGAGGGACAGTGTTCAGGCCCAGAGTTCAAGCCCCATGACCGACATAAACCAAAACAAAATAAAACAAACAAAACACCAACCCCTTCCCCCCCCCCAAAAAAAAACCCAGCAAAGCAGCTCAAGTGATAAGAGCACCAGCTGTAAGCAAAAACGCCAAGTGACATGTACACAAAAAAGGAGAAAGATTTTAGAGTACATTGAATACTGAATACATGTGTAGAAATGCTTCCTTGCATAATGGAAGTATACATTTAGTAATATATTTACATTTATTAGTATACAAATAAAACCCAATAAGAAAGATGCTAACACATTATTCACGTGCTGGGCTGTAGGAGCCAGTAGATAAAAGCTTAATTTAAGAGACAAATTTTGGAATAGGCGTTTGTGTTCCTTGCTTAGTGAATTCTAATTGGTATGCTGGACAGCAGAAGAAAAGCTTCTTCCATGAAAACAAAACATAAGGTATCACAATGAAACCCCTTTGTACGGTCAATCTTCCCAATAAATAACTTTCATTTAAAAAAATCATCAGTAGCTGAAGCATCTCATGTCTGCAGATGCTAATAAATATTAGTTTCACGCCTTTTAAGAAAAGAAACATAACTTCATAGAATACTGTCATACTAGGAAGACTTAAACGGGGTCATTTTCTTTGAATAGTGGAATCGTTTCCTTTGTGAAGTTTGATGAATTTTCCACGAAGTACCTCCAGGCGATCCCACTGTTGCCAGGAGGAGCTACAGAAGGGCAGGCAGAGCCGGGAGGAGCCTTCCTTGTGGAATCTGGGGTTTGGGCACACTCAGACTGTGGGGTCTGAGTACACTCGGGCAAGCCCATGCCACTCCACACTTCCACCCAAATCTACCCAGGACTAGATATCCAGGCACAAGCCATGGAGGAATTCAGATGCTAATATCCTAGGCCCCAAGGTAGTGGGACTGGACAGACAGGTCCTATAGGCAGAGGCCTCAGGATGAGGATTAAGGGGATTGGTCGCCCCCTCCCTTTTATGTGTCAGTTCTGGGGCCTGAACTCAAGATCCTCAGGTTTTTTGCTCAAGGCTAGTGCTCTACCACTTGAGACACAGTGTCACTTCTGGTTTTTGAGTGGTTCATTAGAGTTAAGAGTTTCACATGCTTTCCTGCCTGGGCTGGCTTCAAACTACAATCGTGAGATCTCAGCCTCCTGAGTAGCTAGGATTACAGGGGTGAGCCACTGCCTTGCTCCTTTCACCATGGGGGGGGGGGGGGAGGGAAGGGAGATACAGAGATTAGGCGACATCACAAGACGGAAAGTAGAACTGCCCCCTAGCCCCTCAATCTGCTGTGGCCTTGGTTGTGGCCTTCCAAGCCTCCAAGACACTGGACACAAAAGCTTCTGCTATTTCTAAGCCACCCATGGGTAGGAGCTAAGGCTGGGGCTAGAAATGGGGCCAGTTGAGTTTGGTGGACACTGAAGAGTAGTTCATCTAATCCCAATTTTGCAGAAAATCTGGCGGGGCTGGGGGGGGGGGGCGGGGGGGGGGGGAACCAAACCACCCACACTTCCCATATTCCCTTGCAGCCGGAATGCAGGCATTGGTGATCATCTTCACCCAGCTGATATGTTCCAGCATGAACAGGACCCAGGAGGAGTCCTGTCACAGCCCTTCTGACAAGCACGGTGGGTAATGCACAGTTCTGCGGTCAGGCCCTCAAATCCTGAGGCCTGAGCAGCAAGCAGAGGCCATGTGTGTTTTCTTCTAGAACAGTCCAACAGTGTGGTTTGGCTCTTTCCCTGTCTCTATAATATCCAAGCCTGATTCTTGGTTCTTCTCAGAAATTTCACGAACCAACTAACATCCTTGAATTCATCCCTTTCTGCTTAAAGTTACTATGGAGATTTCTGTTGCTTGCAGCCAAAAACTCTGGCCAGGCTTAGAAAGGAAGAAATCAGAGAAGAGATAGGAAGTGGGCGGCACTAGCCTGAAGATGGAGTGTCCGTGCGTTACAAGGTGGGAGCTCCAACCCCCCCGCCCTTCCCCCTCTTCCTCCTCCTCTTCTTCCTCTTCCTCCTCTCCTCCTCCTCCTTCTTCTCTTTTTCAGTGGTTATTATAAAGCTGATATAGAGAGGGGTCAACCTCAATTCTTGAAGCATGAATTTGTAAGTGGACTGGGCAAAGTTGAAATCTCACTACTACATAATCTCTGTATTGTGCTGGGCCACTTTCTCATTTTCTGTGCCTCAGTTTACTCCTCTGTGAGTCTAGGACAGCACCACTTTCCTTAAGGATGTGCAAGGAAGAAAATGAGGTAATGCTTGTAAATAGCTCAGAAATAGACAACTATGCCAACTGACTGGACTTATATACTAAGATCAATAAAATATAAGGTTGTCTTCTTTTCCTTCCCTGAAACTATCTCACAAAGAGAAAACTCTCCTACATTTCAGTCTGAGGAGTTATAGGTGGAATCTCTTTTTTGACTATTTTATTTTGGATGACCAACTATGTTTGGAGATGAAACAATCCTCTTAGACTCACATTAGTGCAAATTTTTAATGGTTATGCAGATCCGTTTACCATACACGTGGTAGTAAATGTGTTACATTTAACAGTAATTCCTATGGGAAATGATCTTGTTTGTTTGGTGGTACCGGGGCTTGAACCAGAGCTCAAGCATGCTATGCAAGTGATCTACCATTTGAGCCACACACCTCAACTCTTTTGTTTGTATTTTTTTTCTAAGATAGTGTCTCATTACCTATCACCTTTGTGTTGGGTGGCACAGGGGTGGTGGGGAGGGAGGGGTGGAAGAGCGCAGGGGTGGAGGGGTGCAGGGGTGGGAGGGGGCACACTTCCGATCTTCCTGCCCCTACCCCCCAGAGTGGGGTAGTTGGCTGGACCACCATGCTCCCTTTTATAATCCTAAAGGCTACAGAGTGGCATGATGGTTAAAAGCAGAAACTCTGGAGCTTTACTCTGAGTTTGTCTTTGATGAGCCGTGTGGCTTTGAGCAAGTTCTTAATTTCTCTGGACCTTAGTCCCCTTTGTCAAATGAGACATTAAAGGCATTTATCTTACAGGTTACTTGAGAGGCACAACAGTAAAATATGTAAAATATCTGTCCAGGGCCAGCCCTGTACAATAAAGATGGAAAAGAAGGGGACAGACCCTCAAAACCTAACCCAGATGAATCATCTTCTGGAATCCAGAAGTAGATGTGAGTCTGAATAAGTCTCCTATCAAGTGGTGAAAGGAATATTAAAAGGTAATGTCCTTTCGATCTCCAATGTGATTTTAAATATGCTAATGTCATAAATATTTATGTTGTCTAAAACCTTTCTGTAGACCTTCTTGCTTATGTCAGGGGCTTATACCCTACTATATATGGTAAAAGAAAATGTCTTTATTCTTTTTTAATCTGCATTGAGATCCAAAGTAATATCAAGACACACCTTAAACTACAAGTTCCTTTTCCCTAAATCTTAGAGTCCTCTTATAGTCCCTATTCCTGGTTTTTACTTAGATTTAAATAGAAACATGGATCAGATCTAAGCAAAATAAAATGAGGGAAAATAATAAAATATTTTCATGTGCCTTGAATTTACACAAATATATTTGGATGTCACCCAAATATATTTATCTGATGCTTTTATTATGTAGTCAATAGGGTTCAATAATAACATCCAACTGAAACAAGATTTTCTTAATTCATAAAGCATGGAACGTTAAACAGAAATTATTATATTTCACAATGTCTTATCTCATTTCTACTTACTGGAAAAGGATGAATAATTCCATGCCATGTAAGTTTTCAGTGGGTTTCTTTTCTGTTTTTGGTCGTACTGAGATTTGAACCCAAGGCTTTGCACAGGTTAAGCAGCACTCTCCTACTTGAGTCCCCTTGCCCCCCCCCCACTCAGGACTTTTGTACTCCCCAAGGAAGTGCTTTACAGCTTGAGCCATGCCCCCCACCATGTTTTGCCTTTTCTAATAGGATCTAGTGTTTATCCTTGTTTGGCCTGGGCCTCAGTCCAAACAGTTGGGCCCAACAACCATGTACCAGTGCTTCCAGGTTTTAATGGTTGAGATGGGGCCTGGTTGCCTGAAACTGTGATCTTGTCCCCACTTCTTGAATAGCTAGGATTGCATGTGAAAAGCCTAATTTTTTTTTTTTTTTTTTTTTTTTTTTGAGATTGGCTTTGTCCTCTCAATCTTCACACTTCTGTCTCCCAAGAAACTAGGATTACAGGCATGTACCACTATGCCCAGCTCTGGTAGGTTTCTTAAGTAACTTTACTAGATTTTGGTGAGGCAAATTGGTGGGGTACATGCCTGTACCTAGAATGGTTATAGATGGGTAGCAGCTAGCCCTCAGACAGGAGGAAGTAAATGCAAAGGGAACTCAAGCTGGAGTAAACACTAATCACTTCAACAATCCTACAGACTCAAGAAGGTCACAGTAAGTCACAGATGGGTTTTGGAGTACTCCACCCATCTAAAGATTAATGATAGACTTCATTCCAGTCTAAGGTGATACAACATTGGTTTTAAAACCATAGCTCTGTGACTCAGGCCAGTCAACCAAGTCCAAATGGTCAAATGTAATTGAGGAAACCTCAGGGAGTCACTCTAGGAACAGACACTGCCCACAGGCTGGGCCTGGGGAGAATACTCCAAGTCCCTCACACACCAATGAAGTCAGGAGCAGGGGTAGATATCTTATCAGTTTATTGAAAGTGTGTTCCTTTCCTAAGGACCTTTCCTGTCACTATCACTACATTCTACCCAGAGTTCTTATGCTGAATGCCAGGATAGAGGTTGGTGGAAGTGGACTTTCTGGTAACAGGATCTTTGATAGGTTACTAGATTTTGGTGAGGCAAATTGGTGGGGCCCTCAGGATGGAATTAGTACCCTTGGAAGAGACCCAAGGGTCTCTTCTGCCCATTCTGCCCCATGTTGGCAGTTTACCCTGTCCTTCCCAGCTTCCAGTGTTATATGAAAACAAACGCTTGTCATTTCGTCCATGCCCCATACAAGTGTTTTGGCCACTTCGAGGAAGCTAAGTTAGGTCAAGGCCCCTCAAAATGGCAAGAGCTTATCATGAGATGGTGGTCAGTAGCTCATACCTGTAATCCTAGCCACTCAGGAGGCTGACACTTGAAGTTTGAAGCCAGCCTGTGCTGAAAAGTCTGTAAAGATTCTAATCTACAAGAACCCGATTCGACCTTTCAAACTGCGGCTTCTCTGCTTCTCGTGACTGAATTCCCATACAACAACAGCATTTCACATGTTGCTGTTGCCTTGTACGACTTCCACACTCCTCTCTTCCTCTGGCAGGGCCTGGCCTCCTCAGG
Source organism: Dipodomys spectabilis (assembly GCF_019054845.1). NCBI lineage: Eukaryota > Metazoa > Chordata > Mammalia > Rodentia > Heteromyidae > Dipodomys > Dipodomys spectabilis. The sequence continues at coordinate 2,679,856 of NW_024870815.1, read as the reverse complement.
CCAAGACAGATGCTACACAGCAGGAGTGAAGGGCAATGTTAAAGGATGCCCAGACCCCACGGGAGCCCCTCACCCCTTCTCAAGACAGCCTGGAGCTCACTTGCCTTCCAGGTCCTAAGTCCTTTGCCTATCCCTCTTGGGGGAAGCCAGGTGGTCTAATTTTCACCTGCAACCAATGCACTAGATACAGCTGGAACTCAGGGCCTGGCACTTGCTAGGATGCTTGCCACTAAAGCCAGCCCCTCCTGGGCCTCCTACCCCCGCATCCCCCTCCCCCCCTTTTTTTTTTACCATGGGTTGTTTTATAGATGGGGGTCTCATTTTTTGCCTGTGGCTGCCTCAGACTATAGTGCTCTTCTGATGGCCTCTTGAGCAGCAGACAGGCATTTGTGACCACACTGGGCTTATTGGTTGAAATGGTGTCTCCCTAACTTGTTGCCTGAGCAGGTCTCAAATGACAATCCTCCAAATCTGTGTTTCCCAAGTAGCTGGGAAACAAGCATGAGTCACGGTGCCCAGCAGATAAATGTTTTCTTGAGTGGATGAATTCATCTGGGGAGAGGAGCATACCTCATGGCTAGAAGTGGGCAGGTCCAAGCAGGCATCAAGCTGTGAGCGAGGCAGCTGGGTTTACAAAGGAAGCACATGAGGGTGTGACATGAGAATGTGATGAGGTATAAAAGCACTCAGGATGGGCTAGCTCTGTGGGCCAACATTCACCACCACGAGACTAGCTGATGCACGCAGTCAGGTCCCTCTTGGGCTCATGGATCCTACTCTGCCAAACATGCACACCCCTACACTAGAGCAAGGTAGTTGGGGTTTGTTTTGCACCTTTCTGTCGGTACCTGGAAGTGTGAGAACAGGTCATTGAAAATGGTCCAGTCAACCGTGCTGAATGCAACCAGTACTGAGTCTATACGCTTGAATTCCAGCTCCATTAAAATGGAGCAAATAGCTGCCCGTGCTGTTGGGAGGGTTTCAGTGAGCATGGAGGAGGGGGCTTTCCTTGGCATGTGGCTGCAGTTTAACAGCTAGCTGCCTAAGAGAGGCAGGAAGATGATGCGTGTGGTCCACAGTCCTGAAGGAAGAAGTCAGTTGTGACACAGGTTCTCGCCAGTCCTCGCTGCTCAGGCACGAGCACGGTTATCTCCTGAGAGGGCAGCGCAGACCGTGAGGATGAACAAAGGTAGAGGGACCGACCGTGATGCCATAGTGAAGTTCCTTCCGTGGTGGAGTAGAGAAGAGGAAGCGGGTGTACCCTATGTCCACTTCTGAGATGATTTAAAGTCACTTTATGATGGATACCAGTGGCTCGTGCCTATGATCCTAGCTACTTAGGAGGCTAAGACCCAAGGATCAAGGTTGAGACAATCTAAGCAGACAAATCTGAGAGACAAATATTTCTAATTAAAGCCAAGTGCCGGTGGCTCACGCCTGTAATTCTAGCTACTCAGGAGGCTGAGATCTGAGGATCACAGTTCAAAGCCAGCCTGGGCAGGAAAGTCTGTGAGACTCTTATCTCCAATAAACCACTAGAAAACTGGAAGTGGCGCTGTGGCTCAAGCAGTAGAGTGCTCACCTTGAGCTGAAGAACTAAGGAACAGCACTCAGACTCAGAGTTCAAGCCCCATGACTGACAAAATAAAATAAGCACTTTTTATTTTCAATTAAACTTCAACAAAGCTACAGGAATATTCTCCCAACTTAATTTTGTTGATATGAATATGTCAATGTTATACAGGCTATTAAGTTTTTATTTCAAAATTATTCCAAATTTAATGTAGCCTGAACCTTCATAGAAAGAAGTTGCCTAACAAATACCTACACACACACACACACACATAATTGTAAAGATACTATATAGAGGGGTTAGAGCTCCCCTATGATCCAGCAATCCAGTTTTAGGCATTTACCCAAATAATCACAAACAAGGCCATACTAAAGCTACCAGAACAACTATGTTTATTGCAGCCTTATTCATCATAGCTAAGACATGGAACCAACCCAGATGCCCCTAAGTAGATGAATAAATCAAGAAAATGTGATACACACACACATACACACAAACAATGGAATTCTTTGCCTCCATCAGAAAGAATGATATTACCCCATTTAGTAGGAAATGGAAAGACTTGGAAAAAATTATATTAAGTGAAATAAGCCAGGCCCAAAGAAATATAGGTCCCATGGTTTCCTTTATCTGCATTAACTAGTATATGTCTAGGACAAGCAGAAGAGGTCAAAAGCTATGTACATATGACCATATAACCTGATGATAAGCGAAATGAACCCCAAGATAGGGGTACAAGAGGTTTCATCGTTGTTGTTCTTTTTAATGTACTTATAATGTATCATGTGATTTTCTTTTTGTTTCTTTGCATGTTCTTCCCCCTAGGTAAAACCCCTGTTGTCAGTGTATTTGATTCCAGTGTCCTGCATCTTGTATATACATTTTTCTAATTTGAAGGGGAGGGAAATAACAATGCTGAAATAAGGATACAGGATGACCCATTGTAACAATGAGATATTCAAGACAGTATGTTGAAAATGAACTTTACAACTTTGTGCAGTGGGGGGGTGGGAGGGAGGAGTTGGAGAGGTGGGGAGAAAAGGGATGGTAGGGGAAAAATAAAGGAGTGGGTAACAATGCTCGATAGGAAAAGGACTCATTATCTTGCTCATGTATCTGTAACCCCTCTGTACAGTATGGTGAGACTCTTATCTCTAATAAACCACCAGAAAACTGGAAATGGCACTATGGCTCAAGTAGTAAAGCACGAGCCTTGAGCTGAAGAGCTCAGGGACAGCACCCAGGCCCAGAGTTCAATACCTACCACCGACAAAAAAAAAATTCTAATTAACCAGCAAAAAGCTGAAAGTGGAGGTATGGCTCACCTAGTAGAACGCCAGACTTGAGTAAAAAAGCTAAATGAGAGTACTGGCGTTGGTACACACACACACACACACACACACACACACACACACACACAGACACACACACACACAGACACACACACACACACACACACACACACACACACACACACACACACACACACCCATTAACTTAGTTACACTGGAAGATGCTTTCTCTGATAAATCCTGTCAGAATGTCCAGGACCAAAAGTAACTTGCTAGCTGGGCACAGGCAGCTCATGCCTATAAACCTAGCCACTCAAGCAGTTGAGATCTGAGGATCATAGTTCAGAGCCAGCCCAAGCATGAAAGTACATGAGACTCTTATCTCCAATTCACCACCAAAAAGCCAAACTGGAGCTGTGGCTCAAGTGGTAGAGCACTAGCCTTCAGCAAAAAAAGATCAGCACCCAGGTCCTGAGATCAAACCCCAGGATCAGCACACGCGCGCGTGCACACGCACATGCATACACATGCACACGCACACACACACAAAATTAGCTTGCTATCCTACTTTCTTGTAGTAGCTGTGACAAAATACCATACATTTGTCAGCTCATAAACAATTGGAAGTTATTTCTCACAGCTCTGGGGGGCTGGAAGGTCCAAGTTCAAGGAACCAGCAGTACCTGGTGGAGCCTCTTCCTAGAAAGCTGCGTTTCTGCTGCGTGTCCCGTGGCAGGAGAAATGCGGCCTCCCAGTGGAACTGGTCCCTAGGCCCACTAATGCCACCCAGGAGTGGGCCACCATCCTGATCTAATGCCTCCCGATACCAGCACCTTTAGGGCTAGCATTTCAATGTATGGATTTTACAATGGGGGAGCAGGGACAGGGGCCCCCATAAACACTCAACCCACTGACTGAACTTGAGACAAGATAAATGAGCTACAGAAACACTCTTCAACATTCAAGCTACCTTCTGGTTTCCTTTCTGGAACCTTTCCTGCAGTCATCATTAAGGTTTGTTCTTTGGGCTAGAGATAAAGCCACACTTAGGCTATTTTCTTCCAATCCTTTGGATCTCACTAGCTTACCCCAAAGTTAATTTTGGGCCATGGGGGAAAAAAAGGAATAAAATCAGAACACACTGTAATTATAACCATATTATTATGAGAGTGCAGGCAGACGGGTCTAAAAACAAATACTTGGAAGGGCAAACTTCAGTTGATATGCATTGGATGGTATGACTGGGGGAGCTTTTCCCTTAAAACTTATTTCAGAAATCATTATGATCTTATTAATGCATAAAAGTGAAGAGGTGGAAACTCATCAAGTCAGGCATGACCCAATCCCGTCCCTGAATCTTAGCCTTAGGAGAATTTGGCCCAAGACCACTGTTTAAATCACACACTAAGCCATGCTTGGCTTCCAACCCATTCAAGACTTGGCCAGACATCACTGTGGGCCACAGAGGCCGGAACTTGGTGGAATGAACGGCCTATGACTACATTTCTTCAGGTCAAAACTTCAGTTCAAATTTCAGTCTTGTGGAGCATCTCTGAAATGGACTGTGCGTACCTTGACAGCAGCTCGATCTGGGAATCTTTGTTCTATATCACTTCATGCCAATGAGTGTCTATACCAATTTTTTTTCTAACTAGTCTGAAGTTTCAGTGAACAACCAAGCACATAGACTCATACAAGGAGGAAAGGAGGCAAAGAACACACACACAATCTTACCTGTACCTTTATACTCACCTGGAAAGTTAAAATCTATCACTCACACACCCAGTGTTTCCCTTTGCACAAACCATAATCAATGTTGGACTGAACAGGGATGGAGAAGAATCAGACTCCCCTGGCTCACTCCTGTAAATCCTAACTACTCAGAGATTGAGACCCTCAGTTGACTGAGGACTTGTAATTCAGAAATTAGTTCTGACAAATGGTTTAAAACAAAATGAGTTGGGTGCTAGTGGTTCCTGCCAATAATCACAGCTAGTCAGGATGCTGAGATGTGAGGACTATGGGGTTTGAAGGCAGCAGGAGCAGACAAATCTGAAAGACTCTTCTATCCCATTAATCAGCAAAAGCTGGAAGAAGAGGTGTTGCTCAAGTGGTAGAGCACCAACCTTGAGTATATAAGCTAAGGGACAATGACCAGGCCCTGAGTTCTAGCCCAGTACCAGCATACAGTGCATGTATGTGCACACACATGTGTGCAGACGCAGGCACACACACACACACACACACACACACTCAAGCATAATGAATAACTTTGCTATGTTCCAGCAGATTTCTTTCTCATTTACTCAAGCCTTCAACATCAATATCTATCTCTCCTTCCCTTTGTTGCTTTGGGCACAGAGCATGATGTGGGCATGAGGTTGGCAAAGCTAGAATGTGCTAGTGGCAGAATGATTAGGCAATCTGGCACTACATCCACACCAGGATTGCTGGGACCTGGTTTCAACCCAGACTCACTTCTCCAAGGCTTTCAGTCCTGGTTGAGAAGCATGTTCTTAGGGGTTATAGGAGCCCCCTAGAAATGGGGATATCTCAGCTGTCCTTCCAATCCTCAGGCATGAGGTGGAACAACAAGAATCAAAGAATGTAAGGAGAAGCTGAAGCCAATAAAAGCACTTGAAACTGAGCGTTCTGGCTCACACTGCAGTGGCAGCAAGAGGTGTGCTAACGCTGCTGCCTGAAGCACTGATAAAATCAGGATTATCCAAGTGTATGCCATTTGTCCTGGGGTCTGGTCTTTTTACAGCTCATGAGGGATAGGAAACTAGAACCACAGGTCTCCACAGGTCCTTCCTGGCTGGTAATTGCCACAGACAGGGCCACGCCAAAGAGACCAGAGGGGTGGGGAGGGAGTCCTCCACCTGTCTGGCCCACTTCCTCTGGTTCCTGAGAAACCCCTCCTTGGATTTAAGGGACCAGAGAGATTCCCCAACCCTCACCCCTCATTAAGCCTGTTTGATTTTAAAGCAGATGATTAAATACGTGGCCTGCAGCCAAGATTCCAGATGTTAAGCAAGCCTTTCTTTGGTGGACGGGGTCCCCTGCTAAGTAGTACTTGTAATTGACATCTAAGGCTGGGCTCTGAGGGGCAGTCAGAGGTGGAAGTGGGCAGAAGAGGCCCTGCTGCAGTGTTGGCTCCGATGTTTACATTAGTCCACTATTGGAGCCATTCAGTTGGCTCCTTTGAGTCTCAAGTTCTTCATCTCTTTTTTCCTCCGCTAGCAGGAGTAAACTTTACAGAATTTTCATCTCCCAAGAGGAGGCCGTGAAAAACAGAGAATTATTATAGATTGCATAGGAAAAAAAGAGAAGGACAGCACTGTATTGGGCAGTAATGATATTCAACTTAGCACATGTGTCTACTGAAATTTAAAATTGAATTTGTTTCCTGGGTTAGAAGTGTGGCTGAGTATAGGGCTTGTCTAGTATTCATGAGGGCTCAGGTTTGATTGCCAACATCAAAGAAACACATCTTCAGTTCCCCAACCATGTGAGTCACATGTCAGGGGCTCATGGCTGATTGAGTGTCCACTCAGAAAAGGAACACTGCTATCACTGAGAAAGTTCCACTGGACAATGCTGTTCTTACAGCCTCCCTCAGATTGCTCTATTCAAAAAACCTTGTATGCAAACCAGACATGGAGGTGCATGTCTGTAATCCCAGCACTTGGGAGGCTGAGGTAGGAAGATCTAAAGCTTGAGGTTAGCTTGGGATAGATACAAAAAGTATTAAAACCCCAAAACAATAATAGCCAGGTACTGGTGGCTCATGCTTGTAATTGTAGCTACTCTGGTGTCTGAGATCTGGGGATAATGGTTCAAAGCCAGTCCAGGCTGGAAAGGCCGAGAGATTCTTATCTCCAATTAGCCACCTAAAAACTGGAAGTGGAGTTGTGGCTCAAAGTGGTAGAATGCTAGCCTTGAGCAAAACAGCTCAAGGATTGCTTCCAAGTGCTGCGTTCAAGCCCTACAACCAAAAAAAAAAAAAAAATCACAAATGCTCCAGCCCTGTCAACACTCAAGAAGGAGGTAATGGTTCACGTGTGTTTTAAAGCCTGCAGAGAAAGAAGTCCTTCAGAGTGACACGCCAGGACCACAACCAGGCTCTTTTCCAAACTCTTGAAAGAAAGTGACAGTTTTTCTACCCTAAACATAAAAAGGCACTGGCAAGTGAGTGACTTTTCTCCCATGGCTCCCACAGCCTGGTTATACACAGATCGCTCCTTCAGACCTCATCTATTATTTATACAGTCCTCCTTTTAAGAAAATGCACTTTCAAATGTTCTCTGCCTATAGCTGTTAGGTAGGTGCCACGCCAGGTCTTGGGAAGACTCAATTACTTCCCTTCTACCAGCCTGACAGGTCCTTCTGTGCAGCCTCCAAATGACCAACATGAACTATTAAACGAAAAGGACACAATCCAAGTGTTAAAAGCATTCCAAAAGAAAACAGCCTGAAACAGAAGCTCCACCCCTTCAATCTGTTCCCCATCTGTTCAAGGATTTATTGGCTCTCGTAGTAAATTAATCAATTGCCAGAAGAGAGTTCAAACTGTGGCTCCAATGTAAATACGTATTGGTAACAACCCCTCAGTGTGACACTTCAGATTTCAAGTGGCTGGGTGGCCTTCCAAATGCTTTATTGAATAGCAACTTCATAGCATGGAGAGGAAAAAGGTCTGGGATTTTGTTTTGTTTTTGTACAACTGTATAAATCAATCTTTTCAAAGAGGAACAACAGAACTACTCACAAAATATGTGTGATAGGGGAAAATGGAGAGATAGTCTACAAGTTTTTCCTGGCTCAGAATACCAGAGTCGCAATTTGGAACTTGGGCTCTGCCTAACATGTGTTTATCCATCATCTAATGGTACCACTTGCAAATGATGAGGTCTTAGCACTATGTGTTTATCATAGACCCTATCCCTCCTGGAGTTTATTGGGAAGATTTCAAGGAGCAGGTACTTAAAACCAGTCAAGCTTAGTGGCTTCTCAGTACATGATTTGGTGTTAAGAAAAGCTTCACTATCAAGGCTTGATAACTGACTACCTGCCATGGGGAGGCATTAGAATGAAGGCTCGATAAGCATCCTTCAGCCCACCCACCCCTAAACTAAGTTAATATGCCTTGGAGCATCTAACCCAATACAAAGGGGCCACTACTTCACAAATTCTAGTAGACAGTCCTGACCAACCCACATTCTTGTTCAGAAAAGCTTCTACAGGCATCCTCTGCTCCCTCCACATTCCACCACTCTCAATGGGCCGAAACCACTGCACTGTACCCCTGGAGTCCAAGCTTCTCCTGATGTGCCCCAAGCACACACTGGGTGTTTGAAGTTCATTGTGCTGAACGGCTCCATCCTGACTCCCACTGCCTTTCAGCTAAACAACCTTTCAAGGCTAGGTATGGCACCCAGTGGGCCAACAGCTCTATTTTTCTTTCAGAATATCTGTTTCTTTCTTCTCTCCCCCTTCCCCCAAGCCATCTAAGCCTGGGAACTGATGGAGTTCTGACCCTCCCCCCCACCCCCCCAGGAGGCTCTCTTCCCAGAAGAGAGAGGTGACCCTGTGCATTAGCGCCTGTGGCATTCTTCATCCAAGGCGAAGGAGCAGTTCTCGGTGAAGCTGTATTCTGTCAGATTCCTGCCTCAAATCAGTTTCACTGTTCCAAAAGAGCAATGGACAACTGGTAACAAGGAGAAGGAGTGAAACCAGCTCAGAGAGGAGACTTTCTTGCTGTTGAAACGGTTCCTCAGGGAAAAAAAGGCCATCATCCATCATCAATTCTGTTTTTCCACCCCCAAAAGCAACAGGAAACTGTCCTCTGCTGACCCACTAAGTCCATTCTACAGAGGGTTACTACAGCTGGGTAACAGGGCTCATACCTGTAATCCTAGCTACTTAGCAGGTTGAGATCCAAGGTTCAAAGCTTGCCTAGCTTGCAGCCAGCCTAGGCAGAAAAGTCTATGAGACTCTTATCTCCAAGTTACCAACAAAAAGCCAGAAGTAGAACTATGGCTCAAGTGGTAGAACATCATCAGCCTTGAGTGAAAAAAATCTAAGAGACAGCACCCAGTACAAGCCTAAACACTCACACAAAGAAAAAAAAAAAGGGAGTGGGTGGGACTAACTTCAAGGCAACAAATGCTTCACAAATTTCTGAGGCCAGAGTCGCTTTCCCAACACAATCCCCACTCTGTCCCTGCCTCTCAAATTGTTGGTCGTTAGAGTCATTCCCAGTGGCAGGATTTTCAGAGCCTCCTGGGGGGGTGGGGGGGAGGGTCAGTGTACACAAATCCAGCCCTGCCCATCAACACATCCAGGATTCAGGCAGAAGGGGAGTGAGGTTGTGTAAGATAAATGGCTGTAGCCAGGACACACTGGGCAGACACTGATAAGACTCTGGCTGGATGAACACATGCTTCTGGGCTATGTGTGAGAGAGTCACTTCGTCCCAACCCCAGATGAGTGAACTTATCCCTAGGCAACAGCATGAGAGCTAAGGAGAGGTCCTGGGCAGTGGCAGAGTCCATGTTTCTCAGCATCCTTCACAGAAGCAGTGTCTATCAAGGGTGTTCACTGGGCTGTGCCAATCCACAGTTCCCAGAAGAGTGGAAAGGGCAGAGGGGGGACTTCATCCAGCTGGCAGCTCCTCAGTGCAGGGAGGAAGAGGGAGGAAGGGAGAAGCTCACTGGAGAAAGGAGGCGTGGCAGGGGAGGAAGGGGCGTCACTATAGGCAGATAAAGAACTGGGCAACGAAACCTGCTAGTTGCTAGGGCTTTCAAACCTGCTAGTTGCTAGGGCTTTCGGAGTTCACTTAGCGTAATGAACTTTAAACACACGTATACTTAGGTTGTTCGACACATGCATTTGGGTATCCTTTTGGTATGCAATTCAAACTACATAGACAATGCTTAATCCTCTCCCTAATTCTACTCTCTTTCAAATAATCATGGTTTTTCCACCCAACTCTTCCAGAGGCAGCGTTTACTGTTACACTAGTTTAGGCAAGGATGCATCGCTTTACCATGGTGACCGTATGTTGTACTTGCACATCTCTTTCCACCTACTGACCAACTTTAGAGATGCTCCCATTCACAAAGACACGCTTCGCCCTTTAAGGACTGTCACATGGGTAATCTAAAATGCGGAGACTTAACCATATTTTATTTATTCATTCTACTACACTGATAAATGTTTAATTTTCCTGTTTCCCCATTTCAAACACTTCTGGAGTGAATATGTGTTCACATGCAAGCATTTCACTAGAATGTCATTTCACAAAGGCAAGTCTCAGGTCGAAGCATATGTGTAACTATTTTAATACATACTGACAAAGCACCCATGACAAGTTTTATTCCCACTGATCGTACACAAATACTCAAATTTCCCAAACTCTGACTTGATTCTATTGTCCTTTTAAATTTCCTTCCCTCTCCTTTCCCTTTCCTTTTCCTCCTTTCTTTCTTTCTCTTTTTGAAGTTCTTGGGATTGAACCCAGATCCTTGTGCATCCAGGCAAGCAATACCTCATAAACCACATCCCCAGCCATTTTTGGCTTGCTTTGGAAACAGGTTCTCACTAACCTTGCCTAAATTGGGCTTCAACTTAACGATCCTCCTGTCTTTGCTTCCCAGGTAACTGGAATTACAGGTGTGAACTGCTGCCTCTGGCTATAATTTTCTAATTTTCACCTAAGCCCAACTTTAACCTTAATGTTGTTCAAACTAGATGGCACAGTGTAGCAGAAAAAAAATGGTGATTTGATTTGCATTTCTCTGTTTCCCAGAAGAATCAAGCATTTGGTTTTTTTGTTTTGTTTTTTTTTCTTCCTTCCTTTCTTTCTTCCTCCTCCTTCTTTTTTGGCAATTTGTATTTTCATATGCTATAGCACTGGCCTTCTACATCTACATGGTCTGTAGCTCTGGATTCAACCAACCATGGGTCAAAAATATTTAGAAGAAAAGTGTATCTTCAATGAGCATGTACCATCTTTATTTGTCATTATTTCCTAAGCAAAGAACTCTGGATCCAACATTGTATTAGGCTTTGGTCATCTAGAGATTATTTAAATACAGTGTACAGGAAGGGGTGCAGCAATTATATGCAAACACTGTACCTTTTTATATTAGGAACTTAAGTGTTTATGGATTTGGGTCTCTGTGAGAGGCCCTAAAATCAATCCTTTGTTGGTTTTTATTGCTTCGTTTATTTTAGTCATTTACATAGGTTTTGTTTTTTGTTTTTTTTTTGGTCATGGGGCCTAAACTCTGGGCCTGGGTGCTGTCCCTCAGCTCTTCAGCTCAAGGCTAGCGCTCTACCACTTGAGCCACAGCACCACTTCTGGCTTTTTCTGCTTATGTGGTGGAATCCAACGCAGGGCCTCATGCATGCTAAGCAAGCGCTCTACCACTGAGCCACCTTCCCAGCCCTACACAGGTTTTATATATGCTAATAATCTATTGTTTTGCATTATTCATTTCTGCTTTATACATTTCTCTCAATCTGTCATTTTATTTTATTTCTTGTTTGCTTGTTTGTAATTTTTTGTCCAAGAATGGGACTTGGTTTGTATCTGATGCTTCCGTTCATTGGTTGGTGCTTTCCCACCTAAGCTATGCCTCCAACCCCTATTTTATTTTGTTTACCTAACTTAAAAAATATTCTTGGTTGTACTAGGGCTTGAACTCAAAGCCTCATACTTACTAGACAGGTGATCTACCATTTAGGCCACACCCCCAAGTTCACTCAGTCAATCATTTAAAAACTTTACTCATGGTATCTTATGCCCACAAGTGATGGGGGTGGTTTCTCTTGACAACACAGTGGCTTCTGTCTGTTTTCACAAGGAGAATGCTTTCTCCATTGCAGGGCAACTCCAACAGCACAAAAGATAACCGTTGTTCTTCTGGACTTGAAGCAGTATTCTTGGGTCCCCAGAGCTCCCCAGCTCCCCACAACTCACTCATCTTGATTCTGAGATATCCAAGAGTAGTTCAAAATCAGATTTCTGTCTCACTCACTCATGTAATTAATGAGGAAATCCAGGAAAGGGGCTGCTACAGAGATGAGCCCAAGTCCTCCTAGAGAAATAGGCCTAATCTGACGTAAATTCTCTATTCTGTGTTTATGAACCAGCCTACTACTTAAATTATAGACAGCAGCTGAATTCCAGTTTCACCTGAAAATATAACTGGACAATTCAATATCTGACTTGTGTACTTTTCTCCCCTTAAAGGGAAAGAAAACTAGATACCAATGAAATAATCTGATAGGTCCTTTCATTCAGAACTCAAGTAAACATTTATAATCATTATGCAATTACTTATTCATGTGTTACCTTGCTATTGCTATTGATTATGAAAATAATGTAACATTTGCTAAACTAGCTGTCCACTTTGAAGGCAGCCTAAAGCATAGGTGCAGGAAGAAACTGACTGTACAGTCTAGATAGGCTGAAAGGAATAAGGGAGAGCAATACTGCTAAATATACCTGTTGTCTCTCTTTCCCTTCCTCTCCCCTTTCCCCCCTCCTTAGGGAATTCCCCAGGTCTGTAAGGCCCCTTGGTAGAGCCCCCAGGAGAGGCGGGGCAGTGGGAATCTGAGTTGGGGTAGGAATTAGCTGCTGTGTTTTCCTGTGGTACCTTGTTGCACTTGCTTCTGTACAAACTCCGAACAGTGGGACCCTGGCCACCAAGTCCTGTCTGTGGTCCTGTTTTCCTCTGTAAAATGGACACAAGAATTCATTTGTCCGGCAGGAAGGACACTCCCAGGTGATTATACTGTTTAGTACACTGCTGCATGAATGAAACCATTACCATTTGTTTCATCAGCGAAGATGATCTACAGAGCTGTCAAGCTTTTTTGATGCGTTTTTGCAAACTCAGAAGGAGGGGGATAAACTCAGACTAAGCTCTAGAAAAGATGGCAAAATGGGTTGAGATGAGCCAACATTATTAAAAGCACATTCCTGAGAGAATAACTGTACAAAGCACATCCAATCCAATCACTCGGGCAAATATTAGATGTGGGTCTTAGAACTCATGGATCACAGAGGGCAAGATTTATAGAGAGCCTTCAGTTAAATGTCACCTTGTGGACTAGAGAGCTCAGTCATAAACCACAGGCAGAAAGCTACCTTCCCATCTCTGTGTCTGAGGTTATACAAGCTCTTATTTACCCGACTTGACTGCCAGGACATTTACAGCTTCCATTTGGCCCCCTTGAATTCACAAAGAATGCGTTCTGGCCCCAGCCTACCACCCCAGGGAACGATAATCATTTCATACATTGGTATTTCGTTACACAGCTCTGGCCACCACAGAGCCAATCAAAATAGGGTTCCTGCAGATCAGATTTTGATCTTTGCAAATGAAGATACCATCTAAAGCCACTCTAGAAAAGCACAAAAGAGAAAACACTCTGTGCAGAGAATTTAGGGGATTTTTTTTTTTTTGCTTTCATTCATTCATAGAAATGGCTACTAAGGCCATGGTGAAATACATTGTGGGTAGACAGTTTAAGGCATAAGCTGACCATATAGCAAAGAAGATTTAAAAAATAAAACTAGGGCTGGGAAGGTGGCTCAGTGGTAGAGCGCTTGCCTTGCATGCCTGAGGCCCTGGGTTCGATTCCCCAGCACCACATAAGCAAAAAGAAAAAAAGCCGGAAGTGGCGCTGTGGCTCAAGTGGTAGAGTGCTAGCCTTGAGCTGAAGAGCTGAGGGACAGCGCCCAGGCCCAGAGTTCAGGCCCCACGACTGGACCCAAAAAAAAAAAAAAATAGAACTGTCTTCTGCCAGGCACTGGTGACTCATGCCTGTAATTCTAGCTACTCAAGAGCTGAGATCTTAGGATCATGGTTCAAAGCCCGCATGGCACAAAAGTCAGAGACACTCTCTATCTCCAATTAACCAGCAAAAATGCTAGACTGAAGGCATGGCTCAAGTGGTATAGGACCAGCAAAAAAGTTAAGAGTGTATGTGAAGCCCTGAGCTCAAGTTCCAGTACCAGCACAAAATAAAAATGCTTCTTTGAAATGGCCAAGTTTGGGGGCTGGGAAGGTGGCTCAGTGGTACAGTGCTTGCCTTGAATGCATGAGACCCTAGGTTCGATTCCTCAGCACCACATAAGCAGAAAAAGCTGCAGTGGTACCGTGGCTCAAGTGGTAGAGTACGAGCTGAAGAGCTGAGGGACAGCGTCTAGGCCCAGAGCTCAGGTCCCATGAATGATTAAAAAAAAAAAAAAAAGGCCAAGCTTGAAAACTCTTAATGGATTTTCATATAAAGTATAAGCAGAAAGATGTCTCATCATTCCGGTGCTTCTGAGGCAGGTATTGGTCGAGAACCCTGTCTGCAACAGAATGAAAAATCACACCTGGGAGCCCATAGATCAGTATGGCCGCAAAAACACTTTACTATGCGCAACTGCAATTTATTTTTCAATCTAAGAAATACTGAAGATATAAAAAAAGACTAAGAAGCTGAACACAGGTGGCTCAAGCCTGAAATCCCAGCTAATCAGGAGGCTAAGATTTGAGGATCCTGGATCAAAACCAGCCCAGACAGAAAAGCCTTTAAGGCTAAAAAAGCTGGAAATAGAAATGGTGTGGTTCAAGTGTCAGAGTGACAGCCTTGAGTGCAAAGCTGATGTGCAGTTTAATCTTCAGTACCAGCAGAGAGAGGAAAGAGAGGAAGAGACAGAGAGGAAAGAGAAAGAGGGGGGGAACATTTAAAATTTTGCTTTGAAAAATAATTCTAATCCTTATAGATCTCTGAAGACAGAATAGGAATGAAGAAAAGAAGAAGGGAATTAAATTGCAAGCAGGAAATATTGTGTAAACTTCATATGGAAGGCTGAAGGGGTAGACTTGGTAAAGGGTTCACTTAGAATGCTTGAGGCCTCGGCTCATGAAGATAAGACTGATAGGATGATAAACCAAGCTTGTCTCTTACAAAACCTGATTTCACCATTCTGAAGGACACTGGATGCTTTGCATTTCCTGCTGCTTAGAAGAAACTGGAGAAAACTGCCAGGATATCTAGTTGCTCTCAATCTGTCCTTTATTATCTAAAAAATGAAGTGTCTGACAATTTGCTGGGTCATAGTGGAGATGTGTCAATTCTAACTACCCACTTAAGCACTGACAAGAACTGAGATATAAATGGAGGCCACTCCTCAGGAATGACCCAATCAATGACAAAGTCCAACTACTGCTCTACATTTATCACCAGATGGTGCCATGTCTGTAGAGTTGATAAATGGAATGAAGGGCTAAATAAAATTGATATGTTTAAATACTGGGTTTTAAAGTATCTATTAAATAACAAACTGTAAAGTAAACCAAGCCTACTCAACCACAAAGGAATAAGAAATGACGACTTCAGATTTCTTCTCCCATGGTTTCCCACCATGGCCCCTATTTAACATGAGGCACAGACACTTCCCAACAAGCCATGACATCCAGAGTCTTGGGCTAGTCCGTGTTCTTCTAAGGTTCAGAAAAGAAGGACAACAGTGCTTTCCTAGAAGTTGAATTCTTAAAAGACAGGCTGGTTAAGAGGAGACACCAAACTGGGTGCTCGTGACTCACGCCTGTAATCCTAGCTACTCAGAGGCTGAGATCTGAGGATTGAGGTTTAAAGCCAGCCTGGGCAGGAAACTCCGTAAGACTCTTATCTCCAATAAACCACTAGAAAACTGGAAGTGGCTCAAGTGGTAGAGCACTCATCTTGAGCTGAAGAGTGCAGGGACAGCGCCCAAGCCCAGAGTTCAAGCCCCACAACCAACCAAAAAAAAAAACAAAAGCAAAAACAAAAAAGAGAGAAGATACTAGGAAGGAATAGAGCCAGTTATTCAGGACCAAGATAAAAGACACTAACTAGTAGGAAGCAGAAGCCATGAGCATTTTTCTTTCAGCAAATGGAGAAGGGGCCTGGGCAGCTCTGCTGGTCACAGTCTTGAGCCATCTGTGTGTGTGTGTGTGTGTGTGTAGGGAGGAGGGGTCTTAGGGTACTTGTGGGGCCCACAAATCACAGTCATGGTGTTTTTAAAGTCTTGAGCCATCTGTGTGTGTGTGTGTGTGTGTGTGTGTGTGTGTGTGTGTAGGGAGGAGGGGTCTTAGGGTACTTGTGGGGCCCACAAATCACAGTCATGGTGTTTTTTTTTTTTTGTCGGTCGTGGGGCTTGAACTCTGGGCCTGGGTGCTGTCCCTCAGCTCTTCAGCTCAAGGCGAGCACTCTACCACTTGAGCTACAGCGCCACTTCCGGTTTTCTGGTGGTTTATTGGAGATATGAGTCTCACGGTCTCTCCTGCCCGGGCTGGCTTTGAACCGCAATCCTCAGATCTCAGCCTCCTGAGTAGCTAGGATTACAGGCGTGAGCCACCAGCGCCCGGCAGTCATGGTGTTTTTATGTCTGTCTCCAAAACTTAGATGTGAACCACTTCAAATCTCTGGATTCTAGTTTATCACTCTAACCAGACACTAGGGATAGTGCCAATTAATACAGAGCAGGAAGATACCCTCAATAACAAGAGGCTGTTCAGCAAAGTTTTTAAAGCAAACTATGATGAAACAACTTGCATTTTACCCAGTGTGTAGATACTAGAAATGACCTTTATCACTGAACAAAAAACACAACACTAAAATAAATAAATCGGGCTGGGAATATGGCCTAAGTAGAGTGCTTGTCTAATACGCATGAAGCCCCAGGTTTGATTCCTCAGTACCACATACACAGAAAATGCTGGAAGTGGCACTGTGGCTCAAGCGGTCCAGCACTAGCCTTGAGAAGAGCTCAGGGTCAGCGCCCATGCCAAGTTCAAGCCCTAAGACAGACAAAAACAAATAAATAAATTCTCAGCCACTGGTGGCTCACACTTGTAATCCTAGCTACTCAAGAGACTGAGATTTGAGGATTTTAGTTCAAAGCCAGCCTGGGCAGGAAAGTCCTTGAGACTCTTATCTCCAATTAACCACCAGAAAATTTGAACTGGCACTATGGTTCAAATGGTAGAGCACTCACCTCGAGCTGAAGAGTGCAAGGACAGCACCCAGGCCCAGAGTTCAAGCCCCACAACCGACAAAAAAAAGCACAACACCTTAAGTCAGATTCTGAAAGGGGAAGAGTTGGCTTCCTGGTAAAGGACTAATAAATCTAAATCTTAAAATTCAGCAGCACTACTCTACAATAGTAATTAACATTCACTGAAAGCTTCAACTGGCCAGCTACAGCAAACAGTTCATTAAATCTTCACCCCCATGAGCAAATATTACCATTGTTACCATGTTGTAGAACAATCTGCAACGTAGTTTCCAAGATCATACAGAGGTGAAAATAGTGCTACCTGGACAGCCTGTCAGCAGAACCCAGAACTGAGTATGACAGCCTACCTGGTTACCTCCCACTACCAGAACACTGCTGTTTTTACCTTTATATGCCTTAGAGGCAATGTTCTGTGTGTCATGCTCAATGTGTGGCAAGAGAAATAGAATTTTTCATTTCAAACATACTTAAGACCTGCAGTCAACTGCTTATAATCAATTATCAAAACCAACCTCCATTCAGTTAGAATTAATTCAAGGAAACTACAAGATTACAAAAACAAAATTCCAAATTCAAAGATCACTTTTATTCCTGGATACCAGCAGCAATCAAATAGAGGTTAGAAAAAAGGTACGGTCATCATAGTAATTGAAATGACAAAGTATATTTTTTTTGTCCGTCATGGGGCTTGAACTCTGGGCCTGGGCGCTGTCCCTCAGCTCTTCAGCTCAAGGCGAGCGCTCTACCACTTGGGCTACAGCACCACTTCCGTTTTCTGGTTGTTTATTGGAGATAAGAGTTTCACAGGCTTTCCTGCCTGGGCTGGCTTTGAACTGCGATCCTCAAAGCACATCAAACACTTGGATAATGGGGTGATAAGCCTTATTTATGTTGATGGGGGGGATACTTTAAAAATCAATATTTAATATTTATTTAATAGATATTAATATTTCCTAACCAATGTCTTCACTGAAATTCCAACAAATCCCTCGGTAAGACTTTCTAAGAAACTTGAAAACAGTTGAATGTTTATATGGTAGTATAAGATGGGAATAAGACCATTTTGAAAAAGAAGTTCAAAAAGGCTGACTAGCCTTATCAGATATAAAAATAATTTGAAAACTACAGGAAGAAAAACTCCCAGAAGGGAACAGCAGCTTTAACAGTGACCTATATATTTTTAGGTGAGAACATGTTAATCATTGCAATGATTTTTAATTTATTTGAAACTTATTTTTAATCCATCTTAAATTAGTTTTTCCCTTCAGAATGAGATAAAGGTCTAATTACATCTTTTCCATATGAAAGGCAAAATATCCTCCCTAAATTCAAAAGCATTTCTAGAAGAAAACTATAGGAGAAGCAGAGATTTTTTTTGTCTTAAGATAGAAAAGATGGTAAAATGAATGAGCAAGTTTCCAAGAAGAGTAGGGTTCACAGAAAAAAATCAAAATGCAATGTAATAGTATTTGTTAGTTAAAATATATTTCAAATGCTTATGTTTACCTCTGAGTAACATAGATCTTAATCATCAAAACTCTAAATGGGACCGCTAATTATGAGATGGGGGTGAGACGGAGCCCGGGTCTACAAGATTAAAAGACACATGAACTGTAACCCTCTGTACATCACCTTGACAATAAGATTTAAAAAATAAAAAAGGGCTGGGAAGGTGGCTCAGTGGTAGAGTGCTTGCCTCCCTGGGTTCGACTCCTCAGTACTCCATATACAGAAAAGGCCAGAAGTGGTGCTGTGGCTCAAGTGGTAAAGTGCTAGTCTTGAGCAACCGTGCCTAGGCCCCGAGTTCAAGCCCCAGAATTTATAATCTCACTCTTCAAAATGCAGCTTAACAACAGTGCAAATAGTTACTGACCCAACTGTAAAAGCTGTTTGTTACTGTGATGTGGCTATGGTGCTCAGTTGCTTAATCAAATACCACTCCAGATGTTGCTACAAAGGTATATTTTACATGAAACTAGCATAGATGAGATTGATGTACATTTATAGTATTATTATTTATTGTAAAATAGGGGGCAGTGAACTTGCTAAGCAGCCAAATCTGGCTTGAGATTCTTGATCTCCTAATTCAGCTGTGCGGGTAATAGGGCTTGAACTCAGGGCCTTGAGTTTATTTGGCTTTTTCTCTTCAACGCCGGTGTTCTACCATGTGACTCACATATCCATTTTTTGTCTTTTGGATGGTTCTTATGGACCTTTCTGCCAGGGCTGGCTTTGAATTGGAAACCTCAGCTTTCAACCTCTCGAGTAGCTAGAATTCTAGGCATGAGCCACCAGCACTCAGCTCCATAAAATGTTTGTTCAAGTAGTTCAAACTCTTAAGAAAAAATTAAAGGCTCCCAAAGGAGATAGACTTGTCCTCAAGACTCTAATACAGACGCTCCGCCTGAGTTTCTGGCTGTCTCCCAGCCCTATAGAATTGAACATTGATTCTCAATAAATTATTTCTAGCCTCTTAGCCTGCTCTATAGATTTTGGACTTAGTAGCCTCCACAACCCTGAAAGCCAATTTATTATAATAAATTTTAATCTATTTCTTTCATATGCTGGCATGCTCTCTCTCTTTTCGTGCACGTGTGTGTGCGTGGAAACACACACATACACAACACACACACACACACACACACACACACACACACACACACACACACACACACACACAATCTGGCTGAGTCTCTCAAGAGAACCCTAATACACCAAATGTGGCAAGTTTTGGGCAGGCTATAGTTTTTCATGAATAAAAATGGCGTACAACTTGACCAGGACAGAAACAGCCGCAGTGGGTCGGGAGGGAAGGTCAGTGATAGACCTGTGACAAATAATACCTTTTAGGAGAAAATAAGGTTCTCAATGAGGTAGCTTCTAGTTGGATTTTTTTTTCCTAGTGGAAATTTCTCTGTCCGCTGTGATTACTTGTTGGCCGAATGCCTTGTGGGGAGGAGAGAAGTTCACATTCCCATGAAGCACAGAGCTAGAGACACGGAGCCTGTCCTTCCTGTGCCTGTGCCCAGGAGGGCTCCACAGAGAAATTCTCCATGCTTGCTTCTTCACCAAAACCACAGGTTGGCCGGCTGAGAAGATCACTCTGTAAAGGACCTGTCTTGTACTGCAAGTCCTGCTCACTGTTTTCATCCTCCTGTTACCAAAAGTGTCAAGGAGACTGGTTGCACAGGACAGAAAACACTCAGGCTGGGCACTGGTGGCTCATGCCTATAATCCTAGCTATATATAGGAGGCTGAGATTTGAGGGTTGCAGTTCAAAGCCAGCACTGGTGGCTCATGCCTATAATCCTAGCTAGATAGGAGGCTGAGATTTGAGGGTTGCAGTTCAAAGCCAGCCCAGGCAGGAGAGTCTGTGAGACTCTTATCTCCAATGAACCACCAGAAAACCAGAAGTGGCCCTGTGGCTCAAAGTAGTAAAGTGCTAGCCTTGAGCAAAAGAGCTTGAGGAAAGCACCCAGACCCTAAGATCAAGTTCCATGACCAACCAAAACAAAAAATGAAAAACATAACCCACTCACTCTGTTAGACACACCTCTAAATCCCATGTTTGCCTGAGTACCTTTTTTTTTTTTTTTTTTGGTCGGTCGTGGGGCTTGAACTCTGGGCTTGGGCGCTGTCCCTGCGCTCTTCAGCTCAAGGTGAGAGCTCTACCGCTTGAGCCACAGTGCCACTTCTGGTTTTCTAGTGGTTTATTGGAGATAAGAGTCCTCAGACTTTCCTGCCCCAGCTGGCTTTGAACCACGATGCTCAGATCTCAGCCTCCTGAGTAGCTAGGATTGCAGGCGTGAGCCACTGGCGCCCGACTCCATATTCTTTTTCCTGGCAGTTTAAAAAAAATTTCTACTCATTTGTCTTTAGGTTTTACTTTAGTTTTATTTCATTTTAGCTAGTTTATTATAGTTGGTTTTTAATTTTTATGTTATCATGCAGGCAATAAACAGGGGTTACAGTTACATAACTCAGGTAATGAGGACATCTATTTTTGGACAATGTCACCCCCTTACCTCGCTTCTCTCTCAGTTGTTATAGCTTTAATTCATTTTATTTTCTGTTAAGAGTTTTTATTCATTTTTAAATTTTGACTTGGCTCTTGCAAACCAAGAAAGCTCAAGTGAGAAGTAAGAGTGCCATTATTAACATAATGATTCATGATGGCAGAGGAAAGTTCCTGACATCAGTTTTCATTCCCTTTTATTAGAGGCAAATCAAAGATGTCTCCACTGGCTCACAAGGTGACTCGAAACATAAGTGGTCCTCTACTGTCTCCTGAAGATAATAGCTGAGAAAGTTCTATGGACAATTTGATCAGATAAATGATGTAAATGCAAGAATGTATATTAGTATACACACTTGTAATATTGAGATAACAAAATAGGCTCTATTTAATAGATTTACTTTGGGATCACAATATAACGACACACAAAATTGTATGTATATAAATATATATAAAAACATTTATATTAATGCTAATTTAGAAAGATTTCTGGTTTCATTCTATCTCCATGTACACTTACAGGGATGGGGAACATTCTCTCTGCCAAAGGTCGTTTGGATATTATAACATCATTCGAATGCCACACAAAAAGTACCAATACAGGCAGACAGGCCTCGGCAAGCCAGTGAGAAGAATATTTATCTGTGTGTTCATGTACCCAGTGACTAGATGGCCTTCTATGGCCTATGGCCAGATGTTCCCACCCTACCAAGAGAACATTTACGCAATCCTTCGGTGTCCTTGCATTTTTACACCTGTTCTTGTGATTACAGTTCCATTTAGAGTTTCCCTGAACATATCCCCTTCACTTTGATATAAGCTATTCAAGTTTCTTGTGCCATTTTTAAATGATCTTTTAAAAGTCTGTTTACAAAGAAATCTAACACTTGTAACTGTGAGGTCAGATGCCCTAGAATATTACTCAATTTTTTTTAAAGCCGTCTTCTTTTCAAAATATGGCTGCCCCAGCTGACCTCCGCAAGCATCCAAAACTAACACTGGGGAAGGTCATCTCAGGCTAATGTGCGTTCCCCAAATAATACTTTGATGTTCAAAATAAAATAAGTGTAATATCTTCCCACAGCATGAGAGAATTTGTGAAGACTTACGTAAGGCAACCCTTTCATTTCTGATGTGTGTGTGTGTGTGTGTGTGTGTGTGTGTGTGTGTGTGTGTAAGATCCTACCTTCTTTCTGGGCATATGTGATAAATTGTATAGTTTTTCCCCATATTTCCTCTCACTTGTCCTTGTTAAATAGATAGCCATGGTAACACAACACAAAATCACAAGATTATAAGTGGACTTTCTCAGGGGGACTGAGAAATCCAAAATAGGGGACTATATGGGAATCCAAATGTTGGGTATACAAGGATCCAGAAAAAACCACCTCTTTTCTAGGAAAGATGGGTATTGCCACCCAAGTGGCTGAGGGCCACTGAATTTTGGCCCTTGTCCGTCCATCCATCCTTCCTTGTTTCCTTCCTTCCTTTTCTCTTTTTTCTTTCCTTCCTTCCCCCCCTCCACCCTGTTTCTCTCTCTCTCCCTCCCCTTCTCTCTTCTTCCCATCCTGCTTCCTTCTTTTTGTCTCTCTCCTCCCCTCCCCTTTTCCCACTCTTTCTTTCAAGTGGCTTGTGCAGCCGGTGATGCCTGCGGCGGGTGATGCTGAGGAGAAGCCCTGGGCAGCAATGTGGCCCTGAATCCTCCCAATGCCATCATGAGTTGACCCACCCATGCTGCCCTCAGACGCCTCATCTTACAGCATCGGGACTAACCATCTGAGCTCAGCCCTGGCACTGCTAGAGGGCATAACCAACACTACCATAAGCCAGAGAAGATTTTATGGAAGAAAAATGGGAACTTTTCTAGAAAGTTCTGAAGAAGGGTCTAAATAACTTGGGAGCTTCACTATTGCCTAAGTCAGTGACCAAAGAAGGAAGACACAAGGCACAAGACTCCACACGCTGTACATGATGTGCATGACAGCCAATACATTTCTGTTCAAAGGGAAGAATGAGACTGGTAATCGTGATGGCGGTCGTTCAGCAGGGCAGTGAGTCAGGAAGGAGAGGCAACCTACGCAGGAGGAACT
This sequence comes from Dipodomys spectabilis, assembly GCF_019054845.1. Classification (NCBI taxonomy): domain Eukaryota; kingdom Metazoa; phylum Chordata; class Mammalia; order Rodentia; family Heteromyidae; genus Dipodomys; species Dipodomys spectabilis. The sequence continues at coordinate 2,656,818 of NW_024870815.1, read as the reverse complement.
GAGGGGAGTTGCTGAAATTTAGCTAGTGCTAACACTTGCACATGATTTGACCACAGCAAAACTCACATGAGGCCAGGTCCCAAACATGTCACTGTTGGAGGTGTGGCTAAGTGGCAGGTGTTCCGGTCACAAAGGTGGAGTCCTCAGCAATGGGTTAACACCTTCCTCATAGGAGTGACACAAACGTGAGCCCACATCTTGTTTTCTCCCCTGCACGGGTCCACCTGCCTTCCACTTCCACCATGAGCGGACACAGCGTAAGGCCCATGGCTTCCCAGCCCACAGAACCATAAAGGAGAGTAAAATGCCTTCCAATATCGGAGTCTCTGCTACAGTGACAGAAAAAGGACTGAGACAGCTAGAAACAAAAAAAATTCCTATCAGAGAGACTGACCACATATAGATTCTCACCAGTAGACATGACTGGATTTTGTTTTAAAGTAACATACAGACCTCGGTGTATGAAGGTTTGATTATTTCAGCATGAGAGATGGAAATTGGCTTCCCTGTCTTTGGTTTTTCTCCATTAAGAAAACTGATCTTCATCAGATGCTAGTGACATGTGCCTGTAATGCTAGCTACTTGGGAGGCTGAGGCTGGGAGGATGGAGGATCAAGTCCACAAGACTACATCTGAATTGAATATAGTGGTATGCGATGACAGGACCCTAGAATAGGCAAGCTGTAGTCCAGCCACACTCCCAGGCAGGAAGCAAGACCTTATGTCAAAACTAACAAGCAAAAAGCAGCACTGGGAGCACGGCTCAGCAGTGGAGTACCTGCCTAGCACACGAGGCCTGAGTTCAAATCCCTGTAACTTAAAAAAAAATAGACAAAAGATCTTTTAACTCAACTTCCTCTTCATGAGAAAACCTGTAGAGGGAGCTTACTTACAGATCTGAAGGGTTAAGAATATCAGAGAAGGAAGAGGCAGAACTCCCAACTTAACCTGCCTAGAAGTGGCACTTTATTAAAGCTCCTGTGTATTTCTGAGGTATTGACTCACATTGTCCTCACATTATAGTTGGGACAAGTAAGGCAGGGATGCTGAATGCTGACTCCTGCTTGGAAAGCCCTATGTCAGAGCCTGAGTGTGAGTTATCACCTTAATCCTTCCTGCATAACTGGGTATGTCACTATGGGTCTGGGCTAGGTTCTACGGTCTAGGCTAAGGTCCAGATGGGGATCACACTGAGCTACTGAAGCATGACATCCCCCAGTTAAAACCCAGCACAAGCCACGATCTGGTGGCTCACACCTGTAATCTGAGATACTCAGGAGGCTAAGATGTGAGGATCACAGTTCAAAGTCAGGAAAGTTCATGATGACTTTTATCTCTAATTAATGACCAAAAAGCTGGAAATGGAGCTGAGGCTTGAGTGCTAGCCTTGAGTAACAAATCTCCCGGACAGAGCTCAGGCCCCTGAGTTCAAGCTCCAGAGCTGGTGTGTATACATACACGCCAAAACACAAGCAAGCAAGGAAACAAACCCAGCACAAAGCCTGACAAGGAAGAGGAAGTCACTGAGGATGCCAAGCCTGCCTCCTCTCCCTAGCTTTTCTGACTTGTGTCTCACAGGTGTGTGTCCTGCTTCTTCAGGTCTTGGGTTGCCTTGCACGTTCAAAAGACCATAGCACTTGGGAGCGTGCAACACTAACTACCTACCAGCATTCATCTCGTCTCACGGTGACCTGAGCTCGCTCTCGGATGAGCTGTCTGAGGAAAGGTGTTTTGTCTTCCCCGTCTTTACAGAAGAGCTGGAGGTTTGGTTTTGTTAGGAAGACCTCACATTCTGGTCTTTGTGCTAAGTGGACCCATGAGAAGCCATCATTACTGGTGTAGCACAGATCCTTTAAGTGTGGACCCTCTCCACCCCTGACACACAGGGATTCAGGGAAATCCTCAGCCAGCAGCCCTGGCCACATCTCCTGCAAATGAGTGCAGAGTCTCTAGCTCTTCTAACCACAGACCCCACAGCTACCTAAGCCAATCCAACCCTGGTACCTCATACACACATATAAAATGCTCCTCCAAGTTTACGTTTGGTGGAGATCCAGGTCCAAGAGTGACTGAATGTTCCCCCAGCCGTGGCCACGTGGAGATCCCTGAGGCTAGGGTTGGACTCCACTATCTGCAACCCCATGAGACCCTTCATGAGCACAGAACGTGGTGGGTGTCTGGATAGTGTCTGCAGCACAGTGGGAAGCAGCGGGGGCCCGCAGGGGGGATGTTGAAGGCCACTGGGTGGAGGACAGCAGCACCAGAAAGCATCCAGATGTGGTACAGTTGCAGGATGATGGGAAAGGAGAGGGGAGCAGTCATGCAACACCAACTTTGGTATGAGACTCACCACCTTCTACATGTGCTCCAGACCAAGCCGTGGACTTCTTAGCCTGGGCTTCATCACCTTGGGAGAATGAAACTGGGTTAAATACACCTGGAGATTCTTTCTAGCCTAAAAAAAGTTCTATTTCAGCCCTTTAAAAAGATGGATGAGCTGGGTACCAATGGCTCACACTTGTAATCCTAGCTACAGGAGGCTGAGATGTGAGGATTGCGGTTCAAAGCCAGCCAGGGCAGGAAACCTATGGGACTCTCATCTCTAATAACTAGCAAAAAGCTGGAAGTGGAGCTGTGGCTCAAATGGTAGACTGCTATCTTTGAGCAAAAGAAGCTCAGGGATATAGCCTGGGCCCTGAGTTCAAGCCTCAGGACCAGCACATAAAAGAAAAAAAAACAAAAACAGAAACAAAAACCATGAGTGCTGAACCAGCCATAGTATGCAGTCTCTAACTAGTACCTGGCAATGGGTGACTGAATAAATTAATGAACCAACACTGATAAGGTTATGAGGATTCCTAAGCAATAACAGATACACAACATCCACACCCATGCACACACTACTATGCACATGTCATTTTCTCTCAAGAATAGCAAACTGTTAAGATCTGTGTACCTCAAACTGAAAACAAGATCAGAGGTCAGAATAATCCTCTTCCATCTCCCTCTCCCCGAAACACGGGCCTACTAATCTAATAAGAAAGACAGAAGAGACACACAAGAAGAACACATACAACTTTCACACAAGATACATTCAGATATGGTCAAGTAATGTCCCTGACATCTTGCAGTCAGACCTGTCAATTAAGATTATATATGGGGAAGAGATGACCGAGGCCTGGTCAATCAGGAATAAGAAGGGCACTCAAAGGTTTAACTGAAATGTTTCATACTAGGATGATTTAGAGGTGAAGACAGGAGTCCAGCAGGGTGCAGCATCCGGAGACTAGCAACTGTGGGAGAGCAATTAGTACCTCCAGGTTTGAAAAGCAAGGAGAGGAGGTAGCAGGGCTATTAGACTACATAATGGCTGGAACCCTGAAAGTGAGCTGCTCCTCAAGAGCTTCGAGAAATCAGCAATGGCAGAACCTCTACAAGGTAGGGAGGAGGACAGGGGGGTGATAGACACCCCAACTCTCTCTCTCCTTGCTTTGTGATGCCCTGCCTCCACCAGCAGAGTCCAGCCAGAAGCAAAAGGCAAAAAGAAGCAGATGCTGCAGGCCATGGAGGCAATCCTCTTGGTAGAGCAAGGAGTAAAATAAGTTGGGGAGATAGTAGAGGAATGAGAATACACAAACGCATACATGGATTAGATATGTACTCGTCCCAAATACATCTGACCTTTGGAAAAAAGATTGTAATTCTGCAAAAAGATTTCATTGCAGGATGAATGGAAATGGAAACAGTAAGGTGATATATATGAGAATGGGGATTATTAAGGTAAAAAAAATTCTCCAGAATGTTTATACATTGTATATTTGTTTACAAAGGGACTAATGAGTGAAACTGTTAAGCCCACAGCCCTTGAACTAGACAAAATGGCCCTGTAGATTTTTCCTTTATTCTCCATCCCCACAAATATCCCCCGAGTTCCAAACAGAAACTCTCAAAGCTTGCACACTACTGCCCTTTTTTTGTTCACTGACATTTTCTAACAGCAGTGAAGACAAGAATCTCAGAGGTCAGCCCAAAGTCTTAAAGAATGATCAAGAGAATCACAGCACCTCTAGACTCCAAAGTGTAACCAGACAGGCATTGAACAACTACCTAGAAAACACTACTTGGCAAGCACCATTTCAGGGAACCCCATTTTAAAGAGCAATTCTCTGCCAGTGCATGTTCAACCTGTAGCCCGTCATTGCAACAAGTGCCCCAAATATTAGTGTCTTGCAAAGGCTGTCTGCTTTTGTGTTGTTTGTACTGACAGTGACAGGAATCTGGACAACCTCTCTTGGTGGTTAGCTGGAGAGAGACAGGAGGGAGGAGAAGGAAGAGAATTAAAAATAAAAAATGTCTCAGCATCACCTCCCAATTAGGCTTCCCATGTCTGGGATTTCTCAAGACAGCCTCAGATAATCTAACCCATACTACTTTTATGTCCAATTCTGCAGAAGGAGTTGCAGGGTGAGAGAGGAGCAGGGGGGAATTAACGGGTCTATAGAAATAACATGAGAAGTCTTGGTGGTTTCTTATTCAAATAGTGTTTTAATTCCTGGTTGTTGTTTTTTTTAAGCACAGGTGATAAGATGTTTAGGTTACAAGGATGAGGCAGATAGTGTAAAGTATACAAGTTATAGAGTACAGGATGGGCCCTGGAAGTTCATGGCTTGTATCTGAATCTCTGTTCTATTCCTGAGATGGTTAAAAACCCTGGTCCTTGTAAACACATTGTGTCTCAGTGAATTCCTTTGCAAAGTGGAATAACAGCATCTTCTGTCCAGTATTCTTACGAGCATCAGCTCACATATGACACGCATACAGTGCTTCGTGGATAATGAGAGCTCAATGCATCTTAGCTGTATTATGATATGAGCACTGCTCCGTAAGGTCTTGGTTTAGAAAGAGACAGATTTAAACAGGACAATGAGGACATAATGCTAAGAGTAATTTAAGGTTTCCCTTCGGTCTGTTATGTAGCCATTGAACAGCTCTGACAGGTTTTTCATTCATAAAAATAGACTGCATCATGGCCATTTGAATGAAACAGAGAAACACAGAAACAGCGGTCTCCTTTCTCCTACATTCTTGTCTCCTGACACCACAGAGCCCTTCTAGAATTCATGTCATCTTCAGAGTCTGGGATGCAAAGAGACAACAGTGGGCAACAGGAGTCAAACCCAGTGGTTGGCTTTTCACAGGCTAGCCTGCATGAGGTTATGTCACTGAAATGTCATTTAAAAAGACATCACTGCAGTGACAGCCCAGGATATCCCAGGGGACTGGGATCAGCTGGCAATCTCCAAAGCAAAGAATCTCCTTTTGCCTCTAAATGTCTCTTAGTATCATCTACATACAAAATAGGCAATATAAGCTGGGAATGTGGCTTAGTGGTTGAGTGCTTGCTAATTCATGAAGCCCCCGGTCCGTTTCCTCAGTACCACATAAACAGAAAAAGCTGGAAGCGGTGCTGTGGCTCAAGTGGTAGAGTGCTAACCTTGAGCAAAAGAAACTAAGGGACAGTGCCCAGGCCCTGGATTCAAGTTCTAGGACTGGCAATTAAGGGAGAGAGGGAGAGAGAGAGAGAGAGAGAGAGAAAGAGAGAGAGAGAGAGAGAGAAAGAGAGAGAGAGAGAGAGAGAAAGGAAGGGAGAGAGAGAGAAAGAAAGAGAAAGAGAGAAAGAAAAGAGAAAGAAAGAGGAAGGGAGGAAAGGAAGGAGGGAGGGGAGAATGGGAGGGAAGGAAGGAAGGGAGGGAGGGGAGAGAGGGAGGAAAAGAAGGAAAGAGAAAAAAGAAGGAAAGAAAGCAGGTAGGCAACATAGAGAAGAATCAAAACAAGAAGCAAATAACAAACCTGAGCCACCCTGTGTTTTTTTTAGACTCTTTTCAGTCATATGGCCATCCATAAACAATCCCCCACCTGGCTATCAGTTTGGCAGCAAATGATACCACAGTGACTCCCAATGGCCTAAACAGGGAGGAAATGAATGGGATCACATGACCAGAAGTGAGGAGGAAGGGCAGGGCTCTCTGCTACTGGCTCTCTCCTACATGAAGGCTTCGTGCTAAGGCTAGAGGCTAGCAGCCAGAAGCAATTCCATATAGCTGCATGCAGAAGAAACCAGAAGGCCAGAAGGGTTTTCCCCCTTAGGAATAACAAACTTTCTAAAACTCCACATCTGTCTTCACACCTCGTCACCCATCTTCATTGCAGGTTCTTTTCTAAACCTGATTCAGGAGTGGAGATGGAGGCACGGTAAGCCCAATGGGCTAGTATCCCAGAGCAAAGCTTCCAAGCCCACACAGCGGGCAGGTGCTGAGGACCAAAGAAGGAACCCAACATGAATCTACTTCCAAGAGGTTAATGTCACATCCAGCTCTCCTCACTGATGGAAGCCTGTTAGCCACAGCATCAAGCATTCACAAACACCCTGTGCCCAGTGGCAGCATAAGGACTGGATGGAGAAGACTTTATCACGTTGATATAAATGGCTGACAGCCGCTCTGTTCAGAGCACTGGGCAGTTCTACATGGCTGAGATCAAAGTACAATATGCAATGGGGTCTACCTGCATGTCTGCCCCAGCAGGTACCTGTAGTAGCAGGAAGAACTAAGGCAAAGGAAAGTGGAGGCATCAGGCACTTGCTAGTAAATATGATGGACTAAAAGGAGATTCATAAGGATTTTCTAAAGTTTGGGGAGAAGCCAGGAAGTTCAACTCAAAGATAAAGTAAACAAGAGAAAGGATGGTTCCAACAAAATGTGGAAGCTGGCAAGCACTCGAAATGGAAATTAACTTTGCTGATGAGAAAGAGGAAGTTCCAAACCTGGCCCAGGGATACACGAGGCTGGAAGTAGGGAGGATCCATGCCCAGAGTCCTAGGTCCTCCTGGAATTGGGAGCACCATACATTGAAGGTGCAGTGAGACTCCCCCAAATCAGGAGGGCTTGCCTAGGGTCTGTGTATGACAGTCAGACCCCTGAATCATCTCCCTTCACTCTGGATTTCAGGTGAGAAACTGTATTCTGTTACCTGAAGATTCTGCTAAGTCACCACAGCTCTGGACAAAGACAAGCTAGGCCATAGCTAGGCGAAGCAGAACCACTCAAAAACAAACAAACAAGGGAAGAGCTGGCCACCACTGGTTTACACCCATAATCCTAGCAGTTAACTAAGGAGGCTAAGGTTCGAAGCTAGCCTGAGCAGGAAAATCTGTAAGGCTCTTACCTTCTTTGTGAGAACCTGAAAATCCAAGCTGTGAGACCCTGAAAGGATGGGGGGGGGGGGGTTGGAATGCCTTCTCCCAATACATTCTAGAAACACTGAGAGTTTTTCGGGAAAGGTCAATCAGTCTTGGCTTAATGGGAGCTCAGATTCCACTCTAAACCCTGTGTGAACCTACACGTACACTTAGGTTTATGCAAATTGAAGGCTGTTTATTGTTTAGTTCTCCTCAGACTAAGAAGGTCACCTACCATTTGTATACAAAATATTGTCACAAGTTGAAGTTCATACTTTACTTCCCAGCACAAGACCAGTAAAAACCTGGGTTAATGAAACCTTGAGCTCTGTTGCCGGTAGAAGGCTACAGGTCAAATCTCACTTGCGCTGTCTGGTCTCCCATTATTGTGTTGCTCCAGGTCGCATTGGATTAAGGAGCATGCAGCGGGTGCTTAACTACCAATAAGCCAGAAATGAACCAGTTACCAGTCACTCATGCCTGTGATCCTCAGGAGATATGAGAACAGCAGTTCAAAGCCAGCCCAGGCTTACCTCCAATTAACAACCAAAAAACCAGGAGTTGCCAGTCTTACGCACAAAAAGCTCAAGGACACTGCCCAGGCCATGAGTTCAAGCCTTTAAGTTTCAATACCAACACACACCCAAACCCACATACCCCACAGGGTAAAAAAAAGAAAGTCTCCATACCAATGGTTAGATTTGGTTTTCCTCCTATCTGGTCTTAGTGTGCTACAGGCAACTGTAAGGTCCGCTCCTGGATGGCAAGCAGACTCCACCCTCCTCACAGCAAAGTCTCCGCCCAGTACCTGCGTTACCTAGGCAACTCGCACACCTGGAAGGTCACATCTGCATCCACTGAGGTCTCGTCTGAATTTGATGTGGCCACACCTTTCTCAGCCCATACCCTAGATAAGGCCTAGCCCAGGCCCAGATGAGCTCTTTTCTAGCTCTTTCCTGGGTCTCTTTCTCAGCTCTTTCCCAGGTCTTTGCCAGCTCTCTTTCCCAGGTCTTTGCCAGCCATGTGGAGTGCCAACCTTGCCTGGTTCCAGCAGGTCTACTGAATAAACCTACCCCTTACCTGATTACCATGTGCATGGTGCTGTTCTTACTCAGCCACCTCTTTTTAAAAACCTAACAGCAACCAATCTCCTCTCCAAGATTTTTCTTCACCTGGGCATTTCCCCAGAGAAGAATGGGCTGCCTCCAATGATAGGAGTTTTCCAATGAGACACCAGCCAGCTAATCTTAAGAGTACTAAAGCATGTTCCAGTCACCCACAAATCTCTTAACATTCATCAGTACCTGGCCTCAGCAAGGTTGTCCAACCTCAGGACTACATGTGGAAAGTTGACTGGGTGCCAGTCATTGTTCTGGGGTGTGCGACACTGCTTGGGGGTCCTTGTCAGAAAGAAGGAGCCATTCCTGAGTGCAGGTTTCCATCCCTGCTGACCTTCCAATTAGCTTTCCAGTGTCTGGTCAAGGGTCCTCAGACATTTGAGGAAAGCCTTTCAACATGGAGGAGATTCCAAAACAAAAATAAACAAAACTGAAGGGGAAATCAGAGGAAACAGAAACAATGCAGGGAGGAGAGAAATACTTCAAAGAAGCTTTAATGAGTTCTGCAGAGCTGAGAAGCTTTGCATCCACCAAACAATAACAGGAGGTTAAAAGAAAATCTCAGAATTTCAAGGAACTCTTCCAGAGTCAAAAATTTGAAGGCAGACATAAAAATGGAATATATAGGTTGAGACAAGATGAGGACATTTTCCAGGAAGCAGAATTATTTTAAAAGGAAATAGAAAGTATTAAAGGAAAAGATATGTAAAGATCCAGTTCCTGGGGTTGGGAAGGTGGCTCAGAGGTAGAGTGCTTGCATGCATGAGGCCCTGGGTTCAATTCCTCAGAACTACATAAGCAGAAAAAGCTGAAAGTGGCACTGTGGCTCAAGTGGTAGAGTGCTAGCCTTAAGCTAAAGAGCTGAGGGACAGCGCCCGGGCCCAGAGTTCAGGCCTCACAATCAACCAAAAAAAAAAAAGAAATGATCAAGTTCCTGAGATCCATCTTCCAATGAATGTTTTAGTTTTATTTTTTGTTGGTTGTGGGGCTTGAAGAGAACTTATTTATTTATTTGCAGTTTTTATTGTGATTAAGTGATTACATAAATTTCACAAATTTCAGAGTATTGTGGGATAGTGACACTTAAAGTCACAAACACATTCTAACCTTCATGGGGTAAATTGTCTTTATCGTGGTCTATAGAGTTTATGAGTTCTATGAGCTTTGACAATACAGTTATTTCTTCCACATAAGGTGATATGTATAAAGAAATTTTATTTTTTAAACTCTGTAGAAAACTGTTCAGTTGGGGCTGGAAATATGGCTTAGTGGTAGAGTGCTTGCCTTGCATGCATGAAGCCCTGGGTTTGATTCCTCAGTACCATATAAACAGAAAAAGCCAGAAGTGGTGCTGTGGCTCAAGTGGTAGAGTGCTAGCCTTGAGCAAAAGCAGCTCAGGAACAGTGTCCAAGCCCTGAGTTCAAGCCCCAGAATTGACAGCAAAAAGAAAAAAAGGAAGAAAGAAAGGAAAACTGTTCAGTTTTTTAGAAAAAAGGCTGCCATTCAAGATGTAATAAAGTTTCACTGCAAGAGAAGGGATATTACAAGGGACACAGAGGAAATCCTGAAGTCCTTCAGTGAGTGGGAAATGGATTGGAAGCATCAGGAACTAGAAGGACATCTGGTAACTCATCAGGAGTGCAGAAACCTTAAGACATTACTTCCCAAGTTCAAAGAGAAAGAGGTTTTCACCATGGACGTCAGACACTGCCCAAACTGCCAATCAACCTTGGAGGGAATATTTTTTAAGTACTACCCTTGTTATGTCTTCATAGGAAGTTCTTTCTGGAAGATACATTTTACCAGGAAGAGAACTTAAAAAGGAAGACATGGAGGTTTAGAAGACAGAGGATACGACATGAGAAGGAGAAACAATGAATACTGAGTGTGACGCTGGGGACCCTGGGGCTGACCTCAGCAGTGGCCATTCCAGGGTGTGGGTGACCAGCTGCTCAGTGAGGATCCCCAGGGCGGGAGATACAAGTCGTGCAGCAATCATCAGAGCTGAGAGTCTCTGGGACACAGGAGTAGAGCTAGAGGCCGGGAAGTGGCCTGCTCTCACTGGTTATCAGTCTTGAATCTCTGTTTTGCTAAGGGTCAGCCTCAGTCTTTGATTTTTCCCACCTATGGCAAGGACAACAAGTGTGCACCAACTGACTGAGATGGAGGAAAGTTCTCAATAGCTCCACCCCACCCCCCATCCGCAAGACTGGCCTCAAATCCTGAGCCTCCCAGTCTCTACCTATAAGTAGGTGGGACTACAGATGTGAACCACTGAGCCTATACGTGTATTTTTGAGATAGAGAACAGGAAGGCTATAAATTGAATGCCAGAGTGATACCCAGGAAAAGATTCCCAAGTGGCAACTTGGTGAACTCTCTCTCTAGAGAGGAGAGCATGGGTACTGAGCAAAGCCTGAGTGAAACAGGGTCCAGCAACATGGCCGTTGTACAGGTGATGTCTCAGGAGACAGGGTGGAGCAGGGGGTCCCATCAACAAATGACTGAACTATTTCCTGCCTGGAACAGGCACAGCATTGGATAATTCATGGAAGGGAAAGGCAAACAGAGACAGGACTTGGTCAGGTGCTGGTAGCTCAAGCCTACAATCCTAGCTGCTACTCCAGAGACTGAGATCTGAAGACCATGGTTCAAAGTCAGCCTGGGCAGGAAAGTCTGAGAGACTCTCATCTCCAATAAACTATGCAGAAAAAGCTAGAAGTGGCTCAAGTGGTAGCTAGCTTGAGCAAAAGAGGCTCAGGGACAGTGCTCAGGCCCTAAGTTCAAGCCCCAGGACCTGCATGCACATGCGCACACACACACACACACGCACACAAACACACACACATTTGGAAAGTGCTGCCCTGTGTCTTCCTCTCACCATGGATGACAGATGAGGGGAGGCTGAAAACTTGGACTGGTTACATCTAGCAGTGCAGGCTCAGAGCGCAGGGCTGAGCACAGCTATGCTAGGCTCTCCATTCTTCCTGTCCAATTCCTGGGGCCTATTCCTTCTTCCCAGTCCATGTGAGACACTTCCTCTAGGACCTGACACTCTGTCCCAAAGCCGCTCCTACGCCAAGCCTTTCATCTTCAATGTTCTAAAGAAATTCATTTGCAAGAGTATTTGCATATTGAATATAGACACACCGGCGTCGTTTCCAGAGTTCGTACTCTCACCCTTGTATCAGGCTTAGCTTGATATGTGTTTTTGAGAAAAGCACCGTTTGCAGTCACAAAAATCTTTTCTCCCCATTTTATCCTAATATGATAGCCTGCCCCGGGCCGGGGGGGGGGGGGGGGGGGGAGAGACAGTCCTTACCAAGCATCTTTGGTTTTTGAAACTCTTTCGATCTGTGGGTAATCTAATCACAACATTTTGTACAACAGTCCTGGGCTGTTGTCCAAGCCGACTGTTGGGTCGTTTGCGGTACAGACCCCGGGCTCAAACGAGAGAGCCACCTCTGTGGGGCCATGAACGGGGTCCCTCCGGCTGGGGGACAGATCAGCCAGGCCCAGATGTGGAGGCAGAGGGGGCAGATGTGTGGATTGCGGGGGGGGGGGGGGGGCGCCAGGTCTGGGCACCCAGCGCCACAGCCCCTCTTAGAAGAGACACCGGAGAAACTTCACACACAACAGGCGCCTCCTTCCGTCCAAAGGGAGACCCACCCGCTCCAGATCCAAACCAGTCCTCCGAACACACAAAGTCTACGATCACAAACCAACCAGCACCCAACCAGGTCACCCCCCCCCCCCCCCGGGGCCTGGGACGAAGGCACCTCAGGGGTCCGGCCACAGCTGCTCTGGGTCTCCACCTGCCCACAGTCATGAACCCAGATCGTGACAGCCCTCGGGGTGACACCTGCCCCCCCCCCCCCCCCCCCCCCCCCCGTTCCAGGTGTGGGCCGCGCCCTACCTCCAGCGGAGAAGTCACTCGGGAAGCGGCTCCGGCCCGGGCTTCCAGCGCGTTTCCCGGAGCAGCAGGCTCGGGGTGGGTAATCCGCTTGGGCTGGGCCTCCCCGGGGGCGGGGGGGGGGGGGGGTCATTTGCCTAATCACCTGCGGACAGGCCCCGGGGAGGGGGCGCGGCGAGGCCGGGCTGGGCGGGCTCCCGATCCCCGGGGCGCACGCCGGCGAGGTTCCCGAGGTTCCCGCAGGACTCCCCGAGTGCTCCCCGGGGTGGGCTGCGGAGGCCCCCTCCCTCCCCCCTTCCCTCCTTCCTCGGCGGGTTGGGAGGTTAGGAAAAGATGGTAATGCAATCCCGCGGCGGCCCGTCCCTCCCGGCCACACTTGTCAAAACTTCCCGGCCTGGCAGCCCCCCCTCCCCGTCCCTCCCGGTCCCTCCCCGCCCCGGGGCGCGCAGGAGGAAGCCGCCCCGAGCCAGGCCCGCGGGAGGCTGGGTTTCTCTTTCAGACCCTGCGGTGTTTACATCCAGCGCGGCTTCCTGCGTGCATCCCCACCCTGGGATCCCCGATCCCCAAGTTCTCAGTCACCCCAAGAAAAGCCACACCTCCCTGGCTCGGGTCCTAATCACTCCGTGTCACACTCCACAGAAGCCTGGCTTCTTCTTACTTAAAAATAAGAAAGAAAAATCACAACCAGCATACCGGCAGGAAACCGAGGGACTGGCCAGAAATCTCCTAGATTCTCTCTGCTGGAGTAACCAAATTCACCACCCCTGAACTACGATCTCCAATGACCGCACAGCTCAAGAATTTCCTTTATACCTTCTCCCGCGCCCGCCCCTCCCATCTTCTGCGGGGTTCAGTCAACAAGTTGTCCCCAAGAGGGCCCCCCCCAAAAAAGGGTAGGGGCTAGGCTGCCTGCACAGCCATCTCTCCAGCTGCTAACTGATGAGGAAGCTGACCCACGAGGCCAAATTGTTTACATCACACCCACCGAGGGCTTCCTGTCTGAAATTAATGGGAAGACAAACACGACAGGAAAAGAGTGTTTGCTTTTCTTGAAGCAGGAGGAGGGGAGATGGGGGGGGGGAGGAGGGGGGGAGGAAGCCGACCCACCCCACAGTATTTCATTGCTTTTCGAAACTTCAACTGTATTTTATTCCATGTTTCTATTCCTACAACTTGTTGAAAGGTTAAAAGCTATGCAGTGCCAAAACTCAAACCATTAAGGAACTCAAAACACCATTTCACCTTGCTTTGGGAGGGGTCCAAGTGGTAACTGCTAGGGGAAGCTGAGCCCCTGAGCTCGGTTCTGGAGAGTTCTGGAGGTTGACTGGCACAAACCTCAGCAGGGAACAGCTCCAGCTGTATGTCCCCCCCTTCTCCCCCCCAGGGCTTCAAGGTCAGGCAAACAGCCTCCCCATTCCTTGGGTTTGTATCATACTCTAGTTGGAGGCTGTCTTCCAACCCTAGGTCTCTAAGCTATCTTTCTCAATGGAGGCATCAGGCCGCCCCTGAAAGAAAAGGAGCTTTGAAAAAGACAGATCTGGTGGAATCTGAAGCAATTAATTATAATAGAGGAGATCAGTGATAGCTGCACGAAGTACCCAGGACCAATACTGCCACTGGAATGGGTCATTAGAGTCTTGGAGGGGCCAACCCGTGTCAAGCCCAGGCTGGAACCGTGCCCATACCACCCGAAGGACACACGGCAAGTAATTAGCCTAATCACCAGTCCTGGAATTGTCCCCAGTTGCTTCATTCGGGTTCACACAAGAACAAACCGGAAACAGGCAGGAAATAGTCACTAACTCCATCAAGTCCTCCCCTCCCCTGGAGATGCTGGAAGGAAACCAAACCCCAGGGTAAAGTTGTGGGTACTGCAGCGGACTCCAGCTGATGGAGCTGAGAACACCGCATGTGCAAGCTCCCTGGGTCACAGCACCTTAGATGAAGGTTTCAGGGAGGAGAGAGGGGCACATCAGAACTGAGGAACAGAACTGTTTGACTTCCAGATGCTGCAATGAATGTTAGCTCCCCCTCCCTCCCCTTCCCAGCTCTCTGGCTCTGGGGTGAACATGAGCATCCTTTTAGGTAGCACCTCAGTCTCTCAAAAGTCATATAGGAATCAGTGTCAAGTTGAATACTTTTCAATAATAATTTCAGAGGTGCTTCTTTGTGCTTCCTTCCAGATTTTTTTTTTTTAAACAGGGACACGTTCCTAACACATTCACTTCTAACTTAATGCATTCCTTCAGCCTGGTAATTTATGATGTGTAAATCGAGGCCATCTAAAGTACATCTATGTCTTTTAAGTATAAAACAGATAAATATCCTGTGTCCCACCCCACCCATCTTTTTTTTAACTTTAGAGTATAGATGTGTTAGGAATTAAACATCTGACCAAATCTGCACAATATCTTAATTTCAGGAAAGCTTTTGAATGCATATGCCATTCTCATCAGCAGCTGGGAGATATGATCTGCTGTCTTTTCCCTCCTTAGGCTTTACTAAGACTGGAAAAGAGATCAATACCTCAGTAAACAAGGGAGTGATGCTTAAAATGGGTTGTACAGTTTTATCCTGGGTCTGGTTTAAAAAATACTTGAAATTGATCTATGCCCAGCCATCCCCTACAAATAACATAACTTTGAGTGGATGCTGCTGATGTGCTAAGAAAATTGAAAGGAGATCCAGCACATTAAGGAAATGGTTCATTACCAGACAGTTTATAGAGTTCAGTCTGATGGCTGATTACAGAGTAGATGGCTGATTATGAAGTAGTAGCCTCTGGAGTGTTAGTAGGACAGGCATAAGTGAGGCTTCATGTCTAAATTCAAGGGAAAAAACCAACAGGTAAGGGGCGCAGCAGATCCTGTATTAATAGGAGTCTGCCTGCTGCAGGGATAAGACCCAGGGCACACACTCCTAGATATTCACATTGGTGGGGGTTTGACATGAAAGGCAAGCCCTCACCCCTGCTCTATTCCCTGTGACAAGGAATTCAACTGCCAGACATTGACAAAGGGAGGTGGGATATGTCCAGCCTGAGGGCTCTCATCTTGAGGAAAATGTGGAGATGCTGGAAAGGTTCCAAAAGGGAACCTTAAATGCTTGAGGAGACAGAAAATAAAACCTGTGGGGGAAAGTTGAAGGATTCAGAGTTGTTTAGTCTGGATTGAAACAGTGCCTAAAGGGGGAACTTAACAGTCTTATACTGGAAGGGTAATTATAAAGAAGACACCGACCAGCTGTGCTCTGACTCCACAGAGGACAGCAGAGGTGAGAGTCTCCTTGGTTAGAGATTAAAAAAAGAAACCCCAAACGTTTGCTTATTCTAATGGCACTCAGTTTAACATTAGAATAGTCTCTGACACCACTCCCCCTGCAGCGAGAGAGAGAGAGAGAGAGAGAGAGAGAGAGAGAGAGAGAGAGAGAGAGAGAGAGAGAGAGAGAGAGAGAGAGACAGAGAGACAGAGAGACAGAGAGACAGAGAGACAGAGAGAGAGAGAGAGAGAGAGAGAGAGAGAGTGTTGCACGCGCCAGTACTAGGTCTTGAACTCAGGGTTTGGGTGCCATCCCTTAGCTTTTTCTGCTCCAGGTTGGTGCCCTACCACTTGAGTCACGCCTCTACATCTGGCTTTTTAGTAGTTAATTGGGAGTAAGAGTCTCATGAACTTTTCTACCTGGGCTGGCTTCAAACTGGGATCCTCAGATCTCAGCCTCCTGAATAGCTAAGATTACAGGTGTGAGCCACCAGTGCTAGAACAGTCTCATTTAACACCACTGCACAGTATCCAGGAGATCACACACTATCTGTGTGAGTCTTGCAGGCTTAGGAAGAAGTCACGCTGATATTTTTTTTTCCATTGCCTTCTAGAACTATGGTATTATTCATCAGGTGGAGGAGCAATGTCCTGAGCCTTAACTCATAAACAAGATGTCAGGAGAAATCACAATCCTCCAGAACTAGACCTGTGGATTGGGATGGGAACCTCTAAGAATCCAACCAACCAGATAGTGAGCAGATGCTACTTGTGGTTCATAGATTCACTCCAAGATGTTTATTGTTGAAATCTACAGGGAGTATTGCTCCTTGGGTGAGCACCCACATATTAGGTGATGATGGTAATAATAGCTCTGAATTATTAAACTCTTACTATAATTATGCTGGGCACAGTGCCCATTCTATTTTATGCAGACCATCTCATTTTTATGTTTTGCAGTAGCCCTATGAAGTGTGAGTAATTATTGAAATAATTAATAGTTTTATTCCAATACAAAGAAACTGAGTCACAAAGGCATCAAGAAGTACACACAAATGTTGGGAGTCCCAATTCAAGCTCATTTAGTCTGACTCAAAAGGGTGTGCGTAATAAACCGTCACGCTGTCTTCTATCATTAGGCATTTTTAGCTATTCGGAGGGAGGACACATTGTGGGGAGAGAGGGGAGTTGAAAGCCTTTATGCTTCTTGTGAGTAAAACCCAAGCCATCCATTGGTTTACTTCTCCTGGGGAATTAAAGTGTCTTTTCCCAGGATAGCAGAGGAAGGAAGGGTAGGGTTCACTCTCTGTTTGGGAGGGCGCATGATTGCCTCCTCTACATTCACCTCTACTTTATTAGGTAGAAAAGTTTCATTATTCATTTTGAATCTAGCTTTGTCTATGAGATGTCATGTTCTCCCCCCAGCCCCTCTCTGGACCTTTGGATTGGGACACAGACCTCTAAGACTGTCCAACCACACATGTTCATTTCACTGGCATTCAACTTTTGGTGTATGAATGCAAATGAAGTATGTAGGGATGTCCTAACACAAACAGCTGAATTGAGTTTCTCCAGCCAGCCAGAGTCAAGGCTCCGATCTGTCATTTCCATGGGCCTCTTATCAGATGTCCCCTCAGAGTTTTAAAATCTAATGATTTCTTTTGCTTTAGCATCCGTGAGAAAGCACGTGAACGGCTCACTTATTTCCCCAAATGTCAACTACTTTTAGATCAAGACAAGATTATGAATGAAGTTTATTGAGTGTTGTTTATCAGCGATTTGTGAGTGAAACAGACATCAAAACGATTTTTAGTTACGCAAATAATGTGCCATGCACAAACAAATTGTTTTTTTAAACCTTAATCCAAATTACTTTAAAGGACAGATATTTTTCCCATCAGGACAATTTCTCCTGAATCTATAAACAGACGGGGGCAGAATTGTCCAACTGTTTGCTAACAGATCTAAACCTTATGTTGCTATAAAAAAGCTGGAGAAAGGAAGAGAACGGAAATTCCCAGAAGATCCCAGCCACAATCGAGACCATTGGATCTTTATAAACACAAAGCCAGCAGTGGCATCGATCAAAGTATGAGGGAAAAAAAATCTCAGGATTTTGACACGATCCACATAAAGAACTTGGAATTGTCCTGAAACGACACAATGATATTTCTACCCCATAAACCTTCAACTGACAGACACCTGAGAAGAGAGGTGGTGAATAGAAATATGATGCTCAATGGGCAAAGGAGCTAAAGAGAGACTTCTCTGAACAAGAGGTAAGAATGGCAAAGAAACACCTCAGGAAATGCTCATCATCCCTGGCCCCAAAGGGAATGCAAATCAAAACAACTCTGATTCCATGTCTCCCCAGTTAGATGGGCCAACATCGTGAATTGGAACAACAAATGTTGGTGGGGACAGAGGCAAAAAGGAACCCTACTGCACTGTTGGTGGGAATGTACAACCCTCTGGACAGCAGTCTTGGAGGTTCCTCAAAAAACTAAACATAGGATCCCTACAATCCAGCCATTCTATTCCTGGGCATCTACCTAGAACATCACAAGCCAGGATACTAAAGACACTTGCACAGCCATGGTCATTGCTGCACTAGTCATAATAACCAAGTTATGGAAACAGTCTAGATGCCCTGCAATAGATGAGTAGAGGCAAAAAATATGGTACCTATATACAACGGAATTTTACACAGTCATTAGAAAGAATGTTTTGTCATTGGCAGGGAAATGGACCTAGAACAAATCATGTTAAGTGAAGTAAGCCAAGCTCAGAGACACAAAGGCATATGTTTTCTCTCATATGCAGAAGCTAGATCTAAAATACACGGGGCATGATAAATGATGCAGGACTCTAGGCACGCACACACAGTGATACCAAGGGAGGATACTCTTAGGAGAGAATCATAAAGGCACAATGCCTTTAATATAAAATATTATTTTTCAAAATGAAGTCTAGGTCAGGCACTAGTGGCTCACGCCTGTAATTCTAGCTACTCGAGGCTGGGATCTGAGGATCATGGTTCAAAGCCAGCATGGGCAGAAAAGTCTGTGAAACTCATCTCCAATTAACCACCAGAAAACCAGAAGTGGCCCAGTGACTCAAGGGGTAGAGCATGTGCCTTGGGCTGAAGAGTTGATGGAGAAAGCCCAGGCCCAGAGTTCAAGCCCCAAGACTGACCAAAAAAAAAAAAGATTCCAGGAAATAGGAACAAGAGGTTCTTTCTTAGTTGCTGTTTTTGCCTTTTCTTTTGTCTTGTTTGTTCATTTATCTGTCTTCAGGAGGGTAAGGGGGACACAGAAATGGAGGGACAAAGGGTAAACAAATGCAGCAGTGGTACTCCCTAGACATTATGTGGAAATGAACTATACAACTTATGGGTAAGGATGGGAGAGAAAAACTTGAAGAGAGAGAGGACAGGGGTGACATTGTCCAAAAAGAAATGTACTCATTACCTGAATTATATAACTGCAGCCCCTTGGTATACACCTTTGTAATAACAATGAACTTTTTTTTTAAAAAAAAAAAATAGGATGCTCAGAGTTAAAAAGGCCTCTGGTAACATTGATGATGCGGGTGGATGTGTGAGTAGATGCCTCAACAGATACCCAGGCTGGGTATCTCTACTGGGATGAGGTCATCAATGCTGCCAACCCAATGCCCCCACAGAGGGGCTGAATCATTTGTCTCTAGTAACTTGAGACCAGCATATGGACCCAGAGACTGGGTTCTATCCTAAAGTTGACAACTTGTGATCTTGTCATGAATCGAGGAAGAAGAACTTTGGTGCCTATGCAGTGTTTCTGTTTGTTGCCTTGTTTTTGTCTTAATGGAATTGAACTCAAGGCTTTGAGCTTTTCTGCTTAAAGCTGGCGACTCTATCACTTTAGCCATACCTCCACTTCCAGTTTCTCTCTGGTTAACTGGGGATAAGAGTGTCTTAAATGTGTCCCCTGGGCTGTCTTCAAACTTTAATTTGCAGACCTCAGCCTCCAAAGTGGCTAAAATTACAGTTGTGAGCCACCAGTATCTGGCTTCTTTGCAGCCTTTGATTCGAAAACTGGCGTTATTTACAGTATGGATCCAAAACTCTACCTGAAAGTCCAAAAGAATCAAATTCTAAATAGCTAGCATCTGTTGGCCACTTGCTGGACGCCAAGGCCTGCCCTAGGCCCTTATATTTTTAACTCACGGAATGCATGTTACTATCTTAGCATATCTGCTTGTATGATTTTTATCCCTATCACAAAATACCTGGGAGAATTAACCCAAAAGTTTTGAGAGCTGGGTGCCAGTGGCTCACGCCTGTAATCCTAGCTACTCAGGAGGCTGAGATCTGAGGATCACAGTTCAAAGCCAGCTTGGGCAGGAAAGTGCATGAGACTCTTATCCCCAATTAACCACCAGAAAACTGGAAGAGGTGCTGTGGCTCAAGTGGTAGAGTGCTTGCCTTGAGCTGAAGAGCTGAGGGACAATGCCCAGGCCCAGAGTTCAAGTCCCACTACTGAAAAAGTTTTACTTTGGTTCAGGGTATTGCAGTTCATAATCAAGCAGATCCATTGCTTTTAGTCACTGGTGGTGTCATGGAATAGCAACCTCAGGGACTGTATGCCAGAGCAAACCACTCACCTCATGGCCAAGAGCCAAAGAGAAGGAAGGAAGGGCCTGGAATGTTGGCACTTGCCTGTCATCCTTGCTCCTCAGGAGGCAGAGATTGAGAGGATCTCAATATAAACCCAGCCAGGTAAAGAGTTAGTGAGACCCCTCCCTCAACCAACAAGCTGGGCATAGTGACACACACTTGTTATCCCAGCTACGCAGGAAACATAAATAAGAGAATGACAGTTCATAAGATCTATGAATGCAGGCAACACACTATCTGAAAGTAAGAAAGCAAAAGGGGCTGGAGGCCTGGCTCAGGCCTACTAAGTACAAGTCTTAAGTTCAAACCCTGTACCATCAAAGGGATAGAGTGGTGGTCTCAAAATTCCATGGGGGCCTGGGCCTGTGCTAAGGACTTCCCACATAGCTCCTTCTCTTAAAGGTCCACAGTCCCTCTTAATAGCACCAGCCTGAGGACCAAGCTTTTTAACATATGGGCTTTTAGAGTCCTACTCAGTGACTTTAGTAGGATGTATATTATTATGATAAGGAGCCCCCATGGAACCCAAGGAAACTGGCCCATGAGATAACCCAATGATCTCTTGGCCACCCCATTAGTCAGGAGAGGAGCGGGAACTCAGCAAGACTGTCAACAATTCTTACCTACAACCCAGTACTTCACACCCGAATCTCACCTCCTGACACCCTCCCAGCTCACCCTCCTGTCAGTGTGCTCACCCACAAACAGGAGAATGTTCTGATCTCCGCTGAGCAGCTCCCCTGACTGCCCCAGTGGCCAGGTACCCCCCTCTTCTGAGTGTTCACATCACTGACTTTCCAATAAATGCATGGTAACTTACTTGGCTCATGTTATATCCCTCCAACCAGCTCTACAGTCCCCCTGAAATTGGAGCTGTGTTGCACATCAACCTGGATGGAGATGAGTAAAGTAAGAAAGACCTGGATCTAAAATCCAAACCCCAGAATTACTACCGCAGGACTCTGGCTGAGTCATTGAACACTTCCTACTCTCACATTCAAACCATCTTCCTTTGAGGCTTTTCAAAGAGGGGTGATTAAGAGAGAAACATCCATGAAATGTCTAGGATGTAAGCTGGGGATTCTCAACCACGGGTTATTTTGCACCCCACTGGCACCCCACCAGGGACCTGTGGCAATTGTCTGGGGATGCTTTTGTAGACACAACTGCAGGAAAGGTTCCTTACTGCCATCTAGTGGGGAGGGGTTCACAATGCAGCTAATCTCCTACAGAGCAGAAGACAGCCACCTCACAGAGGTTTATGTAGTTCAAATGGATTAGAGTGTTGGGTTGGAGACACTGATCTTTAACATCTATTTAAAAGGTAAGCCTTCATCCTCTTCCTCATTCCCAACCAAGGTTCTAGTTGTAAAAGTCTTCAGATGTTTTGTTAGCAATGCCTGAGTTGAGAGTCTGGCTTGCTAAGACAGGAGTTGGTTTGGTTAGTTAACTTAAAACCAAACCTTCAAATAACCATGCCCACTGAAGGGAATTCTGTCATGAGCACAAGGTGGCATGGGAGCTGGGTGAAGGGCTGTGGAAGGTGAGCGTAGGGGAGCAGCACTTGGAGGTAATTCCTCCTCACGGGGCATCCACAGTGACTTGGTTGGTGCCGTGAAGGCTCCTTTGCATCAACTCCAGTCCAGAGAAAGCATGACGAAGGGATTTGCTCAGTCTCTCACCCGCTTCCCATACCCACCCCAGCGACAACCACACACAGCCTGGCCTCCACCAGCCTCCACCCCAGGAACTCTTAGGATGGTTGTTCCAGAAAATGGAGTGGAAGCCAAAAGGACAGTCATGACTTGTCAGCTTCAACAGGTTGAGTCCACCTGGTTTTACAAGCAGGAAACTCAAAAGCCTGCGTTCCCAGCTCTACCATACTTCATATGAACCGAAACCATAGACAGAAAGGCAGACAGACACAAATACTTGCAACACCCTCCCCCCCCCATTCTCCAGATGTAATGAAAAGAAAACATTGGTGCATTGATGTCGTTGGAAATGAAAAAAAGTACAACTTCCATGTCGCCTCTGGTCATCTTTCAGCACCTGTGGAGATGCAGAACAGGGAGGATCTTCCTCACCTGGGTCCTTTGAGCATACCAAGGTTGGCACTGACCTTCCTCCCACTCTCACCCTTCTATTCAGACAATTCCCTGTTCGGCTCTCCAGACCCCGCGTGGACACCACCTTGTCCAGAACCCCACCCCTAGAATATATTTAGGACCCTCCTTGATACCCTAGTAGCAGCCTTGCCGCCCAGCGGTCTTACCTGTGCTTCAGAGTAAAGCTGGGAAGGGTTAATTGGGGATATCACCAAAGTTAAAAAAAAAAAAAGAAGAAGAAAGAAAGGAAGGAAGGAAGGAAGGAAGGAAGGAAGGAAGGAAGGAAGGAAGGAAGAAAGGAAGAAAGGAAAAAGAAGAACTAAATATAGAACCTCCCTATTACCCCGCCATACCACTCTAGGGCATATACCCAGAGCATTACAAGATACTTGTACATCCATGTTCATTGCCGCACTATTTATAATAACCAAGTTATAGAAACAGTCCAGATGCCCTACAACAGAGGAGCAGACCAATAGAATGAATATGTGTATATGTACGTGTATGTACACACACACACACACACACACACACACACACACACACACACATCTCAGGCTGGGGAGCTATTCCTGTGCCTGCTTGCTGTACCCACTTTTCACATGGCACCACTTGATTTCACAGTAACCTGCCACCTGGTAGGGATGTGATGGTGGGGGGAGACATATAGTTCCAACCTCCCTGGATGATATACAGAAGACTATTTGCTGTGAACAGCTTGGGTAGATCTATGACACCTACCCTTGTCTCCTTGCTTTTCTTTCTTGGCCAGCACCCATTCATCTTTCAACAGCTCAACGATTCCTCTTTCTGTGAAGGCTTTAATGGTAAACCTCTCTCTCTCTCTCTCTCTCTCTCTCTCTCTCACACACACACACACACACACACCACCACCACCACCACCACCACCACCACCACCACCACCACCACCACCACCAGGAGCCCTTGGGTTGCCAAAATGGCTGGCTGCTCTGCTGAGATCCTCTGACAAATCCCAAATGGCCTAAGATAACTTGGGCAAGTCTCTTCCTGTACCCTAGGAATGCTTAATTTAGCACAGGAATTCATCCTAGAATATGGCTATTGAGCCAGGCGTCATGCTGGGTGCTGAGGAGATGCTGACAGACAGCATGAGCTTTGGAGAGGGAGAGACTGAAGACTAATAAAGTACCAGCAGCTGTGATGACTACCTGGTAACGGGCAGGCACAGGGAGCTGGTGGACGCCATCAGAGGCACCTCATTAGACTTAAAAGCTAAGGAAGGTTTCCAGAAGAAATGATCAATAAGGTGATCCCTAAAGAAAAGATTCCAGAAAGTAGAAATGGCAAAAGCCAAGGCCTATGTCTAAAACAAGGGAATGCCATAGTTTGTGGACTAATAAAGTTGATGCTCGTTACAAATTTGGTGAGCCTGGGGCTGGTGAGAGGAAAGTGGAAAACTGAACAGAAGCTGAGAAACAGCTAGTGAGGTTCCAATCACGATGAATGTTCCAAACCACAAATGGTACCAAGCCGAACACAGACTACATTGTTTCCTAAATATAGACAGATGTAAAGCCTTTTCCATTGTGTGTATGTGTGTATTGTGTGTGTGTGTGTGTGTGTGTGTGTGTGTGTGCCTCAAGCTCCTCTTTGGCTTTCTCTGCTCAAGACTAGTTCTCTGCTCATTAAGCAACACCTCTACCTTTGGCTTTTTTGCTAATTAATTGGAGTTAAGAGTTTCACAGACTTCTCTGACCTAGCTGGCTTCAAATTGGGATCCTCAGATCTCAGCCTCCTGAGCAGCTAAGATTACAGAAGTGAGCCACTAGCACCTGGCCTTCTGCTCTGTCTGATCAAAACTTCTTCATATAGGCACTGGTGTTAAGAGCACCTCCTCTCACCATCTTGAAAGCGTTTCTGATTTCACTTGCACGGACTGGCCTCTCCCCGCAAGTATCCTAAATCCATCTCATTATTTATAGAGCACACGGTAACATTGTCCTGCATCTGCAGGCAGCATTTGTGAACTCCGAGTAACCCGATGCAAACTCTTACCCCACCTACATCCTATTAGTATGGCTTCCTGTCAATTGCAGCTGACTTGTGTTTTCCAACTTGTGATCTCCACATTTTCTCTACAGAGACATGACACCTGGGCATGACAGATGCATGTCATTGTCTCTACCTCCCTGGCATTATCATGCACGCCAGCTCCTGCTCCATTCTCCTTTGCCCCATTTCCCAGACTAGTAAACAGCAACAACAACAACAAACTGTTTCAGGCAAACTGAGGTCTTGTAGCCATTGCCTGGCCCAGCCCACCCTGACCCACCCCCAGCCCTGCCACATGTCTCTGGACACTGTGTTACTGTGAAGGGCCTGTGGCTAACTCCTAAGGATATTTGAAGCTTGAGCACATCCCAGAGATGGTTCTTTTCCCCTACCAACTCATCTGGCCATGGCTGGTGCCCTTCCCTGGACAGCTTTAGGTTAACCTTGCCAGATAAAATATGAGAGACTCAGTCAAATTTGAATTACAGATGAAAAATGAACACCTTTTATGCTAAGTCCCAAATCGCACTTGGAATTTTTTAATTTGTGAAAGCCAACAATCTTAGTTTGAACTAACCATTTGGCTTGTTTAAAACTCACTTCTTACACTTATTCATAGGTAAATATTTTTTGAAAAACAACAACAACAGTACACAGCAGATTGTTAAACAGTGGCAGGCCCTTGAAAATACCCTTGCGGTCTCTCTCTCTCTCACCAACAATATCTCCCTCCAAGGAGAGGTATTTAATCATTCTTGTTACAGTTGACTTGAAGCCTAACCTTTCTCACTCAGTTTATAATTCCCTTTCCATAATCACTCTTTTCACATCATTAAGTTCAACCCCTTTGACCCCTTCTTCCCTTCCCAAGAGAATTACCACTCTGTTGAATGCTTCACCTCCACTTGCTCTCTGATGGTGATATGTCAAAATGATTCCTCTTTCCAAGTCAATGAACCACGCTAAGCAAACATGGAGCAGGTCATGTGAAGCTCCCCAATTCCTCCATGTGACCCCTGGGGTCACATTCCTACTTCTAATTACTCCATCTCTCCCCTTCCAAGAAATTCCTCCAGAAAAGCAAGTCTAGGATCCAACCTCAGATGTACAATCTGGTCTGTGGTTACCCCTCATCACCTGGAGAGGCTCTGAGTTGGGAAAAGCAAAGACCAGATAAAACCTTGAACAATATTCTCACAGTGTAAACATCAACTTCCTTTCCCAGCCTCAGAGCTGTGTCAAGTTTTAAAAGCCACACTGTGTACCAACTCTGCCATACCATCATGAGGTACACACTACCCAAGGGATGGAGGACTAATCCGTTGATAGTTTCATG
Organism: Dipodomys spectabilis; assembly: GCF_019054845.1. Lineage (NCBI taxonomy): Eukaryota > Metazoa > Chordata > Mammalia > Rodentia > Heteromyidae > Dipodomys > Dipodomys spectabilis. The sequence goes on along the minus strand of NW_024870815.1, from coordinate 2,631,159 downwards.
CTAGGGGAGAATGTGTACAGGGAGAAAGGAGACGATATGAAGGAACAATTGTAACCTGGCATTGCTCTCTGGTTTACACCCGGAAACTCGAATTTCAAACGACAGCATTGTAGGTGATGTCCAGAGGAGTCAGGGTAGCAACAAAATGTGATGAAGACCTGGGTGGCTGGTGAGGGAGGAAGGAGGGGAGTGAGTGGGGAGAAAGCTGTTCATTATTAGGGGGACGGGAGTGGCCTGAGTTACTGGAATGGTGAGAAAATATGATTAAAAATAGCCGTGATGGTTAAAAAAAGGCAAGTGGTATTGCTATTAAAAATACTTAGTAGTTAACAATAAAAGTGTTAGTAAGTGGCATGAAAGCATTAGTAATGAAAGGCTTCTATACTCTTTTAAATTTCAATTGTATTGCTCATATTCTCATGATTATCTGACTATCACTTTTCCCCATGGGGGAGGAATGGGAAAGATTTCTAGTCTACTTTCTTTGCGGTTTGCTCTTGGGGCAGCTGGAATCTAGCAAAGAAGCTGCTTCCAGATTGATCCCAATGCCCTCATGGGCCCTGGGCTGGTCGGGAGGAAGAGACAAGGACTTGGGGGCAGGGAGACCTGAGATGAAATCTCAGTTCCTTTATCAGCTGGATCCTGTCATCCCTAATTGAGGATAATCATAATCACCTGCGAGCAGTGCTGTGAGCTGGCGTGTATAAAGTGCTGGCACCTAACTATAAATGTGCAGAAACATGATCCGAACGATGACTGTAATTGTAGGATCAGGACTCTAACTTTGTGCAAAGAGTTCAAATATATGCAAATCCCCACCAAGGCAGGGATAAAAAGGAGGAGAAAGGTAGTTCTCCAAAACCATCATATAGATCGCTAAGTTATGATTTCTGTTTTGTTTTGATTGGGCTGGTATTGGGGCATAAACTCAGGGCCTTGCATTCTTGCTTGGCACTGTTGCTCAAGGATGGTGCTTTATCACTTGAGCTACATCTCCATTTCCACCTTTTTGCTGGTTAACTGGAGATGACAGTCTCATGGACTTTTCTGCCGGGGCTGGTTTTGAGTCAGGATCCTCAGATCTCAGCCTCCTGAGTAGCTAGGATTACAGGCATGAGCACTGATGCCTGGCTTCAAGTTATGTTTTTGTAAAGTGACTAGAGAAAGTCATACATCAACTTGTTAACTGTTCACTGTGTGTCAGACACTATGATAAGCCTTTGTATACTTTTGTTTAATTTTTTTCACCACCTCTGAGCTAAGTATTCTACTTTACTCCATTTTATAGTTAGGGCTGTTATAACAATTTATTCCTAAGGCAGCAGGCCCCGCCCCTCTGCTCAGATTGGTTGAGCTCAGATTCACAATCTGCTCACGATTGACTAGCTTGCTTGAATAGAGGAAGATATATTTACATAAGGTGACCATTAAAAGACTCTGAATAATAGTACACAAGTAATCTCAAAACATACCCATACTCTCAGCTATTTCTAGAACAATATGTAGTGTGTCTTAATTTCATCTTGGAAAAACCAATTAAGACAAAATCTTACATTTCAAAAACCCTTCCTTATCCCAATGCAACTTCTCTTTTCCTTTCTGTGCTTTTCCTTTCTAATGTTGTCTTAACAGATTAATCAACAAGAGCCAAGCCACCAGGCCAAAGCAGGAAATTTTAAGGAAACCACTTTGATAGAAAAGACAGCTTTCCTCACAAGGGAAACTTTGGCTTAGTGGGGTTAAGAAATTGCCACATAGCATAATTCCTACAGGGTAGGATCAGTATTAACTAAGTTCATATTCTTGGATACATGTAGCCCAAGCCAACTCTTCCTGTGGACGTGTGTATGGTGTTTAGTGGGTGTATCTACATGTGTGTCTGTGTGAGTGTATCACTGGGTGACGGGATGAATTGTAATGTTTATATTATGCCTTACTAACTTTAGTATACACTGATTTTATTATTTTATATCCTTATTTTGTTGGGTGTTGGTGGTTCATACCTGGAATCCTAGCTACTGAGGAGGCTGAGATCTCATGATCGTGTTTCAAAGTTAGCCTGGGCAGGAAAGTCCATGAGACTCTTATCTCCAGTCAAGCCCCCCAAGAGCTAGTAATAAAGCTGTGGCTCAAGGGGTAGAGTACTAGCCTTGAACACAAAGGTTCAGGGATGGCACCCAGGCCCTCAGTTCAAGCCCCAGGACCAGTAAACACACAAAACATACATACATACACAGTTTATTGCTATAACAGATTTTAACAAGTCAACTAAAATGAGGTTTCAAAAGTAATTCTGGGTGCTAGTGGCTCGTGTCTGTGATCCTGGTTACTTAGGAAGCTGAGAACTGGAGGATCATAGTTTATAGCTAAGGGCCAGACACCATTTCTCCTGTGGTCCTCACTGGGGTAAAAAGGATAGAAGATCAGCAGAGCAAACCCCCTGTGGGCTCCAAACTCTGAAGTCTTCCTCCAGGAGACCTGGGATGATAAATGAGGATTCTGCTACATCTGTAAACAGAGCTAGCGAGGCTGACCTTTTCCAGGTTTTCTGCAGATGACAATGACATGACGTGGGAGGAGGGACAAGAGAGAGAGAGCAAGGCCTCCCATTTCTGTGTGCATGAAGGGGTCCCCCAGTTCTGCTCGGGGAGGTCTACAGGGAAGCCAAGGGAGAGGCGGACGTAGGAGCTGTGCCCTTCCTCCTGTGCATGCCATTAGAGCTCGCTGGGGGATGAAGGTTCCCGGCTCTCACCACAGCACTGGCTGCAGGCATCAGCTCCCAGCCAGCCCTGGGGTCCTGGGTTCCGGGTGGCCGGTTGATGTCCCGACTGCTGGGGTCTTCTTGTCCAAGGTACGCTGATAACAGAGTTCTCAGTCAATGACAAAAAGACAACTTGTTTGCCCCGAGGTCTTTGTTCTATCTCATTTATGTTCAGAGAACAATGCCTCCAGACTAGTTTCAGAAAATGTACCTGCGCATTTGCATGCCTATTTAAGTTCTTTGACTTGTGTCACTTTCCTCCAGCTAGAAAAAAGGAAGCTAAGTTTCAAAGTCTTCCAGATTCTAACTGCAGAGATGTGGCTGGCTCAGTGCTTCTAGGCACACACTTATACAGTTCTGTGTGGGTAAGATTTTTTTAGTTCTGCAGATTTCCTAGGTTTTAAAAAACATCCCTTGGCCGGGCACTGGTGGCTCACGCCTGTAATCCTAGCTACTCAGGAGGCTGAGATCTGAGGATCACGGTTCAAAGCCAGCCCAGGGGAGGAAAGACCATGAGACTCTTGTCTCCAATAAACCACCAGAAAACTGAAAGTGGTGCTGTAGCTCAAGCGGTAGAGTGCTCACCTTGAGCTGAAGAGCCGAGGGACAGCACCCAAGCCCAGAGTTCAAGCCCCATGACCGACAATAAACAAACAAACAACAACAACAAAAAACATCCCTTGAGCTGGGCTCACATCTGTAATCCTAGGTACTCAGGTGGCTGAGATCTGGGGATCGTGGTTCGAAGCCATGAGACTCCTATCTCCAGTTAACCATTCAGAAACTGCAAGTGATTCTGTGGCCCAAGTGGTAGAGCGCTAGCCTTGAGCATAAAATGGCTCAGGGACAGTACCTAGGTCCTGATTTCAAGCCCCAGAGCCAACACACACACACACACACACGCACACACACACACACACACACAGGGGCAGGGAATGTGGTTTAATGGTACAGTGCTGTCTAACATGCATGAAGCCCTGGGTTTGACTCCTCAGTACCACATAAACAGAAAGAGCAGGAAGTGGTGCTGTGGCTCATGTGGTAGAGTGCTAGCCTTGAGCAAAAGAAGCTCAGGGACAGTGCCTAGGCCCTGAGTTCAAGCCCAGGACTGCCTCCCCCCAAAAAAACCAAAACACAAAACAAACAACCCCCCACCCCCATCTATCTAACCCTGGGGATCAGATGCTGGTAGTTCATGACTGCCACCTTAACTACTGGGAAGGCAGAACTTGGGAGGACTGTAGTTTGAGGCCAGCCCAGGCATAAACATGAGACTCCATTTCACTCAATAGCTGATATGGTGGCACATGCCTATCATCCTACATACATGTAGAAAAGGTAAATAGGTGAATCACAGTTCAGGCATAATACTCAAAACCCTATTTGGCAAATAATGAAGGCAGAAAGAACCAGAGTCAGGATTCAGGTGGTAGAGCACCTGCCTAGCAAGTACAATGCTTTGAGTTCAACTGCAATACGACCAAATATATACGGGTGTATTTTGTATATGTCTGTATGTATATATGACATACATGTAATGTGTGTATAAACACACACATAGAGAGGATATATGCATCTATATGGTCTATATGGTATATCTGCAAACACAGAATATACTTTTTACTATTATTTTATTTTTGATAGATTGAAAATTTGACATTGTATTATATATATATTTAATTTGTATATATTTTATCGCCTCCAAACTTTACAAGTGTCCTGTAGGAATGGGTTCTTATTTTCTCTCTCACCTCTCTCTCTCTTAGCTAGACAGCTAAGCTTCTGAAGTCCTACCTGACTTTACTTGAGGTATTTTCGTGTTTTTAGTCAGTGAAGCTGGGGCTGTGGGGCTTGGTGCTCCACCCTGGGTTTGTGCCAGGGGCCGGGGGACTGGTCCTCACACAAGCCTGGGCACTGGGGAGATCACCTGCATTAGGTGCGTGCTTTTCAGCATGGCAGGCCAGGCGATCGGGAAGAAAGTGGCATGGAGGCAAGCCAGGAGGTACTGAGCCGGGAAGGGTGCTCTGGATCCCCTGGTCATCCTCTGGTCATCCCCTACCCCGACGCCCATGCTGCTCTGCAGTGGAGCTACAGAGGACATCATGGAGCTACTGGACATCATGGAGCTTCTGGTCCAGGAGACAGAGCAGTTAAGAAGACCCAGGCCTGTGGGAGCCACACACCCTGCTTGGCTCGGGAGCCTGGGAAGCTGAGAGGGGCCGCAGAAGGAGCTCAAACTGGTGGCTGGCCGGTGCCAGAAGGTGAATTCTCGGACAGTGATCCTCCCTTTGACCTTGACTGTACAGGAAGAGGATGATGGCCGCCTCCTGCACACGCTCCTGATCTCACTGCCAGTGCCTCCCGTGGTCCCCACTGACCCCGAACTGCACTAGGAAGGGACTTCTGGGAAATGTACTCTACCTTGGTTCACTGAACACAAAATACAAACCCACCAGGGTCTCTGCCTTCCTACAACTGCTTCTTATCAAGGACACGGGCTGCAGGAAAGCTGTGAACATTTTATCTCTAACTGCAGAGCAGAACTTGTCAAACTTTTTCTGTAAAGGGGCCAGACAATAAGTGTTTAAAAAGGAGTTTTCTAGGCCACATATGGTTGCTGTCTCGTACTTTCGGTGACCTTTTAAGAATGTAAAAACCATACTTGGCCGGCAGGCAGGAGTGTGCTGGTTCCTGGCGAGGTACCGGGCAGTGTGGAGGGCTGGCTGCTCCTGTTGGCTCTGCTTTTAGTGGGACAGAGAGGGAGGCGCCTAGCCCGCTGGGTGGAGCCTGCTCATTAGCAGAGTGTGTTGTGTCATCCTCAAGAGTGCACAGCCAGGCACAGCGGCTCACGTGTGTAACCCTAGCTACTGGGGAGGTGCAGAACAGAAGGACTGAGGTGTGTGGACATCCCATGCAAAAAAAAGTTAGCTCAGACTCCATTTCAACCAAGAAAAAACTGGCTGTGGTGGTGTGAGTTAATCCTTCCAGCTACACAGGAAGTGCAAACAGGAGGATTGAGGTCCAAACTGGTCAGGGCAAAAGAGAGATACCCTGCTTGACAGTACACCTAGGCCCAGTGAGTCTGAAGTCTGAAAATTCAATAATCTTAACCAGATTTTAAGGACCCAATAGGCATTAACTCTAGTCTACACTTCTCCTTCTTCCAAAAAAGATACATGATTTGCTTCAATAATCAAGGAAACACTCAATTCCTTTGTCTTTTTGCTTTGTTTTGTTTTGGGTGGCGGGCAGTGCTGGGTGGAAGCCAAGGCCTCACATATAAACACAGGCTCTATCACTGGGGCTTCACCCCCTGGCCTCATGTTTTTAGAAACAGGGTTCTTGCTAATTTTCCTGAGCTGCCCTTGACCCTGTGATCCTCCTGCTCCTGCCTGTGAGTAGCTGGGATTGCAGGCATGCATCACGGTGCCTGGAAGCACCCTTGTCACAATGAACTTTCTAGAGGTAATCATGCAAGCCTCTAACCCCTCTGCCCGCATCACTGGTTGGGCACTATCTTGGCAAGGAGAGGTTATAAAAGAAATGAGGACTCACGCCGACTTGTGGGAATTGGTAATAAAACAAAACAAAACAATACACTCTGGTTTGTTTTCTCCCATAAAACAATACAGTTATAGCCAGTTAGAGAAGAACAAAGAAGCAAGTATATACTAGCAATATTTGGGCGGGGGAGGGGGTAAGGCTATATTTCATTCTATTTCAAAACCTCCAAGTCAGACTAGAAAGCTAGGAACACCCATGTAGAACCTTTTTTGAAAACCCAGGAGATAAAAAGCACACAGCATATAACACTGGGATCCATAAGGGCTGAATACTATATGCAGTGCCTTCCAGAAAGAATAGAGCTGATTGATTCAATGCCAGCCCTAGACCCAACATTTTCTGGCATTAATTTGAATCTAGAATGTTTTCCTACCAGTCCAACTGATCATGGGTGAAACCTCTAAAGCTATGTGCCAAAACAAACCTTTCCCATTTATAACTGGATGTTGCAGGTATTAGTTATAGTAATGGAATGTTAACACACTGTCATTTTAAACATTTTTTTTAATTTTTTTTGCTTATGTGGTGCTGAGGAATCGAACCCAAGGCCACAGGCATGCAAGGCAAGCACTCTACCACTGAGCCACCTTCTCAGCCCCAACACACTGTCATTTTAAGAAGGAGCTTTTTTATTTTATTCAACATATATTTGCTAAATTTTCATTATGCATTAGGCATGTGATAGTGAAAGATGGCCACACTGCCAGGCATGGTTGTTCATGTCTATAATCCCAGCTGGCTGTGGTCATATATTACCTATGGCACAAGCTATGCAGGAGGATTGCAGTTTGAGGCCCACTCTGAGTCCAGCTCGAGCAAAAAGTAAGACTCTATCCAAAAGATAATAAACGCAAAAAGGGTTAGGGACATGGCTCAGGAGTGAGGCTATGAGTTCAAACCCTAGTATCACCCCTTAAAGAGGAGGGTGGGGCTGTGAGCCAGCCCAAGGCAATGCACCCTGACTGGCCCAGAAGAGGCCCTAAGCCATCACAGCCACGCCCACCATCAGCACAAGGTGAGTGGAAGCCTGGGTGGGAGCTGCCCTGGGTCTCAGCCCTGGTCCTCACCGGGATCCAGCTCCCATGTGCAGTCTCCAATGGCTTCTGGAGCATCTCTATGTCTCCAGGAAACCGGGCCGCATCCAGTTTGCTCTTAGAAGCCACTTTTGTGACAATGCCCAGCATTGTCATCAGCTTAGACTTTCATCCCTCTCCCAGCTTCTGGAAGGAAGCTGGGCATGGGAAGACTGCTACCTCTCAAGTGCTCCTGGCACAAGGCACTGGGCTGCACCTGCTCACAGGAGCTGAGCTGCGGCTGAGACCCGGGGCGGAGCTGGGGAAAGGGAGGGAGGACAGTGAGACTCCAGGGACACCTGACAGAGCTCACACCACCAGCTTGTAATGGGGTGAAAGAAACACAACACAGTGTTTTCCAACTAATTTTTCTGGAGTGTATGTTGCGACCCATCACATTTACCTTGCTGGGTAGCATCATCATATTTAGACTTTCTTTCTTTTTTCTTTTTTTTGGTCAGTGGTGGGATTTGAACTCAGGGCTTGGGTGCTGCCCCTGAGCTCTTTTGCTCAAGGCTGGCACTCTACCACTCTGAGCCACAGCACCACTTCCTGCTTTTTCTGGTGGCTAATTGGAGATAAGAGTCTCCTGGACTTTTTTGCTTGGGTCTGGAAAGGTCCTCATGTCTCAGCCTCTTGAGTAGCTAGGATGACAGGTGTGAACCACTAGCACCCAGATAGATTTTTCTATTCTAAAATTAGGCCATTCTGAAGCTTTATTTCCATTAAGTAAAACTCATATAGCTTCTCTCTGATAGGACCTGCTAATCGCCATTACTCACTCTTCCTTCCTTTCCTTCCTTCCCTCCCTTCCATTGCCTCTGTTCCTCCCCTTCCTTCCTTCCTTCCTTCCATCTTTCCTTCCTTCCTTCCATCCTTCCTTCCTCCCTTCCTTCCTTCCTTCTTCCTTTCTCTCTTCCTTCCTTTCTCTCTTGCTTTCTTTCTCTCTTCACCTTTTCTTTCCATTCTTAGGATTTGAACTTGGGGCTGTATGCTTGCTAAGGCAATGTTTTACCACTTGAGCCATACTTCTCTCTCTTTTTTTAAGGGTCTCCATTTTCTGCCTGGGAGCCAGTTCAGATATCAATCCTCCTTCTTACAGCCTCCTATGAGTGACTGGGATCACAGGGGTGCACTAGCATGCCCAGCTTTCTTTACCCCTGCTGTGCTAGGTCTTGAACTCCAGCTTTTTTTGCTCACAGCTAGTGCCGTACCACTTGAGCCACATCTCCAGCCTATCTTTTTGCTAGATAATGGAGATCGAGTCTTGTGGACTTCTTTGTCTAGGTTGGTTTCAAATATTGATCCTCAGATCTTAGCTCCCTGAGTAACTGGATTACAGGTGTGGGAAATTGGTGGTGGCTGCCTGCATTTACTTTTTGAGGAACTGTAACACTGTTTTGTACTTATTATTTTTCTCATCACCCATGGTAAAAAAAAAAAAATGTTGTAGATACACTATAAAAAAAAAATAGCTGGGCACTGGTGGCTCATGCCTGTAATCTTAGCAACTCAGGAGGCTAAGATCTAAGGGTAGTGGTTCAAAGCCAGCCAGAAGTAGAATTGTGGCTCAAGTGGTAGAGCAACAACCTTGAGTTCAAGCCTTAGGACTGGCACACGTACTCCAGCACAGCAAAAACTGCCATTTAGAGAACGAATTAGTTCTTATTTGCTGTTTCTAGTTATTTTATTTCCTATATCATCAATTAAACTTTTCACTGGGCATTCACTTTTCCCACCCTGGGTAATTCTTCGTACCATTAAATTTAACCGCACCCCAACCCCCTTGCAACTCCCTAATCTATGGTGTGTTGTTTCTGGCCTGCCCTGTCCTGTTTCGCCCTCCCCTGAGCTCCTCCTGTTCTTTGGCTAATGATCCATGATGAGGAAAGTTGCTAGAAGGGAACAGGGTCCCCGCCTCATCAACGTCCCCCCAGGAAGTCCTCCCATCCTTGCTTTCCCATGGGGAGAGGGACACAAAGAGACTGCACTGTACCAGCCCTGGTTCTGGATTAGTGGAGAAGATTGATTAGGAAGCTGGTGCTGGTGGCTCCTGCTTGTAATCCTAGCTCTGATCTGAGGATTGCAGTTTAAAGCCAGTCTAGGCAGGAAAGTCCCTGGGACTCATCTCTAATTAACCAGCAAAAAGCCAGACTGGATGTAGTAAGGGAGTGATGGCGGGGGGACAAACTGAATCGGACAGTTAGAGAAAACCACGTTGGTATGAGACCTATGAATTCACCTTCCTTTGGTAAGTGAGAGCTATGGGGCGGAAGGAGGGATGGCAGGCAGGGCTGGAGAAGAGTTCTAATGGTAGAGTTCTGTTTTGTGATTTGGATGAAAGCAAATACAAAATTCACTAAACTGAACACTTAGGACATGTCCTTAGGTATGTTCTAACTCACCTTCCCCAAAAACAACCTCCCAAACCTCAAAAACACTTAATAAAGGAAGTACTTTTGGAATAAGATAAAGAGTTCCACAAACATCCACTCTTCCATAAAGGGCAAATCTTTGTTTGACCTGATTGCAAGAACAGCTTTACCCTCAGGTGATTTGTTGTAAACAGTCAGTACAACTATGTAACACCTGCAGCTTCCCGAGAAAACATTTGTGGGTTATAAATCTGATAAAGGACTTTGTATCTAGACTGCATCAAAAACTCTTGACTAAACACAAAAATAAGAATAACCCAAATTAAAACCAGGCACAGAACTTAAATAACTAATTTTCTGAAGACACTCATCTAAACATATAGATGATAATACTTCTTAATGCTCGATGAATATTATTCATCCACCAAATGGACATAATCCTGTCATTTGCCACAGGACAGACAGAACTGTGGCATCTTATGTTAAGCAAAATAAGCCAGGCAGGGCTGGGAAGATGGCTTAGTGGTAGAGTGCTTGCCTTGCATGCATGAGGCCCTGGGTTTGATTCCTCAGCACCACATAAGCAGACAAAAGCCGGAAGTGGTACTGTGGCTCAAGAGGGAGAGCACTGGTCTTGAGCTGAAGAGCTGAGGGACAGCATCCAGAGTTCAAGCCCCATGACCTACCAAAAAAAAAAGGCCAGGCCAAGAAAGGCAACCCCTGCCTGATCTCACTCATATGTGAAATCTGAACAAATTGATCTTACAGAAGATGAGAACCGAGGCTGGGGAAGGTATGGAGAAGGGAGGGATAGGAAAGGTTGGCTCAGGATACTCAGCTGCAGTGAGACAGGAGAAATAAGTTTTGATGTGCTCTTGCACTATAGGGTGACAAAAGATAAAGGTAGAAGCTGGTTAGGGAACATGGCTTAAGTAGTAGCGCACTTGCCTAGCAAGTCCTGAGTTTAATCCTTAGTACAGGATTCTTTTGCCTGTACTGGGGCTTGACTTCAGGGCCTCCTACTCTAGCTAATACGTGGCTGGTGCTTTACCACTTGAGCCACACCTCCTCTTCTAGCTTTTTTTTGCTGGTTAATTGGACTTGTCTTGGACTTGTCTGCCGTGGCTAGCTGCAAACCTTGGTCCTCAGATTGCAGGCTCTTGAGTAGCTAGGATTATAAGCATGAGCCATCAGTACCCAGATTGAAAAAAAAAATCCTTCAGCAGCTAGAAGGATTTTGAATGTCTTCATCACAAAGAAATGATAAACACTGGAACAGATCAATGGGTTTAACCTTACCGGAGCACCACACAGTGTACACGTGCCACATGCTACCACATGCATTTTGTATACATTCTGCACTGATTAAAGAATAAAAACTACGAAACCATCTCTACCTTCATAGGGTGGTTGCAAAGTCAAATGAGAACCTAAAACTCCTATGGAATACAGACACCCAGAGATATTTTTTGATAGTACTGGGGATGGAAGCCTAAGGATAAAATCTCATTAACATTTAAATTGATGATACGTGATAAACATATAAGCTTTTTGTATATCCCATAAATAAGAAAGACCAGAGTAGAGATGAGCTGGTAGTTGTTTTCAGGCTTCACAGATGATCGTTCCTGAAAGGTTGGGAGCTTATCTGGCAGCACCATGGCTCTATGAAGCGACTCTGCCTATTGGAGCAAGCCAACAACCTTCTATGGCTTTGGCTCCCATGGCCCAGCAGCTCTGAGCCAGGCTGGGAACCAATTCCACCCCTCACCTTCTCTAGAGAGAAGGACCTAGGCATCCTATCCAAGCCATCCAATCCTTCTCCTTTCTGTTTTTTAATGGTGCTGCATTTAACTCTTTGTCTTTCCAATTAGAAGGGAATACACACCCATAAAAATGCAAATGATGCAAGTAACTGCAAGTCAACTTAACTTGAACTGGTTCCTATCACCAGCTTCCAGCTCTGGTCTCTCTGTGGTTGAAAGTAAGAAGAAAGAGACAGCCTTTGTTTTGCTTGACACCCGTTAATTGCAGGAAAAGGAGCTCCTGTGACTGAGTGTCGGAGTAACAATCTTCAGCATAGACAGCAACCAGCACAGCTGCCTAGCACAACACAAGGAGTCAGGGAGTGGGAGCTATTATTTCAAATGCCCAGTTTCTTAGTGTACTGCTGGGATGCCACAGGATAAACTTAGTTGACTGGTGCCCTCCAGAGGCCGATGGGAATTCCATGGAGCTGACAGTTCTGATCTAGAAACACAATTTCCTTGTACACTTACGTAGCATCGGCACTTGACTTGGTGTCCTGGCACCTGACCCTCTGTAGGTTTTGTTTGTCTTCATTGCAGCCTTTTGATCTGGTTTTACCTGTTTGCATGGTTCATTATGAGGACACCAAAACTGGTGGTACCCAGCCTATTTGGGGCATCATGGGAACTGGTGTTGGGAGCACCCAACTCCTGAAAGGCATCATCTTGTACTCCTCACTGGGCCAACCTCAGCCCTGCATGTCTATTTGGTCTTTGCTCGGTTGTGGGGCCTGAACTCTGGGCCTGGGCGCTGTCCCTCAGCTCTTCAGCTCAAGGCTAGCGCTCTACCGCTTGAGCCACAGCGCCACTTCCGGCTTTTTCTGCTTATGTGGTGCTGAGGAATCAAACCCCGGGCCTCATGCATGCAAGGCAAGCACTCTACCACTGAGCAAAAGAGCAGAAGAGCCTTGAGCTGAAAAGCTGAGACAGAGACCAGGCCCAAATTTAGAGACAAGCAAGGGACGAGGGGACAGGGACAGAGCTGAGGAGCTTTTTCTCCCATTGCATTCGGTTCTGTGTGAATGCTGGGTCATGCATGCATGCATTTTCCCATGAAAACTCATGCTAAGAAAGGTAGTCCGCAACAGATACGCTCCAGATGAACATCTACTAGGCAGCATTACTACAAGTAAATGTGAGTGAGCGTAGTAAAGCCATGTGCACACGAGCACAGGTTACCTCTTAAAATAGAAAGCAAAAATCAGTGAAGAAACAGTACAGGACAATTATAGGCCACTCTGCTCTTTACAATGTTGTTTCCATGTTGCTGTGGATATAAATAAAAATTCACGTGTGGTCAGGGTCTGGACATTTGTGTGTGTGAGGGGGGGGGGGAGGGGAAGTGGGGGGGTGGGAAGGAGTTGGCTGATCTCCACACATCCATTTGTATCTTAACAACTCAAGGGTCAAACCTGGAAAACAAGGTCACTGGGCTAGATGAGGGTCCAACAGGCAGACCCAGAGGAAACCCAGCCCTGTGAAGGGTCCACTGTGGATGGGCAGCAGGTCTCAATTCTAGAGTACCCAGAATTCCTTTTATTTCTGGTGTAGAGTTTGAACTCAAGGCCTTCTGCTTGCTAGGCAAGGGTTCAACCCCTTGAATCACACCCCCAGTACTTTTGCTTTCGTTATTTTCAGTATTTTCTCCCATTTTTGTTTAGGACCAGCCTCCAACCAAGATCCTCCTGTCTATACCTCCCAAGTAGCAGGGATTACAGGTGCATGCCACCATGCCTGGCTTGTTCTTTTTTTTTTTTTTTTTGCTGGATGTGGGGCCTGAACTCTGGGCCTGGGCACTGTCCCTCAGCTCTTCAGCTCAAGGCTAGCGCTCTACCACTTGAGCCACAGCGCCACTTCCAGCTTTTTCTGCTTATGTGGTGCTGAGGAATCGAACCCAGGGCCTCATGCATGCAAGGCAAGCCTTCTACCACTGAGCCACCTTCCCAGCCCCCCTGGCTTGTTCTTGAGATAGAATCTCTCCATCGTTTTTGGTCCAGTCAGAGCTCAAACCACGATCCTCTTATCTTTATTTACAAGGAGCTGATAGCATAGGTGTGAGTCATCATATCTGGTTCCCCTAGCATATAACAATGTCCATAAATAAATTTTAAAAAGTAGTTGTCAGTTTACACAATTTCCCTACAAATCACTGCTTTAACTAACAAAACAATTGATTTTGGAAAATATATCTTATCTATTACCTCTTTTCTTTTGTGACAAATAAGAGATTTCTGTGATTACAGAGACAGAATCAAATAGATATCCTGGCTTGGAGCATATTGAAAAAAGTGGAGCTAGGTGCTGGTGGCTCATGCCTATAATCCTAGTTATTTAGGAGGCTGAGATTTGAGGATCATAGCTCGAAGCCAGCCATGGCTTAACTGCTTACCTACAGTTATCATCAAAAAGCTGGAAGTGGAGCTGTGCCTCAAATGGTAGAATGCCATAGTACTGGTACAACAACAACAAGAACAACACACACACACACACACACACACACACACACACAGCATACCATACCACACACATACACTATCCTCCCCCAAAAACCATCAGAACCTCTGTCCAGGCACGTAGCCAGTTCCCTAACTGTGGCCTTTCTCTTTAAATCCTCAGCAGTGCTTAAGGCATCTTCCAAAGGCAATTGATGACAAAATTGTTTTATTTTATAACTATATTATTTTCTGTGGATTATTTTAGCTATTTTTCCCATAGGAAGAATGCATGTTTTCTTAATAGCATGTGGCATTTTTTGCTGCAAGCAATTAAGTTAGAAAACAAACCCAAACCCAACACAACAACCTCAAAACAGTCTCCTTGAGATTCAGTTCAGAAAATTCTGGACTAGATTTAGTGTTACAGATTTTTTTTTTTTTTTTGTCGGTCATGGGACTAACTCTGGGCCTGGGCGCTGTCCCTCAGCTTCTCAGCTGAAGGCTAGCGCTCTACCACTTGAGCCATAATGCCACTTCCGGCTTTGTCTGCTTATGTGGTGCTGAGGAATCGAACCCAGGGCCTCATGCATGCAAGGCAAGCACTCTACCGCTGAGCCACCTTCCCAGCCTGTTTTATGGATTTTTTTAACATTGTGAAAACTTTTTAAACTATTTGCACTTATCTTGAGGATATTTAGATATTTATCTTTTTTTTTTTTTTTTTTTTTTTGCCAGTCTCAGGGCTTGAACTTAGGTCCTGGGCACTGTCCCTGAGCTTCTTTTGCTCAAGGCTAGCACTCTACCACTTGAGCCAGAGCGCCACTTCTGACTTTTTCTGTGTATGTATTACTGCAGAGCTGAACCTAGGGCTTTATGCATGTTAGGAAAGCACTCTACCACTAAGCCACATTCCCAGCGTGGATATTTAATTTTAGATCTCTTGCTGATTATCAAGGTTTCAAATCATTAGTATTATCTCCATGCTTTAGGCTAGTTTTCTTGGATGAGCTTCGCTTGGATATAACTTCATATTTCACATTGACTCTTGATAGCTTTAAATTTTAGTTATAGATTTTTATTTTTGGCTAGTGTTGGGGCCTGAACTCAGCACCTTGGGTTCTCATTTGATTTTTTCCAATTAAGGTGGGCTATCATTTGAGCCCTAGCTCCACTTTCAGCATTTTGCTGATTAGAGGTAAAAGTCTCTTGGCTTTGCTGCCTGGGCTGGCTTCATACCTTGATCCTCAGATCTCAGCTTCCTGAACAGCTAGGATTACAGGTATGAGCCACCAGTGCCCAGTTCCGGGCATTTTCTTATTGCTTGCTTATATCTGCATTTGTTGTATAATTTTTAACTATCTTTTTCCACCAAGAATTTCTTAGTTTATCTTCCCATTTAGTAAAAATTTATCTAGTTAATACCAAATAATTTAGGCTGTAAAAATCACCCACCAGCTGAGCCTGCATAGACCATAGCCCCTTTAAGAAAGTCAAAAGTAAATGAATCGATCGGGCATCATGACTCTTCCATCTAATTCTAGCTTGTCAGGAGGCTGAGATCTGGAGGACTGGAGTTCAAAGTTGGCTGGGGAAGAAAAAAAATCCATGACAGTCTTTTTAAAAAAATAGCTAGCAAAAACCTTGTCTAGAGCTATGGTCCAAGAACTAGAGCTTCAGCCCCAGCAAAGCAAGCACGCCAATCATGTATGAGACCAGGAGTTCAAACTTCAGTATGAGCAAAACAAACATCACACAGAAAAATCCCCTACAGACCAGTCATGGACCTTTTGGGTCTTTCCTCCTTCCCTCGGTACTTGTCACACACCACACAGGACAAAGGATGCTTTGACATACAGTCTAAGCAAATGGTTGTTGGTCCATATCTAAAATAATAATCAAATAATTTCTTTCTCTGGTTCATTCATTTATTCACTTATGGTACTGGGGATTGAACTGAGGGCTTTGAGCTTGCTAGGCAGGAGTTCTACTTCTTGAACTATCCTCCTCAACCCTTTATACTTTAGTTCTTTTTGAATAGGGCCTTGAGTTTATATGTGGGTCAGCCTGGACTGTGATACTCCTTTTTTGTTTTCTCAGTAGTAGGAAAATAGGTGTGCACCACCATGCCAAGCTTTATTGGCTGAGACATGTTCTCATGAAACTTTACCTGAACTGGCCTCAAAGCATGATTTTCCTGATCTCAGCCTCCTGAGTAGCTAAGATTACAGATGTGAGCCAACATGCCCAGTCTCGATTTTGTAGGTGTTTGTTTTTTGTATCAGCTTACTCTGGGCCTGGGCGCTGTCCCTCAACTCTTCAGCTCAAGGCTAGCACTCTACCACTTGAGCCATAGCACCACTTCCGGCTTTTTCTGCTTATGTGGTACTGAGGAATCAAACCCAGGGCCTCATGCATGCAAGGCAAGCACTCTACCACTGAACCACCTTCCCAGCCCCTCCATTTTGTAGTGTTTAAGATAGGAAAACCTATCTTGGTCTGTTGATAATTTTGCCCCTGCTATGGACTGTCTCCGGCCTCCCATTTTGGCAATCTCCAGACCTAAGCCACTTTCATGTTGACAGCCATGCACATCTACTCTGCCCATTATGCTGGTCATACAAGGGTGCTGCAGGAATGCATATCTGGATGAAATGAAAGTTGAACTTGGTGTGCAGATTGCAGACACCTGTAGCTAGCATTGAACTTTTAAGGGCAGCTACTTCTTCCATAGCTGATTTCTCCCTCGGGCACATTTGGGAACATACATGTGTGATCCCAAAGGCCAAGAGTTTCTTCACAAATCTCAGTCCATGTAAACAGTCGAACCTTATATGAGTAAGCATTCACTGTGGGTGTGGAAATAGCGCAGCCTCTGTCTCCCTTTCCAAAGGGAAAAGGCTAAATTTAAGTCCAAGAGACATTGGGAATGTCAGAATCGTTTTTGTTTTTCATTGATGAGGAAAGACCTGAACAGGCCCCCGATGGGTAAGTAGGCCATAAGGCCCTCAGCTGGCCTAGCATCCAAGTCTTGGAGGCTCACCATGGCAGCCGTCCATGGGTGAACATCAAGAGCTGGGAGCTCCAGTCATTTATTCCCGTGAGTGGCCAACATGTGTGGAAGGAAAGTCATGTTCGTTACCAACAGCCAAGCAGCAGTGTGGCTCCCTGCTCTTCTCCTGAAGTCACTGAGAAAGGATTCAAAGACCTCTGAGTCCCTGGAGGGCATCTGAAACCTCAAACCAGGGAGGGAAATGCTCATAACTTATTTAATACGTACACATAAAAGATAAAGTAGAAGATTCCTTAAAAAAAAAAAAATGGCCCCAGGACTCCCAGAGGGGTGTGAAGTCAGCCCAGTCACACCGAGATGCTTTCATCTTCTTTGTTTTAATGGTTTAAAAGTGTCTTGCTGAGTGCCAGAGGCTTACACTTGTAATCCTTGCTACTCAGGAGGCTGAGATCAGAGGATCTTGGTTGAAAGCCATCCTGGGCAGTTAAGTTGGTGAGACTCCATCTCCAGTGAACCAGTCAAAAGCCAGATGAGAGGTGTGGTTCAAGTGGCAGAGCACTGTGACCAAGCAGACTGAGTGAAAGGGAAGGGCTGTGTTCAAGCTCCAGTATTGGCACATACACACGAACAAAGAGTGAGTGTCTGAAGTGGAACATTTGGGGTTTCCATCTTCCCAGGTGAAGTCAGCCATCCAGCATGGGCCGCACTGCCCCCATCAGGCTCTGAGCAGGGTGCCAAAGGCCTCTCTGGCTGTATGTAGTTCTGGAACATACCCTTACTTTTACATAATCTTCCTTTATGAAAAACAAGTTAGATTCTAAAAAAGACACCCTGAGGTGGGTACCATGGTTCAAAGCTATAATCCTAGCTATGTATGTGTCAGAGATTGGGGGGATTATTGTCAGAGGCCAGCCTGGACAAAAGAAGTGCGTGAGACCGCATCTCAACCGAAGAACATGCAAGGTGGCACATGTCTATTAACCCAGCTACCAGGGAAGAAGCATAATGGCCGAAAGCAGTGGTATTTGCTTGTCACTTCCAGTGACACAGGTCAGAGGATCACAATCCAGGCCAGAATGGGCATAAAGTGGGACCCTACCTGAAAATAATTAACACAAAAAGGGGCTGGAGGCATGGCTCAAGTGGTACAATACCTGCTTAGTAAGGGTGAGGCCCTGAGTTCAATCCCCAGTATGGGGGGAAATCAAAACCCTGCTGTAGGGGTTGTGGGCAATGGTCCCGTTGATTTGTGGCCTGGGCACATGTGTGGTAACATGGCGAGTTTTCTCAGAGTCCTCCCCACCGCCAGCGTGGTACTAGAAATGGCCGATACTCAGTCCTGGAAGCTGGAGTTAGAGAAGCTGGAGAGGAAGGCGTCCTTTTCCCATGCGCATGTGCACTGGTGGGTTTATGGCACCAGCTCCTCCTTTTCTGCGGAATCCTGGGGCTGGGCTGTGTTGTTGGGACAGAGCTGGGGTGCCTCACAGGGGCCGAATGAGAAGGGGCAGTCAGAGAAGGGGGCAGCGCCAAGTCACATCCTGCTGGAAGATGGCTCAGGGGGTGCCCCTGGTGGGAACTCGGAAGCCTGAAATCACTCTTCCTGTGACACGCAGGGATGTGAACTTCATTTCAGCCACTAGGTGGCAGGCGGCAGCTCCCAGAGCCTCAGAGTCTGAGGGCATGTGGCTCCCCATCCATTACACTTTTCATAAAGTTGCTACCAGTTCTGTTGACATGGAAGGGTCTAGAAGTATTCCCCATCGACTCGAAGACCGTGTTAGAAAAACTGGACTTTCTATTTGTTTTGAGTAGGAAACAATAAACTCCAAAACCATCCTAACCTCATCAGTTACTATTTTGCTGTGTTGAGGGAAAAAGTTCTAGAATCGGAACCAATGAACACGAATTTCTGCCCAGGCTCTTCTCCAGGAAAATACCCGAGTCTGGAGAAACCATTCCTCCGAGCCTCAGTTTCCTCGTTGGTGCAAGGACAAGGAGGATTTGAGTGAACTCTGGACGGCTTTCCCAAGCCAAGTCATGAGATGCGATCTGTGGGAAGGAGAGGCCCGGGCAGGCCAGGACGCTTCATTTCCGGCACATCCTCGGGGAATGGCTGTTCCACATGGTGAGTTTTCCAGATAATTGAATTTTAAATGCTGAAACTTGTTTTCCTTTTAACCTTCTGCAATGGAAATCTTTCGAAAGTATATTACACGCTTCTCTGGCTTCTTAAACAGCATGCTGACTATAATTTAACCTTTCTATAATGTCTCTAGGTCATCACAATGACCTGTTTTTAATATATATATATATATATATATATATGTATGTATGCACACACACATACATACATACACACATATTGTCTTACCTGCAGCATCAAGTGCCTCTGGGTATATTAAGGTAGGCAGAACCCTTTTGTTAAATGGCCCCAGAGACCATATTATAAAGCTCTAATTGGCAAATTCTTCCTCTGCCTGTCTCCTACCTACATCCCTACCTGCAGTCATTTCTCCAAGTAACACCTCGCAGTCTCTTGACACTCAGCTTAAAACCTGTTAGAAGCCAGCCAGAACTCAAGGTTGCCATGGGTAACCAGAGTCTCAGCTTGCACCAACCCTAAATTTAATTTTACGCACAATTCCAAGGCAGTAGGGATCATGCTGGAGGTGACTTCCACCCAGGGCTGATCCTCAGCTCATTCTCACAGCATGGAGTGCCTTGGTGCCAGGCAGCCTGCTCCCCGCCCCCCCAACCCCCAGGGAGAGTCCCACCCACACAACAGGGTGCCTCTTCTTGCTGGCGGTGACTCCTCACAGGACCCACAGGTACTGTCTGGCTGGGGGATCTGAAGCCTGGGACTGACTCGGCCTTCCCTTCTACAAATACACAGCGAGCCCCCTCTTCCATGGCTGCTCCTCCTTGGAGTCAGTCACACAGTCCCCAAATATAGTAGAGTATAAGCTATTTTGAGAGAAGAGAGAGAAGAAAGAGAGCGGGAGGGAGAGAAAAGGGGACCACATGCACATCTTTTTCATTATAGTAAATGGTTACACTTGTTTGACTCTAGTATAATGTATTGTGGCTAATCTCTTCCGGTGTCTAATTGTTTTTTGGTTGGTCATGGGGCGTGACTCTGGGCCTGGGCGCTGTCCCTCAGCTCTTCAGCTCAAGGCGAGTGCCTTTACCACTACAGCCACAGCGCTACTTCTGGTTTTCTGGTGGTTAATTAGAGATACGGGTCTCATGGACTTTCCTGCCTGGGCTGGCTTTGAACCACCATACTCAGATCTCAGCCTCCTGAGTAGCTAGGATTACAGGTGTGAGCTACCGGCGCCGGGCTCGGTGTCTAATGTCTGTGTAGGTAAAAGCACAGTCTAGGTAGGATTTTTGTCCTATCTGAGGATGAAGGGGGGCTAGCTTGAGTATCACCCCAATATCCGGGCTGAAGCTCATTCTTTCCCTCTCTTGTGAGTGGCTGCCAGGGTTTGTGGCCCTTCTCCTTCCCTAACATCCCTCTGGCCCCTTTCTCAGGTGCAGAATGGGCGCTGGGTTCAGGTTGCCTGAGGCTGAGTGGGTGGGTGTTGTAGGTTGCTTTTGACTGAAGATCTATCCCGTGCCAACTGCAGGATGGAATACATCAAGCAAATTGTCTCTCAGCCACTGCACAGCCCTGCTGGGAAACAGAACCAGCCTCTGGCGGTAGAGGTGACTTGGCCCAGCCACTGGGCCATCCGTCGTGCTGGAAGCCAGAGCCGTCTCTCTCTGAGGACCGGCGTCATTTGGACTGTATGCCATTCACATTTATTAATGCACAACACCGTCCAGAGTTCTCAAAATGGACATTTAAGAAGTGAAATGTAGGCTCTTAAAAAAAAAAACTACTTGTTTTTGTTGTGGTGTGTGGGTTTGGTTTTAATTAATTCTACATTCCATTACCAATTTGGAGCAATATGTCCTCTGGGACTAGATCGGATTCACTTCTAGAAAGCCTGCCTAGAGAGTGAT
Organism: Dipodomys spectabilis; assembly: GCF_019054845.1. NCBI lineage: Eukaryota > Metazoa > Chordata > Mammalia > Rodentia > Heteromyidae > Dipodomys > Dipodomys spectabilis. Next base: position 2,610,125 of record NW_024870815.1, on the reverse strand, counting down.
CAGGGGGTTACAAAGTATTCCTCGTAGGAACTAATTGAAAAAAACAAAAAAACAAAAAAACTCTAGTTCTTCTTGAGCCAAACAGAAGGAAAGCAAACATTCCAGAAAATTCCTTCTTTCCCAGAGTGCTGATGCTGGAGCTCACAGAGACTCCCGTGTGTCACAAGCTATGCCTACAAGATGGCACATGTGGTGTAAACAGGACCGATAGACCTTCCTTTTCCAGAAAGTTCTCTGGAAGTTCACACCATGGTAAAACTGTCACCACTCAGAACTTCTTATAGAGCCTAGAAGCAAAAGCTCAGGCCTCAGGGATGTCAGCCAGTGAGAAGGTGGGAACAGGGGCTGGAATCTGGGGACCAATCCAGGTTTAGATTGCATCCTGTACCTCGGGCACAGGAAGGAAGTCACTCCATCCCCTATGGCAGTACACTTCCTGCTAACCTCATCTTCAGAGATGAACATTCCAAACTGACCCCAACATAATGTTTAAGATAAGCAAACCATGATCTCATCTTCCACAGTTTGCACCTGCTCCTCCCACTCAACACAGGCAGTGCCCAGTGCCCTTGTCCAAAAACACACTCTGTGCTCTGAAGTTTCCAGAGAAGCCCATGGCAAAGAGAAACGAACATATGCGACCCTGAAGCAGCAGGGTCAAATCATCCTTTGTGTTAGTTTCCAAACGCTGCTATAACAAAATACCACCTCCTATGGAGTACCTTAATGAACCGAAAGCTATTCTCCCACTGCTTGGGAGAATAGACACCCAAGGCCAAGGCCTCAGCAGGGCTAGGCTCCCCTGATTCTCGGGAAGGGTCTGCTCTAGGCCTCTCTGCTAACATCTGGTAAATCTTTGGCTGGTGGCGGAGGAACACTGATCTTCCTATGACATTTTCCCTGTGTACCTGTGTCCAGATCTGCCTTTGATAAGGACACCAGTGGTGTTCCGGGCCAGCATCCTCTCATCTCAGTGAGTCATCTCTGCGAGGGCCCAACTTCCAAACAGGATCCTGGGGGTGAGGACTTCCACATGTAAATTTGGGGAGATACAATTCAACTTACAAGATAAGCTTTAAATGCAAAATCAAACCCAAGCAAAGCAACAGGGCAGATCCCTTCTAAGAGTGTCTTCTTGTATGATGTACAATTCAGCATGTTGGCAAGGTTAGCAGAACTTGCTGTTGACCCTGAATCTTTTGCTTATAAATAAGTCAGTGAGCAATGAAGAGGTGTTAGCTGAGGGCAGAGGGGCACATGGGGTCGCTGCAGAGCTCCAATTCCTCCTCTCCTCACTGGAGGATGAAATCTACATGAGGAGATGAGAATGGTTAGTTATAAGAGTAACAAAGGAGCCAGGCACCTGTAATCCTAGCTATTCAGGAGGCTAAGATCTGAGGAACATAGTTCAAAGCCAGCCCAGTCAGGAAAGTCTGTGAGACTCTTATCTCCAATAAGCCACTCAGAAAACTGGAAGTGGCACTGAAGTTCAAGTGGTAGAGTGCTAGAGAGCTGGATTGCTGAGGGACAGTGCCCAGGCCCAGAATTCGAGCCCCACAACCAGTAAAAAAAAGAAAAAGAAAAAAAAAATGTGTCACTATACAGCATTTATATTGTGTTGGGTTTTATAAATAATCAAGAAATGATTAAAAGATACAGATGGATGTGCAAAGTTTGCATTCACATATTATGCTGTTAATATTTTTATTGTATTATAAAGGTGCTATACAGAGGAGTTACACTAATCAGGTCATGAGTACGTTTCTTTTTGGGCAATGTCTCCCCTTTCCTTGTTCTTTCTCAGTTTTTCCTAGGCCATTTTATAGAAAGGACTTGAGCATTCTTAGATTTTGATGTTCACTGCGGGGGCCTGGAACTAACTGTCCTCAAACACCAAAGAGCACTAGATCCAAGATCCAAAGTACTTGTAGCCATAATGCTCGGCTAGAGGTAAGTTTGCCAACATTACTCTGCCGTGGTTTGGGTGTGGTCTGCCGCCCAAAGCTCAGGTGTTGAGAGCTTGGTCATTGGGAGGTGTGTGGACTGTTAAGAGATGGGCTTAGTGTGCATACTTAGTGGGAGGCCCTTATGGCAACTGGAACGTGCCCTCTGAAGGGAATGTGGGATGCTCATCTCCCCATGGCTTCTGGCCTGATGACACACCTTTTCCCTCACACATAGGATACTGTCATGACAATATCTACCCTCAGGCCCTCATCACAGGCTGAGCCAAGGGACCGGTCTGATCTTGCATGTTTAGTGGTATGAACTAAATGAACTTTTTTCTTTGTAAGTAGCCTCTCTCTGGTATTTCATGATCGTCAAGAAAACATGGACAAATAGAGATTCAATACAAAAAAAAAATGGAGTTGCCTTTTGTAAGTTGAGGCAAGAGGGCTCTGTTTTCCTGGTCAGTTTGGATAGGTGGAGATGCCATTTGGAGAGTTCTAGTCATTTTCTTCCCTGGTGTCTGGGATTATGCTGAGGGGTGTTTTGTGCAGCTGTAAACCATCCATGAAATTATGTACCAAACCACAAGATAACAAAATACAGGCTCAGTGGTTCAGAGTACAGACTGTGGAGTCCGGCAGATGCGGATTTCCATGTGGCTCTACCTCTTAGTTAGGTGACCTTGGGTGAGATATGGAGATGCGGGGTCTGCCATCTGTGCTTCCTCGATAAATATAGGGCAGGTATGAAGCGAGATCCTGGATGGAGAATGTTCATCCTGGTGAATACATAGTATTCACCAAATACTCTGAATACATAGTAATCAACAAATAGTACTTAGTCTAGTTTTTCCAGAGATCTAGAAAGCAAACTTGAAAAATCCAACTACTTTCCTTCTCTTCTGTCTTGTAGGCTTCTCTGTTGTTATGAAGAAATGGGAGCCCTAGGCCTTTGGGTGCTTGGGGCAGGGTTAACTCAGCGGATTTGGGGTATTTCATCCATGTGTATTCAAGAGAAAGGACTGGCTCTTGAGCAGCCCTGGGAGCTAACATCTCAGCTCCTTGTGAAAGACCTTGCCCTAAAAGAACACCTCTGTATAGGTGAGGCATTCAGCCGCAGCTGATGCTTTGTGCTGTGTGGATCCCTGGTGGAGGCCTTGGGTCACAGGCATTGGTTTGGGACTCAAGACTGAGTAAAGTCAGCCATAAAGGGCCCTTCGCACCCACATGACAGACCCTGTAGAAAACCTCCATCGATGAGCGCTGAGCCAGTCTCCCTGCTCAGCAATGCTGTGTGTGCATGGGGAGATCTGAGAAGCCCCGGGGGACGGCTGGCAGCTGGAAACTGGAAGTAGTTGCTCCCAAGCTCCACTGCGTACCTTTTGCCTCAGCTGACCTCAATTCCTATCCCTTCACTACAATGCCCAGGAACTATGATGGCTCCTCTGAGTTCTGGGTCTTCCTAGGCAGTCATTGAAAACGAGGAGGCTAGTGGTGAAGGAGTAAATTAGTTTGGCCCAAGACAGTGTCTTGACCTAGCAGGCTGAAACCAGATTCAAGAGATACATTATTCCAGAACATCTTGCTCCTGCTTTAGCTTCTTCTAGTCCCCATAGCCTTCCCAAGACCCTGGGGAGAGGGTTTGCAGAAAGGACCTGATCTGACCAATAAGATGTTACCTTCAAAGCAGTTCATTTGAATATAGGCAATCAATCAGAGCGTAACTCAGGGTGTAAGAACCTCAGGAGAGAGGCTGAGAGTGTGACACAGCCACATGAAGAAGAGCAGAGGGACATCCACAGCTCGGTGAGGCAGAATGGAGATGAAGCAGCAGCAGAGGCTGCACATTTTGAGCTAGATACCTCTAAATGAAGTTTTTACACTCATCTTCCATTCACCTGAGCTTCACTCACTGAACTCTTGAGACAAGAACCCGAGGAAGCTACTGCTTAGTCCACAGTAGAGCTGCAACAAAGGTCAATGTGGTCTGCCCTGAGCTGCAACACACAAACTAAGCAGCCTGGCCTGCTCCAAAGCTGCAGCCCTACTGGTCTCTGCCAGCTGTCGAGCCAAATGAACGGTGTGAGCTCTGTCCACTGAGAGTGGCAGTAGCAAGTTCTGTAGTAGAAAGATCTCATGCGTGGGGATCCCCAATTCACACGGGAAACAACAAACTGTCCCATCTTAATTGATTGCCGTAGTAGGTGGCCATGTGAGTGGATTATACAGCTGTGTGCAAGCATGCCCATCAAACATTCAGATGAGATCCCAGCGGATCTCTCTGCCAGGATGGGCTCTCTGGACCTGGGTCTGGTGGGAGCAGTGTGGGTGTGGTAACTAAGGTGATCTACACAGGTAGACTGAGGCACACATGGGCCCCCTCTCCCGCACCCCCACTGCAGAGCTGCTGAGGTGAATGGATGGGAGAGGGGAGCCCCGTGTACAGCTCTCCTATTCTTGTTTCATGCCTGGTTTCTTTTCATTCTACCCCAAGTTTCAGGGGAAAAGGAAATACTCGAAGTATCTAGGAGGGGGCGAAGCAACAATGATCCATGGCAGGAAACTTGGACTCCATGCGTTTACCCTGTGGAGGATAAAGTGGGCCTTCAGCAAGACCCTGAACTCTGCAGCTGCGTGCCTGAGCAGCAGGCAGCTGGAACCGGTTCCACCTGGTTCTCCCTCACTTACCTGGCGCCACTAACATCCACTCCAACCATCAGCTGCCCGTTGAGGGAGAGGATCTCATCCCGGAGCCGGACCTTCCCGCTCTTCCCTGCTGGGCTGTTCTTCCTCAGCTCCGTCACCCAGATGCAGCCCACGTCCAGCACGGGGCCCTGGTGGGTTTTCCTCTTCTTGCCCCCTCTGCGTTTCTCTCCATAGTCTCCAAAAACAGGAATGTTCCCAAAACTGAGGCCTACGGTCTCCGTGTCTCCCAGCTGCTTTGTGAGGTACACAGTACAGATCTCCATTTCTGGGGGGCTGTGGTCGGGTGGGACCGCACTGTCATCCACAGCCAAATTCAGCTGGATATATTCCTGCAGCTTCTGGATGGCTGCCTGGCAGAGCCGCTGCTCGGGCCCGTCCCCGCCCTCCCGAAGGCTGTTCTGTAGCCACTGGTAGAGGAGGGGCAGGTGCAGCACGGCATTGTCCTGGGTGATGGGCATGGTGCTCACTCTTGGCCGCCAGCATCATGAGAGCGCTTGCTTCTGGGGGCTGGACCCCACGGGGCCCCACGTCTCTGGAGATCCCTGGCTGTCATCAGCTTTGCCTGTGTTCATGTTCAGGCTGGCCGCGTGGAGCAGAGGGATGGATGCCTCCTGGAGACTGAGCTGTTTGTCTTGGCCAGCAGGAGGACAGGACACAATAAAACAACAGAGGAACAATGGCTGTGGGACTGCTCACCACAGCAAGGAAGCAAGTATCTGACAAGTTCTTGCTTGGTTCATTTTACAGCAGGGTGCATGCAAATGCAAATGACATGGAAATGAGGTGTTCTCCCAACAGCAATGGCAACAGCATGTCCTCCTGGGGCTCATTCACACCTGAAAGGAAGAGGGAAAACAGAGACTTCCAGTCACAACTGTGAAGTTTCTAGATAAAATGCAAGCGTCTGCATTACAGAAGCACACTGTTCAGTTTTCATACACCAAGTACGACCACAAACCTAACAACTCCTTTATCCCCAGTGTGGCTCATTCTATCCTACACTCAGACTGTCTCTGTCTGTCCCTCACTTTCTCTCTCTCTCTGTCTCTCTCTCTCTCTCTCTCTCTCTCTCTCTCTCTCACACACACACACACACACACACTTCCCTCACAGGAAGGCCTTGGGAACACTGGCCTCCTCTCCAAAGTTGTTTGATCAGCAGAGAAGTGAGATATCAATTAGCAGGATAGCTTTCATCACTATACCATCAAACACAAACCCAACCAGGAGGCTTTGTGAGAAGACCCCCCTAGAAGATAGTAGAGAGTTTCTGGATCAGTTTTTACCGGTTGGGAATAATGTTACCTCAACTGAGAATGCATAACTTGGCCGAGAGAGTCAAAAGAAGTGATATTCTCAACACTGTATCAATGCATTACTTCAGCCAGAAGCATTTATTTGGAATGCTAAGGCTGTCAGCTTCAGGCTATTCAAAATTAATTTAAATTATCATGGCTATTTGCTTGAGATGGGAATCAAATTGGAGAATTATATATGGTAGACCAAAGTGCATATGGCTGTTGCAATGGGTCTCCACAGCCACAAATCCTGCTTGCTGATGACCTGGGCTGATCTCAGAAGGGGATGCTTTTATATCATTGTATTGAGAGACAGTGTCTATATTTGAAACTCAGATTCCAAGTCTTCTTAGGGGCACTGTCAACATTTTATTGGAAGAACCATATTTTTCATAGTATAGGTTGAGAACGGAAGTGTTTTGGATTTCAAATGTTTTTGGATTTTAGAATATTTGCATATCTATATATCTATATCTATATCTATATATAATGAGAGATCTTGGAGTAGGGCCCAACTCTAAAGCTGAAATTAGTTAGGGTCCTATATATCTTATATATGGTATGATGATAACTTTTCACTATTGTTCATTATTTCGATATGAGACAAAGTTTCATGATGTGGCATATTCTACCTATGGTGTCAAGTAGTACTCTGAAGTCTCAGATTCTAGATCGTTTTGATCTCAGATTTTTTCTGGATAGGGGTACTTGTAAGATGATCTAACTTTTCTTATGTCTTGAGTTATCTCAAATCACAGCATGTAGATGAGAATGCTTGTTTTCCTTGCATACAAAATTTTCCAAGAAAATTACATAGAATAAGAGGCTGGAAGAATTAGTGGAAAATTCTCAACTATAGTCAAGCAACTAAAAGGTTAGATAGTAGGGTATGGTAGTGCATGCTGTAATTTTAATACTCAGGAAGCAGAGAAAGGAGATCTGGAGTTGGAGGCCTGCCTGGACTACATAGTGAATTTCAGGGGATCCTGAGTAATATAGACTCTGCCTCCAAACAAACAAACAAACAAAATAAAGTGATGTGAACTTTTGAGAACAAGACTGTCTTTGAGGCTGCCCCTACCCACTCAAAGGAATGATTTTCCCAACCCCACCACATCTCAAGGTAGGTTTCTACTAGTCCTATGTTATCTTTTGATCCCACCCCCTTGGCCAAAATTGATTGGATTACAGATAGATAACTGATCCAAGCTGAGTCAATTGGCTAGGCTCATCTCTGATGTGTTTTGTTTTGTTTTGTCTTTCCTGGGGCTTGAACTCTGGGCCTGGGTGCTGTCCCTCAGCTCTTCAGCTCAAGGCTAGAGCTCTATCACGTGAGCCACAGTGTCACTTCTAGCTTTTTGGTGGTTAATTGAAGATAAGAGTCTCTTGGGCTTTCCTGTCCAGGCCGGCTTTGAACCACAATTCTCAGATCTCAGCCTCCTGAATAGCTAGGATTACAGACATGAGCCACCAGTGCCTGCTCATCTCTGATGTTTTAACACATTACTTTTTTGGGGGCTGAACTCTGGGCCTGGGTGCTGTCCCTCAGCTCTTCAGCTTAAGGCTAGCACTCTACCACTTCAGCCTTTTCAACCACTTCCGTCTTTTTTTTTTTTTGCTTATGTGGTGCTGAGGAATCGAACCCAGTGCCTCATGCATGCAAGGCAAGCACTTTACCACTGAGCCACCTTCCCAGCCCCAGCACATTACTTTTGAAAACAATAGAAGGGAGAGTCTATTTGCATTTAAGCTTTTGCTTAGGGATTTTTTTTTAAGTTTCTTTTGTTTCTTTTAGGTAGTTAGAATTTTGAAATGGAATTTATTATAAGGTTGGATGTAGTCTTTCAAACTGAAAAGGTGAGGTACAACAATACAGCCAGCCTACGACGGCTGAAGTTAAGGCAGGAACACTGCATGAAAGCCAAGTATTCCCTCTCCAGTCCTAAACCTCTGCTCTCTAGGGATCAACTTTATTTTTGGCATGATGTCTTTGCTCTTTAGCAATACAGCAGGCAGAATATCACCACCGAGTCCCTAATTCAAAAGTGACAGCTTTGCCACATGCCAAAAAGTAAGTCCATCTCAGTCTTTATCACAGTACTCCTCTGAGCTTTGATGAGATTGGCTATCTCAGGACCATCCACATGAACTGGGTAGGGAGAGGTTTACTATGTTGAGGGGCTGCCATGGACTTACCATGTATTAATTTCCATTTATTCCAAGGTGGATGATTTTCTTGGAGGGAGGTACTGGGTATTGAACTCAGGACCTTGCACATGCAAAACATATGCTCTACTACTACACTACAACCCTATTCTTCGTTTCTATTAATTTCTACTTCCTTTGACTATACTTTGGGGGTAAATTTGCCTCATTGGAAGTATATTTCCAATGTCAAGTTCAAAGCCTGGTTCTTAACAGATATCCAATAAATGTCTGCTGAATGAATACAAATTGACACCAGAAAACAGTTCATTCCTTTTAAGCCTGGTTTTCCTCAATCTGTTAAAGAACATTTTTCCCATGATATGTTTTCTATTTTTCTGGGTATGTATGGAATCATCTGAAATGTGACAAATACCTTGAATCACAGGTTATTAAAATTTTAATTTAAAGAATCTTTAAAATTCTTGTAAATAATTGAGTCTGCAATGTGTCAGGAGCTACACAGAGGTGGGAAATACTTGGACGATAAGACATTGTATGTTTGAAGAGATTTCTGTTGAGACAGAGACACCTTCGAGATCATGCCACTTAACTCTCCTATTTCATAAATGTGAGAATGGAGAATCTTAAAGGTCTCTAGGCCTGACGGGAAATGTTTTGATTTATTCATAAGAGTTGAATGTTTGTGTGTGAAGATATTTTTCAGTGGAAGGTGTTACTTATTTTTTGGTCAAAGGAGACATTGAGTCTTTATACATGGGTGGATTATCATTTCTTTGATCTTGCTTCTTCTTAATAGCTCTGTGATTATGTGGACGATATTTGCTAAGCTTTTGATTTATTTGGAACCAATTAAGATGTGGAAACTCACTGCACACTATATTGAAAATCTCTTTCTGATGGCTCAGGATTAAGGTCATTTATTATTGACACGGTTCTGACACTTCTCCCATTGGCTATTATTACTCGCTAAGTCACTTCCTGAGAAGACTGGAGAATATTTTCCACCTTAGATGGCATGGTTTCTACTGACTTTCTCTGAGACAAAGTGGAATTCAGAGAAGAGAGTGAAAGGGATCATTTATCTGTGTTTATGGAGAAAGAAGGTGAGAATTTTCTTTGATGGGGGAAGCCAGTTGGCAATGACATTCTACTAACCTTCTACAGGGGAGATCTATTGTATGTCAGGCACTGAACAGAACTAACTCAGAAGGGGCAATTCTCTGATTATCAGGGGACACACCTGCTGTAACTGGCCCCAAGAGTTGGAGAGGCATCAAACCATGTTTAAACCTTAGACATTCTGTTACAGTTGAGTAAAATTATTCATATATACATATATATATATATATATACATACATACATACATACATACACACACACACACACACACATATGTGCAAATTCAAGGCCTGGAATGTAATTGAGTCTGTCAACGTTAGTCCTAATAGTTTCTCAGTTAGCAGTTATTGAGCTCTTATCTTGATTTGGGGATACCATTAAAAAGGCATGTTTCTACCCCTGAAAGTACATGTGACTTCTTCCAGTGGTCTATCAGCACCACTGTAAGTTCCAGGTGCTATAGACTATCCTATGACTAGTTGACAAACATTGCATTTTGGAGTTGCAAATACCAATTTCTTATTATCTATAAAATAATAAAATCTATAAATAGATAAATAGATGGACCTATAAATAGATAAATATAAGTTATAAGGTTTAAAAATTATCTATAGAAATACTAATTCTTTCAGTCTGTGTGTGTCAGTCCTGGTGTTTGAATTTAGAACCTAGGCATTGTTCCTGAGCTTTTCTGCTCAAGGCTAGTGCTCTATCACTTGAGCCACAGCTCCACTTGTAGCTTTTTGTTGGTTAACTGAAGTCTCTGGACTTTCCTATCCAGGCTGGCTTTGAACCATGATTCTCAGATTTCAGCCTCCGTAGTAGCTAGAATTACAGGCGTGAGCCATCGACTCCTAGCCAGAAGTACTAATCTTTATTTATGTGGTGGCTGACCAGATGTGCCCATGAGACAGAATTCCTTCATCTAGTTTATTTCATGCCAGATACTGTACAAGGCTAGGGAAGAAAAGATGCACAGTCCTGAGAAGGCTGAGCTGCCTGGAGTAAGTGATCACCAAATCAAGAACCAGCCGAGTGAGTGTTCCCAGGGACCAAGAATTGTGCACCAAGGAACAGGATGGGTTCTGGAAAATGAGGCTTCCCGTGATCTATGCTGGGCCTTGGGGAAATGACTAAGGCTCCTGTATAAATGACAGAAGGTGACAGGGATGGCCTCATCCAGCCTTCTGGTTTATACGTGAGAGAAAGCACAGGCCAGACGCAAGTCCCTGCAGCTTCTGTGTCTACAACTGAGAGATGGAAGAGGAGGAAGAGCAGGAGGAGAAAAGGAGGGAAGGGGAAGAGGAGGAAGAAGACAAGGAAGAAGGAAAGAAAGAAGAGGAGGAGGAGATGAAAGAGGAGGGAGAAGATCAAGAAGAAAATGAAGAACAAGAGGGGGAAGGAAGATGAAGGGGAAGAAGAGGAAGAGAAGAAAGAAGAGCTGGCAGCCATTTTGAGACTCTGATCCAGGAAGATGATGTGTCTCCTAAAGCCTGGCGTACTCATCCAAGTACCACAGCTGGGGAGGAAGCAGACACGGCTCTGAATGTGTTCACTCAGTCACGGCTGCTATGTATGAGAAAACAGTAGGGGATCTGAAAATCCAAATGAATGTCAGGAATGATTTCGGTTCCTCACCTACTTCTAAAATAGATCTGCTGTGACCTGAAATGCAGAAATAGGTTTGTGAGTCGACAGTTTATGATTGTTTACCCAGAGTGTCAGACTCGGGCTGTTCTGGATTAACGATACTTCTGCAGCCCAACTATGTCAGTTGTCAAAGCCGGTAATGACAGGGGACAGAGGGCGTACATGGGGTCGAGTACACATCTACAGTAGCAATTCCACACTTCAAAACAGTTGTTTCCTATCAGATGGATAACTGAAAATAACAACAACATCTGCCCTAATGGCCAGGAGATGCTGAGATGTCTGTGACCACCCATAACCATCAGACCACCCACCAGCCATCCACAACCTGCAGGCCACACCCCCAACAGGCCGCCTGGGTTAAGAAGTTCTTCAGTTACAGAGGAGCGGCTTGTTGTTCGTTCATTCGTTTGTTTTTAAAGGACAGTTCTTTTATAAATCTTTTTTAGAACAACTACTGGTGCTGGCGCTTTGGGGTATGGCGTCTACTTACTGTATTTAACTTCTTTGCATGTAACTGCACAGGATGTGACCTCATCATTAATTAACAAGAAGTCAAATATTTATAATAGCCAGTAATGCACTCTGCTATTAGCTAAGCTGTAGGTCCTCAGGGCATTTAAAATCTTAGAGCCTCAGTTTCCTGATCTGCTAAATGAGGTGGTTTTGATGAAGTTTCTTTCCATCTCCGGCCACTGGAGCTGAGCTGGTGAGTCAGGAATGGAGTTGGGAGTCTCATTAAGATGCACATATACAACACATGGAAGTTTTAAACAGCAGAGGAGATGGGCCAAATTGCTTTATCAGACTTTGAGTATCTGCCAAGACAAAGACAAGGGGGCCCCAGGGGTAGTTTTACATTCATGTGCCTACAACCCCGGCCCAGCTCTTCTGAAAGACAAGAAGAAATGTATCCAGCTGCATAAAAGCTCCTTGGTGCAACAGAAAGAGCCCACGGTTCATGAAGTGGTGGAGGAGCTTGCCTGGTGGGTGGGGCGCTCAGGAAATCCCTGTTTCCACCGAGGCCCCACAGACTCCAACTTGGCACAAGTCTAAATGATGTGGGGACTGGCTTAGACCCCTCCCCACCTCCTCTCACGGTGGTGCCTGCTTGCAGGACTCGGAGCCGGAAGGCCTGATGCAGAGGGAATCCTCAGAGGAAAAGGAAAGATCATGAAGCACAAAGGTTCAGCCATGTGCTCCTCTGAGAAGCTCCCTATTTTCCCAGGCTTTCCTGTGGGAAAGGCCTCAGACAAAGGGAAGGCAAGTCAAAGTCCATGGGAGTGAGAGAAAGGAAGAAGAATCCTCATTTGACCTCTTCCAGCCGTGAACTCAGAATGATGCAGAAACAAAGTGCCGGTGCTGGTGGCTCACACCTGTAATCTTAGAGATCTGAGGATCGCGGTTCAAAACCAGCCCCGGCAGAAAAGTCCGTGAAACTCTTATTTCCAATAAACCACCAGAAAACCGGAAGTGGCGCTGTAGTTCAAGTGGTAGAGCACTAGCCTTGAGCTGAGGAGCAGAGGGACAGCGCTCAGGCCCAGAGTTGAAGCCCCATGACCAACAACAACAACAAATTAAGTAAAGCAGGGTGATGCACGAACCTTAACACTCAGTGACTTTTAGGCTATTTCTGTGTCCTTTGGGCCTTTAATACAAGTGCGTGAGAGATATGAAATAGAGAGAAGAGAAGAGGTGGCATGAATAGAGGGGAGAGAGGCTGGAAACCACCCAAGTAGGCTTCATACTGGGAATTTCCAGAGTGACCCTAGGAGAGGCCTGGAGAAGTGAGAAGATTGCAGCACTGTGGCTTAAGATCCTGAAGTTCACAAGGTTGGGCATGGTGGTTCATACCTATAATCCCAGCTTCTTGGGAGACAGAGATAAGAAAACTGGTGCCCCAGACATGGGTAAAAGCAGGAGCTCTATGGGGAAAACAAACTAAAGGCAAAAGGAATAAATATGAGTGCTTGCCTAGCCAATGCCTAGACAAAAAATTCCTTCTGTTTCAGAGGTGTATAATATTAAAAAGACATGCGGGCAAGCCAGAGGCAGGCCAGAGAGATTCTCCAAGGTGACCTTGATCTAGGTGACTTCCTACCATCCGTGTCTTCTGAATTCTGAATGCTGTGGGCACAATGAAAGGCGCTCACTTCCCTGTGCAGACCTGGCTATCAGCAAGAAAGCTCCCTTACTGATCTGCCACTGGGAATCTTTACTACAATGTAGGACGTTTGCATTGGCCCAGTCATCATGCGACTTTCCTGGGGGCAGAGAACAGAGAAGGCCACCCTGGGAACAAGGAGCACAGGTGAGCCCAGCAGGACCCAGCTCGGGCAGCCTTGGGCACGCTCAGCCTCATGCTGCAGCCTGGAGCAGGCACGCTGCAAAGGAAATTGTCTACATAGCCAAGGCAGTCCAGCACTGCTCTGGACAAGCACCTGTTGCTGTTCATGCACACTTTCCCCAAAACATCAGTGAAAGCCAACTTCAACGCTTTAGGTTACCGATACAATCTCATTTTAGTCCATTCTCTCCAAGGTGACTGATTCCATTTTCGGATTCTATATTTTTATGGATGATTTTTTTTTAAGTTTGATAGTACTGGCCACTCAATACAATAAGGCCTTTTTTTTAAAAAAAGTTATTAGTTTATATTAGCTATATGGAGGGAGAATTCCATTGTTACATTCTCATATAAGGTATGTTTTATTTACAATTTAATACTCAAAATAGAAATCCAGTCTTTCCCTACCTCCCTCCCTCCCTCCCTCCTTCCTTCCTTCCTTCTTTCTTCTTTCTTCTTTCTTTTTCTTCCCTCTTTCCCTCCTTCTCTCCCTTTCCTCCTTTCTTTCTTTTGTTCATGCATTTATACTGGAGTTTGAATTCAGGTACTCTATTACTTGAACTACATCCCTCTGTCATTTTTACTCTTGCTAATTTTTTTTCTTTTTTGTTGTTGTTGTTGGTCCTGGGGCTTGAACTTGGGGCCTAGGTGCTATCCCTGAGCTATTTTTGATCAAGGCTAGCACTCTTCCACTTTGAGTCACAGCACCACTTCTGGTTTTCTGATGGTTAATTGGAGATAAGAGTCTCATAGACCTTCCTGTCCAGGCTGGCTTTGAACTGTGCTCCTCAGATCTCAGCCTCCTGAGTAGCTAGGGTTACAGGCCATGAGCCACCAGTGCCCAGCTCTCCAGCAGTGTTGATCTGCTCAGCATTGTGCACGTGAGTGCTTGAAGGAGACAGGGACGAAAGGACAGAAAGGACAGAAGTCAAGTAATAGAAAGAAAAGCCAGGGCTATCCTAGTTCCCTTTTCCACTCCTGACCTGGAGCCCCACTAAGCAGCCTTATGCTACTGAGACTGCAGACAGCTCCAGCTTCCCTGCTACACAGATGGAAGAACAGATTGACCAGGGACCTGCGGCTCCACTGACAGTCAGAGTTCAATGCGTCCATGATGTCACTCGGCAAAAACCTATTTCAGCTTGGAAGGCAGGTTGTCATCCATTAGGTAAAGCCTCCCTCCAGGAAAATAGGATATCAGAGTAACAAATACACTAATCATTCTCTGTAATTCTAGAAAACGTAAGCTCTGGGCCCATCTTTGAGAGGGGAATCCAGGCAGCTGACTATGTTCTGATTAAAGTTCTGGAACAGGAGTCAGAACAGAACACAGTGCCGAGTCCTGCAGAGAGAGGTGCCGTGGGAAATTTATGTTTTCTGGCCTACCACTGACATGGGAAATTACCAAGATTAGCAAAATGGCCATTACCTGCCACCCACCAAGTTCCACTGAAGCATTTCCAACATGCTTTAAGAGCCTGGCTGGACAACTCCAAGGGTAGCATCATTCTCCTTGTGGTGCATAGCATGTAGACGATGCCAGGTCAGAATCTACAGGATAATGGAAGACTTGTTCTCCACTTGCAATCTCACATCTTTTCGCCTGAGGAAGTGATTAAAAACTTGGCCCACCTCCCTGATGCAGATGTGCCTGCCCCCATGCCTGGCAGCCCAGGTGCTCGATCTGCTCAGTCCTGTTGTTATCCCGCCTTCCCACGGCTCTCCAAGACAGCATTTCAACGTCTACCCAAAGCCCTTTCCCACCGGAAATGACACAGAAAACAAGATGCCATTGCTTCTGTCTCAGGTCCCATAAGATAAACAACTGGTCCTGATGGCAAGAATGACTCCTTCATTCAACAAATACTTGATGAATGCAATAAATAGAATAGCTCTCAGGACTCCAAAGTATAAAGTGGTCTTTCCCAAGCCTGGTTGGGCCTCAAAATCACCAAGGCCTATTGAAGATAAGCCAGACATTCTTATAGATTCCTGGGATCATGAGGGTGTGCAGGTAACTGTTATTTAATTAAGTAAGTCACTGGTGGTATTGGGGTTTGAACTTAGAGCCCCACACTTATTAGGCAAGTGTTCTATCACTTGGCCATGCCCCAAACCCTTTTTGCTTAGTTATTCATTTAGGGTCTCATACTTTTTGCCTCAGACTGCAATCCTCCAACTTACAGCTTCCTGCATAAATGAGATTACATGGGTACATCCTTGCAACTGGCCCTAATAACTGTACTTTTAGTTTCCATTTTAGGTAACAGCACCCTAGAAAGTATTGGTCAGGGAGAAGGAGAGGGGATGATAACTCCATGGCTGAGGCTGGGACTACAAACAAACTACTTCTCACATCCTAAGGCCTCAGCAGATCCTCCATTGCCTGTTCATGAAGCCATGTGGATGTAGCAAATAAGAATAGACAGTGTCCAATTAAACAGGAATTTCAAATAGATAATAAAGCATATTCAAACGTAGGTATGCTTCAAATATGGAATAAGTCCTACTATCTTTGCAATATTTGAGATATATTGACATCAAAGTATTATTCATTTATCTGAAACTTTGGCTTAATTGAGTAGATGTTATGTGGTAAACCTGTACCTACCCTTTGCTAAATGAAGCTCTTAGCGCCTCTGACCTGCATGCCTTGTCTGCCCCATGTGACCCCTGGAATCTGAGCAAGCACCCCTTGCCCTCCCACACCAGGCCTTCACTTCCTCCCCGAGACCACAGGCCACTCACCCTGCGCAGGTACAGGAAGTATAGTAGCTTTGGATCTTAGCTTTCACCTCACTCAAAACCTTTCTTCCTGACTACTTGCCACTTCAGCATCTGGTCCCATGTGCCCACCTCTGCTGTCCTCCGCCCACCTGTCTTCCTTGGATGCCTCTATTTGCCCAAATCCTCTATATCCTGGCAGCTGACTCTATAGAACCACCCTCATCACAAGAAGATGTCTGTTCCACATGACACAACTGTTTCATAAGGAGAAATATGATCAGGGAAAGGGAAATGCTTGAAAGAATCTAAGAATCGCTGATCCCAGGACCTTAGCTTTGTGCAATCTTTCAATTTCAGTTACTCTGATTATGTTTGTTTCATTTGCTTATTCTTCTAGGTAAGATTTTATTTCAATAAAGTTTAGCAGTTTTTGAACATTGTTTGAAAACTACTAGCATATGCAGTTGGCAATCAATTCTATGAAGCACAAATTTTGAGTTGTAGAGGATTCTGCATTGTCTAACTAGCATCCTTGAAAAGCTTATTGTCCACCAGAATTTTTGCTAAGGTGTTTAGCCATCCTCCTCCACTCAATGGGTGCCTCATTGGTCAGTGGTAACGTCCTGTCCATGCCGGAAGACCCAGCACTGGCCAATGAGTCAAGAGAGGAAGCTGATGAGGTCTTCTGGAATATGTGCTTAAGCATCAAGATGTGATGGTCCTTTTCTTTCTCATCAAGTCTACTGAAAAGGCAGAAATTGCTGCTTCTCCCTGGATACCAGCCGGAAATGCAGCTTAAGGCTGAGAATGACAGGGTGGGGAAGAAAATGGAACTGGAACTTTGATGACACGTGGACATTGTGGGACCATTTAATACTTTGTCTGCAGAAGCTGGTTATGGTGAAATTGCAATAACTCGCATCCAGAAAGCATCCTATTCTATCTATGCTTCTCTTCTTGGAGCTGCTATGAAAAGGAAATAGTAAGTAAATTTAAACTTCTGAGATTTTCAGCAAGAAAGCTGGATCTACCTTCCTTTATTTCCATCCCAAAGGGCAGAGATAAGTGCTCATCTTCATTTCTTTACAGATACTAGTTTTCCCCTTGCTTTGACTTAGAATAAATATGGCTCTATTTTAATGTCTGTTGATGAAGTATGGAAAAGAAATGTACTCCTCCCTCTGGCAAAACCTCTAAACATCCTCAGAACCACAAGAAAAACACATGTGCCTATGCTGTCTTACACATTTGTTTTAAACACAGGCAAAGGCAGAGGCCGGAGTCCCTCAGGCCTCCTCAGGCTCAGTATCACATGACAGAGCCCTCGGCCAGGAGTGCCCACTCTGCCCTCAAGGGCTTCACTTTTCCCACCCACTTGTCCTCCAGTGATGACAATGCTAGCTGCAAGCTGGAACTCTGGAGACTTTCTCCCAAAGCTGCCTTCTTTTGTTTCAAATATTTCCAAAACATAAATCAGTTCTTTAGAAGAGGCCTGGCCACCTCCTTTTTGCACAGGGACTCTAGAAAAGTGAGTGTGCTTCTCAGTGGCTATAGTAAAGCCACTGGAAACTAATGATACCTTCAGTCTACCGGAGAAGACACAACTCAAGGAGTGGGTGGCTCCAAGCTGGGGCTCTAATGCCAGTACAGCAAGACAGAAATGTAGGAAACCATGAAAGGAAAATATAATACTGATTAATCATGGAAACTAATAAAAATAAACATGTGGAACTGGAAAGGAGATGAAAACAGACATACCCAACAGAGGCCAATTTATTCTATAAATATTTACTGAATGCCTACTGCCTTATGCCAGGCATTGCCCCAACTGGCTACAAGTACAAACTGAACAAATTGTTTTTGCCTTCAGGATATTCACAGTTTTCCTAGAGGCAGACATACAAATAACTTAAAATGAAAGTTAAAGGATGTGAGAAACAGGGGTGCTTGGAGTCATTTGCATAAAGTAATTGGTATGGAATTCTCACACCAGGTGAGAAACAGGGGTGAGGCTGCTTGCTAAGTCCCCCCAAATCAACTGACCAGTTACCATGCCAGGTGACACAGAGACCAAGTCCATTTTGGACTACTGGTCGACCTCGTGTTCTAAGTGGGTGGGTGGGTGGGTGGGTACGGGGGTGAGCCTGGAGAGGCAGGTGAGCAAGAACACACATGGTGAACACACAGAACTCACCAAGGATCTCCTAGGGTGATGACATAGGTGCGACAGGTACATTTGAAATCTAGTCTGCTCCTAGCAGTTTGACTTTCTTCATGTAGACGACACATTTTGGTTGTTGGTGACTATACATTTTAAGCAGAGGAATGATAGAATCAGATTTGTGACTTCATTTTAGAAAAATACCAACTGGTAAAATGTTCTCCATAATAACAAAATGATTTTGATTATTGTTTAAAAATGTGAACAGTCACTGGGTACTCGTGGCTCACATCTATAATACTAGCAACTCAGGAGATCTGAGATCTGAGGATTCTGATTCAAAGCCAGCCTGGACAGGAAATGTTGGTGAGATTCTTACCTTTAAATAACCACCAAAAAAGCCAAAAATGGAGTTGGGCAACAAGTGGACGAGTGGCAGCCTTGAGTGAAAAAGCATAAGGGGCAGTGTCCAGGCCCTGAGTTCAAGCCTAAGTACCAGCACACACACACACACACACACACACACACACACACACACACTGTAAACAAAAATAATTGCTTTGAATGCTATTTACTAAAATCACAAATTTCATTTCAGGATAGTAAGTTTGGGGGGCATACTCTTTCATCTTTATGTTTCTGGATATTCAAATATTTATGACATGCACTTTAGTGATTTGAAAAGTAGCATGTGGGGAGTTTGGAGGGAGGGTGTCCTCACATGTAAGAAGTGACATGCTGACTGCCTGGACTACGGAGGGCAAGTGGAAACAGCCAAAGAGGTGGCATTTGGGGTCACTTGAAAGCCAGAGCTGACTAGCACTGGTGACCACTTAGACCACTTAAGTTGATGGGTAAGGGAAACAGAGAAGGAGAGATGTAAGAGACTAGATCACTGGATGACTAGACCTGCACACTCCCCTAATACTAAGGCCTTTTATCTACGCTGGCTCTGTCCTTTGTCTCTGCCACTCCAGAAATCTAAATTTTGCCCTTTAGTCAGGACTCCCAACCAGCCTTTCCCTAGGCACACTGGCTATGCCAGTAGTGAGAACAGCATCATTCCTTGTCCACCCACGACAGCCCAGCACACAGTGCTCCTTGCATTCATGACGTCTGGGGTCTGAAACTCCTGTCTAAAATCCCCTGGGCCCGGGAGTGCCAGGCATGTTATCAGAAGCTCCCAAACAAAGCTCAGCCTCTTGGAGGCAATTAAAACCTCAGCGTGGGAGACTTTTGGCGCCAACTACTTTTTCCAAATAGCAGGCTCTTACCACAGACCTACTAGTCCACTGGCTGAGGAAGACCAACACACTGTCCCGAGCCAAGAGGGAGAGATAGACTCCACACACACACTGCAGCTTTGTGAGTGCAGCTCCCCACGCTCCCAGTTGATGAGGAAAACATGGATCCCATTAGGAGGCTTGACTTGAGCCAAACAATTGTAGTATCCCTCTCATCAGACAGACTGGAGAAGGGGCCAATTTCCATTCGAGAAGCCAAGGGAAATGAGTGACAACTTTAGAACTGCGCTGGCTGGCCAAGGAGAAGGAGCTGCAAAGGAGAAAATTGTCTCTATTAAGTCAAATGCATCCTAACATAATGGGCTGCAGAATCCATTCCAAGCCACCACACTTTTTTGCTCCATCACATTAAGGTTTTTTTTTTTTTTTTTCTCCTCCAACTCCATTTGTATTCTTAGTACCTAATTAAAAAGTGTGGGTTCACTCCCATTGCTGGGGGGGGGGAGTAAAACTCAGGGGAGGAGTGTGCTTGTGAGGTAGGCACAGTACTACTTGAACCATAGCCTCAGTCCTTTTTGCTTTAGTTTGTTCCGTATGTGTGTCTGTGCTGATCCTGGGGCTTGAACTCAAGGCTTGGACCCTGGCCTTGAGCTTTTGTGCTCCACTTCTGGCTTTTTGCTCTTAATTGGAGATAAGAATCTCATAGACTGTCTGTCTGGGCTAGCTTCAAACCTTGATCCTCAGATCTCAGCCTCCTGAGTAGCTAGGATTATGGGCATGAGCCACCAGCACCTGGCTTATTTTAGTGAATTTTTTTTTTAAAGTAGGGTTTCATGATTTGACTGTAGTCCTCTATTTATGCTTGCTGTATAGCTAAATGATAGGCATGTGTCACCATGCACAGCTGTTGGTTGAGATAGCTTTCAGGAACTTTTAGCTTGATTTTGCCTTGAAGAGAAGTCCTATTCATCTTCCTTCCTTCCTTCCTGCCTGCCTGCCTGCCTGCCTTCTTTCCTTCTTTCTTTCCTCTGACCCTCCCTCCCTCCCTTTCTCTCCTCCTCCTTCCTTACTCTCTTTTTTTGTGTGCCAGTATTCAGGTTTGAACTTAGAGCCTTGCATTTTGTTTTGGGGTTTTCACTCAAGGCTGGTGCTCTACCACTTGGACCACGCCTCCACTTACCACTTTTTTCAGGATAATTGGATATAAAAGCCTTTCAGATTTGTCTACCCTAAGTAGCTTCAAACCTGGATCCTTAGATCTCAGACTCTTGAATAGCTAGGATTATAGTCATGCGCTACCAGTGTCTGGCTCACTTTTCATTTCTAAAGTTCTACTTATATATACATTGATGTATGTGTGTGTTAAACAACAACAACAATTAGGAAGCAAAGTAGCTAAAACATTAATTCTGGAGGGTGAGACTGGCAACTTTTTTTTGGTTGTTGTTGGTTGTGGGGCTTGAACTCTGGGTCTGGGCACTGTCCTTGCGCTCTTCAACTCAAGGCGAGTGCTCTACTGCTTGAGCCACAGCGCCACTTCTGGTTTTCTGGTAATTTATTGGAGATAAGAGTCTCAAGAACTCTCCTGCCTGGGCTGGCTTTGAACCTCGATCCTCAGATCTCAGCCTCCTGAGTAGCTAGGATTACAGGCGTGAGCCACCAGCGCCCGACTTGGCAACTGGTTTTTATCTTATTTTAGTTTTTCTACAGTGAACATGGATTATTCATGTAACAACTCATCTTTCAGCACAGGGGTGAAGGAGTACTTTCTCTTCTGACGTCTCTGACTCACACCTTTCTTCTCCTCTCAGAGTCTTCTTTAATCTCCCTGCGGTCCTGGCCTCCCAGGTTTTGTTGTCTGCGTAGGACGGTGCTGAATCCAGACCTACCCCCCAGGCAAGCAGGATTCCAGGGACTCAGGTAATGAGAGCAGGTGAGCAGGCTCCAGGAAGACAGGGCCCAGCTCAGCCCACATCAGGCTGGGCAGTTGCCAGGATCTGGCTCTGGCTCTTTGCCCTGGATGACTCAACAGAAGACCAGCTGGGAAAAACAGGAGTCGTGACCCAGGTGACCCTGGCGCCCTGTGGATGGGCCCCTTCCCTCCAGGTTCTGATTTTGGCGCCCATCCCTGTCATTTACAGAGCCCTGTGATGACTCTCAACACCTTCATGTCACAGTCCCATTGCATCCTTGCCCCAGATGGATGCCTTCCCAGTGCTTTGTCCAGCGTCACACAGCAAAGCCAAGTCAACAATCCAGGCATTAATACTACATTCCAGGCTTTTCTCACTAGACCATACTGAATACTTCATGAGACCTCAGATTTGCCACTGTACATTTAAAATTAAACAAGCTTCCACATTCTCATGATTAAATAAGTTCATGATAGTCTTTCTGAGTTAAGAAAAGAGGGCTGCCAGCCCCAATTTGACTTGTTCAGAATCAGCTTACAGTCTCTGCAGAACAGCAGATGAAATTCCACCTTGTTTCTCCCCCGGCTACATTCTCCTCCCGTGAGAGGCTCAAGCGTGTGGGGTGAAGATTCCTGCTGATTCTGTGCTGCTTCACAATGGGGTTCATTCAATTCCCATAGACTGGGCCTCAAGTCCCACCTGTTACCCCCAGAGTCCCCTCTTTCAGGACATGGGGCAGGAAGAGCTAACACTCCATGAGACCTTAAGAAACAGACAGTAGATGGCACCTATGACTACTATGGCCCAGTTCCTGTCCAGGGCCTACAGAGACTTCTGGTTCTTCTGATACTGATGGAGGCCTGGTTCAGTGCCAGTGTGATCCTTCTAGAAACAAGAGGAGGCCATCCAGGAAGAAGTGCCTATGAAATCATAGGGAAAAAAAAAGGCAATGAATGCCTTCCTAAGCCTTGCTGACAGAGCCTCTGAGACACGAGGTTTTATAATTTCCCAAATCCAGGATCTTCTCATGTGGTTCTTCCAGGGCAATTACTCCGATGCAGGGACTAAGCGGTCAGGGCTCAGGCCACCAAGACCACCTTCGCTGATTAACACTGGGCTTCCTTATCACAATCTTGGTATCAGGGTTCCAGTGCCTAAAACACAGTATGTTTGAAAATGACCCATTGCATCTAAGCATCCTTGTTGGAAAGGCCGATGAAAGGGAGCTGGAAGGAGTCAAAGCTCACACCAACAGAGAGAGAAGGAGTCATGTTCACTCAAGCTTCAACTGCCCTTTGACCTGGCTGGCAGCTCGCTCTCCCTTGGCCCTGTGAACCACTTCCAGGCTTTTTTGGTCCATCACCATTCTTGTTCTTGCTGGTGAGGAAATGACCTAAATGTTTTCAGTTTGGGACCTGGCTCTACTACCTGCACTCTCCCACTTGTTAACTTAGATTTCCTGTTCATGGAGCCTGGCCAGTCTAACAGCACACATGCCAGACCCTCTGACTTCACTCCACATCCTCTGCCTGTCCACACCATGCAAATCCACATCAACTTTGGTGGCCTTGGTATCTGCCAACACCGCCCATCAGCCCAGGATGTAAGGGAAGAGAAACAAGTCAGTGCCAAGGTATGGACAGCACGCACTGACTCACTGTTAACTAGTGATGGGGGTAAGTTTAGAGATAAAACAGCTATGCACAGAAGATGTCCCAATACACCCAGCAACATCCACGCCCACGGAGACCCCCACCCCCACCCCAAGGGTTCTTAATAGCTACATAAATATTAAAACAGTCACACACTCCCTCCATCGCTCTCTGCTTCCTCTGTTGTTAAACCCAGAGTAGCAGAACTCTCCATATAGTCACAGAGGTTTCTAGTTTGTGAACAGCCAAGGATATTCTCTTCATCCCCCAGGAAGCAACCTTACATCGTGCTTATTTGCACAACCAACGGGTTCTTCTCTTCACACATTGCATCATTGCAGTGTTTCTATAAATAGAAGCCTCCCTAATGATTCAATTACACTCTCTTCTTTAAAAAGGAAAAAAAAAAAAGCTGGCACATTTTCAAGCCCACAAATCCTGCCAAAAAGAAAAAAAGGTGCAATTAAAATATTTCCAAAAAAAAAAAAGTAAGAGATAGTAAAAAGATAGAAGACAAAACTGAGTTAGAGCTGAGCTGAGGATACATGTTCACCATACCTGGATGGCGTTCCTAAAGTTGTGGCTGTAACAAAGCTAGATGTACAGCAGAGCACCTGCACCGGTTTGGTACCCTGCAAACTAAGCCTCTCTCTGAACTCAGGAGTGTTAAGAGTGCTCCCAGCTGTGGTACTGGTTTTAGGGTGGGCTATTCTAAGATCATCACTGCTTGCTATTAGCTTCTCCCTCAAGCAATCTGGCCTGGTCCAAGAACTCCCACAACCCTCAAGTCCAGAGGTTAGATCTGAGAATTCTGTTCTGTTGACAGTTTCTGGCACGTTCCCTCCCAACTGCCCGTGATAGTTTAACAGCAGCTAATGATCTGGTCACTGGAAACCAGGGTTGTACAGGGGTTACCTGGGGCGGCAGCTATTTAGGATGAATCCCCTTGCCCCAGACAAGACTTCAAATGCTCTTTTTCAATGCAGATGCCTGCTGTTCAGCTTCAGTAGCAATGGACATTCTCTCTTAGGCTCTCAGTGCCGTTCACTTGGCTCCTTTAGCTCCCGTTGCCTGCCATCTCTCTAAGTCCTGCTCGGGAAGGTTTTCTTTGAACGTGTGGGAAACGAGAGTGGAGATGGTGTCGGGCTCCCAGCTTCTGACACCACTGGTTTGCCTTAAGAAACTGTGATTAAACGAAATTATCTGACATTTGCTTCTTCATCCTCTTTTCCTTTTCCTTCCACAAACGAAGGGGCTCCAAATGTGACCTACTTTCCCTTTCCTTGTGATTATGCAGAACTCACAAAGCTTACTCCTTCAGCCTGACTAATATTTTCAGTGACATGCTTTTCATCTTTCAGAAAAGAAGAGTCCACATCCGCCTGCCAGAGCGCATAAGCCTTGGTAAAATGACCAAAAAAGACAGATGAGTTACAATGACTTCCTTAGGACAAAACAAAACAGTAACACAATCTGGACCCAGTCCCTTGGAAGTAATTCCTATTTAGGCTGAAAGTTTTCGTCAACAAGAATCGAGATGTTTATTGATGAGTTAAGTGACTCTAAAATTCCTCCAACCAGCCCAAGCCTCATCAGAACAGATGCGGTGGTCTAAGCCTGGATCCTCCCACTCAAACTCTGCATTTCGCATTAAAAATGAATCGACTTCTTCCAAATCATCAGTGACTCAGAACAAAACAAGGTTTTCAAGGATCAGGAGGAATGATTTAAAAATAAAAAATGTTAAGCAACCAGCTTGGGAGGAAACCTAGGTCTATTCATCAACATTAAGTCAGTATTGACTTTTTTCCTTGCTATTTTTTTTACCTTGGAAGCTGCGCACTTTTGTGATATTTGATCAGCTGTCCTTTTCCAACACTGAAACTCCAAATTACAAGTGGCAATTAGGAAACACTTGCTTGATGACTTTAGAAATGTCACCGCTGGCCCTGAAGTTCTGGCACTAGAATTCTAGTCCAAAGCTTCTCTTTTATCCTCAGGGAGGTGAAACAGAGC
Organism: Dipodomys spectabilis; assembly: GCF_019054845.1. NCBI lineage: Eukaryota > Metazoa > Chordata > Mammalia > Rodentia > Heteromyidae > Dipodomys > Dipodomys spectabilis. Next base: position 2,585,173 of record NW_024870815.1, on the reverse strand, counting down.
CTGTTAAACGTTTATCAAATTGTTCAAAGGAATCAGACTTGCGGCCTTGCCTTCCCACTGCATTGCTTCTATCCATGTTAGTTCTTACTTCCTACCACATCCAGGTTTTCCCTGCAGTACTGAGTTAAGTACTGAGCCCCAAGGGGCAGGAAGATCATTGTATTAGAGTGAGACTCACTAGCCATGATCTGCACTTAGCCACAAGAAGATATAAATACCCAGCTTCCTCCCCAGGGCCTGGGGGAAACTTAATTCCACTCCCTGGCCCCTGCTGTTAAATAAATAGTTCATTCATGCACTCCTTCATTCTGAGTGTTTACTGAACAATTCCTTCACTCACTCACTCTGTTGGCTGATGGGATTTAGGAGTAACACTTTGCTGAGCATATTCCATACCAAGGTGAACAACACAGACAACATCCTCACCTTTAGGAAATTTGCGAGAGTGGTGATCAAGACAAGAATCATCATAGGGAAAGTAGAAGATCCTGTTGGTTCTCACCCTGCACCTTCCCCTCTCCCTCGGTGAAATCTCTTGTCCCTGCCCAGCACTCCAGGAATCTCTGTTGCGACTGTGACTTGAAGAACTACCCAGTCAATTTAGCTTCATGACTGCTGAAGGTCTGGTCGAGGTTTGAGTTCTAAACATCAAAGTCAGATCTAGCTCAGGCTGGTGGCCGGCTGGCTTTCCCTTCAGACTTTGACCAGCCTTCAGAGGCTTGAATGCCAACTGATTGCCTACACTACTCCTGCTGATATGGAATGTTCTTAGTGGAAGTGCTTACCTCCAGATCCTGGTGCTGTGTGATTAACACTTTGTCGCTGCCTTCTTATTTTGGCCTTTACAAGGCCAAGGCTGGTAAGGAAGTAGCTATTACATAGCAATGGTCTGATTGGTCTGAATTTAATACATGGTCTTCAAATATGTCACCAAAATTGACCTGGCATTTGGGTTTGGTGGTACCTACCTATAATCTCAGTTCTTTTGGGAGGTAGAGAAAGCAGGATCAAGAATTCAAGGGCAGCTTGAGCAAAGTTATCAAGACCCTATCTCATCAATACAAATTCAAACAAAAGGTCTGGGGCCATAGCTCAAAGGGTAGAGCATTTGCTTTGGGTTCAATTCCAGTACTAGAAATGAATAAATAATTAAGCACATACATAAGGAAATGAAATTAGCAAGGAATTTCCCTGGTCAAAATTGGACCAAATGGAAGTGGTTAAACAACAGATGACATAAGGGACCTGGATAATTCCTCCTAACAGGAATGACAAACAAACTTGAGGGAACCAGACAGGAGCCATTTTCTCAGGCTCAGGGGAGAGCCTACCACAGGCAAAGGGCTTGATGAAGGCCTCTGAGCCGGCGGCTAGGCTGCTGGACTCCATTGTGTGACCACTGCCCACTACCTCAGCTCACATCCTCAGTCTTCCTCATCAAAACCACCAATGACAAGGCCGTTGGCAGACTTTCAATAGCTTTCATCTTCTTTCAAGCAGAAAGGCAGATCTTTTCTAAGACAGTCAGAATGGGTCCATTTCTTCAAAAGCTCATCACACATAGAGAAATGAATACAAAGCATGGAGCCATCTAGTTTGAAAGATCAATAGAAAAATGAAGGTCTGGAAGAGGTAAATAGAAGTGAAAGATTTGCCGCTGAATAAATTCTGAGAGCTACCTGGTTGTATAAGGGCCTTCATCAGACTGTTTATCAAGGTGTTTATTGCACAGTTACTGGGGTTTTTTTTTTCTAATATTTTCCTTCTTGGTGTTTTGAGGTGGGGTCTTAACAAGACTTACTGGCTTTAAACTTGGGACCTTCCTGCCTCAGCCTCCAGTTGCCGTGTGTGGTCTTCATTCCTCTGGCTGTCTCTGGGATGGCTTGTGAAAAGCTCTGCAGGGTTAAACGAGAGCTTCAGGAACTCATTTGACTGGGAAGGCGTGTTTAGATTGCTCTATTAGCATCTCTCAGATGTGCACATCTGGGGTTCACATTGTGAGACATAATACTATTAGGACATGTTTGGTTCATTTGTCTTTTTTTTAACATAAAACAGTGTCCAGCAAAAACCAAGTGGACAAAATAATCTCTTTCTTTTATATTGTGTCCCCTTTGGTGCATTAGTTTGAACCCAGGGCTTTATACCTACTAGGTAGATGCATCATCACATGACACATACTCACAAGCCTTTTTTCTTTTTTTAAGGTCCCAGACCAGGACTGGAACTCAGTACCTGACACTTCCATCCATTGGCTAGTGCTCTACTAACTGAGCCATAACTCCAAACTCATCACAGCCCATTTTTGCTTTTTTTATTTTTCAAATAGAGTCTTCAGTTTATGCGTAGACCTGCCAGGACCACAATTCTCCTGTTTATTCTTCCTTGGTAAGCTGACAGGCATGTGCCATCACCCGGATGTGACTGGTTGGGATTGGGGGAGGGTGTCTCATAAACTGTTATCTGGTTGGCTTCGAACTTCAATCCTTCTAAGCTTTACCTTCTGAGTAGCTAGGATTGGCCATTTAATTGTGTGTGTGTGTGTGTGTGTTCAATCCTTCTAAGCTTTACCTTCTGAGTAGCTAGGATTGGCCATTTAATTGTGTGTGTGTGTGTGTGTGTGTGTGTGTGTGTGTGTGTGTGTGTGTGTGTGTGTGTGTGTGTTCAATCCTTCTAAGCTTTACCTTCTGAGTAGCTAGGATTGGCCATTTAATTGTGTGTGTGTGTGTGTGCCAGCCAATAGTGGGGCTTGAACTCAGAGCCCTATGCTTCTCCTTAGCTTTTTTGCTTAGGGTTGGTCCTCTTCCATTTGAGCCATACCTCCATATTCCAAATTGGTTACCAAACAATAACCTAGGACTAGGCACACACTCAAGGTTCTGGCTGCCGCGATCATCTTTCTTACTCACAGACTCTGAGGTCACCCCGAAGGCAAATGGTGATGTTGGTCTTCACCAGCCATTTCCCTTGAAGCCACACAGCATGCAGTCAGCAACGCAACAGACAGAACTAAACCATGGCTGCCCCTGCTTGCTTGGAGACGGCTGGGGGGCAGCTGATCGTTTTGCTGCTGCTCAGGATACACAGCTTCCCCATCCATCCCCGCCCCCTCCAGCGTCATATTTACTCCAGCTGCATTTTTCAGAGAATGGAGAGAAGGAAGAGTGGAAGATAGAGTGAAGAAGACAGAGAGAGAGAGAGAGAGAGAGACAGAGAGACAGAGAGACAGAGAGGGGGACAGAGAGAGACAGAGAGAAGGTAACAGAAAGAACAGTAGTGGGCAGGAAATTGCTTTTATTCTTCACTATAAGTGAGATTACTATCTTAAAAATGCTTCAGTTATGATCATCAGAATTATCTGATTCTCTGGCTGGAGGCTGAGGCTGCAGACTAGAGGAAACTGACAGGAAGGGCGCTGTCTACGAAGGGACAGGTACAGCTTCCTCTCGGGGGCTCTGAGGCTCTGCACCTTTCGCAGCAGTGTGTTGGGAAAGCCGGGTCCTCAGACGTCCTGAACGGACAGGGTGTTGGCTGTAATTAGTGGGGAGCTGCTAGGAGAGAGAGCCATTGGCCATGGGCCAGAGAAAAGCAGATGAGTCTTTGTCCTCTTTCTTTGGGCAATTCTGAAGCAATGGCAGCAATCTTACCATGACCATCCTAGAGAGCAGGCTGATGGAACCCATGCTAAGCAATGGTGAATAGAAGAATCCAGATCACGAGCTTGATTTAGCCTGAGTGGGAATATTGACCTATGAGGAGTGGGTATTATTTGCTGTTGTTTTGTTGTTCTGTGTGTGTGTGTGTGTGTGTGTTTGCAGTACTGGGGTTTGAACTCAGGGCTGCTGGCACTTGACCATTTGAGCACTGCTTTTTACTGATTCATTTGGAAATGGAGACTCCTGGACTTTTCTGTCCAAGCGGGCTTCAAATCATAATCCTCTAGATCTCAGCTTCTAGAGTAGCTAGTATTACAGGCTTGAGACACCAGTACTGAGTGTTTGTTTGTTTTCCCCCCTCCAGGAATATCAAGTTCTTTCTGCTATGAGATTCTCTAAAGCAAATGAGGAAAATTGTGTTTGTTGTTTGTATCTTTAATGTCTACAGAAGGGGTTTGACTTTTGGCTGCTCATCCTAGGAGGGACGTATCCCAGAATTCCAGGCAATGTTTGGGGTATTTTATCTAGAAGCAAGCAAGCAAACAAACAAAAAAAAAACCCATGACTTTCAGCCTCAAGACATATTTCCTACCCCTGAGATGTGGAAGTTGGAGAGGCAAAGTTGAAGATGGGGAAATGGAGGAAAATAAGAAACTGGCATCACAAACCTATGCAGAACAATGCTCACTTAGAGAGTTCAAGTTGTTAAGTCTTAAGGAATGGAAAAGGAAAGTGTCTCTCAGTCTCCTTGTTTGTTTTAGAAGGGATGGGGAGCAAGTTTCATTACTTTATCATTCAGCCATTCTTCTCTGACTTTCTAAGGTCAGGTCTCCCTCCCACCTCCCCCCATCACTGTGTGCAGTGCTTTCCAGATTTAGCTATTTGGATGTCTTTCATTAGCTCAGAGCCTCAGGTCACTCAGAGATTCAGGCTCTCCACTATGACTTGTCACATGTTGAGCTTGCCTTTTATGATCACAACACTGCTGTCTTGCCTTTATTTTCAAATTCTCTGATGGACTGCTTGCAGTTAGTTGGCTGTTTGCAAAACTTGAACTAGGCTTTTTTTGCAGCTGGTGGAGGGCTCACCTGCAGGGGGCACTCTACCTCCTCACTGGTTACTGAATCCCTCCTGGGGGCCGCTCCGCTGTGTATTTATTGTTGACTTGATTCTCTACAGGCAGAAGAGGGACGTGGGGGCTACCTCTTGTACCTGCTTGCTAGCTCAAAGTTTCCATGTTCCTATTTTCAAGTTATATTTACACACACACACACACACACACACACACACACACACACACACACACACACGTCATTAAAATTTGTATAAAGAAATTGCCAAAGTGGTTCTTTCCAGAACATTAGCTGCTCTTTTGTGGTCAGCTGTTGTTTGTGGAGGCTCCTACATTTCTGTATTGCTTTTTGATCTGTCCTAATCAAGAAACCACATAGCCATTAAGGGTGGAGCTCTGAGGCTGAAGGAGGCAGCCTGTGGGGAAAAGTTTTCCTTGGGAAGCCATCATCAGCCTGGTAGCCTGGTACAGAAGGCCAGTGGGTGCAGGGCCTGGAGCAGGTTGGTATAATCCTGAGATCTTCTGAGGTCCATATGCAGGGCCTCTCAGCCTGGGAGAACAAGGATGATGCCATCATAGTGACAAATCACTAGCCCTTATTGGAACAAAGAAAGACACTTCTGATCTCAAACACCCCCCTAATCACTTTAAAAACTCACTTTCTTTATTACCTGCTGTACGGAGTTCCACACTGACTTTAAACCCAGTTACTCCCATTTTGTTCATGGCTGAGGGAAAGTGTATGGAGGGGAGCGGGCAGGAGGGAGGCTGAAAACGCCTGTAACATGTCAGGCTCCAATGGGGGGGGGGGCGGGGGGATAAACACAGCAGGCTGGGAAGGCTCTCCAACTCAACACCACATCTAAAAGCATCTCCCTCTCCCAGCCCTGTATTATTTAATGCTCCCATCTGATGACCATTGACTTGTGGCCTGTGACTGCACTCAGCGCGCTGTGTGTACAACCACCGGGACACATGGCTTCTATCGAAGTTTATGTATCCCTGTGGACTGGAGAAGAATGTCCATTTCCTTTCTCAATTGTGGTTTTCCAACTGTGTGTGTGTGTGTGTGTGTGTGTGTGTGTGTGTGTGTGTGTGTGTGTGTGTGTGTGTGTGTGTGTGTGTGTGTGTATCTTTTTCTATGTTGGGACCAGAGTTTGAACTCAGGGTCTCATGCTCTCAAGCTATAATGCAGATGAACCCTGAACTAATTACATCCTGATGAAAGAAACCAGAGACCAAAGGTCATGAGTGGCTGGGTGTCAGTGGCTCACACCTGTAATCCTAGCTACTTAGGAGGCTAAGATCTGAGGATTGGGATTCAAAGCAAACCTGGACAGGAAAATCTGCAAGACTCTTATTTCTAATTAATCTCAGAAAATCAGAAGTGATGCTGTGGCTTAAAGGGAGAGTACTAGCCTTGAGGGAAAAAGCTCAGGGACAGTGCCCAGGCCCTGAGTTCAAGCTCTACCAATGACCAAAAAAAAAAAAAAAAGAAAAGAAAAAAAGTCATGAGTGGTATGATTCTGTTGACAGGAAATAGCCACAGTGGGCAAATCCATAGAAACAGAAAATTAGTGGCTGTCAGGAAGGGGAGGGGGGGAAAGTGAGGACTGGTTGGCTAATAAATATAGGGTTCCCCTTGGACGTGATGAGAAACTTCTGGGGTCAGATAGTAATGATGATTGTACAGCAGTGTAAAGCTGTGTGATGGCCAAGAGAATGGGGCCATCTCCTCGGCTAACTACACTGCAGCAAACTCCGTCTAACTTTTACAAATTACCAAGTAGAGTTCTGTTTTCTTACCCTGCTCATGACTTTAAAAATTAGCATCCTCAGGTTGTACGGCAGCCATTGGAACGTGTCTAGAGAGTCCTGGGTTGTGGTGTTCAGTTACCTGTGGTGCATTAAGCCATCCTAAAGGTCCTAACTAATTTTGGTTCTTTTCAGAAAGTGAGAGAGTGCACACTAAACTAGGTTGCTCAAACTGGTAGAGGCACCACTTGAATGGGATTTCTCTCATAACATTTAACCAATGGCTGAGTGCCTGTGGCTCACACCTGTAATTATAGCTACTCGAGAGGCTGAGATCGGGAGGATTACAATTCCAGGTAGCCCAGGCAAATTAAGTTAAATTAAATTTAAAAGAAACTATCTCAAGGGGAGAAGCTAGGTGTAGCAGAATGCACCAGCCATCCCAACCAAGACAAGAAGTATAAAACCTGGTTCCAGGAATGGGCCCAGATAAAAGCGAGACTCTACCTCAAACTAACGAGTGCAAAAAGGGCTAGGTGCGTAGCTCAGCAGTAAAATACTTGCCTAGCAAGCATGAGGCTCAGAGTTGAAGCTAGTACAACTCCTTCCTCCAAAAACTTCCGGTATCACTAAATGGCATGACATTTGGTCAGCAGATTGCTGTAGAAGTGTAAAACCCCCAGAATTCCCAGATGTTCTGAGTCAGGTCTCTTTGCTGTTTTCAAACCCCAGAGGTAAATTTCAACTTGTCAAAACTTGTCATGTACCTCAACATTCCTCTAGCTGACCCAAGAGGCAATCAGACGGCACATGTACCAGGTCAGCCCTTGCCGCTGGCTCTTGCTTTCCTCTCTGAGACCTCTCACTCAAACTGAAACTTCCAACTATCTTTAGGATATCTCTAGTAAGATATTCTGGCATTGCTGTGTAGAGTACACCGCGATCTGACTCAGACATGCCGGCCCCCGCCTTTTCACAACGTTCTCCTATTGGTTCGCGTTCTTGTGGGTGTTATTACTTTCTTCCCCTTCTTTATCCCTCAAACCCTACTTTGCCTTGGGATGGCGCTCAGATCCTTTTCCCTCCTCTGCCCCCACAGCTCCCACCCCACCAGGGATTCTGGCTCTTCTCTCACCTCCAATCCATCGCCAGATGAGCAGTCTAGACCAACTGCTGTTGTTATTACTTTTCCGTTTGGATGGCTTTTTGTGGTGGCTGCTTTCTCGTGTGATCTCCTCAATTCAGGACCTGCAACGCCACATCTGAATTTTCCATCCATCAAATTCAACACCCCCCGAAACAGCACCCATTCCACCTGCCGTCCACTCCAGAGCTCCTGCTGAACTGTGGACCGTTCTGCCTCCTCGTCTGTGCTGCCATTCACCTGGCAGTGTGCCTGGGCTGAGGGCTGCCGAGGGCCGAGGGTACACATGTGACCAACCAGACAAAGATCCATCCTCTTCTCACATCCGTCACCCTAACACTGTCTACCAAATGTCTTCAGGATAATCCTCCCTTGTTTTTATTGCGTCTTGCGTTTACCTACTGGCATCAGACTGCCTTGAATCATTCTCGGATATCCTTCTAGTCTTGTTTCATGAACTCCCTGACGTTATCTCATGCCAGGAACTAGTTTGGTTTATTGTTGTCCAAATCTCTTGCCTGAAGATGAACTAAGAATCAGGCGGAATATACTCGAGATGCTCAGAAAATCTATGTCCTAAGGCAATTGTGCCTGAACTTGAGTCATCAACCCAGCAGCTCTTTATTCACTAAGAGCAATTCTTTCATTCCTTGGTTTCTTTAAAGGGGTGCCAGCAGTCAGGCATGGTGGTTCATGTCTATAATCCCAGCTACTTAGGAGACAGAGATTAGGAAGATCATGTCTCAAGACCATCCCAGGTAAAAGGTTAGCAAGACTCCATCTCAGCCAACAGGCTGTAGGTAGAAGTACCAAGGTCTGAGTCAGCCCTGGGCAACACTCAAGACCTTAATCTGAAAGAGGGCTAGGGGCATGGCTCAAGGGGTAGAAGACCTGCTTAGCAAGCATGGTCCCAAGAGCAAACTCCAGTACCACCAAAAAATTAAAATAAAGAGATACCAACAAGACACTGAATGACTTCTCCTCCCTCTTGTTCTCTCTGAAGCAAGATACCCTTCAGTCTTACCTGTGGGATACTCTTCAAACATGGAGTCCTGAGGTTGGAAAGTTTTATAAACCACATTCTCTTTTAGAAAGTCATAAGATACCTTTCTTTCTTTCTTTCCTTCCTTCCTTCCTTCTTTCCTTCCTTCCTTCCTTCCCTCCTTCCTACCTTCCTTCCCTCCTACCCTCACCCTCCCACCTTTCCTTCTTTTTTTTTTTTTCTTTAATCATCTTTTACTTTTAGGCATTGAGATGAACAACAAAGGCAGAGCCCTTGCCACCACCCGCCTTTTAGCATCCCTCAGCAGACAGATTTTGGGTCTGTTTGTTTAACTGACTTCCAAAAACATACCTAGCCACCACCATTATGTGGGGTGCAAGACACAGAAAAGGATAACTGCCACCACAGACCCACCCAACCCTCACTTTCTTCCCTGAACTTGCCAAAATACATTCCAAGGACTTCAGCTGCCCACGAGAGGGCTAACAAATGAGGCTAAAGCCAAGTTTGGGTGAAGGAATAATACAGAACTGATCCAGTCACCTCACATGATGAAGTTCTGCCCTCCTCCCCCCCTCTGCTGCCTTTGCAATGAGTCGAGAGAGAGAGAGAGAGAGAGAGAGAGAGAGAGAGAGAGAGAGTGTATGTGTGCATGTACATGTGCACCTGTGTCTGTGTTCATACACATGTACACGTGCTCATGGACAAGAGCTGTTGAAAAGCCTCCTTTTAAAAGCTCACTGAGCTTCCAAACAGGGTGGTCTCGATGCACTGTAATTCCACAGCAGCTCGCTCACACGCTTCCTTCCCTGGCACCCAGAAATAACAACAATGGGAAGAGAATGACAGAGGACAGAGGTGGGGGAGTGGGTGTGCACATAAAGGGGAGTGGGCGCTGCAGATGAGGAGCAGGCTCGGGGGTGCTCTCTCTGTGTGGGTTCTTGTAGTTCTTGCTAACAGGGTTAAAATTGGGGCACAGCTGCTGGCTCATCGGGCGTATGTACCTGTTGGAGATGGAAGAGAAGGAGGAGGAGGAAGAGGAGGAGGAGGAGAAGGACGAGGGGGAACTGGAGTGAGGGAAAGGGGAGGGTGCACGGCAGCAGCACAGACGTGGTAAACTTGCCCTACGTTGGGGGCTTGCTTAGACTTGGAAATGGTCCTGTGTATCCACTTGGGGTCCCTTTTTCACCTTGTGGCTCTGAGGGGTGAAGACAGAAGGAGCTGGTTTGAATATGGAGAGAGAAGCCAGGCGGGGGTGGGGAGGGTGGGGGGGAGGGCGGGAGGGGGGGGGAATGGCCTCCCAAGGGACTATTTCAGAGGATTTCTCAAGTCCCTTCCTACGTGAAGACTGCACATGCTTATAGGATCATCAGGCATGCCTGTCCAGGGCCTAAAGAAGAGGACCAAATCCTCCTACTTCTCCCATTACATCCCCCTTCCTTCTTCACATCCTGTTGCACTCTTCCAATCCCTGCTCCTCCCATCGCTTTCCTCAGCCCTCTGAAACCTCACGACCCAGGAGCTGCAGCTGCACCAAGCATGCTTCCCGTCTCTCCAATCCAAGTCAAGGGGCAGCTCTACCCCTCCACAGTCCATTTCCTGCCTGTGTGCATCTTCCTGCGCTGGAAGACCCTCACTGCATGTCCCATGCCCGGCAGACTTTGGTCCAGCTCTTTGCAGTGGAGGCTGGCATGGCGTATGCAGGGAGGCCTTCCACGGTGCTATCATTCATGGACTGAACGGAGTTTGTGGAGCCCCTACCAAATGTCAGGTTCAGAGATGACATAAATACAGATGAGGGAAGTTCAGGATCTATGTGTGCGGTGGAAAGCAGAAGGAGCCACTTGCTGACACAGGTCCCTGGGATGCTAAGAACTGGATGCAGTTTCCAATCTACTTGTTGGACTAGAAGGACAAAATGGAGCGGGGGGGGGGGGGGGGAACGGGGGGGGCCGCGGTACAGCCTTGGAAGTGGGACCCTATATGTGCAATGAATTAGACAGTCAGGAGCAGAAGTTAACAGTGCAGTAAAAACAAGGACTCACTTGCCTTCAGCAGTGAGGACAGCACGTGGGCACAGGCTGGGCTAGCAGGCCCCAAGGATTCTTCCTGACCTAGGACCCAGGGGGAAAAAGGACAGCTCAGCACAGTGGATGGTTTAATGCGGGAGGAAAGGGGTGGGGTCCATGCTGCCTCCTCCCCCAGTGACAAACCGTTGCCTGGGTAGGAAGACTGTCTCCAGAGATCTGACTGGTCTTGAATCAAGAATAATATCCGTGTTCTTTCATGTACAGACTTCTGTACATATGTAGTGAGCAGGGCCAGGTGTGATGGCACATACCTGTCATTCCAGCACATGAGCCTTTGAGGAAGGTGGAGAGTTTGAGGAGAGGCGGAACTGCATACTGAGGACTTGTTACACACACACACACACACACACACACACACACACACACACGTACCAAGTAACTCATGAATGTCATCTTAGCCACTACACTATAATCTCACATACATTTTCTTTATATATTTACTGGTCACAAACTCTTCTGATCTGACCAAAAGGAAGATTCTAAAAATTACGTAGTTGTGTGTGGATATAGAGGTAGTGGGGTTTGAACTCAGGGCTTCATGTTTGTTAGGCAGGTACTCGACTGCTAAGCTATGACTAGTTCATTTTCATACTGGTTGGGATTGGGTCTTGATTTTTGCCTACACTGCACGCTCCTCTTTCCATCCAGCCATGCCTAGATTAACAGGTATATGTCACTGCACCTAGCTCCACTGAGAAAGAATCTCATGGATTTGGAAGGGCCAGGCCTGGGCTTGAACTACAGTCCTTCCAATCCTAGTAGCTAAGGTTACAGGCATGAGCCACTATACTTGGCTTATTTCCCTAGAGGCTCAGTGGAGCTTCACACAGAGGAAGCCACTTTGTGTGAGACAGCCCAGACCTCAGCAGTGTGATGGGTCCCAGCTCAGGGCAGTGTCCCCCAAACCATTGCCGAAAGTGGCCCTGGCTGTCATCCTGTGGGCCACGGCTGCCAGCTCCACCTTTGTATGTGCAGTCCCCCTGCTGGCTCTCAGTGTTCAGCCTCCTCCTCCCATTTTGTTTCCTGGTATGAGTATCCAGGACAGGGCTGGTACTCCAATGTACCAGGAAAAGCCCAGGGATGCTCCTGCCTCAAGCTGCTGGTGGCCAAAGGGCTCCACCAGCACCCAAGGGACCAGCTGGCCAGCACTGTGAGTACTTCCCAAGCTCCCCATCTTTCCCTTGGAATTAAGTATCCACTAAGTGTTCACGAACAATAAAATAGCCACTGGTAAATGCCTGGGAATGACTGGAAATGGTCTTTACCCTCACAGAGCAGAAAGGCACAAATGGCCTTCAGAAATGCCTTGTGAAGCTGGGCACTGGTGGCTCATGCCTGTCATCCTAGCTACTTGAGCAACTGAGCTCTGAGGATCACGGTTCGAAGTCAGCTGGATCAGGAAAGTCTCTGAGACTCTTAGCTCCAATATAACCACCAGAAAACTGGAAGTGGCGCTGTAGCTCAAAGTGGCAAAGTGGTAGCCTTGAGTGAAAAAGCTCAGGGACAGTGCCCAGGCCCTGAGTTCAAGCCCCACAAGTGACAGAAGGAAAAGAAATGCCTTATGAGTCTCACTGCAAGCCTCCCTGTCCATCTGGGGTCTTTTAGGTCAGAGATGGGGACATGACCTAGAATCTCACTCAACAATAGCAGACTAACCCCAGGTCCCAAAGTGTTTCACTGAAATCCTTCCTGTCTCAGGCTCATTCCTGTGCAGCAGGGGGCATTTTTGGGAGTTTAAACTGCAGCCTTTAACACAACAGGGGCCAGAAACTTTCTGAGCCTTTTTTTTTTTTTGCTACTTCCCTGAACTCTGGGCCATATGCTTACTTGGCTTCCCCTTCCCCTTTCCCTTTTCTTCCCTTCCCCCCTCCCCCCCTTCCTTCTTTTTTCCTCTGGTAAGAGATGAAATCTCACAGACTTTTCTGACAGGGACTGGCTTTGAACCATGGTCCTCCAGATCTCAGTGTCTAAGTAACTAAGATGACAAGAGTGAGTCCTCAGTGCCTGGTCTCAAGCTTTCTTAAGAAATCTGTAGACAACAGTGAAAGGATCGATGAAAGGATCCATCACATCCATGCCAGGGGACCACGCAGAGGCAGGCAGGCACAGGAGAAAGATTATTACAAGGTTTATTAGAGGAGCCATATTTCCCCCGGAGAGACAGCACATGGCAGCCTAAACTATCCAGGTAGCAGCAGGATCTGGGGGTAGGAAGTGAGGTAGATGGGAGTTCAGGTGGGTCTGGGGGGAGAGAGGGAGGGGCCAGCTGTATGGCAGGAACTCCAGGGCAGGGAGGAGCTCAGGTCTGGGTGGAGCTGAGGACTGAAAGTGGGCATAATGCTTACAAATAGTAACTAAGACCTACACTCCCACACACACAAAATTGGCCCCCATTTTCAGAATGATGGGCAGTTGTATACAAACACTTCAACTCTTGAAGGCAATGAATACCACAGCTTCTGCTGGGCCCACACGCCTCTCTTCTTCCCCAGGGCCTAGGGGCCAGGGATCACCCATTGTGTTTTATCTGTCATTAACAAGCTGTAATTCCACTTCATAGAAAGATTGGCCAATTGTTTCTAGAAAAAGGGGCCATATTTTCCATTCTCACAACACCTAGAACGTTAGGCTCAGTCCCTGATGAACATTTACTTGGGGAGAACAAACTCTGTTAACTTCTGCTGCTTATTTTTTCTTTAAAAAATATAACACACGACTTGAAGGTTAAAAAGAAAATTAGCCAGGTGCCGGTGGCTCATGCTTGAAATCCTAGCTATTCAGGGAGCTGAGATGTAAAGATTCCAGTTCCAAGTTAGTCCTGGCAGACAATTTTCCGAGACGCTTGTCTCCAATTAATCAGCAAAAATACTGGGAAGTGGAGGTGGTGTGGCTAACGTGGGAGAGTGCCACCTTGAGCAAAAAAGCTAAGTGAGAATACAAGGCCTTGAGTTCAAGCTCCACTGCCAGCATCAAAAAGAAAAAGAAAAAAGAAAAGGAAAAGAAGTATACATTGGGACATGGTAAGTTATACAGGACACTGGGCATTCACACAGTGAGACCAAAGGAGGATATTCTTAGGAGAGGATCACAAAGGTGCAATGCCAATGTGCATCTGATCATCTAGTGTTTATTGGCCAGGTGCTGGTGGCCCATGCCTGTAAGCTAAGCAATGGCTTCCTCAGGAGGCTGAGATCTGAGGCTTATGATTCAAAGCCAGCCTGGGAAGCGAAGTCCATGAAAATCTTATCTCCAGTTAACCACTAGAAAACTGGAAGTGGCGCTGTGGCTCAAGTGGTAGAGTGCTTGCCTTGAGCTGAAGAGCTGAAGGACAGTGCCCAGGTCCAGAGTTCAAGTCCCATGACTGACAAAAAAAAAAGTATTTATTGAAATTAACTCCAGCAAATGGAAACAAGTGGTTTTTTTGTTTTCTTTTTTGCTGCTTTTGTTTTCTTTTTGTCTTATTTGTTCATTTATCTGTCTTCAGGAAGGTTGGGGAGGGGCACAGTAATAGAGGGACAAAGGGTGAACAAAGGCAGCAGTGAGCCTTAGTAGACATCATGTTGAAAATGAACTATGCAACTTGTGGGTAGGGACGGGAGGGAAAAACTGGGAGAGAGTGGGAGAAAGGAGGACTTTGTCCAAAAAGAAATGTACTCATTACTTGACTTATGTAACTGTAACTCCTCTGTATACCACCTATATAATAAGTTCTTTAAAAAAAAAAAAAACAAAAAGGCAAAGGAAATGAAAGTGCTCTCAGTAGTGAAATGCCTGGACAGGGAGCAAGCAGAAGCGTCTGTTGGTGTCCTCATGGGAGGAAGGTGGTTGCAGCGCGTGGGGTGAGTTTGCATGGGTAACCTTCATCTACAATGGGTGTCCTGGGAGTGCGACCTTCACACTCTGCAATTACCCCCAACATGCTGATCATCATGACCACCACAGACTTCCAAGCCCAGAGATGGCTTCTTCAGCCTCATTGTCTCCATACTGACCACCGCCCATTCTTCCCACAGTATAATTTGCTTCCATCTACAACAGAAACAAAAAGGCATCCAGAAATGGCTGGGGATGCAGACACAGTGCAGAAACCAACACACATGAGGAGCTGCTGTCCCCCACGGGGAACCAGACCGCAAGTTCTGAGCGTCTGTGGGCTGTCCACAGGGTGCGCCCTGGGAGCCCGCGGGCCTGGGTGCTGCTCCTACCCCATCATTGCCTCTGCCGCCTGTAATCTTCAGCAGGACACCCCACATCACACAGCCTCCACATCCCGCTCCGTGCTTTTTATAACACTGGGTTTTTGCTGAACAAGCCCCCGCCCGTCCAAGCCTGGGTTTGTCTGTTGTATAACATATGTAGATTGGTATTTGGGTTGGCTTTCAAAACACACTGAATGTTGCTCATGGAGGGGTTGGTGGTGCCTCACAGAGAACACTGAAGTTATCCATTGCCAGCCCTAGCAAGGACATGCGTGCTCACATGATGTAACCTATGCATCAACCCAGAGATGAAATGGGGTCCAGAAAGGTGAATGTGGATCTCATTTAAGCATACTGTAGATCATTCCAGAAAGAGTCTTGATCAGAATCTAGGCTTTGTGACTCCAGAACTAAAATGGTATTTGGGCTTTTTAAATTTTTTTCTTCCTTCACTTAGAGACGAGAGAATGAGATTCCATCTTCGAAAGACATGCTCTCCTGGTTGTGGTAAGAGACAATGAGAAGTTCCTTAAAATAAAAGAAGGAAGCCAGAGGCTGATGATAGCCAATTAAGTTAATACTCTCCCAATTAAATCTTCTACACAGAAGCCACATCATGGAACTTGAGATCGTCTGCTCATCTTCCAATAGAATTCCTAATGAGCTGTGTGGAGACCCAAAGGGGAAAGAAAAAGAAAACCCAGCCCAGGTCCATGCCCAGGGCATAAAGGCATTGCCCTCCACCAGCCCACAGCTGCCAGGGTGCCTCCCAGCCTACCTCCTGTGGTTTCAGCATCATGACAACGACTATGGCTCTGGAGAGATTCAGGTCGCTCACAGCTGTCCTTGCTGAGGAGAGCTGGCTGCCAGTGGCTGAAAGCTGAGGCTGAAAGGCACTGCATTAAGCCCAACATCATTATTATTAAACCTACAATTTAAAACCAATTATACTTTGCAGAAGACTGCAAAGACTTCATTTAAACCACTCCTGCAGGAAAATAAAAAGCTTGCAATACATAGTTCGAAGCAAGCACAGAGACTTGAGCTGCATGAAGCTGGGATCTGGGCATACACTGATAATAGTAACCCCAGGGTTCACCCACAAATGGAAACAAGACAATGGGATGCAAAGGCTCAGGAATAAAACAAGATGCAAACATCTTCTGCTTACCAAAAAGCATCTAGACAGATTAAAAAAATATTTTATTTGTCTCCAGGGAGAAAGTCTAACACCTCGCAAGGGTGCTATCCAAGAGTTTAAAAATACAACAAGCCACAAATAAACAAACAAAAAGCTGCTCCAGAGGCTGAGATCTGAGGATCCCAGTTTGATATCAGCCTGGGCAGAAAAACCTGTGAGATTCTCATCTCCAATTAACCCGCCACACTCTGGAAGTGGAGCGGTGGGTCAAGTAGAGTAGCAGCCTTGCATGGAAAAATGTGCCCTGTATCATCATGTTTTCATGGTGCTTACTGAAGCTAAGGAAGTGACTTTTCTTAAAGGAGTATCTCTATGGTCATTTTTAAAATTTATATCCCACTTTAGGTTATCCATCTGACACATATCTTAGACACCTGACTGTTTGACTTAGGAGACAAGTACTCTGCAAATGCTGAAAATATCAGACCTAACAGAGATCCATGTCAAGTGTCTGCTGGAATTAGGAGGCTGGGCTGAGTGGGGGAAGAGCTCAAAGATAGCAAAGTCTGGCTGCTTTCACTGCTTGCCATGGCTAGAGAAGATGATGTCATAAGAAAGGTATAAGCAGGTGGGGGATTCGGAGGTCCCAGAGGCCCTCTTTGGCTGGGCTATGAAAGCAGCAGTTACACAGAAGAAACAGTATTAGGAAGGCCTTTAGCAAGGAGATGATAAGTATTTCTTTTGTGTCCATCCTGAGGCTTGAACTCAGGGCCTGGGCAGCACCCCTGAACTTCTTTTGCTCAAGGTGATTGTGCTACCACTTGAGCCCCAGATCCGCCTCTGATTTCTTTGGTAGTTTGTTGGAAGTATGAGTCTCATGGACTTTGCTGCCCAGGGCTGGTTTTGAACCAAGATCCACAGATCTCAGCCTCCTGAGTAGCTAGGATTACAGGCGTGAGCCACCAGTGCCTGGCAAGGGGGTGGTATTTTTACAAGTAAAGAAGTAGAGCAGGACCGAGTGGTTTAGGAGTGAGTGGGGGGCCTGTGCAGGGGCGGAGGCCCGGGGTGTGTGGAGAACAGTGAGTAACTCTCCCCAGATATGAGACACTGGGGAGGCAGAGCTAGGCAGCAGAACTTCTGGGCTCTGTTCCCACATCCCCCGCCAGCCTGGCGTCAGGTAGGCAGAGGTGACACCTGATGACAGCTGTGTGAGATTGAGGGACACCCTCACAAAGGTCTCACCCACCCGGGTGCCCAGGCCAGTGCCTGGCACTGGCGGTGGGGCTCAATGCTGCTAATCTACAGTACTGGCTGCTGGTGAAGCCCTGTGTTTACGGCAGCAGTACCTGGGACCCAGACTTTTCTTGGGGTAAACCTTAGGATGAGGCATGCATGGTCTCTGGCCTCACAAAGGAAACTCATGGGCTTAGCATCTGTTTCCACCCAGGTGCTAATGTAAAAAAAAAAAAAAAGCCTTGCCTCCCATCCAGTCCATCCTCAAAACCTACAGCCTCTAACCTGCAGAATGCATCCTGAGCCCACCCTGTCCCCACTTCTGGAGCTCCCCAGAGCTTCCCACTGTCTCCCGGCCCCCCTCTGCCCCTCCCAACCCCCACAGTCTGTTCTCCATACTAGAGGAAAGGTTAATGTCATCATCAGTACGCCTCCCACCCAAACCACCAAATGCCATTCCTTCACACTTGGCACAAATCTGATGTTTTCACTGACTTTCAAAGTGCTGACCAACCTTGTCTCTGACTAGCTCTTCCTTCCCTCACTTAATTCCAGACACAAGCATCCAAGAATTTACAAGGGACAGTTCCTCCCTCCCTCCCTCCCTTCCTCCCTCCCTCCCCTCCCTCCCTCACTTTCCTCCTTCCTTCCCTCATTCTTCCCCCCTCTCCTTCCCCCTTTCCTTCTTTATTTCCTTCCTTCTTAAACACAGGGTCTTGTTCTGTAGTCCAGGCTGCCATCAAATTCACGATCCTCCTGCCCCAGCTTCCTGAGTGCTGAGATTACAGGCATGCACCACCACACCCAGCTTCTTGCTCTTTCTTGAATGCAGTGAAAATGCTCCTGCCTCAGGCCCTTTGTGCTTGCTGCTCTGTCTGAAACCATCATGTTTCAGATCCACATGGATTTTCCCCGCATGTCACTGACCCAGGCCTTCCCAAACATTTTGCCTCAAGATCCCCGCTCCTCAACCTGCTTTGGTTGCCTCCTGGGGTCTCGCTTTAGCAGACACTGTGCACCACGCTTCCTCCTTCACTGTGAGCTGGGAGGGACAGGACGCTGCCCCCCCACCCCTGCTGAATGCCAGTGAATGCCGGGCACATCACAATGGCTCACAGCTTCTGGGACCGAGGTGATTGATAGGACCCCAGACATGGGAGCCTGCAGAGTGCTGTATGGGTGCACCACAGGAGGCCAGAGGCATGGAGGGGGGCCAGCCACTTGTGATGAGATCAAGGCAGATAAGTCAGCCATAAACTGGGGGCTTAAGTCTCTCATCCTAGCCAGGCTCAGATCGGAGAACCAAAGTTGGGAGCCAGTCAAGACCGTGCAACTCTCATCTCCAATTACTTAGCAAAAAAAGCTGTTAAATGGAGGTGCAGCTCAATTGGTGGAGCGTCCCCCATGAGTGAAAAAGCTGAGCAAAAGCACAAGTCCCTAATTTCAGGACCCAGTACCAGCACACACACACACACACACACACACACACACACACACACACACTTGACCAACAGCACTCTCAGGTGTGAAAGAAAAGTCATGATCAGAAAGATAGATGTAGATCTGTTATGGTGGGGGCTGGAGAGCAAACTGGCCCCTGCGACCCAATGGTCAGTTTCCAGGGGCCATGTAGCACATAATGACATGGGAGAGGAAGGAGAGCTCACCTGTCCTGGTTTTCAAAGGCTGCTTGCCTTCCCCTGCCACCTCCAGAAATCCGGGCTCAGCATCCTGGTCTTCCAGGAATCTGCAGTTGTCACAGGTTGCTGAGCCACTGTCCAAGCGATGTAGCAGGCCACAGATGGACAATGCCATAGCAGTATGTCAGCTTCCTAACTAACCATGCCCAGGAGTCTGACAATACTGAGCCAGGCACAGCTCAGCCGGGGAAGGAAGAGTGTGTGTGTGTGTGTGTGTGTGTGTGTGTGTGTGTGTGTGTGTGAGTGTGTGTGTGTGTGTGTGTGTGTGTGTGTGTGTGTGTGTGTAGCAAGTCCTGGGGAGGGGGAGAGTGTGAGGTAGCATGGGCAAGCACCAGGAAGATGAAGATATTACACCCACCCTGTCATCTTCTTTCTGGAGTCAGCTGAGCACGGTGATGGCAGATGTCTTTCCCAGACTTACAGCCAAACTAATTACCGAACCCTCTCAGCTTTGTTTTCTCATTTACTCACCAATCTGATTCCCACAAACAAACAAAACAAACCTGTGACACCCACTGTGTGCTCCCAATCGACAGATTGTACAGAAAACACATCATCGCTGCCACGCAGGGCATGTGCTGGGTTCTACCCGGGGACAGATGAGTGAGGGAACGACTTGAAAACAGTCAACTGTCCCTCAGAGTGTCACTGGGACATAAATGAATGCAAATTAAGGAACTCATAAAGTAATGAGTCCATGCGGTCACTTCCTTCTTGCTTGCTTAGGGCTGCTTCTCATTTTAATAAGTGCTGACAAGGGACTGGGGTGTCTCAAGATCAGGGAGCCTCTGGTGCTAAGGAGGGACATGGAGGGGGCAGGCCACCCACACGATACACTTTGAGGAGCAGCGAGCCCCATCCACCCGAGCTGCAGGGCCCAGATGACCTGAACTCTGTCCCTGCAGTGTACGTAGAACCGGATGCCTGGCATTGCCCTGCACATGGGACCTGAGTCCTCGCAGGCTTTGCTTTCAACACCCACCCAATCTAAGTGTGTGATCAGAGCTGCCAACAAGAGCAAACTGGAGAGATTTAAGTTTCATCTCCCACCCACCCACCCCCTGCAGGGTGCGCCTACAGATGCAGTGAGCTGCCTTCCCAGAGAGATGTCCAGAAGGCAGGAGGCAGGAAAAGGAACATCACAGAATCAGGAGACTCAGGGTTCCTTCACAGCAGTGTGTGTGTGTGGGGGGGGGGGGGGGGAGGGGAATGCTACATTTTGAAAAGGGACTCATCATTTCTAAAGCAGCTTGATGACCACTGCTGGGGTCCCCTGCAGCTACTTTACAGATGAAGGATGGGGTGCATGTAGGAGAAATGGCACAGCCAAAGTCACCCAGGACATTTGTGAGATGATCCGTCCATCCTCCATGTCCTCCCTCCTCCAGCACGCTCATCGCAAGACGGCAGCAACCCGAGCAACCACAAAAGCTGTGCCCCAGAAGCACTGGCCACCTATGGGGCTGTTGAGACAGGAGGGCTGCAAGTTGGATGCCACCCTGGGCTACACAGTCAGGCCCTGCCTCACAATTAAATAACAAAAAAGTTGTGGCGGGTCAAGGATGGTTGGTCTGATTTAATATCTTCTGGAAAGTGGGGGAGATGGGGCTAGCTACTCACCGGGCACCTTGAGCAAAGCCAGTACACTGGGAAAGCCAACTACACACATTTCTAGAAGGACTCTTCGCAAGGGTCAGGCACGCTTTGTACCATTTTAAATTAGTGACTACATTCCCGCATGGCCGAACTATTCATGTTACTCTAAGTAGATCCAGAGTTGTTTTTTGAATATTTATTTATTTATTTATTTGGTGTGTGTGTGTGTGTGTGTGTGTATGTGTGTGTGTGTGTGTGTGTGTGTGTGTGTGTGTGTAAGTACTGGCGTACGAACTCAGGGCCTGGGTGTTGTCCCTTAGCTTTTTCACTCAAGGCTGGCATTCTACCACTGGAGCTACAGCTCCACTTCTGCTTTTTGCTAGTTAGTTGGAGATCAAAGTCTCATGGACATTTCCTGCCTGGGATTGGCTTTGAACCACAATCCTTAGATCTCAGTTTTCTGAGTAGGATTCAGAGATTTTTTTTGTTACAGTGGACCTTCAGTGGCACAGTTGGTTAGTGTGTGGGACTTATACAGACATTTTACAACAACAACAAAACCCAACAGTATACCTGGGGAACCCTATCTTGTCCACCTCTCATTCACAGCCTGTGGAGTGGGCAGGAGGAAGGCAGCTACCTGAGGTCAGCTTGTACCATACGTCATACCATGGGCAAGCATTCTGGCACCAAGAGTTCAGGACCCAGGCTCTACCGCCAGGGGGCAGAATTTACAATGTGGAAGATACCCTGGGAGCCTGACATAATCCCCAGAAGTCATCAGCCAGGGAGAAATCACTGAGAACTCTTGTGTTAGGTGTTGAAAACAATGTCTAGGCCATTCATCATGAAATCGGGGAGCTGAGACCTATGGAGTGCAGGTCTCATTACCTAGCAGGGAGACCCTGCTCATCTCCACCTGCCCTTCTGCCCTGAAACAGGTCCAAGGCCCTCATTCATGAGGTGACTTCCTTCCTCATAGCTGGAGGGATCGAACGTCCTCCTCTCTGGAGACATGGGGACATGGAGAAGAATCTGAGTGACAAGTCTGGCTAAGTCCCCACACCTACTTTATTGTCATTACAGCATGCTCTTTTTGTTCAACCCTATCATTCTTCATCAAAACTAGCACAAAAGTACATGTTTTCCTGGGTTTTTTTTTTTTGAGGGAGGAAGGTGTTTTCATTTCTGTCATGTAAAAATATATACATTTATAGGCTATTGTTTTTTTTAAAAACATGTTATTGTGATCGTTGATAGTTGTACCAAGGGGTTTCAATTCAGCATACACATATGTGTCCAAGGCATTTGGACCAATGCCACCCTTTCCATCTTTCTCCTCTCTCCACATACCCTTGCTTCTAAACCCATCCCCACCAGTCAGTCTTCTCAAGTTAGGCTATTCTTTCGTTAATTTGTCTTTTGTTAGAGGCAATCCAGAAATGGGTAAGAACAAAATCTTTCCAAACTCATCTCAGTCAAATGGCCCCCTGGAAAGACTGCAGGACAAGTGGAAGTGGGAAGGGAAACTTTCTGACTCCTTTCTAGGTTATTCAAGAAGCCCCTCACATTAGGGTTAGGATATACAGAACACTTTCCCATTGGAGGGTTATGTGGAGTAAACATAAGTGTTCTAAACATTGCTGGCTCCTTAGTCTTCAGATAACATCCTTCTCCTGTCACCACCCCCCTCTCTAAAAATATATCCTAATTTGATAAAAAAAATAATAATAATGTGGCCACCCTAGTCACAGGGGCTTTTGTAATATAATTTTCCAGGGACAATGGACTAAAATACTACCTTTACACACACTCCCTATAGAATACCAACGATGACACAACCCACTTCCCACTACCCTACTCACAGCAGACATTATTAATAGATCACAGCTTCTTTTCCCACTGATCTTAGACAAAAGCCACAGAATTTTCTCAAAATACTCCTCTGGACAATTGAGAAAAGGGACCAGTGTGTGGACTGATGACAATCTTCCCTCACTGATTCATATCTTGTCTATTTAGAAAGCTGCTCTGGAAGGGCAGAGCCAAATCCTGCCCTGGTTGTACCTTGGCATGTATTTTGGCCGAAGCCAAGATCATTTTCTCATTGCTTTGGGGATTGGCAGTGACTCCTGCCCAGGATACCCAGAAGCCAACTAACAGTCCCTGACTTTCAGTCAGACAAGGCAGCTGCAGCTCCACAGGTCTATTTAGAGCCATGTATTTGGTTGTTTATATTGCTCTAAGGAACAATCAATGCAGTGGCTTGCTATAATTCTAGGCCCGCCACTTGGTTTGCAGATCAAGTTTCATGAGTTTTCCTTTCCCCACTCAGATTTTTGGCAGGGCTTGAAGGCTCAATTGAGAGCAATTCTGCTCAAATTTAACATGCTACTTTCCTAGACTTCATGTTTTGATCTTAGAGGGAAAAATAGACTTCCATGGGTTCAAAAAGGTCTTATTAAACAAGCATCTAATGAACACCGAGCATTTTCATGGAGTCAGGACAAGGCAACAGAACACCTTACAAAGAAATGCCTCATCTCCCATTGGGGGTAGGGGGGGAGGAGAGAGGAAGGGGGGAGGCAAAGAACTCAAACAGGAAGGCTAAAAAGCTAAAAGTAGTGTTTCCAGAAATGGACCAGACATGAGCCATGTTGGCATGGCAAGCTGAGTGGGCAGCTGAGTGCGATGGGGTGAAAACTGTGGGGTTCAGGTCACAGAGTGAGAGAGACATGGGGAAGGAAGGGTCTTCAGGCTGAGTGTGTCAGAGATTCTGGTGTACGAAAGTCCAACATCTGCTGGGATTCATTATTTTTTTCCAAAGGGATGGGGGAGGGAGAACAATCATTTTATTGAGCACTTACTTTGTTCTCAAGGCTGGGGATAAAGAAAAACAGGAATAAAACTCAGCACACACACACCACACACCTATACCTCTATATACAGAGGTATTAGGAGTATTTTTATCCACAGGGTGAGATGACTGATCTCTAGCTCCTATTGAGTCCATCCATAGTGACTAACTTTTCTGTGATAAATATGAATTTCTTTATTGATGTGAAAAATTTGAATATTAAAAAGAAGGCAGTGAAGCCAGGTACCAATGGCTCACACCTATAATCCTAGCTACCTAGGAGGCTGAGATCTGAGGATTGACGTTGGATGCCAGCCAGGGCAGGAAAGTCCACGAGATTCATCTTCAATTAACCACCAGAAAACTGGAAGTGGAGTTGTAGCTCAGAATGGTAACCACCATGGTAAGCTACCATGGCTACAAATGGTAGCCATGAGCAAAAGAACTCAGGGACAGAGCTCAGGTCTTGCGTTCAAGTCCTATAACTGATGGGAAAACAAACAAACAACAAAGGCACTGAGACAACTGGATCTCCAGACCCTCAGAATGTGTCCTACTGAATTATGAAGGCAGGGACAAAAGCCACCAAGCCGGACTTCTCTCTAGTTACCTTATGAGGCCACAGCACATGAACTTGCATATACGTTAGGTAGGAAGGGAGTTCAAAGCAAAAAATGTCTCCTAATCCACTGTTTCATCTAGCATGGACAACAAAGACTTTGTTAAGAAGATTTTTTTTTAGCGCTCTTAAGCTTTTTAGCAAGTTTGCTAAAACCTCTGAAAGAATTTGAATATATCCTTAGCCTTAATAACTATGCATACAAAAAGAGAGACAGAGAATACAGTGTTTTTACAATATGATTCTTTCTTGTTCAAATTACAAAGGGGAACATTTTTTTCCAGAATTAACACTGAGATAATACTAGAGGAAAAAATGTCAAAAGTAAAAAAGACTGTATGATTCATTCAAATGATATCAATATCAAAAAGCACGTTAGACAAGCTCTTTTCTTTAGGTTTCTTTTTCTTTTAAGTGAATCAACACCCTCTCTTGGATACCAACTCTTACAGAAAGGACTGTGTTTGTTATATTATCAGGAGGTGTTATTATCTCCTCTGTAAGTAGTTAGTCAATGTGGGTGAGGGAAGTTCGAACTTAGATCCCTCTGCCTTGGTCTTTCTCTCTCTTTTAATGCTGGTACTCTGGCTTAATCTCAGGGCTTTACCTTCTTGGTTGGCTTTTATGCTCAAAGTGGCACTCTATCACTTGAACCACAGCTCTGCTTCCAGCTTTTAAGCTGGTTAACTGGATGTGAATTTGTCTGTCTGCTGGGTCTGACTTTGAACCTTGATCCTCAGATCTCTTAGCCTCCTCAGTAGCTAAGATTACAGGTGTGAGCCACAGGCTCCGGGCCCTACCCTAGTTTTGAGAGAAGCTAAACTAAGAACATTGCCAAATTTTCAAGGAACTGATAAAACTTTCTCCACATTGTCACGAGTCAGAGATGGAAAGAAGATCAGAACAGTATTTCACTGACAATCAAGCCATGGTCCCCAAAGGACCATGACTCCACTACGGAAAGAAAAAAAAACTTCTATCTCTAAAACCAGTAGAAAGAAACGACCCCAGAAAGTTCCAGGCAAAGCCAGTTCGCAGACCGTGATTGCATCAGTATGCAGCTAGTTGTGCTTAAGGTTATAAAACAAGCACAATTAAGGGTAAGAAACGGAAAGCTTGGGACAGAAAAAAAAAAGTCCGCATTCGACATTGCCTGCACCAATTAAATGAGTCTAGGAATATTTATTTCATTCTTTCACCTTCAGCCTCTCAATGTGCAGAGATCGTTGAGTGAAAGGTCAGATGAATGTCATGGCTATGAGCGATTTTTCTTAGGAGAACCGGGTACCATTGTACTTGTCTTGAAGCCAGCTATCTGCCCATTTTTCCCCTCTAGCAGTGCATTTAGCTATTTGCTCCACAAGCAGTTTATTGATTACCTTAAATACATTACACATCATACAGTATAGAAGAACAGAAAAATATGACAGAGTTCACAGTAGTTGAGAAAGAAATACAGGCAGCAAGAAGCTATAGGACATAATCAAATACACACAAAAGTTGCTGGTAGACTCAATGCTAAAGTGACTGAGAGAAGGTCAAAGTCAGTGCACATAAGGTAAGTTCACTGAGGGCAAAGGCTCTTCATCTCACATCCTCCAAGGGGGAGGAGGGATGGGTTAAGTTCAATATTTCCAAGCTTCTGAACTTATTACAAGCCTACCTTTTCACTTACAACTACCAAATAAGATATGGCAGAGAGCTGGGCACTGGCGGCCCATGTCTGTAATCCTAACTACTCAGGAGGCTGAGATCTGAAGATCATGGTTTGAAGCCTCTTATTCCCAATCAACCACCCAAAATCCAGAGCTGAGGAGCTATGGCTCAAGTTGTAGAGCACTAGCCTTGAGTTCAAAAGCTCAGGGACAGCACCTAAGGTCTAACTTTAAGCCCCAGGACCAGCACCAAAAAATAAAAATAAAGATAGAAGATATGGTAGAGAAATCTATGAGAGATTCACATTTTCCAGCAGAAGAGGTTAACTCTTCTCAGACACCGGTGTGCGCCCGTGTGTAGGTGTCCTTGCTGCAGTCTTCTGAGAAAGGTGTTCATATCTTCCATGGTGCAGATGAAGGAAAAGTCCAATACAAGTTGGGGCTTTGCAACTTCTAGAGGCTGGTGGAAATCTCACAGTCACAAAATGGTAGAGCCAAAACTCCAGGTAGGAAGTTCTGACTCCAGAACCTCAGCCCTTCCTACCAGGGCACAGGGAGCGCACAGAGCTGACAGGGCTCCTTTGACAGTGAACAGCCACCACCAGCCTCCAGCAAACCAGTGTCGTGTCAGAACGGGAAGACCTGAAGAAGTTTAACAGATAACCACAAACGTTCATCAGGAGGTAAAGATGAGAAGATCATAATTTGAGGCCAGTCTGGTGAAAAGTTAATAAGACCTCTTTAGTCTGGGGGGCTGGGAAGGTGGCTCAGTGGTAGAGTGCTTGCCTCACATGCATGAGGCCCGGGGTTCAATTCCTCACTACCACATAAGCAGAAAAGCTGGAAGTGGTGCTGTGGCTCAAGTGGCAGAGTGCTAGCCTTGAGCTGAAGAGCTGAGGGACAGCACCCAGGCCCAGAGTTCAGACCCCATGACCGACAAAAAACAAAACAAAACCAAAAAAACACACCAAGTTTGGCACAGTGGTTTGTATCAGTGGCCCCAACTACTCAGGAGGCAGAGGCAAGAGACTGGGTAACTGAGGACAGCGGAGGCAAAAGTGCAAGACCCTTCCTGTCTGAAAGCCAAACTAACAAGCAAAAGGATGAGCTCAAATGGCAGACCATTTGCTTAGCAAGTTTACTGCCTTGAGTTCATCTCCACTACTGCCCCAAACCTCAAATCTTTTAAACAAATCAATACTATTAAACACGAAATTCATCTTCAATCACCAACAGTTCTCAGTCTTCAAGAGGTAAAAAGTGATCCCCCTGTCCACCCCACAAAACCCTCTGCAACAAGGTTAGCCCACAAGCACACACAGGGCAACTTCTGCCTCTCTCTTTGCCAAGGATGATTTCCTCTGCATTCCTTCATGGTTCCCACCATAACCCCATGAAGGAAATGCTACACCTGATGTGTGCACCCAGAATCCATGAAGGTTTCAGAGAATAAATACATGGCTATCTGCAAACGCACCCGTTTACAAGAAGAGGCCCTCAGTGCAAAGTCCTGCCCTGCAGAGCAAAACTGGCCTCTCTCAAGCACCTCCACATTGGCCAAGAGGCCCTGGCTGTTTTGCTGGAGAGTTGACCTCTGACATGCAAGTCATTTCCTATCCCCTATGAAAATGCGACCCTCTCTGAGCAAGGCTGTGAGTTAGCGATGGAGTCACGGTCAAGGCATCTTGTCTTTAGAGAGTGTGTGTTTGAAGGAATGAACCCAATTCTTTCTGAAGAACAGCTCTCCTTAGGAGAGGGTTGCAGACAGCAGACGGGCATCCAGGTGGGGGGAACGCAAACACCAAAATGGAAGCAGGCCATGCCTCTGTCTGTCACAGATTTGCCCAGAACTGTCACAAATGGTCCCATTTTTTTCTTCTTCTTCTTCCAAGACTCTGCGGTGAGCAGAACACAGATCACCTAGTGCTTCCCCAAGGCTCTCAGCCAGGGAAGTCAGGGGCGTTTGAGAAAGAACTCTGGCTCAGATCCCAAGTCCTCTTTATTGCATGTGGCCATAGCAACTCAGGTTGCTCACACCTGTTGGGCTCTGGGTTCGAATCCACTAAGGAGTTAAGGAGCCCACATAAAAGACTCCTAAGAAAATTCTGACAGGGGATTTATTTGAAAAAGAAAAAAAGAATCCAGACTCAAAAATAAAATCAGGGCTGGGAAGGTGGCTCAGAGGTAGAGCGCTTGCCTTGCATGCATGAGGCCCTGGGTTCAATTCCTCAGCACCACATAAGCAAAAAGAAAAAAGCCAGAAGTGGCGCTGTGGCTGAAGTGGTAGAGTGCTAGCCTTGAGCTGAAGAGCTGAGGGACAGTGCCCAGGCCCAGAGTTCAAGCTCCACAACTGGACCCCCCCTGCAAAAAATAAAATAAAATCAATTTTCACAGTAAAAAAAAGTAGGAGGAAACTAGAGAAATACCCAAGGGAAACAGTGACCCCACAATGTCACCAACAGAAGATAATTATAGATTTGGAGCTCTTTTTCTGAAGGCAGAGAGAAGGGAAAAAAGAATGGAGGGGGGGAGAGATTGAGATCATACTACATATTTAATTTAAGCATGTAATTTCACTTCTTTTATCTTAAACATTTTATTATATCATTATCTTCAAAGACTAACATTTTAATAACTTCATAGTACTGTGACAAAAGAACCACCATAATTTATTGTACTACTTCCATTGCTTGGAATTGAGGTTAGGGGCCATTTTTCACTATTATACTAAAGCTCTGATGAATATAAAATTTTCTGTTTTCAGACAGACACCAGTGGCTCATGCCTGTACTCCTAGCTTCTCAGGAGGATAAGATCAGGAGGATTACAGTTCAAAGCAAGCATAGGCAGAAAAGTCTGTGAGACCGCAATAAACCAGCATAAAGCAGGGCTGAAGGTACAGCTCAATTAGTAGAGTGCCAGCTGAGCACACAAGTATCAGTGAGAGGTCCTGAGTTCAAACCTCAATATTTGCCTCCCATTCCACCAACCTTAAAAATTATCAATGAGTTATTCAAGAATTTGTAGAACTTGGATCCGCAGAAAACAGGGCACATACTGAATTTCTTCATATACAATGCAAACTTCCCCAAAAGGCTGTCACAATACTGGCTTTTGGGTGGTTGATTGGAAATAAGAGTCTCTCAGATTTGTCTGCCCATGCTGGGTTTGAATCACAACCCTCAAATCTGAGCCTCCTGAGTAGCTAGGATTAAAGACGTGAGTCAATGGTGCCCAGCCTATTTGCATCTTCTTCTTTAATTTCAGGACCAAGTACTCTTCGGAAGAGATGGGGTTTCTCCCCACTAAGCCATACTTAGGCAATGACTGAAGATGTGCACTTCTCAAAGAAGCTTTCCTTTAATTTTTTCTTTCCTTTTGACTAGCAAATAAGCATGCAACGCTTGCTGAAAGAGCTAGAAACGCACTCTAGGCTTTGAAAGAGCCTGGTGAGTAAGCTGTTGTGAAGTTGCATGAAATGAACGTCTGGGTTTATCCCAATCGTATAAATCAAGATGAGCGGGCTTGAGGGGAAAAACATTCCATTGGAAATGGCAGCCGTGGTTTAGGGCTGTGTGGCCAAAATGCCCATTAGCTGTTTGTCAGGAATATTTTTAGAAAGTGCAGAACAAACTGCAAAGCAAACTGGCACTACAGGATCGCCCTCTCCCCAAGAAGCCGCCTGCAGCCCTCAGAAGCCGGCTTAACTCCCAGCACCCTCCACCGACAGACCCAGCACATCGCCCCCCCAACACCCCCAAATGTACAACAGGGGCCCAGCTCTTTCCAGAACTCCTTGAGAGAGATTGCCATGACTGCTTGCTGTGGTAAAAACATGTCTGTTATCAAACCTTGCAGATGTGAGAAAGTTTTAAGGTTGAAGCCAAGGACTCCGTAGGGGAGGGGGGGGAACTTGAGGAGGGGGGATGGACTATTATTTCAAAAAATGATTCTGGGAAAAATTCCCATCATGCATCATGGATTTCATACCTTTGTGATCTGTCATTCCAAAAAGGTCATTTTCATGGCTGTCTCCCAGAGTGACTGAGCTTGGAAGATGCCGAGCAAGTCACCTGACCCACTGCGAGCCTCTCCAGAAAACTGGGGATCCTGGTAGCATCTGCTACCACGGGGTTTGGGGAGAACTCAGTGAAATAATTCATAAAAGCACTAGCAGACCCCTGGTCTATAAAAGAGCCCCGAGCAAATGCTAATTTTAATTCTTATAGTCAAGGGATCATTCCAAAGCAGATTTGCCCCATGATAAATTATCAGGATGCATTTCCTTTGGACACCGCTGCATTGTGGGCTTCCTACCCGAGGAAGGACAAGAAAGAAAGGAGGTGAAACTGGAAGCCTGCATCCACATTATTTTAGTCGTTCCTATAAGCCACAGAGGAGGAATTTGTAATTGTAGCTAAAAATGAAATTATTGAATGACTTGTGGCTGTTG